>NW_023501023.1:0-1376433 GCF_013390195.1 Colletotrichum siamense | reverse complement strand
GTGGTTTGAGGTTCGGTGAGGTCACGTTGCCAGCCGTTCGGAGTGAGCAGAAAAAAAATAAACGAGCCAAAAAGTCGGCCATAATCCGCAATGTTTCCGTGCACTCGAAAGCAACGCTAGCGCGCGGGAAGCGCTCCCATTCGCCGCCACCCATGTTTCGGTTGTATATCGAAGGGAGATGAACTGGGGCTCCAGATGGAACCAACTTCCATTTAGATAAGACCCGTTACCTTGGTCCTGAGTAATTCCCGAGCTCACGGAAATGGAAATGCGTTGGGGACTTTGGCACCTTGACGGACGCCTCTGAGCTGGCATTTGCCGAACTGGCAGCAAGCCGACTTGTTCTATCCGTAGCGCTCGTCTAACCCTGACCTTGATGCTAGAGCTTTTCTCGAATAACCTTACAAAGGTTAAGAGGATACGCATATGCTATCGATAGACTCGATATTGGTGGAGCGCGGCGCCAACTGAACCGAACCGCTTTATTGCCTGGGGCCAGGGATCATGACTTGACAAAGTCTTAAGCCGTGGCGAGCCTGATATTACTGTTGGTCGCTCACTGGCCAGTTGGTGCGCTGCGCAAGTCATTACCCGTAACCTTCACCGCAATGCCCGCTAAAAGATCATGCTTTCCGTCCCCTGCTGAACTTTCGTGACCTTAATCGACTGTCCGGGGTACCGCTGACACTGAGTGAGGACGGGCCAACTCTACAGCGGCTACGGGCAACGGGAGCAGGTTTTCTGACTCTGAGACAGTGTTGATTTAATCCGATTCAACATGCTACTGAAAGAGTCTTCTTCCGTCATATGTGGATCAAGCATTGAATCATTACACTACGGTCGCTGATGTTCAAAATACATAGGACCCCGCTACTTTCAATGCGCCGCGCGATTGGTCAAACGATCTCCAGTTTCTGCAATATATCACCAACTTGTGCCGTCTGGAATGTGGGTGGACGTTACAGTCGCTGTAGGCAGAGTCGCAAACTGCAGTGCATCGCGGGGCGCGCGCAGCGACAATGGGCTTTTTGGGTTATCCCTCAATGTCACCTGGCTGTTATCGGCCCTGGCCCCGACTTCTGTTGCAATGATACAAGGTAGAGAAGGAAAAATAGAGTCAGTCTCCGTCGCTCTATTGCCTGTTCTAGCGGTGTGTGAATCCAACGCGGGTACGGATACTGGGCGACAGGCACATGGAGCGGAGATCGGATGGCCTCAATCAACATTAACAACAAAGCCCATGGGGCCACAACGCTTGAACCCGGCAGCCTGGCAAGGGGGTGGTTCGTTGTCTGTGTGCCGCCCCCTTTTCCCACCAATGTGCAGTCTCCATTTAGCTCGAGGAATTCCCACGGCACTTCTCCAGAAACGTGATGCCAAGACTTTTGGAAAGGAGATGATGCCAAGACTGGAACCTCTGCCAAGACTTTTTAGCATCCATCGATCTGCGCACTTTTCACACACGAAACCGAGGTCACTGACCAGCTCAGCTCTGCGCGATCGTGACGAACGTCTTTTGGGGTTGCCAAATTCTGCTCGACGCGCTTCGTTGAAAAACTCTTTTTTTACAGCTTCAGCGGCCACCGGACGGCCGAATTCGAGATTCAACGGCTTTTCCCCGGACGCTCCGAGAGGCCTCCCGCCTCCCCCGTCTGGAACCACGTCCGGCGAAAAAGGGGGCCGAATCCGCCGCTTACGGGGGTCGGAGTCGCCCGGCTAGAGCTGGCGAAAATGCCAACAGAGGGTCATGAGTGGGTATCGTCCTTGGGCCATGTCCACCCCGAGATTGCGCCCCAAACGGGAGCAAGCATCGGTTGATGTGCCAAGTGGGCGCTGTATTCTCATCCAAACATTGGACTCGGCCGCCAACGTGCTTTTTTGCCCGCGGCAACGAGACTGCTTCAGGTTCACATTGAGATCAACAACAGGAATCGGGATTTTTTTTGGTACTCTGCTCATCCTTGATTCCTCCGGCTGGTACAATGCCCACTTGGATATACTAGGAAAATCTCTATGTTGGAGACGTATCGTCAACCGCACCAGACAGAATCCAGTAAAGTTGCTTTCGTCCGAGAAAGCTCGTAAAAAATCGGATTCATCTCATGTTTAATCTATCTGCATTCCATGTTCTCAGGTGAGCACACCTAGCCAACCCCTGATTTACATTGTGAGGCAAGTGAGGACCAGCCTCACGCCTTACTTGCTACCCTACCTGCGGGCAATCAGATCTTAAGCCAAGGGATCTTTGGATAAGCATAGGGGTCTTGCACTAGGATACGAACGTTCAGCCCCCGTGAACGCATCGTACAGATTGCCTTGCAGCACAATCGACGTTGCGATTACAACCCGAACCACTTTTGTTGGGTTACCTACTGGAAGCAGCCGACGGGATATGATCTAAACAATCGTTCGGATGGAGTACCCATTCCCAACTATTGATTCTCAGTGGAGGGAGAATCACTTCCGTGGATTTCGTGCATCTCCTCGGTAGCATTGACTCCCGTTCGGTCTCACACCATGAACGCATGATCGTGAAAAAAACAAGATTTTCCCGCAGAGTCATTCGCGTTCGTAAATTCAAAGTATCCGAATCAGACTTCTCCGCAAGTAATCCTCCAGAAATGACATGTCGTCGACGTCTTTCTGTAGAAGAAAGGAGCCGGCATGCTCCACGTTGGGCAGAATGCCGTGGGCAGAACGCGATGGAGACGCAAGGCTCGTCGGAGCTCGATTCCGCCAAATGCCAGCGCAGCAGGACCACACCTGGATCATCCATCCTTGCTAACCGTACTGACATCCTTGCCAAGGCATTCGGAAATAGCCCTTTTGAATTTTTGATTACCATTACCGTGAGAAATCTTCACCGCATAGCAAGAGACGGTCGCCGACATTCAGCGTGGCGGGGGACAGCTGGCCCAGCCTCGTGTAGCTCCAGCACAAAGCTTCCTTATCAACGTAGCCGTCGAGCATGTTACAAAAGTTGTGGTCTATCATCCGATGATTTCGATAAAACCATCGCCAAGTACGAATGAGGCCTTCTCCACGAGCCAACAACTCCGCGCCTACAGGAAGCAAACACATCCACCGCGGCACAACCTGGCATCAAAAGTGGGTGCTCAAAGCGGGCGCCTCGCCCCTCAAACACAGCAGCTCTCCCTATGCAGCCACTACGGGCGCATGACCAGGTACAAAGTGCATGTACAGCCATCAGGGGGGTGGCAGGATCCATTATTCAATTTGTATCTTGCTTCTTTACAGGTTCAGTAGACGATAGACTTGCTCTCTTTACTGGCTTGTATCTTAGGATACGCTGTCGTTGCGGATCTCACCGACTCAGGAGCATAGATGGACCCAGCCCCCAACATGAAGCCTTGCTTGATGGTTCGGACGAAGTATGTCTAGACCGCCGGGGAGACGGGACAATCAACCGATGCAGCTAGAATATTCGGGATATCTAAGGAGATTGTCGGGGGCCGAGGACAAGCAATCTAGACGATAGGGGCTCTTCTTGACCAAGATACACTCCGTCCTTCGCACTTTTGTGTCCACACTAATGAACTCACCAATGCCCACGCTAATGACCCGACCGAGTTCTGGCCAGACCCAGCGTTGGCCATCTTCTCCTGGAGCCTTCACACCGCTGTCCAGTTGAGTCAATTTTGACAGTCTTGGCCCAGCAAAGCTGACCGCTCCTTCGTGGTGTTGAATCCAGTTGATGCCATCTTTCCTGCCGGACGCCCCTTTTGCGCTGCCTACAAGTCGCTTCGTTGAGAGCCCGAGAGTCTGTACGCTGAAACGAAGTGCATGTGTGAGATAGCTGCGGAGGCCAAAACATAGTTAACGTTCTGGATCCGGCGCATCCGACATCGTGCTCTGCTAGGCTCAGTTCCCTTCATCATATCTGTATTTGAAGTTATGGGTGACTATGTTTTGCTGCGCCTCTTAATTATGATTCTAATCAAATTGTGCTACGCCATCATTGATGCTTGGAAGCCTTGAGATTGACAGCATGACACCGCCTACCGGCTTGATATGGCCCGGGAGGATGGAAGACTGGTGCCAAAGGCTCTCCGCCAAATTTGATAAGCATTGAGCTGCGAAGGAAGAAGTCGACACCCATTCGGAAGCGCTGCAGCCTGTAAACCGTTATCAGTGCCTCGCCGGTCAGTAACGAAGCCAACGCGCGATGGCTGTAGTTTCCACACCAAGAGTTCTTGGAGGAAGTGTGCCTTAACCTGAATGAGCCGAGACCTTAATCATGCCTTCTCGCACTGTATTGCAATAGTAAGCAGTGCCATACATCCAGGGGACGCGGCATGTACCATCGACAAATGTGTGCGATGTATTGATGCACAGTCCGTGGCCCCACGGTCGGGCATCACCCGTTGTCCCTCAGCGATGGGCCAAGTCTCGTTCAAAACATGTTTTTGACGTTTAAGATTTCGAGTTGATTGCCTGTCACGAAATGCGACATCTGGGTCAGATTTGAGTTTGACTTATAATGAAGCTCGGTCGCAATAAGAGAACAAATGCCACGTGCCGGTGAATTCAAAAGCACCGTTTCTTCGCACCTGGCCCCTGCGCAATATCGACATGTTTTGCTTGAAAGGAACGTGCGTCAGCGGGATTTCATTTAGCCATGGATATCATGTATACTGTTCAAACTCTATTAAGCCACACCAACTCGAAAGTCAATACATGCGTAGATCAGATGGTAATTGCAGAGATGACAGGTGCGTTTGGAAATTTTTGAGTGGCATCAAGATAATATAACGACAATGACGAGAGTCGAAGCCTTGGTAGCCATGATGTTGTTGCTCTGACTTTGATCAGTGGCGGCTGTTTAGTACCACCGACCTGCTTCTGATGGCGAGGACTTTCCAAACATACCAATTGATACGTCCCAGCTGGCATCTTAAACGTGATTCATCCCTTGTAAATTGTCATATTCTTTCCTTGAGCTCTCTGCTCCGTCACACGTCCATTCCACCCTCTGAATGTAAAAGACATCTTTACCAGAAGTTACTGCTTCACTTTGTTCGAGTCCGGCGACTCAGAGGGTTGAATCAACCGTCAAATGTGCTTCAGTGATACACAAGTTCTATCAAAACTCAGAATTTCAGGTCGTCGGGGTAGTTCCGTGACCGATTTCATGTTACTATTGACTTTGTGAATATTGTGTTGGCATATTACACCCGACTTCATCAGAAATAATTAGCTGTCTGTGAATGCGATTCACATGGTGTTCTGATCGCAAAAAGATATCTTGGATGAAATGGTTCAACGGCCTCGAAGGCTGAGTTTTAGGATCTTAGCGAAGGCAACTGAACGACGAATCCGCGATATGCCTGTGCTAGATCATGAGAAGTCAAGATATGTAATATATTTTTCGACATGTCCACAGCCTCGGACGTTCGCATAGAAGACCATAGAGTCTTGTTTGTGTTTAAAATGACTTCAAGAAGCAGGAAAGTTTCTCTTCTTTATCGTTCGTTTCTAAAATATAATTCACTAGTTTGACTATTACCCTGTTTGACCCGAGGAAAAAGGCATTCAACATAGCAAGCAAAGCACAAGTTATCAGTCGTCAAAACCTCGCACTCTATAATAGATACTGCATAAGTATTTGTTCAGTAGCTTCCTGGCGCTCCTGTCGATCTGAGTTCGTCCGCTCTCTCCAGGACTCGGGAACGCAGAATCCAGCACTCCCCTACAACCTTCAAGAGACAGGAGCATGACAAGGTACATAGGGCTGTAGTTCAGCAGACAATTTCCACACATAATAAGCCGCTGCTCTTGTTCAGCCAAAACATAAAGACGCCGGAACTCAACGACCACTCGTTCAAACTTACTATGGCTGTCCTTTCACACGTGAAGCAGCCCCTGCAGTTCAACGGATCGAGAGTTTGTCCCACTCCGAGGCCCCCACCATCTCGTCAAGACGCACGCTACGAAATTCGCTTGCCCTCCGCCCCTCCCATCGGAGCATGTTTCTCCACTCCTTCTACTCGCCCTGATGGTCTAGCGGTATGATTCTCCCTTAGGGTTATTCAGTAACAATTCAGTCTGGGAGAGGTCCCAGGTTCGATCCCTGGTTAGGGCCCAAAAGTTTTGCTTTTTGAGGGTTCTTGACTCTTCACTAGATTTCTCTGCTTTTGGTGTTCCTCAGCCTGCAAGGATTGATTGCATGGAGTCCTGTGACAGGCAATCATCAGTGCAGACGAATTGAAATCGATACGTACGTACATGCTGTATCTTCCATTATTTTTGCAACCCACATGCCGATCCGGTACCCCCGGCTGTCTTCAAAGCCCTTCGGAGTCCTTACCGAAATGTCGCCATTCGCACGTTCGGCTCCGCCGCCGATCGGCCGTTTCAAGCGGGTCAGCGAACGCGAACCGAGTCTGGGGTGGTGACGGAGTAGTCCTTCTTGGCATGCAATGAGAAGACGACATCGCGAGCGGGTCGTGCAACAATTGCCGATGTTCACCGCCATCGTCCCATATCTCGTAGAATGCAGCTCAAATGCCGCCCGCAACTCTGTTCAAGCGCATCAGAACAATGTTTCGAGACTGAAAGTTTGGATGAGTTAACTTCGGCCAAAGTCGGGGTGAGAAGCAACCTTCCGCGCTCTTATCCGTCATCTCCGTCACTCTTCATGAATCAGATACTTTTGACGGAAAAGCGCGACACAAGTCAGTTTCCCGCAGGTTGGGATGCGATGAAGCTGTTAAACTAAACAGCCGCTGAGCGGTCTTGGCAGTAAGAAGCTCATAGCCTCGTGCTCTACTACCAAGATGCTCAGCCACAACTCAATTGATGGTCGAAACGAAATGCGCTGCACGTTGAGGCCTTGGGATAGGATTGAGATGTACAAGATAAGATCACAGAAGTCTTGGCAAACACTATCACCGACTCAGGGCCTAGTTCCACTCACGAAACTTTGGATGTACCTTCTCAATTCTCGAATCGCCTTGAATGCGATCAGACCCGATGTGGATATTCCATCAATGCCCCAAACATTCGAATCGCCACAAACAAGCCATGTTTGAGCTTCAATCGCCCCGATTGTTGAGCGGGTGAAAGGCAGGCCTACCAAGATGATCTGACTCGTCTGAACTCTCACATACGAATGCAGTTTCATGCAACGCTGACCTTCTTGACATGTGCCCCTCCTGTATCGAGAGATGCGAGGTCATTGAATGGCACAACCCCATTGAAACAACCAAGTCTGGCAACTCTGAAGCGAAACATGGTGACAAGAGAGTGTTCTCCACAAGAAAGAGATACTCGTTTCGCAAGTATCACAAACATTTCTGATGACCAGATGACGACATGCAATTTACTCTCCGTTCACTCTCGATTGTGTTGTCACATTTGGAAGAAGCCCCGAATCTCTGCGCCCTTATCAAATACCAGTGACAAAAAAGATTTTCGTTGTCCTCGCTAGTTCTTGTATGTGTCTCGTATGCTTCCAAAATTGCCAACCTGTCTAAGAACCTATTGAAACTTCGGGTATATGTGTGTACTCTTAGAAATCCATATTGCGCCGACTTCTTATCCAATGTTTCCCCAAAAGTCACCTCGTACAGTACTCGTGCTGTAGAGAGAAGAGCTGCTTCGACTTCATTTCTGCTGCCGCGATCCATCTATCGTAAAAGTAGCGCTTTTGGGTGTGGTTGTGTCTGTTAAAGACCGGCTATCCGGTTGGAGAATAGAAACGCCCGTATTGTCGGACTTCATAGATCTTCGGCTGTTGGATACAGGTCGCAATTCGGTGTTTGTGTTTTGGGTTGATCTGGCAGACCTCGTAGACCTCGTCAGACTCTGGCGGGTCAGGTCGATGAGCTTCGGGAAGAATTTGACTGCAAGCTGCCTGGCGGCTGGCATGCAAGCAACGGAGATTCCGACGCAAAGCTCGACATAGGACCAAATGATGCCCCAGAGAGTTTCAGCTGCAGTATTGATGAGTGACGATTCCATAAGTGTCGATGAACAATAGACTTACCAGTGATGTTGAAAGACGTGGCAAAGACCAGTAAGCTTTTGATCCGGATGATGCTCACAATTGTGAGGCTGTTGACGGATCAGAAAGGGATGGGCTCCGGAGAGAGACAGAGAGGACTTACAAGACACCAACGCCAAACATTGCCATGACTCCCAACTTTTTCTTCAGAGGAAGGTTCAGCTTGTACACTTGAGATGCTGGTAGAATGAGCATCCAAACATCCAGCCCAATGTTCAAACCGACATGGGTAAGTCCGATCAAGTTGAGGTCGGCACACTTGCCAGGATGCCGACCGTCCCATCCGTTCCAATAGTGGTTAAGTGGCTGGCATTGAACCAGGCTCAGAAGGACGTAGGAAAACCCGAGGAGGAAATTGAAGCCCTGTGTGCACCATAAAACCGTCCTGAACGATCTGATGCTGAAGACTCGGAGGTAGAGACATATGATCGAGGCCTTGATCACCGCAAGATCGAGGATGTAGAAAAGTTGGAGGACAAATAGTAGCTGGGTTCGCTTAGTGACAAGTTCTTGCGCGCAAGTCTTCTGGACTGCAGGCTCACCTTTAGAAACATTGTGATCTGATAGGGGTGCAGCTTGAAAATGTCTTGGCCAAGGCCATAGTTCAACACTGACCTGGATGTTAGCCCGCCATTCCCTCGGTTTCGACAGATCTTGCCGACACTTACTGACGAATGTTATCGGCACGAAGGGTAAGAAGAATATCTGCTCTCAAGTCAGTGTTGTTTCAGGTATCAACGCGGAACGCCGGACATACAAAAGCCAGCACAATGGTCGTGTCCTCGACGCCCCATGTCGTCAGATGTAGGCATCTTGCGATCATTCGGACGGCGAAGAAAGACACCGGTAATATAAGCAAGAAAATCAATGTGTATCGTGCCGTGCTTGTCGTATCAGTCAGTGGGAATCCGCATGCCGACCATGTCAGATTTGTGACGGCTACCCAGCAGGTCAGCAATCGATGCCAGTACTATCATCCATCCACACATACTGAGCGCCTCCTGGACGGTGCATGCCGTCTTCACACAGTCTCCCACGAAGCCGTTGAACACAGGATTCGTACACAGACATGTCGTATTATCGATGGTGCAGGGTGACTGAGGCAGGGCCTTGAGAGCGCATGTAACCTAAAGCAAAGCATCAGCGAGGAAATCCATGCAAGCAGAGCTGAGATTCACGAACAGCACACTCCGGGGCCGCGCCCAAGGCGTCGGTGAACGCAGATCCAGACACCAGCCTCACGGCTCCCACAAGGAGCATCGAGACCAGAGAGGCCCTCATGGTGGACGGTTGATGCCGGTGGGATGACACACGAAAAAGACAATGGCAGAAAACAATGTTACACGGGATCAATCACCATTCACAAAGTACGCGTGCATGATGGGCGCAATGCCTATTAAGAGCGGTGCGTCCCCCTCCCGACGAAAACGGCCAACGGGCTTGGTGTGGTCAAAACTTCTATGATGCTCTTGGCCACTGAATCTGCCGATGCGTGTCAGGGGGGCGGCGCGATGGCCCAGTCCCAGGAGATCGGCCACGCTTGCACGCAAAGCGTCTTCAAAGGCAGCACGGCCGCTGGCAGCGCGCGGGCTCTGGGGAAGCGAAGCGCCGCCATTGCTGCTATCCGCTGTCCGCTTCAAGCCAACGTTCGTTCCTCTCAAAGAGATTCATTGCTTTCGTTGAAGAAGATCGGGCCATTGGCGGAGCTGTGGCTGAGACATCGGCTGTCGTCGTGGAGCTTTGGGCGTCCTGTGGTCTTGGAGATTGGGGACGCGATTGGGTGCCGATGGCGTTCGTGGCGCACCCGGGGAAGAGGTTCCTGGGTGTGCTAAGCTTCATCGAGACGGGGTCTGGAATCTGGATGGGCTCTGATGGTTGGCATTTTCGCGTTGCTCGGGACAAGGACAGGAGCGAGCTGCTCGGGATCCTAATCCCATTGAAGCCGGGCTGAGCCACAGGGATCGTCAGTTCGAACCATTGAATTCGATAACTCTTTCCCCTTGTGACTCGGGACCGAGATCCATTCTGTCGCCCCCTCGACCTGAAGCCTCACACCAATAGCTTGACACTTGTTCCTGGTCCAGGGGCGGTGGCACCTCTGTTTTGATCGCTCACCACAGACGGTCGCCTTCCAAACCCAGAGGGGATCGCTTTCATGAGCCGTAGATATGCCGATGGTTCATTCCACGAAGTCGCACTGAAGTCGTGTCGTTGGGAGCGTGGCCGGATCCGGTCTCTCGGTGCCATTGGCGGCAGAATCATGCCAGTCGACTAGTCATTGACGAACAACACGGCCGCCCCGTATTCGGTGCGTATATCAATGGCCGAGGACGTCCAGTTCGTTCCGCAATGCCACGGCCGCGCCGAGAGGTTGCATTTCCGTCCCCAACAGATCCCAGGATCCTGCACCATCCTTCCTTGATGTTCCGAAGGTGTTGATATATGTCTTTGCCGATGGCCCGTCCTCGGCCGAACCCTGTCACCTTTCACACGCGGGCTTTCCCCGTCCTAACCGTAGCCACTCGCGGCGATTCTCCGCTTCCCCACAGACACAGGGGTGGCGGGCCATCTCCGTCCCCCCTGTTCACACCTTGACCGCAGACGGGGTCTTCTCCGTCTTGCTTCTGTGCGGTCTTTGTCCGTGTGAAAATGTCTCTGATCTTCATCCAATACGTCGAGTTGCGTCACATACATAATGTAGGGGTTCTGTTCCCTGCAGGGTTTCATACGCACACTATGCAGGCCGATCACAGCTTTTACTTTGCTGTTTGAGCAAGATCAAGCGAGGTTCAGTTCACGCCAAACAAGACATCAGATTTCGGACGAAAAAGTCATCATCTTTGAAAAATTGTTTCTTTTGAATCATTACTTCTTTGGGTGCATATTGCATTCATTATATGGGCCCTTTTGTTTTGTTTCAACCATGAGACGCTTTCAAGCATCTATCGTGTACACATTATACAGTCTCTAAACCTCCCTCTTCTCAGCGTGCGTCGCAGCACCCTGCACGCCCTCGGCGGCCTCCTGCTTCTCGTTGTGGACAATGTCGCGCTCCTCGGCGTCCGCGTTGCCGTGAAGACCGATCCTGTACCACGGCAGCTCGAACAGGCGGTCCATGCTCTCGAGCGAGCGGCCGGCGGTCTCGGGGACGAAGAACCAGACCCAGACGCCGCCGATGATGGTGATGGCCGCGAAGGACCAGAAGGTGCCCATGGGCGAGATGCCGCCGTGGTCGGTGGAGAGCAGCATGTTGGGCACGGCGCGGGAGTTGCCGTACTGGTTGGCGAAGTGCAGCGTCATGGCCCAGGAGGTGGCGAGGGCGCGGACGCGGAGGGGGAACAGCTCGGCGGTCAGGAGGTACTGCATGGAGTTCCAGCCAAGGGCCCAGCCGAAGCCGGAGATGTAGATCATGGCGATGGCGCCGCGGGAGACGCCGAGGAGGTTCTCGGGCAGGACGAAGCTCTCGTCGACGCCGAGGAGGGGCACGTGGGTGAGGAAGCCAGCGACGTAGATCATAGCGATGGCCTGCAGGGTGATACCCGTGAGCAGGGCGCGCTTGCGACCGATGACATCGACGAGGAACAGCGCGCAGAGGATGGCGGCGGTGAGTTTCACGACACCGAAGACGGCGGTAACGAGGAGAGACTCGTTCTGGCCGGTGATGCCGAGGATCTTGAACAGGTCGGGGGCGTACAGGGTGATGGAGCCGGCGCCAGACCACTGGGAGAGGAACTGGACCATGGTGCTGAGGTAGAGACGGTACAGGTTGCTAGGGACGAGGAAGAGCTCCTTGACCTTGCCGAACCAGGTGGCGCCCTTGCTGGCCTCGAGCTCCTCGTGGTGGGCAGCCTGGATGTTGTAGATCTCGCGAGTGACGTACTCGTGGTCGACGGAGAGGTGACGCAGGTGAGCCATGGTCGTGGTGGCCTCCTCGATCTTGCCCTGCTTGACCAGGAAACGAGGGGACTCGAACTGGAAGAAGGTGAGGATGAAGATGATGCCGGCGAACATGATGTGCAGCGAGGTGGGCACGAGCCAGCGGTTGTGGGTGGTGTCGCCGAGGTGAATCTGACAGCCGTAGTTTGTGAAGTACGCGAGGACGATGCCCAGGTACACGAAACCGGTGAAGACGCAAGTGCACAGGCCGCGGACGGAGGCCGGGGCGATCTCAGCGAGGTAGACGGGGCCGACGACGGGCGTCTGGCCGACACCAAGACCGGCGATGAAGCGGCCGGCGTAGACGGCGCCGAGGTGTCCGTTGTTGGCCATGAAGATGGCAATACCGATAATCCAGATGACGCAGAGCTGACGGGTAGCCCAGATACGGCCGATCTTGTCACAGATGACGAAAGCACTGAACCGGTCGTGTTAGTCGGAGACGAGTCAAGCGCGAAAGCCACCCGAGGGGCGCCGACTTACAAGAGAGCACCAGCAACGGAACCGAGCTGGACCATGGCGGAGACGTTGGCCTTGATGTTGGTCTTCTCAACATCGCTGTACTGATCGTAGTGGATGAACTTTTGGAAATCCTTGGAGCCGAAGGCGCCAGAGATGAGACCCTCATCGACACCGCGGGCGGCGCCCATGAGGCCGAAGGAGACGACGGCGAACCATAGTCGCCAGTTGAAAACGCCCTTGGGCTCGCCCAGCTCACCGAGCTTGAAGACGTTGATGGGTTTCTTGACACCACCTCCAGCCATTTTGGAAGCTGTTCCTTTTCGGTGCTCGCTCGGGATGGTTTGTCGGCGGGCTATGCAAAGAGAAAAGAAGGGGGCGTGAGGTTTGAGGTATGAACACGACGGTTGAAGAACAAGAATCCGTCGGATGGGTGAGAAGGGGTTGATATTAATACCCCAAGAAGATCTGGGGAGGGAAAACGGGAAGTGATCGGAGGGAACACCAGCTTACATGAGTAACCCAGATCACAAATGCAAACTACACACCACGCGCACACGACTAGAATCCCTCCCTCCCCGCCCTCTGCGAGATGACAGCCAGCGGTCAATGCGACCCCGTGGGAAAAGGGTCGTAGGGGGACATCGGGGGGATGGTCCGCCGACCGACCAATCGCTCAACTTCCGTTCCACCATCGTGAAAAATTGCGAGGGGAGGAACGGGTGGAATGGTGTCCTGGTTACGAAACTAGACAAGGATGTCTTGGTGAGTTGAATGGGGAAGGGTATGGGGATGAACATGGAGATGCGTGGGGAGAGAGGAGAGACGATGCCTTTGGTGCGTAAAGTGGGCGGCAGCTTGCCCATATCCGGCTGTAGCAACCGCGCGCCGGCGGCTTTGGTTTGGGGTAGTTGGGGAAAAGACAAGGAAGAGGAGGAGGAGGAGGAGGAGTACGTAGGACGGACTACTCGAGTCGGGGGTTGGTAGGCAGACCATTGCCTGCCAGCCTGGCCGGGATGTTCTCCGCTGTCCGTATTGTCGGACGCGCCCGTTGTGTAAGCTGTCTCTCTGTCTCTCTCTCGCTCTCGTTGTTTTTCTCGGCGCAGTTTTGCCGTATCTCGCAGCTGTATTATCCACAGTGATGCGCCATGCAGAGACAACGGTTTTGGGGGCCTCTCGGTTTACTAGATCTGGAAAACGGACTCTAGATCTGTTTGATACTGGGTATCAGAAATAACGTGGTATCCCAAAAGTTGGCCCCGAGAAATTCGACGGAAAAGGGGGGCCTTGAATTAACGGAAAAAGCTCTGATACAAAGTCTAAATTCTCAGAATTGACCACCTGCCGCGGAGAACTGGGATGACTTCCGCTCATCTTCAGATGACCGTTTGCGCCTCTGGGGTGGCCCATGAGGCCACGCGAGGTTAGAGGACGGGCATCACCCCGCGCATCAAGGCCGATAGACTCGTATTTCTCACAGTTAGTGTTCTCAAGCCAGCGGTTTGGGATCAAGAAGCTCCCGCAAGTTCCCGTAATGCAACACACCAAGAGACAATTCCACGGGCAGAGGATGCAGTAGTGTCTCTCAGCTCAACAAGAAATGAATCGCCCGAAGAAGCAAGGCCGCCTACGTCCCGGCTGGGGGAAGGGGGGAACAGCGGTCGCTGGGGAGGTGAGGTTGGGGTAAATCTGCCCAGAGAGGGTGTGATGCACGCGAGAAGGGCGAAGAAACCGCCTCAAGGCTTGTCTGCACCGGCAGGATGGTGTTCCGCGGCGCTGGATTGGACCAAGAGTTCGACAAAGGACGATCCCGCCCAGTGCCAAGTGACGTGATGTTCCTTGGGAGCGGTGCTTGCTTGCTTGCCAAGTGCGCAAGCCAAGTCGGGGCCAAAAACCACCATAAGGCACTTAGTAGACAACCCCCCTGTCCTTAGGTGGGAGAGCGGTGCACCGCTCCGCATTCTCCGCGCTTTGGAAGTTTGGAGACGACCATCCGTCTTGTTCTCCCCCGCAATGCCAAAGATTTCACAGGAATAATAGCTGCGCTCTGACTCGTCGAGAGGGTGCGTTTCCAGTTTTTGCTGCTGACCAAACATTGGGAGGGAAAAAAGAGTGGGAAAGACAGAGAGATGCAACGCCAGGCCGAAGCCCTCGCAAAAGCCCCATGTCGTCCCATGATCCATGTCCCCAACTTTTTACGTGGAACCGCTCTCAGTGCCTCCCAGAAATCCAGTCTAGGAAAGTCAGCCAGACTTGCTCCAAGACTTCCCCAAAGCAGCCAATCCCAAGGGCCGGTTCCCTCAGCAAGTTCGCAGGCGGCAGAGGCACCGCAGCTCGCCGCCGGCCGGGTGGGGCCCTGCTCGGGCTGCTTTGGGACTAAGTCGACGGGGTTTGTCCGCGCGTGCAACTGCCGCTCGGCCATCTTCCGTGAGAGCGAACTCGCAAGTTGCTCGTCAACCACCGACGGCTGCGGTTTTTACGCCCGCGGAGCATTCAAAATCGAGTCATACTGGCAGTAGCCCCTTGTACACTTGTATGCCTGCGCCGGTCATTGTTACATGAGAAATGCAGATGACCAGGCCAGGCCCATCGGGCCTCGACCGACAATTCGCCTCCCCATCTCTTTGCTGCTCCACGAACTCCAGTCTGCTAACTTCCCCTCAATCCTCCCAGGCAAGATGGATCTCGCGCGAATGAATCCCCGTAGTTTAAGCTTACATGCCGTCTCGGCCAACCAGGACATCGATGATTGCGCAGTGGCACGCCCGGTGATTCGTACGCAGGCAGAGAGATCCATCCGTCCATCCAAATGGCCAGGATATCCGGCCATCCGTCTCATTGCACCCTTTCTCTGCCCCAAAGTAACTCCCCAGGTCCCCTTTTCCTGCTCGTCTGCTCCCCAACCCCAAAGTCCCCACGGAGAAGCTTCCTTCAATGGGGACTTTACGGGGTAAAAAAAACTGGACTGGGGATATCTAAGCGCTCAACTCGCAGCGCGAGCTCGGTGTTTTCCCACCCACACTTTCACTTCACACACACCACACGCATGCGACGACACCTTGGAGTTGACGCGAAATTTCTGCCAAAGAAATAAACCCCCCACTCGTCACATGGCGAAAGGCGCAAAAGGAGCACGGATTGCCGCTGCTCCATACTTCCCATACCAGGCAAACCCAGCCACCCCGGGCCCAGGCGTGTAAATTACCACCGAGTCCGACCAACGTGCGGAGGTCTCTGAGTGCATGCAATTTGGAACCTCATACGATTTCCAAGACTTTTACCAGTCAGTTGGTCACGGGGTTTACTTGAAAATTGCAAAAGACCGCTCATCGCATGCTGTCAACGTTTTCTAACACACGCCGGCGTCGGAGCTACAACCCAGAGCGCGAACCCGAGTGATGATCTTCGGGTCGTGTAACCCCCCCTCCCCCTTTGAGAATCCTGTTTTGTGTGTATTACGTGGTCATCAATTCTTGCGTGTCCTGTCTACGTAGTCAAATTTGCCCGACATAATCAATTTACGAGTTTCCTCCCGATATGCGTACACTCACCTAGTTGCCCCCTGCCCAGCTCTCTGCTAGTTCTCACCTTCCAGGGCCTGGTCATCGTGAATCTCAATCTGGTGGGTGTCCTCGTGCTGCGCTCCATCGCAGGGCAACATCACAGCCTCGTCGTCCGATGGGAGAGGAATATCCTCCGCACGACAGTCTGTAAATTCAAACAGTTCATCCAGACCATATCCCTCAAACTCGGTCACATCAGACTCACCCGCAATGGCATGAAACTCACCATCCCCAGCAGCGCCAGGCGCATCCTCCCAGAACTCCATGACAATGTCGCCGTCATCCCGGCCCACAGAGGTCTCCTCCTCGTCCTCCAGGTAAAACAGCAACTGCTCAGCATCATACTTGCCCAGCCACTTGCCCTCGGTGCACCGCTCAGCGTGCTTCGGCCCAAAGAACTCGGCCCAGATCTCCGCGAACTCGGCGTCGAAGATCTTGAGCAGCAGCACCTCCTCCGGCTCCGCGACGAACAGCTCGTCGCACGCCTCGCACGGCGCCTCGGCGATGTGCGCCAGGTCGCTGTCGTCAAAGTGCGTGACGATGCGCCCGCACGAACCGAAGAAGCACATGCACCGTGCCGGCACCGCGGCGCCGCACACCTCGCGCCGCGACACGACCACGTGTTCGCGCCGGCAGCCCTTCTGGGGCACGCCGCAGGCGGCGGCGGTGCAGATTGCGGAGATGATGTACTGGATGCACATGGCAGCGAAGATCTCTGGGGTTTCTGGGGAAATTCGGAAAGTCTGTGCTGTGGTGGTAGTGTGAGTAATAGCGCGGGTTCGTTTATGCCGTCGTATTGTTAGCCGAGATATGTGATGCGACGTGTTGTTGCGTTCTGGTTTGGTGAGAGCAGGGGGACTTGCCATCGGACGTGGGCCGATTTAAATACTGGAGCGCAGGTTGGTTTGGACCATCGTGATAAAGACATTGTGTTGGTGGTGATGTCTTTCTGTGGTGTTGACGGGACGTGCATCGAACGCAGAACAAGGTTCTCGTTTGCAAAGAGCAGCATGGTGTCACAGTCAAATGGTTTAATGTCTTTGTTCTGAAATTGTTTGTCTTTGATTGTTTCTTAAACAGAATACTCCTGTGTTTACCACAAAATTCTTTTTGCATCATCAGCTTTCTTCTCTGAATATTCTTGTGGTCGGCACGACGTTCAGAGAAGCATGCCAAGGCAGCCTTGGCAGTGGTCGTCCAAGCCCTTCCAAGCCTCTTGGCGCCACATGGACGCGGCTCCAGCCAGAGCCTCAACTCCCCCAACCCTCAGAAAGCGCATAGCAGAGACACGTTGTTCTTATTTTTGACAACCCAGGGGAAAAGCATGTTGCGGGAGGATCAACGGGCGTCACACCCCCCTTCCCGCGGAACCTAATCGCGGTTCCAGCATCTTGGGTCACGGAGCGGTGCCGCATAGCCGTGAGCAGGTGTGCGCGAGTCGGAGAATAATAAGCGCCCCCAAGAAAAGAATGGTTTGCTCCCTTCCCCCAACGCCATGCCATGTTGGAACTGCCTGAAAAAGATATATCCCGTCGGTGTTAGGCGAGGCACCCCGAATCAGGAAACCTCACCCCCGTCCTCCTCCCCGGGGTTCCTTTACTCCGGGCCAATACCACTCGCAGCAGACCATCGAGAAGGGTAGTGACAGTCCTCCGTCTTGTATTACCCCGAACATGCCCTTGTTCATGATCAGTCACACACCGCACCGTTTCCCCCATACCCCGTGTAAGCTGCTCCTACGCTCCCCCAACTTTCCCCAACTCCCCCAAAAGCCCCCTCGCCCTCTCCGTCCTCTCGTCGTCGTACCCCGCAAAGTGCACCAGCTTCTCCACCGCCAACCGCGCATACCTCCTGCCCGTTTCGACCTCGCCCATGTCTACATAAGCCCGCGCGAGTATGTCGTAAAAGTCGCCCTTCTGCGCCGACAGCCCCTCTTCCTTCAAAATGCCGTCCAGTTCCTCCGCAAGCTCCGCCATGCGCGCCGGCGATGAGCGGAAGACTTTGTTGTTGAGCGCCGACACGATCTCCTGCATCCGTCCGCGGCGGGCGTCGGAGGCGGCCACGGCGGAGGCGGAGCTGCAGAGCGAACATGTGCAGTTGAATCCCCACTCCTGCAGGGTCCGCTGACGGTCTGCGTAGAGCATGTTGAGCGGTGAGTCTGGGTATTGGTGTTAGCTTGGGCGAGTGTCGCTGATGTAGACAGAAGATGGCGTCTCACAACTGATACTCAGCTCTTCTCCTGGCTGAATATCACGGTACGCTACTACCTCCAAGGCGAGCGTTCGTGGAGAGTACCGAGTCACCGCGCTGTACCATGTAAGCATACAATCTTCTAGTGCCGCGGGACCACCAACTTTGGCCGACAATCGTGGTTGATTCTCTGCTTTCTAGTCAGCTTTCCATTCATCCTTTGTCCAGAAACACAAGGTTCTCCCTACCGCGATGTTTGTGAATAACCCATAGTGGCTGACATTGTTGAATGAGGCCGCAAAGGTGTTTGTGTGAAGAACATCCTCGAGCACATGCCCGCCCGTACTCCTCGCGAGCTCAAAGACTCTGATCTGAACCTCCCTCGGCAGCCGCACAAAGCCCTCCTCGAGAACCCACAGCGCCTCTCTCGGGTCGATCTGCTCCCACACTTCCGTGGCCACGGACTGCAAGATGGTCGGATAGTCACGCATGATGACCTCTCCGGCGCGAATCGTCGAGTTGGCCACGACCCCCAGCTCTTTCCCGGGTATCTTCCGGACCTCGTAGGGCGGGATCCGCGGCGGCAGAGAAGAAGAACCCGGGCTGAGCCACCGTGGATCGAAGTCGTCGATCAAACCGAGATCTCCGGCTGCCGTCTCTGGGGATGTGAGGATGAGAACTGCGGAGTCGCCGTGGAAGTCATCCTTGACGAAGGCGCAATATCTGGAGTTGGTATTTGGGCTGGTGCACACCGGTCTATGTGTCCACGCCGATAGCTCCGAGCTTCCGAGGTTCTTTTCTGGATTATACGGCAGGAAACATGTCTCCTGATGGAGCGAAAGATGCAGTGGTCCCGCGGGGTTCCAATCACACTGGCGAGTTGTGTGGATAGAATGATTTGGCGATTGAGCTAATACACATGACACACAGATTCCTAGAACCAAGAGGAACGAAACAAACAACGTCATTGCGGGAAAGAAGAGAGAGGAACCCTGGAGAACAAAACCATTTTTCTATTTTGAGACTTCAAAGGAATACCTTGGGCACTCTCTTATGAAAGAGCCCTTCAACCGTCCCCAGCCGTCGATCACGCGATGGCATCAGTACTACAGGAAACTTCTCAAGTTGAACACCGTGTCTTGCAGCGCTCTGTCGGCATCAAACCCCTCAAAGGAGGCGTCCCAAACACACCGCGCAGATCAGACACGACCTAGTCAACTCTATCCTCCGGCCCCTGACGCAAGCCGAGCCGGCCCTTCTACAGGTGTGGTTACCGCCGTCACCCTACATCAAGATAAAGATAAGCATCGCATTTAGCCGCAATGCGCGGTCGATCGGCTCCGCGGCCGTCTAAAAGCGGGTTGGATCCCGTGGTGCAGGAGACGGAGGCTCGCAGGCCGCGATGCCAAGGCCCGCCAAGATGCTTGGTTTTTGGGGAAATCATGAAGTGAACAGGTGGCCAAGGGGGATTTCCCCAAATTGAGAGAGGGGGTGTTTGGGGGCTATGGGAATACGGCGAGAACTTCTTGGCCAAAGTCTTGGTTTTGGGGAAGGACGGGTTACGAGATCATGAGACGCGTTCACCATCATGTCGCAACTGCTGTATCGGCCACGCTTACGAGGAATTATAGAACGTGGTTTATGCTCGCTGGCTAACAAAAAGTTTAACACTATATAAAGTCGGAGGGAGAGCAAAAAAGATGTGATTTGAAGTCAATCGCTGACGGGACTTGAGCCCGACGTGGCTGGGATGTGTTAGTGATGATGTTGGTGGGTGGTTTGGGATGATGATGGCGCTTACGGGTCGAACCCACAACCTTGAGATTAAGAGTCTCACGCTCTACCGATTGAGCTAGCCGGGCAGGCTTATTTGCGGTTGTGAGAATCGCGAGGGCAAGATGGTCAAGAATTCGGTGCAAGTTGTGGGCGGGTCGAGGGCACGATGCAAGCGTATCCACCGTCAACACCAAGCCGGCCCCATCGTGAGAAGATGGGGCCCATCCGGCCCATCCGGCCCATCCGGCCCATCCGGCCCATCCGGCCCTTCCGGAGACTCCAGGAAACGCGGCCGGGGCTATGAGGCCCAAGAGCGGAGGATGAACAGTGGGTCGGTGACTGCCGGTTTGATGACCTGCCCGCTTCATACCTTAGGGGGTGTCAAGTCGGCGTGAAATGGGATTTGGTAGTCCAGCACGACGAGTAAGTGGCAATCGATATAAGCCGTCAATGATATATCATTGGTTCGACGACTTCAGCCGCGTGTCAGAGTCAAATTACAATGTTACACGTATAGGTACACAAACACGCCGGGTATTATCAAGGACATCAGCCTCTACTTCATCCAACCCGCTCGTCTATTCCTCCACCCTCTCCCGCACCAGCGCCCAACACTTCCGCATCCCCGTACCCATCGACTCGTCCTCAACCTCTTGCACAGCAGCCCATCTGCTCCGCGCATGCGAAGACACACAGTCTCCGGGCCCGTCCGCCTCAAACAGGTGGACATGCATGGTCAACTTGAGATGCGAGAACAGCCACGGCACGCTACCTAGCTCTCCCGCATGCCGCAGTTTCACCTTTTTACCGCCGGCAATTAGCCCCGACGCGTACGCCTGAGCATCCTTCTTCCGCGACGCTGCCGTGTGGCTGGTTGCAGCGGGGAGGGTATGGCTGGGGAACTCCCACAGTCCGGCGAGCAGGCCTTTCTCGGGGCGGCGGTGGATCAGGAGCTGCCCGTCGGCGCGCCGAATCGCGCAGACGAGGGCCTCCTCTTCGCGGACCGCCTTTTTGACGACCTTGAGCGGGAACTTCCTTGCATGCTCGGCGACGGTCTCGAGAGCCTTCGCGTCAACGGACGGGCGCTGCTTCGGGGATGCGTCGTCCTTGTCGGCGTTCTTGGAGACGAATTTGAATGCGGCGAGAGTGGCTTGCTTCGGCCCGGGCGCAGCAGCTTTTGCCCCTTTAACGCCCTTCGTCGGCTTCTTCGGGGGAGTATCAGAGTCCTCACCAGATAGAAAGCCTTCATCGCCGTCTTCCTCGAAAGGCTCGCATAGCGAGCACAAGTCCTCGATGTCCTCCACTTTGGGCTTCTTCGACTTGGCAGCGAGCAGGAGGCCCTCTGCGTAGGCTCGACACGTTGCCGTGATAGGACACTCGCCGCAGTTCGGTTTCGGCGTGCAAACAGTGCTCCCGAGCTCCATCAGCGCCTGTCCCCATCGTCCGGGCCGATCACTCGTCGGCGCCTCCTCTTCGTCCCTCCCGTCATCACCAACCGCATCCCTCGCCACGGCTTTGACCAGTGCATCCGCCGCAGCCCAGAGGAGATCAATAGTCGCTTTGTCCGTCTTCACGTTCCCAAAAACACCCAACTGCCGGCTCAACACCCGCAACACATTGCCATCAACCATCGGCGCCGCCCTCCCAAACACAATGGCCGAGATCGCGCCGGCCGTGTACCTCCCCACACCAGGAACCTTGGCCTCCAACTCCGCCGTGTCCGCCGGCATCAGGCCCCTCCACGCCGCGTCGCCGACGACCAGCTTCGCCGCCTCGTGGATCCGCGTCGCGCGCGAGTAGTACCCCAGCCCGCGCCACGCGCTCAGCACGTCCTCCGGCTCCGCGGCCGCGAGGTCCTGGATCGTCGGCCACCGCGCCATCCACCTGTTCCAGTAGTCGATCACCACCGCAACGCGCGTCTGCTGCAGCATGATCTCGCTGATCCAGACCTCGTAGGCGCGCTTCTCCAGCGCGGCGCGGAGCTCGGCAGCGTCCGCGACGGAGGCCGGATCGATCCACGCTTTGCGCCACGGCATACCGCGGGTTGTGCTGATGGAGTCGAACCATGAGAGCAGCGCGTCCCGGCCCCGCCTGCCTGGTTGGCCGTGGAGGAGCAGCGGGCGGTGATATGAGTCTGCGTGTGTTCGGGAGGGAGGCGTGCATGCTTCTTTGCAAACATCTCCTGGGGCCTCAAAGAGCTTGGAATAGAGCTTGGCCGTGTCAGATTTGCTCGCCTTCTTCGGCCTCTCGACTTTGCGCCGCTTGGGTAGTGGCTCAATGACCTCGTGGCCCTCGTCCTGCTCGGCGTCCTCCGGAGTGAAGTCCGCCTCAGACGCGTCCTTGCGCGCTGCTGCTGGTGACGCCCGCGGTTTGGAAGCGACCTGGCGCGCTCGTGGCTTCGGCGCAGCTTTCTTTGGTTCAAAATCGGGCTCGTCGTCTGCTTGGGCTAGGATCCTCTTGGCTGCCGCAAGCGAGCTTTGTCGCCTAATGACGAAACGCTCCATGATCTGTGTTCAAGAAAATGGCATTTTCAGTGTTGGAAAAATGTCACACCAAGACGCGTCGTAGCACTTTAGCTTTCGCTGTCGTTGAGACGCGCGCTGAGTGAGGATGTGGTAGGTGCTCATTTAGCGCCGATTCAAGCAATCGACCGCTGGAACTTAGATCGGCTCAGGGACTTCGGCCCCTTGTCTTGATGTGTCGCTCACTATATTTGTTCTTGTCATTGCGAAGGAGCGCGCGAATGAAGTAGTTAAACACAACGAAACAATGTGAATACAAGTAGCTGGTCGAAATTCTGCGAGCTGGTATTGCTCAGGATTAGCAAAAATAACGATCGGCTGGCGAACAGCGACGTAAAAAAGGTCCTACCAGGATTCGAACCTGGGCCTACGGAAGGATCTGATGATAGTCAGAATCCGACGTCCTAACCAACTAGACTATAGGACCGTGCTGGAGAGAGAAATTTGCAGCATCATGAAGCCATCACCATCCGACAATACCTCTGTTTCGCTTCAATTTTCACTATTGACCGCTTCTAACGTTTCTTATCTCGTTCGAATAGCTTGAGCTTTTCCTTAAATGGTTGATCTAAAGTCTATCGTTGTTGCTGTACCTTGCAAGTTCTAAAAATTACTCAGTCCAGCCATCTCCAGCGCAAGTCATCCAGTTGACTCCGACAAGCTTCAACCCGTGCTTCTCAGCAAACTCAGCCGGCTTCCATGACCGCCTCTGCACAAACTCCTCTCCGCCAACATCGTCCTTCTTCAGGTCAAGGCCCTCAGGCTCACGGTAGAGCAAGAACAGGTATCGGTGGGGCTTCGAACTGTACACAAAATAGAGTCAGCGGCCTTCATTCCAGCCAATGGGAAGGGTATCTGCTCGAAGGCAAAGACTGTGAACACTTACTCATCCTTCGGCCCGGGTCCAAGGAACTCCGTCAACGCCGGTTTCGTCTGCCCGACGACCGCTTCTCCGCTCAGCGGCTGCAGTCCGGGGAGGACCCAGTGGCGCCAGAAGGCGAACTGCGGGTTGTCCGGTGTTGGCGCGTCCGGGTCGGTCAAGAACAGCGTGTAGGAAGCGTTCGACGGAGCGCCCTCCTCAGCCTCGAAGGCGACGCTGGGCGCGAGCTTGCACTCCCCGGCGCGGAAGAAGTTGCCCGTCTCAACGGCCTTGCCAGCAAACGACACCCCGAGCTTGATCGTAGGCTTGAAGCCTTCCGGGATGAGCGCCGCCGCGGACCCGGGGACGAGCTTGGCTTGCTCCAGGGTGCTGGTAAGCTTTTGTGCGTGGTCGGCAAGAGTCATTTTGTTGTCGTGATGTTAGAATAACTGAATTGAGGTAGAGGAAGGGTTAGAAAGGCTGTAGGGTGGCTTTGGCAGCGTTCAAGAACTATTTCGATGATCGCTTGCGGGCGGATTTGACCCGAGGGCGTGATGCGTGATGACCTACGCGGGGTCAATCGTGTGAGGAGGGGGATTGATGCCAGTGGTGGAAAATTGCCAGGGCAGCTGCGCCAGAAGTCTTGGCAGATATAAAGGTGCTTGCGCCAAATCTGCCAACGTGTTTTTTTCCGAAAGATGCGGAAATGCGACCTAAGGACAGGTTGTTGGTGTTATTCTCAACAAGATGAAACCATAGTAAGTGTGTATTAGTAGTAGTGTAGAGCCTTGAGTTATAAATGACCAGTCATCTTGCTCCACTGAGGTCATGATGACGATGTCGATCAGCAACTCCGTCGCCTGTGAAACTTCTCTTCAATCTAAGTTAGAAGAAACTGTTCTGAAACTCTGCCTCGCAAGAATGTAAAATGATGAATCCTAGGGAGACGGAGGTTCTGCAACCATGTTAGTCTGCGTTTGGTAGTCTCATCCTAGGATCGTTTGAGGATATTTGTTCATATGGCCGCAAGTCTTACGACTCCTCGGCAATTCGATTCCTGTCATATTCAAATTAACCATGTTGCCTAATCACGTCTTCTGATTCGGCTCTCCTGGATGTGAGGCCTGATGTCAATTTTAACATAAGGTAGTAGGACGTCGAGCAAGTAGCTTACGATCACCGTCACATCCAAAACTTTTGCTCAAACAAAACCATGACACACTCAGTCATTTAATTCTCTGCTGACCTACATGCTTTTAATAATATAAGTAGGATAGGCATAGAAAGATGGATGACTAGTTTTGTAGATAGTGAAGTCGGGCTGCTGAAAGCTTCTAGGTTAACACTTCGCCGCAACCATTGGAGAGGCTTAGTGGGCGAAGATTTCTTGTACGCTGACGCTTCTTAGCTTGAACAGTGTTTGACATGCTAGACGCGCTGTAAAGTGTTCATCTGAGGTGCAGAATTTCACCCGTTGCTGTCTGAAAAGGAATGTGAGAAGCCTCATAAGAACATAAGAAAGCCTTTCACTCTTGGGGTTACCGCTGAATAGAAAGTTTGGTGTCAATGCCAGTGCTGAGCGTGGATCTTTATAAGCCATGCTATTTCCGCAAAGTACCTTGCTCAATCATCTTCATGCTCACATCAAACACCCGTTCCCCTTTCCATTCATAGCCAATATCTTGCCCACACGTCATGCTCGTCCTTAGTACCCCGGAAGGCAAACTCAATCTCCGTGATATCCTGAAACCCTTCCTTCTGTTTGGGCTCCTTGAATCTCGACTTGAAGCCGTTGAAGGCCATCTTCGGCAAGGCCACCCTGGATTCGGGATTGAGCTATATTGAATAAGCATTCGTGCTATGACGTTGGAGCAAGATAGACCTACTGATGCATTCATAGACCGCACGGCGTCATTGTGCTCGCAGACGTTCAATGGCGTCTTCAGCCACACACATCGAATGGGAACCTGTTGTTTCTCGGCAAGCTGAACCCACACAGCTCTTGTATCAGGATCGGCGTTCGTATTGTCTGAGGACCGTCAATAAAGACTCTTGAGTGCGGAGAACATGGGTATTTACCTATTGCGACAGACTGGCCGGCGCTCAAGAACTCCTTGGCCGCTTGAACACACTTGTCACGTCTGATGACAATGTTAACTTCAGTCTTTCATACGGTTTCTCAGGGTTCAACGTACGTTTTGAGAATGTCTTGATTGATCCGTTCATAACCCAACGGCTTCAGGTGATTCCAGAAAAATGTGCTCTTGCCGGCGCCCGGTGGCCCACAGCAGATAACAATGTCCTGCTTGTTCTTCTTCTCGAATAGGACGTCTGATGCGCCGGTCTTTGATTCTTCTGGGTAGGAGTAGTGTATCACGTCGAACTCCCGAACAAAATCGCGGGGTTCCTCGTCAAGAAAGAATTCTTCTGGAGTCTTGTAGTCGATGCCGATGTTGTGGGCTAGATTTCGATCGGAACAGCTGAAGTCTTTCGCAGTGGCTGCGCCGTTCTTACCGGCGGACTTCACCGTCGCTATCCGACCACCAGCATCGCCAACGAACACGCTATGCTCGAGGTCGACTTCGTCGCTGATATCGTAGTCTTCGCAAAGTTCTTTCCACATGCCCGGCCGAGGTTTCCTGTAGATGTCCTTCTCCGTCGCTGCGTATATCGTGGTGGGTATATCGAGTTGTGTGAGGACAGCGTTGACCTTCTGCTTGAACGAAGATACTCGGTCTTTTGTTGACTTGGGGCCCTTGGCTTTCGGATCTGGGTGCAGTACAAGCCCTGCTTGGTTGGACAGGACTACGACTCGGTATCTGGCCATGTTAGCTGGTTTTTCTAGATGTGTTGCATACGATCATTACCCCTCATCGTTATACAGCTCCCTCAGCCGTCCGGGAACGGAAGCATGCCACCACTTCCAGTCTGTTCCGTCGTCTGAATGCTTCTTGCCAGAAGCTGTGGTGATCAATGTAGAGTCCTGGTCGAAGTGCGTCAACACCACACTTCCTCAGCAGTCACGTCGTGTCAGATCTGCCATACCAGATCGAATGCGGCAACTTTCGTTCTCTTCTTCGATTCGGCAGGGGGGTTCTCAGGTTCGTAGCGACCAACCAAAAGGGTCGCTGGGGTGTCTTCGTTCGGGGCTCGTTCTGTCCATATCGTGCGGTCTTTCGGCTTCTGGGAGGCGGGTTTGAAGAAATTTGCGACTGCGCTCTCTTGGAGATGGTCAGTCGGATTCGGCACAATCATACGTATGTGCAAAGCTACTTACTGGTTGTCCCGCTCTGGACCTTGCGCTTGACTGGTGGAGGAGAGATCGAGTCTCTCTGTTTCCGCTTCGCCGCCGACGAATTCGAAGACGACATCTTCAGAGTTGTGTGAAGTAGTCTACTTCCATTTGAGGCAGAGATTGGTCGGTTGGGGAGGAGAATTAGCGACAAGCGCATATCGAGGTAAGGAACCCAGAAGGCGCTCCGGGGAAGCTGTGACCTTTGGTGGGGCAGTGACGGCAGGTGCACAGAACGCGCCGGGAGCGCGTCTTTGGAAAGAGCAAGCACGGACCAGTCAATTCCAATTCCACGTGACCTTCAATTGAGCAGCGACCAGATTCCCCGCGATTTTACCGACGCCCAACTCACTTCACCGAGCTTCACCACTGCGGCCTCTTCGTGCCCAGCCCAGCCATCTCACTCCAGCGTCTCAGTACTCAATTGCAGCCATGTACGAGCTCTTTTTGACGACGCTCGTCGACGATGACGACATCCAGGCGGCGTGCGCAGTGCTAGGTGGCCTCTGCGCCATGCCAGCGTGGCAGAGTCTCCATCGCGTTCTCTACTTCAAGGGCCCTGCTAAGCCCGGCGGCATCTCGAACCAGAACTCGATCATCAAGACTCCTAGAAAGGACATCCAGATGCTGTGGAAGGATCTTCACCAACAACTCAGCCGTCAGTCGTACATCCTTCAAGCCCGCTACGAGGTCTTCAAGGATAAGGACTTCGGTCCGACTGCCCCGGAAGTTGACTTCAACACTCGCCCCGGCACCCTGCGGTGGACAGACTTTCCCGATCCGCCTCAGGGAGGCCGTTCGACGGTTACGCAGCGCAAGAAGACGGAGATCTGGGACCAGCGAAATCTGCCGGCTGTGATGAAGGACAACAACTACTTGTGCGTACGTTGCGACTAGGTGTGTGGGCTACTCACTCACATTGCACAGGTTCAAGAGCGAGGCTATCGAGGAGACGTATCAATTCTTCAGAGATGAGGTTGAGTTCTGCCTTTCACGGCATTACATTCTTCAAATGAACGGAGGGGGTGCGCCCCTCACTCACCTCGCGCCGTGGGAGAATCTTTCACCGGCTGATCCTGGACGCCGCTGGATGTTCCTCATCAAGGTCCACGTTCACCAGGACAACAAGCCCGATGAGATTCTGAAAGCACACGAACACCTGGCCACTATTAGACGCGAACTCGAAGGCGTCTTTGACTTCAAGCAGTTCGACAGACGCATTCACGACACCAGGGTTGCTGTCGAGATGCGCAACGCTCCCGCGCCTCTGCCGCAAGTCATGACTGTTACCGACCAGCGGTGAGACCGAATCTGGGAACAACTCAATGAGGGAGAAAAGTAAAGAGCAGAACACGCACGTGGAATGGAAATGGTGAACCTTTCTGGTTACCGGTGGTAATGTTCTGCCGATTCTCTACCAGGGTTTCCTCGCGAATACATTCACCTTCACTTTCCCGTGGAAGCCACGACAGTACTCTGACGGAAACATGCAACAAACAAGGGAGACAAATTTCTTCCCAATTGTCAAAGGGACAGCGGCCCTGAAACCCACCGACGACCAAGATTTCACACGTGCCGCCACACATGCTTGAAGCTGCATGTGGATGCGTTGGCTACGAATCCACCGGCATCGCAAATTACAACATTGAAGCCAAGCTTCTCGGTTCAGATTCTCCGTTGACATGGACAAGGGGGAAAATCGGAAACTATTGGCAATACAAAGGCGAAGCGCAATAAACAATTCTCGCATGAAGCAAGAATTTCACGAAGATAGCGGATAGTGGGCGAAGATGCCTTTATCAACAATACAGGGAGATGATGCTGGAGGTGGAAGAGCCCACTGGTTCCAGAAGTTTTCTCAGGCCAAGTGGGTCAATGTGTCTCACCCAGAATGGCTTAGAATGAGGAGCTAAACTCACCTATCCTACTTCAAGCTTATTTTTTGCGTCCTGTGGCGTGCCATGGTTCTTTCGGATTTTCGTGCCGACACTCCCAACTATGAGTGTGATTTTCATAATAAACCAAGACACTGGTTGGCGGTTGGGAGAGATATCTTGCCATTCATCGACGGATGCAACCAAGGATAAGACCGGGTAATAAGATGCAGGGGCTCTCGCCTACCCGGAGGATCGCTTTCAGTCGATCCCCCGACAGCGGCTGGTCGTCCAATCTCCGTGCCATGATCGCCGTCGCCTGGGCTCGCGAGTCGCTGGTCGCGAAAAAACTCGGCTCGACCTGCGATTCAGTGACAATTGACTGCAACATTCAGTTGCAAGTGCGAATGACGTATGGATAATAACGTCCCGCGCTTGCATAGAAACAATAATTGGTCTTATTTCTTTTTCGCTGCGGCATCAAGCCGCCCTGACTCTTGGTGTTCACACATCCCTTAGTAATGCTGCATCCTTCATCCATGCCGAGCCAAAGTTCGAGTTTCAAGCTGATTAAACCCAGGCAGCGGTCAGTCGTGCACAAGCCCTTGTCCCGCTGTGCCTTTTGAGTCTCGTCTTTTTGCTTCGTGGCAACCGTGGATAAGCAGAAAAAAAAAATTAGTCGCCCAAGATCTCTAGGCCCGTTTCACTCGGAAATGATGCTGTCCACTCTCCACATATCTCAACTGAATGAGCCGAGGACGCAGACATTCCTCCCTCGACGAACATCATGGGCTCGTGAAGTTCGGACGACAAGCGAGCAAGAAGAGTAGGCCAATGCGTTTTCGACGGCTGAATTCAGACGGTTTACCGCTCAATCGAGGAGGGAAAGCCACAACGGAGAAGCGCGAGAGCAAGCATATTGAGTCAAGAGCGGCTGTGGTGAGAACCTCAATGGGGCCTTTCCGACTCCTTTACTCGTAACGCACGTGTACCGTGGTGGCTCCCGCTCGTGGGCGGTTCCATCCCAGCAGGCAAGGCCCCTCGCGGGCCACTTTGGTTGACACAATCCATCGACCAGCATCCCTGTCGGGGAGGATGATCAATGAGCGGCTCTGGGCCAATCGGAATCATTCAAGCTCAGTATTGACAGCAAAAACCGTCCAGGGTGTGGAGACCTTGGCGAACCTCGCAAAGCTCGGGCGGGAAGATCTGGAGATTCTAAGGTTTGCACTTCACAACGACGGGGCCAAGGCAAATAGATTGCTCAACAGCGGACGATCCGAACCACCGCAGAAACCATCGCAAAATTCGCGGATAGCTCCCGAACTCTCTTTGAAAACGTCCACAGCACCACTAACACGCGTTGCTGACCTTATCTATCAGACTCAGTAGCGCCAGGGGCAAGATGCTGTTTGTGTTTCAGGTTCGGACGAGCAACCCGTGAGCTGGAGGGGCCGCAGACTGGGGTCGCCGTTGGTGGTTGGCTCGGTTGAGCGCAAGCAGGTGGCCCGTCAAGGGGTTAAATTAAGCTTGGGGTCTTTTGGGGTCGAGTTGGGACGGCTTGCTTCCCAAAGAAGGGCCAACCATAGGGATGCGAGAAAAAAACCGCAGGGCCGTAGCATGGCCCTTCGACCAAACCGAACTGAGCACATCACCCGCCTGCCAAGCTGCAAGGCACGTATCCCGCAATTTAGACACAACAACGGCTTCCCCACAACGTTAACCCCTTTCAAGATTATTGCTCCAATCGCGGTTCTCGCCGCGAGCCAGACTGCGGCCAGGTTGTTCGGAGGCGGTAGCGGTTCTCTCGAGAGTCTCGCGAGCCATCCTTGCCTGTGCTCACCAGAGATTAACGCCCATGGCGAGATCCTGGATCGTGACTGGGTAACATCGCACCGATGAGGCGGCATCGTGGGTACTGGGACGGGATCACGCCTGCCCCTTTCCATAGTTTAGGCTTGGCAGGTCTGAACTGGCATGACCTATCCGAAGGTGGGGTGACGGACGAGGGAGGAGAAGAGAAACGGCGTGTAAGAGGCACACATATATGAGTAGAGTTCTGTCTCACCACCAGGAACTCCATCTCGCTCTCTTCTCCAACAGAACAGTCACTCATCTGTCCACTCATTACTTTCAGTCATTCTCTACAGCTCGACGCCGGCGTCACTTCACTCATTTTCACCTTTGTGTGCACATCGCTTCTAACGCCCGGAATCACCGTCCTTCTTTTTACCAAAACCTCAACCAACCGTCAAGATGAAGACCATCGCTGCTCTCGCCCTCACCGCCTCCATGGCCAACATGGTTGCCGGCCACGCCATCTTCCAGCAACTCTGGGTCAACGGCGAGGACAAGGAGTCCACCTGCGTCCGCATGCCCGCCTCCAACTCCCCCGTGACCGACGTCACCTCCAACGACATGCGCTGCAACGCCGGCTCCGCCGCCGCCTCCACCACCTGCGGCGTCAAGGCCGGTGACACCATCACCGTCGAGATGCACCAGCACAACACCCGTGCCTGCTCCGAGGAGGCCATCGGCGGTGCCCACCACGGCCCCGTCATGATCTACCTCTCCTCCGTTGAGGACGCCGCTGCCGCCGACGGCTCCAGCTCCTTCTTCAAGGTCTTCGAGTCCGGCTACTTCGCCAACAACAACACCTGGGGTAACGACCTGATCAACGAGGGCTGCGGCAAGCAGAACTTCGTCATCCCCTCCGACATTGCCCCCGGTGACTACCTCCTCCGTGCCGAGACCGTCGCTCTCCACGCCGCTGGCTCTGAGGGTGGTGCTCAGTACTACATGTCCTGCTACCAGATCAAGGTCGAGGGTACCGGTTCTGCTAAGCCCGAGGGTGTCTCCTTCCCTGGTGCCTACAAGGCCACCGACCCCGGTCTGTTGATCAACATCTACAACACCATCTCCAACTAGTAAGTTCATGAAATGTCAACGTCGACTTGGAATGGAAACTAACACTATCTCCAGCGTCATCCCCGGCCCTGCTGTCTACGGCTCTGGCTCTTCCGGCTCCGGCTCCGGCTCTGCCCCCGCTTCTTCCGCCGCCGCCTCTGCCCCCGCCGCCACCAGCGCCGCTGCCTCTTCCGCTCCTGCCGCTGCTGCCCCCTCCAGCGCTGCTCCCACCACCCTCGTCACCTCCGCTGCCGCCGCTCCCTCCGCTGCTGCTCCTTCTACCACCTCTGCCGCTGCTGCCACCCCCACTGCCCCCAGCACCGGCTGCAAGCGCCGCCGTGCTGCCCGCAAGGCCCGCCGCGCCGCCCAGTACTAAGCAGCGTCGACTTCGGTCCGCTGTTGAGAGGAGAGAAGATATAGGACGTGTATCGTTCAGGTACATATTAGAAGTTCTTTGTACATAATATTCTCGCGTACTTCTGCGATTTACGCCCCATTGAGTGGCACAAACAAGACTATTTACCTTGTTCAAACAAACTTTGTCCCGTCTGCACCGTGATTTAATGTTGAACTTCATCGTTAGCTCCATTTGCATCCACGCGACTTGGTTTGCTCTCCTATAGACTGTAGTTGTAACTGCCAACTCTGTTAAGATCTTGTCTTGACTGTAATCCCAGGCGAACATGTCAATGGGTGAACCTAGCGGGCGGATCGTTTACGAATACATTGGCCTCCTTTTGCCTTTCAGCGTTTCAAGGGTATGTCGAGCGAGAAGGCGTAGCCGAATGGGAAAAGCCATTTAAGAACGTCAAATAGACATGGGAAGGTAACGTGCTTATATCCTTATATTCTGGTATGGCTTATATACAAGTGCAGAGAAATGCTAATGAACTCCATGCAGGCCGGCCCGTGCTCGCTCAAATTCAATCATACACGTCCAACTCGTTGAACCCAATCCGATCCCCTAATCTCGCGAGAGAAAGATAACTTAAGAATTGAAAGTAAATGTCGAGAGGAAGAATGATCTCGGCGAATCGCCTTATGTGCTGTAAACAGCAACATACTTGACTTCCATCATGGACTTCTCGCCGCCGACAGTCTGCGCATTGGGTGTCTTGGTACCAGCCTTGGCATCGGGGAACTCGCCACCGATGGCAACATTGAGCAGAATCATTTTGGGTGTGCGAGCCAGGTTATTCCAGTACGTGGCATCGCCGATCTGCTGGCCGGTGACCGTCTGGGTCGGCTTGTCGTTGACGTACCAGACCAGCTTCTCCTGCTGGAAGTTGCCGCCCGCGGATCGATCCACCTCGCAAGCAACCTTCACGAACTGTCCACGGGGGAACTCGGCGCTGGAGCTGATACCAGTCTTCTCGTTACACGGGCCGCCGTCGATGACACCGCAGTGGGCGGTCTGGAACACGGTACCTACGCCGTTGGACACCTCGAGCATGTCGATCTCGCCAACACTGGGCCAGGAGGTGACGTTCTCGCGGAAGGAGGATCCCATGGACCAGAAGGCGGGCCAGATGCCGGCTTGCGTCGCGGGGTCAGAGGCTGGGACCTTGATGCTCGCCTCCATGCGCAGCTTGCCGCCCTCGGGGCACTTGAAGTCCTGCGCGGCAGTGGTCTCGATACGGGACGACGTCCAGGACTCGCCGCTCTTGATAGGCGTGATGGCCAGCGTGCCGCTGGAGGTGATGCCGATGTTCTTGGGGTCCTTGGTGTACGTCTGGATCTCCTGCGTGCCCCAGTTCGCAGCGCCGCCGGGGTAACTCGTGCCGAGGTCGAACTTCCACTTTGCTGAATCGGGTAGGGCGCCGGCCTTCTGTGTCGAGAAGTCGTCTTGGAAGACAATCTTCTTGTAGCCGGCGGGGAGGGTGGGGCCGCCGCCGGTGCTGTTGCCCTTGCCTGGGGTGCCGCTCGCTGCAGGCTGGAGAGGGTTGGAGGCGGGATCGGGAGTAACGGGATCGGGAGTACTTGTGGGCAGCGACGGGACGGCACCGGAGGGTCGGAAGCCGGAGCCCGGCTTGAGGCCTTCGGGGCCGTGGTGGTTACCCCTGACTGGGAAGGGGGCTGGGTTCGCCAGGCCGTAGCTGGCAAGAAGAGCAATAACTGACAAAACCTGTTTTGTCGACATGTTGGCCAGCTTCATCAAGAAGAAAGGGGAGGAAGAAGCAAAGAAGGGAAAGCGAAGGTAGTGAATGCGCTTGCGCTTGGTGAACTTAGGAGAATAAGATGGGTGGATGATCCAGACCTCTCTAGTCTAACGGGATTTTCAAAGGCTTTATAATCTATGTCATTGTAAATCTGATGGAATCATATATCACGACCACTATTGCCCATTTCCCCTCGGTTAGATGGTTCGTCTAGTTCGATCTCTACCTCTATTCTAAGTCTAAGTGAGTGAACCCTACCGGTGGGATCTGTGGACCAACAACATGGAAGCCCGCTATTTTCAGCATCCAATTGCACCACTGTCATGAGGGTTCTCCTATCTTAGTCGTCACTGTTAAGCTTAGTCGCTTACCAAGTAGATGGCTTATTCAAGGCTGCCATCCCATAAAAAGCTGCCGAAGCTGATGGCCGAGTGGGTCCCCGGGGTCGCATCTTTGACGTGAACCATTCCGACATTCCGGCCTGTCGGCCGGGAATCAACCAAGAGGGCTGAGTTCCTGAGCAACCCCTGATTTTTTGGCCCGCGAAACTGGGTCTGAATGCTATGTAGACCTCGTTCTCGCGTGTCTGCGTATCGGCTAAGGGGTTGTTTATGATTACTGACTCGGCAATATCGCTGCTCTCCCGCTGTCGTTCATGCGCAAGCCACCAGACCCCGGATCGGCCAGCGATATGGAACTTATCAGACGGCGTTAAGGCGACTTCCGCCCCACAATCACTGTTAACCCCAGACAACCATATCTATTTCTAACCCACGGTCTCCCCAGACGGTTTGAATTTACCTCTCACAGGCACCACAGACCGCAAGACCCCAAAAATGGGTTGTTTCTGGGCTAATTTCTGGCCTCGTGCCTGGAATTCACTTGGCATCCCGCGCGCCAAGTTGACGTGCGCCGGGATGGGATCGGACGCAGAGGCCGACTTCTTTTGCAGTGCAGCCAGCTTTCGAGCACGCGGCGGGTGGTTCACTGTCGGTCGTTTTGCCTGTTTCTTCAAAATCTCCGTGAGAGTTATTGCCAGGGATGGGAGCTTCGGTTGGCGATTTTCGCAGGGTCTCGACTCGCCATGTGCTGCTGACGTACAATCTATTCAAGACTACAGCTCGGCTTGACCTCATGCGACCAAGCTATTTGACAGCTGTTTTGCTCGCGGCTGTTATTCTGTATTTATCTCTTTGGTTTCCCCTCACTTCAACTCAGATTTGATGTCAGGTTCTTGGCAAATTCGGCAGTCGAATCGTTTCATTTCTATTTTAGCTCTCGGAGCCCAGTCGAAGTGTTCCTTCCAGTCACACGCCCGCGAGAGTCAGAGGCAATGTTGTCAACAAAGTTTCCCCTATTTTGCACTGTCTTTTGCGAGCTTTTCTGTGATAGAAGCAATCCAGAAATGGTGCATCGCCATATCGCTCTTACTAAGCTAGAGTATGTATCACTGGGTGGGCGCAGGTAAGTTTCTCTGTGAGCCATCCTGGCCCTCGAATATTTCCCCGTGAGAGCACAGTCATGCGGCAGTTAAAAAGGTGCGCCTCCAGGCGACAAATTGCGAAGGAAAAGTCAGAAGGGAAGAAAGGGGACTTGCATTCTATTATGAAAGGCAGTCATGAAACTGTTAAAACTTCAAGCTTGGCTGATATAAGTAGCGGCGATAGATAGTGTCGACGTAGTATAGTAACGACATCTTGATATTAAAGGAGTAATAGGTTATGGTAGTGTGAAGAGGGAGATACCTACTCCCTGTAAGGCGATTTACGCTCTCTTCATATACCCCTATGGGTAGCTATGGAGGTTTCTCTATGAACTATCCTAGCCCTCGCATATTTCCCCGTAAGAGCTATACAGTAGTTAACAAGGTGCGCCTCTAGGTGGTAAACTACGAAGAAGAAAACTTAGAAGGGAAGAAAGATCACGTTGTATTTTCCTCCGTCGATGAGGAATCAACTTCGCATCGCAAAATATTCGGGGTATTGCTTATAAACATGTTACGGTTATTGATTACTTTGATAACGTCAGGGATACATGAGAGGGGGATGTGAACGCCATGTGCAGTTCACAAACTCTACATTTTCACAGACGGTCCTGCTGACAGTGCCAACTAAGATGCTGAGTCTGTGTTTTACTGCTTTCACAGTTCACCTATGTTATACATGATCTAACATCACATCGCATGAGCAAATCTATGAAGGACTACGTGTTTATATTTCACACTTTAAACTAAGGTATTCCATAGCACAGTTTCTAGACTGAAATGATTGTCAAAAAGAAATCAGTGAAGTCTTTGATTATTGAGAAGCTGGTACCGCCCACGCCTACTGCTTCTGTTTTCTCCTTGACCGTAAGCGTCGCTAATGAGCTCGTCTGAACTCCAGTGTCCAATTTCCTCTGCAAGGACCAAAGAGATCTCGGCCTATGTCTCTCTCCAAGGTCGCTTCTGAGGCTTTCTGAAGGAAGAGGACTGTTGCTCCCACTGACCACCGATCCCCATTATTTCCCAGTAGACAGCAAGGTATCTGCAAGTCACCAGCATCCAATAAAACTCTGGGTCATCTGGAATCTCTTCATGGCCACTGTTCTCGTCTTCTTCGTCTTCTTCATCTTCTTCATCTTCGTCATCTTCGTCATCTTCGTCATCATTGTTCTCGCTCTCATCTGCTTCCTCATTCGCATCATCGTCCTCGACTTCGGCGCTACTGGGAACTTGTGGCTGTTCGGCGTTAATTGCTTTGATGAAAACAAGTCGGTGTGCTTTCCACTCATAACCAGTCTTATCGAGTTCCTCATCATAAGCTAGCAAAGAATTGAGGCACTCAGAGTCCACGTATAGAGGATAACTGAAACGGATGGGATCTCGGTGATCTTCCGGGGGTACCTCTTGCTGTGAGTCGCCGCCAGGAGAGAGACTCGACACCCATGTCATGAATCTTCGTCGAACGTGTTCAGTAGAGGCGTTTGCCAACGTTGGTTCCTCGATGACGGTAAGGCGAAAATGTCGTTTCAAGCGCTCTCTGTCGAACTCTGATTCAAACTTGAGCTTATTGTCGATGCATTGGTGTATGTAGTTGAGGTATCGCTCCCAAAGTTCCTGATCGTCGTACGTAGTCCGGTAGACATAAAAGCCCCAGAAATAAGACTCAGATTCCTGCATCCAGAGTTGGTATTTTGCTTCTCTAAGAGAGGAGCCATAGGGAGGATATGGATTCTCGGACGACATTGTGTACGTCGGAGTTGTGAAAATTAGGTGCCGGGAGAATAGGTTACAGTCGAGTTGAAACAAACTGAGATGTTTTGAAGAAATGGAACAGGAATGAAAACTTTATAAGCAGCAGAATTGTGCCGTAAATGTTCATGGGATGCTTATGGAAAATGACGTATGTACACGCCACAAAGCCACTTTGTGGCCGCAGTACCTCTAGGGTTTGTGGCAAAGTCTAAACAGATTTGAAATTCATGAACGCATGTTGCCCCGCGAGACAGTTTTACTGGAGCACCCAGGATGACAGGCTAGTACAAGAGGTACTGAAAAGCCCCAAATAGAGAGGCTGAAATGAAAAGAATGTGGCTCCTCAGTGTGCAATTTCAACATAGAACAGCCGCTTGGGTGTCTCAGGGAGCATGAACTCTGTCATTTTTACTGCAGCTCTTTCGAAGACTATTGATGAACCCTGCCAGGCTTTGGTCAACGTAGTAAAACTGAAACGTAATTTCTGTTACGGCCCGTTCTCTTTCATGGCGCGCGTGGCAAACCACATTGACACCAACCAAGCACCTTGTTAGTTGAGTGATTATCCGCATTTCAGGCCATAAAGTTGGCGTACTGGCAATATATCTACTTAGATAGACTACCGTTTCGGTAGCCTGTTGTAAGAAAAGACGATAAAAGGCTAGAAGTGAAGAAGCATAGGCTACCGTTTGAGCAGTCGACAGAACATTCATGGCCAAACATGAGCACTCATGTTGACCCAGACTTGGTTAACTACGGTTGCTGGAATTTGCATACAGCTGCTTCCCGTTCCAATGGCACCATGGAATGTAACAAGCTTTCCAGTCTGTAACAATAGGTTTCTAACGTTTTAATTAATGGATTCAAATGCTTTTGGCATAGGCGAGTGTGCCTAAGAAACGAGACGTAGTAGAGGTTTACTTTCACCTTGTTGAATCTCTTCTACATAAAAGAGCGATCTTTTCTGTAGATTGCGCTGTTTGAATCTTTCCTCCATTCACATTACTACCACGTTTCTCGTTGTCTTCATCACACGAAATGTGGCCACGCATAGTACTATCTCTTTCGACAATCAGCCTTTTGGCAGTTCGGACCGTGGTGGCAGATGGTCGCCATGATGGTCTGAACGTCAATCAACGCCTGGATTGCTTCAGAGAGTCACAGTGTTTGAAGTTGAAAGAATATACATGCAAGCCTGGCTATACAAATGTCGGATTTGATCGGAATACTTGCAGAGGGGTAAGTGATATGCTGTTTACTTTTGCACATTGCGTCTGCATGGGTGTAACGCCAAAAACTAACCGATCACCGACCGTGGAAAAAGTCTGACGAAGGCACACCGATATGTTGTAACATCCACACCGTGAAGCGCTTCGGTAAAGATGAACATGGAAAAGATCGCCGTTGTGAATGGAGAGGCGTTCCGGATAACTGCAGTGGTGCAGGTCGAGCCGGAGAGGTCGTTTTATTCAAGTCAGGCATTGGAGGTTGGCCATCTGAATCGAACGGAGGAGAAGAGACAAAGCAATGCCGCACTGGATACAAGTATTTCGCCTGTCCATTGCCGGAGTGGGGAGGTCTGTCGACTGGTTGTCGGTGGACAGACTGGTAAGTAGCTTTACTGACAACATTTCCCTTCCACATGAGAGTTCATTCGAAATAACAATTGAACACGACAGCAAAGGGACATGCGGAGAAGATGAAAACGAAGTTGCTTATGCCAACGACGTGGATTTCAAGTGCCCCCATCAAGTGGTAGCCAGAGGAGTCAAGTATTGCTGCAAAAAGGAAAAGCCGCCACTGTCAAATTGTCATTGGGTTGGTCAGGGTCATTGCGACGACATTACCTGTAATCCTGATGAGGTCACTGCGAAACGAAGCCTTGTGGGTGATGGCGTGAGCTGTCGTTGTAAGCGATGCTGTTTTTCGTCTCCTTCAAATTACAACTGACCACTTTTAGTTAATCGTGAAAAGAGCCTCTGTTGTACGCCAGAGATGAAGGCGCTCGAGTCTGATACCTGTGGCCTCAACGCATGCAGTTATGAAGACAAGATTTGCGATCTCGACCCCTACGTTGATTACGACGAGGACGCGGAACATAACCTTAAGTCACGCAATAATCGCCCTCCGTTCAATGTCCACGGTGTCAAAATCCAACCCAAGGGATATCCAGGATCATCTCAGCTCCATAAGACGAAAAATGGTGCCCAAGCTTTAGCGTCTGCTTTTAGGTAATCGGATAATCTGCCTGTCTAATTCTCACCTCTGTGATCTAACATTTACGCCTAGACTTTCAACCTCCAATTGCCTCCATTCTTCGATCGAAGTCGTGGATCCAAAAACCCTTACTGACACGGAAAAGTCAGCAAATTGGGCCACTGAGCACGCTATTGAGGTAGACCACTGAGGTGTTCAAAACAAAGTATTTTGCTAACATAGAACAGCTTCAATTCATGAAACAATTCGTCTCAACGGCAATTGATAATACCCTTGCTTCTGGTCGTAAATCGAACGCCGGAACGATCAGTAAAGCCCGGATGGAAGCCTACTTCATTAAAGATACGCTACCAAAGCCTGGTCTGAAAATAACACCGACAAGTAGGTCCGTTAGAAATCCATCCAAAGCCATGTTCGAGGCTATTGGATCTTATGCAAATCGTCGAAGTATGTTTCTGGTCTCGAGAAGCTTGAACGGCAGGAAGGGCAAGATGTTCGCGGGCGTTAATCCCATGGGCGATGACGTCATGGAAGACGCCTTGGCGGAGGCCACCACAACTGGAAAGAACGAGAAGGTGATTTTGCAACCTATTCGTGAGGTAAGCATTATGGTCTGAACTTTTTCAAAGTTTGAAAACGACTAACGTTTGAGCCAACAGGTAATCGCGACTTGGCGTTATCTTCATCATCGAGATGTGTTGCCACGAGTTCAAGAGGCTCGTAAGCTTTTGAATCTAACAGCCGTAGAAATTGCCACGTCCATTCCCCAACTGGGCGCACTGGACGAGATATTCACGGCAATGGAACAGGACTGGTGGGACAACATCGCTGCTAAGAATCTGAAGTGGGTGGGTGAAACAATCACACTCATCGAGCGGGAATTCAAGAAAAAGCTCGTCTCTCACAATCCAGGCAATTGGGGGGTCGTACAAAAAGCCTTAGGAGTCTATAAGGATGATATGAAGTATATAAAAACCCTCCCGCCTATTTGACCAGGCTGCGAATCTAGTTATAAATAAAAAGGTTAAGGAGTTTGGAGTTCCAAAAACGGAATCATTTCAGTCTTTTAGTAAGTTATCAGTAGCAAAATAGAATTATCCACAAATTGCTTTTCAGTCGTTGAGACGTTCACGTTGAAATAATACCACAGTAACGTAACCCTTACTGAGTTCCAGTCTGGATCACGTTTAACATTCTTTGAGACGTGTGGACCCAAGAAAACTTCATTTTATGTTTGAATTAAAATGCAGAGGGGGTAAAAAACCTTCATTTCTGCATTAAAATGCGGAGGAATAGGTAAGAAGACGTAAAGGCTGAATGAGGTGTTCCATAGCAGCGCATGCATGATCCCTACCCAGAGCAAGTAGATATCCAAATTAAAAGTCATAGGTACTTTTAGAGGAAGGAAAAGACGCAAAGCTCACATTGTTTCTATATCTTCACCTCGAGGACGTTGAGAGGGAGCTAATAGAGATACAGACGGATAAATGGAGTTAGATTCCGCCGCAGTACCAGATATAGGCCATGCTTCATCTACTGGCCCCAACTCCTAGGCAAGACACTATGCGCAAGACGCATGGATATAGAACAGGTTTTTTCTCAGCGTCAGACCTCACGACCAGCCGGTTTAATTCCAACCCACATCATCAATGTACTGCGTGACTATTCGTTGTGCAATGAAGTCCAAAGGCTTATATGCTTACGTTTCCCCTATTAATGTGTGATTGAAATTACTGTAGGCCGGAGGTATGTTTGTTCGCAAACTTTTACCATCCACGAATGTGCCTAACAATACGACAAGTTAGGTCAAACGGCATGTTGTCGCTGGAATCCATCAATCATCTCGTTCCAACCAGGGAAGACAAGCCTCATGCAACTTGTCCAGCCCATCGGACTCCTCAATTATTCTCTGGTAGTACTGAAGAGCGTACTTCTTGACAAATTCAAGAAAGCCCACCAAGATGAAGTCGGCATATGACGCTGTGATCTCATTAGACCTCAGTCGAAGACCAGAGGAGAGCGACTTACCCTGGCTGCCCTGGAAAAAAGGCCCCTCCGTCTTGTTGAGGAGGGCAGATACCTCTTGAAGGGGCAGCTTGACCTTCTCCCAGGCCTTCTGGCCGCCGTAGTCTTTCTCAAATTCGTAGATCGTCATGCCACCTAAGTCCTTCCTCCGAGTGTCCCAGAAGAAAGGCTTGCTGCGTTCGCCAAGTATCGTTCGGTAAACTTCTGGCATCAAGACGGGCTGCAGTGGGCCCCAAATCTTGCGCTGGAATTGAGAAGCAGCCTGCGCTAGATCATTTTCGGGATCTAGGGGGTTTTCAGGATACTTTTCTTCGAGACGTTTCGCAATTTTTGCGCTGTCCATGACATAGGTCCCATCGGGAAACTGCACCGTAGGGCAGGTATATGGTGTGTACTGTTCAGAATCTCCTTCAACCCCCGCAGCTTTCAATCGGGGCCCGATTTCGGGATACTCAAGCCACTCGGTCTTGTAATCAACGCCTTTGTAGTTGAGAGCCAGGCGAGCTGTTTGGCGTCAGCAAAGCGTCGTATTGGGCGCATGCTTTTCATACTTTTCCAAGTGTTAAATGACCAAGCTCTGCCATTCTTGTCAGGGATATCGAAAAGAACAAATTGTGAAGCCATTTTTAGATCGTTGGGTATTGTTTTGACTGAGATGGAGGGCTATGAAGATCACGGAGTGTTGTACGTAGCTGCAGGTGGGAGAAAAAGAAATTGAGGGGTTGCGGCCAACATTGTGGAATGAAGGGGGATTATGGGTGGAGACATAAATCAGGTCAAGTAAGCAGTCAGCACTAATGCATGCAATAACCCCTGTGATGGTACCTATTGATACAGAGGACTCAAATGTTCTTGTCGAGATGCGTCGGATGAAAAATGGTGGAAGCATAGAGTGTACGACGGCACCCGACATGTTTATATTTCTTTCGAGGCGATCGAGCCTCATTGCTGGTTGATGCATGGATACCTTCACTTGTAGGCTACCAGGCGCAGTTGAAAGCAACATTGTGTATGTAAACTTGTAAGAACGTACCCATCAAAGTTCTTTGATGATTGTCAACCTTGCCCTCAGTAAGACTGGGTTTCTAGGCGACTGCGCCTATTCAAAAGCGCGTGTGTTCCTGCGTGTATGGCCTCTTTTGTAATACTAGGTCATTTTCTGAGCCAAAAACCGTACATCAGACCGGCTGCTATCACAATTGATTCCCTCGTCTGCTTCCAACACAACGTTACCCGTAACGCCGTCATGATCGATGTTGAGAATAATCAACAGCATTTACTTGAGTGAGGTTGTCTAGATCCATTTCTCAGACGTGGAGACCTGCCATATACTTGCCGATGTATGATGATGTAAACGTATGCTTGTATAATCTCAACGATCCTCGACGTGACACAATGAGCTGCACGGACGTATTAAATTTGAAGCTGAGCCGTTCTGTCCGCGGTAATTGCATGTATTGACATGAAGAGCACACGGCCCAGTTTCTAGACATCAGAATTCCCTGTGCTTCCCTGATGGCCCCCAATGGTCAGTAGCACAAAAGATGTACCCGCGGGCAGTAAAGTGATATACGAAAATGTATTTGGATCTCTCATTCGTGAGTTTTAGCATTTCTTGATTACTTTCTATAGCCATCCACTCTGAAAGAACCAAGCTCTTCAATCTCAAGCAGCAGGAGATCTTGCTCTCCAATGTTGGTACGAAACTACCCTTGCTTCTTCTTCGGCTTAGCGCTAGCCGTCGGTTTGGGTGCACCCGTTTTGCTCCCGCCATTCGAGGATCCTTCAACCACAAACTTGGTGCAGTCGTCCTGTGCGCCGCGCTGAGCCACCGGCATAGCGACAGGCTGGTGGTTTTGGGCCGCGATCATGGTGCACACACGGTACGTGCCCGCTGGAAGGCCACCCTCGACCGCAGCTTGGAGAAGCCCTTTGCCGTTTCCCGCATCGTCAATACCTTTGAAGAATGCAAACTTGGACGGATCTGGCGGAGTCTGAGACGTGAGAGAGCCGATGTCTTGAATAGTGATATGGCAATGACCAATGATGTCTCCGTTGCCATCGAGATCCTGCGGCGCGGTATAGTAGTTGGTCGTCGGGTTGACAAAGTTACCAGCCTTAAGATGCGTCGTTTGCACAGAAACATTGAACGTTTGGCCAGCCTGAAGTTTGGTACCAGGCTGCGGATTCGTAATCATGGCCGAGATCATGTTTTTCTGGGCAGGGAGCTTGCCCATCGGGATACCATTGCAAGAGCCTGCCGTGATTTGCTTGCCGTTGGTGATTTGCTGGCCCTCGCAGAAGTTGATGAAATTGTCTTTATCTCTATCATGAAAAGTCAGTTCAGCGACGCATTATAGAAGTGAAGCTTTACTTACGTTGCTGACTTTGCCTGCCCTGCTTTGATTCCGTCTGTACCCTTTTCTTGGCCGGTCAAAGCACTTGCGCTTTGAATCAAGTTGGTCTTCAGACAGTTTTCGGATGCTGACTTCGACTGTCTTGCCACGACCATCCCAATGTCGCCGCTTGCTGAAGAACTGGGCAGAATAGCCGCATAGCCGACCGTAATGATCGCTAGTACAAGAAGAAACGAGTAATGCATGATGGCATGAATGAAAAAAAGAAGTGATTTCAAACTAAATGAGTGATTTCAAAAGGTTTAGAAGATCTATAACACGTGTGGACAGGCCAGCTATCAACGACAGAAATGAATGACTGAAGGATTAAATGAAAGACGAATGGAAACCTGGTTCCAATGCGAAGAGTCTGCAAAGAAGCTACAAGCGCATTTATATTTGTGAGCGGCGGCCTGACCAGATACGCCGCGGGATATTCTGGCCTCTACACATTCTGTAGGTCAGGAAACCCATCGTAATACACTAGTTTCAAGGTTGCTTTTTAGCGGAGCTGTCGTCTGAACAGCCCAAAGTCAATGAAGCTAAGCCTTCTCATCCAATCTATTGGGAACCAAAGCTTGGGCGCGGGTTGAGCTGGTTTCAGATTTTCACGTCTGTGGTCAGAGGCGCCCAGAAGCAGAAATCCCGTTAGCATAATCAGCAAGAAGGGGCAGGGGATGCTGGGCACGGATGACAGAGTAGATCCAGACACTCCTCCACCAGGGTTTCACATCGCCCGCCATCAGCAACGTGTTGGCTGTGTAATCACATTACCCCAAGAGGAATTTTTGATAGCGCCATCTTTGTGTGTCAGCATCCTCGAGAAGAATATCGGCATCAAAGCCCAGTGTATGACCACGCCTCTTAATTTGCTTGGGGGAGAGATTACCCCAGGATTGAAGGTTTGCGACAATCCTCCCCCTCACTTCCCGACGCTTGCATTCCTGTTGCACCGGACACCTCCATCAACAACGCCACAATCTTAGAACCGGCAGTTACCGTGAGCTACCCCAAAGGACCTTGTCACAGGAGAAAGAGTGAGCTCTACAGATCATTTGGGTATCCTCGTGATGCCGCCAAAATAAAATAATCGCAATTTTATCATCGAAGAGAAGGTGGGTTATGATAAGGATAGGAATGACAGGTGTGATTGCTGAACCTAAATACAACTACTGATGGTTGTCGGAATTATCAGGGCTTTTTATGTGGGCACGTTTGAGCCTTTTGGTTTGCTGCATCCCTCCAAGTCGTGCCGAAACCCTACGTAGGCTGCCTGAGTAAATATTCTGAGAAATTTGAGTCTAACTTTGAAGAGTTTCGGATTTTATGTTGCTACTGTCTTTGCCTTGACTCCTAAGCTTGCGACAGTCACGAACACCTTAAACACTCAGCAAGTACCCCTTAATGTTGCTTCTGCTTGATTCGGATCCGTCTGGCCATCTTGATTAAGTGTGAAAATGTTCTCTAAAAACGCACTACCGAACAGAGGTGATCGATCAGGTTACGTCCACAAGCCGGTTCACGAAAACCCCTGCAATAGCTATGTTTGAGGCCATTAGATCTTATGCAAATCAGCAATCACTGTTCCTGGTTTCAAGAAGCTTCAATGGGAGAAAAAGTGTCACAATGTGACCAAAAAGTTTCGTCAACCGCCTTCCAGGTTTCTGTTTATAAGCCTTTGGATCGTAGATATATCTGATTCAGCCGTTTCTGCACATAGGTAGGAACCAGTCATGTAAAAGATTCGCGACAACAGGGACATTGAGGATGTGCAAAAGTTTTATTGCAGTATTTGTCGGCATTTGTCCTTCCGTGATACCTTCCTCTCTTGATCGTAATGAACAGTGTCTCGATTCTTGCCCAATGATCAGTCGGAAACTCCATCCCATCAGCTGCTTCTCGTATTTGCGTGCTGGGCAGCCCGATATTTACCGCTGTCACCGTCTGCACCCGAATTCAGCTTGAGAAAAAGTGGTGGCGGCCCTTGCGACTCTAACCAAATTGGTGAGGCTGCAGTGTTTGAGGCATACAAGACCTACAGCTTGCAAGATACATTGCCTATCAGTAACAAATCAAGAGAGCGATCTGATCAGGCTGCGCCGAAAAATGCAGGGATTGACAGTTGATGTGCGTCAGGGACTCTCCTTAAGCCCAGAATACATACAGACGCGGCGGTGTACTGCCAAGTTTGGATTAAGATATTGATGAAAATCTGGATCTGATTGGAAGCCTCGTGTCGATGCCGATGTGCAGCTTTCAGTATGAGGTGACACAGCAGGAAATGGAAGGAAATTGTTTACCGCCGGTAGCTGTCCACTCGCGGGCGATCCTAGTCGAATGGAACCCGCTTTGATGGTAAGCCCTCTGGTTCCTCTAAAGGACCAAAAATTTCTTATCTACACTGCCATATGCTCCATTTTGACAGTTTGAAGGTAAAGACAGCCGCCACCTCACCTCGTCGTCGAAGTTGCCGTGATCTCCTTCTTGACAGCGACGCTAGTCGATACGACCCCCGAGATTTCAAAATACTCCCAAACGCATCCGTGGACCGTACTTATTTTGCGTCTACTTCATACATCTGACCACATCCAAAGGACTCGTGCCATGTCCTACACAGATATAGGCTTCTGTAATGGCGAATTCTGTAACCTCAGAGTCTAGCCCTGGGAGCCAGGCGTCAACCCAAAACGATCAATCTCAGCGCGATAGCGGGGTTATTGGTGAGCCAACCTTCCTGACAAGTATGCAAGAAGAAATAGTCATTCCCGACAGCGACGCAGACATTGCAAGAACCAATCGACTGGGACTCAAATGGGACGACCTGGAAGAAGCTGGACTACCGTCCTTCGGTCCTGAAGACATGGGTCTTGCTGCTCGCTTTCATCTTCAACTGCGCTGTCATCGCTGGGCTTGTCACGTTTCATTTCAAGCGCGTTATCAGCGTCAACACTGCCACTTACTACGGTTTGAATGCGTTGCTCATCATCGTCGGTACAGGAACAGTTATGCACCTTGAGTCATTGCTACATAATCTTTCTAGGATCACGCCCGTCATTCTTTGCGCGCATAAAAACGGTGCACTGGCAAGGGATACCATTCTTGGGAGCTACTTTCCAAGTCCTACGATTAGTAGTGCTTGGAAGAGCGCGCCCAGGAACTGGTTGCTGCTGCTCGCACACGTCGTCTACTGACCTAGTTACGCCGTGATCGGTCTAAAGTCAGCCATCCTCTACGAAGATTATACCGAACCAGGACTGTTTGTCAACCTCTGGGCGTATTACACATTGCTGGCATTCTACAGTATCATTCAAACTTATCTTCTGATATTAATCCTGTACTTTTGGAAAACACCAACGACAGGTCTGCGGTGGGACCCAGTTTCCATTGCCGATATCCTGAGTCTGTTCCGGCACTCCGATTTCCTGAATAAGTTCAAGGGATCTTCTATCGCAAAAAGACAATCGATGAACTCCGAGCTTGGAGACCTCCGCATTCGCCTCGGATACTGGAGGATGTCAGAGGGAACCCACTGGCACGGCTTCGCCTTGATCGGTATTTGAACTCTCCAATTGACCCATATGACTGATACTGGATAGTGAAGAAAGAAATGCTAATGACTGCGTAAGGAGAGTCTCGTTCGACGTCCAAACAGCCTAAGCAAAGACCCGCGAAAGATCAAGGAGAGCGTGTTTCCCAAGGCGAACTTGCCAGAATCCGATTTATCAGCGTGGGCGATCACAAGACTGTTCGTGATATACGGCCTCAGCCTGCTATAATTCCTTCTAATGACCCTGTTCATTCTGGGCATTACTTTGACCCGGCAGGATAGAGGATTGGGTAGCTTCTGCTTCGAGCCAGCACTCTCAACTACACAGGCTATAATCACATTCGACACTGTTTTGACAACCATCGTCGGATTTTTCGCGGATTTTTGGATCTCCATTGCACTTTTTGTAGCACACAGAGCCATTAGCTTGCATGAACACCCCGCAAATGACGACTTCGACATCCAACACGGCGAATGGCTCTGGGCAACGAAACTTCCTGGCAAATATTAAAAACAATCTAAAGGCGCAATCCGACAAGAATACTGCAAAGAACACGCTGCTTCTCAACTACACTTGCTCTACAGCTCCGAAAAGATTCTTTTCCGCCTGCCAAAACAAGCATTGGAAGGTTGCAAGAGTATCTGTCTGGGCCGCGCTGATCCGCCTCATGCCCACGCTAGTTGGCTCCAGCATTACAGTGTATCACTACATGACCGAACCGAATACCTGTCTTGTGTGCTTCACCAAAGAACTCTTCATCGTCAGCATCATTGGGTTTGCCATGTGTTCTGTTCTAATACTATACGAGGTGCTGAAAGATCTCCGTTCTCGCCGCATGCCTCGGGATTGGCTCACCATTGGAGACCTGGTGTCATGGGCATCCACGAGTGATCTGTTGGGTGTTCCCCGCACAATGTCATCGGGAAGTGACAACGACTCACCGTGGAAAGATCCACTCGATGTGGCCGTGGATGGCGAAAAGGGAAAGCAGTGGTACATGCAGGAGCGATTGAAACTGCAGTTGAAGAGATATTGCCTTGGATACAGCAAAGTTCCGGGAACGGGACATCACGCCTTTGGCATCAAAGGATACGACCCTTACAATGTCAACCATGAGAAAAAGCAGATTGAACAGCTGCCAGCTGTTAGGGTGTCGGGTCTGTTGCGGAGATTGACGCCGAGCAATTTGGATACTGAAAGTCGTTCTGCCCATGCCGCCCCCCTGACAATTGTGATGGGCAACATGTCGCACAAATTCATAAGAGTCGATGATTCGGAGTATACAAGATACAAGATCAACGACCAGAATATAGTAAATGCGCAGAATCAGGAGCTCAAGCCGGCTGACGAAGTGAGAACGGCACAAGGAGAAGGGGACGCATTCGAAGTGCAACAATTGCCGGAGTCAGAAGTTCATCAAGACCGATAGCGATTGCATCGTTATTAACTGACTTCTTCTTGGCTACAATCAAAGTCATTGATCCACGGTTCCAGCAACTCAAATGTCAACTTACACAACTTTGTTTCGCGATTGGCACTGCCAGTTGAAAATGATTTTGTGCTTCAGATTCTCAATTGGACGTGAATCTTACCAACTACTCGCCATTAATACGGAGGGATTGCCTTAGGAGAAATGTTTTGATGCGGTTTGCTGAGAAATTGGCGACGATCAGGCAAACAAAGATATACACAATGATTAATCAAAGGAGTCTTGCTAGTCGGGCAGTGTCCACACACACGTGTGTAATCCGTAGCCTGTTTCTAAAGCGACCAAATTTCCTATTCTCGCCTTTCGTCGTCTATTCTTATCATCATCGTCGTCGTCGTCGTCGTCGTCTTCTATCGCCGTTATCTTTAATATTACTTCCATCATTCTCTCTATGATTGCGGACAACAGGGGACACTGCTTAACTAGAAAATCTCAATCAAAGATGTCGCCAGAATTTCTACAAGACTGATGAAAGGGTAACCATTTTCAAGTCAGGAAGAGAGCGAGAAGACGAGGAGGTCACAAAACATTGGATGGTTGCGCAGTCTGATACAATTGTGAACAACGAAGGAGCACATCAAATTTGATTCATGTTCATCTTTTCCTTACTTTAATGGCCGCTGCAGCCGCTGACGCTGAATAAATGCGAGTGAATAGAGTTTCTAGCAGTTATTGTAAACGTCGTCTGAAGATACGAATCAAGCAGCCATGTTATACTTGTCGTTCGGATGAGACGAGATCACCCGGTGTCAGTCGAGATTGGACGATCTACAAGAGTGCGGCTACCAGAGTGAACTCTGCGACGATGTTTCGCAGTGCTGTAAAAGTAATGCACTAGTCATGGAAACAGAGTTAAGCTGAGGATTTAGAAGCAAACTTTCATGGGCCTCTGTTCCCCGCTTCGTCCGCCTCGTTTATTCAGTTCTCTTGAGTTGTTTATGAATCCGGGCTGGTCGCTTTCTTGCATAGAAAGGTCGCACCGTTGTTCATTCATTCTTGGATCACGGCCAGGTCATATGACTTGGAAAGAGGACGAAAGATGCGTGTCCTGCTGCTTCTGGTATTGAGCACTTTGGCTGCTTTAGGTTCCTCAGCGCCTGACATTTCCGGCCTAAACTGGCCAGCAAATCGAGCATTGCCGCTGTTCCCGGATGCTGCAAAAGAAATTGAATACGCCAAGCTCACGGCACTATCCGGCGAGGAGCAGATTCTCCTTGTTTCTCTGCAGGGGCTGGTGAACCGGCGCCAGCCACGCTTATACCTTTACTGGTCACCAGACTCCTCGAACTCCGACGATGAAGTCAACGAAGCTTGGCTACGTCAAATCGAAGGTCAAGGATTCAAAAGTGCCGACGTGACAAGTGACCCGTTTCGGCTGGTTGACAAGTACAGATCTGACATTCGCGGGGCCATCGTCTATGACACGAAACTATCAGACACGATCAATCTCGCCTCTACACTGGCTGGGCTCTATGGAGCCGTAATAGCAACCGAAGAGCTCACGCGCCGCCTCAACGTATCCATCATTGAGGATTTGAGGGGGCGCTTCAAGGATAAATACGAGTTGTACGAGTACGCAGCCCGGAGCGTGTGGCCCAAAGTCACGGATCGTCTCATCACAGCGATCAAACCCATCTCGACTGTGTTGTACGCAAACAGGACCTGGGAAACTCTTTTGAAGGCCAACTCTTCCGTTACGGATAGTTCTAATAACGGCACTTACACTGCCGACCTATCCCGGTTTATCAATCGCAGTAATTCTGTTTACGTCAATATTACGGATGCCTTCCCTGCCGATGGGTTTGGTCCTTCAGTCTACCGAGTCCAGGTTACAGCAGACAATCAGACCGTGGCCGACTTCCGACCTGGCGACGAGGCAGAGGATGCTTTCCTGTTTGACGATGGCGGCTCTCACTTGGCCGACTACCCCGGAGGCTGGCGTTTTGCAGACGGCTCAGCCGCGATGATTTATAAGTTCGACTACCCCAGACGGGCCACTCAGTTGACTCTCACCTTGTCGATGTGGAACCAGTACCTAGTCTCCGCATCAGCAGAGAAGCCGGGGTACCAAAAGGTCAACTCGATATTTCGCGACTACATTGTCGGCACCGCGGCCCCGTGCATCTGGCTGGATAGCAACAGGCCGCGGGAGGCGGCTTTGCTGGACAAGCTTCTGCGTCAGTTCCAGCCCAACGCAGCGTACCTCGGATGGTTCCCCAACGGCGACGAGATGACTGGCGTCACGCAACTGGCCAAGAATGGCATATACGTCGGTGCGGCGGACTTTTACTTCAACCCGACGTTGTTCAGCGGGTTCAGATCGAAGGACCAAGCGGAACAGTCTACGCCAAAAGAACAACCAGCAGATCAACCAACGGAGCCGTCGAAAGACCCATCAAAAGACCCTTCGAAAAATCCCTCGAAAGATCCATCGAAGAGTCCACCAAAACAGCCTCCATGGGGCATTCCGCCACAAAAACTCCCCAAAGTCTTCCTGTCCCTAATCTACCTCGAAGGCGACAACCTGCAATACGACCAACGAGCCATGTTCACCCACTGGAACGACCCGGAAAGGGGCTCCGTCCCTCTCGGCTGGACCATCAGCCCCCTCCTCCGCGACATCGGGCCCGGCATCCTCTCGTACTACCAAAGAACTGCCACCAAGAACGACTTGCTCATCGCCGGTCCCGACGGCGCAGGGTACACCTACCCGGGCGTCTGGCCGAAGAGGGCTCTGTCTGACTTCCTCGCTCAAAGCGGCGAATACGTAAGGGAGACGCGGACGGATAGCGTCTTGTTCGTGTACGACCGCATCAACGCTACCGACAACCCGTTGACTCCCGAGCTGACGCTCGCGTTTCAGAATGCTGTGGGGAAGCAACGGCTTCGGGGGATACTGTACGGGTCGTTTGTCTCTACATTGGAGGCGCTGCAGGTAAACGTCACCGAGGCGTTTCCGGTGACGAACATGGTGAGCATCGGGAACGAAGACAGCGGCGCTGCGACGTTGAAGAACATCTCGGATAGTTACAAGGGGCGCGGTCCTCTTTTTGTAGCCGGGGCTGTGAGTGCCTTTGATGTGACGCCGGCGAGTGTCAATAGCATGGTGAAGAAGCTGGGCGACGACTTTGCGGTTGTCAGACCGGATATGTGGTTTGATCTGCTGAGAAGGAGAGAAGGCCCCGGATGGCCCGGCCCGGGTTGGCCACGGCCTCCGTGATGAAAAGGATCAGTCAGCTACTTACACGCATCTCAGTACATTTCAACGGCTGGCTTTGCCTGATGAGAACTTGTGTGGAAGCCACTATGAACTTTGTGTGAGGTGACAAATTTTTAGAATCAGATGCATTGGGCACATCTGCTGCTGTGAATCAGGCCTGTCGTAGATACCTTACAAGGGTCTAATGCCCAGCGCAATCAGACGGACTGATCATCGAACCTCCTGAACAAAGTATCCAACTCCTTCATCCTCACCAAACCATCCTCAATCCCAGGCCAATTCTCTTCTCCAACACACTTCCCATTCTCAAACCACGCCGCATACCTTTCATACACCTCACCAACATTTCTTGCTCTCACAGGCAACTCCCCCTGCCAATCTTCCCACTCCCACTCAACCACCTCCACAACATCCCTCTGATGGTCATGAACCCTGATTCCGATCGGTTCGTCGTATGAATCCGAATGCAAATACGGCCCAGCAGGGCTCTCGACCTCGACCTCCCCCTTCTCCCCCACAATCCTCCACACCAACCCCGGCCGGCCCTTAAACGGCGTCCCGTTTCGGAACCTCACAGCCAACGTCGCCCCCTCGACCGTATTTGTTCCTCTCAACGCGCCGTGCACCGCAATGGAATCAGGCACGTCAGATCTCACCATCCCCTCCTCCTCATCCCCGATAAGCTTCAAATGAGCTCGCTGAATCTGCATCCGACTCTCCCAGCCCTCCTCAAACTCCCCAAGAACATGGTGCACATAGTCAACCATGTGCGCGAACGCGATCGTGACCGGATTCCTGCCTACCCTCCGCTCCGCGAAATACGCCAGCCCCGCAGGAAGTTCGTCCCGCTCCAACAGATTCCCATACGCCTCAACGTCGCTTCCCAACACCCTCCCTATCCTCCCAGACTCCACGACCTGCTTGATTTTCAGCACGACCTTGGCAACGCGCCCCTGAAGCCCGACGATCGTGCCTCCCCCGCCCTCCGCAGCCAATGCAGCAAGCTTCTCCGCGCTGTGAAGATTCTCGGTAAGTGGCCACTCGACATAGACTGCCTTACCCGCTCTAACGGAGGGCGTTGTGAGGAATGAGTGCGTATCGACGCGCGTGCAGCAGACCGCGAGGTCGACATCAGGATCCTGCGCGAGGAGCTCGGGGTCGCCGTACGTTTTGACATTATCTGGTAGGCAGAAATGCGAGCGGGCTGCTTTGGCCGCGTTCATGCTGGAGTTGAGAAGCGCGACGACGGTGTAGTGACGCCGGCCGCGTGGGGAGAGGAGGTACGGCAGGTGAGCTTCCGCGGCCCATGATGTTTTCGCGCCGGCGGATAGGCCGACGAGGGCGATGAGGATGGGTGTCATTGTAGTTAATAATTAGGAAGTCTTAGGAACCATGTTTCTTTCCAATGATTCAATTCCTCCACATCGTGGCCGCGAAAGTCCATCTTTTAACGTCCCAAACGGCTTTCATATTCCGCTCAAAAGCAACCAGACGGTTCCAATCCGCGATTCATCTTGCACGAGCACATTATAAATCAGACCTTTGTTCCTATCCCAAATCACCATTTGTCATCTCGACCACGGTCCTGCGGTCTCTGGCGCTGACGTTCCGACTAGGGGGACATCATCATGCATTCAACCCCAACCGGCCTCGAAGACCCACTCCTCGCCGTGCACATCCCCACATCGGCCCCGATCCGTGGCAGATCTCCGGCCCCGGCCCGGCCCAGACGCAGTGCCCTCACCCGCATCTTGAGAAACCACCCAGCCCACCACCCATCTCCGATAATCTACGATAATCCCCATCCGAAACACCCCAAAGCCGGAAATAGAAACGCCATCAAACGCACTCAGCCCAAGCCCACTTCCCGCCCTCGCAGCGGCGCCACCGCGCCTAGCATCTGCACCCTCCCGTCCGTCGCATCCGATGGAGGGCCCCCCCTCAGCAGGACCTGAACATCTTTGCTCACATCTCATTTCTCAGAAAAACACCACAACTTCAAGCATACACATCCGTCCCGAAGATGCAAGAAGCACAACGCATCCAAAGGATAGCCCACATCCGCAAGGTCCGTCCCGAAGTCCGATAACCCTTCGTCTTCTCCCGCGGGAAAGCCTCAGAAAGACGGCGGCGACCTGCATGACACCAGTCTCATCCAAATCGAAAAACCCCCTCCTCTCTCCCAACCCCGAAACCCCCGCGCTGGCTGCACTGCCCCGCCAGCCGATAGCCATCCCCCTCCCCCTCCGCATCCCCCCAAAACGCCTCATTCTCATCCTGCGCCGCCACTTAGTGCAGTCCCCCCACACAAGGCTTCCAGACAACTCACAGACGGCAAGTCAGAGAGGGAAACCCGCATCAGCCTCAGCCTCATGCGTCCCTCCAGCTAAAATCACGGCGACCCGCGTCTGAAACAGACGTGGCGTCGAATGGAAAAGCCCACCTATACTCCAGGACGTCCAACCTATACACTCCCGCGCCAGTACACGTCGCGGCTGCATATGGCACTTCCAACCCCCGTCCTCCGCTTTTCACGGAACGGACAAAAACGCTGCTGCCGGCTGCAATGCGGGCGCAGCTCTGTCAGCGGCAGATGAGAACACGGGAAGAGCAGGCGTGCTTGAGCCCTCCCTTTCCCTCGGAGAGTAAAACTAACAGCCGCCGGCTGGGTGATCGACAACGTTGCATTCTGTCGCGATCGCGACGCGTTGGAGGTGGTAGACAGGCAGGCAGTCTGGCAAGTGAGGGGTTGGGGTAGAGACTGGGATGTCGTGTTTCCCCAACCGCGACGTGCTTACCATGACCAAGGCAGCGACGCTCATCATACGAGGGGCGAAGAAGATGGTGTGAACAAGTGTCGATACGAAAAGATGATTCACATGAGAAGAGACACGAGGCAGGTGATTATCAAGTAGTTTTGTTATTTCTGGGCCATTTTGCAGGCTCTTACTACAAACACTCTCGGCGCAAGACCGGAGGCTGTGACCAAAGCGGGCACAGCTGAGCTCGATTGCCTGTCAACGGCAGTCGAGCTCTTTCAAGAAAGAACAACTCTGTACAAGATGGCCGGGCTCGGTCCAACCGTAGCACTAAGCCTCGCTCCTGTGGTACGCCGAGTAAATCCACAAAACAACAGGCAGCCACTCTCCCGTGGGCCTGGACTGTAACTCCGGCTGGGTTTTCCCCCAGGTCTAAGATCGTTTTGCCTCCCTTTTTTGAACACCTCCCAGTGGCTCCATATGTTCCTCCCAGTGACATGGAGAGTATCTACAGGCCTCAAGCGCCGCCAAGGGCGCTCTGCTGCTCTAGACAATATGGTTTTTAGACAATAGATAAAAGACAATAAGATTTGGTGCGGTCCGACTGGGGACCTTTCTAGGTGAAGGAAAGATCGTAAAAACAACGCGAGATTCGTGAGGTGTCGTAAGAAACGTAGCCTAGTCGAGGCGTGGTGGTCAAGGAGTGACGAAGGTGGGTATCTCGTAAAGAACAAGCGTTGAAAAAGAGTAGAGATCGCCGATGTCAGCGACCTATGATCGTCATCGTTGTTTCGAGGGCATTAATCGTAACAGCAGATCAGCGAGCCCCTGGGCTCGCGTCTGAAGTGCCCAGCTTCAGGATCTGTATTGAGGAGGACCTGTGCTGGAGGTCGCCTCACTTTCGGAGGCCAACCTTTCCAGCCAGATTGCGCCAGAATCGACTGCTCTTGCGCTCCTCGCTTCCAGCGCGGATCATCTTCGTGTCGCGCTCCATAGGTCCGACAATGTCCTCGTCTCCGCGCTCTGGGAACTTGCCCTCGGCGTCGACAAGGCGAGGCATCGTGGTTGGCAGGCCGTCCTCCAAACGCCGCCACTGCTCACTAGCAAAGACATCGTCGTTGGTGGGGCGGCGCAGAATGGCAGAGCCGCCGCTGCCCGCGCGACCGCGCCCACGGCTTCGGCTGCGGGGAGCTTCAGGTCGCTGAGCGCTGGCCTTGCTGCCTGCGACAATGCGCTCCATTGTCTGCTCGTGGAAAGCGCGCCAGCTCTTCTCAATCTCCGACCACTTTGCCTCAGTGAGAGCGTAGATCTTGGAGGTCTCGCCGTAGTTCTCGCCGGTTCGGACGAGGTGCTTGGTGTAGTTAACACGAGCTGCTTCCCAGTCGGCGCGCAGAAGACGGAGTGACTCCATGTTGGCCTCTTCAGGTTCGTATGGTTGAGGTGCAATGCTAAAGTTCGCGTGACCAAGCCGGTCTGACCACTCATCATGGTCTTGCAAGATGGATGGGAAGCCAATGGGCAATTCCTGACTCGACTGAGCGTGGCGGAAGGAGGAAACCGACGGCCTCGTGCTGAGAGAGGGTGTCACAACGTGGGCCAATGACTGAGTTGAGGGAACGTCCATAGACAGGATGGTCGGTGCGACTGTGGGAGACTGGAGAGGGCTAGGCTGCGGGACTTCGGTTGGAGGCGTGTTGAGGAGAGGAGGGAGGAGAGGTGTCGAAGCCAGTGCGCGGTCGCGTTCAATGCTTTCCCTCTCGTTGGCCTTTTCGATGTCAATGGGAGCGGGGCCATCCACGCTCTCACTGCTTTCCCAAAACGAAGTCGCAGGGGTAGGGATCGAGGGCTCGTTCATGTGGCGGGAGGGCCCGGAGAGTGAAGACGATCGGCTCGACGCAGCCCTAGAGGTGACAGGGTGAGCAGTCTCAAACGTCAGCTCAGTTGTTGGCGAGGCAGTCAATTGCGACCGCTTTGTAGACTTCCACCGAGACAGTTGAGGAAAGCGGGTTCCGATGCGGGTAGCCAAGCCAGAGAATGGCGATTCGGTTCCGGTCCGCTTCCTCTCCAAAGTCGAAGAATAGTCGGTGTCGCTTCCAAAGCCCAGGTCGTAGTCAATGTCGAAGTCAGCAGGGTAGACACTGTGGAGCGTCTCGGCGCTCTCGTAACCGTGGTGGATGCATGGCTCATCACCTATTTCGCTGTGTTAGCGGACGTCCGTTTGCTCACGAGGCATGGGTCAATAACTTACACAAACAGTCGTAGAGGTCGAACTGCTCAGCTAGAATTGTGCTCTCGTCAAGCTCATCACGTTCCACAGGTTCCTCCTGCACATCCGGAAGAGGGCGCTTGGAGGACTTGGAGTGGGAGGTTGACGTTGGTGATGCTGGGCTGTCATTGCAGCATGTTGGCGGGAGGTCAATTGATGATGTAGAGCTTGAGTAGCGGAGATGCCCGCGGGTCGAGAACGTTGGGGTGACGGGAGAGGCGACGTCGGATGATGACGAGTTTGTTGTGTAGTAGACATACTGGTGGTCCATTTCGGCTTCCGCAAGATCGGGGTGCTGTTCCTCGAACTTCCGGCGCTCTTCTACAAGCTGTGGGAGGAGTAAAGGCTTGAGTCTGGGCGACATTGTGTCTGCCGTGGCCTGGGGCTGCCCCGCCGAAGCAGAGAGATGCGTTTAGGGAAGGCGTGCGGTGGTGGAGATGCTTGTTGGTGATGTTGTTGTTGGAGCAATGGGTGGCAATGGTCAGGATTTGGGGTGGCGGTTGGGTAGACCCAGCGAGTATGACGATGCCGGAGCCGCTGTGTTGTTGTACCCTGGCAGACGTGGTGGGGTAGGCGGAGGATTAAAAAAATAGACACTGCGGTGACTGTGAGATCGGGCAAAGATGTGGTGCTCAGTTTTAGTCTTCTGTCATTGCCAGGCACACATCCGTTCTGCCGTTGTTGGTGAAGTTGTGTAAGGTTGCCGTGGTTCTCGTGGGGTGTTGGAGTTGTGACCGGATGTAAGTACTCTGTTGTTGCTGACGCCACTTTGGGTGTTTCCTGCGAACCGGTTCTCTACCTCCACATTCTTCGAGACGGTCTGGTTTCCAAATTTCCTCTCTTTTTCCACAGAACGTGTCGGTGTGATGTTTCAAGGTTAACCTCCGGGGTTGGTGATGGTCGTGACCGGTGACTGCGTGCGGAAGCTAGGAAAGGCTCCTGGGGTTCTCCAATGATGCGGTTCGAAAGTGCAAGCGACCGTTTGTGTATTTGGCGGTGACTCGTCCCACGTGTACGATTTGGGTGCAGGGTACCTCGGCGGTTTGGGTCGTGGTGGTTGGGCGCGGATGTGCTTGTACTGGGGGGGCGGGCAAGACCATGTATGTATATGCGTGCGTTGTTGTTTCCTTCAGTGCAGAGTCCTCCTCTTCCAATCAAACGGGAGTGCGCGGGACCAAATGCGACAGTTTCGCTGGTAGCTCCGGGTCTTGCTGCAGGATAGACACGTGAGGGGAATGACAGCGGTTGACGGGGTGCGGAGAGGCGAGGCAGTTCGCGATGAAGGCAGATTCCGGAAGCGGGAGGCGGTAGGTCGACGACGATATATGAGACGTGGGCGTGGTGGTTGCTGGGTTGGACGGCAGCAGCAAGGAAAAGAGGTCGGTCGACTGGCGGCGGGCTGGCGGTTGGCGACGTCTTGCTAGGAATGCTGCTGTAAGAGAAGAGACGACGGGAAAGACAGGACGGCGGGAAGAGGGTTCCCAAATGGTTTTGCAGCGCAAGGAGGGTGGGCGAGGAAAATGTCTGGACGAGAGTAGCCAAAAAAGCAGGAAGGGTAGACGGGGCAAGGGTGTGAGCTTTTGGACAGGGGGGGTGGGCGGCCGAGTTGAGCGTGGTGGATGTGGGCTCGTTGGTGGGAAGACACCGAGCGAAGTGCGGGCAGGGGGTGTGGACGTGGTAAGGTAGGAAACAACAGAGGAAGGGACCGGGGGGTGTGGTGGGCGCGGGTGTGGATGTGGATGGTGCTGGTGCTGGACCGCTGTTGCTGGTGGATTGGACTCTCTCTTGTGGATGATGGATGAAGGCCGGGAGCTAGGATGGGGGAAAAAAAAAAAGGCTTGGTGGGAAACCTTGCTGAAAACCGCAGCCTAACGAAGCTAGCCTTTGGGGGGAAGGCAGACTGGAGACAGAGTGAGGTGCTTGCTGGGTGCTGGTGAAGATAGGTGCCAATGGAAGTACATACACTGCAAACTGCGCGGGACATGACATGGATCGGGGAAGGAGAGGTAGACTGCCCATTCTAATATTCGGTTGACGATGGAATACGTAGTGCACTCGTAGTTGCCGTTTGGCAGCAGATTGGTAAGGAGGGAAGAAAGGCACGTTGTTGATGGAAGGCAGGCACCGCAGGGTCACGTACTTGCCTATGTAAAACTGGGAAGGCACATTGCGTTCGCCGTGCAGCGGCAGCAGCTTTCCATTTCGGAGTGGACAGCGGCACATGCCCACATTCCCTTGGTCGTTCTTTCTTTTTCCTGCATCCTGCGATGATTTTTTTTTTTTTTTCTTCTGGCCCGGGTAATGGGACGCTGGAAGGCAAGGTACAACGGTACAAGCAGCAGAGTGACGAGCCCCATCACCCCAGTCCAGTCCAGCCCGAGGTTGCTTGAGGCGAGGTACCCAAGTACATACCTAGTATCCGTACGGATACTCGAACTTCTTTACGCGCCAAACTAGCCCGACGACACTACCGTCCCCCAATGTTCCCTCAATCCCACGACATGACACACACTGAGAAAAAGGCAAGATGAAGAGAACCCACACTCGGCCGGCAGGATGAGGCGAGGGAGATGAAAGAAGGACAACAGCAGACCAGCTTCAAGCCAAGCCGATGGACAGAGCGGCGGCGGGCGGGCGACGTCAACGGCAACGGGCGAGGAACAAGGGACGTGGAGTCATTTGCTTCAGCTTCCAACGCTCGTGGACAATGAAAAAGGCACAGTTACAAGTCATGTCCATGTCCGTTGGTAGTTAATTCCGCCCCATTGACGACAACTGCATACGAAGCAGAGGGAAACTCGAGGCCGCGGCTTCGGGGAGCTCGGAAACGAATGCAAAGTGCGAGAGAGGGCTCCTGCTGTTGCACTGGCGCAAGCCTCTTCTGTTTGTTATTTTTCTTTGTTTAGCTGAGAGTCGTCCCTCCTCCCTCATGATCCGCCGCCGCCGCCGCCGTCGCCTCGGCTGTCTCAGAAGCAAAGAAGAAAAGAAGCAGACTCTTTATTTTGGCCCCCTCGTCCGTTAAGCTTGCCAGACAACCTTCTGCAACCTCCTAGGCCCAAGATAGCTTAAACCTCTTCCTGATGGTCCGTGTGCGCCGCCGACCAAGCGGTAGGCGCAGTGTGGAGGAGAGTGGAGGAGGCCCACGACGAGCGCTGGACCGCTGGAGTCTTCCCCCTCCCAGGCTCCTCTCCCCCAAGAGTCCACGAACGAGAGCCATGTCTTTCTCTGTGACCGACAATCTGCCCCCAGCCAGTGCCGCCGAGTCTCTCGCTGCCCTCTGGGTCTTTCCCGAGGAGACAAGAGGGCCCAAGCCGTTCAGGGTCTGCGCGGTGCGTTGTGCCGCAGCCACGTTCCCTTGTCCGTGTTGAGCGTCTTTTTAGGGAACCCATGTGGGATTGGGACAGGCGCATTGTATGTACGTACCGTACCTCCGTCCGTCTTTACCGTCATTCTCTTGCGGACGGAATTTTCAGAAGCCAGAGACAGAGTCAGACGGCACTCGGTGGTGGACCAACAGCGCCCGACAACGACCACGACGCCGTTGTCTTTCCCTGGGGCTGACTCCGGTTCCGACATTCAAGACACGACCGGAACGGATTAAGACAGTGGCAGCGTCAGCGTCAGCATGACTTGAGTTGCGAAATGTCTCTGGCCCGCCGCGGGGTGGGTTGGTTGTCGGCTCAACCTGCTTCGTGCTGTTTGAGCTTCTGAGCAATGGCTGCCCGTAGCTCTGCAACGAGGCGATTCTCAAGCCAGCTGGTGTGCGTCACTGCTCTGCCAACCGCACGGCAGAACGCGGTGCGCACAGCTAGCTTGACTCGCATCTGACTACTCTTTTGCTAGTTGCACGAAATACAGCGAGGGGCATTGGTTGAAGCACGTAAGGTCAGTAAAGCACCTAGGTACTCGAAAGCCATCAAGTACGTATTCGCCCATGCCTAGGTGTGCCATCCAATTGCCTTACACGATGACGCCGTCTGAAGAGCACAGAAGGCAGTCATCAAGATGCCGGACTTGCCTCGACGGCACCTTCATCTGGCACACGGCAAGCAGGAAGCAGGATGATGCCACTGGCAGGGCTTCTCAGACATTATCCTGCCGGGAGATTCGCCCGTCAATCAATGAGGACATTAGGTCCAGCACCCAACCGGCCGTCTTTTCTGCAGGACAATCTTGGACACGGCACACCCTCAGATGCATCTGCTGCTGGGCGCGGCTTTCCAGTTTCCAGCAACGGCAACGGCAACGCTGCTGCAGCAGCGGGGACGGCTACTATTGGTCGCGGAAGGTGTAACGTGCAGAGTGCAGAAGGTAGCAGGCAGACCGCAGCAACAGCAGCGAACAAAAGAAAGGCAGGTGCGTGCTGCTGCGCAGCAGCAGCAGCAGCAGCAGAGGGAGCGTGGGCAAACGGCAACAGCGCAGGGTTCAGGGTTGCCCAATGCCTGGCCGTTCTTTCCCCATCTTCTTTAGGGCCTGTTCCCAGCGTTGCGCAATTGGCAGGAGCGACCACCCAAAGAGGTCAGAGGCAGGAAAGAGAAAGAGGCAGGCAGGCTCGGTTTCGTCAGTCACTCTTGCCTCATAAACCAGGTAGGTATTCGTAGATACCTTAGGTCTTCGGACGGGTGTCCGTCTTCGCAGGCGTTCGTTCGTCATTCTCACGTTGCAAGGCTTCACCCGCCCTCCGGCTCCTCCCTCCTCCCTCTTTCCTCATCGTCAGCACCGAACACAACTCCAAGCGCCATCTTCACTCGACCACCACCACGGCCGCCAACTCAACCTGCCGCACGCATCTTACCTTGCCTTACATCTCTGCAAAACCCTCCAGCTGCACCCTCCCGTCTCCATCGCTGGCATCGCAATCGGCCCTCTCCGCCATTTGCTTTTGCTTGTCGCTATCGCACCGCCTCTCCGTCTCCGTGGACGCTAACCCAAAATCCGTTTCGTTTCCCTCGCGGAGTCCAGGGATCACAGCTCGGTCGGCACCTTGCTCTCCCTTGCAGCCAGACAGCTGCCCAGGGTGCCAGGTTCAGGTTCAACGTTTTTTTCCCTCTCTGGGTGCTTCGACCGGGGCCACAAAAGCGGCCAAGCGTCTCCCCCTCCCTTGTGTTTTTCCATCTCATCCCTGCTCGGAGTTCGATCCCCGTGGACCGTGGACCGTGGCGGGCAGGGTTTTCGGGAGACGTTCGCGCGGTGCCAGCCACTGACAACAGAGCCGACAGCGACCTCTTCCAACGCCCCGGCAGCGTTGGGCGATGCGCCGTACACCACCGTCGACCGTCGGCGATACGTATCCCAGCACCGCATCTTGTGCTGGGTCGCTCAGTGTTCTGGGCTGGTCTTCTCCCCACTTGAATGGACCTCTCGCTCTGCCGGTTCTGGGACCAGCTCCAAGAGCCCGGTGGACATGGACATGGACACGGCAGCTGCTGATGGGTCTGCGCGCCGGACCGGCGGAGCTGCACAACCAACCACGCAGTGCATAACTTATGCATCGCTCATAAGTCGTTGCAGAGCTCACTGCCCGATGACGGATTACCAAGCTCGCTGCCAACTTGCCTGCGAATGCCTTCCGCCAAACGGTGCCCCGTCCGAACGAACCGTCACTCGCCTGGAGCTCCCTGCGGGACTCTTGGTGGTGGGCAAACTCAATGCCATGCCATCCGAAGACCACACCTGCAGCAACACAAGACGGACATCAGTTATTTGGTCTACAAGGTACACTCCGTGCTGCCATCTCAAGTTCCCAATGATCGGTGCGGCGCATTGAATTGCTTCCAGCTCTGCATTTTGGCAGCATCGGTACGCAGTATGTGGATGTCGGTCTCAAAATCCGGACGCATCGGTGAGTCCTGCCCTGGCTTTCTCTTCAATGAGTCGGAAAGATCCACGTTTGCGGTCGGAATTTGGACCGTTTGCCTGGGTTCTGAACCCCCCACAGGGAACAGGCCTCGGTTTGCTTCCCCGGCCAGTAGGAAGAGCTGACGAGTCGCCAATGAAGAGCTCCACAGCCCAAGAGCGGCCCATGCTGCTAGCGACAATGACAGCAGAGACGAGCGCGCAGCCCAGCGTTGAACCAACGAGCGATGAGTCTTTGCAAGTTCGCTATGGATATCGCCAAATTTCAGCCTTCACTACGGTCGAGACAGACAGCGGCAACTTTCAAAGTCCCATGACATCCGCCGTTGAGCCCTTAGTCTGGTTCCGGCGACGTCGGCCTTGGTAGCCCCACCGTCGAGAAAAGGAAGAGGTCGGCTTTAGAGGTCGCGTCCTGTCAGACTTTGATACTGCTGGTTCGACCGCTAGCCACTCCGTCTCTTGTGAGCTTCGTCGCAAGCGGAAAAGCCCCGGCGGCCCCTCATTCCACTTTCGGCCTTTGAGTTTCCCGGCCACTTTAGCCATCATCGGCCTTCTTCATTGTCGCCGTTGTCCTTGCGATGGTGTTCTGGTTTGCCCTGTCCACGGGCTTGTTCCAGGTTGGTGGGCAACGCAACGCTGTGGCGTGGATGTCAAGGAAGGTGGACGTCTCCTTCCTGCTGGGGGCTAGTTGCCGGTCCCAGTGGATAGGAGCCGATGGAATGTAATGGAACGATACGATGAAAATTTGGGGGCGGAATCTCTGGGCAACAGCAAGCGACACCTAACGCCGAGGCAAAGGACTGAATTGCGGTCGGTCATAGTTGAGCTGCAGGATCAACTTTCTCGCATGTGGCATTGCATGCCTTCGTACTTAGACATGGGCATCTTCAACTGGGCTTGATTGGCCATTCGGAAGTTTTTTTCTGGAGGATCTTTCGATGACTCCAAATCCCTCTGATCATTTGCTCTAACTGGCGAACGTCATTCAGCTTCTCTGCCCCAAGAAGCCTGGGCCATCTGTTGAACAGAGCAGATCATCACAGCCGGTTTACGCATATGGAGCTGATCGACATATGTGCCGAGCAAAACATTATGAGCGGAATCTCGATGAAAGCTGCGCGGGCAATGGGTGCAATCAAGTCAATTCATTCGGCCAAGGACCCAACACTCGAAGTTGATCAAGCTAATCCCCAATTGACAAATAACGTGTTGCTATCTCGTCTGGGATCACAGCCCCCGGGCTACAAGGGACACCCATCGTCGAATTCAACGAAGTTGCTCCCTGGTTCCGTGATCTTGGATTGCAGGGCGGGGGTCAAAGCAGCAACTGCTACCACGGCGATTTCTTGCAACTTGCGATATCGCAGAGGTCTCTGCTAGGAAGTCCGGAGTGCACACTTTCCACTAGGCTCTCTGTTTTGGAGTGCCCACCATTAACGAAAGGTGGAGAGAGTGCCACCCCGCAGCAATTGTCAACTTCTAGGAATAGGTCAGTGCATCACAACAAACACCGTCACTGTCTGATCACTGTTTGTTTGGCAGTGGTTGTCATAACAGAGTTGCACAAGCAGTCTAGGGGCATCCCGGCGCACAATCTCGAATGCACTGTGAGGAGAACATGGCCGTTGATCGCAAGTGGGTTTTCTTCACAGCCTTCCCCGTATCACTCCACGATATCGATGCTTGGGTCTTCAAAGTCTTCCAGCTGGAACCACTGGGCCTCGCTTGCAACTTTCATCCGAATGACTAAGAGCCTCAGTTGCGTCATCTGAACCCACACTCTGCCACAGCCCAACCCAGAAAATGCCTTGGTCAGGCTCTGACGCCCAGTACCTACCCGTACAGCGGACACGAAATTTTTCTTTGCTCGGTCGCCGTGTCCACACATCCCCTACCAGGCCGTCGCGGCTCCATTGTGTGCCGTCCCGAGTCAATTGAAAGGACTGAGCGGAAGGGCTTGTCACGATTCCTTGCGGAAAAGAAAGAATATTGGAGAATGGACTGATTTCGCCCCCTCCAATGGAACCGGCGAGTTGCTCCATGCGGGCGATGCGCCGACAGAGTACCCATGCCCTGCAAAGTCAGAGCTTTAGGATGCTAGACAGCTTTTCCAGCGACATCGACATGCTGTGGCTTCACTGTTGCCAGCGGGCCAGACACAAACTCCCCGTGCAACAGCTCGGAAGCTCCTGAGTCCTACTGAGCCGCCGCTGTGGTTCGCTGTTGGTGCCGCCTCTAGGAGCCTCCAAGAGATGCAATGGCGCCAGATCCTTTGTGCTACCATCAGCGTAAGGCCGGCACCACTTGCACTTATTACTATGCGCCGCTTCTGCTGGAGCAGCTGACCGGTTGGGCTGATGATGAGTTAGATTCCGACTGCCTCTACTCTGGGCTGAGTCGCAACTTTGCTCAGCCTCGGCGGTTCGTACTGGAGTACGAATGACACAAGTCGCCCTGGGACTGTCGTCTACAGCTGCATCGCCACAACCCAGTCTGCGCATGCAACGGGTGCATGGACAGGCAACACAGGTCATCCTGAGCATCCCCATTTTTCAACAGTTCTCTTTCTTTTCCCTCTGCCCAATTGGATGACTGGCAGAAAAACCTAAAGACGACTTTGACTCTGCCGATCACTTCCTGTTCCTGAATCAATGTCACTGCTTGAGTCTTGCAAACTCTGCAGACTCTTCGACGCCTGGGGACTTGCGGCCTGAGAGACTTGACTCGAAAGCCCAGCTCACCACCATGACGGCATCAAGGTCACATCGTCTGTCTAGACCTGCTCTGTCCCACGGCCAGGGTAAGACAACATCGAGAGTTGAGCTGGCAATTTCACCATTCCCCATCTGATCGATGGACATCGTCAAAGAGCAATTCGAAACACATACTTTTCCCGGACCGGCAACCTGCCGCGTGGACGTATCCCGAATCGTTCGGCACGCTCTTAGTATCCTCGTGGAATCGCGGAAGCCAGCGCCCACACTTTCCAGCACTTACAGGCGCTTGAAAGTAACACAAAGCAAGGCCTTAGTCGTGTAGCTGACTACTTCAGCCTCGAAATCGAAAGGCGGCTCTCTTGCAGGTGGGGCCGGGACCGCCTGCCTCAACGTGAACGATTCTCTACGCTTTGAGCAACTCAAAATCCCCCGCATCCATCTCCCAAGGATCACAATAGCATCACATTCTCCCTATCCAAGTGGTCGCACAATATGTGACAAGGTCCGTCTTACAAATCGGGACTGCACTTCTAATCAATATCTTGCGAGGGAGCACGAAGTGCGGGGAGTTGCTCAAACTTCACCGGTGCGGGGAGCTCGCCTTTGTTAACTTCGCTTCGGACCACGTCCGGCGGCGGTGCGGTTACGCCCCCGGGATGTTGATTCGCCTTTCATTCCTGCATCCGTCTGGTCCTCGAGGCTGACAGAAGGCCCTGTCACACAGCGCGCGTGTAACCTCTAGAGGCAGGCCAGCGATGTAAACTGGTCAACTTTAACCGTCTCTGCGTCCCCAAACCTGCCACTTACACAGGCATAGGGATCGAGTCACTTGGGCTTTCTTGATCACCCGTTGTGTATTGATGGATCAGCTTTGCGCCAGCAATCGCACAACAGTCGGTTGAAGGGACGTCCTCGATCCAACACAAGCTACCTTGGTCAATATCAGAGCATGGGTGTCTTCTTCGGAGCGCGTTCTGTCACCGCAGGTGTTCCAGACACTGCTTTGCACACGCAGGCCATTCGCTAGGCGGCTAATCATCAGTTGGCGACTCGCCCGTTATCCGTCGGCCACTTCACTTAACGGCCTCTTGGTACGTGGTTCCTTGGTCAAGGTCTTGGGCCACATGTCTCAACATCATTGCATGCCGGACATTTGTCTCGCTGACAAGATGCCTGGAGCTGCACGGCTTGCTTACCTATGCAGGCCTGTCACTGAAAACCTGATTCTGCATCTGCAGCCGTTCATGAAATCCCCATCTGGCACTTTTTGCGACCAAACCCTTGAACCGATGGAAAATCTTGTTGCTGCGCCGTAGCGCATCGAATGCTTTCCTACCCCGGATCACTTCATCTGGGCCGGGCGGTGGATTTCGGTGTGGGGACGAATCCTTCCACTCTGTTGTAGCGGGACAGGCATCTTGACATGCCGAGATTGAGTTCTCAGGCTCCTTCTCTCGTCAGCCGCCGGTCTTGAGTAAAGCACGCCGATGAAGGGCAGGAGGGGTCAGCGAGATCGGGGCGCTCCTCATGACCCAGCCGGATCTGACGACATCCAGTGCCGACACGATCTGTTGAGATGTGATCACATAATGATCATAACGAAGCTCACTTTTGCGGGTCAAACCCTCGCTCCACTCTCCAGTGCCCGTTGGCTTGTGCCTAGATTTGAAAAATACGAGAGCAAATCATCTCGACGGAGTTGTCCAACACGGGTCATCATCGACTGGCGCAAATGTTTTCATCACTGGAAGCAATAGTCTGCCGGGCTGTACTGAACTTTCCATCCTTGGCACTTTTGTTCAGCAGAGCAGAAATTGCATTTGGGTGCCCTGGAATCCGACCGAGTTTGCAAGGGTCGGTACACCCACTTTGGCTTCACGCGAACGATTGCGGTTCCAACTTGCATCTGACTGGCGCAGGATCGCGCCTGGAAGATGGTGTGCAGCGTCAGAGGCGACTCACTTGTTGAGTCGATGTGTCCAGCCCGACGAATGACCGGGAGTGAGGTTTTTTTTCGGTCTTGTGTCCCTTGCATTAGCCCTGCCCTGATGGAGGGTTAACACGGCCGGCCATTCGTCAGTCCTGCAAAATACCTGCAAAGAAGACGGAAGCGAAAGGGAAGAGACGGGTGACGGGGACCATCCGCAGTCTGGCCGCGCGTTAGAGCTTCAGCGGAAGGCCGGCGACGTTATCCTGTGCAGGGCATACTTCCTGTTACGGCGATGCCGTCGCATTGCGGCCCATCGTTGATTGCCAGCAATGCTTACTCGCATGTGAAGTTGCAAGCGCCTACTCTCCCGGTCTCCAAGGCTGCGTCGGTCGAACGTAAAGTTGCAGAGCCTCTGAGAGACGCTGATCGGTTTTTGCCCCGGGATGATGTAGCCCTGCGGTACATCGCCTTCAGACCGGTCTCGACTCGGACAGAAACCCATTGGCTTGCTACCTTTGACAGTTGATCGTCGCCGGTGGAAAAGTCTGAGGCGGCAGCCTTCTTTCTCGAAGTTATCGGTGGATGCAGCCACATAGCGATCAGTCCGTCGAGCGGCAAGCGGCAAGCCACGTCGGTGTTCCATTCTCAACAGAAAATGTCAGAATTTTCTCCGTTGCCGATGGTGCCCGAAGTTAATGACCCTGTGGCGGCGAACTGATGCTATCTTTGGGCCAGGGAAGTGGCCACCACGAGGTCGAAGACGACGGTCGCAAGCCTCCCGTTGAGGCGGCACCGAGCAGTTTGAGATCTTGGTCTTTGTTCGATCCCCGGATGAGGAAAGACTTCCCGGCTGTCCACGTACTCCATTACGATCTGTTAAAGATGGCGGATACTGTGCTTCGAAAACAGGCGTTTTACCTTTGTGCTGGCTTGAGGCTTTTGGGGTAACCTGAAGCCATCCATTATACGGCCACAGAAGACAATGGCGGCTATTCTTCAGTCATTCAAAGTCTCTTGGCACTGAAGCGGTGGTTTCGGCCAGGTCAGACCGCACCAAGTCCGGGACGGCGGGCTTCATCCTGCCGTCGATTCGGTCGTGCGCTTGTTGATATGGCCCGTTGCCATGGTCTGCCAGCCATCCGCGATGGTGCGGCATGGCCATCTGGGGGAGAATTGTTCTTCGCACGCCGCACGATGCTCCTAGGGGCTCGAGGCACCAGCGCCCATCTTCAATCACCATCTCGAGTGCACGGCGGTTCCAAATGCGGAAACAGGCTACCAGATAGCCGCAAATAGATCGCGGCTTTTTCAGACAATCTTCCTGCGACACCGAAACATTTTGAACGCCCTGCATCAGGTTTCTCATCTTCAAGGCTGCCTAAAGCTTTCTGAAAATTGAACCTTCCTCCCTTCAAAGTCATTCAAGCTTGGTATTGCCGGTTTGCAGCCGCAAAGAGCTTTGATTAACACCAGTGGAAACTAAGTGTTGCGCTGCAAAGACAAAGTCAAGGCGGAACACGAAGAGCAGTCAACTTACGCCTTTTCCCGCCCATTATCATGAGAGCAGACCTCTTGTACCCGCGAAGTCGCGAAGAGGCGAAGATGCACACGTACCTGCAAGGCTCTTCTGACCTTACACCCCCGCGAACCTCGTGGCAGCATGGACTGGCGCCAGGACCATTCGGTCCCGAGAACGCTGGTTGTGATGCAAAGGCTCGGCGCCACAAAGGTCTTAGACCATGATCGCCCGTCAACACGCGATAAGGACCTTATCCAGTGTAGTCCGGCGATGATGTGCTGGCTGCGACACACCAGACCCCGGATCGATCTGCGCAATCTACCACCATCTCGGGGTACGGTGCACTGATGGGAAGCAGGGCTCACTTGATGACCTGGGACCATGGGAGAACCATCGACCGGCGATGTTACTCCAGGTCGCGCCATATCAACTTTGAAGTAAGGCTTCAATATCATACGGGGCTGGCCTCCCACTTATCGGCGACTGGTCGCAGTCGCGATCCATGGACACGCGCCGGTCTCGCAATCCGCGGACGGCACAGGATGCCCAACGCCATGTCAGGCGCGCAGCGTGCCGAGGTGACGAGGTCCTCCCGACGTCTTCCACGCGCTGCCTTGCCGCCCATCACACCTGTCCATTGGACCACGTGTGCGGCCAGCGGTAAACCATGTCCCCTCGTCACGGATGCAGCAGTGGCCTTTGGACGGAAAGACAGAGCACGAGCAGACCCTGCGAAGTTGAGCCTTGACAGTTGCGCCCGCTTCGCGATGAGAGGATGCTAAGGTTTGATGTGTTCTCGCTGAGTCGCTGTTCGTTATTTTCGGGGAGTTCATCTGGAGTATTCCCCGTGGGGGGCGTGCGGAAGGGTGGGAGGTTAGGCGCTTTGGTACGTCGCGGTTCGCGGAGGTGGGATTCCGGGGCAGACGGGCTGGTTTCACTTGTGAACCTTGCCTGACGTGGGGGAGGAATGCTGTTGGCTTTTTTCTTTGTTTACGAAGTTTTGCGACAGTGATGGTTTTCGCAGCGCGACGAGAGAGATTTGAAGCTGACGAAGTTGACGACTGTACAGGCTCAATTTGGCAGATGAAGCGAGGTTTCTCTTTTTTGGGGGTTTTCGTCTTGGATTGTTAGCTTGGGCGTTGACAACGTCCTTATGTGTGGCGTCATCTCATTCGTCAACCATCGCGAAGCGGTCGCGGGAGGGCCGGGGCGCGTCAGAGATCACGGGCGGGAGAGCGATGGCGTCGCGCAAGGCTTTTGACGATGTTCTTGACGCTGGCCGTCGGGGGGCATGAGCGGGCGGGCGCGGTGATATTGGTTTGTGGGATAATTATCCCACGATGCACGGCGGTGATGAGGTGTGTGATATTGGGGGATATCCGGCCGGCCGTCACCTTCGCGGATGCGGGATGCAGGTACCGCGGCGGTGGTAGCGGGATCAGCGCGCGTATGGTGTTGTGCTGCGTGTTGCGGGCGGATCGTCTGAAGGGGCCATGCCGGTTTGTTATGCGCAAGCGCGACGGCATGGTTAAGGCGGTGGCGAGGTGCAGTACAGTGCAGGGCTGCAAGAAGGCCAGACCCGGCCGAGCGTGAAGAGGGCAGACGGACTGACGGCGTCATTTTCGTGTTAGCAGGGCTGCAGGAAGGAAAGGCTGGTAAGGGACGTTTCTTCTGTGCTTCTGGACTGCATTGGAGGGACACATGCTCCGTCGTCCGCGGATGGCCGAGGCAGAGGCGTTGATGTCAAGGCTGGAGGCCTGCTCGGGGCACGTCTGCTTGGATCGAGTGATGCAAGAGGCTTTCTGGGTGTATGCCTCTGCTCCTTTGGGCTCGTTGTTGATTTTGGATGTGAGGGCGGACTGGGCGACTCATTCGGGCGAGTGGCAAGTTGGGTGCGCTCGAAGGATATCGAGGATCCGGACGAGTGTTTACCTCCAGGCGAGCCGCACGACTTTCGAGTCAGCCTAGTGCAAGGCAGTGTCAACACGACCCAGCCTGGAATTACACGACTCGCAAGAAGCGATGCTGGTGCTTACAGGAATAGTTCTAGGATGCGAGGCTGAAGAAATCGTCCGCCAGTGGCTTGAATTAGGCATCGTAGGCAGCAGCGCGGAAAGCGGGGTTTTGCTGGTTTCTAGCTACAAACTAGCCCCTTCATCAAACAATTCACTCCTCTTCGGTCCTGGAATTCACGGCGGGGTGATTATGCGTGCTTGTGACTCATTCTGCGGCACAGAATCTGGAACGTCTCGGTAGATATGGGATGCGAAGGAATCGTATAAGTCTGTCTCTCGTTTTCGCCCAGCGACCGGCGGACGTTTGACACTTGCACCGTCAACTCCCACCATGGCGCCCGCAAAAAAGAAAGCATGCACCCACCAGACCGTCCTCATCGACGCGTCAGACTACGGCCGAAAGACCGCCGGCTTCCAGCGCGTGCCCGTGGACAAACGCATCGCTGCAACGACGCGCTCCGGGAGAGTCCCCGACGGCGGTGCATCGTCGCCCCGCCCCGTCGCCGCCCCGGACGCCTCCACTTTTCCCGGCCCGCTCGTCCTCCCCGACGACGAGCTCGCCCTGCACCCGCGGTACCCCCCGCAAAGCCTGCGGTCGTGGATCAACGGCGGGTACCGCAACCCGATCACGCACGACCGCAAGACGCTGTACGTCGCGGACGTGCCGCGGATCGATGACACCGCGGCGTTCATGCGGGAGTGGGCGGAGCCGGATGTCGAGGACCTGGTTGATCCGGCGGAGTTCCCGCGGCTGCAGCATCCTGATACGGCGGATTTGATGGGGTACTTGGCGGCGTTTTATTATCCCCTTGAGGTGAAGTTGCTGCCCACTCCGATGAGGTTCGTTCGCTGGAAGGCCGGGGGGAAGGTGGACATGGTCGGGCTGGCGACGGGCGACACGACGGTGGTGGGCGTGCGGGCGCGGCCGAGTAAGGATGAGATTGCAAGGATGCAGTTGAATTTGAGCGATTTGCTGGACGCGCTGATGGGGGAGGTGCCGCGGGACGCGTATGCGTGCGTGCTGGTGGTCGCGCAGGATCTGTATGAGGATGAGGAGGACGACTTTTGTTGTGGCCGGGCGTTTGGCGGGAGTCGGATCTCGGTGGTGAGTAGTTTTAGGTACAGGCCGGTGCTGGATCTGGCGTTTGGGGTGGAGGTTGGGCATATGTGGCCGCTGGCGCATTGTGCGAGGTTTGTGGAGGGGTTTTGTGAGGAGTTTGAGAGGGAGAATGGGGAGGAGGGAGGTGGGAAGAGGAAACGTGGTGGGAGAGCGGTTTCTGACGGTGAAGCGGTACTTAATCTGAAGAAGAAGCCGCACACGGCACTTGGCGCGGCGATTGGTGCTGCGAAGAGGGTTGTCGTGCCGAAGACGAAGGAGGACCAGAGGGGGTTGTGGTTCTCGCGGGTCGCGAGGACGGCGGCGCATGAGTTGGGGCATTGTTTTGGGATGGATCATTGTGTGTACTATGCCTGTGTCATGCAGGGCACCGCGGGGTTAGGGGAGGACGCGAGGCAGCCGCCTTATTTGTGTCCTGTCTGCGAGGCGAGGGTTTTGTATGGGCTTGGGGAGATGGGGGTTGTGGAGGGGGGGAAGGGGGGAAGGTGGGTTGAGGGGAGGCAGGGGGAGGTTGAGAAGGAGAGAATGGAGGCTATGAGGGCGTTTTGTGAAGGGTGGAAGGGGGTTGGGATGTTTTCTGGGTATTGGGGATGGCTTGGGGAGAGGATGAAGCAGTTTGATGCTGATGACAGGAAGTTTTGAATACAGAATTAATGAGTTGATCGGCAGATCTCCAAGCTCGCATTACCAAGTGAGCGTTCTAAGAAGAATATGATTTCTACTATCCGGGGAGTGTCCACTGCACGCGCGTTATCCGTCTATACTACTAAGATCTACCCATTCTGAAATCAAACTTCCAGACTTTTCTTTCCATCATCCGAAGGACTGCCAAACTTTAGCATCTCGACCAATTCTCGTGATGCATTTCGATTTGATTAATCAATTTACATAGCATCTGGGCAGTAAAATTGCAGACTTCGATCCACCAATTGATCGAGATAGTTGTGACCAGCGTCGAAGAAGTAGTGCAGCCAAGCAAGCTTGAAGTAGTTGAAGTATTTCACCCTGGGTTCGGTGAATTCGTGGTCCAGGGCATTGCACGTCTAGCATTAGCAATGACCATGCGAAAACATTGCCATTTACACTGCTAGACTGGTTGCCCGCCCTCTCGCACAGCTAACGCGATATCTACTTATCTTCACGGCGATACGCCTTAAGTTTCGAGATACATTTTACCTCTCATGAACAGCAAGGATGTCTGCTAAGTAGACTTCAATTTGACGGCTGCTGGGGTGATTTACTATTCCTGAAATCAATTTGATATCCAAATTCACGTCCCAGGGTGAGAATCAATTCGCAACAACTTATTTGGTACGCGAAGGCTTGATCCAGATCATGAATATTACGTCCAATACAGGAAAGAGATTGAAACTGAGTTTAAATAAGCTGCACTGCAACCGCATATTGTCTTCAAGTGGAGGTCATTATCACCGCTTGAAGTGACTAGACAGCGACGAAATCTAATAATAGGACCGACGAAGCCAGCATATTGAATGGCTTTCTTGGAAAGGTAAGTGGAATTCAATTTTTGGTTGCGGCACAATCATGGAACAGACCCTTAGAAAGCCCGATGTGGAATGTCGTATACAGAAGCCACGCCCCTCGCGGAAGTGCACCCTGCCTTAGACCCCCGACGTCTTCCGGCTTCAGCAACAAGGCCTCCATCAAGCTATGCCAATTTGAAAGTCTTCGAAGGAGCGAAGTGCATCCTCGAAAACGGAAAGTTTCTCATTCAGTTCCTCACGTCTTTTGGCGTCATCTTCCTTTTCCCCGGCAATCTTCGATACGATCTCCGAAGTTTGTGATGAGATAATATCGGGCGTGAAAATCTCATATGGAAGCTTCTCGAGAAGACCATTGTGAACCACCATGGCGTTGACATGTGATACGAAGGAAACCAGTGACGCCTGGTCGAATGTTAGCACTGAAAAGTTCACTGCACACGCGAAATCTGGTACCTTGTAATACTTCTCCATGGTGAATATGGCACGGCGTACTGCGGCTTGCTCAGATGTGAACCGGTTTCCAGCCTCCGCATCGCCTGCAACATGCGAAGTATCTTCCAAAGCAAGTTTTTTGAGAGTTGCTCTCATCTTCCTAAACAACCTGTCGCTAAGTGAGGCTTCATCACTCGTGGAAATTTGCAAGTGATGATATGCTTCTGCCACGATCTTTCTCAATTCCTTTGCCGAAAGAGCAGGTTTAAGCTGCTGAAGCATCTCTTTTCTGATCTTTTCTCTTGTCGCCTTAGTCCGAACTCCGAAGGTAAGAGCATCTTCGTCCAGCTCACTGATGAAGTCGTGTATCGCCGGGTTCATACCATCATGGCATCGAAGTAAGTCCTCGAGCTTTTCTTCGGCATAATGGTGAAGTTGTTCGAGACGTTTGTGGATGAGGAGAGTTTTGAGGTCAGGGAGAAAGCCGCGGTCGACGCAGTGCTCCAACGCCAAATGAACAAAGCGGCAGACCACTTCCCATACAAGATTCAGATGGGTATTTGCAATGGGATTCCAGCGTTTGCTTTCCTCTCGAAAGAGCTTAGACACCATCGCGACGTTGACTTCATCCAGACTTTCTATTCCTCTCCATTGTGCAGCCATGAAGATAACTTTGTGTTCAAAATCCGCAAAGCTCTGTTGAATCGGGGTAGCAAATGGTTCATATATCTCATGAACATGTGCACGCAAGATTCTGCCTGTTTCTGGTTGCGAACGATGACCAAAGGACGCAGTGGGCGTTCCCTCCACTCTTGCTGAATGTTTACCATTGCTGGTGTTGTCAGCTATATTGGAGGCCGAAATCCTGTCCACGCCACGAGAACTCGTCCCATCACCGTCTTCACCCGAGGCGCGCTTTCTTTCTTTCTTCATTGCAATACGCCGCTTGTACCTGCGTTTGGTGTCTGGAGACATGTCCTCTGGGGATGACGTGGATGGAGCTTTCTTGTTGATCTTTCGCCGAACTGAATTGCTCTCTCTCTTCTTGATGTAGACACTTGGTGTATGAGCTGAGGGATCATAAGTCTTCAAGTTCGCTGTAGTGGTAGTTTCCATCTTTGGGCGAGCCGAGCCACCGTTTTCCTTGTTCTCATTTGAATGCAGACTTTCGGAATCTAGAAACTCCAAGGAAGGCCTACGAAGGCCAGGGAGAGTGTCATTCTTTCGCAGAATCGAGCCGCCTTTTTTCTTGCTGGCATCCGAATCTAGATGGTTCATGGATTCGTTTTGACTTGACCCTGCGATCGCGTTATCGGACTCGTAAAGTTCCTCGTCGTCACTGCTCTCTCGCTCAATTTTATCTCTTTCGTTCGAGTCTATTCCATCCTCAGATGCGTCCGAACTACTTCTTGTAACAATGCTGTCAGAAATATTGCCGGCAAGAGTTTCTGTGGTCGCCAACTTCATCGAAAAGGAAGCCTTGATAGGTGCAAGTGGGATTTCGTCGAGACCTACGATCAGTGTTGACTTCCCATTCTTTATCATGACTGAATTGAAAAGCTGTCCCAGAGCTCGCACGACTGCCTGGAGACGTTTGTCTTGGCAACGTTGCTGCGCGTCGGTTGGGTCGTTGAAAAAGGCCTGAAGCCCAGGTGGCACTATGCCCTCACCGTACTGGCCGTTGACAGCGTTGCAACATAATTGCTGGAAATGCCCGGCCATCCGTGAAAGTAGGTTTCTCTGTGTGTGCTCAGATGCCCGTCGCTTTTCTAGCGTCTCAATTTGACCTTTGAGAATCTTGATTTGACCTCTGACCTCTCCGATCAAACAGTGAAGGTGTCTCCGGACCTGGCCCGTCAAAAGGCTGGTCAGCTTAGGTCGCAAAGCTGCAATGCCCTTTTGGCTTTCCTCGATCTGATGCCAATGGTCGCCGAAGAAGTTTCTCTCGATTTCGTCGCGATCTTTCGCATCCTTCCTCTCTTTTTTGGATCTGTTTCGGAGACCATGCCAACCACAACCAGGGTTCCATCTCTCCTTAGCATGGAATAAGGAGACTATTTGGTCTCTGTCTTCATGCGCAGCGTCAAGTTCGGTAATGACCCCGAGAGTTCTCAGCCCTGATGTATCTCCTCTGTCTTCAACCTCTTGAGGTGCTCGTAGATTATTCCAATGGATACGAGCTGAGATAACCAACAAAAACACGTTTCTTGGCTCTTCTAGGTACGATCTAACCATAGCATCTACCACCTCTCTGTCTTTCGTGTCCTGAGCGTTCGAAGATGTAGACCATAGACCAGGCAAATCAACAAGAGTGAGGGGGGATCTATTCGGTCCCATGACAGTGATTCTCAGGACGTCGTCACTGAAACGCTTCTGAAATGTCGAATCGCTCGAGCCCCCAAGAATCAAGCTCGTGGCAGCCGTTATCGCAGATTCGAGCCACTCTGAGGCAGATCTCGATTCTGCAGAGCCGACTAGCTCATGCCTTCGTTCAAAGTCTGTGACGGCGGCATCATTCGCGTTATTGGTAGCCGGGCTAATGGTGACGACGATCAGGTCCTTTTCAGCTTTCCGCTGAACCACTTCGGTCGGAAATCTGGTACACAGGCGTGTGTTGACGGGAAACGGAATCTGACAGATGGCTTCGAGCACAGAGCTCTTACCACTCTTTTGATCACCGATAACAACAAGCTTGGGCACCAGCTTTCTTTCGAATCCCACGTCTTTGAGGCTGTCTAAAGCATCAAGAACACCTGCGTAGGGTTCTGATAGATTGCGCAGGCAAGAAAGCTGAGGTGACGGCTTGTCTGCCATTGCCGTCATGAACAGCTGGTCTTTAGTGATGTTCAGTGTCGACTAAATACCTGATCAAGCGGTGATTGAGGGAGATTTAGTGGTTGGTAGAATTCAAAGCTTTGCATCAAGTGGGAGGAGCAACAGATTTCCAATAGTTGGCTAGCCAAAGATCGCTGCGTTGTAGGGTTGGAAAATCTGATCTTTTTAAGCAAAGCCAAGGACTTTTTGGGCGTCATCTGCCTGCATAATCTACGCCCTTGCGTCGTTGTAAGGGTGGGTGTGGGAAGAGGGGTTAGACGCCTTAGGAGCGCTGGTTGGCTGTCAAGATATACTGCTGTTCGCCTCATATGCACCATGCAGGAGGTGCGATATGCAGCTGTCACTGTGATTTGGCAAGTTCGCCTTGGGCCTTTCCAACATCCAATGCCAAAGCTCCAACCAAAGAAGTAGAAGGAAATATGGTGGGTTGTCTTCCATATTCCTGTTTTCTGAATGGAATCGAGCCAATAAACGAAGAGGTACTTTAGGGATGCCCGGCAATGCTGTCTATACCGATGATTATGTCACTGAGATTGTCTTTCCAGATGTCCACCTCCAAGCCGTGCTAGCCTGTCTGAAGATGTTCCGCCCGAACATCAGCTTTATCCGGCACAGACTTCCCTTTTTGATCCAAAGATTGTTTGGCGCGAAGGTCTACTTGGAGAGAAGCGTCGTAGACAAAAGAACGGCCATCTTCCCTGAGGAGGTCGTCTGAGTACTTACATACCATGATTTGACCGTGGGAGTATCGTCACATATCGCTCGTTATAATGCAGTCTTTGGGCGGCTGCCTCCGTGTTCCGAGGTTAGGGCAGTTGCGGAAAATGGTCTGCTTCTGACTAAAGCACGAATGGGCCTCAGGGGCGGACCTCGTCTTGTAGCTGAAAAAGAATTTGCCCAAACATTTGCTAGTGAATGTGGGCGAAGTTTTTACAGAAACTTCGTGCTCGACATCCACATAGACCCAATTTCGGACTTCTTGAACTTTAGAGCCTACGATGACACAAGGAAACAGTTCGAAGACTAGACCTAAGAACGTCTCCTCAAGCTGTTCAAATCTGGCATATCGCCAAATACTAGGGCTATACAAGACCTCAAAAGCACCATCCAAACGGCCTGGCACGCTTGGCTTATATTCCTCTTGATATGTCGGGATCAAAGTCAGATAACCAAGCAACTATTGACATTGTTTCCCGAACATAGACCCAGGAGACTGCATTAACTGCAATGCAGACAACCTTTTGGGTTGGTGGACCGAAGCGACGAAGTCCTTCCACATTCTTTCTCCAAAGATAGTTTCGAAATAGGGTAAAATTCGGTTGAAATTTTGAGACAGAGTAGGATATCTTCTTATGGTCTGCCAAGGCGAAATCGGCCTTTTACCTCTAAAAGAACTACTCCCAATTATGTATCCATCAGATGATGCGGAGTTACAAAGGCTCATGGCAAAGCTGGGTCATTCAACCACCCGAAGACGTATGCAACATTGATTTTGATATCGATGGTTGAATATCAGGGAGAGAATAAGTAGAGGTTGCTAGCAGTTTAGACGGTACACAGAACACGATCCTATGTTAGGTCGTTCTTGCCAGTCCGTAGTTGGTTTTTTCGCAGACATAGCACGAAAAACATTTGAAATGAATTAGATTGGTAAATGCTCACTCTTTGAAACTAGCCCAATAACGGGAAACTCAAACTCATCTTCGAGAGGTTCTGGAGCTTGTAGAGTGGAAAACAATTTCGGCAGATGGTTCTCCACATTTGAAGAGAGACATCGGAAGCCTGGCATCCATAAACCACTGTTTCATGATTATCTAATAAAGTCTTGGGGCAATTTTGATCGACTGCTGCCTCCGTGGAAGCTCTCTGTAGTCTGGAGGCACCTTGTGAGATGGCTCACCGAGCTGCTCCTCCACCACACGCCACTCTTCAACTTCGGAATGCCATTTGACAATTTTCGCCTGGACGTCCCCGTTGGCATCGAAGTGAACTTCCCTCCGAGAAAGTCGAGACCACTCCTCAAATTCATCATCCTCAAAGGCGATATTGTCAGACTCGATGGCTTTGTTTCTCATAGCAATTGTGTGAAACGTCCTGCTATCCCACAATCCATCACGCCTGGGGTGTTTTCCCAACAACTCCGTCGCTTCGTCTCTGACCTTAGCGTCGCGACATCGACATGCAACGACCAGCAGTGGCATGGTAGGTCCGTTGTCCATGCTGAATACCTCAGAACAGCCACCGCAGTTTGACTGTGTTTGGATGACGATTCGTGACAGATCCACAATCTCGCGGAAAGCTGGCGTGAGACTCTTGACTGTCTTGACATCTCTGTAACTGATGCTCACGACATCGCTCCATAGCAGAAGATACTGTACACGCAGATTGCATGCGTCGACGTATGAGCTGAAGTCGCGATCTTGTCCAATCCTGGCATGGTCATAGATCCCCTGAAAGCTGTCATGCCAGCGTTGAAGATGGGCAAGAAACTGAGGAAGGACTCTTCTTAGATCCTCAGCATCCTTGAGTTCATATGCGTTTCGTATGTACCCGCCAGCAATGACTTCTTGCGGCATGTCGTCCGCATACATGTCGGTATAGATCGGACAGCGGTGGCAGATGTAGTGCTGAACCACTCTCCACCATCTTCGTGCGATGTGTAGGTCAGCGAACGTCGAAGGCATCTCTTCAACTGCAAAGGGCCGAGTGCTACCACGGCAGCACCAGCTTATGTCGCTTGAGTTCTTCGAGTGAAGCACGTTGTGCGACCAAGATTGCATCGTCATGCCTTGGAAGATCCACGCAGCATCATCACAAACGGAGCGGATGGAGTCTGTTTCCCGAGCATCCTCGACCATGGACCGCTGAATGAAGTAGTGCTCCATCATCTTATATGCGTGCATAACATGCTGCAACGCCGCATTGCGGTCACCGTGGAGGCACTCGAAGGTGACAAACAGGACGCAGCAGACGATAGCCCAGAGCATATTATCAGTCGACGGCGCGGACGTGCGTACAAGTTTGATGGCACGACCGTAATGCTTTAACGCGAACTCATAGTGCGGCCCATTGCTATGTAGCTCCCTTCGAGTTCGACGCTTGAGGTTCGGTACCAGAGCGCGGGCCATCGCGGCCATCGCGAGGGCTGCGTGTTTGATGGCGGGCTCATGTCGGGCAAGCTGCGGGAGGATGCGGGACATGACATCGTTGGGGAAGAGGTAGATGTTGCCGACGAGGATGCGCCAAAAGTCGAAGTAGCCTCTCTCTTCCGGGTCTGTGAAGAAGACAGAGTCGTACCCTGGTTCGACGAGAATGTTCTGGATTCTCCATGTCCCCTTCGCCACGATCCTGCGCGGCGCAGCTTGGATTTGGCAGTGCCCTGCTTTGGTGTTGCGGTCGGAAGGGTACCCTTCGCATACCCCTGGCCCGCGGGGTGACTTGGTGCACTTCAGGCAAAATGGCCTGGTCTCATCGCATTTGATGTGCCGCCGTCTTGCATCAATCGTCAGCCCATCAGGGGATATGACTAGGACTTGGAGTCAATGCTTACTTGCATGTGATGCAACCTGTTCTCACTTTCTTTGAAGAAGCTCTCTTGGTCTGTGAGCGTTGATGTAGAGAGAAAGTGGCCATTTGAGGCGACATCCCCGGCAATCTGCAGTATCGTCAGATGGATTTCCAGTGTCAGGGGGCGGCCGCCACGATCGGAGGCGCGCCGATGTTGACGTACCTATTCTTCTTCCCCCGAGACCCGGTCGTCAGCGGGGTCATGACTCCGGCGGACGGATCCGGGCTGGACGACTTGGATTTCGAGCTTGAGCCCGACGACTGTGGCTCCATCATGGACATGTTCAAGATTGGATATGGATGACAAGCAAAGAACAAGGACAAATGGATCTTGGGGGCCATGCGCAGTCCTTAAACAATGACTTCCGGAGCAAAATGCTGAAGCCTGGCAGCTGCCAGTTACTAAACCGAGAATAGCGTAGGATTGAACCCGTTAGCGTGGTAGGGCAGGATCCTTCGCCCCAACGGCTCCAGCCTTTCCGCCCCTGAGTAGCACGGCCAGGGTCGATGTCAACCCGACCTGTGAGGTCTTTTTGCAGGCACTCAGTCCGAAGTCCCCGCAGTCGCGAGATGAAGTGCCAGAATGTTGTGTCAAAGGTAGCAAACGCGTGATGAGCTTCATGGATTCCCCCGTGATTTGGCCCTCCATAATCGATCTTAGTGTTTTCCACTCAGTGTGAACAAAGAGCAACCCAGAAACGGGCACGCTAGTACGGCCGGCAAATTGGCGCCAGTGCTGTGCTGCCCACAGCCACGAAGGATTGTTCTTCGTCAGAAGTCAGTCGTTATGATTGAGCGCCCGCTGGGAGCTTACTGATCCTTCACCAAGGAATTACCAATTGAGACCACTCAAGCTTCTAAACATCTTAATTCGATATGGTTCAACGTAAGCCGCCGTTGAATTACCAAGACTTCGGATGATACCCCGCCTGCATGCCCATGTAAAACTCACTAGGTAGGTGCGGTGCTTTTGTTGGGTGTTGTACGACCTACTTTGCTGTTGATCGACCACATGGTCTACGACAGAGCTGCGTGATGCCTGCATTGGAAATGCAGCAACCTCTGCCAATCGTTGGTCTCACGGAATTCGAAATGAATTACCTTATTCTACATACAAAGCCTCGTCAGTGCTTGTGAGAGCCGAGCATCGCATTCGTCGTATGAGGTGCAGATCTCCGGCTGCTCGAGATTACCAGCAGGTGTTAGCGCAAAGCAGTCGCTGTCGGGCCACTAACGTTAATCACCCACGACCAATTCCAGTGCCATAAGCTGACAGGGGCCACCGGAGGAGAACCCAACCATCTCGAGAACACAGACGTTATGGAACATCAATTGGGGAATTTGTAGTTAAAAAGGGTGGGAGAAATACTCCAAAGCCTAATCTTCAGCAACGCCTTGTAAAAATTTAGAAGACCAATCGCCTTGTTGCTGTGATGCTGTAAATGCATGTAAGATGACGACACGGCAGCCGTCTGGAACTGATCTTCAGACCACGCTCTTACATCCACTGTTAAAGGTCCTCATGATGTTGCATGTCAAACGAAACGAATAGCCAGATTGAGGTCGGTATCAGATCTGAAGAGTAATCTTGTATTAGGTTTGTTTGTTTTTGTAAGAACACATGGACTCTTGGACTTGTTCTCTAAGCAGTTCAAGACTTGACCAGACGTTCAAGAATAGTAGGGGTTTATTCAATCTCTGATCTGCGACCTACTCGCTCCGTTGGCGATTACCTGACAAAGAAAAAATCGTCTTGCGAACTCAGACTAAAGACTGGAAGTGTTTGTGGAAAAAGGAAAAGAATAAAGAAGGACCTTGTTAAGTTGTTGTATCCCAACTAAACACTCTCGTGGTCGTGGATGTGGCCGTGACTGTGGGTGTGACCGTGGGAGTGGTTGTGACCGTGGGTATGGCTATGGCTGTGACCATGGCTGTGGCTGTGGCTGTGGCCATTGCCTGCCTCGCTGCTGGTGGTCATGCCGTTACCACTCTTGGAGAAGTGTCTGACAACTGTCCGGCCGCTGCTGGAACGGCGTCTCTCCTGCTCGTGCAACTGCGTTCGCATCCTCTCCTCGAGCCTCTCCATCTCGCGGCACTTCTCCTCGTATCTGGCGATAGCCTCATCACGCTCGCGGTCGGCGTTGTTGCGAGCGCTGATCGCCTTCTCCTTCTGCTCTCTCGACTCACGAAGCATGGTGCGCATGCTGCTGATCTCGAATTCGTAGCCGGAGCCGCCATCCTCGTACTCGGTGACGCTCTCGCAAACGTCCTCGTATCTGCCCTCCCAGTCGCGGCACTTCTGCTTAAGCGAGCCGCACTCGGTCGTGAGACTCTCAACCTCGACCTGGAGAGTAGCAGCGAGAGACTTGTGGCTCTTGATCTCAATCTCGTAGTCCTTGATCTTGGTCTTGGCGGTGTTGAACTCGAGCTGCAGACGCTCGATGCGCTCGGTCTTGGAGTGGATCTCCTCTTGAGTCTTGGAGAGCGTAGACTCGGTGTGGCTGAGAGTCTCCTGGATGATGACCAGCTGACGGTGGATATCATCGGCGCGGCCGGAGTGGCGACCGCTCTCCTCCTCGACGCGCTTCTTCTCAAGCTGAAGAACGCGGATCTCCTCGATCTTCTTGGTAATGGTTTCACGCAGCTCGGTCTGGATGATCTCGACACGAGAGACGTCCTCGCGCAGAGACACGATCTCACGCTCAGAGTGCTCCCACTTGAGCTTCCACTTGCTGCTGCGGTCCTCGGCCTCCTCCCAGCAGCTGTGCTCCTTGATGATGTCGCGCTTGAGCTTCTCAATGTGCTGCTCGAGCTCGGTCTTCTCGTGTCTGACCTTAGTGACGCGCTGCTCGGCCCTGGTGATGACCTCTTGGAACTCCTTGATCTCGAGCTGCTTCTTCTCGAGGCGATCCTCGAGTTCCTTGTTCTTGCGTCTGATCTCCTCGTGCCTGTGCTCATGCTTGCGCAGCCTCTCCTCCAGTTCGCTCTCACGGTGGAGCCAGTCATGTTTCTCCTTCTTGAGAACCGAATTGAGCTGCTTGGAGTGGACAAGCTCCTTGTGATGGGTGTCGTGCTTGGTTGTCAGCTCCTCATAACGAGAGAGCAGCTCGGTATACTTCAGGTCGAGAGCATCACGGTCGCCACGAAGCTTGCCACACCTGTCTTCGAGCTCAGCACGAGAACTCTCGGTCGAGATCAGAGTGTGTCTCGTGGTCTCGACAGTCTTCTTCGTCTCCTCATGCTCGCGCCTGACGTGGCTGAGAGTGTCCTTCACTTGCGTGATCTCGTGAAGGAGGTGGCGGCACTCGGTGTCGCGCTCAGCAAGCTTCGTCTTGAACTCGGCAGTGCTGTTAACAGCGGCCTTGAGGTCAATGTTGAACTTGAGGATTTGCTTCTGGCGCTCTTCGTGCTCGTGGTGGTTGTGAGAGTGCTCCCTTTCCTTGATCTCGATGATCTCGGCGAACTCCTCAATGCGCTGGTGCATCCTGTCCATCTCAGCATAGCAGGACTCCCGCTCAGCGATGATCTTGCTCCAGACCTCCCTCAGGGAGGTGCTGCGGCGAGACATGTTGGCCATCAGCTCTGTGAGGGCAAAGAACTCGCCCTCGGCTTGAGCGGTCAGCTCCTTGGCCACTTCGGAGCTGTACTGCTTCTGGTAGCTGCCCCATGATGAAGTTCGGGTGCGGCTCAAGATGCGACGGGAGCTATGGCTGTGACCATTGGCGAAAGAGCGCGTGGAGCCCGTAGGGCTGGCGTCGCGAGAGAGGACGCCGTTGGGACGAGGCAGACGTCTGGTGCGGGACATCTCGAAGATGTGAGACGTGGCATCCGGGGAAGTAGACAGGTCCTCATCGAGGATGCTGTCCATTCCGACGAAGTCCTTGGGCATGAAAATCCCATTGGTGTGAGTGTCGAGGGTAGCCATTTCGTTGAAGTAAGGAAGCTCGTAAGCAAGGTTACGATTCAATGAAGTGCTGGATATCTCGGTCATGGGTGGGCAAGGATCGGATGAAGCGGGAAAGAGAAGACACAAAACAGGAGAATAACGATCCAGATATATAGTCATGGATGCTGTGTGAAGGACTTTTCGTGGGAGGAATTCCAGGATGAGAGGAGACGCCATCCGAGGGACCAACAACACAATGGTAGCCATTGATGGCTTCCCCGGGTATCCAGCTGTCTAGGAGCTGATTTCCCAAAACGGTGTTGTCGGCTGCCACAAACGCACTCGTCTCCACCAAAACGAGATAGGAGAGAGACAAAATCCCAGCTCTCTCCCTAGGGTCTTAGACAGCATACTCTCTAGCTACCGTTGATCTCAACGATCGGCGTGTCCTGAAGATTCATCGTCTCCGTTAACGGTATCATCCTGCCTGCGAGCATTGGCCAAATAGAGTGATTCCAGCAACTGCCCAAATGAATGTCTCATGACAAAAGAGAGGGAGAATCCCATCTCAGAAAATTATTCTCGGAAAGGCCTCTTGGGGAACGGCACGAGCCATGCAAAGATTCAAGGAGCAATAACCAATAGAAGGGGTTGTACCTGCTGAGTCGTGAAAGTTGTGTCTGTATCCAGGCGTATCCAGGTGGATGGTTGCGGGACACGCCAGCCACAGAACACAGATGTGAGACATCCCACGGACGGTCTCCCTTGCCCAACGCTCTAATAGGCTCGTTTACAACATGGCGAACCCAGAATGCCATAGTGACTTTTCGACGTGCTCTTTCGGGACAAGATCTCAATCATTTGACGCAGACCGAACGAGGGGAGCTGTCTTACACGCGGCACTTGGCATTCGGAGGGGTCCTACGGTCATATCAAGCAACGAAGAAACCAGAGATGTCACTGCCCATCCAGAAAATACCGATCTAGCGGACATGATTCCATAGCTAGATATAAGTTATCACTTTGTCTTCTCTTACAGCCAAGACCGGAGTTAAGAAGCTCGGTTGACGTTGAAGAAAGCAACCATTGAGGGTTCGGATCAATAGGGGAGTCCAGCCTCGGTATGCCTCTCGGATCCGAAGAATGATCTTCACGGACAACTGCATTCCGGCATACCAGCAAAATGGAGTCGCCGCATTCAGCTCGGTCACCCCGCATGAAACACATGCGCCGCCTTGCGCGAACGTTCAAGACACCCCATTTCCCAATCTGTGGCTCACTTTGGCGATTATCAACAAAACGGGACATATTCTTCCGACCTCTACTCATTTCGCATGAGCCTGCGACATTCCAACTTCACACCGGCGCAGAGATCCAGTGATCAGCGAGACGTTTTGCTCAATGTTGACGATTCAGGATAATTTCTCTCGTCCTTGCCAAGAGGCTCAACAAACCCGACTTTTCATGTGCTCACGATACTCGGGCCGGTCCCAAGCATCTCTTCCGATGTGGCGCTGATGTCTTCGATTCAATGTCTGTTTGTGGGGATAGATGCTTCCTGTACCACGGATTAGGTCTTGATTCAACAGGAGTGAACCAAAACTGAAATTTGTTTTGAGACGCTCGACCAAAGCACATGTGATAGTTTCTTGTGAAAGTCACGCGAAGGACTGCTGATTTCTCATAAATTATCCTCGGCGTCCGAGTCCAGTGTTGTTCTGGTAACAGTCGAGCGCAAGTCTAGACTATCCCGATTTTGATATTTTGGGTTGTCACCAATGTTTTGTTGTAGATATGAGTTCGAGTGAGTAGCTGCCGAGGTAAACTGTATACAATCACTAAGGAACTGGGAAAATGAGCCCCGAGACCCGGACAACTATCCTTGACAATAACATCTCATTTGCTCAATGAATCGCGTTGCTACATGATCTTGTCTTGGCCAAGAGCTCTTTCGCGAGAATTACCAGTCCTATCTGCCAAGCAACGCCTCAAAGAACCTCCTGAATGCTCCTCTACTAATGAAACATGAATTGAGAACAAAAGGAACGTCTCATGTGCCCCAGTAATGATCAAAATCTATTAGCCAACATGTTATGTACCAAATATTCATTCATCGCTACCCATCTTTCGCACTGACGCTCTCCTTACAATGCCAGATCAGATTACTCTCCTAACATTTACGCCTGGTTCCCTCAATATCGCACAAGCAAACTAACGACAAAAGGCTTTTGTAAACCACGAGAGGGCGGAAGCTTTACCGCCAATTCCGCCAGACTAGGGCGGCACTTCCGCCTATCTGAAGCTACTTTCCAGATAGCGTAACCCTCGCCTCTCATGACGCAGGTCCCAAATTTTGATTGGCATCCCAACACGTCAAATGTGGATTGACTTCGGGATTTGTGCCCCCATTGCCAGACTCCAGGGAAGTATTTCAAGTGTAATACGTTATGCTCAACGGCCGGACCGGCCCGTTTACGGGAAAAGTTGCCCCAAGGAAATCAAGCTCCACCAAGGTGTCGACGACGCCTTGCGGTCGCCAAATCCAGAAAGAACGGCTTCCGTGGTGCTAATTTGACCGATAAATCCACGGAGTTATGAAAGCGAGTCTCAATAACCAAGAGTCGCGCGTATCCAGAGACGTTGCCAAAAGTCGAGGAATTTTTGCCTCACAACCTCATGACCGGCAACAATCACCCACGTGAATGATTAGTTTCCCGCGGCAAACTCGGATAACACCCACTTTCGCCGTGCGGTCAAGAAACGGTCTCCAGCATGAAAGAAGATATACCGCAGCCAGCAGAGCGACCGCACAGCTCGGTTTCAGATGGTACGTAGCAAACAATTATTCAGGGTCGTAAGCACGGCTGACATAGTTCTGAGGCATAATGACCCACGCTGGAAGCACCGAATCTATTGTGGACTATCCAGATGGCGGATTGAGAGCTTGGCTAGTCGTGTTTGGCGCCTGGTGTGCCATGATACCTTCCATGGGTCTCTTAAACTCGCTCGCCGTCCTCCAGGCTTGGCTCGGAGAGCACGAGCTGCAAGGAATGCCAGAGTCTTCCACTGGATGGATATTCAGCGGCTATGCCTTCTTCCTGTTCTTCTGTGGCGCTCAAATAGGTAAGGCAGCCCGGAGCAAGTGTATGCGTATCGTTTTCAAATTAACAGCCCCAGGCCCTGTGTTTGATGCCCATGACATGCGCCTATTGATCATTCCCGGAGCTGTCGGCATCGTACTTGCTCTCGTTTTCATGAGCCTTTCATCCGGTAAGCCTCATAAGTTTCATGTCTCAGCTTACCTAGCATCATGAGTTCTCGATGATGATTTTAATTGTTGTCCAGAGTTCTACCAATTCTTTCTCTCGTTCAGTGTGCTTGGCGGGATTTCATCGTCGTTACTGTACAATCCAGCTGTATCGGCGATCGGCCATTGGTTTCACAAGAAGAGAGGACTGGCCACTGGCCTGGCTTGCACTGCGGGAGGTGTGGGCGGCGTCTGGATGCCCCTCGTCATCCTCTACTTGGCTCCTCGCATCGGCTTCGGCTGGTCTATACGAGTGATAGCTCTCATGTGCGCCATTCACGGGGCAGCGGCATGCTGCCTACTGACTAAACGGCTGAAACCTGAGAAGTCAAGAGGCTCTTCCATCGACATCAAAGCCCTCAAGGACATTGACTACGCTGCGGTGGCCCTTGGACTAGTTCTCGTTGAGTTTGCCGTCTTCATCCCGATCACATACATCTGCTCCTACGGTATTCACGCTGGGTTCGGATACCTCGACGCGTACATGCTCAACCCCCTCCTCAACGTTGGCGCCGTTCCGGGTAGATTCTTACCCAATTACGTCGCTGATCGATTCGGTGTCATGAACACGATGTGTGCTATCACATTCTGCTGCATGGCGTCGATATTTGGCCTCTGGCTTACAGCAAATGGGAGTCAGGCCATGACAACAGCATTCGCCATCATCTACGGATTCTGGTCAGGAGCATCAGTGAGTCTTGCTCCGGTCGCCATTGGCTTGGTTTGTCGGACGGAAGACTATGGGAAACGCAACGGTACCGCATACACTCTTTGTAGCTTTGGTACTCTCATCGGGATTCCAATCGCCGGAGCGATTTTAAGAGCCGAGGGCGGCGGCTATCGGGGGTTGATAATATTCGCTGCGCTAGCCTATGTAATATCCTTGGCCGCTTACATCTTTGGTCGTGTGCGGTTAGGAGGGTGGTCGCTGGTGAAGGCGTGTTGATGGGGTTCGGCTCTGACGGGGTCTCTGGGGTTGTTAAGATGGCTTGCGTCGGTGTAGATGGCATGCAGGAATCGAGGTTGGTGGATAGATAAGCCATGAGAGAATCTAGCCACCAAGTTCTCTGAAAAAATACGAAGTCTCGGACCAGATGCGACTCTGATTTTACTTCGAGCTTGGCCACTTTGAGCACAAAGGTATGTGTACAGACATCTCTCGGCCAGAGCACAGATGAGCCAAGACTCAAGGAGAGGTTCTGAAGTCGCCATGCAGGCAGCAGCATGCAGGTGAGTTGACTTGACCAATCACCTTCAACTATTGCTACTACTACGTCTCTCAACGTCTCTCATCGCAAAGCAATGAAACTTACTGATTTACTAAAATATGCTGCCAAGTCCGCCTTCGAGGGCTTGGATGCAGTCTAGGAAGCATCCTTCGTCATGTGCACCCACTCAGAGCTACCACGTTTGCTTCCGGTTTCTAGCCAAGCTAACACGTCAACGGCAGCTTCCTGATTCATCGTTGACAAATTGCCCATTCCGTACGCGAAAGATCAAAGGCTTTACAAGTTTTTCTTGTCCACATGGCGCGGTATCGCCGGAAGGTTCGGCCTATGATGTAATAGTCTTTAGACAATCGAGTATGTCACCACACAGACCCGCTCCGACAGACCACTTCCGGCACACCACCCGAGCACCCTTCTCCACGGACATCCGTGTGATAAAACGGCGTCTATTCACTTGTCCGACGAACTGCTACGTCCTCAGACTCTTCAGGATTCGAATTCAAAAAGCTCTATAAACTGCCTATCCCTACCTGAGCTAGCTCACAAACCTGTCGTCATCAACGCATTCCAGAACATCTACCAGCCTTCCAGAAACGCACGAGTCATGTTCCTCTCCAACAGAGCACCAGCGAAACCGCTGCCCCGCTTTCAAACCAACACGCCGCTGGACTCGACCTTTGATAAGGACATCCGCGACGTGCACCTTATCTACGACTACGACGCCGAGGATGAGAATGGAAATCCGGAAAAGTGGCGCTATGAGATGTGGTTCTTCTCCGAGGACCGCGTAGTCTATGCCATCCATGGCGGACCGATGGCGGGCCGCATAAACTACCAGGCCGCCACGTATCAGTGTATTCGCCCCGGCGAACTATGGCAGGTGAACTGGCTCGAAGAGACGGGGACTGTCTGCTCGCTCGTCTACGACATTCCGAATCAGAAAATCTCGACTCTTATTTCGTTTTCGCGGGGTCATTGGGAAAATCCTCAGGCGGCGCACGGTGATAAGCGCAACCCCGGCGATTTGGCGCGGTGGAGGGTGCTTGCGAGGTTTGGACATCAGAGCGACAGGCTCATGCTGTCCGAGCAAGCGGACATTGTGGAAAAGTTCAAGGGCAAGGGGAATCTGGTGCCTATTTCTGAGGATGCCATAACATTTTGAAGGAGATTCGAGTTTCGTTAGGTGTCGTTAGTAGCATGGGCGTAAAGGTACTTCAGCGAGGTTGATACGTGATATTTGAAAGAAAAATGAGAAGCATGCGTTGTCACATCACTTGAATAAGGCTTTTTTGGGAGAGGCTGCAAGCTTAGAGGTGTTGTATCCTCCGTTCACTTTCATGCAGATGTGTCGGCTGTAATTTAGATGCGCCTTCGCTCATTTGATGACACGAAACATCGACAACAAAAACGTGGCGGGACAGGTCGGATGCACATCCTGTGAAGGCGCAACTCGGATCTTGCCTTGCAAGCTTCTGCAACCCAATATATACAATTCATTCTCGTTCTATTTACTTAGTCTGGATGAACATGAATTGTACCATTTATCCATCTCAGCCATTGGATCGAGAGCCTTTATCGGCAAATCTTGGTTGGGCCAATGCCAGCCGGGTTTTCAAGCGTGCATTTAAGTCCCTTACAACAATCGTGAGGCAGAGGGTCGTTGTCGTTGCAAAACTCTGTGGTTGTAAATCAGCTCACTGTGAAATAATTGGAGGATCTAGAGAACAGGTATTACCATCCGCTCTTCTGCAATCCGCCTGACGAGGGAACAATTCCATGCCCGCAGTGTCACGCTAATATATCAGTCAGCATTCGGCGATGTTCACGGATGAGCAGCTAGGGAGACGAAAGGTCTTACTGGGTGAGGGACAGCAGCCGAAACGACGGCAACGAGAGTGACGATAACCGCAGTAAACTTCATATTGTTGGATGTGAATGAGATGGACAGGTGACAGACTCAAAAAAGATATTGTCTAAAAACGTGGAAGTACCGGACTTCAAGAATTTGAATAAGAATGAAGCTGCCTGCTTGTTTGATGACCAACTATCTGGAACATTATTTCAGTTCAGGCGGCGATGTCTACTGCTTTTGTACTTGACCGAATGCTTGGGCTCTTGATCGGCAGATCTTCTTTGAGAACACTTGACTTGGCTATTTTGGTGTTTTCAAGATAGGAAACTTCCTAATTCGAATGATTTACAAAGGAACACAGGAAGACTGCCAGGATTTGACAGACGAAAGCTATTATAAAAAGTCGCCGTAAAGATTTAAGGTTGCTGTCAAACACAACTGGCAGGCGAAGTGGGCACTAGATATGCATACCATGTATCGCAGCAAGTCAAGAAAGACTCTGAGCATGACCTGCGGATACTGATTCACTCAGACTATTGGCCAACAGCAACTCTTAATTGATGACGGTATCCCCGAGCTGAACCGGACTGCCGGTACTGAGCGGCCGGAGTTGAGGTTCGTCTGAAACGGCCGTCTGAAACTCGCCTCCAAGAACTTGACCCCGTATTCCTGACTCGAGCCTTTGCATATATGGCCTCATGGCTGTGCAGTTTAGGGAAAAAGTAATCACAAAAGGAGCATGCCGCCTGAGAAGAGTCACAGAAGAGCTAATACAGCATATAAATTGATTGCTAGTGGGTCTGGTGGCCTAGGTATCGACATATCCCGCCGGAGACTTGTTCGCGCTCTCAACTCCGATACCGAGCCCGAACCTCGGACATATTCTCGACTTCTACTTGGTGCCATTCGTTACGCAATGACCACAGGTAATGGAATTGTCCACAGATTCGCTCGCATCTTAGTTGCCCAGGCGGTAGACCCAGGCTTTGCTGGGCGTCAGCGTTCCCTGAATGATATTTTCCCATGCCTTCTCAACTCCTGAGGAACCACCAACTCCAGTGCCCCAAACCAATTCCATATCTCCTAGGTACTTCTCCCGGACTGCTTTCTCGAATGCAGCTTCGTTTTCTTTGAAGAAGCTCTCCGCGCCTTCCGCCTCAACACCATCGTCAATGACCCAAGTCGTGTTCAGTTGAACAGGGACACCCCACTTCTCTCGCAAGCCCATAAGTGTCTGGAACTCCTCTGGAGATTGCATTTTTGGCTCGCCGCCAATCAAGACCAGAGTGAAGCTTGTACCTTTCGGTAACTTGGCGGCCAGAGCTTCGCGGAGCCGCTCTGTGACTTCCACAGGGCCTCCGTTGTCAAATACCACCACGCGCTTAGGCTGGACACTAGTAATCCAGTCGATCGTCTCTTTAGCAGCAAGTTCGTCGTACTTCACATTCTTGATCTCGAAGGGAGCCTCGGGGGAAGGACTCAAAGACTGAGGCGAAGAAGTGGCGTTTAGCCATGCAAGAGGCCCATTGGTGTCCGGTTTACGGTTCCGGGCAAAGTTCCAGGTGATGCTCCGCCCCGTCCGGCTTGATGCGGAGAGGTTGACAACGACGGCGGAGCTCAGATCCAAGTCCTTGTCGGTCCACTCGCCACCATACTGGCCAGTTGGGTGAACTCCTTTAAACTCCGTCGGGAAGCTGAAGCGGTTAAGTACGTAGCCCGCGTTCCAGATAGGATACGCGTTTGCGAAAATGGCTCTGAACTCCTCTGGTTTGGCGGACTCGTCGACGAGGTTGTACCGGTTGTAGATGCTTCCGAGCTCCTTCCTGTGGTCGCTCACCTCGCGGAAGTGACCCTTGGGCTCGTGTGGTACGAGGTTGAGATCAACTTCGTGTGATGAGGTAGGCCAGTAGCCGTAGACAAGACTGCCGGATGGGATGGCCTCGATGTTCGACTCGAGAACCCTGGCGAAACCCCACGCAGGCACGATACCCCACTCATCCCGGTTGTTGTATGGGGCGGGGCCGTCGAGAGGGACGGGCCAGGTGGTCCACCAATGGAGCATGTCTCCGAGCTTGGCATATGAGAGGTTGTTGGATGTGATGCCGATGAGAGTTGAGCGCGCCCGGATGGACGAGGGGGCTAAGGGGGGGAGAGACAGATTGACTGAGATTGTCTCATGTTTGGTGAGGTCCTTCTTGGAGATGACGTGAATTTCGGCCGCCATATTGCTGGCAGTGTGATGAGTGCAGCTGTGTGAGTGTGACTTCGCTGGTGGTTGATTAACGATCAAACGGAACACAGTGAGAGGGGTTGTGGTTTTAACCCGAAGTTTAATCCTTGAGCTGCCGACAATAGCCAAGGGTCAGCAGCGGACCGAGCAGATGGGGCGGCATCAAAAGGGCATCTTACATTGAGTGTGAAGTAAGACCTAAACCGCATCAAGGCTTGGATTAAGCTTGTTAGTGGTCCCATCGCACTGAACCGGCTAGCCGGTTGGCGCCCGCATTTGATTTGAATCCGCTGAACCACTGTCAGTCATCAGCGAAGAGTCATCCCTACAGGGATCATAGTGGATGCATTTTGAATCTTTCTCAACGGAAGAATCCTTCGTAAGCTGATTTCACTTCCGATCAACTGACTGAATGTGTAGCGGATAGCCTTCTACGACTATTCAGCGATGAAAGTGCACACAGTGTCATACTTAGATGATGTCCGGATGGGCCGGGCGTTGCGGGGTTCGGGAGTCACTCTGGCTGACGCGGAGTACAATGGGCGGATAACAAAACCTAATAATGTGTACCACAGAGTACTTGGTAGTGAGTAATGCATCGAAAACTTGAGTACGAATGAATTAGATATGGAGTTGCTATTCAATTGCTTCAATTAAGGGAAACTTTTAAGCGGTACCAAAAGCCTTCTGGTGCCCAACCAAGGTGAATCGGTAGTGAACCTGATTCTCCTTGACCCTCTCAACCGCCTCCTTGCATCCTGCCTCGGAGATGTCAATAGTTTCAACCCACGGCTTGATGCCCTTCTCAGCGGCAAGCTTCAACAGCGCATCCATCTCCTGGTGGTTTCCAATGTGGCTTCCGGACATCTTAGCCGAGTTGCTGGTGAACAGGCCCGCAGGGAACTGGGGAAGCGGCTTATCCGGAAGTCCCACCATGTGAAAGTGACCACCGACGCTTAGCGTGGACAGGTAGGTTTGCAGATCAAATTCGTTGGTCATATCGGAGCAGTTCAACATGAAATCGAACTTGAATGCCCAGGGCTTCGCCCAATCCTTTTCTGTCGTGTTGATGACCTCCTTGGCACCCAGCTTCTTGCAGTCTTCGGCCTTGTCGGGCGAGTGCGTGAGGGCGTAGACTTCGGCGCCGAGAGCCTTAGCCCACTGCACTCCAAGGTGACCGAGGCCGCCGATGCCGACAATCGCGACTACGGAGCCTTTCCCCACACCGCCCCGGACAAGCGGGGAGTAGGTTGTCAAGCCGGCGCACATGAGCGGGGCCGCATCCTCGGACTTGAGCTTCTCGGGGATCTTGAAGGTGAAGTACTCGTGAGCGCGGATGTGACTTGCGAAGCCACCATGCGCCTGGCTGCCATCCTCGTACTTTGCGTTATAAGTGTCTGGTTCTTTAGTTAGTCTTTCCTTCGGGAGCGGCCGAAAAATCCATGTCAACGTACCAACGAGGTGAGGGCAGTAGTTCTCGTTCTGATGCTTGCACTGCTCGCACTTCAGGCACGCCCACACCTGGGCTCCCACGCCAACCCTGTCTCCAACCTTGATGTCCTTGACACTCTTGCCGACGGCGATCGCCTTACCGACAACCTTGATGGCTTTTAGATCTTGCACGCCCGTCTTAGATGTTCTGAATAGACTTACCTCGTGGCCGACACACAGGGGACCCTCGTACTCGCCCCAGCCGCCAGTGATAGTGTGCACGTCGGATCCGCAGACACCACAGCACTCGATCTGCACGTCAATGTCGTGATCTTCGAATGATTTCGGTGTGAGGGTCTCCTTGCTAAACTTGTTCCATGTTTTCGGACCCTGAGTGCAGAAGCCCTGGAATTTTTCGGGGTAGCTCATTTTGTTTGAATTGGTGGTGGTGGTGTCTAGAATATTTTCGAGAATATTTGCCGATGTCCTTTGTCTCTATCGTGCTTTGAAGTGCACTCTTCTTCTACTTATATACGGCCAGATTTCGCGATGACGCTCGAATTTCCTCAGACCTGCCCGCCTCTGGGCTGATCATACTGCAAGCTGCTCCGGTAAGGCAATAGACCTCGGCCCTCTGCCTGCCGCAAATTACCCATCGGAGAACACCCATCGAAAAGTGCCATCCGATGAATGACGTCTATGAGTTTCTCAATGTCTCGAGGGTCGCCCCACCTAAGCGGCGTCTCGGTCCATGCCGAGAAGGTCGCGCCAACGCAGCTCCGGGTGTAGCTCACGCCTTAGCTCCGAAAGGCTTGGCTTCCAGACCGCTGATAACGAGCTAGCTTCCCCCTGGGGTGTCAATCTCCTTCCCGAACGGGACATGTCTCGAAGCCTCATGACGCCAACCTTTTCTCATCATATTGGGTTTGACGGTGTCACAGCAGAAATACGCCGAGACTTGAGCCTCAGGGAAGTCGATCCGGAGTGAAAGTCCCGATTCCACGGCATTCCGCTTACCAATGCGTGCTTGCACAGAGGAGTTCACTCCGTGGTGCTGAGCCAATCAAATTGACGAGGTGCCTGATGCCGGACCCGCGGTGCGATCAGGTTACTCTTTGAAAAAGAGGACTGACGTATTGGGAGAGGAACAATTGCCGGGCTCTTTAGTCTACATGCGTAGCTTAGAGGCCATGACGGGGCCTCATCTAAACCACGTGGACATTTACTCCACAGGTGGTAGCGAAAAGCCAAGCGGCGTTTAGGGGAAGCGACATCAAAAGATTCACCAGCGTTCTTGGGATTCAGGTCACTGATTTTAGAAATCCTGCCTTGAACCGTCCCAGCCTTATTCGAAAGGCCCATCTATTCATGTGCTGTCTCATCGACATTCCTTACTTCCAGATACCCAGGAAAGCCATAACAGTAATCCTAATAACACAATCTCGCAGGATATGCCCCTTTTAATAATACTTGGAAATTCCACCGACTCTACCTGACACTAAATACGTATATGAAATTCAGGCAACCTGAGAATGAACCTAGGAGTCACCTAAAGCCATGGACCCCTGATTCAAAGTCATGGGTTTTACTTACGTGTGGGGCCTCAAAGAATCCCGTGGTCATTCTTCAGTGGTTAAAGCCGTTGTCATTAAGTAATATAGTGAGAGGGGTCATTGATATCCATAACAACGGCCAAAATGCTCTATCAGGAACATGTTTTTGTCTTCGACAGCGTCAACGTTTTGGACTCCTCGAGGACGGCTGTCCAAGCGACTTTGACAACCAGGCATTCGGAATGTAAACATGTTCTCAAATTTGCTACGATTTATGACAGCCTCTACCAAGTAACATCACAACAGTTTCATGCGCTGACTCTAGGCCCAGTGCTTGTCATTGCCACTTCCTTTAAGGTAGACCGCATTTGAGTTCTAGACCAGGTCAATCCTGATATTCGAGCACTTTGCCAACTGGAATGGAGTTCTATGAGCTTTCCGCCTTCATTTCGAAATCATCATCCAAAAGGATTTATGATAGCTCACATTTGAAACGGTGAAATTGAAACGGTGAAATACTCCGCGTCGTGCGCAAGACTGGTTAGACTCGTATGATGTCTTGCATCTCAGCTTGCCACATCATCACAGGCTGGCTGGCCAGCCTAAGGCAGCTCCCTTGAATTTGATTCAAGGAGAGTGCCGTCCCGCAATTGGTGTTCTGTGTCTAACTGAATCTCGTTGCATATTTCGAAAGTGTTTTTCGTCTCTGGAGCGAGTAGGGGAATATGAGCATGAATCCTGAATTTCTCTGAGTCGTGCACGTAGGCGACATGAGAAATCGGTACAAATACGCGTGGTTCCTCACGCGGAACACTGGATAATTCCCAGTCGTATGCAAATAAAATTTCTCAAGCCCTATCAACAACACTAAATACCGTTTTCTCACTAAAGCCTTTGTTGGATTCTTGTCGGCCTTCGCTTTCCTTCGAATATTAATCACCCCTCCAAGCCATCATGATGCGACTCGTCAACACGGAGCCTGCCAAGGACCCCAAGACCCGACTCATGAGAGTCTTTCCTCAGGATGAAGCTCCACCTTATGCTATATTGTCCCATCGATGGAGTCCGAAAAGTGTAGGGGAGGTAACCTTCCAGCATCTTGACCCCAACTCCGAATCACCGAAGGGTCCTGTCAGCTACAAAAAGATCACAGAGTTCTGTAACAAGGCCTTTGACGCCGGATTCGAGTGGGCGTGGATCGACACTTGCTGCATCAACCACGAGGACTCTCAAGAGGAGGGAAAGTCCATCAATTCAATGTATAGCTGGTATCGCAAGGCCGAAGTTTGCTACGCATATTTGGCAGATGTCACTAAGCTTGAGGATATTGGAAAGAGCGATTGGTTCAAGAGAGGATGGACGCTACAGGAACTCCTAGCCCCGCGGAATCTCATTTTCTTCGACCAAAATTGGATCGACATCGGCTCGAGAGCTCTTCGGCGAGACATCATCAAGGAGACAACGAAGATTCCATCCGAAGTTCTACTCATAAACACCAACACCGACTACAGTGTAGCACAGATAATCTCGTGGGCCACGGGCAGGGAAACAAGTCGCCCTGAAGACCGCGCGTACAGTCTACTTGGTTTGCTCCGCATCACAATGGCGTTAAATTACACCGAAGGGGGTGAAAACGCCTTTGTCAGACTTCAGCAGGAAATCATTAAACGATCTACGGACCATTCTATTTTCTCTTGGACAGCCAAAATTGAAGAACCTGGCAAACTAAGGGACGCTTTTGCAAAGAGCCCAGATGAGTTTGCGTCTTGTGCGGACGTCGAGCCCAATACCACCTCTCGAGAATTCGCGCTCACTAATAACGGTCTCCGCATTCAAATGCGCATCAACGACAAGGATCCTAATATGATATGGGGCGTGCTCGATTGCACGCGCAAAGGAAAGCACGTCGCCATACCCCTCGAGCAGATTGGGGATGCTGCAGAGCGTCGCTACGGACGGGTTGGACGTCGTGGTCCGGCTGATGGCGCTACTGATGTTGAAGCTGCGATTTTCAATGAAATGGAATACAGGGAGGTATATATTGCACCCACTGGACCACGCAACTTCAATCTTTCTGAGTGGATGGACGCTGGGGCGCAGTATACCTTTTTCATGGAGCCACCCATGACGCCAGGCAGCCCTCTTGTTATCGACCTGAAAGCCACTGGGAAAGGTCGATGGAAATTCGGACCCAGGGCCTGGGAACTGAAGCTGGAAGAAACAGGTCACTGTGGAGCCATGCTCCTGCAGCATCCACTTGGCGAGGATCAATTTGTGGTCATGCTGGGAGTCCACAACAATAGAGTGTGGACTAACATTGAGCCAAAGAACGGGGGTGGCGAGAGTCTTCAAGAGATAACGAACAACTACCTCGTGACTGCCAAGGACTTTCATGCTTCAGACCGGGGCAAGCCTGTTTTGAATGGCTTGGATGAGCATGTGCAGGATCTTGGGGGAGGGAAACATGTGAGTGTGAAGATTCGAAATGGGGAAGTGAGGAGAGAGAAATGTTTCAGGGTCCGAATCTCGTTTTTGGTTTATAATTCGAAGTTGTAGAAGCACCATCGTTCTTTCAATTGATTTGATATCCATTCTTGACATCTCGCATGTGCTCTGAAAGGAGCATCGGCTTCGATTTGAGGACTCAGATCTCTTCCAGAATGGGAGTCGAATTGTTTGGGCTCCCACATTGTCAATGCTAAACTATTTTCTTCACATGTACTCCTCCCGAGTACCCTTCTCATTGCTCCTGTAAATCGCCTCGAGCATCCGGTGTCTCAACAAAGCATCCTGGAAATCAGGCATAGCACCCTCACCCTCCCCAGCAAGCGCGTCCCACGCCCTGCCCGTGTTGAACGAAAAGTCCTTGGCCTCCTCGACCTCGATCTTCTCCAGCTTCGACCCCGCTCCGGCCTTGACAAAGCTGATCGTGGGCTGAAACCCCTGGATGTTGCCCATGGGCCCCTCCAGCACAAGCGTCCCCTCGGTGCCTGTAATTTCCCAGAAGAAGTTCTTGTCAATGGCACTCATGCCGCCTTGACACACGGCAGTCGCTACGCCGCCGCCCGCAAGTCTTCCCGTGACGGTGCAGTGATCGTGGGACGTCTTCGTGATTGTCCCCTGCTGTTTCCCTTCGCTGTCGAACCACAGGCCGGTTATTCGCGAGAATACCCTGAACTCCTCTAAGCTCTCCGAGCACGAAACAGAGGGCATCCAGCGCATGTCCGACAGAAATCGACATCAGATTGGCCCCGTTCTCGATATCGGTTGCGAAAACAGCGTCCGCCGGAAACGTGGCTCCAAACCAAGGACTCGTGAAGAGCATCGTGGTCTGGAGTATGTCGCCCAGCTCGCCACCGGCAACCATGTCTCTCGCCTTGAGCACCGAAGGATCGTGGCGGCCCTGCAGACCGACCAGCGTCCCGACGCCCTTCTCGGCCGCCAAGTTCGCGAGTTACTCGGCCTCAGCGACGTTGCGTGCGAGGGGCCACTCGGAGAAGACGGCCTTGCCGGCTTTGAGGGCCGCTTCGATGATGGGCAGGTGCGCCGGGACCTTGAGGCAGACGGCGACGAGGTCGGTGTTCGGGTCCGAGACGGTGGACTGGATGTCTCCGTAGGCTGCAATGTCTTCTCCGAGATTATGGATGCGAGCGGCTTTCTTTGCAGTCTCGGTGGAGGAGTTTTGGAGCGCGACGATCTTGTAGTTGGACGTCGTGGCGAAGTAAGGTAGATGCGCCGCGACGGACCACGACCACGCTCTAGAAGCAAGTCAGCATTCTTTCTTCCTTCTCAATTGTCATCTAGCGACTTACGGCTGGGATGAGAGGCCTACGAAGCCGACCTTAATAGGATCTTTAGACATCTTGGTGGCTTTGGCTAAAACGATGAGGTTGAAGGGTGAGGAAATGAGGTAAACGTCATGATCACGATATCTTCGGTGTGAACAATGGCCTTTTATACGTTCAGACAACCGAAGCCATCAATAATGCTTACAAAAGTGTTCGGCGACACCGTCGTCAACCTCACTTTACAAATGCGGATGGAAAGGTATGGCCCGTGTGTCAAACGTTATCCTATTAACTTACAAAGCTCTGAAAGTTACAAATGCGACGGAGCAATCGCCCTTTTGATTCCGCCTACGGCTGATCAAACGCGTCGGATCTGGGGGACGATTCGTTCTGTTTCTAGCCTAACCGTACCACTACACGTACGAACATACGAACAGATTGTCACAGTAGCCGATGCGAAAGGTGTCAAGCAGAAGTTTGGTTTGACGATGTGTGAAGGCAGTGAACGAGTGTATTCCAGCTTGGCTAGCCTACGATTTTCCCATACTGCTCGTACCCAGGCCCATCTACCATTCTATGCGCCCTAGTCTTACCTTTAAAGAGCGTCATGAACGCGCCGAACGAGTGACGGAAAACCAAATCTCAGCCCATCCAGAGACGATAACTCCACTCAGAGCTCATTCTCCTTCTTGCGGGCATCGATAACAGCTAACGCCTCCTCGGCGGCCTTAACACCCGAGAGAGCCATGGCGCCAAAGGTAGGACCTTCAACCAAAGTCAGCATCTGTCATAAACTTCTACCGTGGCGGATATGAACTCACCCATGCGGTTCGCGCCGTCAACCTCCGAGAGCTCCATGCCACCCACAATCAAGCCCTTCACAATCTCCCTCGTCCCCTTGACGATCGCGTCCTCAGCCTCCTTCATATCCAGCCCGCGCATTCCGCCGAGCTGCTCAATCTGCTTCATGCTCACGAGCCTCTTCACAGAGAATGCACCAAACGGCCCGTCGTGGCCCGTCGTCGAGATCACGAGCGGCGCGTTGATCGTGTTCGGGTCCATGCAGCTCTGGTCGTCGTGGTGCATGCTCACCAGCGTCCAGTTCGTCACCACACCGGCAACCCTCACACTGCCGTCCGCCTCCTTGCGCGTGATCAGGTCCTCGACCGCCGTCGCGTTGAACAGCTTCACGTTCGGGAACTGCAGCACGCGGCTGAGCACCGTCGACGTGAACAGCGCGGCGTGCTTCACCACCACAAAGTCGCCCTCGTCGTCGTACGCGACGCCGAGCTCATCCAGGAACACGTCCGCCGGCTTGCGCATGACCATGGCGCTGAAGAGCTGGCCGCCGAGCCACGCGCCGCCGCCGGGCGACACGCCCGCCTCGACAATGGCGATCTTGAGGTCCGGGCGCGCCTTGGCGAGCACGTAGGCCGTGGACAGCCCGCAGGAGCCCGCGCCGACGATGACGATGTCCGACTCGGCGTAGGTGTCGAGGTCGGCGAAGTAGCGCCGCGTCATGGCGCGCGAGACCTGCGACTCGCGGATGGGCGCGAAGGTGAAGGTGTCCCACTTGCCGAACATGTCCTCGACCTTCGTCTTGGCCTCGGCAGCGGCGGCGGCGGGGACGGCCGGGGCGGACTTGCCGGTGGAGTAGGTGACGGCGAAGTCGCGGACGGGGGAGATGGCGGTCGGAGGAGCCATTGTTGTTGATGTCTTGGTTGTACTTCGAGTGCGAAGTGCGTGTGTGTAATCTGCTTGTGTTAGGGTGCATGATCCTTTCGCTGGTATTACCCAGATCAAGTTCAAGGCCGTATGTTCTCAGCCCAGCCCCTTCACCCGCGCCGGTCGCTGGCGGCACCATGAGATGGCAGCGACATAGGCAGGGTAAGAGACTGGGCACCGGCTCATGCGTTTTGCGTTCCAGAGGTCACATACTCTAGATTGTATGGCTCGAGTAAAGCCTTCTCTGTGGGTGTGTCAGCTGTACGGCATCATCGATCTTACCAGGAGGGGCATACTGATTGTGTGTCTGTTGCGTATAGTATTTCGAGAGAACCTCAGACGAGAGACGATTTGGTTATGCTGCAATCGATGATATTGGGGAGATGATCTCCTAGTTAAATACACCTTCGATAAGCCCACGCGAAAACCTTGCCCTATCTCCTGCGGGGTAAAAGCAATAGTAAACATCATCCTCACATCACGCCCAGCTTCTCCCGCCGCCCATTGGGTTTACCATTGGGGAAGCGGGCGTGATCGGCTGCGTGGAATATGCAACCCCGCGACCAAACAAAGTAGAAGCAAGCTACGCAGCTACCTCTCGCCCGCTCGCGCCTTCGCGCTCGTGTAATTCAGCGGGCAAATACATCACAATAGTGGGGGTTCCCTCGCCCCGTCGCCCAACAATTGTGCCGGAAACCAACGGAGCCCCTCCCGAAAGCCGATGTCACCCGCTCCTACGCCGCAACACCCGTCGACGGCCGGGATCGCTGCATGGCCGCGCGCCGACGATCCCCCGCGCGGCGGCTGGGGGCGACCCTGTGTCTCCAGAGAAGAAGAAAACACCTCATCCTCGCGGCTCGTCGATTCCAACCTCTCATCGCGGAGCTGCCCGTTCAGGCAACACGTCGTTCTCCATCGTTTGCCAGGAGACCTATTCGCTTGGTTTGCTATACCTAGACATCGGCGAAAGGATGCTTCGCCGCCGAACCCGGACGCACGCACGGTTCTGCTTACCTCTAGGGAAATAGTGTTCGGTCATTTTTACGTTTGAGCAAAGCACGAAGTACTGCGTATTAGAGTAAGAAATTCGCGCATATCGACTGGCATCGGGCTCCATTGAGTTCCTCAAGACTTTCCTCAAGGTTTGCTGCCAACTTGGCAGGAAGACATGATTGGAGGGGTAAAGGCGAGGTTGAATGGAACCACTTACGAATGCTATTTCTGTGAGTGGTGGGAAGCAATGGGCGCGGGGGTTTGTTATGGTTGACGCACGCGTCATGTGGAAGCATGTGCTTCGTTGTTCATCAGTGACATTAACATTATCGGTGTGAGTAGTCACTAGATGTTGTGGCATGTCACACATAATTGGCGTGACGCTGACCTCACGATAGATGCAGTTCATTCTCATTAAATCATTCTTACATGCCTATCTCATGTGCTTTAGACGGCGCGGCACACTACGCCATAGCTATGTTCCATATGCCACGCCAGCAGAGCAACGTCCAAAGACGCCAATGGCCTGCCCAGGTCTGGTCGATCTATCGTGTAAGATCGTCGTATGCTCCCAATGCGTCAGAACGCCATGCATTACCGCGCCTTCGCAATCATCCCCGAGTAATCTCGACAGCTCGTCGTCACCGCGAACCCCTTCCCCTGACGGTACTCCTCCCCAGTGCTCAACATCAAGAACCCTCCTCTGCGACAGCCGACGTCTTCGCTCTTGACGGTCGAAGGCGTTGCAGGGCCAGTGGTACTTCCATCGGTCTCCGAGCCCGTGCAATCTGAAAGCCCATCGTTGGACATGTCCGCCGCCATCGTCTCCCAAAACTTCTGTGCAGGGCTTTCCGTCAGCTGGCTCAGCTCCTTCAACGCGCTGCCATGCCCGCGATCGTACCACGCAATGAGGTACCACCTCCTCGGAGCCAGAAACATGACTTCGCACCAAAGCACGAAGATCATGAGAGCCACGGGCTCTTTAAACCGTAGCAGAGACAGGTACTGTTCTGACACGAGCGATGGCCAAAGGATGAAGTGTTTCCATATCCGCGGCCGTCCTGGAAGCGAGCTCATCCAAGACTTTAGCGCTACAAGGGCGCTGAGGTAGACCTTGGTGTCATCTTCTGGTATCCCTGTTGCTTCTGACCCGAGTGACAGGAAGTCAACGAAGCGGGCAATCTTTTGTAATGACGGCCGTAGAGCAATGTCGCTGCTGTCGCGCCATTCTTTGATATCGACTTGTGCTAGCTTGTCTCGTATTGGACTCTTGAAGACGTGCGGTGTTACCGTGTCGGAGAACTTCGCTGCTACCCGCATGACGTTTAGAGCTTTGGCCGGCTCGAACGAGTTCACCTGCCCCATGACTTTCTCGTCCGCAAAGGGCCTGTAGTACCCAAAGATTCCGTTGCACATCGCGAAGACGAATGTCGCGAGCCAGTTCTCTTCTGTGACCTCCGGGACCGCCAGTCGAAAGTAGTTACTTGCTTGGATGGCATGCTGGCAGGCCATAGAGTAGTATCGCTTCATCTCGGGCGGCTCGAGGTGGCAGAGATGAAGAGCTGCGATCGACAGCATGCTCTGATGTATGAAAACATTTCGCGATGCAAGCTGTGGCACCCACCGTGACCAGACGTCACATTTCCTAGGGTCGCTCTGAAGGGAGAAGGTGAACCACGCTTGTGTCAGGAAGTGATGCTTGAGTTCAGCCTCGTCGGCGCGTAGCTTCTCGGCCGGTAATGAGGCATTGAGGGCGTCTCTTGAAGAAGCATGAGCAGCAACGGTCGCCGCACGGCGGACCATGCTTAAGGTATCGCCGGTCTTGTCTCCGCCATTTTCTCGGTTGAGGGCGTCTGCCAGGAGACCCAAGTAGCTGCAGTGCTCTTGCCGACGACGACAGTTGGCGCAGACGGGTCCGACGCAGTCGCACTATGTAACACAGTGGTCAGCATCTTCAAGTGGATTATGAATATTGTACGTGATAGAAGGAGGCTTCGGTATGCTGAGATCATGTCTTGTTCGTGTAGCCGTCCTCATGACTGGCCAAGGCAAGATCGAACAACCCGGGATGTGTGCATACATGTAGCCCATTCGGTGCCAAGCACTTGAACAAGCTCCAGAGCACACCGCGCATTTGCAGATGAGGCCCGAAGGATTTTGAACTGGGACGCGGGTCATCCTCACCTTGACACGACGCTTCTTGCACTGTCGACACCCGTTCTTCGTCTTCCCGTGATATTGTCTTGAACCCTTCGGCATTCTATCGTTACATACGTTCGTTTTTGCGGCGCAACGCTCTAGATCTTTGTCTTCTTCCCTCGGTTGGGTCGGCAATCGTGGACGTAAGCGGTACCCGATGGATGGCGGGAGCGGGAGAGCGACATGTCTAGCGGCTTGGTGTGGGCTTGCTCCCTGCTTTTAAACCGATCCATACAGTTTGATGTACGAAACATGAAAACTTGGGAGATGCTTGACATTGTCAGGGATGTATGACCTTTCTGACGCAAACTCAACTGTGGTGGTGGCACGTCCCCCGCTGTGACAACGGGGTGACAGAAACCCGAGCAGCAGCGTGTGAGAGGCTGAGGCCGCAGACCAATTCCACATGAACATCTGGAGCCATAGGCCGTTAAGGCAGCTAAATCCCGATAGCGAGGTGCATCCTGGCCATGCGCAGCTGCCCAGTTCTGGCAAACCATCCGTGGGTAGACACCTGCCAGCTTGAGGTTTCTTCCGGTTCGTGGTGGCCAAAGTCAACGTCAGGCGATGATGGCACTCGTAGACCCTCTGTTGTTTCTGAACTTGGTCATCGTGTAGGGCGTAAATGCTATTTGATTTCGGACTTCACAAGTCTCCTCAAGCGACAACATGCCCACAGAAGATCAGCTAGATGCTTAACCGGGGCAATGTCGTAGAAAGTGAATGGCATTTGTGCAGTGTCCCCCCTGGCCAGGGATTTTCAATGACGCGATGCGGGTGTTGTGCAGGCTTGGCTCAGAGATGAACATTTCTCGAAGCGTCACCGATGTGCCGGCGATGGGATAGAGCAGAATTTCATGCCCACCCAACAATGCCAAACGGGGCTGCTAGCGCTGCAAGGTTTGAAACAAATTCAACAACGTTTCGCACGGCGATGGTAAGCTAAGCCGATATGCATTGACGTGGAGTTAAGCATTCAGGTACCACGTTGGCTCTGCAACGCAGATGTCGCAGCTGCAGATTGGCCAGGCCCTTGGCCCAAGGCTGGTGCGGGCAAAGCACAGCGGCGGCCTTGGCTTTCGAGCCTTTACCTGTAACGATTCTGCTTGTGATTTCCACCCAAGAGGGAAGACTTGGAAAGGAACGGCCCAACTGTTCGCCGCTGAACGAGCGCTGACCATCTCCGTACCTGAGACGGCTGCATCGGTCTTCCTATTGCGTGCTTGTGGAAGTGTATATGCGTTTCCCAGCAGCAGGACAACCGATCTGTGGCGTCAAGCGGCCGATGACTGGATGCTTGTGTCTCATTGGTGTTGGCCGTGGATGAATTCGCCGGAGTTCAGATGGCGTTTTAAACCACTACTGCCATCTGCACGCGATGTTTCTTTTCGCCTTGACTGCCCCGCAAGCTTTGTCGTAATGACACTGATGCTTGACAGTAGTTCAAGGTTTGTGCGCGGGAAGGCTAGATCGTTACGCGCCAGGCTAGACCGTCTACAATGCTTCGTTCAGTCCGTGTTAAGGGAGCTGTCATGTTTGAGGGTCGTAGGTTTCCTGGGTGCGGAGCAGGTCAAATGCAACTGATGACTGCACATTGCGTGCTCGAAACACTCGCAGATCAGCAAGTTCGACGTCGCTAGTTCGCTTGGTTCTCTCTCACAAATCGCTTCTGTAGGGCTAGCAACCAGGGCGATTTGCTCCAGGACGCCGCCTAGCAGCATTGTTAGAGACACTGAATCTTGATATTTAGAAGTGAAAAAAAAAACTCACCACACGCCGGAGGACGTTAAACGCGCCGAGGAGACTACAAACGCGCCGAGAGACGTTGAATTTTGCAGATAACCTAACAAGCTCAGCAAAGCGCCTCCCTAATTTCTTGGTGCTTCCCTAAGAACGCCTGGATCCTTGCTGGAAGGACGTCCATCCCTGAGCTCCGCGTGCCTATCTAGCGATTAAATTGCTGCGGAATATGGCTTTTGGCGGTACAGTCGGTTAGTGCTGACGACATCTTCAGCCACGTAGGAACTGGTAGCTGAGCGGCTGATGTGCGCCTAATAACAACCAGGCGGGGAATCCAGGTTGTTTGGTCTTCATAAGAGGAGCGACAACCTGATCAATGGCATCGTTATTCCTCTTCATCCACGGAAATGCGAGACTGAACATCATTCCGCAGGTGTCTTGGAGCAACATGGCGAATCATGAGAGCCTCATTCATGATGCCGGCCAGAGTAGGTCGACCGTGCTTTTGGCTGCGGCCACGTTCTTGATGGTTCCTCTGGCAGTCATTCTCAAAAGACTTCTTTTTCCGACGTTTGACGCTCGAGAGCCACCGATCCTGCGGCCGAAAGTGCCTTTCTTTGGCCACGTTGTATCGCTTGTAAAAGAGGCAGCGAATTTCAATAACCGTCTCTAGTAGGTCCCAACAGAGGCAGAAGACCGTGGTCGGCGTTGACTCTTCCTGCAGTAGAGAACACAAGATGCCGATCTGCACGTTGCCCATGCTGCATGGCAAGATGTATCTCATAAACTCTCCGGCTTTAATCGCAGCAGCAATGCGTACCAGCGACATTTCGTTCTTCCCTATCGAGATGGAGGCCACGGCTTCGATTCTTGATATGCCGCCTCATCACCTCGAAAAGCTCGGCCCAGAGGTCATCCATCACTTCGGGAAGACGATGGCCACAGCCCTCATGAAACAGCCACTGCATGCCATCAACAGTGCTTCGCTAGGATACTGCAGTGAAGTTATGAACGCCATTGGCGCAGATCCGAAGAAATTACCTGCTTGGGATTGGATCCAAGAGGTCATGGCCATGGCTGCTAGCAGAGCGCTGTACGGAAGGCATAATATGTGGGATATGGAGAAGTTCGGGGACCTCTGGTAAGTTGAAGCAAGTCCATGCATCCAAAGCTGAGTCTGACTTTGCTATAGGACGTTCGACGACAACTTGGCCATCTTGGGGGCCAACATAGCCCCGAGGCTGCTTGCTCCCAGGGCAGTGGCGGCTCGTCAACGTATAAATGCCCTGCTGCGGCCGTTCTACGTTAGCCATCTGGATGATAGCCCCGACGTTGCGAGTATTGTGAAGGAACGCGCAAAGTGCCTGCGGGACGTGGGAATACCATCTGAGGATCTCTCGAGTATGGAGTTCCTGCTTCCTTGGGCCGCCACAACGAATACTATACCGATGACGTTCTGGTTTTTGATGAATATCTTCGCCGAGCCAGAATATGTCGACCAGGTCCGCCAGGAGATTCTAGAAATCACAGAGATTGTCAAACGGGAAGACGGACGACGGGATGCGACTGTCAACACTAGAGATCTCGAGTCGCGGTGTCCCTTCCTCATGGCCTGCTATCGTGAACTCCTCCGATTATACGTCGCCCAGGTCTTCAACCGGAGAGCCATGCAGGATGTTACTCTCGAGGACAGCGACGGTCGTCAATACTTGCTGAAGAAGGGTATCAATATGCAATGGGCTACTAGTGTTATCCATCTCATGCCGGATATCTGGGGCGACGATGTCACGTCGTTCAAACCTGAGCGCTTCCTCAACGTGACGCCGGAGGAGGAGAGACGGAGACGGGGGTTCATGCTGCCGTTTGGTGGAGGCAAGCACATGTGCCCTGGCCGGTTCTTTGCCCAGACCGAGATTGTAGGATTCGTCGGTGCTCTGGCACTCGGCTTCAATATCGAAGACGTCAAAGTTCCCCCGGCGGGTGCGCCGACGTTGGCAGGTGCGGCAAGACATCCAGAGCGGGGCCGCCGGAATGACGAGATTGTAATCTCAAGACGCATAGGATGGGAGGACGTCAACTGGCAGTTTGCATGTTGATTCGTTCAAGATGTAGCAGCCAGCAATTGGGATACCTGTCCATCAACTGCCGTAGATATTGAAAGGCATCGTTGACAAAAGCCAGTGGCGGGAGTAATACGCATGTCTCGGCTGACGAGCATCCATTCGAGACCCAGTGTGGCTCTCCAACGTTGGCCATTGGAGGTCAAAGTGGTTGCAGCGTTGCAGCCACCAAGTGGCACCCCTGTCAATTCCCGGCGTCATGCGTCAAGCTGTCAGTCAATAAGCTGCAGTGTATGATAGCGATGTATGGCGATTGGTAGAGGGGCATGGGCGATGGCGAGTGACGAGCTGGACGCAGTGCAACGAAGCATATCAGACGTGATTGCGCCAGCCAAACAACAGGCGGTTGGCAGTCCGGAATGGTCGATCCTGTCAGACGAGCCAGCCAACCAGGTCAGGTCAAGGTCACGTAGACGCGGTCAGTTGGTGATGCGACGCAAGGATGCGGAACGGGGGCCGGACAGTATTCGACAACCTCATTGTCTGATTAGATTGATAGACGGGAACAGGCGGGCGGGCTGATCTCGAGCCGTTGGGGAGTCTCGATTCGACAGCTGGGCGGAACAACGCAGCCGTGGGCCGGAGATGCAGGCGTCACGGTGCTCCTGCAGTTTGCTCAAAGTTTTTCAGGCAGGCGTGGAGCAGAGTGGGCTCCAGACTCGGGGTTCTTTCTCAAGGATTGTTGCGAGGAAGTGATATCGGTGAAGGAGATGGCGCAAATCCGCGACCTTTTGCGCAGCTCACCGCCCTATGGTGCTGGGGTGGTGATGACGTCCCCTGCAATTTGTTGCAGATGGTACCCAAAACATGCTGGGCCTGGTGTTTGCGCTGGCAAGGGGCTGCAGCATTGGGTACGAACTGAGGGAGCCGACTGAGATGAAGTGCGGGTTGCAACTTGGTGACTGTCACTTTGTTGGTGGGTTGGCACATTGGCTGTAATCATGTTGTTGGCTGTTTTGTTTGTCCGTTCGGTGGTTCCCGGACGACGATGCACCGAGAGAAGCGTCTGTTCGTTTGCCTATCCGCACCCAGGTAGAGCCGGTAGTGTTTAGTGACAATGATAGTGGAAACGATGAGACGATAATTTTTCGAGAAGAGTTCTTCGCCCGGATCAGTGGAATCAAGGCCGATTGTCGGCAGGAGCCCAAGTGGAGTGGGTTTTGCCGAGGAGCTTCTCAGCTACTTCCTTGGAATAGTTGTGAACTTGTGAGGTAAGAATTGGCCGGCAGGCGTGGCCACTGGCCAGTGACACCTGCTGATGAAGAGCTTTTTTCCTCCCTCCAAGCTGCGGCAGGTAGAGCAGCTGCCTGTCGCGGAACCTCCTGCGGGTCACAGGTACAGACAGATTGAAGGTGCGCCATCTGGGTGGGAAGGAACCAACCCAGGGGGGAGGGGGTCTGTGTGGGGACCTTCCCAATGAGAACCGACATGGACCGCAGACAGACGGGAGGAAGCAGCAGGGTCACCGCGAACTTTTTTTTTCCTTCCTTTTGGCTGTGACGGAAGCTCCAGTCCTCTGCGCCTGCCATCGCGTTCACGTTGTGTTGTGTTCACTCGTCAGGCCCAGGCTTAGGCCCCGCAGCAGCCAGCAACCACGTCCAAGATCAGCCAGTGGGAGATACGACATGAAATTGTACCGCAGTCACGAGTGAGATGGTCTTGGGCAAAGCAAGCAAGCAAGCACACACGGGTGGCCCCGAGCTGGCGGCGGCGGCTACCTCCCAAGCTTCCCTCGGGCTTCTTCCCGGCCCATGATCGCGCACCACGCCAATCCGAGTGCATCTTTCCCATCTGCACCGCAACGGAAATGTCAGTCAACCCTCCTCGAGAAAAAGAGAATGCGACACGCTTACACACTGGATGACATGTCCTGCCCGCCAGCATCCGTCACAAATCACGAGAAAGCAAAGGACAACAAGAGAACACCCCAAAGTCTGCGCGCTTGTATTACGACCCCCGCTTCCTCAGCCCAGGGCCCAGCGGTAACCCATGGACGGGGAAGCAACAGGTCGGGTGGTTGGGGCCCTAAACCCTGCTGGGAGGAGGGTGCCCCTGACACTCTGACGCAGACCCGAATGGAACGGACGCCCAACATCTCTCCCATCACTCCAGTCTCTGATTCCCGAGGGTCCAGAAGGGGACCAGAGAAGCGTGAGCGTCCAGGGACCTGCCGCACGGGAGCCTTCTTCTTCTCATCTGGCGGCGGCAATCGAAGTCGAAGGACCAAGGGTGCAGGTCAATTCTCACTCTCTGCGACGCCGCCCTCTGCACCCTGCCATGGCCATGACCGCACGCTTCCCTTCCCGGCCCGGCTGGGTGCACAGCTGCTGCAAAGGGCGAGTCTCCCAGGCACAAAAACACAAAATTGGCGATCCGGTCATTTGGTGCGTCATCATTGGCTGCGCAAGGCCTGGGGCAGACCAGGGTAGCAGTCTGAAGGGGGGAAAGCTAACTGCTACCTCACGAGTCGGATACGTACCGCCACCGTCCTCGGCCTTGCAAGAGCGTCCTCCAGACCAGGATCATCTCGTCAGGCTGGCTGCCGCTGCTGTTTGCTATTGGTGATGGCCGAAGATCATTCAGCACCCCAAGGAAGCTGCCAGGTGAGCTGAACTCTGCCTCTCGTGTCAGAAAAGTTGTTGATGCTGTCAACAGGTAAATAACTTTTATGATACACAACATGTCTTGTGCTGTACTATGCTATGCTGTTGGTACTCGACACAAACCCGTGCCTCTTCAAGCAAAGTGACACGAAACATCCTCGTGCAGCTGCGCGTCCGCCACGAGGAATCCCAAGCATGGCGGCCGCCAAAACCTTCAACTTCAAGCACGCCCTGGAAATGAGGCAGGCGCCAGCAAACATTGGCACTCCCGCAGACGGAACACCACAGAAGCCTCTGTCTGCAATTTAGTCTTTTTCGATGCGCATATCTTGCATCGGCAGTGCCGCCGGCAAGAGCAGACGTTGTCCACAAACGTGAACTGCACCAACAGATACTTGATAGGAGATGGCCAACCAACAGCTTTGACTTCACCCACTTAGCTGACATGCGCCTTCGCCTGTTACGATTTCATATCGCCAACACTGGTAGTCATCCCCAATGTCGCCGTGGCCGGTAACTGGAACTTCGCATCCTAACCACCCCATCATGCTTGTGTCTGCCGGCAACACATACCTTTCCGTTGGCGACCAACATACACGAGGAAATGACCTAACCGGATTCTACTTGCTTCTGAGTAGCCGAATGATTAATTACTGTTTGTTGGACAGAGATGCGGACTCGTGCTCTGGCAGAAACAGAAACACTGGCATAGGCACAGACACTCGTCAAGACACGCCACCTTATTACCCCAACTCGTGCCTCCATTCCCCTTCCCTGTCAGAGAAAAGGCAGATGCTCCGCACGAGCACATGAACCTTGGCTATCGAATGCCACACTAGAGGAGTCGCACACCACCTTCATAGCTCTTCTCGGCCCTCCACGCCATCAATACAAGAGACGAAGGACTGGAAAGCGGCGCGAATCAACAGTCAGCCAGCCAGAGACCAGCAGCGACAGGCCACAGCCCTTCCCGCGCCGCGCGACTCGCCCGAGCCTCGCCCTGGAACCGGGATCATCTTTCTTCACTGGATCAGCAGCAGCATCAGCAGCAGCCGGGCTGCTTCACGTCAGGTCGCGCCCGCCATCCACCCATCCACATCTCCATCTCTGTCATCCCGCCGTCGCTCTTGCCGTCGCCCATCACCGCTAGTTTCCTGCTTTCACTCTACGTACCTTACACCACCTTTCCTCATCCTGCAGCTGCAGCTCCCGCATTCCCCATCCAACATTCTGCATCTGGTTGTGCCCCTCCTTCTTGTGACGCCCGTCGAGTCGTGCATCTTGCAGCAGCTATGCCACTACCATCGCCGTCACCGCATCACCACCATCCTCAGTTGTCACCACTCGACTAACACCCATATTACTCACAGACAACTTACAAGACTTGTCTTGCAGAAAAGCGCATCGACAGCTGTCCCGGCTACTACGACTCTAGCACTGCTGCTGTTTCCCCACCCGCATGAGGTACCTTGGACCTCAGATGCTTGATGCCAGCACTATTGCCCAACGGACAGGCACTAACAGCCTGCGGTCCGCCTCTTCCTGCATAAGCTTAGGGTCCTCGATCGTCTCGCACACGTCTTTGTCCCTTGCGCAAGATGCTTGACGCTTGTTCTCCCCTCATCTGCTCCCTGCTGCTCCCCACGCCGTCTCGTTCCCTCTCGTCGTTGTGCCTCCTGTCAGTGACCACCACAAGTTCTGCGTTCGTCGCGAGACGCGCCACCTTTGCAGCTTCACCCACCATGCAGAAGCAATTACCATCACGACTCAATAAGCAAACGGAAGTTCAGCCACACCGTATTACCCTTGTGGAAACCCAGACAGTTGGGTTTCGTCATGCTTTTTGTTTATTTTGCTTTCGTAAGCTCTATACTACCAGATATTTCTCAATCGGCGCAAACCGCATGGCCACAGACCTCGCGGCGAACCGGCTGGCCATGTTGAAGGTGGAAATCCGACTTCAGCAGAAAACAACAACGCCGATTCCCTGACCGACACACCACACACACACGACAGGGGCCCAGGGCAAGAAAAACAACCCACCCCGGGCGCGGCGCATCGACATCATCGTTTCCCATCAACGGGGGCCACCTGTCGCACTAGCGCGAACGAACCTCCCCCGGTATCCCTGTCGCGTTCCGGCTGATTTGCGCCCATTTGCCAGCAGCGGCCCCATGGTCACGCAGCCACCAAGTCACCAAGACACACACCACAGACAGGGTCCCTGTCCATCCCCGGCCGAGCGACCAGCAAGACAAGAGGGCCAAGAAGAAAAAAAACGAAAAGTGAGGTGTGAGCACAAGCACAAGCTGCTCAATGCCAGTAGCCGGCCAGCCCAGCTCCACCGAAACAGGATCCGACCAGGGGAATCCAAAATAATTCTGCCGTCCGTGTAACAACAGTGTGTCGCGATCCTCTCGACCTTCTCGACCCTTTCTCCTCTTCCACCTTTCTCGCTACTCGCCAACCCGCCCAGAGAGAGAGCCTCATCCCAGCTCCCCATCCTCTCAAACCGACCATCGACGACTCCATCGCCGTCTTCTCCAAAGGTCGACTTTCACGATACTCGCGATCGCCTACACTGAGTGCCTCGTCGCCGTCACTCAGACGCACGTTTGCCTATGCAATCACCTTGTGGGCTTTGAGCTAAAAACTTCGGCGCGATGGATCCAAGACAACCGCCACAACACCCCTTCTCGCGCAATGCTGCATCGCAATACAGTCGCTCTCCTTTCCCTCCGAACCAAAATCAACCAGCGACTTCAACACCAAACCAGGCTCCTTTCCCGACCGCATCGTCACATCCGCCGCCTACTTCGAACCCTCCCTATGCCGAGCACCAGAGAAGAACATCCGAAAACCCCTACTACGGTCAGGGCCCGAGGTCATATCCTCAAGAACAGGGCTCTGGTCCTCCTCAACCAGGCCACTCTCGACATGCGAGTGCATCCTCGTTACCCCCCGGCCCACCGATGAACAGAAACATGCCGCCGCCGGGTTCTCCTCCCCAGCCGGGGAATCCACAGCCGCCGTCGCATCAAATGGGTCATTATGGGCTACCAGCGCCGCGAGGTCCGCCTCTCAATGTTGGTCCTCCGACTTCGTTTCCCGGAGGTCGCGAGCTGCCGTCGTTAGCATCAATACCGAGGACGGGAAGCACCGGAAGCTCCATGTCAATATCTTCAATGCTTGGGGGGCCACCCCCAGTGCCTAGGGACTCTCAGCCTCCCCCTTCGCACTACCCTCCTCCGGCGACCTCTGCTAGCTCCGGGCCGACGTTTGCACCCTCGATCCAGGCGTCACCTAGAATGCACTCTGCGTCCTCCGAGTACCAGCCCTTCAGGAGACCTCAAACACCTGAGCATGCTCGTCCTTACGATCCGAGAGGCAGTGCCGCAGCATCGCCGCAGGGTGCGTACTCTACAACACCGGAGATGCAGCGATACGGCACACCACAGGCGTACCATCAGCGGGGACCCTCCGCACAAGATGGCAGAGACCCGAGCCGGATGCCCCCCGGCCCTCCCCCGAGACCTACGAGCCAGCCCAAGTCTTTCGCGAGCATGCCTCCGAGGCCTGTTGACATGGGGCGTAACAACGGACCGGAAGAGATGTATGCTCGTCGCGAAGAAATGCCTCGAGGTGCAATGGAATACAACCCTGAGAGGCCCGGTCTGAAGCAAATGAATTTTGACGAACGCTACCGCGCCGAGCGCGAGCGCCGAGAGGAGTTTGAGTTTAGGGAAAGAGAAAGCAGACAACGCGCATACTCGGGGGGCGAGGGAGGACGGGGACCTCCACCGCCGCAGGGCGAGTACCGTCCTCAGGAAGTTCCGCGTGGGCAGCCTCCGCCGTTCAGTCGCCCTCCTGAGCACCGAGAGCAAGGGCCGTGGCCACCGCGGCAGCCCCAGCCATTTGAGCAGCAATCCCGAGTTCCGTACGACCCTGCTGGCCTTCATCCGCGACACCACGAATATCCTCCCACCTCAGCGCCAGGCTACCCGAATCAAGGCCATCCTGCGCCGGCTCCTCAGTACCCGCAGCCGCCTCCAGGAGATCGCTATCCCCCACAGGGTCATCCCCAACAGCCTCCTCCCGGTCAACAACAAGCGCCTCCGCAGCAACCCTTCGATTCTCCTGAGCGACAGCGAATAAGTCATCTCCCTCCCCAGGCGCAGCCGCCTCCGGCGCATCGTCGCCCCCAAGAGGAAGGCCCACCTCCCCCGTCGGTTGCATACAATGCTCCACACGGCACTCCGGCGTTCGTTGACTCGCCCCGTAATCGCCCGGTGGAGGAACATCCGAACAATGGACAGAGGCACTTGCTGGCGGTTCAGGAGATCAACCGCAAGGGCCGAGTATCCCCTCTGCCGCAGGCAGTGCAGGGTGCACAACCACAGCTGCCAGGCCCTGCAGGAGAGCCTGGCATCAAGAGCGAATTTGGACGCATGTTTTCCGGTATTGGCAGTGGTGTCACTGGGATTGGTGTGTCTAGTCCAGTCACCGCTGGAGCCCAGCTGCCATATACCAATGCAAGCCTTGCCCGTCGAGACGAGACGGACGGTCCGGCGCAGGACTCTGGGCCCGACGCTGCGCCCAAACCACCAGCCAAGGGCAGGAGGAGGAAGCTCAAGGAGGAAGATATCAAAGGTGACGAGGAGAGCACAGGGCGCCTCACACCAGTGGGTCGGGCTAAGCGCCCCAAGACTCATCAACACCACCATCACCAGTACGAAGTATCATTATCCTAAGTAGAAGAGACCCGGTGTGCTGACCATACTTGCCCTATTAGCCATCATCATCACCATCACACCCATAACCATGGCACTGACCATGCCAACGTTCCTGCACCTATTGGTGTCACCCCTTTCAAGAACGTCAAGGGAACCACGCCGGTTCCATCGCCTACAGGGCTTGCTAAGGACTTGCCGACCGCGCATCACCACCACGTCCCGCGGCCAACAAACCAGCATACTCACCAGGTGAAGGAGGCGCCAGCCAAGCAGGCTGTGCAGAGTCCGACTGCGGTGATCCCTCCCAAACCGAAAACAGTCGTCAGCTCCAAGGCTGTATTGGAATCGGTCGCGCATCTCCCGCGGACTCACCTTGGCGATGTGCTGTACGAACCCAAACTGAAGCCGGCGAGACAAGTGCCGAACGTCCCCTCTTCTCGTGGCTTTTCGACGACACCTACACCCCTGCCATGGGATATGATCAAGAACAAGGAAAACTGCACCCTGACGGTCAAGGTCCCTAAGGTACACCTGACCCCCTCCGCACGAGAGGAGATTACTGCACGGAGAGCAGTATGGGGAACAGAAGTGTATACCGACGACTCGGACATTATTGCTGCCTGCATTCATGGCGGCTGGATTCGGGGAGAATGGGCCGACGACATCGATGCGGACATGCTAGACCTGGATCGTGGCCTAGCTGCCCCCGAGAAGGAGGTTCCAGCGAATAAGAGACGCAAGGAGAAAGAAAAGGAAGAAAAGGCCAGACAAGAAGCGAACGCGGCCACGTTCCTGGACAAGCCACCCAAGACTGGGCCCGTCACAGTCCCTGTCGAACGCGACATGCACGTCACTCTCCTGATTCTCCCACGACTGGAGAAGTACAGCAGCACCACTCGATTTGGTATTCAGTCACGCGAGTTTGGTGGCCGCTACAATGGACGGAAGTCGATTCACGACGGCATCAGTTTCCAGATTTTGGGGATCCGCTGGGTGACCAACGGCGCCGGAACACAGAGCCGACTCCGAGGCAAAGGCCGTCGGGAACGCATGCGCAAGGCCATGGGAGAGATGAACGCCGCCAGCCGTGGCCTCAACGGTGCCGAGCTGGAAAAAGAAAAACAGCGCCTCGACAGGATTCGAGACGAGATCGTCTCTGGTCACTGGTGGAAACGAGATGAAGCACGCGAGAACGGAGCGGGCAAGGATGAGAGGACCCCTAGTGAGGGCGACAAGGAGAATAGGCCTGTCGAAGAGCAGCAAGGTGCTCGCGCAACCAACGGTGCAACCACGAACGGCGTGGCGTCGAACAAGGCCGACAAGATGGATCTGGACGAGAGCACGAAGGAGGTGAAGGCATCGGCGTCTTAAAAGTCGGGAATCAATCTTGGATAACAGCATACTCTTGAAAAGCAGGCGAAGCAGCGGATGATTAAAGCCACAGGCATTGTAGGAGTAGTGATGATTATAATACCCAATTCCTTCGAGTACACGATTGGGATTTTCTTCTACGCTATTGGTATCTCTTTGTGACTCTCGTCTTTATATTGTTGTACAACCGCTACTCTTACAAGGTCGTCTCGCTATCGCCCTTGACTGCCCGTCACCATTCATTATGCAGGTGCCAAACACCATCTCAGAAGTCCGTCACGCGGCCGTTGTAGCTCCAATCGCCCCCAGACCCCCAGCGCAGCGGCTCCCTCTTGGGCCCGCCGACCTCGCCGGTGCGCGGGTTGACGTCGCCCTCGAACTCGGGCGGCGCGCCGCGGACGTAGGCGGGGTGCATGGTGTCCTCATCCGAGGCGGAGATGGTTGGGTTGACGGGCTTTTCTTGGGGCTGCGCCTCTGCTGCTGCTGCTGGTGTTGCGGCGGCCTCGGAGGATGTGGACGTTGTTGCTTCGGAGGCGGAGGTAAAGGAGGGGGGGTTGGCGTACTCTTGGAAGGCGGAGGATACGGAGGCGGCGCGCTGGAGGCGCTCGAATTCGGCTTGTTGGTCGGCGGGCAGGCGGGGCGGGGCAGGCCCGCGGGAGAAGGTTGAGGAGGCGCGGGAGGGGATGGGGAGGCGGAGAATTGGGGTGCGGAGGCGGAGGAGGCGGGACATTTTGAGAAGTTGTGGTGCTTTGATGGGTTTTGTGTGTGTCTGGTTGAGTGGTTACTGAGGTTGGAGGTTGGTGGTTTTGTGAGGATGGTGGTGGTGGTGGTGGTGGTGATGGTGCAAGTGAAGGCGGGAGGCGAAGGTCGGGAAGTTTTGGAGAGGATGGAAAATGTCATTGACCCGCGGCTTTTCGAATTTAAAGTGGGTCTGTCTTCTCTTTCTTGCTGCAGAAGCTTGGGCGCTGCGCCGGTGGCGGAGGGCGGATGGGGCCGAGGGTGGCCGATGCACGGGCCGTGTGAGATGGTTTCTGGGGCCGGGCTTGGGCGTTGGGTGTGTTGATGTGGCGGGTGCAATGCAGACTGCCAACGATTGTTTGACGGTTTCTCTGCGGAATCTTGGGGCATTCGCTTGGTTTGTATTCTACATACGTTTTCTTGTCGCATCATGGATGTTGATTGCGTGATCGAAGGGAGCGTCTCAGCGAGGTTGACGTCGCGCAGTTGTGCTGGGTGAAGGGGCTTCTTACAACTGGTCTCGGGCGTGAGCTGGCTCGGAGATGCCGCACAAGGGAGCTTCCGAATGCCCTTCGGCGCTCTGCATGCCTACACACAACCTTCGCCCTGATTTCAACGAATCTTTCGCAGCAACTGGATCAACCCTCTCTACTTCAGGCGCGACATTCCTAGTAGGTAATCACGCCACCGCATTCGCCATTCGCCTTCCTCACGCGCGGCTTGGTGTATAAAATGTTGTAGAACCAACTCACGTATGCGGTCACGCAAGCCAATGAGAACATTTCGCGGAATATTTCTCTCTTTGCGAATGCATAGGGGCCACAAGAGGGATAGCTGCCTCGTGCCGAGACCCTGTGTGATGCGTCTGCTCCGCGCATGTGTTTCTTGGAGTTGAATCATTCAGTGCTTGAGGAACAAGAATATTTCATTGACTACAGTGACAATAATATTGGTAGGATACATAGATTTCTGTTGGGTCGCCGTTTCTGGAATTGATTGAATCAGCAACTCGAATACCATGTTATAATGAGACGACGATGCTTAACGAAGGCAGTGTTGGCCAGGTGCTTACGCTCGAAGTGTTAGACCTGCCAATCAGTGAGGCCTAACAACCGAGAGCTAGATGAACCTAATAGTAAACAGTCAACTGAGAAGCTCCGAGGACGAACCTACAAACTCAAGTCAATATTGGGTGGCGTTGGGAAAATCTCGGCAGCCAGTGAAGTCGTTTTTTATTGACACATCAAGATTGGGCGCGATAATCGGTATTCGCCAGGGTGGCGGGTTGAGTAAAAAGATTTCATTCTTCTGTGATTAATACGTATCAGTTGCCCTACGTTTTCGGATAGCTGTAAAAAGGCAACCTTGGATCATCATGTCTGTCATGAGTGATTGCAAGAAGATAGAAGATCCGAGAGTGAAATCCGTGATGAGAAGGCATCCTTTTTCACTCGCAGAGGAGTAGGCAATCAAAACGATACTTTCCGGGTATTTTGCGTCGTCTGTAGTGTATGAAAGCAGTCTCTTAAAAATAAGTGCCGGGCTGGAAACGGGGACCAGAAGCGGTGAATTAAGCAGAGCTTTACTTGGTAGCATCGGGATCTCGCAGGTGTGGTCTTTTACTTGCAGTCAGACGACACCTTGTTCTTTGTATGATTCTGATCGGAGAAGACCACCGTTTCTACGATTGCTAGCCCAGGTCGAGTGTTGAAAGACTCAGTCTGGCTAATAAATCGTGCCAGAATTCGACTGTTAAGGCCCTTCCCCAAATGCTCTCCGCTCCGTACGACCGTCGCGGCCAACAAAAGATATAGCAAAATCATGCTTTAGTTCAAGCAAACAATATGATAGTTGTTGTTCGACGTATTGACATTTCACAATCATACCTGATTGGTGAACTTCCATCGGTCTGAAAATTCATAACTAGCGTAGGTGCTTATACAACACCCGTCTACTTATGGAAGGTAATTACCGTCACTGGCGTTTTGCATCTTTCCTAGATAATACCCTTCTGACTGAGAGAATAATAAAGGGAATAGTAACAGGTTCACCTGATATTTCAACGTTCTTGAAAGCAGGCTAAGATATTTCGTGAAACCACCTCTGGATATGCTAGCCCTAGGTTTGAACGCCCTTGGAGAACAACAGATACTTAATTCTGAGGAGGCTTCTCAATGTCCGTTGTAGTGTTTTTATAATGATTCATAAAAACCGTGGGGCTACTATCTCTCTAGTCAGACTCGTACCGAAAATAGCTAACCTCTAAAGTTAATGAGTCTTAAGAACAGTTAATATCCATATGATTAGACGGCGTCGCGAATGAAAGAAGCATACAAGCCGAGAACAGCACAGCACCAGATTTTCCATCTCCTTGACTTCATCTTTACTTAGCATACTATGTTCTGTTTGAAGGAAATTCCGAGTGTACTCAACACAGGAGCCGTAGCCATCACGCGTTGCATCCAGAGGACTGGATGGCTTAGACAGCTTGACTGACTAACGCGACTCTCAAAATTTACAATCAGCGGGAGGCTGTGCCGCTTCAAAATATTCCGGAATGCGGCAAAAAATACATAAAGTCATTTTTCAGATATATCACAAACAGTCGGCAACAATTAAAATGTCCTCGAGGTAGACATTGTAAGCCCAGGTTAAAAACCAGAGAAATCCTAGCGTACCCTTTGCATGTTCTACTCCCTAACACCAATCTATGAAGTTGACAGTTCCGATTGTTCTGCCTTCAAAGTATTCAAGCAGATAACATAATACCAAGAGATCTCAAGGATGATATCCGCTCACTGTGGCTGAGGGAACAACGACATGGAAGACGGCCATGCCAACTTAAAGGCTTATGCGAACGAACCCCTTATCGTTCTTTTCCACTTCTTGAAGCCACATGGCCTGGGCTTACATTTGCTTGGTTGTCACACATCTAATTCATCATTATAGGCTTCTCTTTTATAGCTGGTCACGAAGCACCACACGGACCAAGTGGCGTGCTCTACAGGTAAGGAGAACCTAATGCCTTCATGATCCACATAAAAGCGCCCCGGCAGTGAGTAAACATGTTTCAAGAACGGACAAATCCTTGAAAACCAGACCTTTTCGAGTCTGACAATAAAGTGGCGAGCTGTAATCAACTCTGAACGATCTGAAAAGAGGAGAAGAGGCCATCCGTCAGGTTGTCCGCAAACGCAATGGGATCTAGCAGGAGTGTATTCAGTTGCAGTTTCGACGTAGAAGGAGAGGATAATGAGGGAAAATGCCGGCCGACGGAGAAAAGCACTCATATGGTCAAGAGCTCGATGAAACCGATGACCCTGTGGCCAGCCATGGGACGAGACGTCACTCCACTGCTAATGAGAAAATCACAGAGAACTGCCCAAACTATTGTGCGGTTCCCTGAGAACATTCAGAAGACCGCGGTGACCTGTATACATGTTGCTCAAATACTCGTTCAGAGTGCAGACACATGCGAATTTGATGATTCGGGGAGCAGACAGCTATGGTTTACGCGTGCTAGTTAATAGTGAGACTGAACATAGTTATAAGAAAGACGAACTTGTCAGACGTACCAGTGGAAGTCATCAATATCGTTCAACGGACTTCGTATACTACTTGGACAAGAGAAACGGTCCGATTTGTCTATTGTACCATCGGTGGGATAAGCTGGTTGAGAAGGTATCAAACTACGACCGCTCCATCCTCAACGTATTCATACAACTCGTCCGACGGCACCGGATCCCAAGGATAATACACAGCTATCAATCATGTCGAGAAGATGAGCTGGCTACGCATATGAGGATGCTCACTCGAGAACTGGTGTCAACTGCCAAGCGCATTTTTTCACACCAGGGAAATAGCAGAGACCCATTTGCCCGTTTTCCCCATACCTTTTTTTTTTTTTTGATTTTGTTACATTATATACTTACTCAAAACATAGTACATGACGTTCATGGACTTCTGCCAAGCGCCACGGACCATCGCTACCCTCAAAGCTTGTGATGACGATCAACTGCACTGCTTTATATTTAAGAACCCACGACAACGAGTCTTACGCCTCAGAAACGCACGAATTAATGTAGCCTTCGGCTTCGGGATCTCCCCCTTAAGGGGTACGAGACTCATAGATATGAGTTCAAGGCCCCGACAGGGATCGACTGATAGGGACGGGCACCGTATCGTTGTGCTTGGCTTCGCCTGGACGAGCGGCTATCGAACCCGCGAGGGATGCAGATGACCGACAAAGAAACATCGTCAATATGCTGAACATTGTGAGTGTATCTTGAAATTGTCTATTCTGTGGCTCCCTAAGTGGAGTAGTCGCGCTCAGGAGTCAGCGCTAAGCCATGAAGATACAGAGGACCAGGATCAGGAGATGATTGTGTTATGGCTAATCGAAAGAGAACAGAAAGAGGCTGCCCTATAAATACGTTCCCGATCTGCGTATGACCGACGGACTCGATGAGGATAAGGTAAAACGGGTAGGTCAGCGATCTGGGGACATGTACAGCTGAAAGTCCTTACTCCATCGACTTGAGACCGAGACGACGTCCATATATACGATTGTACCCTAATACGTTTGAGCCATGCTCATGCAGAAGTTTTATGCCCCAAAAGGAACCCAAAGCCATCACCGCAGAGTAACTCAAGTCCCAAAGAAAGTATGTACAAGAAATCCCGATCTCATCATCCCCTCCCCTCCCTATCCTTGTGCCCTTTAACCCCCTTACTTACTCGGCTCTCCATACACATAACTAAACGCCACCGGCGTCCCAAAGTTCGGGCTGCCATTGCTATGCGTCCCCAGCATCTGCACCATCGTATACCGACTATCATCACACGCGCCCGCGCTGTTCGCCGTCGCATGGTACGCAATCCACGTCTGGTCCCCCTTCGGGCTCTGGAAGAAGCTATTATGCCCCGTGCCATAGTGCCCATTCCCACTACTCAGCACGCACCCGTTCCCCTTGCTCCACGCGCTCGCGCTCAGCGGGCTCGTCGTGCCATCCCACGTCAGCAGACCCAGGCAGTAGCTCGCGCTCCAGCAGTAGGACGCCGAGTACGCGATGTACGTTTTCCCACCAAAGTAGAGCGCCGCGGGCCCTTCGTTGACGGGGTGCGAGACCTTCTCCCAGGATTGGGTCGGCTGCGAGATCAGAGATACAGAGCCCGAGGTGGAGACGTTGTCGTCGTTGAGCTTCTGGATGCAGATGGACTGGTACGCGGCGCCGTGGAAGCACGAGTACATGAGGAAGTTGCCGAAGGAGGCGGTGCGGAGCACGGAGGCGTCGATGGACCACTCGTCGGCGCCGATGCGGCCGACGTAGGTGTAGTCGTCCCAAGGGGTCGTGCCGCCTGTTCCCACGTTAGTCTCGTTCATGTCTCCATCTCCAGGATTGGGGGGGGGGGGACTGCTGCAACTCACCTCTGAGGACATGCATCCGCTGATTATCCAGATTCGCGCTCCCCCCCGCCGTGAAGTAAATGTACCACCGGTTGCCGAGCCAGTGCACCTCGGGCGCCCATACGTTGCAGCAGCGCGAGGAGTCCCCCGACGAGTAGACGACCTTCTTAGCGGCCGTCTTGAGCCCGTCGATGGTCGTCGACCGCGCGATCTCGACCGTCGACCACGTCGTCGAGAGGAGGTAGTAGTATCCGTCGCCCGAGTACGTCAGGAACGGGTCGGAGCCGCCGGGGCGGCGGATCGGGTTGGTGAAGGCCGTGGCCGTGAAGGGTAGCAGGCCCAGGAGGGCGGTTAGGAGGGGGAGGAGTCTCATTTTGGGAGAGACGGGGGCTGGTTTGGCGAGGGTGGGAGAGATGGAGGATGGCGGAGGAAGGTAAGGGACGGGGAGGGGGTTATATGGGCGCGAGGTCGTGGTCTGGGAGGTCCATTATGGTGAAGGAGGCGTCTGGCGGCTGGCGACTCTCAGCAGGCAACTTCACCTCTCCAGTCCGAAGACTTCGCACATGCAAGGAGGCAGGACCTCACATCAAGGGCTATAACACCGGCGGCCGGAGTACAGGTCCAGAAAAGACCATGGTCCAGGTCCGCAATATCGGAGAGGGCGGGGGATTGGTGGGATTTCGCGACGGAGACTGGGCCCGGAGCGGGGTGTGGTGGTTGCGGATGCCGGTTGCTGCGACTAACACCAAAGGCACACACGCGCGCGCGCAAGATACGCGTCTGCATAAACAGCTTACACCACATCATGGCAGTCGATGAGCGGTCTCCAAAGACAGGGGCGTCCCGCAGGTGCCGGCGTAGGCCGCCAGGCACAACACCCCTCCCCCGGACGGACATCCAAAGCTTAAATTCTCCGGGGCGCGCGAGCAAATAAGCTTACACTGACTAGGTGGGTGGCTCGGTGTTTCTTGGGATGCCCGGGAATTTGGTCGCGGTTGGTATGAGATGATTGGAGCGCTTCGGTTCCCTACGTCCATCGAAGAAGGTAGCGTGGCGACAGGGTTGGATCGGGAACGGGCCAGAGGCCATGTGAGAGTCAGTGTAATGCGTCTAGGAGGCTTGGCTCAAGGGAGAGATGGAGAAATTCCCATCAATTGATTGATGCCGAACGAGAAAGACGCCGTGTGATACGACCGCTACTAAGAGGCATCGTGTTGTTGGGTTGGGTGTGTTCTTACATCGGATGAACTCGACATGATCGATGTTTGTGTGAGACGCGGTTTACCCTGTCATCCCCGCTCAATCAGAAGCATCCTCCAAAAGACGAGCAATACCATGAAATTAGTAACATGAGATGAGTAATCTTTCCATCAAGTGCACACAGAGACTTGTGCTTGAATGGTATACATTCTTCCATTATCCTATTGCAGGCTCATTGCTCGTGGCAATGCTGCCTTCCCCTTATCATTACATCGCATTATGATGCATAGCCGGGGCTCTGTTCTCTATATATGTACCATGATTAACTCCTGTTGGTCCTTTGTAGCCAAAGGTATCCTGTTTCCAAAACAATTACGCCATCGCTGGTGTTTGGTATCATTCGTTCCTTCGTTGGCGTTTCTGTTGAACGCCGGATTCCTCGTCTGGCTGCAGGGTATCGAAATAAAGCAGCGAGGGCCCCTCCTAGATGTGGCCTTTGCCAACAACCTCTCGCTGGACCTCGACCTCTCCGCTGTCGGCGGTGAAGCGTCGCTCCAACACCCATCTTGTTTCGCCTTCATCCTCCTCTTTTATGTAAGAAATGCTATCGGCGGATCCCTTGTGCTTATGTCCCATGCCGGGCCTGCGCTGAGGGGTAGGATCAGTTCGGGGCACCAGGTTGGGGTGCATCGCGGTGTCGGGGCTCTTCATCCACAACCCCGAGTGAGAGATAGAGTTTGAAATTGACAGCTCATCCACCTCTTCAGATTCCATCACCGGCTCGAACGCAGAACTGTGGGTGAAATGGGGCGAATTCACGGCGACGGCCGGGCTAGCGGGGTTCAGGGAAGGCATCGGAGGAGTCGGAGAGCTTAGGGTGGGCATGGACATGGTAAGCGTGGGCGAGCCAGCACCGCTGCCCGCGTCCGAGTCCATGTCACGGCTCCTGATCGAGAAGGCCGAGTTCTTGCGGACGTGGCCATTGTGGATGCCCAAGATATCGCGGCTTGGAGCCGGGCCCCATGGTGAGCTCGCGCCGTCACCTCTCTCAGATCTAGGAGAGCCCTCACGGCTTGAGACCAAGCTAGCCTGCGATCCACCCCAAGCCCTAGAACGCAACTTCATCAGGGCCGTTAGGCTCATGTTATCCTCGCCATCGGCCATCATCACGAGCTGCGCCAGTCCCGGACTTTGCAGACTGGAAGGTCCAGAGCCGATGCCTGGTGGGATGCCGAGACTCATAATCGAGTTGCGGTTGGAGTATTCGGATCGTTCAGTGATGGGCGTCAAGTTCGGCTCCCGCGAGATCATGCGGCCAGACTTGCTCCGACCAACACCTGACGGCCCAAAGAAGCCACCGTTCGCGTACTCAAACGGCTTCTCGTCCGACCCGGTCGAGTTGTCTCTGCTGTGACGCCCCTCAATCGGCGCTGAGTAGAACCCGAATTCCTGACCATACCAGCCGTCCTGATCGTTGGCAAGGGCACTAGCATTTGCTTCTGCGATAAAGTCGTCGTAGTCAACGTCGTAGTCATCGAGGTCTTCACGGAAGCCATTGTCATCGTCGTCATCAAAGGGGTAGTCGTCTTGGGGAGGCAGGCTGGACGACTCTGCCCCAGGCGACATGATCTCGCTAGGAGGCGGCGAAGAGTCCCGTCGGAACTTGCCATTGGCGGCAGCTTCGCATGCAGCTGCAGCAAGGGCGGCCTGATAAGCCTCCATCTTGCCCTGCTCCACGTTTGAAAAGCTCGACGTCATGGCGGAAGACGATTCCTCTTGACCCAGGTTTTCGCTTTGTCTCTTCGACTCCTCGGTGGACGGAGCTGGCATGCCCACACTCAGAGACGTGTGGGCAGTCGACGCCGTTGCATTGGACTGAGCAGAGAGCCTGGACGTGCTGTCCGATACCCTCTTGCTGCTTTGAGGAGCAGCACCTTCTTGACCGTTGGTGTCCTGGGCAGCATCTTCTCGAGCAGTATCGGTTTCCGCGGCGGGATCCTGGGCTACGCTTTCTTGAGCAGCAGTGGCGTTGGACGCAGCTCGGGCAGCCTGGAACTTGGCGAATACGCCGGGGAGAGGCCGGCCGTACTGATCTGTGTCGTCCAAGTCAAAAATCGACTCGTCGAATGTGGAGCCATCGCCCTCGCCAGCAAAGTCAAGCTCGTCCAAGAGACCATTATCGAAGTAAAGGTCATCCTTTTTGGGCAGCGGCGGCGGCGGCGGTGGTGGGGGCATCGCAGGTGCTAACCATTGATTGTTCTGTGGCGCTTCATGTGGCTTCTGATCCAGCTGCGCACCCTGCTGTTCTTCCTCAATCGGCTGCTCTTCTTGACGCTTGTTACTAATGTTCAACCCCTGAATAGCAAGTCCATCTGCCGGTTCTGACATCTGCGAGTCCATGCTCTGGCCAGGGTAGTAGCCGGGAGATAACGAAGGATTCAGGTCTGGCGTATCCTTTGAGAGGGCGAAGCCGATGACCCTCCCATCAGCATCTCTTGGTGTCAAGGCCAAACCAGCACTGTGTGGGCTAGTCAGCGCAGATGCAGGGTTTGAACGCTGAAAGACGAAGCCTGCGAAGTTCTCCTGATCGTTATCCGGGTCATTTTCGTCTTCCTCGTCCATCTCAACTTCGACCTCGGGCACGACATCGAGACCCAACGGATCAATCCCGCCCGCATCAAAGTCCTCCTCGCCGTCAAGGCCCAAGGGATCTGTGCCACCTGCGTCAAACTCCTCTTCGTAGTCGTCGAAATCGTTGCTCATGGGTATCTCCTCCTCCATGCCATCGTCGTCCATCATAGCGTCGTAATCGAACTCGTCGTCAAAATCGTCGAACCTGGAATCCCGGTTCGGGTTGGGAGTAGGATCAGACGTTTTCCTCTCCAGCTCTCGCTGGCGGTGGCGTTCCTCGAGCAACTTTTCCGCTTTTGCGGCACCGACCATATCGAAGCTGAACCTAGAAGACGTACTTTTCATGTGACGGGGCACGGAGGAGAGCACATCCTGACCAGACAGGGAGGCGCCTCTTGAGCGACCCGTTCTGGTGGAGGGCAATGTCTTGGACAGAATGGATGCCGCGCTGACGGACGGCTTCTTTGAGACAACAGAAGCAGACCGCGACGACGATGCCGTCGAGTCCTTGGGCGGGACATCGGGCAGAGGCTTGGAGTCGAGGTTCATGCTACTCCTTGCCTTTGTGGATGCGACGCTGCTTGACCCTGCAACTGTCTGGGAGATGACGCTGACGGAGCCAGACCGACCAGATTCAGAAGCACTGCTAATATTCCTACCCTGGAACGAAGATGGTGCCGCGCTTTCCCTGGATGAAGTCTTGCCCAAGTCCAGCTTCTCTTCAGGTATAGAAGGCTGTGGCTTTGCGCCCGACGCAGCGTTAGACGAGTCGTTCATGACGCTTCTCCTCGTTCGCGGGGCGCTGAAGTCGTGAACTCGTGTGCCTCTAATGCGCGGGTCGTAGGACGGCTCTCCCAGCCTGTTCCCTCCAAGAGGTAGGGGCGACAGATCAGGCGCATTCTGGCTTGTTTTCCTCCTCATAAGCAGTGTCGACATTGGGTTCTTCAGAAAAGGCAGGCCTTTCCTGCCCTTGGGGGCTTCGGCGCTGTCCTTGGCCATTCGGACGTTAGTTGGCTCGCTCGATAGTCTCGTTCCTGCGGGTCTTCGTCCGGTCGCAGCATAGTTCGGGGCGGGAGGCTGCGATTGACTCGGGCTGAGATGATGTTGGTGCAGGTCGGTGGGCGTCGCGAAGGAGCTGCTGTGTTTTGAGGACTTCGTGGGTTGTGGTGGGGGTCTCGTTGGAGGGGCCGTATTTATCGGCGGGGGCGGTGCGGGCTTCGACTTTGAGAATTGAGTTTCGTGGCTGGCATAGTCGAAGGCAGTATTGGCCGCCGGATCGGGCGAAAGCGCCGCCATTTGTTGTTGTAGTTGTTGTTCGTGTTGTTGTTGCTGCTGCTGGAGCTTCTGGAGCTGCAGGAGCTGACGCTGGTCGAGCTGCTTGCGCAAGGCGACACCACCGACGAAGCCAGACTGCGAATTGTTCGGAGAGCGCACCGGGGGAGGTGCAGGCTGCTGCTTCTGAGCATATGTCTCCAACGTCAACTTGGGGTCGACGGAGGGTCTGTCAAGAGGCGAGGGCGACTCGGAGCCGGAGGATGTGACGCGGGTGATGGGCGGCAGTGTTGGAGGCAGCGAGGAATTTGTCGGGGCGGCAGGCGACCGGGCGTCTGGGCTTAAGGCGGCATCTTGAACGAAGGGAGACTTCTGGGGAAGCGAGGGGTCCCACGGGGCGGGCGCAGAAGACTGCTCAGGGTTGGGCGAAGTGGGATTCGATTGCCCCCGTCGATGGAACCGCAGATGAGAAAGCATCGCGGCGGAATTGGGTTCGGGGTGGATGGATGGACCAGAAGTGATCCAATCCACTGGGCGCAGGGGTGGCGGGTGGTCGCAGGACAGGAAGCAATGGTAGAGAGACAAGAGGGAGAGGGAGAGAGAGAAGGTAGCTCAAACGAGCACAGGGTGGAGAGTCGGAGTCGGAATCGAGGGATATCGCGGACGAGAAGCTATGCTGGCAGTCGAGAGAGGTTAGGTAAGTGGGTGGGTTATTGGTGTTAGGCGTGCAGTCGACGTCAACGGGGAAGATCAGTCTTCAGCCTCCTGTATGAGACGCGATCATCTCCTTGCAGGCCGGGGCGCAGTCATAGTTTTGCTCAGGGCAGTCTGTTCGGGATGAAAGAGAGTGTGTATGCGCTTGGTGGGCGAGAGGGTTGGTGCGGTGGTGTCAGATGGAAGAAGAAGTGCGGGCGACATTCGTCATGGGAGGTTGTCGCAGTTGGATGGAAGAAAAGAAAAAAGGAAGGCAGCAGCCGGTTGCTTACCTACCTTACTTGGGTTGGTTACCTTACCTTAGGTATTTGGTGTTGGGTAGGTACCTTAAGGTGGTATTCCAGTGGTATTGCTGCCCACCTTCCAATTGCTGCTGTCCGTCCAGTCCAACCCGGCACATGCCTCCCATGTCGTTTCTGTCTGGGCTGGCGGCAACCGGCTGCTGGGACCCCCAAACTGACTGGAACCCAGAAGCTGCACCTGCTAGCCGTGCGTGCCTTCCCTTTACACCGGGCGCTCACCTCACTCAAAAAAAGAGTACGTACTGGCCGTTCCAAAGGACCAAGGACAGGGACTACAAGGACTCGATTCCGCCGCCCGGACTGGCGTCCTGCAGTCAGTGGGTGTCAGTCGCGTCATCTTGGATCGTTGGGAGTCCTGCTAGTGTAGCGTAGGGTAGGCATTCTGCCGGTTGGGTCTATCTCTGGTGCTGATGAATAGGCACAGATATGGTTTGCCTTGCCTTGGGTTGGCCCCTGACCTGGCTGCATCCTGCACGACTTCGGGGACTTTGCATCCTGAATGCCCAGTAGCCAAGGCCATTTCATCAAAGATAGGCAGATACCGACGGGACAATGAGCGTCGCTTGCTTCGACAGTGCACCTTCATTCCCCCTCCTTCTGCCTGGCAACCCGGGTCGCAATCACATCAGAAACGCTCCGATGCAATCTAACTGGGGCCTGATTGGGCCACGAACATCCACATCCACATGTCCGTCCGTCCCAGCGTCTCCATCCAAATCCATGGATCCATTGACAAGACGGGACCCATATCAGCGGCCCCCATCTTCAACCTCCCCGAACCGATGCATGCATCTGCTCCCATCTCTGCCTCTGCCTCTGCCACGTGAACGGCACCGTCTAACTTCCCGTCTCAAACCCCAACGCTCACCGCGTGCTCACCGGCCGTGCCATAAACTTTGGATGCTTCCAGTTGCCCGGGACCTTTTTTTCTGCATTTGACTCTGGAACGCACAAATGTCCGGACTCAGACTAGAGCAGAGACAGAGAGAGAGCCTGAGGGACAACACACACAGTTCACGTTGAAATCGCAAATACACTGAGCAACTGGGAAATGAAACGGGCAAAAAAAGAGAGACAACAACATACTTGGTCGTGGTTCCAAACCGAAAACAGCACGTCTCATGACGCCCCCTTCCTCCTTGCCTGCCATGCAGGATTTTCATTCGAATTGAGGTTGGAGTATGTCCCAGCCACGACTGACGCTGCCTTGCTCCTTTATTTCTCCGGATCGTGGGGGTTGCAGACGGGGACACAACATTGCATGGATGAGGCACTCTTGGGTATGGAGATGTCTGCACAGTGTGCGTAAAACGACTCACAAAGATTCGAACCGGGAGGTTTCTCCAAATACACTGTAGGCGGACTGTGGCCCTCCTCCCCAAGATCCATCCACCTTCAACCTTCCGCCATCCATCCGTTACACGTCGCAGCAGCGGGAGCTTGCAGATCATGCCATCATCCCAACATTCGCTTCCAATCATCCCCAACCCGCCTCGCTCCAGAAAGCAACGAATACCAAGCCAGCTGAAAACCACAGCCCACATCCCTTGATCAACGCCGTCTGCCCCCAATGGCGAGACATCCGAGTCTCGCCATCCCCCCTCCGTCTCATCCATCGCATCAATCACCAAGCACCTCAAATTCGTCCATCCCGCACTGACGACCCGCGGCTGGCTCCTTCCGACGACACTTCCCTCAAGCCGCCGGAATCGTCCCGAGTGGGAAGGAAGCATCGAATCCTTTTGCAAGCATCCAACGGCGCCTCATCCCGTCGTCCTCCCCAATGCTGACCCCAGGTCACGCTCCAACGCAAGGGTTCATCAGCCTATCCTCTGACACCCCGCAAAAGAAGAAAAGACCCTTTGCCCTCGGGGACCTCTCCGCCAACGACATGTCAGACAAGCATCCGTCACAGGACTCCTCAGCTGTAACGCCTCGTCTCGCTGCTAGATCCCAGTGGCGTCCGCCGGCGGGCGCGCCGTTTGGCCCGGGAGCCGCGCCCGTTGTCCGCTCTAACAATCTACCCGCGACGCGCCCGATCGTTTCCCCCGACGTGTTGCGTAGGGGAGGGCGTTTCTCGGTACATGCCGACGTCAGCCTTTCGAGGCGTGCCTGGGATGAAGGATCTCGGAGAGTTGACGATGCTATTCTTGTGAAAGTCCACGGCCGGTGGTTTGGGTTGCTGTGAGTGCAGAGCTCAGTGGTGGCAGATGGTCGGTTGGTTGGCGGCGGCGGAGGGATATCCCCTGCGGTATCTTGGAGCTTCTCTTTCGAGAGCTCTTTTGTTGATGATGCATTCTCGTGAGAAGCTGCAAGTGTGGCTTACGGCAATGAGTTGTGCCCTACCAGCCGGTTCGACACAGACTGGATGTGGAACAATGGCTCTTGAGGTCTTCTTGTTCGGCATGAACACCACCGCTGGCCTTTTGTTCGCATCGGCTCGGTGTGAATACCCTCAAAGCCCCTTTGTGACGCACAATTGACTTGTTGAGCGTCGACTAAGAGTTCTTAGTCGAGGCACATAACAACTCTTTGACTGTTCACCATCTTTTGAGATGTTCACTCGTGGAACAAGTTGTCGACGTCTCGTCGAGGACATTTATAATCCATGCCAGAACTCACCATCAATGTATCCAGATCATCAAGCAATCACAGCCATCAACAGCAATTACCAACTTACCACCACAGACATCCCATACAACAACCGCCAGCTCCTCAAGCGCCAACTCTTCAACTCAAAAAACCAAAAAGTCAGTCCTCCCCCCACCCCCATCTTCAAAATGTGCATGCGCGTCTTCTCCCTCCAACGCTGCTTCCCCCCCTCCCAAGGCGGTTGCGACGGCTACTGGGCGCGCTACGAGCACCTCGACGAGTGCGGCGGCTACTCCCTCAACGGCCTGCCGCAGTTCAACTGCCGCGCCGTCTGGGGCGGCTTCGAGTCCGTCACCTCCTCCAAAGTAAACCGCGACGACTTCTACGCCCGCCGCCCCGCGATCTGCCCGTCCTGCACCCACCGCCGCGACCTCGCCTACCTCACCGCGGAGGCCGAGCGCGAGAAGCGCGGCGAGTACTCCGACGCGATGCAGAAGCACATCCGCGACCTCGAATACCAAGCGCAATGCGCCCACGGCGCGCTGCTCGGCCGCTGCCACGCGATGATGTGGGAGGGCGTACACCACGTCATCGCGGGCTTGGGCGTGAAGACGGACGTGGTGTGGAGCGCGATCGAGCAGGCGATCTACCGGCACCTCGGCCCCGAGGCGATGGGGAACGCGGGCGTGCAGGCGTTTGTGAAGTGTCTGATGGAGGCGAAGAAGGAGGTCGTGGACCATGTGCGCGGGACGACGCGGGAGCTGGCGATTGCGCTGGTGGGCGGGCAGGATGAGACGGATTATGATGCGGCGCATGAGCAGCATCTGAAGGAGGATGCGGAGAAGCGCGCGGAGAGGGAACGGAGAGCGGTTGAGATTGCGGAGAGCGCGGCGCGGGAGCGGGAGATGCGGGAGGAGGATGCTAGGGGTAGACGGCGCCAGCGCAGCACGTCGCGATAGGGTGGCGTATTGGGGTGTTTCTCGGTAGGTTTTCTGTTTTTCATAGATGTTGTTTCTGCTTGAATAGACCGTCTCACTTGTTTTACTGTATCGGTCGTACTTGCGATATTGGGTACCGCCTTGCTTGGGGCATCTGTCCATAATCTCGAAATCAAGCATTAAGCGCCGTGAGCACAGTCGGATCGAGACCCGGGGCCGGCGCCGTCTTTGACACATCGTCAATCCCAGTCCCGATCTCGTCCGTGTTTCCCAGCCTTTCCATAGAAGCCAACAACTGTCAATTCATACTTCTGGTCAGTTTGTGTCGTGGTTGTCAAAGTCAGCACAGAGTCGTCGTTGGACTGCCGCCCCACCACTAGCTCACCCTTGGCTTGACTCGCTTCGGCAAGGGCTCGCCACGCTACATTGGCCCACGATTCGCTCGCTCAGTCACGGAACTGGGATCCTCCAGCTTTCCACACTTGGCGTTGTGGCAGAGTGGTCTAATGCGCAAGACTAGAAATCTTGTTCCTTCGGGAGCGTCTGTTCGAATCAGGCCAACGTCGACTTTTTGCAATTTTGACCTAGATTCTACGAATTTTTACCGTCACACGGACACGACTATCTTTCTTTGACTTGTTTATCCAATTGGTATTGAAGTTCAATTGCGACATGTGTATCCGCTTACGCCGCTGCATTTTACTTTATAACCTATCGTGGCCTTGGTGATGTCGTGAGTACCTCAACCCGTCTGAATATGTCTGCTAGCAACCTCTCTGTGTTTGCGCCAAATTGCGGATGGACGATCTCGAAGGACAACGATAACGGATGCGAGATGTCTTTCTCTCTGAGGACCAGCTACCTTCACGGGAGCAACAACAACATTGTCTATGCCTGTGCCGGACTTCCTGAGGCAGCCGAAGCCTTTCTTTCACGAGTCGAGAGATAATGTTAAGGGCCTAAGAAAGTAAAATTGTTACCCGTTGACTTTGAAAAGCTACAAAAGGTTGTTCGTCAATGTCTTTGAAAAGACCCTGGTTGTAGCTTTATTGTCTTTAAGGCCAGCGCAAAGAAAATCGACCTTGAACGACTGCCTTGACAGGCTACCCTTCTTCTTTGCCTGGACATCAACATGGAGGCGACAATGCCTGCACATTGGTCAAGTCGTTGTTCTCTCGAAGAACAATGCCATGAACCAACACAAAGCTCAGAGCTTCTTTCTTTTCCCCCGACTCGACTTTGACATAAAACAGACCTCGATCTCACCCTCGACTTGTTTTTCTCTCGTCATCAAACAGCTTCTGGCAGGCGACATCGCAACTTCAACTTCACTTCCACGACATCTTGACTTGGTCTGACTTCCATCCCAACTTGACTTACACTTGACCTTGAGGTCCTCAACTTCACCCTTTCACATCCTAACCTTTCCGTCTCCAGACGTATTTGGACAACCTTCTCGTCTTAATTACTTTACTCTGGCTGATTGCCTGCAATACTCTCCAGACACCATCTCTTCACCTTTCTCAACCTGTTCCATCTCCGAAGACACCTACCGGAGACATCACAACCCTTCTCGTCTGAACTTCGACTTTATTCTGCTTAATTGCCTGCAATACGCTCTAGGCACCATCTCAACCTCACCTTTCTCAATCTCCACCCTCTTACTCTCAACTTCACCTTCACCTCACCTCCGCAAACTTTTCACCACCTTCCTTCTCTTCTCCACAACCAACAACCCTCACGATGTGCTGGACACTTCTCCCCCAATCGCTCTGCATCAGCTGCGGCTTTCCCGTCCACTTCCCCCAGATCCAAGACCCCTGCCACGCTGTCGTCTCCAACGGGCTCCCTTTCGCCACCTGCGGCGACAGCCCCTGGATGGCCATCCAAGGCCCGGAGGACGTCACCTGCTACGACTGCCTCGTCCTCCACTTCCCCCAGGAGCCGATCCCCGAGAACGTCCACCGCCGCAGCGACCGCGTCTACCGCATCCCCCGCGCCTCCTTTCAGCCCCTTTACGACCCGTCGCCAGCCGTCCCTGGATACCCGGCATTGCTGGAAGCTCCTCCTCGGCCCAGCTCGTCAAACTTGCGGCGTCCTCCTCCCGCCTTCGGGGCAGGAGTCCCTACCAACACCCTCAGCATTAACAATTATCCTGACACCAGCACGGCAGCTGTCCCGGGACGTCCATCTACGAACTCAGGAGGACTCTGGCCGTCTCGTCCGAGAGGTGGACCCTCGCGGATGCGATACGGACTGCAACCTAGCCCTCAAGTCACCAACCAGTCCGGTCAAGGAGCCATGGCCCTCGCAACAACTTCCTCAGTGCCGGCTGCTGCCCCCGTCGCCCCTCGAGGCCGCGGCCGCGTCACATATGCTGCTCCCACCACACGCGGAACCCACGCCCAGCAGCTCCCAGCTCGAACCGTACCCAGACCTCATACTCCAATGCCAGCCCCTCGCATCCAGCCCACGACCGCCCAAACCGAGGACGACGACTACGACGAGGAAGAATACTACTCTTCCGAAGACTACGCATCCGCCACCAACCCCTCCTCCTCCGCCTACTTCTCCGACTGGTCCTCCTCCAACCCGCACTCCGGCCAGCGCCTCACCCTCCCCGGCGCCGACTCCCCCTTCGGCTGGGGCCACACCGCCCCGCGCCGCAACCCCACCACCACCCCCGTCGTCGCCAACTTCCTCTCCGACTACCTCGCCTCGCCCACATCCTACGCCCCGCCGGCATCCGCCCGCCTCCCTCCCGCGCCCATCCCGAACGCGCAGCCCAACGACGCCGCCTGGATCCCGGTCTCCTGGGGCGAAGCCGCGGAGATGCCCGCCGACCTGGCGCACACCCTCAACGTCACGACGGCCGACTGCGTGTTCCGCCAGCACCGGGTGTACTTCGTCCCGGACCTGTGGGAGACGGACGGCGAGGGGGATACCGTGCTGGTGGTCACGCCGTGCGGGACGCGGGTGCGCGTGCTTTCGTATTTGCTGTACGTTTCGACGAGCGCGGCGGTGAACCAGCGCGCGCGGGAGGCGGAGCTGGCGGCGCAGGAGGCGGAGAGGCGGCAGAAGAAGGAGGAGAAGAGACGGAGGAAGATGGGGATGTGCATTTACCACCCGTGCCGTGTAGCGGGGTGCCCGTGTGACCATGAGGTGGGACAGCATCAGCCGCTTAGTATTGGGCATTTCTTCAAGGCGAATAGGAGGGTGAGCGAGGGGGAGGAGCAGCAGCAGCCGGAGCGAAGGCGGTCGTCCATTAAGGGAAAGGGGAAGGAGGTGAGGTTTGAGGATGATGTGGAGGAGCAGCGTGGAAGATCGCCTACGAGGAGAAGCTTGCCGCCCCCTGGAGTCACAATCCAGCCTGTACAGGATGACGATGAGGCCCTCGAGACGCCTTCGACACTGCACCTCAGCCCTGTCAAGACGACCAACCGCGCGCCGAGGAAGTTGGTGGAGAAGGATGGAGAGGTGAAGAGCAAGCCATTCAAGGACCTTACGATGCACTCAGATGGGTCTCCTTCCCCTCCTCAGCAGCGACGACTCCTTCAGAGCGCGCGGGATGAGGCCGTTTCTACTGAGAATACGACGGATAACACGACTGCTACTGTTGAGAGTGAATCTCAGGAGGGCTCGCAGGGTGCTGCTGTTGCTAGCTCAAGCAGAGCCGCCCAGTCTGAGGCACACCGCAGTAGCAAGGCGCGTGCTAAGTTGGGTGCCAAGTTTGATATGAGCGATCTGCGCATTGGAGAAGATGACGATGAGATTTTTTGAATGGGATGGATATTGGAGAAGGAAAGGAATTTGGACATGATGATAATGAACTGGACATGGCGATAGTGAACTGGACAAAGATAAATGGGAGCGTGTGCGTACTGGCCTTGGGAGTTCATTGAGAATAGCATCATAGAAAGCTGACTTTGGCGTTAGCATATCAGCTTTTTACCTCAAAAGAAATCAATCATAGATGTAAGCTGAAGGCCTCCTCACAGCACGAGTCGTCAGTGACAGACAGCAAGAGTATAAGTGTTGAGCTTCACAGCCACGTGCAGCCCTTGTCCCGGCCGAAACACATATGAAGCTTGTTCTCACCCCGCTGTCATCTCACTTGAGACGAATACACGGGATGAACGGCACAGCGCCACTGACAAACATCAATTCATTTACATCACATCACTGAGGAACCATATTTTAAAGGATGAGTTTTATGTCGCATTAAGAAGCAGACACTAGGTATATGTAGGGCTTAGTCCGAGAAAGGGGGGAGGGAACTAAACATTCATGTAAGGCGTCCCTTTGCTAGCCCCCCGGCTCGAGACCAACAGTGATGTTTCCAGATATTTTCTCCCATATCCAGGATATCTGCCAAATGTCCAAAACAAAATTTGGCGGCGGGCCGTGGAATACAGATATTCAAAAGGAGGCCGCGCCGGACCAAAAAGAGCCCCGAGAGAAAAAAGAATGAGGTATTCCCGTTGTTTCCCAATTGCGCCGTCAAGCTGTACATATATAAAGCAGAAGATTGTTGTGGCCGAGGGCTTCCGTTTTATCGTGGCGGGTTAAATTGAGAGATGAGGGAATACCTCCTCCTTTCCCCCCGACGAAAAACCGCAATCCAATTGAATGTTTTTCAAAAACCCTCGTCACGGAACCGCTAGAAACCGATCAAAATGCCACAGACATTTGTCAAGTCTCTTAGTTGGTGGAGAAGTTGTCGCCGAGGGTGACGTCGAGGTGGCCGGTGTAGTAGCCCTTGCAGCCGACACCGTCCTCGGCCTCCATGCCGGACATGTAGGCGCCCTCGTTGGTGCCGTCGGACTTGACCCACGAGCAGGTCTTGTCGTTGGCGACGACCTTCATGCCGTAGTAGCTCATGCTGGAAGCAGCAGCGACGAGGACGGAGGCATCAGCGCCGGAGTTGCCGCCGTTGGGGGTGGAACCCCAGTCGAACTCGAGCCAGGTGCCGGCGAACTGGCCGATGAAGGTCTTGGGGACCTCGGAGCCGGGGCCGCAAGCGCAGGAGCCCTGGGAGTCGGCCTCGAAGGCGACGTGCTTGTCGGCGCCCTCCTTGACGGTGAAGGTGATGGCGGCGAACCAGGCGCCGTCGATCAGGCCCTTGGGGCCGATCTTGTTGAAGCAGGAGCAGGTGAAGCTGTCCTTGGAGGAGGTGAAGGTGGTGGTGTAGTTGTACAGGCTCAGGGCGTTCTCGTCGATGATCTGCATGTTGCAGCCCCAGTCGCCGTCGGCGCCGGTGTTGCCGGAGTAGGCGATCTGCTCGATGGTGGCGCGCTTGGTCTTGCCGGAGCAGAAGGGGGTGTAGACGCCGGTGCCGGAGGAGGAGCCGGAGGAGGTGGCGGCAGGGGCGGCGGAGGAGGTGGTGGAGGACGCGGCGGGGGCGACGTTCTTGATGAAGGTCGCGTCGCGCTCCTGGACGGCGTCGACGGTGCGGCGCTCGTGGAAGTGCTGGTGGCCGTGGAGGGAGGGGTGGGCGGAGGCGGCGGCCGCGAGGAGGACGAGGTTGTTGATGAGCTGCATCTTGAAGGATGTTTTTACGGTTGCGTGTTTCGGGAGGATGTCGTCGTGAGAAGAAGAGTCGTCAACTCGTGAACGCTAGATAGTATGTATTGGGAAGGTAAAATTGGCTTGGCTTGGATTTTTTGCTTTTGATACCCGTCCGAAAAGAGTGACAGCGATTTGACTCGCGGAGTTGTGGACGATGGTGGTTGAAGGAGAGGGAGCGTGAAGCAAGGAGGGAAACCGGGATGGGGGCAGAGTGAAAAAGGGAGGGAGGTGAGGCCCATTTTGAAGGGAAGGAAACAAATCTCATTAGATCGCAGCGCACTCTGAGTCTGGCTGTCCCTGGCGGCCCCCCGTCCATGTTCCTCCTTGGATGTGGGTGTTAACGAGCAACATGGGCGGACAGGGGTGGACAGGCGCATCGACAGGGGCGTCGTCACCAAGGAGGCGCGTCCAGCTCTATCGTGCGCCGTCCAACAGCCCATCACGGCTCGTCGATAACCCTGTCTAGTCAGGAACAGACTCCTAAAGAGGCAAGGCGGGCCCAGGAAGTCATGACCGAGAGGAGGGCCAGCCGACGTGGTGGGCGTCTTTTTTGGTTCCAGGGCTTGAGAAGGTGAGGGCGACACACACACGCACCGCGGAACCAAGACACACGGGGCCACAGGGGAGGGAGGGGTGTAATGTGGAGATGTTCCAATGGGCGGTCCAGCTCTCCTCCCAGTTGTTCCAGCCGAGAAGACAGAGAGAGGAGGTGACAGTCAATGGTGGAGAGTGACAAAGTGACCAGCTGGGACTCTGGGATGGATCATGGAGGAGGGAGGGTGCACCGCCGGACGCCCAGGGCCAGGCGCAGGATTGGACGGTGTGTTGACGGTGATGCGGGAAAAGGGGGTGGGGAAGGTAATTTCACCGCACGCCAAAGCTTGGCCACGGATCGAGTCCAAGCTGCTCCCCGGGCATTTCCCAGCTGGGCGCCTTTGGGAAACAGATTACTGCGACTCTGTAATACCGCCTATTCGTGCAGTGGCCTGCCAATTGGCATCTTGGGAACTGAAAAGTTGGACACACAACCAGAACCTGGATGTATGTATGTACCGGTCCAGTTTGTGTGTGTGAATGGATGGATGGACTTCGGATGGAGAAGAGCAGCATGACGATCCGGGCGCCAACGAGGAACTCACACAAGCAAAAAAAACCACGCGTTGGCCCTGCGTCAGTCGTGCAGCACTGGGAAAAAAGGTACTTTGGCGGCTGTTGAAGTTTGTGCGCAACGAAGCAATGTCTAGCTCTGGCCGTACATACTGGGAGCGATGTACCTGGCATTAGTGCAGGTAAACACCGCGCTGGACGAATGGAACACACAACATTGAACCCGTCAAGGCCCGTCGGCTCCAATTGCGTCCAGTGAGAGTCCAGTCCGCCCCGTGGATCCCAAGCAAATGCCGGCAGCAGGCGCCGCCGCCAGGTACACCCGCTCGTTGGCGCGTGTTGTCGTGAGGGGGAAGCGTGGGAAGAGCAGCCACGGGGGGTCTGGAACCTTGGATTGGGGACTTGGACCCGGAATTGGACCTGCAACGGCGAACTCTTGTTGGACGCCGCTCAGGAACAACTCACGCATATGGGTACAGCACCAGCAGTGACACACTCACACACTGACGCTCACCACTCACACAACCTCTCTGGCTCTCGAAGCTACACAAACTCGACCTAACGTGAGGTAGGGCATCCACCAACCGTCAGTGGGTTTCGCTGGTGATCCCGTTCCGTTGCCGTACCGCAGTGACACACACGAACGAGAAAAAAAGAACTCGTCGACGATTCAGGTTTCTCAAAAAAGTCCTTCACAGGAAGAAAATTCTCACAAAAAACAACGCCCCTTCCAAGCTTACGGTGGAGATCCGGTGGAGGCACACACGTCCCGAGGTTGCATAAAGTTAAATCTCTCACCACGGAACCCGTCAAGCACAACCGCAACCACACACCCGGCTTCCCAAAGTCGAAGGCCTTCGTCGTCACTGTTCGCCCTCCATGACGTTGTCTCACAAACAGCCTTGATGGAGGGCTCGTTCTCGCCAGCTTGGACACCTCCTCACTGTCAAATCAATCATCAACATGTTGTCAGCATGCATATTCTAGCCCCCGAAATACCCCTCTCGAGCCCCGCGAGAGGACTGTCCACGACGGAATACCGAAGCCATCCGACCGAGTTACTTGCACTCACTCATGCAAGCCAGCATGAACACAGTCAAATCGTCCGATGGGGAAACCGGATGACAGCCCAGTGACGGACGCTTTGTTGAGAAGCTGCTTGCTGCTGCATTGGGTTCTGGAGATTAAGCCAATCCATCAATCAAGGCGGTCAACCATGTGAAGTCCACCTGGCATACAGCGTTGCTGTCTAGGCACTGGACACATGGGGGTATCCCATCAAACCCATCTCGGTATTGCTCCTCGTTTACTTTATTATACCGCCAACATGCTTGACGAACATCACGGCAGCGCCTCGCAGCTCATTTACTGAGCTTCGTACTCGCTGCGGTGTGCTCCGTTTTCATGCCAGCTCCATCCCATCTGCCTCTCCCGACCGGCCCCCATGATCCGATCCCAGGTGCCGCTGCCGCTCAACGGCCCGTACGCGGCCGGGGGTTCGCTGGCACTGGCAACTGGGCTGGCGAAAGGGGGCGAGGCTTTTGGATCTGCTCCCAGCTGGTTCCAGGGCAGAGGCGACGGGTACGGAGGGCCGGTCCCACCCGGGTGTGGGCACACAATCACCACTTTTCTGCTCGCCCTTTGCTGGTTCTTCCAATTCCCCCTTCTTACCAAGCTGGCAGGTAATTCAGCGATACGTCGAATTCCCCACTAGGCGGTGCAGGAGAAGGAGGAGGAAGAGGAAGCAGAGACCAGTGGCGATCCCCGAACGCGTCATAGGCCTCGTCAGGGCAAGGAAGCGGAGCTACTGTCGGTCTCAGGGAACGGTGGTTTTGCCATGTTTCTCCCTCGACGGAGGCCCTTGACTCCTTAAAACCGTCTGGTCTTTTTAGGCTTGCGAACGAACGCCTGGGGGGACTTTAGGGGGCACGGGGGGTTGTATCGCACAAGCGCTGGACAAGCTTATTGCTGTTTACCGCAAGAAACAAAAAGTTCAGACGACCTGACGAAAAAAGAAGAATCTGGCAAACAAACATTGAGGCTGCGTGAGAAACAGAAAACACACACAAGAATTTGAGAGGCCGCATCTGGGCTATGGCGTACCGGTAGCTGCATGTGGGATGCACCCGGATAGCGGATGATAGGGCCTGGATGATTGATTGAATTGATTGATTGATTTGTTTGCCTCTAAGAATAGCGTTTCTGTTTTTATTGTGCTTTGCCATCTCGCCCATCCGCCCGTAGTGCATGTGCCAGGGAACGCCATGTTCAGCGCAGCATTAGCTACCTATCAATGGCACGCGGCCGGGCTTGTTGCCCCGGCAGGGCAGGAGGAACGCAGGCGCACTAAGGCGGGAAATGCCCGTTCCTGAAGATCACTCTTCGCTGCATTGAGCGATCACCCGCTGGATCGAGAGGCTCAGCAGCGTTGCTTGGATGCTTGGATGGGGCGGATGCTTCTTTTGTTTTTTTGCTGGTTTAATTTGGGGTGATTTGCGGGATCCAGAAACTATTGCTGGCCGGACGGGGGCCTAGGAGGCGTTCTAGAATTGCTGATCTTGGCATTGGATGACTGGCGCAGAGCGCTCTGTGCAAGCGCCGCTGCGGCGTCAATTTGCGCTATTGGGGGAGACGAGATGATCAGCGAGCGCGCTGGAGGTGCGACTTGAATTGTCAAACCGATGATCAGAATTGCAGAGGGGGAATAGAGAGATGATAGCCAGCAAATTTGGCGTCCTCAGCAACAGTCAGATGTCTGGCTAAACTGCCCTGATGGTCTAGCGGTATGATTCTCCCTTAGGGTTGACGGTTGTCGGCACGCATGGGAGAGGTCCCAGGTTCGATCCCTGGTTAGGGCCCGATTCTTTTGTTTTGTCGAGTGCAAGTATCCTTTTGCTGACTTTCAACATCGAGCGCTCAATTGATTTGGTTTCCAATTTGGTTGCGGGCAAGTCTAGGTTTCGCCGCGATTTTTCTTCGTAAAGAGTGATGAGTGTAAGTAAATATCTTATGAGAGACCCCATCACTTCTTGTAACACCCCGAATCCCTCGACGGTCAGTAGTCACGGCATTTTGAAATAATCGCGTGAGCACACATCGGTTCTCGCGATGAGAATTGGGACAAAATGCCATCCGCGTTTCATGGTTCCCTTCATTTCAGAGCAGCCCAAGTAAATCTTCCTCCCTTCTGCGCGACAGGAACATGATGTTCAAGACCACCGTTACAAGAATAGCTCCCGGATCCAGCATCACCTCCTACACAGCCACAGAAGGAATAGTCCTCCTCAAGCTCAAAGACATAACCTTTACTGCGCCTCACCAGCACCAGAGTAGTTGATCCCTTCAGAAACTCTCCTGTATCAAAAACAGACAAGTTGATTCGGACTTTCTCGGCTGACGGCAATTATGGGTCTGCATTCCGTTTGCCGCCCATCCGTGTCTTAGACACGGGCAGTTGAAGACATTCTCATTTAGATAGGGGGACGGTTTGGGTCTTGGCGAGAGGGGCAGCGCCGTTGACGTCTTCTCTGCGTCTGTGTTCTGGCTGTTTGGATGTCAACGCCGTCGACGTCTTCAGATTCTATGCTATGATGTTTAGATATCTTTCTTCTTCATCACAGAGACCAGCGCTGGCATTCAGGTTTCTGGGTGAACTGACTACACGGAGCAGATGGCTTTGAACTCTACCTCGGATTCGTCACAGGCGATGCAAGATCATTCGTGTGATTCTCAAGGATTTTTGACCTTACGAAGGCTTTCCAATGTTTCACGGGCTAGTACATTCGGCAGGTGAGTTGTTACACAGTCCTTAGCGGATTCCGACTTCCATGGCCACCGTCCTGCTGTCAAGATGTACTAACACCTTTTGTGGTGTCTGATGAGCGTCTACTCTGGCACCTTAACCTCGCGTTCGGTTCATCCCGCATCGCCAGTTCTGCTTACCAAAAATGGCCCACTAGTAGAACAGCGCTTCAAAGAAACCTCATTAAGGTAATCGTAAAGTTACGGAGACGCGCCTTCAAGTGAAGGGGTTGTAGAGCATGATCCAGCTATTTGATGGTTTGCTCTGGAAGATCAGCGGCCTTAGAGCTTCTGGACTGTGCTGTAATATATTTGGGCAACCTTATTGCGATTACTGGATTATGTACTAATAAATGGCTAGCCGTAAAATTGCTGGCCAATCTGTGTTGACTATTTATTGACATTATCTAGCAAGATCTAGTACCGCAAGCCATGCGTTCTCGCGAGGTCTTATGTGCAATCGACGACGTTCTGAGAAGTTATATTTCAAAATTGTGAAGCTAGCCATACAAGGGGCCGTCACTACTGTTTCTGTCCATCCGTATGGGTACAACGCGATGTCAAATCATAGATATCTTCACCTCGTACATGATGACAGCGAAGTTAAGATGTGAATAGTTCAATTCCCACATACAGAATAGCCAAAATTGACCATGGTCGGACTCAAGAATTGTTTGCATTTCATCTTATTACGAGAGGCAGCGCCCTGCGACAGTCAGAGCTACGGCTCGCCTTCACTTGAGCATATGTCAGGAAGCAAAGCTATTGTAATCCCGTAAATGCGTCTTTTCAGGCTATTCCTGCGAAGAATCTTAACATTTCGCGCCGACCAAGAGCCTCAACTGACATCATTGGTGCGAACTTACGTATCCCTATGAGTTCCGTGGATCGAATCCAGTAATTGTCGCCTCTTTCTTAAGGTAGGCTTCCATCTTGGCCCCGAGCCTCCGAGGTATTGCCTTTTCCGTGATGTTGCTCGGTCTCGGTAACCTTCCCACTGGCAGCGCTGAGGAAGGTTTTGACGCGTTGCGACTCGTAACCATAGGGTTTCCGCTAAGCTTCACCTGCGTATAAACTCAATGCCTTCCAGTGATGAATACGGCAATGCCGCGGGGAGCAGCTCGGTGGTTATTTCCAGATTTAAAGCATCAGGAACCCGCCTCCGCAAGAGGCTTCTCACAGCAGGATTGCATGCCATACCTCTGCGACTGATTTTCAGTACACAGAGCCACCGGGCGGCTTTTGACAACGCTTTCATCTTGAGAAACTTATCAATCGTGGATCAGACTTTCACACTAGCGATAATGAGCATGAAGTACTCGACAGCATTAATCGCTGTCTCGACTATTGCAGTGGTAGGTGGCTTGCAACGCAACTTTGCAGTCTCGATCCCACCGGCTAACGAGTAATATTTTTGAGGCCTCATACTTCCTCGTGATATGCATCTACCGGCTCGTCTTCCACCCACTGGCCAAGTTTCCAGGACCAAAGCTGGCCGCCATTTCAGATGTAGGACCAAGTTTACACTGAAACCTATGTCTCGCTCACATCATTGATAGCTGTGGTATGCCTTGGCATGGACGTCTGGCCGACATCCATTCATTATGGAGAAAGCTCACCTCAAATATGGTCAGTCGCTGCTACAAATCATGGACCCTAGCTCGTGCTGACGCAGTTTTGTCATAAACCATAGGCGAAGTGGTCCGAATAGCACCAAATGAGTTGTCATTCGCCACGGCTCCAGCCTACCGTGACATTTACGGTCACACCATGAAGGGGAAACGGCCATTCTACAAAACATCGTGGTATCAGACCACAGGCGACCAACCTGACATTGTCACAGTCCTGGATCCTCAGGAGCACACGAGACAGAGGCGATATCTAGCACACGCTTTCAGCGCAAAAGCCTTGCATGACCAAGAAGTTGTCATCCATCGATACGTCGATCTCTTCCTCAATCAACTGGGGCGGATTGGCTGTGCAGGGGGGCCAGGTATCAATATGGAAGAAGCGTTTACTTGGTTGACCTTTGATATCATTGGTATAATCCCTTTTTCTCGCTGCCGTTGACCTCAGATAGGTCGGTCGTGCGGCTAAAACCCCCCTACTGACATCATTCTAGGCGACCTGACATTCGGCGAATCCTTCGACGCAGTAGGTCAAGGGAAAACCAACGTCTGGGTCTCCATCATCATTGATGGCGGTTACTTCAACATGCTCAGCAGCCTCCGCAGGCGGCTTCCCCTCATGAACCTAATTCTCCCATTCATGCTCCCAAAGGACTCCGCCGCCAAGTACGCAATGCACAACAGATTAACCGGCGAGAAGCTCGATAAGCGGCTTGAGATGGGTGACTCGGCCCATCGCGACGACTTCTTCTCCTACATCCTTCGCAAAGGCGGAAACGAGGTGTCCAGAGCAGAGCTCGTGAACCAATCTAGTACGCTGATTGTGGGCGGCTCCGAGACTACGGCGACGTGCTTGCTTGCTCTGGCTTACTACCTACTCAAAGACAGAACACGTCTTGACAAACTGAACGAAGAGGTGCGAGCTGCGTTCGGATCTGTTGGGGAAATCACCGGCGAGTCTGCGTCTAGGCTGCCATACCTCAATGCCGTCATCGAGGAGAGCTTGCGGATATTCTCGCCTGCTTCTTTCGGATTACCGCGCACGTGTCCTGGAGCCGTTATCGACGGACACATGATTCCGGAGGGAGTTACGGTGAGTGTCGATCAGTGGGCTACATCGCACAGCCCGCGATACTGGAAGGATCCGTACTCGTTCATACCGGAGCGCTGGCTCGATGATTCTTATGGAGACAACAAGGAAGCTAGTCAACCGTTTTCGAAGGGACCAAGAGCATGTTTGGGGTCCAATTTGGCGTATCTGGAGATGAAGATTATTGTGGCCAAGATGGTCTTCTTGTATAACTGGGAGCTGGTTAGCAAAGAGGTGGATTTGATGGGTCAAGCACGCTTGTTCCTTATGTGGAAGAAGCCCGCTTTGATGGTTCGTTTCCATCGACGAGAGGATCTTCCCAAGACAGACTGATGAGATTGAATAAAAGAATTGTTGTTCTTGGGGTGTGTTGCACACAACAAGCACAATATCGAGTTTGAATCTCAATATCAGACAGTGGTAAGAGAATGTTTCACAGCAATTTCAAGTGCCAGAAGTTCAGTATTGCTGTGATTGATCCTGGTGGATCTATTGCATAGGTACATCGCCGCGTGCAGATCTGATCTGTTGCGCAGGCCAGCGTATCAGCTCCAGATACTCCGGCGGCAGATGCGCCTCTATCACACCCAGAATAGCCTCCGGTACCGATTCGCTTCTCAGCCAGTGCCTCTGATTCACGCGGCTTATCAGGACACACCAGAACGCCATCATGACCAGAGTTTCAGGGCGCTTGCGTTCAGTCATATCTTTCAAGAACTCCTCGGATGCCGCGCCTCCAAACATCATTGCTGAGACCTTACACGAGGCATCGCCGGCTTTCCCAGCTATTTTGAAGCACTTTCTCAACAGCTGGAAGTCCTCCTCGTACAGAGGTCTTGGGTCTGTTCCATGCGACAGAACTGACAGTTTTGCCTCCATTGACTGAAGTTCTGGCTCCCACTCAGGTCTTTCTGGAGACGGAGGGCTGACGGACCATGTATCCAAAGACGACTGTAGCACCGTCCAAGATGTGCTCGCTTCTAAAGGGCCTCTCAGCTGGCGGACGAGCGTTGCGCAGCCACGGACAGGAAAGATCCATTCAGGAGACCCGGGAGGGTCACTGTTGAAAAGGAGTGAAGAAGGGTCTTCGAATGAAGCGAAGTAGTAGTTGGACATGAGCGCCGAGCAAGCGAAGAGGGCGTGCACTTGGTGTGCTGCCACTTCCGGGGACAACGCATCGCGGAATTGGCTAAAGGCTTTGGCTTGGTGGCCCCATGCCATGCGCTGGTAGTCGATCGAGCTGCTGGGGTTGAGATGATGGAGATGGATGGCCGATACAGCTAGGACTTCGTGCAGGAGGTAAGGAAACTTGGGTGCCAGGTTGGGAAGGTCTGACTTCCATGACATGAGCAGCGCCTCATTTTTGAGAGCAAGACATGGAAGTGTCGTCGTCAGGAAGTGATTGAAAAGAGCAAAGTCAGAAGCTTCAAAGGCGTCGATGGGGGTTGAAGGGCTGCTGCTGTCGACGGGTTTAGAGGCTAGAGAATGGAGTGGAGGAGTGGTTAAAGTGGTAGACTCTGTTGACAGGCTGCAGGCCAACAAGAACTTGTTGCAGCGGCCACATGGAATCTGTTCGTCGCACTTATAGATGCGTATGTCAGAGTCATTGAGGTGAACCTGGGTTCTGAAGTGATGCCCGCAACCTGCTCACCTTGATTTTCTTGGCCTTGCATTCCTTGCACCCGTTTCGTGACTTGGTATGTGCCCTACGAGACTGGCCCATGTTCTTTTCCAGTTATTACCGCGCTAGAAGTCACACAACTACCATCGAGAGCGTTCGAATAAAAGCAGTCTGTTGTCAAGTGAAGTTGGCCTACAAAGCGTCGCTGACAGTGACAATGTGCTTATGAGATTGCGTCAGCGGCGCTTACCTCACAATAAGACACCTTTATTTATTGCTTCGTGACCAATGAGAACAAATCTTGAGCAGCTAAATCTGGGCCTGAGTCTATCTTGTGGCCGTAGCTGAAAGAGGCAAAGTCCGATAAGTGAAAATGGATATCAAAAGCTGACAGTAACGAAAGTCCCTACTAGCTACATCATCGTAATAAATGCATCCCAGTCTTACTTCCGCTCGTAGGCCTGTTGCTCCGCATCTGCCGGCCGTGTCTGCCATCCTCCGTTGACAACAGCCTCCTGATCGAGCTTCTTGACATTCCTGGCCAAAACACCGTTGATCACGAGGATGAGCGTGGCGGCCAGCTCTTCAAAGAGGTACAGCCACACCTTCACCATCACAGAACCGGTCGCGGCGCTGAGTGAACTGTTCTCCGACGCGACGTAGGCCAGCGTCGCGATGACTCTCACGCCCACAAACGGCACCGCGAAAAGGACCGCTGTGAGGAGCATGACGGCTGCCTTCTTTTGAGGGCGGCCGTCACTGCGTATGTAGCCTTGAAAAACGGTGAAGGCGGCGCCTGCAGCGAGAGCTACCCAGCTGAGGAAGAGAATAACGGCGCCGACCTTGGCGAGGGTCCAGCCTTTGGAAACGTCGTCGGGAGATGCGTGGTTCATGAGGCGGGACATGCCGATCGCGATGAGAACGACACCGAGCATGGTGAACATGTGGAACATGAGGACGAAAATGAGGTCTTGCTTGTGATTTGCGCTGCGTCTAGAGGAGCTGGTGAAGTAGAACCGACTGTAGAATGCAGCGTTAGGTTTGCGCCAAGGCCTGATATGCTGAGATGGAATACTAACGCTTCATGTAGAACACCAGAAAGTGCGAGTAGCAGAGGTGACAAGCCGACACTGGAGACGATTGTGGCGCCGCTGCTCTCAGGGTCGCCCAAGGCCATGCCGGAGCCGATGATCTTCAAACTGCAAAAGATGAAGAGGTAACTCCATCCGAGAATTGCCCATCCTCGTACGCCATGTTTGAAAGTGACGAACAGTGTAGGGAGTGAAAGGGTGATGAAGATGATGAGGACAGCGAGGGAGTATTTGTCTGAGACGGCCATGTCGTCGACTTGTATTCGGAGCAGTGCGTGGATTAAAGGGTGGATTTGGCGAGAAGGAAGTTGAAGCTTAGTATCAATAAGGCTGGAATAGTCGATGATTGTATGTTACCCAAGACTGAGAGAGAACTTTTGGAGTTGATGTGGGATCAAAGGCTTTCCGACATGAGGAAAGCCAAGACTCTTATATCTTTTTAGTTGAGCGCAGTAGCTAAGTGAGTGAGAGACAAGGCTCTGATGCACAACGAACAAGTTGCTTGCCGATCTAGATGCGTTTTGGTATATCACGTAAAGCAAGGCAACAGCCAACAGCCCCCCATCACTGCCTCACGATACTCCTGCTCGACACCAATTCGATGCCTGACGCGGGCAATGTGGTGCCTTACGCGGAGACACCAGATCCATTTCAGCCCTAGCTGACGGCTGACGCAGTCGAGTGCTGCGGTCAAAGTTGGGGACAGATCTGCGCTGCGGAAAGGCGACAGCGAAAGCAAAAGGGACTTTGGTGTTGAGAAGTGTCGATTCGCGAGAAAAGACGGGGCCTTGGCATGAGCTTAGCATTAGTCTACCCGTTTTCCCAAAGGGTCTGAAGCCGCTTAGGCGGTTTCCTGCCTGAGACGGTCGTTTGGATGCCTTATGCGGTCGCAAAGCGAGCAAAGCGACGAGAGCGATAAGCAACGCAGAAGGTGGCGCATGGCGGCACACTAGCGCGGGCAGTCTACACTGCCCAGTTGAGCAGTCACAGCGAACATTCGTTGGTTGTGACGTTTTCTCGAATTCCAAAGTGCCTTTGAACGTGACTTGGATCAATTGTTGCTAAGTGAGAGGAAAGCACTCAGTTCCATATGTCTCTCCACATCTCCTTGAAACCGTAATGAGGAGCTTTCGAATCGTAGATCTTGGCGGTCTTGCCCTCCTTACTAAAACGATCGAAGATAGCCGCCGGTCCAGCGCCGGCCGAATCAAACATTGGCTTGACAGGCCTTGTCGCCCTCTCTCTGATGGTCCCAGCTACTTGTGGCGCGACGTCGGCGTAACACGCACTGAGCTCACGCTCCAGTGAGAAGTACGGTTTCTTCGCCAGCTCTGGTGCCATGAGGTTATATGACCGCGTGATGGCGTTCATGTTCTCGATAGCGAGGGTCATGTACGAGCGTTCGCTCTCAAGCCAATCCGAGTCGCGAAACGGTGCTACCGGAGGCCTGGGGGACTCCTTCGTAGCCGTGACAGCTGCATCTTTGGCTGCCGCATCCTCTGCCGCCTGTTGCCGCATCTTAACCATGACGATGTCATCCGTCGAGTTTGTAGGCACTGAGATACTGTCGCTGTTCCTCTTGCGCGGGTTGTGCAGCTCCTCAGCGCGTGCATAGTCTTCGGCTTTCTGCATCTGCTCCTCGAGGCTGCCGCCGCGAGAGGAAATCATCCTCGCGACATGCCGCCGCCAATCGTTCCTTAACCTTGCTCTGAAAGCGCCCGCAACCTTTGCCAGCTCTTGCTGCTTCTCAATCCAAGGTGGAACAATCTCCTGCCTCTTGATCATCTTGTTCATGATGTACTCCGTTGTATCAATGAACGGATTATCCGCTCTAGTATCTCTCTCGACGCCCTTGCCGCGAGGGATGTTCTTGAACTGACCGAGGGCAATAGCGTTTTCTATCCTCTCGTTTGCTAGTGCAGCCAGCCCAGATATGGTATTCGGCATAGCTCTAGCCCCTGGCTCGAACCGCTCACGAAATGTCTTCCTCATCTCCTCCCGCTCGGCATCGCTGAGCCCATTCTTCTCCTTCATCCCCATACCGGTATACGTCGACGCTCGTTCGCGTGCATTGGCAGCGCGCTGGCCAGCGTTGACTTTCGGTTCTCGCCGTATCCGCATGTCGACTGGCGGGATCTGGTATTTTCCCCGCAGCTCGGGCTTGAGAGGCTTCCTCGCATCATTCAGCATGCGAAGGGCAGTGTCGGATTGCGATTCCTCGCCAGTCCAGGGCTGCGTTGTCGCCATGATTCGGGTCCCTTCAGCGGCAGAAGTAGGCATCTCGGCCTCGGCAAACGCGGACGCAAAGTCGGATCTGAACTTGGCTGTTTGAACCTTGTCGAGAAGCTTCTCCTTGAGCTCTTGATCAAACCCCGCATCCTCGACTGCTCGTCGTCCAGCACGGCCTCCCGTCAACAGAGCTTCCTCGGTAGCTTCCTCCAGTCTGCGTGACATAGCACCCTTCTCTTTAGGGGGCCCATCTTGCTTCTGTTGCGTCTCGGCAGCTTCGGTAGCTCGTTCGGAGGAGTAAAATCGCGGGGCAACTCGGATTCTAGGCTCGATTCGGTTCGTAATTCGAAGGCAGCGTCCGCAGACGAACGACTTTCTCGTAAATCTAGTCGCCATATTTCCAGTTCCACGCACCAACAGGCGTCAGCAGTATGCGCATGGTCGGTTGAGAGATGGAATCGCGAGGGGGCGACGCGATGGTTATCGTGATGTCAATGAAAGGAAAGAAAGTGGCGATTGACGGAGTTAAGCACTGGCCAACCACCATCTACCCGCAGGACCCACACAAGCTCCGTCGGAGCTGGTCGCTCACGGACCCATAACTCCGGCCGATGAACGCCGGCAACATATTTTCAATAGGAAAGCTGTCCACCCTTCTCTCCTATTGAGAAATAGCAGAGCGCTAATCATATGTCATATTTCTCACAATATTGAAGATATCAAGTCTGCAAATGTGAACAAAATTAGAAAGAAGCCTCTCAACTCAATGTGTTGCGTCAGCAAGCCAATTGTCCCAGTCCTGAAGTGCAATCGGATCCATATCTTCTCCCAAAGTGAACCAATTCTCATCCTGGAAAGCTTCATTGACGGCTCCAATATTTGGAGGATGCCGGAATGAAGGATCGACATCGCCTCCAGAAACCATCTTCATCGTATGTTGTGCCAGTTTCTCAAAGATCTGGCGGTATGGAGACTCAGGATGCCAGTCCTCTGCGATGGCGAGGACTTTGAGGCACGCTTCAAAAGTTGCCGAAATGTACATCTCTTGAGCTTTTTCGCGAACTCGCTTCGACTTCCACAGACACCCAAGATAGGTAAGACCTGCTGAAAACAGCACATGCACCATGCTCCAAGTGATTTGGACAGCTGTCCCTTCGTGTACTTCTCTGAACAGGAAACAGAGCTTCGAGGAAACATTGGCGCAAGTTTCCATAGAATCTTCAATCTCAAGCTGCGTTTCGAGTCCTAGAGCAGACGAGCGGTCTGGCGTGAGACAGTGGCGGTGTAAAAGAAGTAGAGCGCGGAGATACTCAAGCTGAAACCATTTCCCAGAGGCATACAGAGATTGTGGATTCGTGATAGGGTCCACTTCATGGGTTTTCACTTCAGCGTACCACTCCTCCAGCTCCAGTTGAATCTCCTGGATGCGGTCTTTGTTATCTATGGAGCTCATTGTTCTGACGAGAGGCTGGACCTGCGGGTAGAGACAATCGCTGATCTTACTCCAAAGACGACGTAGTTTGATTGAATGTATGAAACCAGTCGAAAGTGTTCGAGAAGACGTGATGTCAGTCCGCGGAGGACGCAGAAAGCCGGTTGGCGTGATTGCTTCATCGTCAACGTCCATGGGAAGCTTAGTCCTTTGGTCAACCTTCTGATGTCCATAGCCATTCCCAAGCGGAACTTACGTCTACATAGATCGCGTCATCCGATATGCCCAGAGGGAGCCCCAACGTTAGTGCGAGGGCGTGATCAAGGTTGTACGCCACCCAAAAACACCGCTTCGACAGCTCTTATTCCAAAGTATTGGCGTTTCTGTAATATACCGCCGTGCGCTGATGCAATCCCATTTCGATACAATGACGAAGAGCCATGCCTACGGTTTTCCTGTTTCGAAGACTCGTTAGTTTTGATCATAAGTCGACGGAAATGGAGTCACAGTGAGTACCAAACACTGACGCCTACGGGAGACCGAATCGAAAACACTGCACAGCAAAGGACGCATTGAATCGAGGTTAAATTGTCCAAACTGAGCAATGAATCCATGTATTCCATGGCACTGCTATAATAAGCCTGTGGCCAGCACACCATTAGTCGAGAACAGTTTCAATTAGGGCGATTGACTCACCATAGCAATATCGTAGTGGTTTTGAACCAGTGCTCCAATGGCATGTACCTGCCGGGAGGAGGGGTACTGACTTAGCGATCTGCTTAAAAGAATGGGTAAGAAATGCTCTCACCATCAGAACGAAGAATAGAGACGACTCATCAACAAGAGTCTGGTCACCCTCGATATTGGCTCTCATGTAATGGTCCTCCCACTTCTGGAACGTTGGCTTGTGCAAGATCGGATATTGTGGATGAATATTTTCGAAATAGGTCTGAGACAGGTTGCCAGGAAAGCTCGGAGAGGGAAACCTCATTGAAGATCCATTGTTCCCTGCCAAACGAAGGGGCCCTGATACTTTACTACGGGTAACGATGCCCATCGCAGTGCTCACACTACGCGAGAAGCAAACTGTAGAAGAAGGCCCAAAATACCGTGATCTTCCACAAGGATCTCTTAGAGACATTGAAGTAGACTCCGATATGCCGGCATCGGCAGTAAGTCCAGTATCTGTCTTCTTCGTGAGAGGCCTTGAAGATGATGAAAGGCTGTCGAACGGCCTAGTGGGCTCACCAAATACTGAGACTTCCGTTATTGCCGGCGCACACACTGTATCGAAGCTTCTGATCTGGCCTTGAGGCTGTTGAGATGGATTGTTTTCGTTATGGGCTGCACCAGAGTCCGATGCATTGAGTAGTCCTTCGAGATAGGCCACGCGCTCCTCTAAAGACTTGAGATAGTCTCTTGGTCGCTGCTGGCCAGTCTCTGGGTCAACAACGACACAGTCTGTCTTTGCTTTTAGCTTCCATGCCGAAGACTGTCATCAAAAAGATTCCTCAATACCTTGTTCCGATCCAACGCAGTGACCGCATTTAGGGCTCTGGCCGTCGCACTTCACAGCCGTCAGCATGCTGTATCAACAAGTCGACAGCCTCCATGTCTGTGATCAATAAGACGAACCCGCAATCTCCTTTCTTTACAAAACGTGCACGCGAGAGCCGTCCGCTTGCCAACGCGGACACGTCTCGCCTTTCTGTTCATTTCCTATGAATAGACGTTGTTGGTGCGCACCTCAGCACGGCTTGCATTTCTGGCTGTGGGGTCGCGGGGTCCTCGGCATAGTCGTGTATGGAGGATTTGGAGTGGCCTTGCTTTACTTATATACCAAGTCAGGCAACTGTGGGGAAAATTGATGGTCCCCCATTGGCAGATTCTACACGTGCGACAACGACAAGCTGGGTAGCATAGTGTCGAGCTCTTCGCATGCCTCCAGCGAAGGCAAACTCGCGTCAGACATTATTTCACATCACAGCTGAAGTTACGACTCCGCATACATGAATAAGCATCACATGTAGTTAAGACAGGAGCTAGATATTGCCTTATAGGTTGGTTTGATGTTATCCTTATCTCAACCACACAACCAACATGTCCAAGTCGCCAAAAAGTGCTTTCCAGATGTCAATGAAGACGGAAGCCCATCTAAACCTCCATGATGACCCTTGCCGTGAACAAGGCTCATTTCTTCCCGTCTGCAAACTCCGAGTTGTTGCCCCTAATCCAGTAGGTACCTTAGTCAGTTATCGCCAAGATCAACCGTCCAAGTGTAAGGAAAAGTCTTACCTTGGTTCACAACTTGATTCATCGGCAGGTGACTCAGATCCGAAAATTACGGGCGTCTTCCCATGCTTGTAGGCATTGAACCACGGGCCTCTGAAGATGGCATCAATCTCTTCCACACTGAGGCCCGAAACTTCAGGAATCATCAAGTACACGTAGATAAGGGCAATGAAACACCACCCAGCAAAGAAAATGAAGGCGCCCCAATTGTGAGTGCTTGATAGAAGCGAAGGCAAGCTGAATTTGATGGCGTACAGAAACAACCAATGAAACGTCTGCCCAACAGCGCCGCCGAAGGACCGAATTCGGGTTGGCCAGAGCTCGCCACCGAAGACATATGGAAGGATGAAGAGGCCTGGCCGCAATAGACGGTTAGATGTTATCGCATAATTAAGCAAATTGTGGCCATGACTTACCAACAGCATATCCGAATGCGTGGACAAAGATGGCTGCAATTGCTGCCTCCGATGCGGACTGGCTGACTTGGCCCTCCTGATGGACCTTGACGAACGCGCCGATGTAGATGTGTGATAGCATTTGACATGTGATACCAATGAACAATGACTTCCTTCGACCAAGCAGATCGATAAAGAAGAAGGAAGATATCAGGCTAAACATCAGTTTCGAGAAACCATACATACCGCTCAAGAAGAGAGTGTTTCCAACTCCGCCCTCGACGCCAATGATCTTCATGATGGGGATGAAGTATGAAGTAACCGAGTTTGCACCTGACATCTGCGCCATCGCATACGATACCAGCGTCTGTTGGAGCCGTCGCAAGTTGGCCGAAACGGTAAAAGTCTCTTTCGCAACCTCTTGCAGCGTTGGACGTCGCCAGAGAGTCCCATCCTCGGTTCCATTCAGAGCCGACGAAATTGAATTTCTCATTTCTTGAAACTCTGCCTCCACTCGTGGGTGATCAGCTGGTAACCCGCGGACCTGTGATAAGGTTGACAGGGCCTCCTCTGGACGGTTAGCTACCAAAAGCCACCGAGGCGATTCGCAAGCAAAGAAGCTGGCAAAAACGGTGAGTGCCATAAAGATGGCTGGTGCAAACCAAACAACCTGGTACTGCAACCGGATTGCGGGCAGATGAAGGTAAACACCATAGACGGAAAAGGTTGCCACAGTCAGGGAAATGCCCATGGTTACGGCATACCACGAGGTGAGTAATCCGCGAATCTCACTTGGGGCAATTTCCACAATGGACATGGGCCCAGTTACAGAGAGCGCGCCGATGCCGCTTCCACAAATGATACGAGCCGCGTACAAAGCCGGCAATCCTGGTGCAAGGATAGCAACCAGCTGTCCGATGATCCAAATGGAAGTGTAGAGGCGAAAAGACCAGAGGCGGCCAATGTGATCGTTCGTAAAGTATGAGGCTGCTGCGCCAAAGGCATAGCCGATGTAAACGATAGATACAAAGTTTTGGATCTCATCGGCGTTGGAGCCAGAGCTGATGTGAAAATGTTGCTGGAAGCCTGGGAGAGAGGGCAAAACAGAGGAGGAACCCTGGTCCCAAGCTTCATTCGCGAATAGCTTGTTAGTTGTGATGCACTGGTTCATGCAATACTTGGCGGAAGACTTACTTGGCGGAAGACCGCTCATGGCATAGACCGCGGATGAGAATAGCAAATTGCGGTTCGAGATGACCGCCCTCGGAGCGCTATGCAGAGCCTGCAAAAAGGCCCTTACTTGCGTCAAACGCTGAAGGTGACTATTCAAGCCCATTGTTCGGATGAAATCTAGGCCTTGATTTGATAGGCGTTTGTATGATTTGATGTTCCAGAAGATTGAGCTGCAGACCAGATGCTTTGGGCGCATAGCCGCTTCCATTTGTAATTTGTATTAACAACTCATTGAGGCAGCTATGGCTTACACTTTTCAAGTCTATGATTTGCCATTATCCTCAAATATCCGACCTTGGCAGGGGGGATGGCATCCAATCCGTGTGTCAAGTGATACTGAATCCAGGGAAATACGAACAGCCAATGATGTTCAGGGGAGCTACGGCAGTCTGCAGGGACGACTGGCTCAAATCAGGTTTTTTATTAGGTAGGCACCTACCGTACTATAGTAATATGAAGAGGGTATTAGCATACTATTTTAATTAGATAAAATTTACTAATTATAGTACTTTAACCCTACTTATAAAAACCCCTTACCTATAGCTACTTACTTAGAAACTTCTTCTTCTTTTTTTTTCTAGGTATTACCCCTATATATAAGTATACACCCCCCCCCTTTATATTTCCTTTTTTCTTATATTCTTCTATTATTTACTTTTTATATTTTTATATAATTATATATAGATATTAACATATTTATATAGAACTATTTATAATACCTCCTAAAATTATAGTTCTATCTATTATTAATAATATAGAGCTACTTTTAAATATACCTATAGATATACTATATAACCTTATATAAAACTACTATAGCCTAATTATAACTAAATAGTTACTTAAGAGTATATATATAACTTTATACTTATATATAGATATACTTACTAATTTTTATATTAGATATAAAATATATTATATTATTTAATATTTATAGCTATATTCTTAATGCATCTAAAGGTATATATTTACTTATAATTCTTATTTCTTCTATACTAATATATACTAAGTTTAGTAACTTATCTATATTTATAATAAAGAGTATATAAATAATCCCTTCCTTACTTTCAACACTATATATAGATAATATACTAATAGAGTTTATATATTTATTTATAGAAATATATTAAAAAATAAAGATATATATAAGACCTATCTTAATAATAATAGTCTATATACTAAGTATATCATATTTAATAATTATAATTACTATACTAACTACTATTATAATATATATAGTAAGGATTACTCTATAAAGAAGTATTATAAGTTATATACTCCTATATAAATACTTTAAGTAGTATACTAATTTATATAGATAAGACTAAGCCTAAGAGCGTTTTTTCAACCCTAACTAAAAGTAGCTATAAGTATATAGCTACTAATAAGCCTACTAGCACCTATAAGTAATTAAAGGCCTCTACCTAAGAGAGTATAGATATACTTAAGGCTAATATTAAAGCAGAGCTTGCTATATAAGCGCTTATAAAGTAGTTCTTAGCTAAAGCCTTCTATAATATAGTATATATACTTAATAAGCTTATAGATATCTATAATAAGATAAGTATAAAGGTTTTTAATCCTATATATAGGAATATATAACTAATTACTTATATATAGAGAAGTCTAAAGCTACCTAGGCTTATATATAGTTATATGCCTATAAATATAAGTATTCTAGTCTATTAGGTTTTATTTAAAGTTATTTAGGTTTAGCATAGTAAGTATAAAGTTATATAGTATTATATATAGGTATATAGATAAAGTTTAAAGCCTTATAATTATATGTATATTAATATATAACTATACTTAGCGTAGTAGTTATAACTATAACTTTACTATTCTATATATATTAATATAATATTATATATAACTATTTCTTTTTAATTATAAGCGTATTTATTTATATATAATAGCTTATAATGCCTTAAAAGTAAATTAATTTAGATTAATTCTAATTAGAAATTTCTATAAAGTTATAAGATAACTAGTTATATAATAAAATTATTATATATTTAATTTTAATATATTAGATTTAACTTTTAAAAATAACTTTTAAATAGTAATTTTAAAAATAGAACTTTTATTATAAATCCTATATAATCCTTACTCTAGAGTTACTTATTTATATTTAAGCGCTCTTTTTCTAATAATATTTTATTAATTTAAGTATTATTTATACTCTTTAAAGTAAAGGGTTTATAATAACTCCTATTAGCTTTATAGACTTATATTAGAAGAATAGTATATATTAATACTAAAATATAGAATAACTTATAGCTGCAAAAGTTTATATAATTATATTCTTCTAATTATTAACTTAGGAAGTATATATAGCGCAAAAGTATAGATAAAAATATCTCTATATATTTATATACTAATAAGGTTATTTTATTAGCTATAATATCCTCTATAAAGTATATTATAAAGTCTTTCCTAATAATATTACTACTTATTTATAAGAGATATAATATAGATAGAAAGGTTAGATAATACTTAGCTTAAATTTTATTTAGTTACTTAATATATATAATAAATTACTTCTATATAGCTTTAAGATCTATATAGGTATTAATACCTATTCTTAATTTATTATATAGTTTTATATTAAGATCTTAGTATATATATCTTATAATATAATAGCTTAATATCTTAAAGTTATTTTAAAGCTTAGCTATATACTTTTAATTATTTATTCTAATTATAATATTAAGACTATAATTATAGCTAGAACTTATTAGTCCTTATTATCTTTATATAAGAAGATATAAAATAGTAAAGAAGTTTCTATTAAATTTTAAGATTATTAAATCTTTAGAAAAAATATTTATAACGTTAAGATTAAAAGTTAGTAAGAGCGCTTATATTAAGTATTATCTATCTTTTAGTAAGTATATATATTTATTACTTATATTTCTAAAGATTATATTAATATTATCTAGGAATACTTTAGTTTATTATAAAGGTATAGCTTATTTCACTTAGAATTAATTACTAATTATATTATAATATTATTTATTTTTATACTACTTATCTACTAAGACTTTACTAACTTTATATATATATAGAATTCCTATTATATTTATAAATAATATAATTATTCTTATATACTTAATAGCTAATTATAGTATCTATTCTATTAACTAAATCTCTAAATAATATAAGACTACTTATAGCTAATTAACCCTAAATACTTATAGATTATATAAGAAGCTTTAAGCTATAACTAAATTAATTTAGATACTTATTTATATCTAAGTATAGTTATACTTTATTAAAATATCCTATATATAATACTTAATCTTCTTAATAGTAGGTATTTAAAAGAGAATATAATAAAGTTTCCCTAACTTAAGTAGTATCTCTTTTTATAAGAGAAGTTATAATAATATTACCTCAATAAAAGCTTACTTAAACTTATACTTCTTAATATACTAAGTAATAAGATATAATAACTTAAAGAGTATTTACTATTAAAAAGTATTAATATTAATAATCTAGTATTAGAAGAGATAGAGAGTAAACTTAATAAAAAGAGGGGAGATTAAAGTAAAAAAAGAAGTTTAAGATATTATATCTCTATATAAAAGGGATTTTTTTTAATTTTTAGTCTTTCTATTTATATTATTCTATTTATTTCCTTATATATTATTATACCTTTATTTAGAACTATCTTTATTTTAATCCCTCTTTACTTTAATTATTTCTTCTAAGTAAGGTTTAACTAGAGTAGTATCTTATTAATTAGAATAAGCGAAATTTAAAAAAGACTATTTATAAGAAACTTCTTTTATACTTATTTATAAAGATATTCTAGTAAGTACTTTTACTAAAAGCTTCTAAGTAGTACTTATTTAGGATTAAGTAGAGATAGTTAGTTATTATTTAACTTTAATAGCTAGCTTAACCTTATTCTAAAGCTTAGACTAAAGTTTTTGCTTTAGTTATTTTTTATCTTCTAGTATAGATTTATTTATTAACTTAATCTCTTATTATTTTACTTTAAGTATTATTAAAGTAGATACTTTAACTTACTTATAAACTTAAACTTTTTTAGATAAAACTTAATTAAGTATTAGTAAGTTAATAAAATTAAAGTAAGTAAGAGATAAAAAGCAAATATTCTTCTTAATAAGTATTATAGTATTATATAGGAATTCACTAAAAGATATAGCTATATATACTTTATTAAGGTAGTAAGTAATATATATAAGGTTTTTATTATTAATAAGAATTACTTTTTATATTTAATTAAAGTATTACTTATCTATAATAAATTATTTAAGAATTACTTAAATTATCTCCTTATATAACTAGTATTTTATTACTAGAACGAAAGATAGCTAAGTTATAAAGTATTTAAAGAGGAGAATATAGGTATATATTAAGACTTTAAACCTATATTTATTAACTTTATAATATATAACTATATATAATAATAGAAGGATATTAATTATTAGGGAGGGTACTAATACTTTTTTTATAACCTAGATACTAGCTTTACGTTTATTCTTCTCTATTATAATATAGCTATAAAAAGTTATAGTAATCTAAATAGATATAAGGTTTATAAAGGTTAAGAAAGTAAGAGGTTTTATAGTTAGCTTTAATAAGATATAAGTAAGAGGGACTTTATTAATCTAAAAAAGTTAGGAACTAAAAAAAAGGGATTAGTACTAAATAACTTATATTTATAAAGTTAATTATATCTAGGATTAAAATTAATATAAGATTTATACTATATATTAAATAAAAAAATACTAGCTAAAGTTAGGCTTTAAAGTAGTATAAGCTACTACTTAGGCACTTAATCTCCTCTATAATAAGGAATACTACATAAGAGGAAATATTTTAAAGAAAATATAATTTATTTAGATTTAAGTTATATAGGTTAGATAAAGTATATAATTTAGAAAAAAAGTTAGATTAATTAAGTATAGGTGCGATTTTATCTATGTACGTATAATTATAATATAATGTTTAGTTATATACTGAAGAGAGCGTGAGTGTAGTGACCTAAAGCAGTTAGAATTTAATTTAAGCCAGTCGTCCCTGCAGACTGCCGTAGGGAGCTCCAAGTGTGTAGCTAGATTTGGGCTTATCAGCACCCACTTTGATCGGAAGAATACGAAGAGCCAATCACGATCGCATGATGCGCAATAGAAGCCTGCAATAGTCCCACCTTCTTGGTCTTGTCGCTCGGAGGAATACGTGCAACTGCCAACCGCAAGTATGCATCACTCTGCTGAAAACTCCAAGCGTCGGGTAAAGGAGGCAAAGGTCGGCATTTGATGCTAGTCTGATGTCAGAACTAACATGTATCTCCCCGAAGATCATGTAACACGGAACAATACTGATAAGTCAAGATAACGGCAGAGAAGTCGGATCTTTCTCTGTTGCTGTTCCCACCGTCGATATGGCCGGAGGTCTCTATGATATTTAATCACTGATTCAGAGTATGATGACATTCTTTCTCAGACTTTTCTTTGGCTTCACAAGTAGGCTTCACGACAACTAAATACCTTACAATGCAATCCCCCGATCAGAAGATCATCATCATTGGCGCTGGCGTGTTCGGCCTGAGCACAGCTCTGTGGCTTGCTCGTAGCGGCTACAAGGACATCACAATTTTTGACCGATGCGCTTTCGACAAGAACTTCTACGACCCTTCAAATGGCTGCGACGGAGCCTCCGCCGACATCAATAAGGTTTTTCGCATGGCCTATGGAGACAAACTCCGGTATGAACCAGCCATGCCGTCCCTGACTGTTGATGCTGAAGCCCACGTTTAGCTACCAGAACCTGGCACTCGAGGCCAAAGACATGTGGCTCTCGTGGAATAAAGCAGTTGCTGAGACTGCCTCCTCGGACCTTCCGCCCGGCCTGAGTCCAGAGGACAAGCTTCTTCACCTCTGTGGGGCTTACTTCCTTGCAGAGGGATCAGACATGCGAGATTACTATGCCGAAAGTCTGGAGCTGATGAGCAAAACCGCCCCTGACCATAGAAAAATGTTATTTGTGAAAGTATGTGCAGGCGCAAACTATGTCGATGCAGTCGTCTGTGCTATGGCTGATGTTTACCGTGCAGGGCGATGCCGAAGATGAGGAGCGTCTCAGAAACATTGACCCTAAATGGGTTGAGAAGTACCACATAATTGACAAGATCAATGGCAGCAATACCAACGGCTTCATAGACATCAATGCTGGTATCACCATCGCAGACAAGGTGACTAATCCCATGTCCATCCAAACGTTCTTTGACATCTGACTCGTGCCAGGCCTGCGTCTATGCTCGCTTCTTGTGCGAGAAGGAAGGTATCAAGTTCGTCCTGGGTGATCCTCAGGGCAAGCTTGAGAAGTTGATCACCAAGGAAAAGAATGGCCACAAGAAGGTGACCGGTCTTCAAACCTGCGATGGTCTCAGCCATCACGGAGATCTTGTGATTGTTGCTGGTATGAATTTGGCAAACGACATTTTGGATGCATGCGCTCATCATATCTACAGCTGGCAGTTGGACTGCGTCTATCATCCCCGAGGCTCATCGTACAGTTGAAGCCACCGCCGGAACCGTTATGTTCATCGACATCCCCAAGGAGAGAACGGATCTGAGGGAGAAGTTTCACCCGGATAATTATCCAGTGTGGTCTTACCGCAAAGGAGACGGTGACGAGTGAGTTCTGCATTGAATACGTAACTTTCATCAGGCTCATTCATGGCTTCTGCAGATATTACCAGGGCGGTGGTTTCCCCATCAGCAAACAAGGCCGACTCAAGTTCGGTTTCCGCGGTCGCAAGGTTGGTAATGTTTCGGTGCAACTGTACAATACTGTCTGCTGACCACGGCGCTTGCTAAGTTCACCAATTTCCAAAATCATCCCACGGAACCAAATCTGTAAGCATTCCCCGGGATCGTCACTCCGATCAAAACTTATCACGTGCAGTCGCATTTCAACACCACGTACCAAATACACCGAAACGCCGATCGAAACGGTACCTCTTTACGGCTTGTGCCGCATGAAAGAAGTTATCGCCGAAGCTTTCCCCGAGTTGGTCGAGTTCGGCTTTACGGATAGCAGAGTAAGTGGCCTCGATCCTCTCAAATACATGTCCCCTTGCCAATGACAAGAAAATAGCTATGCTGGTATACGGACAGCATTGACAATGATGTGAGTCAGGTCATGTACCTTCTAATGAGCTTTTGCTAACGTCCACAGTATGTCATTGACTACGTGCCCGGGTACTCGAAGTCTCTTTTCATCTGCACTGGAGGATCGTAAGTGATGGTCATTTCGGGGCATCCAAATATTTCAAATCTGACACACAGTTTTCAGAGGTCATGCATTCAAATTCCTTCCCATACTAGGCAGAGTAAGTGTCTTTATAGACCGAAGAACCCCCGTCTCCGCGATTCAAGGTATCTCACGGAATGTAAGCTAAAGAGGTTCGCAGCATGTCAAGAATCAGCTCGAAGGCATTCCGGACGAGTTCACTCAATTTTGGAAGTGGCGAGTTGCCGAGGAAGGCCATGACAATAATGGGTTATCCGAAGGAGAAAATGGTCCCAGAGAGGTCTCCAAGGTGGAGATGGCAGACCGTGCTGACTTCAAGTTGGAACCCACGAGATTTGCTTGAGGCCTCAGGTGGACATCGCTTTCGGGGAAAAGCCCAGGATTTCAGGTATCCTGTGTAAATGGAATAGGACCAGTCAGTCTCTTGAATGACTTTTCTTGACAACGATTTCAACTTTTGGGGGTGCGGTTGAGGGAGCCTTTCTGATTGGTCCATGCGGCTTTCGCTCGGGTTTGAATCGGAATTCATGGTGTGCTACAGAACGGTCTCTTTTCTAAACGCCGCGGCCTAGTAATTCGAGCCTAGCCTCTGGCTTCGTATCCTTAAAAGATTCCAGTCTTGTGCTTAGTACATACAAAATACTTGAAATTTCTAGATATGCCCTTCGAATTTGCAAGGCATGACTCTGAGCCAGCCAGCAAACCACGCACTGAATCAACACCGCCCCCATCATGTCACCTGTCCAAAGTAATACTTCGATACCCAACCCAACAAAGACAACTATTCCAGCATCAAAGCTACGCCGCCAACCAGCGAACTCTATTTTCAACGACAATAGCTCTCAGGACGACCAGACAGAAGACTCACCCCCAAATGGAGGTTACGGCTGGGTTTGCACAGTAGCAGCAGCAGTGGTCAATGGCCATTCGTGGGGGTTCAACTCGGCGTACGCCGTCTTTCTGGCATATTATCTGGAACACGATATCTTTCCAGGTTCATCGCCACTGGAGTATGCCTTCGTCACGAGTTTAAGCCTCACTTGTCTCCTACTGATCTCCCCTGTCGCAACAAAATGTGTTCAGAGGTACGGGATCAGGCCCACGATGTTCTGCGGAGTTGTTCTCGAAACAGCCAGCCTTCTTTTGGCCAGTCTATCATCGGAGATATGGCATCTTTTCTTGACTCAAGGAGTGTTATTTGGCATCGGGGTTGGTCTCCTTTTCATACCTACCGCGGCTGTCGTCCCCCAATGGTTCACCACAAAAAGATCGTTGGCCACCGGTATTTCGCTTTCAGGCGCAGGGCTCGGCGGGGGAGTGTATGCCCTTGCCGCGGGTGCAATGATAAGAAGCCTGGGTCTCCAGTGGACGTTTCGAACTTTGGGAATCATCGGCTTTTGCGTAAACACAACCTGCACGATCTTGATACGCGACCGTAAAAAGGCGACCGATTCGAAACAATCTACTTTCGAACTTGCGCTTTTCAAAAAGGCAGAGTATCTTCTACTCCTCGGTTTCGGCGGTTTCACAATGTTGGGATACTTCGTCCTCATCTTCAGTCTCGCGAGCTACGCAACTGAGATTGGCTTGCCGGCCTCCGACGGCGCTCTCATCAGCGCACTTTTCAACTTTGCGCAGGCCGTCGGCCGCCCTCTGATTGGATACTTCAGTGACAGCTTCGGGCGGATGAACATGGCTGCGTCGATGACGCTCCTTGGTGGGTTGCTCTCTCTCACAGTTTGGGTCAATGCAAAAAGCTTCGGACTTCTAGTCTTCTTCGCCGTCACCGAGGGGCTGGTCGCAGGGAACTTCTGGGCCACTATCGCACCGCTGATGGCCGAGGTTCTCGGCTTGAACCATGTTCCGTCTGGCTTAAACCTGATGTGGCTGAGCATGGTGCTACCTGCAACGTTCAGCGAGCCAATTGCCTTGCAAATCTACTCTGGGACTGGAAGTTATCTTGGATCACAGCTATTCACCGGCTTCATGTACATTGCAGCAGCTTTCTGCCTGGTTCTTCTTCGAGGCTGGAAGGTAGGACATGGAAAGGTCGATTCCTCTGCAATTTCACGCGAACATAGGGTGACTATAGCACCGTCTGACCGCAGTAAAGGTGGTGAGAAAGGGGCCTCGCGGTCGGCTTCTTTGACATTTTTGAAAGACTGCATAACATGGAGGAAGGTTTAGTTCATGTACCTATCAAGCCTAATGAACTTAGGAGACGATTATTTCGCACAATTATCAGTTAAGGTCAAATAGATCATATGAACTCAAATTGCAGAACCTCTGCATCAGACTAAGAATGCGACATGTTGCGGTGATATTGCCTACTATTGATGGTGTCTTTGGTGCAACTGAAACACTCACATTGCCTCTATCCTCTAAACTAACTTTTCAATATCGCTGACAATCTAGCTATTCATGCCGTAAAATCAACCAGAACCTCGTCCATCTGGGCGTTGAAGGTGCCAAAGTACTCCTGCCGCTTGTTCTCAAAAGCCTCAAACATCGGCTTAGCGGTTCCAACAGGAATCTGCTCCTCTCCGCCGACCCATCTCTCGAAAACCTCATTCACGAATTCATTTACGGGCATGCCAATCTCATGCCCATTCTTCAAGTCCGGCTGGTTCTTGGCATCGTGGAGCTCTGTCTGGACTGCTGGAGGGTACACCTCGACAATCTTGACTTTGCTGGCGCTAGACTTCAGCTGGGCTCTGAGTGCGAGAATGAAGCCATGCATGGCAGATTTCGAGCCGCTGTAGTTGGGGCAGCGCTTCATCGGGATGAGACCGAGTTGAGAGGTGGTGTACAGCAAAGCCGTTTGCTTGTTCTGCTTTTGGAGGTGCGGCAGGAAGGCTTTGGTGAGATGAACATGGGAAAGGTAGTTTGCCAAGAGCTCATCATATACAATGTCAAGGTCCACAGATTCAGGGGTCGTGAAGTCGATGCCTCGTTGGACTCCGGCGTTGAGGAAGACACAGTCTAGATCAGGGTGTTCCTTGATGATCGACTCTGCGAACTGCGGGATCTATAAGGTGAGGTTAGACCGAAGACTTAGTGGGTTGGAGTCCAATTTAGCTTACCGAATCAAGCTTGAGAATGTCAAGGGGTACTCCTGTGGCCTTGTGGGTACCGTGTTTGGCGACGAACTTGTCCAGGTTCTCCTTTCGTCTTCCCGCAGCAATGACAAAGATGCCGTTCTCCACGAGTTTGTCCGCAAGAGCAGCACCAATGCCAGAAGTGGCTCCGACGAGAAGAACTTTGTTGTAGGGCAGAGTCATGGTTGCGATTTGGGATGTAGACTTGCAGTCGGGCAGGTCCGTGAACGATGAGTTGATGAGTAGGCTAAATACTGTTGTCAGGCTAAGCGAAAGAAATATGATAGTAGTTTCAGAGGACTCTCTGCTTGCTTGTATTCTTCTGGATCTCACATATCTTGACACAAGTGGTTTTACACATGATATATGCTTGTACGGTGAGCTATCGTCCATGTAGGAGTTATTTCCACGGACATCGCGTCTCCATTTGTAAGCGACAGTCGCATTTATCAGCCCATGTGGTCCTATCTAGTTTTAGAACTATTTTGAGGTACCTTCCAGCTTCCACTGGCGTGATGTTGTACGCGGGGCGGTCCGCTTGTGGGTTGGGCCGGTCCAGTATTGCCACACTTCATCCAATGAAAATTTCACGATGAGCTCGGATTACCCCCACAACCAACATTAGAAGTTCGCCCCTTTCGACTAAGCATTTTTCATACAACAAATCAGACGTCACTCAAGACACGAATTTTCGAGAAACCTTTGCCATCATGTCGTATGTGTTAGGCTGATCAATTGAACACCTTTGTAGCGACATCTAGTAGCAAACGGGCAAAAATGAGGAGCGTACGTGGGTCAGACCACATGTCGAGGTAGTCTTTTTGAGCATAGAGCTTGTCCGGACTTAAATAGCTGATTTGGGCTATCGTATATTGATGCAGATAAACTGGTTTCATAGTTCCTAGCGAATCAGACATTGATGTATTAGGCGGTATCAAACCCGGATAAGAGCCAACGTGACTGACATTCACCAAAACTGTCTGCTCAGTGATCGGACCTTCGTTGTTCAGCAACAGAATGAGCTCAAATAGCACAGCCATGAAGTTACTGGCGCCTTTTAAGATGAGACCCGGAATATTAAGGCCTCCAGCATAGAGGGTGATTTGAATTAGTCAAAGTTGTTGGTTCACAACTTTTAGACTTGACCAAGCAAACCTATCGCAACTATCATTATTTCAGCCAGTTTTCGGGATGCGTTGAGTGGAATCGATCAATTGTCTCTATCGCCCCCAAATGCTTTGGTCTCTAAGTCTATGAATGCAAGGGCAAATTGATTGACTCGTCCTCTGAGCAGAATACCTGTATGCAACGCCAACCCTGCCCTTCAATACCATGTCCAAATAAAGTTGTTTGTTCTACAACTTGGTTCGTATCGAGATGTACAGAACTTCTGCCTTGGCCAGAACTTCTCCATTCTGATCTTCTATCTGCGCACTGACGAAGTTCTTCCGCCCCTCGATCTTGGAGATCTTGGACCTGACAAGAATCGTGCCCGGCGCAGGGACCGGCCTGAGAAACGTCGTGTTCAGATATGCCGTTCGGAAGTCTTTGTTGGGTTCCGCGCCTTCTGGTCTCTGCGCCACAATCGTCATGCCCGTGACTTCGTCCAAAATCAACGCAACGGCGCCCCCATGAGCTGCCTCGGGAAAGCCGATCATGCCATCTTTCAGGGTAATCAGCGAACACAACTCGTCGACTTTCCAGTCTGGCGGTTGTGGCCGCGGGTGCAGCACAAGCCAAGCGGTGATGGTGTTCGGTGTGTTGAGAGTCCCGCCAACATATGAATTCTCTTTTGTTGGCAAGATTGTCCTATTCGCCGATACTTGGACAACGTGGGAGGGCGAGTCGAACTTGGCGAGGACTTTTGCGCACCATGGAATGGATGCGAAGTGTTGGTATTCCGGATGCGACTTGACGGCTTCGGATGTCATGGCGAAAGGGAGGGCATTGAGCGCGATCGTCAGTCAAGCATGACACTTGCGGTGAACAAAATTTCGAATGATAGCTTGGGTGAGGGGTTACTTGGATGGAGTTGCCTCGGTTTCGTTATGCGGGGTTCTGGGTAGTTCCGAGGCTGGTGTGGACAGGGGGAGCTGCCTGTTCAACTGTCAACCACGTACCACAACGCGTAGGCGATCTCGAGGCGTATTTTAGACTTTGCCCTTGGAACCTTCAGCTTGAGATTGGACAACTCTCAAACGAATATTTTTGTCACATTTTGCAGAGCATATCGGACGACACGTGGATGTTTGGGTTCGAGTTGCCCACGTCTTCGGAAGGCCAAGGCCTAGACAGCCGTCAACTAATGACTCGCAATTCCTCATCGAACCACTGTCGACGGCTAGGGAAGCCGAGCATCCGAGACTGGCAACTAATTCATCACCGTGAGAGGGAAAAAAAATGATTCAGGGCTACATAAACTCTCTTTAAGCTTGTTCGACGCAGACCTTCCACGCGCCTAGAGTTTTGCGCCTAGGCCTGAAGCCCGTTTGTGCTCTTCCCGCCATGCAAGATCGCTCAGGATCTCCTCGCTTCCCCCGCCAATGACTTTCAGACGCAGGTCGCGTGAGATTTGCTCGGTCATTGTCACGCCTTTTTCGAAACCCATTCCGCCGTGTATCTGCTGGCTTTCCCTGACGGCCTGTTCAACCATTCTGCCGCCCTGGATCTTGGCAAGCGCGATTCTGCTGGCGACGTCCTTCGTCTGCCAGCCGTGGATCTTTACGTGGTATGCTATCTGCTCCAACCAAGCCCAATGCCCTTCAACCTCACGCGCTATGGTGGTGAGCTTATGGCGGATAATTTGATGGGAGGCAAGCGGCTTTCCGAATGTCTCGCGATCGTGCGCATGCTGCAGCGCTTCCGAAAGACAAATTCGGGCTTGCCTATTGCAGTCCACCGTCAAAATGAAACGCTCTTTGTTGAAGTTGCGCATGATGATGGGGAAGGCGCCGTTCTCTTTCCCCAGCAACTGATCGACCGGAACTTTCACGTTCTCCAGAATGACCCACGATGAGCCGCCCGCATTGTGGCCGGAGTTGTGGATCTTCCTGATCGTGATACCCGGCGAGTTCAGAGGCACCACTAGAAGTGAAATGCCACTTCGACCAGGCTCACCCATCCGTACAGCGGTAGTCATATGAGTCGCCCACGGCGCGCCGGTAACCCATTTCTTACGCCCGTTGACAACGTAAAATTTCCCATCGGCAGTCTTCTGAGCAGTGGCTCGTATCGCGCTCACATCACTTCCGGCCGTCGGCTCCGTGATGGCAAGACAGAAGCTCGTCTCCCATGTGAAAAGCCCCGGCAGCCACCGTCTCTTCTGTTCTTCAGTCCCCGCCGTCCAGATAGGCGGGGCACCCACATTCGACGCCCCCGCCAGCGCGAGGGGCACCCCGCTGGGGATGCGGGCCATCTCGTCCATCAGGATGAGCTCGTGAAAGACGTCGAGCTCGTCGAATGGGATCCCCGCGATTGTCATGAGCTCCCTCGGCCGGTACTCCCTGGGCACGTCCAGGAAAGCAAGACCGGACTTGGCGAACTGCAGTCTGGCGGCCAAGGGGCACTCGCCGGCGGCCTCCCACTCCTGTGCGTATGGCAGCAGGTGGGTGTCGACAAAATCCCGCACGTATGCTTGGAACCTCCGGTGAGAGTCATTATAGTATGGGCTTTCAAGAGCGTTGAACCACGCCGGCTCGCCCCACCTATCTCGGGCTTGGATGTCAGCTTGGGAACGGAGGTAGAAAAGGGGGGAGGTTCGGGGCAGTACGGAGCGAGGGTGCCAACCGCCGTGCGTCCCTTGTTTGGGAGCACTGGCTTCGGTGACCTGGTATGGTTGGCGGACATGCTGCGACGTTGCTGTGCTCGGTTTTACGAGATGGTGTTAGATGCTACTGGATAGACGTGCGATCCACGGGAGGCGAAGGTGGCTGGGGGGCATGAACGGTCTGATACTCGGATTCTCTGCTATCGGGATCACTTTGAAGAAATATGCAGGCGGGAAACGCCGCAGTAAAACTGGTTGCCAAAGCGTTGCGAGATTACTACACAGTAGAGTTTGTGGCCGCAGCAGCACTTTCATGTGCAGTCTGTATCAGAGTCGATGCGCCTTCAATGCGAGGGAGCGCAGGGTCCACGCGAGTCAAGCGCGTATCCACGATGGGCCCAATTTGGATATCTCCGCAATTGAGTGACTACCGACCGGTTCGTCCGGGGCTGGGAGCGACAGGGGAGCTCCTCCGCGTCAAAGAGACAACCAGCGGGGTCCTGATATGTCCCGGGCTACGATATCCGTTTGGGCCTGGGCGCCTGTCGCGCGTGGGTTTACGACCAATGCACCAGACTGAATAGTGTCAAGAGCGTCCCACCGACTCTTGGCGAGAACGAAAGCTTATTTCATTGACATTCCCAAGCAAGAGGATGCCAAGACCGTTTAACGTGCTCATAATTCGTGTTGTATTGCGACCAATCAAACAAAACGTTATGGCTGGCTAAATTGACGTCTGATCACGCAATACTCTAAACTTTAGGTATCTTGGTGTGGGAGCTCTGTAAAGGTTATACTGTAGTTGACCTAAGGTCAAGCACCTCGGCGATCTTTCCACTCCTAGGATTGACAGCGAGTTCCTGCATGGTGACAAAGTTTACCTTCAGCTCGTTGACTAAATCCTTCTCGACGTGTTCCCGAAACATCGGCCGCACCACCCCGAGCTCTCCTCTCAGCCCTGCCTGCAACTGCGAACTCTCCTCGTCTGTGGTCGGCTTAAATGCGACGTTCAAAGTGAGAAGGTCCTTCCTGTCTTCGCGCGTGACGACGGCTTGAATCTTGCCCACCGGTCTGTCTTTGAGAACCGTCGAGACGATGCGTCTCAGGTCCACAAAGTCGATGGAGACGGGGCCGAGGCGGATGGCCGTGCGGTCCCTGTCAAGAACGCGGAAAAGACCAAGCGCTGGATCAACCCACGCGGCTCGATCGCCGGACGGGTAGCGGATAATGGGCATCAGACGGCGCTCCACGTTCGTGACGACCAAGCTGCCCGGCTCGCCGGGGGTCGTCGTGACCTCGCCGTCGTCGTTGACGATCTCGACGATGATGTTGGGGCTGTTGACTTGGTGAAGACGGGGGTCGTTGTTGTAGTCCTCGGGCTTTGGCGGTAGACCAATGATTCCGCAGTCCATGGAGCCGTAAACGACGGATCGGATAGTTGCGTTGGGGAAGGCTGCCTTCAAGAGTCCCGCTTGATCGTCGTAAAATGCCTCGCCGGAGAACAAGAGCAGCCGCACGGAGGGGTGAGTCTTTTCAGCTTCAAGGATGCGTTCTGCCAGCTGCGACATTGTTGTGACTGTGGCTAGAACGACTGTGGCCTCGAATTCAACGATGTGTCTCTCCATTGATGGGATACCGACATGTCCAGCGACTGGGAGTTGAATGGCGCCACACGGTAGGTGATACACCGACAGGATGTGAAGCAAGAAACTGCCGTAGAGGTCGCCGGCGTAGAATAAGTTGGCGACCATGTCTCCTTCGCGAACACCGCATCGCGCCAGCGACTCTGCTAACTGCGTTGAAAGACCATGAAATTCCTTTTGGTCGTAGAATGAGACTTTGGGGTGATTGGTTGTGCCTAAAGACTAGTGAGTCGGAGCCTCAACCCGTCTTACTTCATGATCACCTACCTCCCGTTTTGAAAATAATACCATCTTTCTGCTTTGACGTTATGACTTGGCTGTTGAGACAGGTGTTGGATTCCCAAAAAGACTCATGATCAACTGTAGGCAAGTCCCTGAGTGAGACTGTTGCCTCTTTCTGGACTCCCCTGGACTCCCAAAGTTCGGCATAGTATGATGAGTTCAACCTCACGAACTCAAGGAGTTCCGCGAGGTCTCTGTTGCCGGCTCCGTTCACCTTGGGAACTGTCATGTTGGTCTGTAGGTCCGTTGAGTCGAGTTACTTGGTTCTAGGGTTGTTGCAAAGTCGACATTCAGCTTCAACTGATAAATCACCGAAAACGACTCTGGTCCATGACAGCGGAAATGAGACAGGTGGTCAAGGTTCATTCCCTAATTATCAGATGGACGACCGTACCCGGCCTTTGTCGGAGGCTGAGTGTTGCCCTGGTGTCCGCCATCATTCATGGATATCCTCAGTTGTGTTCTGCGTTACGACAGATAGAGTTCAGAGGTGCAGGGACTTGTGACTATTGTCAAAGAGGATCAACTCGCAAAATGGACTGATTTACGAAGTGGACGGAAGTCGGCGAGGAGATGAAAATACACTGTAGGTTTGCCCTAGAAGCCTGTCTCTCGCAGCCTCATTTCTAGAAACCCACAAAGAAGCCGTTTAAGCTTTTTTGATTGCGCCGGATCACTGACGCTGGAATCTCTCAGCGACCGTGCGCCGACATTCCCGTGCGCCCTACCCTTGCGCCTAGGCTTGATGGTGATGGGCAACTTGGGATAGGTAACGGCGTGGGCGCAGCTGGAGACGCCACGAAAGGGAGAGTTTGCGCAGATATATGAATCCGAGGAGCCCATGGCTTGTGGTGTCTCTGTCTGAACCTTTCTATCCGTCCCCGAGTTTCCCCCCTCTTACCCGATCTTCCCCGAGTGGGTCGCGACGTTATCGCACGGTCCCTTGTTTTGAGAACACTTGGGGACACGCGGTTCGGTTTGGGGTCTTGGGGCGGTTGGAGAAGATGGAGAGAGAGTCGCAAGAATTGGCCAATGAAGTCTGCCCAAAAGAAACCCTCTGTCAACAGCAGAAGGAGGGGTTCTCAGGGTCCTGTGGCCACCACCCACCCGCGTTGGAAGAGACGTTTAAACGAGGTTCAAGCTCAAACACAGAGTGGGGGTCAATCTTTCCGTACGAAGTCGCAGAGAGCCAGGGGTAAAAGTGTTGGGGTTGAGGGTGCCTTCTTTGTGGGTTTTCCAAGCCTCTTGCAATTCGCACGTGGAGCCGAACCCTGGCATATCTTCTCCCGCTAGGCCTGATTGCGTTTAGCCCTGTTTAACCGAGGAAGCCTCTTCTTGGATATGCATGGATCGAAAGATTCAAAACAGCACGACAGATCCGCGGGTCTCAACAGAGTGAGAGAGCGTTGCTCACCGCCTGCGAAAGGCGGGCAAGTGTGGGTTGCCTCTCTCTCTCTCTCTCTCTATCTTTGCGATATACGGTGTGTGCATGTTGCAGTGTCGCAGTCAGTTTTGGATCCTCAGGGACAACGCATCAAGAGACAAACGGAACGGGCAGGCGGTCGCCGCGCCACCACGCGGCTCCGAGCTCTTCAGCGTTTCTCCTGAGTAATTCTTGCAGAGGACAAAGAAGAGGTGGCTTGTACTGAACCAATTTGAGTCATGAAGTGCACTGCGGAAGACGTCTGGCCCGAGGCTCTGCGAGGCTATCGGCCGGCGGCCACAAGGTTGGTCCTGGCCGCGAGTCACGTCTTTGGCTGACACTCGCGCGATTCCAAACACTTGCCATTGGCACACTGACCATCGTAATTTTTTTTCTGCCGGCCCATGGCAATGCATGTGGGCAACAAAGTCCAGACTGTTTGGACCCCTATTCAGCAGATCGTCCACGTCCCTGACCATGGAACCGACGTTGACCCACTGCCGTCTAGGTTGGCGCTGGGTCCCTTAACGAAAAAAGAACAAGGAGAAGACACGTCGTTGCATGTGCCGTGGCGGTGACAGCCAAGTCCCTTACGCAGTACGTAGTTTTTTTTCTTTCTCCATCCCCCCCTTCCGCAAAAGCGATAATCGCACCTACCCATTTTACCTCGGGCAAGCGAGAATTTTCACCTTTTTTCCGTCTTCCCCCAGCTTCATCTGGTGCCTTTGCTCCGTCGACATTCACTTTCTTTCTCAGCCTTGAACCTGAGGAGACTTCTGTTCATCTCATATACGCCAGCCTATAGACAGAAGCATCTCAAACATCCCAGGTTGCACCTGTCACACACAATGGCGGCTCGTCAACGTACCACGACCGCGGTGGTCGAGAAGCCCCAGCAGGTTAGTCGGGAGCCTCCTTCCGGATCGCGATCTCGATCGATGAACCAAACTGACCCTCATTCCAGAAGACCTCTGAGCCTGAGTACCCTGATATCCAGACCATCAGGGACACCATTCCCGCTCACTGCTTTGAGCCTTCGCTGTGGACATCCTTCTACTATGTCTTCCGTGACTACTCCATGGTGGCCGCCCTCGTCTGGGCTGCTCTCACCTACATCCCCGCCATCCAGGACCCCATCGTCCGCGGTGCCGCCTGGATGATCTACGGCTTCGTTCAGGGCCTCGTTTGCACTGGTGTCTGGATTTTGGGTCACGAGTGCGGCCATGGTGCCTTCTCCAAGAACCAGAAGCTGAACGACGTGGTCGGCTGGGTGCTCCACTCCTCCCTCATGGTCCCCTACTTCTCTTGGAAGTTCTCTCACCACCGTCACCACCGCTTCACCGGTCACATGCAAAAGGACATGGCCTTTGTCCCCGCCACTCAGCCCAAGGCCTCCAAGAAGCCCCTGTTCGGTGCCATCGACCTCCACGAGCTCTTCGAGGACACCCCCATCCTCCAGCTCATGAACCTCCTTGGCCACCAGCTGTTCGGATGGCAGATGTACCTCTTCTTCAACGCCACTGCCGGCAAGGGCAGCAAGCAGCGTGAGGTCAGCGCTCTTGGACGCTGGATCAACGTCAGCCACTTCGACCCCTTCAGCGCCGTCTTCCGTCCCAATGAGGCTATCTTCATTGCCATCTCCGACCTTGGCCTGGCCATCACCCTCTCCATCCTCTACAAGGCCGCCCAGATCCTGGACGTCTCCACTGTTCTCCTCCTTTACGCCGTCCCGTACTTCTGGGTCCACCACTGGCTCGGTATGCACTAACCCCTTTTCCCTACTCTTCACCCCGGAACTCATTAGAGTTTTCGAGCGTTTTCGCGTTTGATAGAGTGCTAATCGATACCCCTCAGTTGCTATCACCTACCTCCACCACAACCACCCTGACGTCTACCACTACAACGAGGACGGCTGGACTTTCGTCAAGGGTGCCCTGGCCACCATTGACCGCGACTTCGGATTCGTTGGCAAGCACCTCTTCCACGGTATTATCGAGAAGCACGTCGTTCACCACCTCTTCCCGTAAGATCATTGGCCCCTCAGTTGAAACACCGATAAGTTCTCATTGCTAATATCGCTCAGTCGCATTCCCTTCTACAAGGCCGATGAGGCCACTGAGGCCATCAAGCCCCTCCTCGGCGACCTGTACCACTCCGATGAGCGCAGCTTCCTGGGCCAGCTCTGGTCTGTCTTCGGCACTCTCAAGTATGTCGAGAACGACCCGACCTGCCCTGGCCGCATGAGATGGGCCAAATAGAGAGTTGCCACAAGCAACTCACAAAAAAACCCTCCTTTTGATTTTAGACGCAAATAGACGAAGTGATAGACATAGACTTTTTTTTGGTTCAACTCCGCAAGAGTTAGAGTTCGCTAGAGAGTGGCAAGCATTAGAATTAGTTGCGGAGACAAAAGAAAATCTAGACAAAATGGCTGGCCAAGGCTGGAATTTCACTTGAAACTATGGCTCAACTGTGAACACGCAATTTGTCGGCGACTATCTGAGAAGTTTTGCAGGCCGAGCCCGACGGTCGTTAATCAAGTTACGTACGCTGCGCCGCGCCGCGGGCCTTCTGTCAATAACGTGCTTTTGTTGCCGTTTTGGGAAACTGCCTAGACCAGAACACGATGAGCGACCGTACGGGCTCCTGTACGGATAACATGGGTCTTTCCGATCTTGAACAAAGTTTACAGCCAATACGTGAGATTTCAGAAATCGAATGCAACATATCCCCCATGTTGTCTCTTCATCGCATGACACGCAGGCGCTTAGTCAAGGAAAGCCCAGTCATGTCAACCCGAATCTGGACCTCCCGATTCGCGCCAGCTCCTCGGGCTGGGGCTTGGAGATGCACACCACCGTACATCCTCCCAGGATTCCAGGAAGCATGGGGCAGCTACCCCGTCGTCCGACTTAATTTAATAGAGTTCACACGGGTTGAAACCGCGCATCACAACAGCCTCACATAGGTGCGAATACTGGATAGGGCCTGAGTCGTGCAAATCGCATCAGCTTCGAGACCCAGGGCCACGGCCGTATGCTCCGGCCTGGGTTGGCTTGTAGAGGCACGCAAGACGGTATTGAAAGCAGTCCGGCGGGAGGAAAGTAATGAGTGTTCATCCTATATTGGCAATACCGAGTGGAAGGTCCGGCTGGACTATGCCATGAGTGATCGTCTGTCGGCTCTGGTACAAGTAGTGTCAGTGTCTCTCACATTGATCACTCGTTCTCGCTTGGTCCAGTACTTCAAAACCCATCATCCCATATTGTCAGTCGTTCACTTCATTGAGATTGAAAGCATTGACTTGGACATCATCTGTCTAAGTCTCAGACAACATGGCCTCGGCTTACATGATCGCGATCTATTTCGCGGTAGTCATCTTTGCCGGTATTCAGATCAAGCACAAGATCAACAACTACAAGTCCCCTCTTAGAAAGGTCCCGGGTCCATGGTACGCCCCTTTGACCAACCTTCACCTCCAATACCTCTTCTCTACTGGAAATATCTGGAAGTTGGTGCAAACAAGTCACAAGAAGTATGGAGGCATTGTGCGTCTCGGACCTCGTCAGGTCTGGATCTCAGACAAGGAGGCCATGAAGACCATTTTGGTCAAGACCGATCTCCCCAAGGTTGCCATGTACGCTGAGATTTCTCGTGACAAGTTCAGCCCTGGTCTTTTTGGTGAAATGTAAGTGTTTACGCGATCCTACGACAGCATGGTCCAAGACTAAGTCCTACCTCTACAGCCGCCCCGAGCCGCACAAGCGCCTTAAGCGTTTCTTGTCACCCGCCTTCACGGTCAACTATATCGACAATCTCGAGATGTTCTTCAAGACGACTGTTCGTGATCTCCTCAACAAGTACCAGACGCAGATCAACGCCGACCCCGTCTACTATGCCAAGAAGGGCATCGAAGTTGACTTGATGGACGATCTTCACAATGTTGCTCTTGATATGTAGGTTGCAAAAGACATCCTCAGTCAAAGCTTCACTGCTAAATTAAAACAGTATGGGAGAATGTTCCTTTGGAAAGGGTTTTGGCCAGACCAACCCAGACAGTATGATCGAAGACGGTGTCGACGAGAGAATCTGGAAGTCCATTCCCCGCTCCATTTTCGATGGTCTTAGCAAGAGATACCAAGTACGTCCTACACTTCCAAAGCTTCCCAGCAATTATCTTTGTCTGACTTGAATTGCAGACCGTCTACGTCAAGAAGTTCTTCCGTTCATTCGGCATCGATATTCAATTCGACTGGCCCGCCGAGATGATTACCGCTATCGACGCCGTCGTCCAACGCCGCAAACGCACACACGATATCGAACGCCGCGATCTTCTCCAGCACCTGATCGAGGAAGGAAAGAAGCCGGACACCGGTACTACCATGAACGCCCGTGACATCGTCGACCAGATGGCAGAAATTCTCCTCGCCGGCTCAGAGACTACATCCGGCACTATCGGTTGCCTCTTCCTCGAGTTGGCGCGCAACCCCGACGTCCGCGCCAAGCTGTTCGCTTCGCTCCCTTCCAAGGGCTTCAACGACGAAATCGTCACCAGCAAAGCAGTCCGCAGCGAGCCTGAGTATGAATACCTCGAGGCCTGCATCAAGGAGAACCTCCGCCTGCACCCCATCGCTTCTGAGATGGGCCGCCGCACCGGCAACCAGTGGGTCAACCTCTGCGGCTACGACCTCCCTCCTCACACCGTCGTCTCTGCCTCATACCGCGACTTGCACCGCAACGAGGAGTTCTGGCCCCAGGCTGAGCGTTTCTGGCCCGAGAGATGGTTGGCCGAGGACAAGCGGGAAGGTGCTCCCGCTCCCGAGTAAGTAGTTTGGCATTTGGGTTCTGTCCAGAAAATTCCAGAAGCGACTAACATTTGCACTAGCATGGATGCTTACTACCCCTTCTCTGGAGGCAAGCACTCTTGCATTGGTATCAAGTAAGTTTATGCTTTCCCCTCTGCTGTCGATCTTTATTCTGACAGAACTCTAGCTTTGCATGGGCCGAGATGAGAATGGTCGCAGCCAACCTGCTTCAGAGATTCGACGTTCTCGAAGTTCCTGGACAGGACATTGACTTCCGCCAGTACATCACCATGCAATTTGCGACTGGTCACTGGAAGGTGGTGCTCAAGCCCAGGAACTGAGCCTCCACAAAACCCACGCCAGAAGACCCGAAATGAACTGTCACGTTGATGAAAGAGATTGGACCTCACTTGTTTTGCGCATCTCCGCGTTGCGTGCATCTATAGAATTTGGATTGTATTTCACGGCCCACGGCATCGGAGTCGGAGTTTGGGAGACGGCATTTCACGGCATGCAGAGAGAACTACCCATGGAGCTCAAGACACCCCAGATAGCATGGCCCAGGCATAGGCAGCCCTTGAAATTGAACAACGAAAAAGTTTTACCAACTTCTCTACCACTTGTTCCTTACACAGCACATCATTTCCATCCGTCGGGCTTGATCCGCTGACCTGACCCTTACAAGCGCAGCTGAGCATGCCTCCTCAAAGTTTCGCCAGTGCTTATTGAAACCTACAAATCGCATGGGACGAAGGACTTACCGTTTCTGATTATCCAGAAAGAAAGTGCTCAGCTTGACGTTACAGTGGGTATCGCAGCTTTCACATGCAAACGGGAAGCTTATTGAGTGACCAATTACGAAGGCCTCGTACTGTGCGCACGCCGTTGTTGTCTCTCTGTCGATGGAGCCGAATGGCATGTCATCTGACAGAATCGTCTCAGTGAACAACGGAGAACCTGGTCGCCTACCCCGGGGACGGGCAGAATCAAAAAGCTTATTCAAGCGGTCCCTGGTGGAGACGGGGAGACTGCGCAGCGCATGGGATACGACAAGCAAAAGGTCCACGGGGGGTCCCCGGCGAGAAAGTCACCGGCTTGGCGGTCCCGGTCGGCGGCGGCTTTTTGACAAAGGGCCCGGAAAACGCGGATGTTGCGAGAGATGCTGCGGCACTAGGTAGAGTTGTCCCGCCGGCGGGGCGACGCAATGTAACTTGTTGATGACTGATTGACAGTGGCATGAACAAGAGGGGTTCCTGGGTAGGAGAGAGGTTGTAATTCACCGAGACCCGCCTTGGAAGAGGGGTTGTTTGACCTGGAAACTTGCTTGAGATTTACACAGCCAATGGTGCTCAGCTATTCATTCTGAAGCAACCTAAACACAGTATACCCGACAATCGCTTAAAGTGCCTTCGTCAGCTTGATTTGGTCGAGGCACCTCAAGTTTACCAAAAGTAAGATGCAACACAAGTGGAGGATGCCGAGTTGACTCTGTTCACCTCTCATGCAGCGGATTCGCTGATGGAGATCTGACCATAGTTTCCAAATCACTTTGAGATGTAGGTAGGCCTGGATCATTGGACTAAAGAGCAGGGGGATATTTCTGAGCTGGTTGATGCTCCGTACAGTCCAAAGACCAAAAAGTCAAGTGCTCGGACTCAACGCAAGTAAGACCATAAGCAGCATTGGGGCAGTTAGTCGTAACAACTTCGGAAGGAAATTTGAAGAAATGCTATCAATATTCACAGAGCAATTTGTTGAAGGGAGTATGGCTGGAGCAGTTTAGTATGAGAGCGCACTCATTCACAATCTCATTCGAATCTTGCAGAGCCAGCCTGCGATACGGCGATAAGCAGAGTTATGCTAGTGACCAATCATGCATCGAGTTTCTGCGCCATTCCCGATTAGTCAGATCGGGTTTGGAGGTTTTGGTCGGCAATGAGCTCGGGTATCAAATCAGTTTCTCTTCTCAACTTCACCCCTACTACGACTCACCCCAATCATTTCCGAAATGCGAACCAGCGTTTCTTGCGAAGCTTGCCGGTAGCGAAATCTCCCACGTTCTCTGTTCTGATTTCTGACGTAATATTTATAGCAAATCGAAACTTAGGTGCATCCACAGCGGCATGCCACCATGCGAGCGGTGCGACAAGTTTGGATACCCAGATTGCCAGCTTTCGCGGCCTCGCGTCAAGCCGATCAGGCGCGCTGCTGCACGTGCTCGAGTTGCAGACATCGAACCCTCTACAGCGCCGGGTGAGTTGATCTTTGCATATCTAGACCGAGTTCTGCTAACGGACGGAAACTCAAGCCCCAGGAGCCTCGGGAGCTCCTCAGACACCAGCGCTTAGAATATTGCCCAGCAATGATGTAGACGGCCACTTGAGGATGCTTCCCATGAGCATCATCATAAAGTCCTTGCACATCTTTAGAACAAATTTTCCTGAGATGAACATGCTACATCCCGATCTATTTTCCCGCTTATTCCTATCGGATCGCAAGGCCAATAGCAAAGCCTTGCTGGCAGCTTTGCTTGCAGCAATAAAGAAGGAAGAATGCTACATCGATGGGTTTTGGATGAATCAGCTACTTCCAAGCGAAGAGTATGCGTCTTTCTCTCGCGGTGTGCTTTCAAACGCCATGCTCGGGCCCCCAGAAGTTGTTGTTGTTCAAGCCCACCTTATCCTGACGCTGTATGAATGGGGTGTGAGAGATTTCCAAAAAGCCTGGGTGCACTGTGGTATGCTATCAAGATGGAAGGATTGTAATGAAGGCTTTTTGTGTTAACCTTCAATCCAGGCATCGGCATTAGAATCATGCAATCTCTGCATAGCGCTCGAACAGCCCCGTTTTCTCTTGATGAGACTATCAACGTTGAGAAGCCCGACGAGCTGTCCCAGATCGTTGAAACTGCAACCTACTGGGCTTGCTTCATATTAGACTGCACAATCAACTCAGGAACGTACAACCCTCGTATGCTATCTATGGCCGAAATGATCAAGCTCCAAGTTCCTCGAGCGCCACCCGCCAGCGGGTTTCTATTCGGATTCAAGCAGAAGCCTATGACCGACCGAAGCTTGCCCCTGGGTATAGAAGAGTGTTACGAGGTCCTCGTTGACGGGTTCGCAATCTATGCAGACGTCATGACATTCGTGTACAATGATGGACGGAAAGCGCCCGGGATGTGTGCGCCCGCAGAGTGCCCCTGGATGCCAGATTCAAAATGGGCGAAGTGTCGGCAATCCCTGGAAAGATGGCGAAGTAATATGGACTCTTGTCTGTATTACCCAAAACACAGTGTCGCATCGCATGCGAATACCGGCTGCCGAGCATTTGTCTACATCAACCTGCTCTATTATCATTGGTGAGCTGCATTCTCACCTCCACTTGCTTGTTGCTTCTGACTGACGTCTGTTTCAGCGTCCTGATGCTCAATAGGGAATACTTCCCTTTCCTGCCAAAACCGCATGCGGGACCGCAAGGCCCTACAGATCCCCCGTTTCTCGAAGCTGAGGCACCACCGCGTTACTGGGAAAACAGTGCTAAGGAGCTCTTCGAAGCAGCAGCGCATGTGGCGACTATTCTGTGTGACGCTCTTGAGTGGGGCATGACAATGATGACTCCCGTGCCTGGCTTCTGTGGCTTCTCAGCCTGTTATCTAAATCTTTACGCTTTTCATTTTCCCAATATGACAGCCGGATATAGCCCAAAAGCTAAAGAACATCTGGACATGGGTCTTGCATATCTTAAGGAGTTTCGAAAGGCTTGGGATCTCGGGGAGGGTTGGGTGAGAAATCTCCTGGGACCAAGTCTTCTGCCCTGATTACTAAAGCTGTGCAGATCCAAACTATTCAAAACGCCTCCACATTGTTTGAGCAGGTGAACTCAAATGTTGATAGATATCGCCACAGATCACGCCTGGACTTTGAAGTCCTGCATCAATCGGCTCACGAGTTCAGGACGGTCGACAGGTCAGAACAACACATGGCCATCATTCGTGGGGCCGAACAGGGAGACGGGCAGTCCATGAACGCTGGCGAAGATAACCACGACGCTCTTCGTGACTCAGAAGACCTTGAAAACTTTGATCCTGTAGCTTTGTTGGGGGATCAAGCGTTGTGGCCTACTTGGTACTCTGCTCCATTGGAGAACGAACTTTTTGGAAGCGTTACAGTCCAGATTCCTTGAGTAGGCACGCATCGTCTTCTGAACAGATTATAAAAGTAACTTATCGAAAGTATCGAAACAACATGAAGCTCAAAATATGAAGTCAACTGAGGGTCAATTTCAATAGGTTGTCACAATCATGCGTCTAAAAGTGTACACCTAACTGCATGTAGTCTGACTGCTGGCGATCAGGCTAGGAAATAGACTATTGTAATCAACGAATCAGAAGGTGTAGTCTTTGATTCCGTACTTCTCTCCCAATGCACGTCCAAGATTGTGGCAAGCTGATGTTTTGATTGGCCGTAGATAGGTATCTCTACCCATCGTTTTATTTCGGGTCTGTCCAAACCCGACCTGAAACCCGACCTCTTTCTGCTTCTGCAATGCGTCCTCTCCACGACGTTGACATCGTTCCTTGTGGCAATCTTTTCAATATCGAGTCAGTGATTTGGACCGGCACACTGCATAAGAACCATTCATTCTTTCCCCAGCAAGTTGCTGCTCGGTTTTCCGACTTCACACAATCTCTATCCAACTAACCATGGCATCTCACCAGGACAGCAAGGCACCCGCCAACTGGGTGCTGACAGCGGACGCACTTAATCATGCTCTCCCAAACATGTCAATGGCTACGCGTGCTGTGCATTCGGATGACTTCTTCACCCCTCACCGTGCCATCGCGCCGGGAATGCAAGTTGCGGTAAACTATCGCTACGCTCGCGATGCGGATGACCTGAAGCAGGGCGATAACACAGATGTGAGTCTCATACTACATCAAGACTCGCTATGCATCAGTAACTAACGAAACAGCCCAACGCTCCCGAGGACTCTCACGTCTACTCGCGATACACTAACCCAAACACGAGTCGACTCGAGATGATCCTACGGAACGTCTTTGGGGGCCATGTCGTCACTTACTCTAGTGGCCTCTCAGCATTCCATGCATTGATGGTCTGCCTCAACCCCAAACGTGTTTTTATCGGTCAAGGCTACCACGGCGTTCATGGAGTTATTGAAATCATGTCCAAATTGACTGGGGTCAAAAAGCTGACCCTGGAGGATCTCGATCAACTTCAAGCCGGTGACATCGTTCATGTCGAGACGCCACTCAACCCTACCGGCGAGGCAACCAACCTTGCCTACTACAGCGAGAAGGCTCACACAGCCGGGGCGTACCTCAGTGTCGACGCTACATTCGCGCCGCCTCCGCTTCAAGATCCACTCCAACTCGGGGCCGATGTTGTAATGCACAGCGGCACCAAGTACATTGGTGGACATTCCGACATGCTCTGCGGTATCCTTGTCGTCCGTCAGGATCGTGTCAAGGAAGTCTGGGTCGATACTCTTTACAAGGAGCGCCAAATTATTGGCTCAGTGATGGGCTGCTTCGAAGGATGGCTCGGTATCCGATCCGTACGCACTCTTCAACTTCGCGTGACCCGGCAGTCGCAGACCTGCACAAACCTGGTCGCCTGGCTACTCCAAGAGATGCATCGATCCAGATCGGTAGTAAACCAGGCGGTTGCCGAGATCCGACATGCCTCTTTGCAAACGGACGCTCTCAGCGATGGCTGGCTCCAGAATCAGATGCCCGGTGGCTTTGGCGCTGTGTTTAGCTTGACAATGAAGAGTCCCGAACATGCGAAGAGAATGCCGGGCCGAATGTATGTATTCCAACACGCAACAAGCTTGGGAGGCGTGGAGAGTTTGATGGAATGGCGGTATATGAGCGACTCGGGTTGCGACAAAAGACTGCTCCGAGTGAGCTGTGGAGTGGAGGACATGGAGGATCTGAAGGCGGACCTGGTTCAGGGTATGGAAGTTCTGCTGAAGGAGTTTCCACTGGATGCCTCTGCATGATTGCATTTATATCGAGAGAAGAAGTACACATGGAGTATACCGTTCCCAATGCAATTGATCCAATGACACTCAAAGACTTCTTAAATGTTCAAATCAAATAGCTAGGCTTACGAATGTGAATTGCAAGGAAAGGAACCACGAGATTAGCATGTACTGACCTAGCACGTGCGATTGGTCGTTGCCAATATTTATATCGCTTCTCCAAAAGTGCTTTTCTGGTATCTCAACCCCTGATCTTTCCAGGCCACTCGTGTTTTATTGACGGGCGTTGCACGAGTTGGGTGGGCAATTTTTCTAAACACGCTGGTCTCAATCATTTGCTAAGTTTCCATGCTGACCATGTACAATTCCACGTGCTGTGACTGTGACGATCAAGCTCCAAAGGCTCACAAGCCACGTGCGTTACTAGTTAACTTGTGTTCAGATACAAGCCAGTCAAGCCGGTTTTCAACTCGCCTGACTCTCCCCGAACAAATTTAACGTCCCCCATTGGGTCAGTTTGGGAAAACGTTTCGGGTAAGATATGTCGATTCTCTGCCGCATTTGGGAATACAACACGATGTCTCGAGGATGTGGAGCAGGCACGTTGTGGAATGTGTGAGGTAGATCTGATCACAGGACCTAACGACTTCCCTGCAGGCTGTAAGCGAGCTCATCGGTCGCAAAAATGGGAGCACATGGGAGAAAACATGCACGACGTGGAGAGAACAGCGCGACGCTCACTAGTAGGACTATTTCCATGGGAGTATCGAACCAGTACAAAGTATCAGAGCCGAAGGAACGTGAGGACTACTCTTCGCCGAGATTCACATGACGCCGAGACTCCCGGCAGCCTGGGGCGACTAACTCTGAGACATCCTCACCAATATCCCCACTACATGTTTTACAAACCGTCGGTTTCGTCCGCCAGCCTTAGGCAGCGCAGGACACTGCTGGAAATACCGCGCCATTGCAGGCGATAATAACAGGAGTTTGATTCCGCATGCGTGGTAACACTCTTGGAACAGCAGATCCGGCTATCCGGTAGTCATGGTGCGCCTAAATACATAAACCGGCCATAGCTCTAGGTCTTGATATGAGGCACCACTTGAGGCAACTATCATTATTTCGTTCCTGCTCGAAGATCAAAGCCCATCTCCCCGTACATCAAGCGGCACGCAAGTTTGATTTCCAAGAGAACATAGAGTCAGCCCTCGCATTGTGTTGACAATGGTCACCTCTCGCCAAAAGTCCGATGAATTTGATATCTCTAAATACATCATCCCGTGGAAACCCTCCAACCAGAAGAGGTATCTGATTGAGAACGCCAAAATTGTTGACCCTGTCAGCGGCACCACCTCGGAAAACACCTCAATCGCGCTTGAAGATGGCAGAATAGTTTTTGTTAAGCCGGCCGGCTCCTCCCGCGAGGCGCAGCTAGACGTTGACCCCGAGAATATTGTGGACGTTAAAGGAAAATACGTCTGCCCTGGCCTCATCGACTGCCATGTCCATATTGCGGTGCCCCCTGGCGCAGCATCCCTTTCCTCGTACCGCGACATGACCGAGACAAAAAGCCTGATCCGCCAGCCCAATGTTCTCAAATCCATGCTGGACCGCGGCTTCACTACCGTCCGAGACTGCGGCGGTGCAACTTTGGCCATGAAAGAAGCGATCGAGGAGGGCATCCACCCAGGACCTCGCCTATTCATCTCTGGGAAGGCACTCTCGCAGACGGGCGGGCATGGAGACATGCGGGGCCGCCACGATACTATGCCCTGCTGCGGGGGTGATGTATCGGGTATCAGTCGTATTGTGGATGGAGTGCCCGACTGTCTCCGTGTTGCGAGGGATGAGCTTCGACAGGGGGCAGATTTTATCAAGATCATGGGTGGCGGCGGTGTTGCCAGCCCGACGGATCGAATTGACTCCTTGCAGTTCTCTGATGAAGAGATCAGAGCTATCGTCACTGCCGCAACAAATGCGAAGTCGTATGTCTCGAGCCATTGCTACACCACCGAGGCCGTCCGTCAGGCTATTGGACAGGGTGTCAGGGGCATCGAACATGGCAACCTGATCGATCTGGAAACTGCCAAACTGATGGCCGAGAAGGGGACGTTCCTAACTCCGACGCTTGTAACGCATTTCATGTCCAAAGAATTACACTTCCTCGAACCAGAGTCCGAGGCCAAGGTCACTGAGGTGCTGGACCGCGGGCTTGCGACGCTGAAAATGGCGACAGAGGTTGGTGTTACGGTGTGCTTTGGGACTGACCTCCTGGGGCCCACTCACTTTGCGCAGAGCAAGGAATTCTCCATCCGCAGTCGAGTTCAAAGCCCGGTCGAGGTCTTGAGGAGTGCGACTGTCAATGCCGCGAAGCTGCTCCGGCAGGAAGACAGGTTGGGCCAGGTCAAGGAAGGATTCATGGCTGATCTTCTGATCATGGAGCGCAATCCGTTGGATGACATCTCGATATTGGACAACCCCGAGGAGGCCATATTAGCTATTGTCAAGGATGGTAGAGTGGTGCGGTCCAGGCTCAGGACGCTGCAGTAAAGGCCAAGCAGGGCCTGGAGGGCGGTGGCTGCCTAAGACAGGGATTGCACCATCAATGACACATCGAAAAAGGTTCTCCCTCAAAATGAGACTCTTCATTGTAACTAAAAGCTAAGATTGAATGAGAAGCATTGCTAGTGACAGAGGAGCAAGGATTATACGAATTTGCGTTGGAAAATGATGGTATCAGTCCCGCCCAGCCACAAGCTTGTACTTGCGGTCTACCGTTCAGCTCCAATCAGACGAAACAATACTTTGACCTTGCCGTGGGATGAGAGCAGGCGAATGGGACAGGGTCAGCGGGCTCTTTGCTTGGAAACCTTCGGTGACCACACCGCCAATAACTTCATCGGCTATGCCGTCCACTTCTTACATATGGCCGAAGGTTTAACGCAGTGTGCAATGAGATGGAAGGAGCTGAGAACCTTATAGCAGGCTGGCGGTGGGCAGTTCTACCTCAGAAAGGATGTGGCCATTTCCAACCACACATGGCGTTGGCGGGAATGTGTGTTTGTATTTCCATACTCGTGACGTTCTGTAGTCATGTTGGATTTGTGCATAAGCCATACTCGGTGCTGTAGGGATGAGCGTTCTAGAAGCCCCTATTGAAACTTTGCTCGTATTGACGAATCCATCCGTGTGGAATCTGTGACCAAGGACAGGGCTTTACAAGGTCACAGTGCTCATCTTCGATGGGTCATGGCCAAGATACGGCCTACCTTCCTTTTAGCAGGCGGAGAACTCTCCTAATTTGCACAAGAATACCTTCGTAGAGACTTGGCTTAGTGCTTTGGCACTCCATCACTCTCAAATTGGAATACGAATGTTATATTCCCACGATGTGGCTTTGTTGATGCATGAAGGAATGGCGTATTTATATAGCAGACACTTTCACCCAGTGGCAGGTGGTTGAACATTCTTCACCAGCATCCACTCGTTCAAACTCTTCATCGCTCGTTAATTTCAGTATTCGCTGTACCAGTCACTACCACCTTTCAAAAATGCGCTACACACCGATCTTCCTCGCGGCCCTTGCTGCTGCCGCTCCTGCTGCCGTCCCCGGCGTTGAGATCACCAACGTTTCCGCCAAGACCCTGTCCAACAATACGCTTACTTACGACTTCGACGTGCTTGATGGCACCAATGGGCAGACGGTCCACTGCAATGCTGAATGGTAAGAAGTGTTTGGTGACTAATGCTTATATGTACCGTCCTGCTGACAGTGTTACCCAGGGATGCTGCGACCCGGAACACGGCAGTCACTTGCTCTGTGCCCGAGTACACCGCCAGCATCTACTTCCCTGCAGGCATTTCCGGCATCCAGAATTGGGTTACATTCATCGGCGTAGAGGGTCGCTCTACCCGCTATCTTGCTCAGGTCCAAACTGGCATGTCTGACTATGTCTGCGGACACTCCGGCACCGATGACGTCCTCAGCCAATGCTTCACTGCCCCTGAGGTGAAGATTCGGGCCGTTGAGGCCAACTAATACTCTCCAGCTGGAATCACTCGTGATTTTCAACCCTCTCCAAGCCCAAATATTTGAGCCACCTTCAAACCAAGCCAAAAAAGGGGGTTAGAAGTCTCGGAGCACAGCCACATCGTGTAGGGGAAGGCCCAGAAGGGCATCGAGTTATTCTTTTGGGGGTCAATAACAACAATTTTCATCGTCATAAGGGTAGTCCTACGATGGCCCAAGCTTTGTTCTCTAATTCAACTTCTATAAATTACACTTGGTTTTGGCGATGTTCCCAATGTTTCTCACCGGGCATGAAATATTTGCGTCTTTTCAAATGGATATCTGTTCACCTTGTGACAGCGGGTGTGGCGTAATCATGAACCTGCAAGCCCAGAATCCTACTGACTACAGGCGGAACAGAAGCATCAAATTACCAATGCAAGGTGGGACATGATGCTACGATTGACATGCCTTTTTGAGAAAGTATATCCTGTAGGTAGACTCGCCTAAAGCAAACTTCGCACAATGTGGGGGCCAAGTTCCAAGTTTAATTTTGCCCCAGCATCACCAGATTCTGGGATGTGCATCGTGTGCCCTTGACAAGTCCTATCCTACCAATAAGTCGCTTAACACCCCCGTGGAATCCCTGTGGGTATGCAGAGAATCCAAGCCAAGCGATACTCCGCACGTACACTCATAGCCACTCATCTCACTGTAGAGTCCAACGATGTCTTTCAATCTTGACCTCGATACGCAAGGGGCTAGGGCACTCCTATAAGCCGTGCGACCCGCCCTGGCTTTCCCGCATATGGTAATGTAAGCGCCATAGTGTAAAGACGACGCCCGTGCGCCTCGTATACGGCCACCGCGGAGCCCCGTAAAGCTCGAGCATATTGAAGCCAGATTCAGATCTTGTGATCTGAAGTCTGTATCACCACGCCTCTTGTTGGAGCTACACCTTTAAATGTGATCCTTTCCTTGTTGAAGTTGATCAGGATTAAAAGCAAGTGCTATGCACGACGCCATCCCATAGACGTTCAACGTCAGTTGCCGTACATAACCCCTGACGACCGTCTGAAATCCTAACTTCGTGGGGGTGAGTATCAAGACAACGGTCGTATCAATTTGTCGCGCAATCTCCAATTTATATAAGTACGGAAGGCTTTCATCACTGATGGGAGCAGCCCGTCAATGAGACTAGTATAGATTATGAATGGACTGCTTGTTTTTGGTTTGGAGATAAACACTTGCGCGGTGCAACAAGAGTGGTCTGTAGAATAGTAACAATGTACGCTAGCTGATACACAAGTATGTCTGACGTATGCTGAGCGGTGGGATCAAGTCTCGAAGGGACTTACATGACACAACTCGATTGCCGATGTCAAAAGTGATCAGTAATCGAAAATTAATCCTCGGCAGAAGGCCCGAACCCCCCTTGCCCGCATGAAAGAATGGGCTACGGCAGGGGTAGTTGGACTTCAAACACAGGCACGTAGGTGCATTTAGTGGTAGGTAGCAAGCGGAGCTTCATAAGAACACGAAGCCTATGGTTGTATTGCAGCTGCAGCTAGGGGTAGCCACTGAATTGCATTTATAATAATCAACGAGAGATATCGGAGTGTTTGTCGGAGTCAGCTAACAATCAGGTCTGAAGCTTGCCACTAGTTTTGCCTCGTCACTCACTAGGGAAATTTGAACATTGGTATCTTAGATCTAAAAGCACCCAGTAAAGTTATCGTATAACCGGAAAGATTAGAGTTCCGTGAATGGACAAGTCAAAACAAAGATATCTTCATTGTCATTCTTTGCTACATATCGGCCGGAGTGGAATGGATTTGCTACACTTAACTCCAGCGAAATTCCAGTCGTCACCCACGGCTGGAAGGTATGTCGAAGAACGATGATCTTACCGACAGGTCCAGCGGTGCTCCGCTCGGACTGCGAGGTCTAAGACCCGAGTACCTGGCGATGGACTGGCCCCGCGCATGCTCAAAGTCGACGAGAAGATAGGTTGGGTGCCAGGCCAAGCAACGGGGACGGGACAACTGCTGAGGTTATTAGAGCTCCAACGGAACACCAAGAATACCCCAACAGTCCGATTCCCATCAGAACGGAGACCGCGGACCAGCGACATCCGGCAGGGTGCCCAATACCAAACACAACGACATAGTAATGCACGCGCCAGGAGGATATGTGACTATTCTCCGGTGGGTTTTGATGGGTTTTGCCCGCAGGCACGTTGAGTTCGTTCGGTAGTACTTGAGACCAAACCTCAAGATTGAAAGACATCAAGATCAGATGCGTGCAATATAAAACATGGCTAATGACTTTCGAGAATTCTCAATCATTTAGAAAGATCATCAAACTTCTTTTTCTTGACAACCATACACCTGCTGAGAAAATCGCTTGCCTCGATTGTTGAATACTGAGCCCATCAAAGCAATCAATATGACTACACTGGAGACAACAATTCAGAAGTATGCCGAAGAACGGAATAAGCGTCTTGCTGCTGTGCGCACTGAGGAGTACGCAAGCTTCCGTGACGATCATGGACTGCACGACCTTGCGGTAGATCCCTTAATCGACTACGACAATTTGGAGAAGGGAAGGCCGCTGAAGGACGGAGACGAAGTCAAGTTTCTTGCTATTGGAGCCGGAATCAGTTGTCTGCTGTTCGCGCATCGGCTCATTAACGTCCCACACCCACTTCTGGGCACCCCCCACATTTAGGCACCCCAAAAATGCCTCACCGCTATAAATACCTGCTACTTTTAAACCTATATAACTTTATTAATTTTTACTTAATTAACTTTATTTTTAGTATATAGCTTTATAAGTATTAGATATCTTTATATTCTAAAGATAACGTCCTATAAACGCTTACTACTATTATAAATAGTATATCTATTAAAAAAGCTATATTTAAGTATAATATATTACATTTAACTCTATAGAATTAGATTAGAGGTATATAAATATAAGATATAGTATTTTCTAATCTATAAAGGTTTTATTATAGAGCCCTACAAGCCCTACTGCCTTAAGCCTTCGCTAGGTTATCATTAGCTATTTTAAGGAGAGGGGCCTACTTCTAGCTACTACTTAGCTACTAAAAAGTAAGCTAAGATTTAGTCCTTATTAAATATAGACCCTAACTATATTATTCTCTTAATCCTAACTACTATTTATAATAATTTTAAATCTTCTTCTTAAGTTATTATTAAGATAATAATATAATATATAGATAATTAAATAGCTATAGATAAAAGATTATCTTCTAGTAATCCTCTATTTTTAGGTTTACTTTAAAAAGAGCTAAAAACCTTAAGTTAAAGCCTTAAAAGAGCTATCCTTTAAGTATCTAATTCTTCTTATTTAAATAATAAAATAGAAAATCTAAATCTTATATTATAGTATAAGATTCTTAAATTAAAATATTAACTTAAAGTTAAGTAATAAGTTAATAAAAAAGTAGCTAAAATAGTAAAGAAATATTAATCTCTTTATAGTAATTTATCTAAAAATAACCTAAAACTTAAAATTAAAAATATTAAGATCTTAATTAATAAGTATATATTTTACTATTAAGATAATTAAATAGCTAATCTTAAATAAACTTATTTAAACGTTTTAAAGAAGTTTAAAAAAGATTAGCTAAAAATCCTTAATAAACTAAAATATATAAAGTCTATATATTATACTTAATAATACTAATATATCTCTAATCTATTACTAGAATATACTAAAGAAGCTATAAATTACTTTAAATTTTTAGAATAAACTAAAACTCTCTTAAAAGATATAATATTTTAAAAACTAAAAATTATATAAAACCTTATTAATATTAAATAAAGGGAAAATTAAGACCTTATTAATTTTAATAATTATCTTTAATTTTTAAAATATAAATTTATATAGTAACCTAAAAAAGAATAAATATATTCTTATTATATAAAATTTCTTAAAAAACTTTAGAATAATATATATAAAATATCTACTACTCTCTTATATATTTATACTAAAATAGTTACTTTAGTAGATTAAATATAATAAACTATAAAGAAAAATTATAAGTATAAAGGGGATCTTTAAGATTATAATAAATTTTCTTTAAAATACTATTACTTAGTTAATAAATTATAAAATTACTCTAAATCCTCTATTTTTACTTCCTCCCCTTAAATTAAGAACTATCTAAATAAAGATAGCTAGCCCTTAAAGTATTATATTTATAGTAGTTCTAATTATTTATCTCTAAAATACCTAAAAAAAGGGAAGGAATTAGAGAGAAAAAATAAAAGATCTTCTACTATTTAATTAGTAGTAAACTCTTTTACTTCTAAACTAAGAAAAACTAAAACTTTAAAGTAGATCTTTATACTTCTCTTAAACTTATCTTAAGAACTACTTATTATTTTTATATATTAGTTTAAATAAAAAAATATTAAAGATAATTATATACTTTTACTAACCTAAATATTACTACTAAATATAACCTAATTTTATTTAAATTTATTAAACTATATAAATTAAACTAAGCTAAGATTAATACTTCTATCTTAAAAATAGTTAATTACCTATAAATCCCTATATATAGAGTATACTAAATTCCCTTTATAGTTATTAACTCTTAAGAGGTAACTTACTTATTTATATATCTTTATATAATAATTAATTATAACCCTTAACTAAAAAGAAATTTAATACTCCTCTTTATAACTATAATCTAAGATCTAAATATTTACTTAAGAGGTATTAAATACTACTAATGGTTTTAAACTCTCTTTTAGAAAACCTAAGAAGTATTTTAAAGGTTTTAGTTTACTAAAAAAGCTTAATTAGTTATATATATATATATAATTATTACCCTTTTAGAACTAATTCCCCTTTTAAATAAAGAGGACTATAAAGAAGGTAAACCCCCTTTTTTAGTTATTATTCCTCTAGAATTATTATTTACTACTAATATATTAGAATTATTAAAAGTAACTATCCTTCTTTTATAAAGATCTTATAATTATAAAATTAAAATTATAAAAAGAAAAAAACTACTTTAAGAGCTTATTTACCCTCTTTCTTTTAAAGAATTAGAGATATTAAAAGCTTATATTAATAAAAACTTAAGAAATAGTTATATCTATATATTATAAAGCTCTATTAGTTCTCTAGTAATTTTTATCTTAAAAAAAGATAAAAGTTTATAGTTATATATTAATTATTAAGGTCTTAATAAAGTTATAATTAAGAATTATTATTTTTTACTCTTAATCTTAGAAATCTTAAATTATATTATAAGTATATAATAATTTTCTAAAATTAATATAAAAAAAGTATACTATTAGATCTATATTATAAAAAGGTATAAATGGAAAATTACTTTTTAAATATAATATAAACTATATAAATATTTAGTTATACTTTTTAGCTTAACTAATACCCTTACTATATTTTAGAATTATATTAACTCTATATTTAAAAAGATTATTAATATTTTCTATATTATTTATTTAAATAATATCCTTATTTTCTCTAAAAATTAAGAGACTTATACTTAATATATTCTTTAGGTCTTAAACTAAATAAGAAAAGCTTAGCTATATACTAACCTTTTTAAATACTTATTTTATTAAAAAAGTATAAATTTTCTAAAGTTTATCCTATCTTTTAAAAGAGTTTCTATAACTTTTAGCTATATAGAAGCTATTATTTTATAGCTAATCCTTAAGACTTATTATAATATTTAAGTTTTTTTAAGATTCTATAACTTCTATTAATAGTTTATTTTAAAATACTTCTATATTATAAAACCCTTAATAAAACTACTAAAAAGTAATAAAAATAATAAAAAACTAAATATAATTAAGTTTAATTAAGTAGAGTAAATTATATTTTAATTACTCTATTTAGCTTTCTAATATACCTTAATTCTATAATATTTTAATAGTAATAAGCTAATAAAAATTAAAATAGATATATTATAATTTATAACTTTTAGTATTTTATCTTAAAAATATAAAGATAACTATTAATATTTTATAATATTTTAGTCCTAAAAATTTAAAAGAGTTAAACTAAATTAATATATACTAAACTAAGAAATATATATTATTATTAAGTTTTTTAAGACTTAGTAATATTATATAGAAGGATTAAAGTATCTTATAGAAATTCTAACTAATTACTAAAACTTAAGCTTTTTTATATCTTAAACTTATATTATAAAGAAATAAGCTTATTAATATATTTATCTTATACTTTATAACTTTATTATTTATTATTACTAAGGAAAGAATAACCTTATTAATAAACTTTTAAAACACCTTAATTATTATAATAAAGAAGTCCTTAATCCTAATTTTTTATTAAGTATTTCTAAAAAAGTTAAATTATTATAGAAATCCTAATTAAATTAAACTAAAATTAAAAAAGTATAAAATATCTAAATAATAACTTAAGCTAAAGCTTAATATATTACTAAAAATAAATAAGTATATAACCTTAAAATAACTCTTAGTTTAGAGGAATCTATTAAAGATTTATAGTCTAAAAATTCCTAATATTAAAAGTAAATTCTCTAAATTAATAAGAAAAATCTACTAAAATATTAAAGTTTAAAAGCTAATCTTTTTAAATATAAAGATTAAATTTTTATTTTTAATAAAATATTAATTTAAATAGAGATTTTATCTTTCTATTATAATAATTTATTAGCTAGATATTTTAGTAGAGATAAAACTATTAAACTTATTTAAAGAAAGTTTTAATAAATAAATCTTAACTAAAATATTAAGAAATATATTAATAGCTATAAGATTTATAATATAATAAAACCTAAAAAATATTAACTTTATAATAAATTATAGCTATTATTATTATTAAACTAACCTTTTAAGGAAATCTCTATAGATATAATTATTAGACTACTATAACTATAAAATAATTAAAAACTTTATAACTTTATCTTAATAATTATAAATTAATTTATTAAATTTTATTTATTCTTTATTATTAGTATAATTATAATTATAATAGAACTAGCTAAACTCTTTTTTAAAAAGATAAAGTTAGTCTATAGATCTCTTAAAAGAATTATTAGTAATAAGAAGCTATTATTTACTACCTAAATTTAAGTAGATCTTTACTATTATAGTAAAATAAAATATAAACTTTCTATTATATTTTATCTATAAACTAATAGATAAATAGAGGTAATAAATAAAACCCTAAAATAATATTTATACTATTTTATAAATAAATCTTAAGTAAACTAAATTAAATTACTATTTATAGTAATATTTATATATAATAATATAAGAAACTCTACTATTAATAAAGCCTTAGTAAAAATATTACTTAAGTATTACTTTAAGTTTTAAAAGGATTTTAAGGATAAGATCTTAAAAGGGGAGATATAAAGAGTAAAAGACTATTTAAAAAAACTAAATAATCTTTATAATAACTTATAGGAATCTTAATAAAAATTAGTAAAATCTTATTAAAAAGGATATAATAACTACTATAAAGAGTAAGAGTTCTATTAAAGATAATTAGTCCTACTCTTTATAAGAAACTTATACTTTAAATCTAGAGAAAAGAAGTTATCTCTATACTTTATAAAACTATTCTAAATTCTAGATTATATAAGAAAATAAACCTATCGCCTAACTCTTCCTAATAAATATATATATCTATATAATATCTTCTTAGTTAACTTACTTAAACTATAAAAAAGTAATTAAAGAAGTAAACCCTTATTTATCTTAAACTTAGAAGATAAAAATATTTAATAGAAGTTAGATTAAATAATAAGCTATTAAGATACTAAAAAAGGATAGTTTTATTTAATTAAATAAACTAAATAGTTATTAGAATATAACTTCTAAGTTAGTAAAAATAATATAAGTAATACCTAAAAAGCTTTATAATAATATAAAAAAGTATAAAAGAAATAAAAAATAATTAAGAGAAAAAACTAAAAAGAGAATAAAATTACTACTAATCTAAAGCTAAATTTAATTAAAACTATAATAAAAATATTATAAACCTACTACTTTCCCCTTATTAAGAAGTAAAAAGTATAAATAACCTTTTTAAGTAAATTAAAGTTATAATTCTAAACTAAAAAATAAATAAAACTAAGCTAAAAGATAAAACTATAAAAAAATAAAACTAATAAAACTTAAAAAACTACTTACTTAATAAGTAGGACTAAATAGGGGAAACTTACTAATAAGAGCTTTAATATAATTTAAAATCTTATAGGAGAAAGCTATAATATATAGGTTAGTAACTAATTAAAAAGTATATTAATAAAATATTTAGTAGAAACTAATATAAACTATATAGTACTTAAAGATCTATTAAGCTATATAGCTAGTATCTTTAAGTAAAAAGAAAAGATTAGTATAATATTCCTTAAAATTAAATTAGTTCTAAAAACTTAAAATTTATAATAAAACCTAAAAGAATTAAGTATACTTACTATTTCTCCTAAGTTAGTATAAAAGTAAAGACCTTAAATAGATATAAACTAATAGTAAGTAATATATTAATAGTTATTAAAAAAGGAAGTATATTCCTATTAAAAATACTACTTAATTATTAGTAATTATCTCTAAAATATATACTAAAATAAAGTAATACCTTAAGGATTTTCTTTAAAATAGGGAAAGAAAACTCCTAGTAATATATAATATTAAGTAAATAAAAAGTATCTTATACTTACTTAATAAGGTTATATAACTCTACTATAATATCTTTAAATTCTATAAAAAAAAGGAAATAATAAAACCTATTAATAATAAATAAGATATCTTAATATTTACTTAAGATAAATAGAGTATATTATACTAAAACTTATTAGTAAAAGATTTCTAAAAAATATAAGAAAAGTAGGATTACTATAGTATAAAAAGCTCTATAAGAATAATACTAAGTATAATATATACTACTATTAAAAGTATAAATATATTCTATAAGGAGTAGCTAATTATAAGAGGTCTTACTTTCTTTCTATACCTTTATAATAGTATAGATATAATAGAGGTATAGCTAGATATTATAAAAGCTATTATATTTTAGTTTATTTAGAACTCTTTCTAAAATAAGTAGTAAATAGCTATAGTAACTAAATTAACCCCTACTTAAACTATTTAAATAATAAAAATAGTAAGAATAAATAAAAAAAGTATTATCTAAGAAGTTACTATCTAAAGAAGTATTATTAGAAGAATTAGATAAACTTATACTAAACAAGCTAAAGTTAATATTAATTAGAGCTATATTAGCTAAAAAGGCTATATTTTAAAACTTAATAGTAAGTATTAGCTTATTATTAAATACTCCTTCTTAAAACTAAATTAGTAATACTATAAGACCTAAAGAAATAACTATATACTATAAACTCTTAAAACTCCTACTTATTTCTAAAATCCTCTATAGTTTAATTAATAACTATATTATTATTAATTTCCTACTAAAAACTAATTAATTTAATACTAAAAATATATAAAAATATAACTTACTTAAGCTTTATATAAAAGCTATTAAATATCCTTAAGCTCTTCTTTATAGTTATACTCTAAACTAAGGGATTATAAGATAAAGTTAGGATAATAGTTTAATAAATAATTACTAATAGGCTAAAAAACCTTAAAGCTAAGAGAAAATATATAGTTATAATCCTTATTAATAGTAATAGTATCTACTTAAACCTTAAAGATAACTAGCTTAAACTACTACTATTAGACTTTAAAAAAACACTTAATTACTATACTTACCTAGCTTAAAGCCTAATTAATAAGATTAATAGCTATAATATTACTCTCTTAGTTAATCTCTTTTTATTTATTACTACTAAGAAGTAAATAATTAGTAACCTACTAAGTATAATATAAGACTTAATCTATATAAATAAAAAGGATAGAACTATAAAAGCTAATTATATAAAGTAAAGTAGATTAATATAATAAAAAAGCGTTAATATATTATAGAAAGTAATAATAAAGAGAGTTATTATTTTAAGGTATTATTAGATCTTTATATACTCTTTAAGCTAATAATCTATAATAATATTATTAGTAAATTATAAAAATAATATAATCTAAATATAAATAAATAGCTAAGTATTTTCAAAAAAGAGAAAATCTACTATAAAAATATTACTAGAGGTAAATAAATATATAGACTAAAAATTATATAGTTCTAATTTTTCTAATTAGTTAATAAGTAAAGAGGTAAGGTAAAGTAACTACCCTTCTAATAAACCTCTCTTAAAAAGCTTAGGATTAGTTAATCTTTATTCTAAACTAAAGATAGTTCCTTAAAGGGGGACCTAGTTATTATAAAGCCTTATAAGCCCTACTACCCTAAGCCTTTACTAGGTTATTATTAGCTATTTTAAGAAGAAAGGCCTATTTCTAGCTACTGCTTAGCTACTAAAAGGCAGGCTAAGATTTAGTCCTTATTAAATATAGACCCTAACTGCGTTATTCTCTTAATCCTAAGTACTACTTATAATAGGTTTTCTCTAACTTAGGAAAGTTATTTAGCTAAATAGGTTTAAATCTAAGTTACTCTAAGCTTTTTTCTAACTTATTAGTAATTTAAGGATTTTACTAAATATATTTTATAAATCTATAGAGATTTCTAGTTTCTTAGAAAGAACTAAGTATAATTTTTTATTAAGAGAAACCTATCTATAAAGGTCTAAAGAAGTAGAGTAATTAATTCTTAGTATATTAATAAAGCTTTAATTAATATAATTAAGTAATAATTTAAGTATTTTATTATACCTAAGATTATAGCTATTAAGGTTTCTAATTAATATAATATAAATAAAACTAATACTTTAGAAAGTAGAGGATTAAATAAATTTATCTTTAGATTATTAGAAATTTATTCTATTTATAAAAAATAACTTAAATTATATATTTAGATATCTTTAATTAAGTATATCTTTATAATTAATAAAGTACTACTTCTACTTATTATATATAAGAGTAAGAATATTTAGTAGTAGTAGTTTTTTTTAGATCTAATACTATATACATCTTAGAAGTTTATAACTATAGAAAATAAATAAACTTTAAACTCTATAGCTATTAAGTAGTTAATAGAGGTTTTTATTCTTTTAACTTAATTAAGAAACCTCTTAGAAGTTAGATTATTAATCTTAAATAGTTATAAAAACTATAAAACTACTACTTTTATATATATATATTTCAAGAATAAGATATACTTATTATTTTTATTAGTATATATATTATATATCTTTTAGTTACTTAATTAGTTAATTTTTAAACTTCTTAAAGTAATATATAAAAAAAAGCTTAAATTACTAACTAAATAAGATATTAATATAGTTATAAATAAGAGAAATTTTATTATATATTATAATAAAGTATATAAAGTAACCTTAATAAATAAGAATATTATTAGTAGCTAGAAATAGATTAATTTATAGCTTATTAGTATAGCTAAACCTTTTATAAGTTCTCTACTACTTAAAAATATATTAACCTTTATTAAACTAACTAATTAGGTTTATAAAGAGCTCTCTAATAATAAAATAAATAAAAAATAAGTAGTAAATATATTAGTAATTCTTTAATTAACTTTTAAGAAAAAGGATAAACTTTAGGATTAATTTAACTTATTTAATAAGCTAAATAATAATAAGTATATATAATACTTACTTTTTTAGAAGATTTAAAAAAGCTTTAATAAAAAAGTATATTAACTAATAGTAATTTAATAAAAGATTAAAGTACTATAAGTAGAAGTTAATATTAATAAAACTAAGAAATAGAAGAAGGTTAAGATAAGTTTAAATTTAAAGTTTACTAATATTAAAGCTATTTAGAGGGCTTAAATTAAGGTAAGTAAACTTAAAAGTAGTATAGATAAATCTAATAAGTCTAAAAACCCTAGTAATAATAAAAGTTATATTATTATAGTATTATAATATATATAAATATTAGTTAAAGTTAATATATATTAATATAAGGGCATTAAAATTAGGGTACCTAAATGTGGGGGGTGCCTAGAAGTAGGTGTGGGACGTTAGGGCCAGCTTTCAAGCTCAAGAATTTGTTGCAGTAGACACAGCAGGCGGCTTTGGCGGAACTTAGTGAGCATACAACGATAAATCGATAAAGCTTTACTTGTGCTGGCATATCTGACTTCTTATGACTGATGTCAGGTACTGGAATCGATACCCTGGTGCCATGTGCGATGTCGAAGGCTACGTGTATCTTCCCCTGTTAGAGGAGACTGGCTACATTCCTAAGCACAAGTACTCATATGGCAGCGAAATCCGTCAACACCTGGAGAACGTCGCTGGTACCCTGAATATTCGCGGGATGTTTGGAACTACAGTTCAGAGCCAGATGTGGGATGACAAAGCCGGTCGCTGGATTGTGTCGATGGTGCAGAACCGTGGGCGCAACAGAGATCCCGTCCAGCTGACAGTGAGGACACAGTTCCTTTTCTCTGCTGGAGGCTTTCTCGTTTCTCCGCACCTTCCGAAGCTGCCCGGACTCCAGGACTTCATTCAGAACAAGCGATTAATGCACACTGCACGTTGGGATTACAACTACACCGGCGGCTCGCAAGAAAAGCCGGATTTGTCGAACCTAAGGGATAAGGTCGTCGGGATAATCGGCACTGGCGCGACCGCTGTCCAAGTCGTCCCGGAAGTCGCCAAATGGGCAAAGAAGCTATACGTTTTCCAGCGCACGCCTACGTATGTCTCCGAACGCGGACAGAAAGAGACAGACCGGGCGACTTGGGCATCGGATGTTGCGACCAAGAAGGGTTGGCAATACGAACGAATGGATAACCTCAACCGCTCTCTGACGAATGACCCTCCCGAGAAGGATCTTTGCAACGACGGCTGGAGTGAATGCCATGCCTTTGCCGGTGTGATTGGGTCACCGAAGCCCTATGGTGGATGCCAAGAGGAGTCATTGGCTTCGCTCATCGAGACTGATCGATCTTGCGCCGAGCGAGTTCGCAGACACATCGAAGAGCAAGTCATGGGTAAGTCTGTTGCAGAGAGGTTGAAGCCATGGTACGGAGTGTGGTGCAAGAGACCTGCCTTCCACGAAGAGTACCTGGCGTCTTTCAATCGACCTAACGTCGAGCTCGTCGATACAGATGGGCAGGGAATTGAGGGCTACACCTCCGAGGGAGTTCTTGCCAACGGAGGTCAGACATACCCCCTGGATCTTTTGATTCTCGCCACTGGCTTTCAAAGCGTAACATCTGGAGATGGGTCGCCATCCGGACAGACGGGATCCACATTCACAGGTCGCCACGGACGAGACATCACCGAGAAATGGAATGGAGGAGAAGCTGGCTCCTTGTTTGGTGTCGCTACCCATGGCTTTCCCAACTTATTCTTTTCGGCTTTCTCCCATTTGGGAACCTCTCCAAACATCACGTCGGTCTATGTGAATGCAGCGGACGTCGTTGCGCACATCATTTCCACGGCCATTAAGAATGCATCCATTCCCGGAAAAACGGTCATTGAAGTTACCAGAGAGTCTGAGGAAAGGTACATCCAGCAAATGATTGAACGTGTGGGATGGACAGCGCTCTCGCAAGCATGCACTCCTGGGTGGTTCACTGGCAATGCTAAGCTGCTGAAAGAAGGAATGGGCGTATCGAATTTGGTCTGGGGAACAGGAATCATTGACTTTCGTAGGATGCTGGAGGGCTGGATGGCGAAAGGCAATCTCGATGGGCTGGCAGTCACATCGGCATCTGAGTAGTTCTGCCCCTGCGATACTTGAATAGTCCATGTTGCAACTCATAAAATCGGAAAATGATCGTATTTCATCTCAGTTACAAGTGGTAAAAGACCCAAGGCTTTCTCGGAACATCAAAGATAGCAGGCCTGTTCACGAAATTGTACTGGATGGCTCTTGAAAAAATGTAAACTTTCGTCCGAACTCGTGTCGAGTTCCAAGTACTCAATTCAATGGCCACCAGCTGCTAGTTCCGCGATTTTATCAGCAGCTACGTCTCTTCCCGGCCGGACAATGGACTTCGCCAGACGCTTGGCATTGGTCCGCATCTCTACGCAGGAGGGGCCACCATCAAGCATCGTCAAGAATGCCCCAGTCAGCTCATTTTGAGAAATGCCGGGGGCAGCCTTATAATTCCCTCTTACGCCAAGTTTGAAACTCTCCGCAAGGGCTGCATAGTTGTAGCAATCCAGCCAAGCAGGCACAACAAGGTGTGGTACTCCAGCCCTGCATTCACAGGTCAGTAATTTTTCATATGGAAGCGAAATGGAAGACCTACGACACAGCCTCATGATAGGAGCTTGCTCCCCCGTGGTGCACAGAGAGCACGACATGGCCAGTCTCCAGTAGACTCAAAGGATCAGCAGAAAGCCATTTCTCTACTCTCAGCCTACCTGATTTCACATGATCCTCGACCAAAGGCATCCAAACACCGTCTTCGAGCACGGGTTCGGTGTTCGGCATGATCTTCCATAGAACCTGTACCTCAGTCCTCTCCAAAACAACCTTCAACGAACCGGCCATTGCCCTAGCTCGTTCCTCGTCATACCGGAAGAAACTCCCAAGATTGATCAATACCGTCGGCGCTTTATTCAACCATTTGGCAAGTTCTGGGTCTTGTTCTTCTGCTGTGGCGACCGAGATGGCAATAGGTCCTGTCGTCGTTACGTTGGGAGGGGTGCGGATGAGAGGGATAGAGGCGCTGGGGGTATCTTGACAAATGAGATGGCCTAGAGGGGGGTCATGAAAATTGAAGTACGAGATGGGATCGAGTAGCCCATTGTCGTTCAAAAATTTTTGCTTTGATGCCTGATCTGGGCAAAACGTCATAGAATAGAGGAAGCAGGCCGCTTGATAGATGTTGGAAGTTATAGAACTCCAGGGGATGGGAAACGTATGAGCAGAACCCATGCTGTTTGTATTGTTCGTCAGTTTGCAAGTCATTTCAAAGGACAAGGACAAGACAGGGCCTTACGCTGGGAACTTCCAAAGGCCACTCAACCACGGCTGTGTTGATCCAAATATGTCTGCGAGCACATTCGGCGCGAGAACAGCATGCAGCCTCCGCTCGCTCCTGGCCGCATCCATTGCGGGCCTCAGGAAGATGTCAAGAACAACGACACCGGGATCCAGGTCTCGGATGAGGTCCCTCACAAAATTGTGCATTCGTAAATGATCCTCTCCGGTCCAGGGCGCAAGGTACACCTGCACTGCTTTCGCCACAGTGTCGATGCTACGAATGCCAGGCGGCCTAATGATCATCTCAGATGGCATCATCGTCGCAGGACCGAACTCAGGGCCAGGTAGCTCATGAAAAACCACATCACTCGACGAGGAGTTCTGTCTGCCTGCGTACGTGCGAATGCGATCGACTTTGGAGGCGAAGCTGGGGAATGAAGCGATATGAATCTTAATGTTGGGATGGTTCTTGAGCAGCGAGAATATCGTCGCGAGATGGACGTTCGAGAGACCATATTCAGTGTTGACTGCGAAGAGAACCGTGTCCGGCCTGCCCTTGACTGCTGTAGGAGGCTTGCGCTTGGAGGTCTTGAGGTGAACAGAAACGAGCCCCCCCAGAATGCCCACAAAGGCCGCCGCATAGATTTGATTCCAGTCAGCCATGGCTTGGAAGAACTCGTTGCTTGTCAAGAATTGCCGACGCGATGGATCATTACGCTAGAAAGAGGTTTGGGGAGATGGTCTACATGTATTCGCCAGACTCAACGGCAATGCTCGCTATCGAGACGAGGCACTGCCCATAGTTGAGACAAATGGCGACATAGCGTGCTGTAATTGCTAGGGGCGTTTTAATCTCAGCGTAGGCACCCGGCCACAGGCGTGGGTTTCGTCAGGCATAAACATGGAAGTGGAAGCTCGTTACTGCGCCGCAGGGAGCTTTCCCGGATAATTCAGGCTGACGTGAGATCCATTAACGTCGCTTATTTGCTGATGGGCCATTCGCCGCAAAAGTTGGTACTCGTACGACTCCTCGTTTTGGGACTTATGTGCAGCATCTTGCACGAAGGATTTCGGTTAAAACCTGGAATACCCAGATGGGAAAATAGCCAAGCGGAGAGGCGGTAGGCTCCAGGGAAAGTCGTGCGCATCTGAAACATGAACATTTCCGATACCTCAAATCACACAATATACTCTCTTAGATAATTTCCAGATATGATTTCATACCTACCTACCTGGGCAGTCTGGTGTATACATTGATGTTTAACTACGACCGCACCATCGCCAAAGAGAATTAAGAGGGCATCAGATGAAATGTTGCAGCCCAATGGAATGTGACAAGCACAGCCTTGGTAGCTAGATGGCATTTCTGTTTCTAGGGGCGTCTCTTAGATACCAGGGGAGCTCAAACAACGATCTTCGGCTAGTCTCCGTTGCCCGCCGAAACTGACGGAGGCTACCGTGCTGGCCTCTTCAGCGGGGCCGATGTCGATCATCAGGATCCGGCAGGCCCGGATTGTTGCGTTCAAGACGTTTCAGTCGGAATTCGGGGCCATCTCTGCCTACCAACAACTTGAATACTTAAACAGTTGCAATGTTTAGTACATCTCAAGCATTCCGCGGTATTGAAGGCGGAAACACTTGTCTGTATTTACTAGTAATTCATCGTGCTGCAAACCGAATGGTCCTCTACAGTGTGGAGGTCGCCCCAATTAAGTTCTCCCCAACTAAGTTCTCCCCAACTAAGTTCTCCCCAGTTGATGACCCGTCACTGAACACCAAACGTTTTCACTGACTTTCTTGCATCCAGTGTCATGTATTCTTCCAATGCGGGGAACAGCGCGCTCGTTCGGCAAAATGCAACCGACCCCTGAGTTTGCCGCGGCGAGGTGGGAGGGACACCGTAAGCCGTGGGAAAATACTGTGAGCGCCCGCAATGCCCCTGACTCGCCGGCTCCCAAACCCTGCATAACCAGTGTTATCAACTCCCATTTGCGGCGATAGCGCTGTCCAAAACCTCAATTGAGTGTTGTATATCATGAAGCTTTAGATTTGCATTGCCGATTCATCCTGCTGTGAGCTTCATCTTACTCGATTCTAGCAGTATTCCGAATCGGGGAGGAAATGTCGAAAAGAACGGATAGCCCAAGTTGGCAATGGAGTCTGGGCCTTCCCCTGGCCGCAGCCGGCGTCTTGGCCTACTTCTGGTCTGGACAGCCAGGGGGTTTTACTGCCAGTCAATCAACGAAGTCTAAGTACAGCCCGGCGGCGTCGGTCACAATCAACCAGGGCACCATTCTTGGCAGGCTAGTAACGGACGGTACGTTTCCTGAGCCTTTGGAAGGCTTCATGGGAATACCGTATGCACTCCCACCGGTCGGACAGTTGAGATTCCGCCATGCCGTCCCTGTAGCCGCTGGAAACGGCACACTCGAGGCTTTCGAATTGGGTCCAAGGTGGGTTTGAGCCAAGAGATGAGACAGACTATGAGTTGATAACCTAAACATGCGACTAGATGCCCTGGAAAGCAGCTTGTTCCCTTCACTGACGACGAGTGGCTGGGCCCCGACTGGGAGAGTGAAGACTGCTTGACTATCAACGTGTATCGTCCGAAAGGCCATACGGCCAGCGATAAGAAGCTTCCTGTCGCGGTGATGATCCCTGGAGGTGCATTCAACCGCGGAGCAGCTCGGATGCACAACACGCCATCGATGCTGGCTTGGTCTGAAGAGCCCTGGATTGGTGTCTCAATGCAGTATCGCATTGGTGTTGCGGGTGGCATGAACACCGCTCTAACCAAAAAAAAAGGTCTCTTGAACCTGGGCCTCAAGGACATGTATGTGGCCTTGGAGTGGGTTCAGAAGAACATCGCTGCTTTTGGTGGTGACCCTGATGATGTAACCATCATGGGACTATCTGCTGCTGCTCACGGTGTAAGCTGCCTTGATTATGGAAAAAGCTTCCTAGTTTTTGCTAACCGATGTGTAGATTGGTCATCTGGTTATGGACATCAACCAGAAGAAGAAGCTTTTCCATAAGGCCATCATGGATTCCGGCGGTCACACCGCCCGAGTAGTTCACCCACCCGAGTCGAAGCTCAACGAGGCTCATTTTCAGGAGTTTCTCGGGCTCACTGGCTGCAACAACCGCCCTGAGCATGAGATCCTTCCATGCCTTCGCGCGTTGCCTTCTTCGACAATCATTGAATCGGGTCAGAAAGTTTACGAGGAATCCAATCCATCTGTTCGATGGGCTTGGCAACCTGTACTCGACGATGACATCATCTCTCGGCGTCCCATTGATGCCTGGAAGTCTGGCAAGTGGAACAAGGTCCCTATCTTTACTGGATCTGCTCATAACGAGGGCGCGATGTACGTCCCCAAGGCAGCATCTTCACCTGATGATTTCACAGACTTCTTTCGCACTCTCCTCCCGCAGCTTTCAGATAAGGAGCTGGCTGAGCTGAACAAACTCTACCCTGACCCTTCCAAGTACCCGGGCTCAGAGTATGTGGAGACTCGCCCCCTCGATATCGGCGCACAATACAAGCGTGCCGAAGCTGCCTATGGACACTATGCATACACTTGCCCCGTCCGGCAGACTGCGATTTGGGGAAGCAAATCTCCGGAGGATCCCCCGGTATACCTATACCACTGGGCTCTCAATAAAACTGCTCTTTATGGGGCCAACCACGGTGATCAGATGCGGTATCAGACTTACAACGCTGAAGTGCGGTCTATCTCGCCCAAGCAAGATGAGATTGCTGGCTTGATGCATGCGTATGCCACCTCATTCATTGTGCATGGGGACCCCAACAAGATTAAGGGCAAGTTCGAGCAGCGTCCTGAGTGGTTGCCTTTTGCTGGCAACAAGGGAAAAGAGGCTGGAAAGACGATGATCTTCGGCGAGGGCAACGATGAGCGTGCTGGTGGCTTTAGCTTGGGAACCTCCGCTTATTTCGTAGATTACAAATGGGCGGAGAAGGAGTGTAACTTCTGGTGGAAGCAGACGGAAAACTTCGAGGACTGAGTGCAAGAAACTTGCCACGAATTCTCCTGACGCGCTTGTTCAGACGAATAGTTCTTTACATAGCGATGGCCTGATAAAGATTTCAATTGTCAAGTAAACCTTTTGCTGCTCATGACCTCTTGCCACTCGTTCTAGATACACTCTCCCAGCTTGCACATCTACTCCGATTTTGACAAGTGATAGGGAAACATGGGTCATTATTCGTATTCTAGTTGTACATGAAACGTATCTTCGTTCACAAAGCGCATCAAAACATATCCCACAAGTTCGGGAAAAGCTCATCAATAATCGGAACTTCTGACGACATCATCAACTGCTGAAACTCCGGCACAGTCGCAGAGGGACTGTCCGCCGTCATCAACTTCTCGACAACCTCGGCGTACTGCGCCAAACAGAGGTCTCCCAGGTCCCAACCCGACTTCTGCTGATGCGACTGTAATGAATCAATCAAATTGTTCGCCAGCCTCAAAGACGCGCTTTGAGCCAGGCCAGCCGCCGTGTTCTCTGTTTCTAGCGCGCATCGTAATAGGAACGTGATGGCCGAGGTGAACGCGAACGCGCTGACGGGCAACCAAAAGTCGCTGAGGTGGATCTCTTCCAACTCCTGGACGAGAAGAACGATCTCCTCGGCAGCCCGGCGAACTTGGATGTACCGGTTGGTTAGTGCGTCGCCAAGGGCTGCGTCCTCTTGTTTCTCAATATCGAGCTCAATTCTTCTCCGGAGAAGCTTGGTCGACAGATAAGCTAGCCGGAGGTTTGCCGCGCCGGGGATGTGTAGGTTGTTGCCGCGGGTAATGATTCTTCTCACGTCGTCGCTCAGAGAATCTTCCCATTGGCCAAGACTGAGTTCTAGCCCGAGAGACGTCTGACCGTTATCTTGGTCACGGTCCTGGTTGAGGTCGTATACGAACTCGAGGTACTTGTCGAGAACGCCTGTCAAGGTAACGAGAGCTATGAAAACTGAAGCAGCTCCGTTTTGCGCATCGCTTGCGTCTTTACTTGTGAGAAACTCCAGTGTGGGATCTGGAACATCATACTGGAAGCGTTTGATTTGAGGCGGTGTGCCGTAAGCCAGACTTAGCCTGTAAAACATCGTATTAGCCATTGATCATCAGTACCTTGTTTAGAGAAAGTCTCACCATTTATCATGAACCACCAAGGCCCACCATATCTTCATTCTCAAACACTTCTCAGGGATAGAGATATTCCAGTCGGTTGGATCGCGATTGAGACCTAACGACTGTGCCAATGAAACAGCAGCACCGAGCTGGATCTCGTTCATGATCATGGAAGTGGTTGGCCTGCCCCCGACATTGAGAATGATGGCAATAATTGTGGAGATCCCGGGTGAAATATGTAGCTCAGAGAAGAGCGTCTCGGTTGCTTGGTTCCATATGAACCGGGAATCAGGGCAATACTCCGATGGCAAGTCTGGACAGTTCTTCCAAAAGATCATCGAGTGAGCATAGAGAACTGACAACAAGGCCGGTGATATCCTGTCTCTAGCGGTTTGAAACTGGTGCTTGAAGGACACTTCATCCAGAAGCGGAAAGCAGATGTTGACTTTTTGGAAGTATCTACGCCACAGCCGTTAGCATTGTGGTCTGATGCTTAACCCATGACAAGGAGATTTTTTGCCAAGAGTCCTCTGATGTGGGGACGAGCTTTCATCATCCAGCCCCCAATATCAACAGGGGTTGCTCTTCTGACAAGCGAAAAAAGAAACGTCTTCGACTTACAGATCGATGAGTGTCGATGTCCATGGCTCTAACATCTTCTCCACAATCTGATACTTCTGCAACGGCGCCGTTTGCCGGGGCGAGAGACCGAAAGGCCGCTTCCGGACTGCCGTGAAGATAACAGGCTTCCGAATTCCACCGGACAAGTCCATTGATGAACGCGGCGTTTGTCCCACTTGCGATCCCGGCCTTGGCTTGACCACCCTAATCATCCTTTCATGAATGCTTGGTTCCGAGCTCAGGTAATCTGCGAGCACCTGTGTGTCGTTTGTAACAGCCGGACCAATGATATGCGAATTGTCTTCGTCTTCGGGACTGTCCAAAGCCAGCATCAAGTGCGGATTATGCGGACTCAGCACAGCTTTGGGACCCGGTGCTGATGTCGTGCTCGTCGGTGGAGACGTAGAGGTGGTCCTCACATGTATGCTGCTCTGGGGTGCCTTAGCTGCTGCGACAGCGAGAGGTTCCCTTCGACATGGCGTGTTGGACTGGGGGGTCCGGTACGATTTCTGGATTTTCCCGGGGTTCAACGGCGCACGCCCAGCGCTTCGAGGCGACGGCGGAAATTCGCAGTCAGTGCCGTAGACATGGCACATTTGACACGTCGAAGAGCTAATCCCCTCCTGCTGCTGGCATCGCGACTTGCGGCGCCGGCACTGCAAGCATGCTGGGCGCAAATGGGACCGGTACGGCCGGGGCGTCGGTTGGTCTCCTGATGCTGTAGACATTCTGCCCTTCCAGTGTCTGAGTTGTCCGTGTCTGAGCTCTGTTCTGTGGTTGCGGAGTCCGGATATCGGCTGATGACTCGGGCAAAGGTTGGGTGGGAGTTGCGTTGTTGATATTTCCCCGCGGAAAGCTCCACAACCATTATCATGGCTTAATCCCGATCAAAGACGCTAGTGCTCATATCTCTGTTAGTCAACGCGCAAGCTGATAAGGCGGAGGTTCACCGAGAAGACTCCACTTTGTCGTTTCCAGCAAGAGATTCAGCACTTCGGCGGTCAAATCTGGACTCCGGGGCCATTCGGTTTACCGATGCCGCACAGTGCCCACGGTAACTCCACCCGCTCTCCACGTTAATGAACCCAGCGGCATGTAGGCCCCATCCCGACGCGGGGAAGCGTCTTGCAGTCCTCGGTTCCTTATCAAGTTATGGATCCTGTTACTGGGATAGCACGCTGGCTTGGCTGGGAGTTATCGCCTGACATGTTATCTGCAGCCTATGCCATCTGGGACCGAAGTCTTCAGTAGTCAGCGCCTATCGGCATGTATCTTATCGAGTTGGTCAACGAGTCGTAGGCGCTATCAGAGCCACCACCGGGTATCATTTGCCCCTTGTAATGACAATGAATAAAAAGACGACCGCAACCTGGCAGTTTTCCGCTGCGGAAAAGTGTCGACAACTCGCCCTTGTCCGAGAGCTCAACAACTCCAACAATATTGCTGCCTCTTGCCATTTGCAACCAACACTAGCAATAATAGCAACTCCCTTTCACTAGGCCGAGTTGCATCCACTTTGTTCAATCGCGTGCTCGAGCACATCATCTCTAGGAGTAAAGAACGACCCGCCAGTCTGGTCAGACTTCCCCGGACTCCACAATGGCCATCGAATCGTCTATAAACGAAGGGCAGCTGAAGCCCAAGGACCCTGAAATTGCGGAGAAGGCACCATCCATCGCGGCTAGTGTCGGCGAGGAGCTCAAGACCGGTCAAGTCGAGCTCCTCGACGAGGCCGAGGTTTTTCTGCAGCAGAATGGCATCCCCCACTCGCGGCTCAAGGAGCTGCTCGAGGATGAGGCCGCACAGAAGAAGCTTGTTCGACACATTGACCTGACCCTTCTTCCCTTGCTTATGGGAACAGTGAGTTCAGTTCTATTACGTACTGCTTTGTACAGTCAATTAATCATCCCTCAGTACTTCTTGCAATACATCGACAAGCAGGCACTAAGCTACGGCGCCGTCTTCGACCTCTTCGAGACAACAAACACATCTCAGAGCCAGTACTCATGGCTTGCCAGCATCTTCTACTTCGCGTACCTTCTCGCAGAATGGCCGGCCAGCTACCTCGCTCAGCACTTCCCCACTGGCACTGTCGTCAGCGTCTTCGTCACTTGCTGGGGGATTGTTCTGACATGCACCGCCGCATCTCACAGTTTTGCCGGCCTCGCGGTCTGCCGATTTTTGCTGGGCATGTTTGAGGCTGTCATCACACCAGCATTCATGCTTGTCACCAGCATGTGGTACACTCGTAAGGAGGCGCCCGTGCGAGCCGGAGCATTTTACTGCTTCAACGGTATCGGTTCCATGGTCGGCGGCATCTTGTTCTACGGCGTTGGGCAGGCTGACGGATGGGATGTGTGGAGAATCATCTTTATCATTTGCGGTGGTATGACCGTCATCTGGGGTGTTGTCCTGTTCTTCTTCCTCCCCAACAACATTCTCACCGCCAAGCGCTACACGGTGGAGCAAAAGGCTCTGCTGATTGCTCGCAGCCAGAGCAACAAGACCGGTGTCTTCAGCAGCAAGATCAAGCCAGCGCAGATTAAGGAGGCCTTCAAGGATATCCAAATCTGGTTGTTGTTCTTCTACACACTGCTCAACGAAATTGTCAACGGAGGTATTGCCAACTTCGGAAAATTGATCGTTAAGGGCTTTACCAAGGATGCTCTCTTGACTACTGCCTATGGTATTCCGTACGGCGCTTGGGTCGCCTTCTTCATTTTCACAGGACCTTTCTGTGCATCTAAGTTCAAGAACTTCCGCACAATTGTCATGATGACCTGGGTGTTGCCCACACTCATTGCTGTTTCCCTCTTTTTGAAGCTGGACAGAGGCAATAAGAACGGTCTGTTGATGGCATACTACATTGTAAGTTGACGGGGAACTAAGATACAAGAGTGTAGGTAGGCTAACCGGTGATTACAGAGCCCTTCATTCGTCGGTGCCCTCGTCGTCGCCCTGCAGATGCCTGCTGCCAACGTTGCAGGATACACGAAGCGTGTCACATCCACTGCATTCGTCTTCTTGGCATACTGTGTAGGAAACATCATCGGACCCCAGGCCTTCCTTGCATCAGAAGCCCCCATTTACGGCACTGGTTGCAAGGTTATCATGGGGTGCACTGCCGGTCAGGTCATTATTGCTATTGCTATTCGCATCCTGTTGAAGCGCCGCAACGCAAAGCGAGATGCAGAGGCTGCGGCCAGTGGGCACAATGCCGCGGAGGAGGATGATGAGGTCTTGATGGATTTGACGGACTTCGAGAACAGGAAGTTCAGGTACTCCTACTAGAGACCTGACAACATGAGTTTGATAGCAAGCGACTTTGATACTTGATAATAACCAATGCCGTGGGCATGCAACTATTTCAACATTGCGTCAATTTCAGCATTTGAGTGTTTACTCAGGGGCACTGCTGCGACCGAATAATCCCCGACACCGCAAGAGAGACTCGACTATATCGTATACGAAATCAACAAAAAGGCTCAAATTCGGCTCTGATTGACATAAGCCACTTTATTTAACAGCAGGCAGCTTACCCAAGCTTGGTCCAAAATTCACTAATGAGGCCCGCAACTTCTGGGACTCTTTCTCTAACTACACCGTGTCCAACCTGGGGAACAACAGAAACGTTCGTGAACCCAAGCTCAGTAAGCTGGCTTTCGCTGCACAAATCATCCAGCCCGCCCAAGACCGCAAGCGACGGGATTTTCGTCTCGACTGCTTTGGCAAACGCAGCGTCGTTGTCCAAGACATGACCATCTCTGAAGATCGCAATTACGGAAGCGGTATGACCGGGATGCTCACGCATTTGCCACTCTCTCACAGCCTCAGCAACAACTTCTCCCTTGGCCGCCCTGTCCTTCCAGTCTGCAGGTACAACCAACTCGCCACCTTCAAGAAATCCCAACACAAATTTCCGAGCGCCAGCCTCATCGATATTATCCTTCCTCAAATATTGCTGTTTCTCCGCCGTGAAATTGGCAGCATGGAGGAGACCAGCCGGCGCAACGAGAGTGAAACTCTGCACACGTGCCGCTCTTGAGGCAGTATATCCGGCCGTTAGGGAGGCGCCGAAGGAGAAGCCCACGATGTGTGCGGAGGGCCAATCCAGATGATCCAACAGATCATCAATAAGCTGGTGAAACAGGCTCGCTTCATGCGGGACAACAGGTGTGTCGCTCAGTCCGTGACCCCAGAGGTCAACCAATACGAAATGCGAACGCGGGAACGATCCATGAAGGCTGCGGGCGAGCGGAAGCATGCCAAGGGCCGGAGTTTGCACGCCGTGAATGAATAGGACTCGCTCGGGCGTAGATGAGCCCTCGCTATCTGATGAAGGGGGCATCTCATAGTAGGCGGCTTTACCAGTGGCAGTCTTCAAGAACTTGGCCGGTGGTAGGAGCGCACCGAAAGTCTCCGTAAAGGCCGACTCAGAGGGACCCTGTATCGGGGCTTTTGAGGTGGCGGTCGCCCCACCTGGGCGAGGAAGAACGAGAAATTCGGAGCTGTGGGACATGTTGAGTCGGGGATGTGTGATGAATGGTAATTGTGGCTCCAGTCGTGATGCGGCTTTTCTGGTGTTGAAAACAAAGGCTTGGATGTCAGCGCTAGGGCGTAGAGGTGGAGACGCTGAGACCCTTATCGATGGGATCCACACCTTCACTGAGGTAAGGTACGCATTGAAGCATCCTTGACAAAGGCATACTTTCCCTTAACTAACACCGTCTGAAGCTAGACGCAATTCAATACGCAAAGAAAGAGTACAAACTCAGACTGTCTAAGAGAAGTAAGCTGCCCATCCCTTCAATACTGGGAACGCATCGAAAGGAGACCCGGACGAGGAAAGGCGGAGATGTGGGAGGGACTGATTGAGTGCCGGGACAACTAAACACTACACGTCGTCGAAGCAAACAAATTTGAAAGCAACCACCATGATTAGACATTATATACATCGAAGAAGAATCAGGTGGTGGGCCGCGGAGTCTCTGGAGCGGCGATCACGACCTCGACGCAGTACAAGTGGCCATCTTTCCAGCCCCCACAGCTGTTGACCGAGGGGTTCTACACACGTTCTGGGTCAGTGGATATTTCGGCCGTGGCCAGCCGGCTTGACGCACTCATTTGGCAAAGTCTGCCATTGTCAGTCCACTCCACTAGACCGCAAACTCGCAGGGAAGTCCGTCGTCTGCATCCCATCACTAGCTGCAGTTTGGGTCGGTGTTGGGATCGAATTTCAGGCTCGGGCTCGGACTGCTGCCTCGCCGCTGGAGGGGGAAGCTGGCTGAGCTCCCGAGAGTACCGAGGACGCCAGTAACGACGCTGAGAATGAAAAATCGGTTGGATATCTTCTGGAAAGAACGATGCGGTTTACAGACAACGAATGAGAGACAAAGGTGAGAGCTGTGTCTTGTCTGATCAATACATCCCCTTTATATGAGACTTCGGTGCTTGTATCTGGCGTCATGACAAACCCATCACATTTTCGCTCTTATTGATGCGAGGTTCAAAAATTCTTTTTCAACCAACATTGCCAGTAGCCTCTTCTTCCGACACCTCGGGCTCAATTATCACAACACCCAATACCTGCAGAGTAGTAACATGCGGAGGCCAGAGCAATGCAGCTAGACTTAAACATAAGGTGCCCCAGACTAGGCCTGGTCAGGAAGACAGTCTGGGGTAGCGGGGCCAGCCAAGAATTGGTGATCAGTCACATTCGTCACCAAGGGTCTCGTGAGAACTCATCCTTCAAGGGGCGGGCTTTTACTTCCAACAGACTTATTCGACGCATGAGATCAACGTGGCATTTTGATCACCCAGGCAAGAAGTAGTGCGATGCAAGATCCGTGACCAGGACGGCTATGCTTGAGTTCGCAGGCTGTCCAAATGGGACGTGGCCTGACCCGGAAGGCATGCTGGGCCCTCGGTTCTGCAATGCCCCTAAAAGTTCGGCTAGTGGTAGGGACTTCAGTGGCAAAGTGTTGGTCTTGTCAGTTCTTGCGTGGATCCTTGCAATAGGGAGCATGTGATAGCGATGGGATCGCAGGCCTAAGTTGTTACCCTTGGTAGCGCTCAGGGAGAAGGTTGCGCAGCCAAGCAGCCTTCAAAACGACCCAATGGACCCTTCTTCAAACTTCGGGCGCTGCAGCGTGCATTTATTGGCAAACGTCATGCCAAATCGTTGCAGTGCATGGTTAGAGCCAGCTCTCCCAGTGATGACGACAGCATGGAACCAAATGGGAAGTCTATGTTTGACGACGGCAGTGGATTCATAACGAGAGGAGCACATTGATTACCATGGGCCACAATGGATCACGTTCTCGCCACTCACTTCACCACTAAGAGCCAAACAACCTTTATTGCCAAATGTAGGGTTCAAGATCCCGAGCAAAATGAATTCAGTTCTGGTAGTCAACTTGGTTCTCGGACATGAGTATGAGCTACAGCTGATGCTGTAACTTCAAGGTCGAAGGCCTACCTGTTGAGTCCACATCATGGAAGATGTGTTTGAAAGCTAAGCTACATGTATGTTATGTCATGATATCATGTCCACTTCCAAGATCCGATTCAATTCAGTGAAGTCTTTGTTATGTTGTGCAAAATACCGCTATGGTACAACAGAGGATGGGCAAGAACGCTCTGGGCAGGCCGAGAGCCAATCAAGTGGCAACAGGCTGAACCGAATTTGTTCTGAGAATTTTACTCCAATTTCACAATGAATGCTCCTCTCAGATCGAAATTTTAGGTCCTGTTTAGCGGGGGATCGGCGCAACATGGAGAATTGACGTACAGTCAGCCCGACTCGGACAACGTGGACGTGGACTTCGGACTCTCATGTTGGTTTCTGTTCGTGTTTTCATCTTCAAAGTGGAAACAAAGGTGACTCTTAATTTTCATCTTCATATCCACCAGAATGAATCATGCGCCCCGGACTTACGGGTTTATCTGCAAGCTAATCCCACCGAGGGAGTACGTGCTTCAGAGCAACCCCACAACACTCAATGAGAGCATGGATTTGGTCTGAGGCATCAAAAGGATCACAGCAGTTACAAAATACAGTTCAGTAATCATGGAAAACATGGTGTCGCGAGCGGGTCTTGAAACATGCACTGAAAGTAGACATCCGACTGACTTACTAATATGGACCCGAAAACTAATTCCGCCGAGATATATGTTGTCCATCTTCAATCCCTTAAATGTCCAATGATCCGGGCACGAGTTTCGAAAGTCTGATTCACTTATATAAACTTGGCTCGCACATTGAACCAATCACGCAAATTTCCAACACGACATTACCAGACGCTTTCTCGGCATTCACTACTTTCCATCTTTGAAAATGACTTCCTTGGTCCCCAAAACCGACTCCTCTACTAAAACCGACGACTCTGCATTTCACGATGGCGGGGACACCATACACTGCAACGATCTCAGATGGCTGCCTCTAGCGCCCAAGGTCTGGATCAAGCTAGTGAAACTCTCTCCCGAAACAGGCTCTTATACTGTTATCGTCCGCGCGGAGAAGGGAGGAGTTCTTCCTCGGCATCGACACATCGAAAGCGCGGAGATCTATGTCATTCGAGGCGACGGCAAGCACCCTCAAACGGGACATTTCGCACAGGGAGACTATGTATCTGAGAGGAAGGGCGCGGTCCATGACCCGCTTGTGTTCGAGGATGAGGTGGAGATGTTGATGATGAGCAATGGTCCCTCCGCTTTCATTGATGATGAGGGTCGTGAATTGTTTTTGATGGATGTTTCCATGCTTCAACACCTGGCAGATTCGACTTCGGAAGCATCGTAATTGGGTGGAGACTTGAACATGTCGTGAACGAGTCTTCGATTGGCAGTGGAACTCAGCCTGGACGTTTAGGTAAGAGCTTCTTCTAAGCATGTAGTTGAACGCGACTGAACACCAGCTGGAACAGGAAAGCGGGCGTCTGGTATGTGCTGATGACAATGGGAATACAACTCTAAGTCTATTTCCGGAAGCATGGCGGGCCAAGGCACCCATGTCTGACGTCTATGATTGAGAAAAAGTCCCAAAACTCCAAATAGTCTATCGCTAGATCGCTTAATGCATGGAAGGTAACGCTCATCATCTAAAGCTTCGCAATTCCAAATCCATCTCTCTTTGAGCGTCCGAGCAGTCCTCTGTTGAGCTCCTTCAGGCTGGCGGTGCCCATCAACGCCATGGTTCTGTGAAGCTCTCGCTCAAGGATGTGGAGCACTCCCTCAACACCTTTCTGACCGTCCCATGCCAAGCCCCAAAGAGCAGTGCGTCCGATGAGACACAGATCAGCGCCGAGAGCCAGCGCCTTGAAGACGTCGCTTCCTCGAGTGATGCCTCCGTCGAAGATGACGGGTATCCTGCCCCTCACCGCATCAACAATCTCGGGCAATGCCTCCAGTGTCGCCGGGACGTCATCCAGCTGGCGACCACCGTGGTTCGAAACGACAACTCCATCGCAACCAGCCTCCACGGCCCGTTGAGCATCCTCAGCCGTGATGATGCCCTTGACAAGAATCTTCATCTTCGTTTGCGACTTGAGCCAAGGGATGACCTCGTTCCACTCCAGGCTAGCATCGACAAGCGAGCCGTGGTACTCATCCACGATCTTGTTGTACTCCGCCGCCGTCTCAGCGCGCAGGAGCATGTTGGCTCTCGAAATGGCGCCGACCTTTCGCGACTCCATGTTCGCCATTGACAGACCAGCCGGGAGGGTCAAGGGCGTCTTGCGCTCCTGCAGACGGTTTCCGAGGACGACGGTGTCGACGGTGAGGACAAGCGCTTCGTAGCCAGCGTTTTCGGCACGCTTGATCAGGCCTGAGGTGAGCTCACGGTTGCCTAGGAAGTAGAGCTGGAACCACGGCTTCGGGTACTCGGGGCCGCGGTCGGGGAGAACTTTCGCGACATCTTCGAGGGAGGTGGTGGCGTTGCTGGAGAGGGTGAGATTGGTTCCGAGATTTGAGGCAGCACGGGCGACGTCGAGTTCGCCTTCGCCGCCGACGAGTCTTTGGTATGCGCTCGGCGCGATCGCGATCGGGATGTCGTAGCGCTTGCCGAAGATCGTTGTTGAGGTGTCGATCTTGGAGACGTTTCGGAGTGTTTGGGGACGGAGGAGGAGCCTGCAAGACAGATCAGTCAATTGAATGAGACGGAGTGAGGAGAAATTCTTACTCTCTGTACACAGCTTGATTGCGCTCACGGGTGTGCTCGTCGTCGGCGCCGGTGGTGTAGTAATCCCATACTGGCTTTGGCAGACGCGCCTTGGCGATCTCGTACGCGTCGGCGACGGTCACTACCTTCGGAGGAACTTCTTTGATAGTCATGTTGAATGTGTTGTGGTGAAAGAAAGTGAGTGGTAAATTAAAATCGGGTGGATTGTGGCGGAGACCTAGTATTTGTTTATCGGGCCAGGGGTAAGCACTTGTTGTAAGCACTGGCAGAATTGACGATGTTGGTTCCCACGATGTTCCGAAACTCGGCGTCGCGAGATACGGGCCACCCTGACTTCTATGGCATCATCATCGTGAACGAGCGGACCTCCGACTCGCCGGGCCGTGTCAGCTCGGCGGTTCGGTGTCAACGTTGCCGATGTCGGAGCCGTGCACCTGTTTTGGTCGGCGCCTCTCGGTGTGTACCGTGGTACGCCGTACATAATCGCCGGTAATTACTCAAACAGGCATTCCCAGCATTTCCTCCCGCGTCCAGTATTTCCTCATATTCTCCGCGCCCAGCATTTCGACTTCTAGGTCCAGATGCAGTAAAAGGACATGGCCCCAAGGCTCCATTTTGCTCCTCAGTATCGCAAGGTCCAGCTTGGTTTTGCGCGATCGACATTTTTCTAGATATTGCTGCAAGTCTTCGAGGCCATGATGTATCTCCCGGTGCTGTTCCAGCAGAAGTGCATTGTCACCCCTGAATTCAGGCATCTTCTGCGCCAGCATTGGAAATAGAGACCTCTCTTCGATATTGTGGTGGTTCGTCAGACGGTAACAGAAGAAAAGCCCTTCCCTGAGAATCTGGTCATCCGTCATTTTTGGCGGGCCGTCAACAGGGGGTATTGTGGAATCTTGAAGACGCTTCCAGGTCCGACGAAAGTGGTTGTGCTATACAGACAATACGTCAGAATTACTTGAGAGGTCGCTGAAGACCAGGGATCGCTGAGATCCAGCCTCCCCAACAAAAGAACTCACGAAGGTCTGCATCATATTGGACAAGCGGTTGTAAACGTCAAACTCCGATGGCCCCAGTGGCTCATTAGCGGGCTCCATTTCTCCAGAGTCAGTGCGTGTTGCGGTGAGTGCTCCCACGGGGCCCCGTGATTCTGGTGTAAGCTGCCGGTGGGGTTGGTTTGAAGAGAGTGCGAACATTGACTTGAGCTTGACCTGCCAATCGCTTGCTTGACAGCCTAATAGCAGATACAATGGTTCTTATAGCGCTTTCGCCTAATAATGTTGTGACTTCTCTTGCTCAATCATGAATGCTTTCAAGGAACAAGTTCGGAAGAGGAGCGAGGGTGAAGTAATGTGGCTTGAGTATCCCCGCAATGGGGCTTTTTGCTGGGTAATCAGCGCCAATTGGTGGGTAATCAAGTCCCTAGAACATTTCTAATACACTGTCATCAAGCACTATCCACACGGCATGCTTATTTTCAACATCTCAGCTTGCAAAATTTGCTAATTTCAAATTGCCCAGTACACATTGGTATTAGCGACGTGGCTAAAAGAATTTGACGCATTATTTTATCACGCAATGTTTCGGTGATCAGCTGGCTGTTGGCACAGTTATGTCTAATTGGACCTACAGCGAGCGCATTGCCGAGTGCTCGCATACAAATATTGAGTATTTGATCATGGTAGATGCCGCAAAAGTATGCATGAACACGAAATAAATCCTGCAAATTCCCACTTCAATTGAAATATCAGGCCCCAATTGAAAGACGTATTTGCACGACTGTCAGCTTATAATGTAGAATAAAACTACTCAAATTACCAAACCTAAAACAAAACACATCTATGACCTCTATCTTCTTACACTGCCTCTAAGCTACACCAAGAATGACAAAAGAAAATGAGCTACAATCTTTCTGTGAGTCGTTCAAGACCAAGCTTGGACATGAATACTAAACCCATGCTCATTCCGCTTGGGGGTCCTGGACAGACAGGTCAATCTCCTCCTTGCGTCTGCGAACAGAAACTTTGACAGTAGAGTCTGATTCACAAGTGAACCCATACTCCATGTACTTTGGCGTCTGATTCTCAGCAAACTCAAAGTCATACTTGAGAAGAAAATGAGCCAGAATAACCTTGGCTTCGTTTCCGGCAAAGAAGCGACCAGGGCAAGAGTGCATGCCGTGTCCGAAGCCCATGTGGCTTGTGCTGGTGCTCACGAGCTGGCTTACGGCATCGTTGGGGCCACCGCGCTCCTTGAAGTATCTGTAGCCATCGAATTCGAGAGGATTGGTGTAGACCTTAGGATCCCACATGCGTTCAGCGGAGACGACGATGGAAGCTCCGCGGGCGAGGAAAGTTCCGTCGGGAAGCTGGATGTCTTCGACTGTCTTGCGGTTCATTCCCACTATTCGAAGGTCAGTTCATTTCCTTCTTCGAACACAAGGCGTCATGATTTCGTGACGTTAGGAGACTTACCAATCTGGTTGGGCTTCAGGCGCTGACTTTCCTTCAGAACACTATCCATCAACTTCATGTTGTGCAGAGCCGTCTTCTTCCAGCCTCCTTCGCCAATGACGCGAATAACCTCTTCTCTCAGGGGTTGGATCAGCTCAGGGTGCTGCAAGATGTCGTACATAGCTTGACAAACAAGATCGGCAGTGGTGTGTACGGCAACGCTGGCCAACATCAGCTGACCAACGGCCGGATTGTACTTCTGTCCCTTAGCCATCTCCTCAAACCATGTAATACCATCCAGGTACTCGACGGCCGGTGATTCTTCCTTGCGTCTCTTGATCTCAGCAAAGACGTGCTTCTCGGCGTCTCTGATATATGCGCGGAGGAGCCGAGTTCTGGGAAGAAACCAGGCGACAACAGGTCGAAGGAATTCAGGCCACTTGCGCATATCCTGCATGGCAAAGACGCTCGTCTCGACGTAGTTGATGACAGTGTGAAGCCATTCGTCGTTTCGGCCAAGGCGCTCGCCAACGAAGATGCGACCAGAGAGTCTAGAGACGACATCAAGGACGACTTCCTTGAGAACGACATCGTGGGGGTCTGAGAAGATTGGTCAGGGCAACTGCAGCCAGGAGCGCAGTGGACGCTGAAACTTACCTTTCGAGTCGGTGAGAGTGTTCTTGATAACCATGTCTGCTTCCTGGGAGAGAATGCTGGTGATTTTACCTGTTGCGAAAGTCATGTATCAGTCTCATTCTCCGTCACATTATTTGAATTATGGGGAGAGAACGTACCCAGGGTCTTTGTTAGCCTTAGTTTCACTACATTCTGAAGTCTCTCGGCCGGGTCGCAAGCTTCCTTGTAAGGCTCAAAGCCAGAGTAATGAGCTTGGAAGTCCTACAAATCCCGTGTAAGCTAGTAGTCACAAAGTGTGAGGAGTAGAGTTCAAATCAACTTACGTCGGCAAGACCTTGTGTGAAACTGAAGCGCTTGTCGTTCCGGATCTCCTGGCCAACATCGGGAGGTAGAATGATAACGTCGCCAACGTCACCCAACACGCGAAAAGGTTTTCCCAACAGACTATTGGCTGAAAGGTACATCAAGTTTCGGGCATTGAGGATGATCTCCTGCGCAGCTCTAGCCGAAGACCATTCAAAAGGCTTCTTGGGGTTGAGGTACGGAAGCTTGGTCGTACGGTCCCTCATAAGAAACAGGGACAAAATGGCGACAGTCGCGCATGATGCCACCACGTACCACGAGGACGTGGAAGGGTCCTGGCGGTCGGTGACTGCGTTGTCGAAAGATGTCGTGTTAAAGACGTCCATGCTGAAATCAGGTGGATTTGCGGTGGAGAGAAGCTGACTTTGTAATCTGAATGGTTGGAGTGTTCGTCTGTTGATTCAAAATTCCAACGGGAATTTTCACATATACCCGTGTTCTTTCGGCGGGCGGCGGACTTTGGTTGTCCGTGGCCCCGCGGTCAGCTCCGTCACCGCCTCACCGGGGCAGTGATGTTCGGCCGATGTCCACACTGAAACGGCCCGGCAGTCGTGTCAACTGAATAATCCATCCAGCGGCTGTCTGAGGGATGAACCAATGAGCTTGACGCGAATGGTTCAACCGGAGTTTGCGGAGGGCGTCCGCGAGGGGAACCGTTCCATCCCACCGGGCCATCATGCAGATCACCCTTGCTGCCAAGTGCCGGAACCTTAATTGTGACCGTGTATTCGTTCTAGAAATCAATTGCTGCCAAGCTCATTGGGCGAATTGTGTCGGTTTCGTATCAATCTTGAAAGTGGGGGTTCATCTCTTGCCGCCGGCGGGATAGCGTACCCGCGTCGTGATGCTCAAGAGGAGTCGTTCACGTCAGAGCCTTGGCAATGTCCGCTGCGTGATGAATCCATAGACTCGCAGAATTGGTTCAGATCCAGAAAACTCGAATTTGAAGATCACGGAGTTTTCCCGCATGTACGTCCGCTCACCGAACGCAACGCCAATACATGTATATATCAAGGTTCACGCCAGTGCAAGCCGAGAGAGCCCATCAGAAATTACCGGGAGAAAGGAATTTATTATATTATAACATGGCCATGTACCAACCACTAGCCTCTGACATTAACCGACAAGGTCTATAAACATCAATTTCAAGAGGACCACAATGCCCTTAGATCTTGACCAGATGCATTTGTAGCACTGGCGACCTCAGATAGTACGAGTGCATCTTACCCCTCTTCGTACAACTTACGTTCAAATCCAATCAAACGTTGGCTGTGTCTTCTTACATGTCAGCAAATAGACAATGTGAGACTCCTTACGTGTTTTTAGGAGTCTCCCGAGCAACAATCGGCCTTTGATATGAATATAATCTCAGCCCTAAGTGCAGCTGAACAGTCACAGGCAAGATTGACGTCAGCGGCTGTGAGCTAGGCATTGGACGACCCCGCTCCCGAATGCTCAACACTCAAGCTACCATTCACACTGCCCTACGGAAATCTGTAGATGTGGTGTGAATTGGTGGGACAGAGATGTTCGGGGCAACATCAGAGTCTTACACCTCACTCAAGTGGAACTTGTTAACAGCGGTGAGTCACAAACAGCGAAGGAACCGCACCAATCCGAAGGATATCAGAGTTGCAAGTGTATGTTCCATTTCAAGCGAGGAACGCCACAAGTCTGTTGCTAGGCACTGTTCGGCCTCAGATAACGCCGCTTCCCTTCATGCTGACCGGCGATGCCTGCCTTCCCATGCAAGGGGCTCCAGAACGCGGGGTAATTATGCTCCAAAGCCTGCCATTTAATTAGCAGCCTGCAACCTTAATCTCTATTTTCCCTTCGAAATTATCCGTCAACGATCTCTTCATGACTGTTTTCTTCTAGTCCTCCTCTAAGATCCTAATTCCGTTGATCATATTGAGTACGACCACCGTCAGGCCGCCCAACATGGTCACCACAAGAAGCAAGAAAGCGGGGGATGCACAGCAGCAAGAGCCGGAGAAAGATGCATCTCAGCAACAGCCAAGTCTACGTCTGTATCGAGGCAATTGCCATTGCGGATCCTTCGTTTACGAAGCTGAGTTACCGGAGATCAAGTCGGCGATGGAATGCAACTGTAGCATCTGCCACAAGAAAGGGTACCTCTGGGTCTTTCCCACAGAAGGAAGCAAGTTCGATATTGTCAAAGGCGACAAGAATGCTCTTTCGCAATACACCTTTGGTGCGAAGAAGCTTGCTCATAAGGTACAAATTCGATGACGAATATGCGAAGACAAGATACCTAGCCTAGTCGCTGACATTGACTTTGCAGTTCTGTCCCACTTGTGCCACGCCTGTTATGGGGGAGTTCATTGGAGGGAACGGCAGAGCCTTCAACGTGAGTGGCCTCCTTATCGCGATACTCCATATGCACACGATGAGGCACTAAACCATCCTTCATCTGCAGATTCGTACCATTCAAGGTATTGATGTTTTTGAGTTGGAGAAGCAACCGTGAGCCTTTCTTGAAGATGCATATCTCTTTGGAAGATAAATCCTAGGAGGACTCCATTTGGCTAATCAGCTTGTTCCCAGGTACGATGGCGCTGCTCTCGGAGACAAATATGCATCTCCCAAACATAACGGGCCGCTGCCCCCTGCCATCGACGGCAGCAAGCTCTACACCGGCTCTTGTCATTGCGGCGCAGTCACCGTGGCTTTCATGAGCGAGCCGCTGGATGAAACAAATGACAATGAAACAGCCGAGTGCAACTGCAGTATCTGCGTGAGGGTCAGTCGAAGTGTTTCTTTGGCGGTGTAAGTTCAGACGCTGACGGAAACGAAACAGAACGCCTACCGATGGATCTATCCGAAGAAGGAACGAGTCGTTCTCCACGCCACCGAACCCGCCAACATCGGCCGATACAGCTTTTCGCGTCACGTCCTGAACAAGACATTCTGCAAGATATGCGGTGTGTGCATGACTAACGAGTACAACCATCTCTCCGATGAGGAGCGAAAGGCTATCGGGGCAGTGCCAGCCGATGGATTTGGCGAGCGCATAAAGGCTGGACACCCGGTCAATTTACGTGTCCTGCCCGACGTGGACTTGAAGAAGATGAAGCCCCCAGTCTTGAAGGATGGGGCCAACAAGATCTCACCGCCCTATAAGAACCCTTAGGTGTGAGGCTTGGTGTCCTGATGTTCGAGATTGGCTCTATATCACGTTCATTTAATCTTTCAAGGCAACAAACAGTCTCATAGACTTGGGCCTCATCGCATCTGCTAGAAAAGAAAGCAATAATGAATATTTCTAGCAGTATTTCATCGTACTACCACCTGGATCCGCCCCAAGTTGCTTACCCGAGCAAATTGGGAAGATGGGTTTCCTTCACGTTGAGAAGTAATCTTGACTACACACAGATACGTGCCAGCAATATCATAAACAAATGGCACAACCAGGTCAACGAATTCGTTAGGTTCGCCAAATGGCAGGCTTTCGAACGTCTTGCCCCCCAGAGAATCCCACTCGACAGCGACGATTTTGCCAGCCCCAACAGGTGCTACCGCCCGCACAATGAAATTTACCTCGGTACCCCTTTGAATGTTTCCAATAAGCGACGGATTCATGGAAAGCTCTACAATGGGCTGGATACCATGCCGATCGTCTGCTTCGCCAGAAGGAATGACCTGGCTATTCTGAACTTGATAACTCGTCGATGCTGGTGGTTGAATACCGTCCTCAACCCAGGCACAGAGACTGCGCATCGCATGCTCGTACATCCCAGTGTAGTCAATAATGAAGTCTTTCAGGTTCTCCGCGACAGGCTCGAAGAAGTGGTCGGCGCGCTCGTTGTACCACAGCCGGAAGTTGTCATCGAAACTGGAACCGAGAGTCCTTTGTACCTGAGACTTGTACCAATCTGCATGCCATGGGAAGGCGTCGATATCAAGCAGGTTGTCCACTATGATCATCTTCCCAGTGATGTTGCCGCTATGGGTGCAACCACCACAAGCGCCCTTGGCCACTTCGGCAGCGGCTTGTACGGCTCGCTGGGGATACAAAAGGGCTCCGTCGGGTCCCATGAACTGATCGAATCCGTAGAAACCGGGTCGATTCGGGATTTGATGGCGATGGTATGTATGCATTGCAATGAACCAGCTATTATCGACGCGGATTCGCCGATCCTGGGTCAGATTGCTCAGTACGATGTCCGGATTTTCCTTGGTCACCATGATGGATTTGGTGGAGGGGTTCCAGGTTCCGGTCAAGGCACCGATCTTGGACGAACAGTCCCTATCGAGGAGGGTGAATTCCAGGCCATCAAAATTGGCAATCTTTTCAGGAACTCCCTCGAGTGTGATGTTGAAAGCAAAGTCGTCATCATCGATGATTGCGATGACCTCTTGGATTGTCGCCGTGAGATTGACAAAATTGGAATGAAGCACGTCGGATAGAGTGGAACTATCAGTCCCCAGATATCCTGGTTTGCTCCAGTAGTCGTCCGCGTAAGAAGGGTCGAGGTTTTTGATCGAGCTCAATAGAAGTTTCAGCATTCGGCTGCTCGCGAGGCCGCTGAAGTTTTCCCAGGCTTCTATCGGAACGCCCGAAAGCGTCGCCTCCCTGAACACAGATGCTTCGGTCTCGCTGAGATTCGACATGGCCTTTTCTACATCTCCGCTTCTGATCGAATCAACGATGTGGGATGACTTGTTCCTGAGCACTGCTGAGGCCAAGTTGCGTACCGCATGGTTCAACGGAATAGAAACTGGCGTTGCCACCACAATGGGTACCGCCCCGTCCCAGACACCAGCAGTGTTCTCCATCGCACCGATCGTCATGTATGAGCCTCCGCTGCCGCCATATATGTAACCATAGACATGTTCCGGGACCGAGCGATAGTAGTTGGCCAAGATGGACCGAGAGAATTTCGCCGCGGCGGCGTCGGCACGATATCCCGAAGTGCCAGAGACTTGAATGAGATAGGCACCACTGTCCAGTGCAAAGCCAATCCGCCGGTCTATGGCCGTAGAGTTCTGGTCCGGGTAGACGTAGCTGAAGAAACGACCCTGCCACCGTGTCTCCGGGGGAAGGTAAAAGTTGAAATCGACGTCGGTGCCTTCGAAATGTCCAGAGATCCGCCGATGGGGAGAGAGCAGGGTCATGTTCTCGTCTTTGTCAATGACCGCCGTAGAGTACATCGGATCGAAGCAGTTTGGGGTAACCAAGCATGGCCCGGTGGTATTCGCTCCGATGCACTCTGCTCTGCTTGGGTGGGGAGACTGTGCGGTGACGGCGACGAACAGGACAGCCCTGGAAGATCGTGTCAGTTATCGTATTCCGTCTGCTTCTCTTTGGAAGAAGCGCGTTAGAGCCCATGGCGGGAAGATTGATTTACCAGAAAAGCATCAAGGCATGGTCGACCGAGTTTCTGACAGCAGAGCGCCGGAACTTCATGGTTGCGTGAACGGATAGAAACTTCACTGCCCTCCTTTCCCGAGAGGCAACAGACTTGATGCATAATGAGCTTCTGAACTGACGAGAGGTCTTGATTTGAGGTGGTATGTACACAACCCTTTCGCCAAGCATATCCGCAAGGGGTGGAGAGGTACTACGTAGACTTTCTTGTGAGGACGAAGCAGATCATCATCTCAACAATGTCTGCTGTCCGATTGAGCGATGCATTAATTTGATTTCTCGTATCTCAGTATTTCGTCTTTGTGGAACGATGTGCGCCGTTGCTTGTGTCACTCGGAACGGTTGGGTCCATTTCTCGCATTGGATACGAAAAAGGGATGAAGGAGCCCGCTTCGAACGCGAATACAAGGCCGTTTGGGAGACACTCTCTTTCTGAAAATGAGGTTATTACGATCCGGTAATGATCCAGTGGATCTTGGCCAGCATACCTACCTATACAGCATCAAGTAATGATCTCAATGAATGGGATGTGTTGTTACCTTTCTTCCCTTATAACCTTTTCTTCGCAGTGTTGACAAGCCAACGTCTCAATAGCCTTACTGAGGAGAGCTTCTCTTTCCGAATAGGGGGTTTAATTCAAAAACAACACTTCGTCCCATTAGATGTATCGGGTTTCAATAAATGATGTATGTCAACTTTTAATCTGCAAATTCCATGATCAATTGCTCATACTACTAGTATACATTTAAATCGTAACGTAAAACGCTTCAAGGTAACTCAAAGAATCCTCGTCTTACAACATCACCAGTTCCGATCGGTTGGCAATTCATGTCTCGCATCTCTCTGATCTGAGCTACCAAGCTCATAACGAACATGACTCTGCCCATGGACCTCGTGCAGCGACTTCTCGCTCTGGCCAGCCAGCGCCTGCTTCCTTTTTCGTATCTGCTTCCAGACCATCCATCCCACCAGACAGCCCACGGCGAGAGTCCCTAGCGTCGCTCCAATCGCGATACCTGCTATAGTCCCACCAGACAGCCCCTTTCCCTCGTCTTTAAGGGGAGCCGGTGTCGAGTCCGACGCCGATGTGGAAGACGCAGTCGGCGATGTGACCGCAGATGATGATGTAGTGGTTGCCGAGACGGCAGCTTCAGTAATGTTGAAGTAATGGGATGTTGTACCGCCCCCAGTGGTTCCAGCTAGTAGCATTCGGAAAAAGTAGACGGGGCTCAGCGTCGGGTCGTACCAGTCGGGGAATGCTAGACCGTCAAGACTGACGTTCCATCGATAGCCTCCGGCGCTCGTTCCGTCTGCATCCAAATCTCTTGTCAGCATTGCGCAGGCCAGGCGTCAGAAGTCAATGATTCAGGGTAACGAGATGAACTCACTCAGAAGATAGACGGATGGATCTCTCTCAGGTGATGACTGGGTCAGGATCAAGTCGATCACATCATACTCCTTCTGCCATGATAAATCGACCTCTTGCCCCAAGGAATAGACGGGATTATGCGTGTATTCACCCGCGGCACCGGGGCCTGGGGGCCGGAGGAAGGCGCTCATCACGTCAAACAGCCCAATGATGCAAAGAGGAAAGATGGGATATGGGACAATCAATGGATGTTAAAACAGCTCTCAATAATCATAAAATAGCTGAGGGCTGCGATGTAAGCCTCAGAGTTGTGGAAATTCCAGCAGAGTAAAGGGGCCACCATGGAACGAAGAAGGAAGAAGGCAGGGAATGGGTAAGAATTATGGATTTCTGGACTTTGAACCTTTTTGCCAGGCTCAGCCTCAATTGTGTACGGATGATCTTGTCCTTGAGCGAGTATGAACTTTCTAGATCAAGTTACATGCAACACCGATCAGCAGCAATCAGGCTGCGTAGAGATCGGCGACTATCGACAACCAAGCTACGGCTGACCAGGCTGCATCAAGCAGGCTCTATGACCACATGACTACCTTCCAATCCTGGCGCTCTAATCCCGCAGATCTGAGTTGGAGAGGCCTGTTTTAGTTTATAAGCTCACGAGTTTGGGGGCCGTATGTCTGCCTGGCTTTTGTTAGATCAGCTGGTCGCATTGTATTTGACGATCATCCAGAGCGGTTTGACTTTGCCTCCGCTTTGTGCACATTTGTCCTTGGAACCTTCCCTGTTTCACTACACCCTCTTGACACTAGAATTAATGATTAGACAAATAATGATCGTTCGTGTTTCTAAAAAGTGGTGGGAGCACGCCCATATGTTATCGCCGACTGTTCATTGCGCCTATCTCTCTAGACAAACCTCTGGACAAGTCCTAAAGTACATGTCCAGTGACGTGATGAGTCCTCAATCGCTATGCCTTACACGCTTTCCGACTCTAACGAATCACATCAGTCTGTCATTGACTCAGGTGGGCGTAGCGTTTCAGACTGTTGGTGGCTTGATCATATATTTCCAAACTGCCTCACTACGGCTCATATTTCCCACCATTTTGCATTTGTGCTAATCTTCGCCTGATCAGGCACACTGCATTGGACAAATCTTTTGGAGACATACTTCCGTAACCTCACAAATCTCCTTCAAAGTCATGCTCAGAAAGACCTTGGCGTGGTACTTCAGGAACTTTAAGTCACCTGGTCTTGTATCACAGCGACTTTAGTTCTGAGGAACCAGCCCTAGGGAGTGAAACGTGGTGACCGGGCAGATACGCTAGCTACATCTCTACAGCCCAACCAATCGGGGCGCTGGCCGGCGTGGTTACCAGTGCAGAACAGGGGATAAAGCCATGGGAGTTGTTGCCGAAGCTTTTCGCTTTGTGGTGCAATTGGTTATCAGCTTAGATCTCTGGTCTGCCGTCGCCATTGCTTTCGTCTGCACTTGGTGAGGTAGTTAGCTCCAATATGTAAGTAGTAGATTAGTGAACTAGTGGGCGGCTTTGTTGGCATCGACGCTGATCGTATTTTCTTTTGGACAGGTCGCAACCCAAGAGAAGGCACTCGTTCCCGTCCTCCGTCAAGGCCACATTGTTATGCCCGTCATTTGACCCTGCTCACTGGTCCCGCTGCCGACTGTGCCGAGTGACCTTTTAGGACCCTGAGCTGTCCAAGGGCGTGACATGAAGCCTAGGGTGCTGGTCCACCAGTGACAGCCGACAGGAGAGCTTGTCTGAAGAAAGATTACCGCTTGAGTATGAAAAGGGAAATTTTCCACGCGCGTAACCGCACTCTAGCACATCGAGCACCCCAATAAGCGACCTGGCGGGCCTTTTCATGTTCTGATTAGGGACCATGACAGGCCTTTTCATTGGCGTTGTGTCAGATTTGTGTCAGCTGAACATAGCATCGAGTCAGTTCACGGAGCCCCAGTGTTACGATCCCATCAGTTGGGGTGCTGGCCTGCGGAAGTTTAAAGTGCAGAACAGGGGATAATGACAACAGAGTTGATTCCCCTGACCTAAGGTACTCGCAATACCCAGACAAAACTGTAAAGAGCACCATGTCTATACTGCGGTAATTATCTGATTGCTTCTAAACTGTTCCTCTTGGCATGTCTATTTAAAAAAGTGATACTCGCTCTGTAATTCCTCGCCTTTAAGAGGGTTTCTAGCACATCTACTCATTCTCTACAACTGGCTGATACGCGCTCTCTCTTCCATCTTTCATTCGCCCTCACTAATCTTCAAGTATTGTCGTTGACCGACGTTATTATCCTATTACAAAATGCAATTTTCTATCACGCTATTCGCCCTATTCGCAGGCCTTGCCGTTGCAAGCCCTACTGTCATCGAACCTCGCCAGAACACAGCGGTAAGCAAGCCATCTGACTACTCTTAGCGCTGCAACTAAAGAGATACAGTGTAATCTATGCCGGGAAGAATGCTTTTTCGGGAAAGGAAGCAACGATGTCTACGTGAAGTGTATCAATAGATGCAACACAGACCTCAAATGCACGCTCACGCCTTGAAAGCTTCAAGACCTCAAGATATGGATGAGCAAGCTATACTTGAGATACTTGATGAAGGCTGTCAAATTTTGTGCATGGAGCACGAGATAGGACTGTTTCAGTTCCTTACCTCTTGTTATCTTGAACATGAATAATATCGTCCTTTTTTTTCTCGATTTCCTTCTCTGGGTTGTGAGTTGTGAACCAAGATCTAATAGGCATGTATCGTGATTGGACGTGACAGGGCAATGAGCTGACATCTATCAAACAAAATGCGCGCCAACCTCAACAAGTCCGTAATCGCCGTCTGAGAGTCTCACCACAATTGCCGCCCTCCTCGATGCAATGTGCAAAATAATTTTCTTCGTCATCAATATTTTTGCCTGACTTCCTTCCCCAAACAAAACTTCGAAGACCGTGCATCGTTTGAGGGGGCGTTGCATTTACCGCCGTTTTTCTTCACCTCGGCTGACCCAAATCACCCCAACCTCACCTCAGGCATCATTTCACCTCTCCAAAGCAGCATTTGTAGGGTTAGCAGCTTAGAGAGGCGATCGCACCTGTTTGACAGTGCACTGCAGGTTGCTTTGTCATAGGGCGTTGGATGGCAGTGGAAGGCGCCACTAATGTTGCCGGGGTTTCCTTTCCGCACTGCCGGCTCCGTTGCAGCTAGACTATAAACACCAGCTGATTCCCGTGGCTTCTTACAGCTCTGTCGTGTTTCCTAGATAACTCAATCATACTAGAACTCATTGATCTTACTGGAAAGGTCGAAATGGCGACAGAAAACACGGATGGCCCTGGCCGCCTCATCTCGCATTTCACCTCAAGGTATGGGCCACTCTTCGCAGGAATTTATCCGGAAGGGCACTACCATGGCATTAATTTCTAAAGCACAGGGCTGATAACTCATCACAGAGATCGTGAGAAGCAGTCATCCGGTTGGTCAGAGCTGTGGGAATCAGACGAGAGCAACCTCTGGGATAGAGGCAAACCGTCCCCGGCCCTCATCGACCTCATAGAGTCTCGCTCTGAAGTCCTCCCTCGGCCGTCTACTGGTCGTCGTCTGAAGGCGCTTGTCCCCGTGAGTGATTCACTTGGCTCAGCATATCCTACGCTCTTCTAAGATACTTACTGCTCTTTTTCCAACGCATCAGGGGTGTGGCAAGGGATATGACGTGGTCATGCTCGCGCTCCATGGATACGACGTCTACGGCCTCGAAGTCTCGGAAATGGGTGCGGATGTCGCACGCCAGTACGCCGCTGCGGAACTGCCGGAACCGGGAGAGTACAATTTCGGCTCGCATGACAGCGTCTTCGGGGCACAGCCCGGCGAGGTCAAGATTCTGGCGGGTGACTTCTTCAAGCGTGACTGGGAGGCGCAATGCGCCAGCAGCAGCGGAGACGACTTCCAGGGATTCGATCTCATCTTTGACTACACGGTATTGTTCCCTCAACTTCAGTCAATTCCATAAAACTCCGGGCCGCTAACCCGTCTCTGCAGTTCCTCTGCGCTCTCCTTCCAGAGATGCGGAAAGACTGGGCCCTGCGTATGCAGGAGCTACTCTCGCTCACCGGTGTTCTTGTCTGCCTCGAGTTCCCTCTTTACAAAGACCTCGGTATGCCGGGGCCGCCTTGGGGTCTTCGCGGAGTATACTGGAACATTCTCGCGCAGGGTGGCGATGGTCTTATTCAGGAGCCGGTGGTCGAGGACGCGGAAGACAAAAGTCTCAAGGGAGCTTTCCGGCGGGTGGAGTATTTCAAGCCGCCGCGGTCTTACGAGAACGGAAAGGGAACAGATATGGTCAGTGTGTGGACTGAGAAATTGTAGCTAGGGATAATCGTGGTTGGAATGCTCTCGCAGTTTTGTTTATGAAATCATTTTCATCGAGTAACAACAGTGCACGGGTAGTATTTTCATGCCAATGAGCAATGATGTTCAGAAGCTATGTTTCCCTAGCATCATAAAACTCTTCTACCGTGAATAAAAGATAACAGGCTTTGAGTGCTATTTTTTGAAACACAGGCGTGAGCGTCAAGCATTTGGTTAACCTACAGCTAACTCGCGCGAACCTAGCTAGGCCAAGGCTTGAGACCTATACTCAGCGTCTGGTCCAGGGAAACAAGTGAATTGCCTCTAAACAATCCCGAGCGAACGACGTAATGGCTTCGCCCGTCACGAGGTGCGCTCGCGTACTTCCATCATGAGCTTCCAACAAAATGGCACCTCAAGGGCGTAGACTGAGGTGGGGACTTAGCATGCTCCAGCATAAATCTTGCAAATTTTGAATGGACACGAGCCAGAAGTTCTGTCACCTCGTGACATGTGGCCTGACATATTCTTGGAGGGCGTTGACTGACACTTCTCAAGGCGTCGGATGGCATTTCTCAGGGCGTTGAATGACACTTCCGAGTGGGGCCGGCCATGCGGGGACCCGCCTTTCCGGCGGTGTAAGCCGGAACGCGAGACTCGAAGTGTGGTTCACATCAACTTCATGAACTCTCCTGTTTGGGAACATTCTTGGCAACAATAAGACCTCAGCGAGTTCGCATTTATGATAGCGTAATTTATGACGACATGCCGTTCCGCTCCATCCACCCATCATCCACAAACTTGGTAAGATAGTTCCTCACACCATCCGGGAAAATCACCACGGCCCGCACATCCTCCCGATTCATCTCCGGCCTCCGCCGCATAAACTTCACCAGCGCAGCCATCGCAGCCCCAGACGACCCGCCACACAGCAGCCCCTCTTCCCTAATCAGCCGCCTCGCGTACCCAAACGCCTCCTCATCCCCCGTCTTGACCCAGACGTCGGCGGCAGACTGATCCAACACCCCAGGGACGAAGTCGTACCCGATGCCCTCGACCTTGTACTCCCCTTTCTCCGCATTCAACTCGCCAGGCTGCGCGAGCACAGATCCGACGGGGTCCGCGCCGACGATGACCACGCCAGGATTCTGCTGCCGCAGTCCCTACGCGAGACCGGTGATCGTGCCGCCCGTCCCCGCGCCCGCGACCACAATGTCAACCTTTCCGTCGCACTGTGTCCATATTTCCGGCGCGGTGCCGAGTTCGTGCGCCAACGGGTTGTTCGGGTTGGTGTACTGGTTGAGGATGTGCGAGTCCGGCGTTGAAGCGTTGAGGCGCCGGGCGACGCTGATGATGGAGTCGGGCGAGGTGATGGGCACGCCCGCGGGGGCCCGCACGATCTTCGCACCGAGAGATTTGAGGACAAGGACTTTTTCCTCGGACATCTTCTCTGATATCGTAATAATGCATTTGTACCCCTTGACCGCGGCCATGAGGGCGAGAGCGATGCCGCTGGGGGCGCGTTAGTAATCTTTCTTAGCTGCTGAACGAAATGAGGGATGGTAGGGGGCACGTACGTGTTTCCGCTGGTTGCCTCGATCAGGGTGTCGCCTGGTTTGAGTCTTCCCTCCTGTTCGGCCTTCTCGACCATCGCTTTGGCGACCCGGTCCTTCACTGAGCCCCCGGCGTTGTGGTACTCCAGCTTGGCCAGGACCTCGGCTTTGATGCCCTCTGACTGGGGAAGAGTGTTGAGACGGACCATCGGCGTCTGTCCGATGAGGTGGATGGCCGAGTCTAAGATTGGGGGTAAAGGTAGTTCTGCCATGGCGGGTATAGTTTCCTGGTTGTGAAGTACGTGCTGGTGAACCAAGACGTAGGCTTTATAAATCAGATAGCGACGTAGCCCTAACAGTAACATTAGAGTGACTGCGTAAAGACAATAGGGCAAGGCCATTGCCAATCGGAGAGGACCCCCCAAGAACCCCCATTCCGTCGGTGGCAGCTCCCACGCCCTGTGTCAAAAGCGTCTATCCTTTGGTGCATAAATGGCAAGCGATCGTCTAGAATCATAATGCAGCACGCCTCCAGTTTCGCCAAACCATTAGCCGAACCGTGTGACACCATGCCCTCTCAACAGCATTGCGAGAAGCAGCTCGGCTTCGGCACTAACGCAGTCCACGCCAGCCTACCTCACGACCCTACAACAGGCGCCCTCTCCGAGCAGGTCCGCCATCCAAGCCCCCTTCCCCAATCTCTGCAACACCTCTCACTGACACTATGCCCTCCTCCAGATATGCCTCGCCACAACCTTCGCCCAGCCAGACATCAACCAGCCCGCGAGCAAATACATCTACTCCCGCTCCAACAACCCCAACCGCGAGAGCTTCGAGCAAGCCCTCGCAACACTCGAGCACGCCAAGCACGCCCTGGCCTTCTCCTCCGGACTGGCGGCAACGGCTGCTGTGGTCCACGGCCTCGTCACCCCCGGTGGACACGTCATCTGCAACGCGGACCTGTACGGTGGCACGTACCGTTTCCTTACGAGGCTTGGCGGCGTCACGGTCGACTTTGCGCCCTCTCTCGGAAGAGACGTGGCCAGGCTCATTAGGGATGATACGCAACTTATATGGATCGAGACGCCGAGCAATCCTACCCTTTCGCTGGTTGATATTCGTGCCGTGGCGGAGATTGCTCATGTGCAGGGCATTTTGGTGGTCGTGGACAGCACGATGCTGTCGCCGTATCTCCAGAATCCACTGGACCACGGCGCCGATATCGTCCTGCACTCCGTGACGAAGTACATCAACGGGCACAGCGTAAGTCGTCGCCGTCTTATCCACCAACCTCAGATCCTATTAACCAGCGTCTTAGGACGTACTCATGGGCGCCGTGGCCTTCAACTCCGACGACCTCAAAAAAAAGCTCGCCTTCGTCCAGATAGCAGCCGGGTCCGTCCCGAGCCCCTTTGACTGCTGGCTGGCCCACCGCGGCTTCAAGACTCTGCACCTCAGAGTCCATGCTGCCTCAGCCAGCGCGGCGGCTCTCGCGAGTCTTCTCGAGGCGTCTCCTCACGTTCTGGCGGTCAACTACCCAGGCCTGCTCTCCCACCCGCAGAGACACATCGCGCAGAGACAGCACCGGGCGGGTATGGGCGGCGCCATGGTTTCGTTCCGCATCAGGGGCGGCGGGGAGGCGGCGGCACGGTTCTGTAAGGCGACGAAGTACCTCACGCTGGCGGAGAGCTTGGGCGGCGTGGAGAGCCTGTGTGAGATACCGGCGCGCATGACGCACGCGTCCATGCCACGCGAAGCGAGGGAAAGCGTGGGTGTATGTGATGATTTGGTTCGGTTGAGTATTGGTGTTGAGGATGTGGAGGATCTGAAGGGGGATCTTGAGCTGGCTTTGGCTGAAGCTGTGAAAGATGAGTAGACATCGTGAAAGAGGCATTTCAAGACTGGAGAAGCTATAAATGGAGATGAAAATGGTTTCTTTACCGAGCACGACTAGTCCACTATGCTGTATTCCTAAATTGTTCCTCGGGAGGCAACAGCTCTGGGTACACAGGAGCCCCAAAGAATGGGTCGTTGATGTTGCAAACTTCAGTAGCTGTAGGCATCTCCATTGATGGCATGCATCCCATCTGCCTGAACTCAGCTAGGCATTCTGGAGTCTGCCACGACCACGGAACAGCCACCCCATCCCCTGCGACGTCTTGAACCGGAGCACCACAAAAGTCCAGCGGGATAGACGCAGAACTCGATATAGCTGCATTCTGCATGTTCTCGAATGTGAATGGCGTGACGATTGTTGTGTTCATATCGGGAAACGTATCGAATGGTAAATCAACCGGCCATGCATGAGGAGGATCCAGTCCGCTGGAGCCTGGCAATTTCTCATCGCTCGCCAGACCGTAGCCCGCCTTGAATAATCGCAGCCACTCTCCATTGTCGGCGGGAGTCTGGTTCCAGGGGTCATCATCCCCGTACACGATCATCCGCGCTTCCCTCCGGATCGAGTCGTCCGTGATCGGCCTGCTATTCTCCATCGCGGCCTTAACGTAGTCGCCCAGCCTGGCCGTCAGGGACTCAAACTGCGATGGCACAGCATGCCTCTCTCCATCCGCCGCGGGCGACTTGGAAGCCACCCTCGACGCGCTGAACGGCTCAATGTTGTTCGCCTCCGCCCCGATCAGATAGGGCGGCATCGCATTCTGCACCAGCAGCGCAACAGCCGGCTCTAGACCCCTACACCCTTTCCAATCCTTGATCAGCGCCCCGGCGCGGTAGTGCTCGACGAGATGATCATTCCGGTCCGCCCACAGCCCGAACGTCTCGCCGCAAAAGCCGCACCGGGACTTCACCCTCGTGATCTTGGCCCTCCACCCGCCCATCGACGGCAACACGTCGTCCACGCCGTGCGCGAGGCGCAGGTGCTGCCGGAGGTGGTCCTTGCGGTAGAACGAGCGCGCCGCGAGCGGTTTGGCCGCGCACTCGCGGTACTTGTGCCTCTCCAGATGCTGCTCCGAGGGGTCCGCCTCGTCACAGAGGACGCAGCGCGCGACGGCCTCGGCGGGGTCGGAGTACCGCGGCCCAGAGGGGAGGCATGTCCACTTCTCGAGGACGAGATGGAGGGTACCCTCGTGCCGCGTCCAGTCGTACCGCGACTTGAAGGTGTCGGTGCAGAAGGTGCACTGGTAGATGCGCTTGGCGCCGTCGGCGGGGGGTGCGGCGAGCGGGTTGCGGTACTTTTGGTTGTTTCGCCGTCTGCGGCGACGGCCGTCTTGGGTCCGGATGTTGAAGAGAGAGTCGGAGGCGTATGAGTGTGCGGAGGAGTTGCTGGAGTTGCTTTGGTCGGAGGATCCGAGGGAGCTGATGGAGTCGGTCTGGCCCTGGCTCCAGCTCGCTGGCTCGGTCCAGTCGATGGAGGAGCTAAGGCCAGGGAGACTCTGTGATGACCCGATGGCTTCTGCGATGGCGTCCAACGATACGGGCTCTTCCTCGGGCGGCGAGGTCCTCCAGCGATCCAATGGGTTCATGGCATCCCATTCTGGGTTCTGGCTGGTCGCCGGCTCGGTGCTCGGCAGCAGCTCCGGAAGCGATGCTTCTGTCAGGGTCGTCGGCTTCTTCACGCCCCTTCGACGGCGGGCATTGACAAACCAGTATGAGATCTGCCGGATGCTGAGCCCGGAAAGGCTTTGCAAGTCCTCCTTCTCCTGGTCCGAAGGGTATGGATACGCATCATGAGCGGCGAACCAGTCCTTCAGCACTTTTGTCGAGCTTCGTGCGTGTCTATTAGTTCCCCTACTCGTCTTCCCCGTGCCTCCTTTGCCCATTGGGATCTTGGTTGGCAGGCTTTTGGATTCCATTGAGCATTAGAGTGCAATAACTGGAGATTCTGTAATGAGGTTTGATATGGAAGTTGAACTGGCAGTTGGTTAGGTATTGCCGCTATCCAATCGCAGCGGGCATGATTGAAGAAGTAGTTAGCCCGGTTTTATAAGCCGGGAGCAACTGGCATGGGAGGGCACGTCACATCGTGCGGGGGTACTGCCGGGTCTTTAAGGCCCCAACCCAAGCCGACGTCTACGGCGCCGTCGTGCAGAGAACAATCTCGACTGAGACGTTTGTGTGAAGATACAGGAATACCACCCCAATTGAATCGAGAAAACGTTTCTTGTCACCAGAGGATTCTTTACCTAAGGTAATTTACCTTAAGGTAGGCATCAACAACCGCAGGAGCTCATTCCCCGGCTACTATTTCCACAAACACCGACGAAAACTCATGATACGAGTCGCACCACGATATCAATACCCATCCAATCTTACATATTAATACAAGTGTATTCATCATCATGTCCAAGGGACGGCCCGTCCAGTCCAGTCCTCGGCGCTATGCATCGCAACCAAATCCAGTTGCATCCATCCCAAGAAGGCTAATAAACCCAAAAGCCCGCAATGCCATGCTAACGCAGTCCCAACCTCAACTTTTCTCCTCATCCTTCCCATCCCCCCTTCAAATCTCCGTCTCCATCTCCAAGTCCGGATCAACCTCCGTCCCCAAATCCCTATCCTCCAAGAACCGCCTCCCCAGAAGTTCCTCGGGCAGATACTCCTGCCTCACCCGGCCCTCCCTATAGTTCGGTGGATACTTGTACTCCGCCCCGTACCCCATCTCCCTCATCAACCTCGTCGGCGCGTTCCTCAAATGCAACGGCACAGGCAACGCCGCCACGCCCGGCTCCCTCAGCGCCGCGTACGCATTATTCAGCCCGCGATACGCCCTCGTGCTCTTCGGCGCAAGGCTCAGCGCCACCGCGCAGTGCGCCAGCGGTATCCTAGCCTCAGGCATGCCAATCTGCTGCGCGGCAGTATACGCCGCCGTCGCGAGCGGGAGCAGCGTGTTGTCCGCGAGCCCGACGTCCTCCGACGCGATCACGACCATCCGCCGCGCCACGAACAGCGGGTCCTCGCCCGACTGCAGCATCCGCGCGAGGTAGTACAGCGCCGCGTCCGGGTCGTTCCCCCGCACCGCCTTGTGGAACGCCGAGATGGTGTCGTAGTGCTGGTCGCCCGCGCGGTCGTACACCAGCGTCTTGGTCAGCGACGCCTTGATGTCCTCCTTCGTGATCCCCGGCCGGTTGCATATCGACAACGCGAGCTCGAGCAGGTTCAGCGCCGTGCGTGCGTCCCCGTCCGCGAAGGCCGCGAGGTAGGTCACCAGCTCCGCGTCGATCAGTGGGCTCGGCACCCCTCCCCCTTTCGCGTTCTCCTCCTCGATCGCGCGCATCAGGATCCCCGCTACGTCCTCCCGCGTCAGCTTGCTCAGCGTGAACGTCCGGCACCGCGAGAGCAGCGCCGCCTGCACCCTGAAACTCGGGTTCTCCGTTGTGGCGCCGATGAGCGTGATGGTGCCCGACTCGACGGGGTGCAGAAACACGTCCTGCTGCGCCTTGGAGAAGCGGTGGATCTCGTCGCAGAAGATGATGGTCTTGCGCCCCGTGAGCGCGCGCTCGTTGGCCGCCTCGGCGAAGTACTTCTTGCACTCGCCCACGCCGGAGCTCGTCGCGTTGAGCTCGATGAAGCGCGACCCGACGCTGTGCGCGATGCACCGCGCGATCGTCGTCTTGCCCGTCCCGGACCCGCCCCAGAGGATCATGCTCGGCACGCGGTCCGACTCGATCAGGCTGCGCAGCACGCCGTTCGGGCCGACCAGGTCCTGGCCGCAGACCTCGTCGAGCGTCTTGGGCCGCATGCGTTCCGCAAGGGGCGCCGCTCGCGCCGTCTTGGTGCGTTTTGTGGCCGGGCCCGTCTCGGGGGGTGCCATTTCCTTGTCGTCCTGCTCCGCGACTACCGTGCTGCCGCCAAAGGAGGGGGAAGGCGCGGCGCCGGGGCCATCGTCGAAGCTGCGCTTCACGCCTGCGGTGCGTGCGATGCCGCCGTTCGCGTTGGCGGGGGTGGTGAGGACTTTGGTCGGGGGAGCATGGCGTTTGGCGGCTGGGGTTGAGAAGAAGCTCGACGCGGGGCGTTTGGCCTGAGAGGCGGATGGAAGTGTCGTCTGCGTGCCGTTGGGAGCTTGACTTGCTGTCGGGGAGGTGGTGCGGTCGGGGTTGAAGATGTGGGAGACACAGCCGGAGTCGATGTGGGAGTTGATGAGGGTCTCCTTGACTGGCTTGTTGCAGATGGGGCAGTCTACGGCTGCCATTTTGATGGAGCTACTGCGGTTCGATGCATGCGACGACGGGAAAGCAATTGGGTTGGTAGTTGGTGAAGTGAACGTGGTGTCGCGGCAACGAATGTGGTCGATTCTTTCTTGGGGGTGCAGATGGCCAAACGAGTGGAAGTAAGTGGAAGACGCGCTCTGGGGAATTTTCCCGATGACGCGCCTTAATTGAGTTGCAGCTGTGGGAGCTCTCGCAAATTCTAGTGGGGCCGGCACGCCTCGCTCCGCAACAGCCGACTATGACCCGCCGGGACCCTGGGCAGGTGCCAGGTGCCTTGTCGCTCAAAGCCGGCTGTTCTTTTGGAAGGTGTGGAGAGGATGGATCGGTGCCGGCACTCGGATTCGGAGATACACTGTGCCATCCGTCTGCCCGCCCCCGATGGGACGAACGCCCTGGGAATGATCTCATCGAAGGGGGGATGGAACCGATACACCGCCACTACAGTCTTTACGATTGCCTGCCGGCGAAGGCATTGAGAGAAAATAGTTGATTCTCGCCCAGACTCGCGGTCCAGGTCTTTCTCATAGGTATCATTACACCTAGTAAACGCCTCCCAATGCCGTCCAGTGACCTCAAGTCCCAATTTGATGCTCTGATCGAACGTGATGTACACGACGCTGCAGCATATGTACAATGCCAATGCCGTCCACCGACTCGTCTCTGTCTATGGAAAAAGACCGCGGCGCTGAATGAATTGTGTATCCCATGCAGCAAATCTACATTGCCCCTCCCAGCCATTAAGCTCATCATACCATGAACGACTCGCCGCAGCCACACTGTTCCTCTGTGCATCCTGTCAGCCAATGCTCATTCACCTCCTCCCCCGGCCACAGCCCAAGGAATATCACCAAAAGGAGGGGGGTGGTACTCACTGATGTTCGGGTTCTTAAACACAAACCGCTGGCTCAACTTGTCCTCGACCCAGTCCATCTCGCTGCCGATGATGCTGAACAGCGCCTTGCTGTCAATCAGCACCTTGACGCCATCCTGCACCACCTCCTCGTCGAAGCTGCCCGGCTTCTCCACGAACTCGAGGTGGTACGCCAGCCCTGAGCACCCGCGGTTCCGCACGCCGACCTTGATCAGCTTCGGCTCCGGCTGGTCCAACAGCGCGCGCAGCTGCTCCACCGCCGCGGGCGTCAGCTTCATCGCCGCCTTGCGCGCGCGCAGCTTGGACCGCGGGCGGGTCGGCTTCGTCGCGGGCGTCGATGACGTCGTGGTCTTTGCGGCTGCTGTTGGTGTTGGCTCGGCTGTGGAGGGCTTTGTGGGTGTCGTTGATGGCTGGGTAGAAGACTGCTGCTGCTGCTGCGGTGTGGCGAGCTGCGAGATCTTGGGCGGCCTCGTCTCGTTGACCTTCGGGAGGGGATCCGGCTGCGCGATCGAGCCCTCTGCGCCGTCGGCACGCGGTGGCGGGGGCGTGGTGTTGGGGTAGAGAGGATAGGACTGGAAGGACGGGCTGCCGTAGGCTCGGCGGCCGGCGACGCAGGGCGAGTAGGCGCATTGCATCGCGGTGCAGGAGCGGCGGATCGCCAGGCGGGTGAGTATCCTCGGGGCGTTCATCGTGGGAATCTGGATGTGAGGTTGGGTGGGTGGGTAGGTTGGTTTGTTTGCGCAAATAACCGGTTCTGGCGGTCTGCTTTCGTCTCAGCGGTCCCAGCAATTGAGGAGTGCTCGTGGGGAGACGTCGAAGGGTGGTTTTATTAGGAACGGTTGAGAGGAATAGTCCGACGGCAACGGAAAGTTGGCGGTTTGTTTGTAAGGTCGGAGGTTTTTTGCTCGGTTGGTCGGGTTGGGGGGACTCGACTCCAATGAGTTTGCGGATCAAAAGTGTGGCTGCACTCGGAGCAGAGCAGAGCAGAAGCTGGGGCCCGGGAAGGGGTCAGTTGACAGGATTTGGCTGTGGCCCCGTGGCGCGGCTATGACATGGCCACTGCGCTGCCGGGAATTCTCGAGCTCTCAGCCAATCAGAGGCCGGTAATTTGTCAACGGCGGGTGGATATGACAAAGCAAGCCTCACAGCATGTTGGATGACTCTTTGCCCATCGTCCCTCGCTGTGGCGTTACCTCTCTCTTAGGTAAGACGACACAGCAAGGATATGTGATGAAGGGCCGACGGTAATTTGACACCTTGAAGGCTTGAGGTGCATTATTCATGGATTCCGTTCATGCTGCAATAAATCGAATGATGTTTTGGAATGAGACCATTGGCATTAGGTTTGCTCGGAAAGTCAAAAGTCGCTTCGGCTACATTCTCGGCAGCAACCGAGCAGAAGGACGTGGGGGTCGATGAGCCGCCAAAGACATCAGCCGCCATTCGTGGCCATCTGATCCTCAAAGAAGCCGTGAGCAATGGGTAGCACATAAGACACCATGAGCATTGGCTAACACGTATTCGCTCGTATCTTGTTGCTTCACAAAATGACGATAACCGCTCATCAAGATCAATGGCCTGAGCAAAATGGGATGGAACACCATCAATTAGACTATCCATCATATCAATCATCATTACAAAATCATACAATCTACCCCCTTCCAACCCTCATCATGACCGCTCAACCATCCCCCTCACATCCCCCACCGCCGCCCTCGCCATCTTCTTCAACAAACTCCTCTCGTCCGCCTCCCGATACCTCTCCCACGTATCCAGCCCCTCCTTCGCCTGTATACTCAACGTCTCGTACCCCTGCTTAATCACCTCCGTCACCTCCACGCTCGTCAGGTTCGCCTTCTTGCGCCCGCCCTCCAGCAGCTCCTTGTAATGCGTGCTCACACTAATCAGCGTGTCGATCGAGTTGCTCTGCCTCTTCCCCAGCGCGTAGCTCTCCTTGAACTTGCCCAGCACGTCCCCCGTCTCGACGACTTTGTAGAACAAATCGTCGTACGCCGCCGCGCCCGGCAGGAACGCCTCGCCCGCCGACAGCGATAGCGCGAGCAGGTTTACCACGTTGTCCACCAGCAGGTCCACCTGCGCCAGGTCCTTCAGGTCCGCGACGTACGTCGTCAGGAACCTGACCAAATTCAGCAGCGCGCGGAACAGGTCCGCCCAGTGGTACGCGAGCCGCGTGCGGCTGCGGCTCAGGTACGACACGACGCGCAGCATGATGCCCACGCACAGCGTGTACAGCCCGACGTCGAGCCGGCGGCGCAGGTTGTGCGTGATGCCGTCGACCATGGTGTCCAGCACCGCCGTCGCGAGGATGCGCTCGCCGCGGACGAGGGGCAGGTACGGCTGGCGCTGGCGGCACAGGCGCACGGCCGTCTTGCTCTCGTCGCTGCAGATGCGCTTGCAGAGCACCGGGTCCTCGATCAGCAGGCGGAACACCATGAGGTTGAGGTGCGAGTAGTGCGTCGTGCGCTCCGAGAGGTGCGCGTGCTGGAGGAGGTAGGAGGTGAGCGAGGTGAAGGCGGCGAGGGGCTGCTCGGCGCCCTTTTCGGCGGGGAGTGTGGCGAGGTTGAAGCAGAAGAGCTTGTTGGCGTGCGTGAAGTCGTATGTGGCCAGGAGAACGGCGGCTTCTTCCCCTGGTCTGTGATCGTGCGTTAGCAAGCGTGAGTTTGCGTGTGGTGTTGTTGTGTATACTCACAAGTTCGTGAACATGGTCTTCATCGTCTCGGCGTCGTATACGGGCTTCTTCTCCGGCTTCGGCCCCCTGGCGACGACACCCAGCCCCATCATCCGCAGCGTCCCGTTCAGTGTCCAACCCTCGGGCAGGTCCTCCTGGACGTCCACGTACTGCGTCCTCAAGCTCTGACACGTCTCGCCCACGCACCTGATGATCTTCCGTATCGTCGCTTCGTTGACGAAATCGTTGAGGCGCATCTGGTACGGGTTCTGGAATTCAAACTTGTTGTAGTTGGCGAGCAGGCCGAGGAGGGTAAAGGGGTAGAGGATGCGTTGTGTCGAGTCCGCGTCTTGGATGAACTGGTCTCCCGTCAGTTTTCTCAGCTCTCTAGACTCTCTTGCATATGGAGTTTACCTTCATGACCGCGGGAAAAAGATCCCTCTGAATGAAATACGTCAACAGACTCGTCTGGTACGCCCCGGCCGTAACAGCGAGCACCACCTCAACCGCCTTCTGCCTCAGCTCCAAGCTCTTCCCGCTCCGTATAATCAGATCCAGCGCGCCGACGAAGTCCGTAAAGACGGTGTCGACGTGGTCGATCCCCGCCAGCACGTTGATGATGTCCGAACTCGGGTGCGCATACTTTTTCGAAAGCGCCGAGCACAGGAATATGCTCAATGTCTGCCGTCGTTAGTCCTCTACTCCGCGACTCCCACCGCCAGCCTGACACCAGGGAAAGGACTCACATCAAGCGCATGCAGATCCGCAACCCCCTGCCCGCTCTTCACAGCGCCCACCGCCCTCGCGAACAGCTCCCTCGTCTGCTCCTCGAGCGCAAGCATGTCCGCGGGCCCGAGGCCGTCCAGTATCCGCCGCAGCGCCGCGCGGTCCGGCCTCAGCAGGAAGAACTCGCGCCAAAAACCTTCGGTCCGGTCATCGTCTTCGTCGCCCTTAAAAAGCTCGCCATGTTAGCCCGTCTCGAGGTTTCGGCTTCGTCGGGAAAGGATGGTTGAATGGGTCGGATCGGGGCGGCCTGTGTCAGATCACAAGAGGAGGACGGCAACCTCCAAAGCCGGCCACCTAGGCCGTGTCGCAAGCTTCAAACCCGCCCGCGGTGGAAGCTCCGGGTAGCAGATCCCTCCCCCAGTCGCGCAAAGGAAGAACCAAAAAGAGAAAGACGCACCTATCCACGCCCGCCCGTTAGCCGCAATCCCCGGTCGCAAGTGCGCATTCCCTTCCCAGACACTTACGAACCTTGAACAACCCCTCATACAGCTCAACAACCTTGGGCTTAAACACCTCGGGCGGAGGCTGCCTCGTCAGCGGTGATGCTTCCATTCCCGCGCAGCGCAGCACCCTATTCCTCGTTTCCAAGTCCGTTCGCTTTTCCAATTCCGTTCAGCGGGTATTCGTTGTCGCAGGCAGTCCAGAAAAACACAAAAGATTACAATTGCATTAGAAGAAAAGATCAGAAGGCACAGGAAGGAGCAAACGTTGACTGCTGGTTGAACAGTGTTCGGTCCGGACGCGCCAGCAAGCTATCTTGGGCACGATACGATACGATACGCGGTCCGATAAAAAAAAAGATAAAGGCCCCCTTCCACGGGTGTTGCTGCGGAGCTCAGGGGTGCATTACAGTGTCTCATGTCTCTCACACTGTCCCTGTCTCTGTCAATCACATATACGCTACAGTGCCATCTCCAGAACTCAACAGTACATTACGACACAGCGCATGCCCAGAGCCCGAAAACCACAAAGCTACGGTACCTTAGCTGGCTGCCTCCTAGAAAAGATCGGGACACATGTCCCAGCCCGTCACGCCGTTTCAAGCACATCGCAATTCCCCGGCACCAACCACCCCCTCCCCCTTGAACGCAAACCAGCAGTGTAGGGCTGACGGGACCCAAGAAACATTTCGCATCAAGCCAAAAACGACACGTGCAGATTTACCTCCTGAGCAACTCAGTGTCACCTTCAACGTCCCTTTGAACCAGAAGAATCCGCAGGAGCTTTCTTTCGCCAAGCCGAGGTAGGTTATAGCACGGAGCTGCTATTATTATCATAGCGGGCCGATGGTCAGGGGTGCAAAGTGATCTCGGCTTTCCCACCCGGACCGCCGCCCTCAGGATGATCGCAATGTGACTCTCCTCTCCGTACACGACTTCAACATCACGATCTCACCACTGGGACAGTATTCTGAACGAGAAAGTTAACCCTCGCAAGGGCTCTGTGTATATCTAAACACCCTGGAAAACCACCATCGCTAGCTGCATCCCCACCCAATGCAATCATTAAAACTGATATATGCAATGGGTATTACCCAGGACCCCCTCCCTTCCCTTTCCCATCTCCAATGCTTGCCTTACAAGTCCCTGAATACAAAAGAAACAATTTCCAACGCCCCTCGCAATGCCATTGTGTGTCTTCTATGTACAGACCGTCCAAGACCACCGGATTATAGTGTATGGGTAATTCAAGTCGGAGACTCGGTTGGTCTTTTTGTAATTGCATCCAAGGCCTGGTGACTAGTACATGATACTCTGCCGCCAGCGCTCAATGGACTGCGGTTGTCCGGGCTGCATTTGCATTTGCATCTGCTGCATCTGCATCGGCGTCATTTGCTGCTGCTGCATGCCTATGTTCATCGCCATAGGCTGTGCCTGCATCTGCATGCCCATTCCGCCGCCATACGGGTTCATCTGCATGTTGTTCATGTTCATGCCCATGCCGTTCATGTTGTTCATCCCGCCCATGGCACCCGCGCCGCCCATGCCTCCAGCGGTGTAACTGCCGTAGCCAGAGGCGATAGCCGGCTTGTGAGCCATCTGGGTCATGCCAGCCTGGCCAATCAAGCCGCCATATGCAGGCTGCTGCTGTTGTTGCGGCATTTGCAGGGGCGCACCGTAACTGCTGAAAGCCATGCTGGACCGGTTCCAGCCGGGTGCCATGTTGACACCGGCGCCGGCGTTGGGCGACTGCACGTTGTCGATGAGACCACTGACGCGCCTGCTGTTGGCGGTACCTCCGTTACCATCGTTGAACTTGCCGTTCATGTACCCGCCAGTTGGCGCCAGAGCCTTGGGCTTGTCGAGGCTGGTAGGCATCTGCGCACGCACGGCAGCCATCTTGGCCTCCGCCGCCCGAACCTTGCGCTCCTCTTCTTGGAGCCTGGCCTGCTCCTTCAAGGCCGGGTTCTCGTGGTGGATACCTGGGTGGCTGCCGAGGACGTCTGCCAGACTATGTTGCTTGCGCAGCGGCGGCGCTTCAGGCTGGTTGATGCCGAGCCCGCCACCGAGCCCGCCACCGAGGGTCATCTCACGCTCTCGCGCCTCCCGCTCAGCCTGTAGTCTCTTCCGACGCTGACCAAGAGTCTCTTCTTCAGGAGGCACCTCCTTCTCCTTGCCCTTGTCTTCGTCCTTCTTCTCCTCAGGCTCGCCGAACTGATTAAGAATCTCTGCAGAGAAGGCGCGACTAACAGGGCGGGCCTTGGGCAGGTTGTTGTGATCGGCCTCGTCTTTGGCCCGAAGACGACGCATGCGTTCGCCCAGAGTCTCACCAGGCTCGTCATCTTCCGACTCCTCTTGAGGCCTCACGCGCTCAGAAGAGGGCATGTGGTTGAGGCGAAGTTGGCTCAAACCAGCATTGAGAGTCATGGCACTCCTTTGTGGCCTGAGGGTTCTTGGTGGTTCAGGCTGTCCGGTAAGACGAGCGCGACGAGAGCTCAAAGGCTCGTTCTCCTCCCTCTCACGCTGCTCCATCAGACCTAGAGGACGGTTGACGTCTGCGACGACACCCTGGTTGGCGTACAAGACACCCAAAGGCACCTCGTCATCGTCAGAGTCCTCCTTTTCGTCGTTGGCGCCATCTTCCCAGGCAAGCGCAATCTTCTTCTTCTCACGATGCCTCTTCTGCGCCTCGGCGACAGCGTCGAGTTCGAGGAGCGTGGAGTGCATGCCGCCGGCCAATGCGCTGTTCGGCATCTGCGTGCGCAGCTTTTGGTTGTACTTTCGCAACTGAAGCTCGGCGAGCAGCGTCGTCGGAGGTCCGTCGAGAACATGAGCAAACTCGTCCTCTTCCTCTTCCTCAGACTCTTCACCAGACTTCTTCGACTCGGCGTCCACGTTCTCAGACAAAGCCTTGCCCTCATCATCCTGTGCCATGGAGTTGGCCCTAGACGTATCAGCAGACTTCTTGCCGAAAGGCAGGATGCCCTTCTTCTTCTTCTGCGACGCCGCAATGTGCTCTTCGGGCAGCAGAGCCCCGGGCGCGGCAGACTTGCGACGGTTCTTCTTGCCATCAGGACCGTACACCTCAGAGCCGAGCTTGCCGGCGAAAGCGTGGTCCGTGAAAGCGCTGACGGGAGCATTCGCGGAGGCGTCGAGAATGCTGTCTAGAGTAGCCATGGCCGAGCCATCCTTCATCTCAATCTGCGGTGTCGTAGATGGTAGGTCAAAGAAGGCGCTGGCGCGCAGCTGCGGTGGCAGATCTGCTGCTCTGGGCATCTTGGACTTGCGGCGCTGCGTCGGCGGAGGCGCCATGGGCATCTCCTCCTGTTCACCAGCCAGCAGTCCATCTCTCTGTTCGGCAGGCACATGAGAGTCAACACCAGCAGTAGACTCCTTGATCGACGTGCCACCAGATCTCTGGCCGTCAATGTCCTCGCCCAACGTCGTCGCGCTATGCCCGGCAAGCGGATCGGGTAACCACATCTTGGACTCTCTCACAGCAGGAGCCTCTGGATCTTGAGGCAGGTACTCGGCCTTGCCAAAGCCAGGGTGCCCCATAGCCTGCAAGACCTTGGAATGTCTCGCGTTCCGGACATTGGTCTTGGGCTTTCTAGACAGCTTGGGGGGCAGGTTAAGCATCGCCGGCACGCGGGCCGGATAGTACAGCATCTCCTGCCCAGTGAGCTCGTCAAAGTACGATTGCGGCCTGACCTGGGTAGCCTTGGGGGGACGAGGCATGGGCCGCGGTTGGGGTTCAAACGGCGGCTCAGTGATATCGGGCATCGGCATGGTCTTGGGCTGCGGCGGCGGCATGTCGTTGTACTCGCCATCGCTCTGCTCGCGAGAATCCCAGCCGCCGCGCTCGGAGTACTGGTCTGGTTGGCAGTGCACGCCGTCAAAGTCATCGAACGCGTTCTTGTGGTCAAAGGTGGCCGTCGATCTGGGTGTCGCTGGCCTGTCCTCAGAGTGTCTTCCGTTGTCACCACCAAAGTCCAATCCCAAGCCGGACTGCTCCTGATCCAGGTGCCCGCCGACATTGTACGAGCTGCTGTCGCCGTTCTCTTCGTAATGCGTATTCGGTCGTCGGATAGTGGCATCATCGTCGGCCAACGGCGCCCGATCAGCATCATCAAGCGCCCGCTGCGTCAAAGCAACAGGCTCGGACTCTGCAATCTCAGCCAGAGAGGGCTTTCCAGACATGCCCGACCTCGCGCTCCGCGTGGACCCCTTGCCGGGGCCGTGACGCGACATGACGGCGTCGACATCAATCTCTGGCCTCCCGCTCGCCGAGTTCTTGGACCCGGAGCGCAGGCGGCCGGTGAGGGAGTGGTTGGGTGACATAACGTAGCCGCTGGGGGAGTAGCCGCCGTGGCGGGCGGCGTTGTTGAGCTCGACGATGGAGGCGACGGGAGGGATGACGCGCAGGGGGCCGGGCTGGGCGGCGGCGTCGTCGATCGGGGACTGGGATGCGGCGACGGAGGCGGCGAGGATGGAGGAGCGGCGGGAGTCGGAGCGTTTCAGTTCCCCATGCAGGTCGCGGATGGCGTCCTCGATGGAGCTGGTCATGGACAGGCGCTCGGCCGTCTTCTCGAGGGCGGCGACGTTGCCGACGTAGGCGCCGGAGCGGCAGTTGAGATCGGGGACGGGGTGTTTGAGGATGAAGGTGTTGGAGTCGGAGGTCGTACGGACGATTGGTTTGGGGACGGGTTGGACGATGTTGGAACCCGAGGAGGAGGAGTGGTGGTGACGGTAGCGGCTGGGTGACTGGTGTTGCTGTTGCTGCTGCTGCTGCTGCAAGCTGTCCTGGATCTGGGAGATGAGGCTGCTGTTGGATCGCAGGGACGAGGTGGAGATTTGGCGGGTAAAGGCAGCTGGGGCGGAGAGAGCCGACGCAGCGGAGGCAGCTGAAAGCGGGCTCGTGATGGAACTCGTATTCGGGGCAGTCGTGTTGATGTTGATGTTATTATTGTCGCCGATATTTTTTGTTCGCAGGGCCAGGGGGGCGATGTGCTGGACAGGAGGAGAAGAAATGGAAGAATTCGACTGGCGGAGCGACCGCGGTGGTGACTGGGGTTGGGCCTGCTGGGACTGGGATTTAGGGGAGAATTGATGGAAGGCGGCGCTGGGGCTGCTGCTGCTAGAGTTCGTGTTGGTTGTAGCGGCGGTACTGGAGTCTGTAGCGGCACTGCTGCCCCTGGCCACCTGCAGCGGATCGAGGGACAGCGGCGTCGACCCGGCATAGCGCTGGCGCGGGTTCATACGCGAGATTGCCTCCTGTTGGTCGTCCAACTCTGTTTCTCCCTCTCCCTGTTTCTCTCCCTCTGCTGCTGCTGCTGCTGCTGCTGCTGTTCCCCTGCCGAGGCCAACATTCCTGGCCATTTCCTGTTCCTGTTCCTGTTCCTGGCGCTGTCCCTGGCCGGGTTGGCGGGGACTTTGCATCGTTACATCCAGCTCGCGTGCACCCGAGACATGTTCTTCCTTCTCTGGCGACATTGCCAGCGCCGCAACAGCATCCGCTGCTGACGATGCTGACGCAGGCGCATGTGGTGCTCGCATGGTCGATTCCGCCCCGTCGTCGCTCAAACTCATACCTGATTCTGTCGTCGTCGTCGTCGCGTTGGACGGCGCCCCCTTTCCAGAAGTGGGCTGCAATGTTGTCGACTGCTGCTTATCAGGACTCGGGCTGTCGCTCTTCCAATTCGTCGTACTGTTGATGCTGCCGCTGAAATCTCGATCGGGAAACAGGTCGCTGTCCATCGACAAAGGCGTAAAGCTCGTCTCGGCAAGCGACAAGAAGTTGAGGGGGCTCGGGGTCGCGGTGACGGGAGATATACTCGGCCGCGAGGACGACGAGGCCGACACGGACATGGCCGCTGCGAACGAGGATGCCCCCGTCGTCTCTTTCGTGTTTGTGTCATCGCTGCTGGCAGCTGCCACTCCTGATCCTGCTGCGGCCGTGTCCGATCCTGCGGAGGAGGTCGAGGACCTGCGGACCGACGTGTAAGTCGCCATCTGAAATTGTGTTTCCCCTCCGGGGATGGGTTTGCCTTTGTGTCGCAAAAGCGCCCCTCGAGGGACCGTAGGGTCGGTGCAATCAAGCGGCCTGGGGGCGTGTGTGGTGGCAGTCGTTCGGATTGTTGCTGCCAGGGTTCGAGAAGGACGGTTTAGTTTTTTGGGGTTTGCGTGCGTTCTGCGCGTTTGCGACTCTGGCGATGGGTGCAAGTTCAGACGGCGTTTCCGACGTGCGGTCCCTGCGTGCGACGGATGGATGGTGCTGTGCTCGAGCTTCACACCTTGTTCGTCGTGTTGTTGGTGGTGGTGTTGTTGTTGCCGTGGTACTCGGTGCGCTGGGCAATAACTGGGTTTGCTATTCTCGTATTCCGTTTGCTCCTATTTTTTCTTCTTCCGTTGCTGCTGTCGTCCCGTCCGCCCGTTTGGCAATTCGCATCTGCTTCGATTCCCCTCGTGTCCGAAATAGGCGGTGGACCTCTTCTCTTCTTCTTCTTTTTCCCTTCTGTCCCCTTGGCGCTGTCGGTCGGTCGGTGCGCCGCTATTCTTCAGCTGCAGGGTCGGGAGCTGTGACGTAGGCCGCGAAACAAGTAGGATTGCCGGCGAGGGCCTCGTGGTAGCATCCGCGCGGTGTGTAAGCTGTACCTCAAGCGGGGGGTGTGAGTGTGCGGTTTCGACTATGGCTTTCCTCCGAACAACAGACGAAGGAGCGACAGAAACAAAATCACGAAACAAAAGCTCAGTCGAAAAAATGCTGTCTGCAACGCCTGCGCCTCCGTGAAGGAAAGTGTCAGGGGAAGAAAGACTGGAGGTCGAGTCGTGATATATCCGAAAGCAAGAAAAAGCACAACTAAACGGGGGGCGTGTGGTAGCGTGGTGGGTGGGTGGATGGGTGTGCAGATAATTAGGTGAGCTGAACAGACATCGGACAGCGGGTGATGAGGGACAAGGTTGTGAATGGAAATGGAGATAGCGCATGCGGGTTGAGCAGACGCCGTCCAACAAGGCCTGGCCCAGCTTCGAACACCACCTACACTGCGGCGCCAGCTCAGGTCGGATGCAGATCGTGGACCATCTGCAGAACCCCCAGCCAGAGCAGAGAGAGAGAGAGAGACAGCTGGAAGTGGAATTAACAGACACCACGTCGTCTGCTCTTACTCGCAACCTACAAGCCCACCGGCACTGACCAGGTAGGCGTGTGTGTGCTCTATCCCGCCGCCAGAGATAAGCTCCTCGCAAGGTCGCAACACAAGATACGGATACAGAGAACGGGCTAAACTTGGGACGATCCCGCCAGGGTACCAAACGAAAAGGAAAAGAAAGGGAGCATGGGGGGGGCATATACGGATGTAATGTCACTACCACCTCGATCAAAGGAGATAGACATGCCACCACCACCCAAAACGACAAGGGACCTGACACGCAAAAACGCAGAATAGGGAAACAGAGAGATAGAGAGAGAGAGAGAGAGAGAGAGATACGCACTGATAGACAGAAAGCCCGGTTGCTGCTGCTGCGTCAGAAAACGTGTCGATGTAACTGCCACTCCACAGGGCGCACTCGAAGCAACAAAGAGGCCGTCAAAAGTAAACACGCCCAGATGCTGCTGCTGCTGCTCACTGCCGCAAGAGCTAGACTCGATAGACGCCGGAGACGGCGTGGGTGGTGCGGGCCAGCTTTCCTTTCAAATACGAGTCCCCTTTGGGTCGTCCGTCGGGTCGGTCAGTCGCAGTCGGCGGTGGATCCGGTCGTGTGTGTCTTCGTTCGTGCCGTTCCTTGTTCCTTGTTCCTCCTTCTTTTTGCGCGGGCGAGTAGCGGCAGACTAGTATGTAAGCGCACCCGGCCTGGCTTTGTGGAGAGAGAGTGAGAGAGGGTGGATGAGATGGGATGGAGAGATGGAGGAAAGGAGTAAGAAGGCAAGCAGAATGGGCCTTTTCCCAAATATCGAGGAGGGAACGATGAAAGGGGAAAAGATGGCAGCAAATGCCAGATAGATGAAAGACCAGCCAAACTAAAACAAAACTCGAGACGTTGACAGGTGCGCGGCAACAAGCCTGTCCCCTGGACGGTTCGTCGTCGTGGGGGGGAAGGGGAGGCAGATAGACGATGGGGCGCACCCGGGAAACGTGTGCGTGTGCGCGTGTGTGTCGTCTGGAGATGATGTCGGCGTCGGGGGTGTGGTAGACCGCAGTTCCTGGGATGTGGACCGGTCCCAAGAGGAGGAGGATGCCGTCGAGTAATAACAACAAATGGCCCTCTCGAGTGCTCCGTAAGTTGCCTCCTTCGGCGCAAAGGAAACCTCGGATCGTGATCAGTCAGTCCCCCCTCTGTATCCTCCACTTTCTCTGGGTATCGTCTAATAAGCTACTCTGGACGGGTCTACAATTCTCTCGCCGCGGCCTCCATCTCCTCGGGTCCCGGTTCCTCGCAAGCGGCAGCAGTAGATATCTCGACAAGATAGCAGAGGATGTTTTGGTATCATCCAACATCAACACACAATCTCCCATCAAAAGCCACCGCCGCCGAAAAAAAAAAAAAAAAAGAAAAGACACACAAACTCTCTTGAGGAAAACAAACCCAGCGTCTGTCCCGTTATCGTCAGGGGCCGGCGTGTTTGCTCGGCGTCCTATCCTGCCGCAGGGGTAAGAAAAAAAAAAACCGCCAAAAAGAAAAAAACCAGCGTCCGAAAAACTGGGTTCAGAGTGTGACTGCGGCCCCGTAAGGCACCGTAAGGATGATGCAGTTCCTTCGGGCCCCAGAAATTAACTCAGGGGTTTGTAGCAGAACGGCAACGGCAAAGCAGTGAGAAAAGAAAAGAAAACCAAGAGGAGGATCCGTATCGTATGCGACAGTGACGTTTTCCGTTTTGCCCCGTTGCCGTGCTCCGGGTCTGCCTCCGTGGTGGTGTTCGCGTGGTGCGCGGAGATTGAACGGAGTTGTAAGAGTCAGGTAGAAAGGCTATTCAAATGAGAGAGACACACAAGAGATGTTGTTTCTCACGTTAGGTATCGCGGGGATGTTGAAGAGATTGGCCTCGTCGTCGTACGCAGTAGCCAGCAGAAGGAAAAAGGTTGCGACTAATATCACGATTAGACAACACCCATCCTCGTTGTCTGCCTTAGTCTTGTCAGAAATCCCCCCCGAGATCACAAGACCGAGCTCCCGCAAATCCTGCACTACCCCAGCCCACCACCACCACCACCGAAGAGAGAGAGATAGAGACGCCATCCCAACTCACACTCCAGTCAGAGAGCGACGGACACCAAAACGCAAGCCAGAGCCACGCCGCCCGCCCATTTACCCGTCAGAACCGCATTGGACCCCAGAAACCCAAACCCACGGTGACGCTCCCAAGCTTCATTCTAGCCCTCCCGCCTCCAGCCCGCCTCCAACCAGCGCAAGTCCACTGCTCTGCCTCTCACCGACCACCCTCCATCTCACGCTCGAACCGGCTCACCCCAAGACTCGGTCGCCAACAGACCCAAACGCATGCAACCACTCACACGCCATCCCCCAAAGCCAAGTCGGTTCGTCCGCGCAGTCCATCCCCATCCCGGCGGGCCTTGGCTTACACCAGAACAAAAGCTTTGGAGCAGAGAAGAACGCAGCCAGCAGCGGCACAAGAAAGAAAGAGAGGGCACTCCACACACAAGAGACATGTGGCCGTGGGGCCGTCAGCGCCGTGTCTCACTCATCCTCCATCTCCATATCTCTCATCATCATTATCCATCATCCAACCATGCGGCGTCTCTGGATCAAAAAAGCTCCCCGTCTCACCTTTCTCCGCAGAACCCGGCTCCTCCATCTCGCCCGAGCCTCACGCGACACACCAAGGCCCGGCTCTTCTTTCCCATCCTAGCGCCGTCTGTCTATATGTTGTAGTCCCAAGCTGAATATGCCGCCAAAAGTGACGACGCCAATCCCGTCCGGATATCCAGTTCCCCAAAATTCCTAATCGTCTAGTTAGTAGCTACATCGTTAGTGCCCGTCCATCCCATCCAATGTGCATCAAAACCCACATCTCGACCCGAACGAAGAAGAAAAATAAAAACCGCTATCCAACATAAAAGTGGATGGAAAAGTTCCAATAGAACCTCCCAACCATCGTCATAACGCAGCAACCTCCGCGAACACTCGGTGTTCCTGCCATCAAAATCTCCACCGATTAAACCGGGGCGCAACCCTCGCCAATTACCTTAAGCTTGAATCGTCTCGCGGTCGCTCGGTCCTCGTGCCTCCACCGAGAGGTGAAAAATATCCCGAGAGCTTTCTCTCACCTCACACCGCTGCGCCGGGTTTCCCGTGAAGAAGAGCCGTTTGAGTAATTCCAAGTGACGATGAATCTCGATGCGGACCACTCAGTCAGTCAGTGCCCAGAGAAGACATAACCCCTCGCCCCCATGTCCATAGTCAGAGCCCATCGTCGAAAGGGAATACCACCTCGGAATCCAAATCGCCCCAGCGCAGTGGACAATCCGGACAACCTGCAGCCAACCAGTAAAACAAAATGGCAAGCAAAAAGCCAACACCGCCGCCTGGCCCGAACCACCCTCGCTGGCGCCAGCCAACACGACGTCGCAGCCGTACCGCCGCGTGGCTTCTGCGCCTCCCCTCTCCACGACGACGCCGCAGCCCCCAAGAAACACAACCCAATAAGCGCCCAAGAAGCAGATGAAGAGCCACAGAACAGTGGCGCACCATCCAGCGCGGTGAACTCCCTCCCCCGGGCCGTCTTCGTTCGGAGAACACGGCACTTTACGATGCCCCCCCTCCAACCGACCCTCCCAAGAAGACCATCATCTCAGAAAAACAAGTTTTTGAACAAACCCCATCTCCCCCAACGCGGATTCCAGACCGGTCTTCGGGAGACCCATTGGCTCTAACAGAAAAGCCGCCGGCGGCCCTTTTCTGCTGCTCCAATCACGACCCGATATCCCTGCTGGTCCCAATTACCAACATCTCGATTCGCTAGCAGCCAAGCGGCGTTGTTAGCCATGTGCCTTCGGCAACGGCACGCTCCTCAAGCATTGGCACCTCCTGTCAAACCGCAAATCTCCATCAGCCCTTTGCTAAACCTCTCGCGTCTTCCTAATCAGGCCAGCGCGTTTTGAAGCAAACCCCAGACAGACGCAAAATGACGACATGCGCCGCCGCCGAGTGTCTTCTCGTCGGACGTGCTCCGGGGCTAGCAGGCCGGGACAAGCGCTCTATCGCCAACCTCGCCGTGTTGTCGCCCGTGATAGCTACCTTGGCCATCATCACATTCTACACCGCTGGCAGTCTGTGCAGAGAAGGGCCGCGTCTAGTCGCAGTCTGTGCTCTCGGCGCCTCTCTTGGTGACTGCTGATCCTTCTTTCCCTATCCGCAAGCTTCATCCTTCAGAAGATCCAAACCACTTGGGAAGTGCTGCTGTCTTCATCCCGGGTACGAGTGGATCGCAAATCTCTCGGATCCGAGTCGTGTCGAACCCAGCAACCAGCCCGCCGTGGCTGCGATTTTAAAGTTGATGACATTTTCCTGTTCAAGCTTTTTGAGTTAAATTCACCTTTCCCCATGTGTTCATGTCATTCGGGAAAACTGACTCGCCAACCGGAACCGCGAAGTGCAAGCCTAACCGCAGAATTGCGTTCATCTCGCCTCCAGTCTTTTCCCGTAGACTTCTGCCACCCGTTTTATCGCGGGGCCGTCAACGGCGGGAGGCAGGCTGCAGGACCAGCAAATACACACCGACAGCCACGTCGCGCAAAAGCCCGTGCTCGCAGATAATCCAGCCTCGAACAAGCCACCCAGAGATAAGCGACGGGATTCACGGCTCCTCGCTTGGGTTTGGGGGCTGGACCCAAGCTGGAGACAAACCTGGGCGAACACCTGCAGGATCGCACGGGAAATCAGCCACACCAAACCCAGACCCCGGCGTGGGCTCTGTGATGGCACTGGGGTTGCGTTGCTCCAGCCAATATCACACACATCCCGCGCTGGCAAAAACAAAAGAAATACGAAAGGGACCCTTGGCCAATGCCTCATTTCGGCGTTGATAACGTTTTTCGCGGCACGATATGAGCGACGAGCGTCATTTCCCGTACGCAGTCTGGTCACAATTGATAGTCTCTCACCACGCGCCGATGCGGCGGCGGCGCGGGGGAACATCCACTCCATGTCTTTCCGAGATGAGGCTTGACGCGTTGTGTGGCGATAAGCAGCCGCCGAGAGAAAGATTCGTGGAATTTCCTTTTTTGCATCTCACATGCGTGCGTCGGCGCATTGTCGAACCCGCCGATAGCTGCAGGCGTGCAATTTCCAACGGTGCTGCATGGCGTTCTTGCTCATGCTGTCTCAAATGAGGTGACATTCAAGATAAGATACTGCAAGGCGCGCGGCGGGCGTCATTGTCCTCGTGCGTCGCGACGATTACTTGCTTTTGCAAGCTTATCCGCTGCATATTGAGGTCCCAAAGGTCGCCGCCAATTTCTTGAAGCTGCGTTGAATCTTACTTCATGTCCCGAGAGTCAATAGACGATGTTCGCCAGGATGCTTATCTTTAGGGAATACTGCTGTTGCAATCCGTATCGGCCGCAGCCCTGTCCAGTGAAACCTCGGGTGGTAGCCTCGTATGGTGACAATCAACATATTGTTCGAATACGCCCTGGTTTGGTAGCAGCCGATGCTGGCTCAGAAGTTCAACTTCCACTCAACAACATGTAATCCGTCTGAGATCAAGTGTATGCCCCAGGTGTCGTCAGTTGATGAGGCTGGCTTCACGACCAAGTGTGGTACTTGCTCGTCTCTTTGCTCAACCCCGGGGCCGTGTCAGGAGGGACAGGTTGAATGCCACAGTGACGACAATGTTGCCGTCAACTTTCAGAAGGACGCAAAACCAGCTGCTCCATGCTCAAGAAAGGGGTTTCCTTTCACCCGTGGTACAGGCCGTATTCATCTAAAGTCTGTGTCCCCGTCATCCTGCTCAGCCTATATCCGGTCAAAAGGGTTTGCCAGGCACGACATCTTATCTACAGTCGTGCCTCGTAGCACGCCGTGGCGGGGAATAAGCCCGCCCTGCTGTCAACGTTGCCTCGAGGGAGACAACGCACTGAGAAGCCAGGTTGGACACAAGGTTGGAGTTGTACCGCCAGACATGTAACCTGATGAGCTGTCAGCGCTTCTGTGCGACAATGTGTAACGACCCCTCTTCATCAATATCCATTTCCATGGCACTGACGGTGGCATTCAAGAGTCGTCCTCCATTGATGTGCGACTTAGGCCCCTGGCCAGAGCGGAAGGTCGGCCCTCTCAAAATGGTATGAAGAAGTCGTGTTGATGATGGCAAAATCGTCAGGTTGCGGTCTCACAACAGCAAGATGGTCAAACAAGATGTACTTTTGAAGCCCACTTGTATCCTGTAACCAGGTAGACAAGCTTTCTCTCGACATCATCGATAATCCAAACTTCGCTGGATTTCGAGAGTCCACTTGACGTGGCACCACATAAATGTCGCAATGATGGTCGCGATGCTTGTCACCATATCAAAGAGACATATCTTTAACATCCCACAAACTACTTTGGAGAGCCTTCCGGTAGGCATCTGTTGATTTCCGTTTTTTTGCGTTGTGTTGTGTTCATCAGCCTCGCCATAAAGACTAATGCCCACTCAGTAAACGTCAATGTCCGCCATCAATCAACAACAAACGAATCTGCTGTTGGCAACAGCGAAGATGGCACCGATGTTTACCGTTGAGCTTGAGACAAGTCAAGAATGGTATCACGACCTTCAAAGGTATCTCTCGCAAGCCCCACGGGCATCATCTAGTCGATTCTCCATGACGCCAACGCGAGGATGAAGTCAGCCTTTCGGATGGAACATCAGAGTCTTCATGTCGTCTGGATTTGCAACGCCACTTACGTGTATCTCGCCCGTGGAAATCGGACAGTAGATCTCTTTGTTTTGAGAGATGGTCAAAGGGTCCTGAGGCAAATGGTTCCAAATACGAGATCAGCGGCACAGTGTCCGCGATTGCCGCCGCGTCTAGTTGTCTTTCGAAAGGATCTCCAAAACAAGAGGTTCACCAGCAACCAGATCTGGGGCCAAGATCAACGGCGCCACCCTGCGACTGTGTCAAGCGACGGGGGGTCCGTCGGATAAACGATTGAAGCCGACTGAGCCCGGCGAGGAGCGGACGAAAGTGGAGCTAGAAACGCGGGGAAGGGTCGCTCATCCCTGCTTCGCCGGCCGGCCGCGGGTGTGCCCGGCAGGGCATCCCGCTGTCTTCTCGCGGCACCATTTCAGGGCTTTCGGGCCCAGGCAGGGACGGTTGGCCCCGGACGGTGCGAGCAGTTCCCGGCAAGTGATTCGAGGGCGAGACAGGCACCGAGACGGCTGGCAGCACCACCCCGCCCGGTGAAAACCAGTTCTAAGTGGTCTCAACAAAAAGTCCCGCTGAGCGGTGTGTGTCAGATGCATCTAGGGCGGTTTAGCGGCCGCAGCTCAATCATTCACCGACCAATGACAATGGCCCGTAGTTACTGATTATCACGAGAACTGCTCGCGCTGCAGGTGGCTTGCAGACGAGTGGTAGCATCGCAGGGAGCGCGCGTGGCAGAAAAAAGCAGAAACTGGGCACGTGTGCGGTTGTGCTGTCGTGGGTGCTCGGACGCAAAGACCAAGGAAGCTGACAGAGGCTGGAGACGGTGAGGTTGTCGTGAAGTCTCACCGACCGAGCTGGGCGGGGTTTGCTGCTTGGCTAAGTTAAGCTGGAAGTGAGTTCGAAGCTTAAGCAGTTCCCCGGCTCATGGTTTCCTGCAGAACGACGGGGCGACGGGGCATATGCAGAGGCAGCTGGAGCGTGAATGCGTTGTTTGGTAGTGTCGGAGTCATGTTTAATCAAACGTGTTTTAGGGCGGCACAGAGCGGTGGTTTGATGCCGGTATCGGTGAGCTGAAGCGCCGTCTGGAAGTCTCACTTCTCTCTAAAGTAAACTCGCTACAGAAGTAAGGGACATGTCTTTCGACGGCCGTCAAGCCTTGGGCAAAGTGTGGCGTGCCGCACTTGAATGATAAGACGCCGAAGTAAAGGGCGTCAATGATGTGGGGGTTCGACGGGGGTCGGTGATCGTCGGTGAGCTTGATTTGGGATCTGACAATGGCGCACTTTTTGGTGATTGATCCTGGTGTGGCGTATCAATACCGTACCGGCCGAGCAAGGGAGGTGACTGGATGACCCCCGTGCGCCGTGCGGGAAACGGACAGCAGGAACGTGATGTGACGCGGGGGATATTGCCGTTGCCCGGCTCCCGCAATCAACTTCTCAAGCGACGGAGTGGTCTTGCTTGTGTGGAATGTGGAATGTTTCTCGTCTTTGCTTGATGTGTTGGCAAGGCTGGGGAGGGCGACCCGTCCAGTCAATGAACGGTTTCGACGCATTTCCCAGTTGGCTCAACTGACTGATCCCAAAGCGGCAGTCATCCGATCTTTGCAATGCCCAAGAAAACATGGCGTCAGTTGAGGTGTCAAGTAGCGTCAGATAGCGCGGCGCATGAACGAACGAAGCACTCCGGGAGACTGCCCCGGGCGGAAGTGTCCAAAGCAAGAACGAACGCAAGCTGGCCCGGGTTGGCTGCGTTGTTGGCCTTGGAAGTTGGAACTGCTGTAAGAGGTCAATTCAAGTTTTGTCGGCCGGGGCTCGTAAAACAATTTCGGGGCTTGACTCGTAAGTAGCAGCACAGCCACACCGAAGCCTCGCTGCTCATCTTAGCGATAAGGTTTCCTGAAATTCGACAGAAATTACGACCCAAGAATGCTGATTCTGGGGAAGCAACATTCCTGAAGAGTCCAGCAATCTGGGGACGGACAAGCGGCCTTCTGGCCTGGGTGCCTGGAAAGGAAGTTTTGGCGGCCACGGCGGGAATCCGGGCAGCATGTCAGTTGGCAGTCCGGGGACTTTAGCGTCGGGGCAGGGGTGGTTCATCGGTGAAGAGAATCAGGCAAAGTCGAAGAGGCAGCTGGCCTCTGGCCCTCTGCTGATATGCCTTGTGACAGAGCTCTTGAATCCATCGGTTGGGGTGGAAGGTTGGCCAGCAGAGTTCGGGTGGCAGAGGCATTAGCGGACTGCAGGGTGGTCGAAGGCACCGCTGGGGAGGGACGTGTTGCGGCCGGCATGATATGGAGACGCTTCCGGGGCGAACAGACGCCATTTCCGTCAGGTGCTGGCAGGTTGTTGTCTCTAGAGGCCCCTCTTCTCTCCATCTCCATGCATAACGTGAGCAGTAGCGGTGGTCGAGATTCAAGCTCCAGTCCGTTGAGGTCGAGGCCGTGAGACAGAGGCGACGGCAGGCGCTACTTAGCAACGTCTGCTGTCGTCGGTGGTGTTCTCTTTCTTTCTCAACGCAGGCCAAGCATTCCTCATGGACGTCGGCTGGAGTGGTCTGGTGCCGGTCTCGTCTGGTGTGCTGAACACTAAGAGCGCAGCGCCAACGCGGGTCGGCTTGCCTGGAACGTGTATCCGTACGGTACACTATGCGCGGGCGGGTAGTGCAGTCAGGTACGGAGGGTACGGCGGAGGTACCAGCCGGGCCCAGGCAAGGGTAGGATGCATGATCGCTGAGGTCTGGTTCCGTGTCGGGGCATCTGGCCCTGGGTGTTGCACCCTTGGGCGGGACCAAGAAAGTCGGTTGAGGCGATGATGTCAAATGGCAGATTGTGGCATCGGAAAGAAGGCACATGGGTTGGACGGGGAGGGCGAGATTATTGGCATTTTGGGCAGCGTCGAAGCAGTGAAGCTGGGGCCAAAAGGCCATGTGCAATTTGACATGCTCCGTAGTTGGGCTGCCCTTGGCCCTGGCATCTTGAGGAGGAAAAGGAGGAAGAGGAGGAGCTCTTCTGGTTTTGGTCTGCGCAGTGCCCTGGCCCTGCCCTGCTCATATCCGCGATGAGCATCTGACCTGTGGGAAGGGTTCCGGTACCCACGGCTGCAACGGTGGTATTTTTGGAGTACCAGCTTGTCCCCGGGAGGCCCAGAATAGTACGAGAAAAGGCGGGCTCGAATGAAACAAAGACTGGATTTGGGTTGCAAAACTGGAACGGAGGGACTGGAGAAAGTGAATGGGTTAGCTGGGTTGACTGGAGATAGACTGGAGCGTCTGGAGAGAGACAGAGAGAAGGAGGACGAGACGAGACGAAGAAGGGCCGTGTCGGCGTTGTGCATACTGAGCCGCCGAGACGGTCGAGGTACAAGCAGTGGAGGAGATGGAGTGGGAATTGGGAGATCATGGAGGTGGAATTGGTCAATCGGAGTTTGTGGGAGCGGGAGCGGCAATGTACCTGCAAGGTGTGACCCTCTGAAAATGCGACTGTGTTTTGGGGGCAGCTGCTCGGTGCTCGGTTGGTCCTTCTTTCTGACAGAGACAGCCGAGAGATTGACACTGACTGACAGAGGCGGAGAGGAGAGGAGAGGGCGGGGCGGCGGGTGTTGTGCGACATCGGGGCAGCGGTTGAGGTGACGAAGAGGTCTGGCCGCGCTGAATGTGTGCTTGTTCAGAGTGATTATCGATTATCATAGCAATTCTTTTTTTTTAATTGCTTCGACCTGGACTTGTCGATGGCTGTCTCTGAGACAAAATGACTGGATGATAACGCTCATGTCGAGTAACAATGGGAAGGCGGACAGGTGCATCTTGGGGGGTTGTTCCTTCCTCACCTCACCCAATGGGACCCCAATGGCATCATCCATTCCACTGCAGCGTTCCTGCCCCGCGGCCACCCTCCTTCGGCACAGTGCTTATGAAGAGGCACACCGTCGGGATACCTGGGCGTCATCCCACTCGCTCAACTTCAGTGAGTGTGTTCTTGCTGGGAAAAGTACCTTCTCCCGTACCTACCCTTCCTAGACAAGCCGCGTACCTTGGCCAGCCCGGGCGAACCCCACTACACCCTCGCATGCCCGCTGTGCTGCGTGCCCTTGGATTTCCATCTCAGTCTGAAGTGCGGTCACCGGTGTGTGTGTTGTTCTGGAAGACTGCGGAAAAAAAAATAAAAAATGAAAAAGGACCTGGCCTGGAACGTATCCGTACATGGCGCACTTAACCCCGGGCGCTAACAGTGCCACATAAGGTAGCCCTGGCCTAGGTAGCTCTACTTTTACTGATTTATTGAGAGAGAGAGAGAGAGAGAGAGAACCCAAGTACTCGGATACGTACCGCGGACAATGCGCCCACTGTGTTATTAGTACGACCGCACACTCCCATCACCCCCTCTTCCCTGCACCGCACCTGTACTTGCCGCTCCCGTTCTCGCTGCTGCTGCTGCTCCAGTTGCTGTTACTCACTGCATTACTGTGCCGTCAATCGCTTGCTGCTTCCAGGCGCCTTGTGACCGCTCACCCCTTACTAGCATCCATTCCATTCTTTCCGCGCCTCGACTTTCTCTGCTGAAGCTGCTCCATAGTCGCAACAAGTACCTACCCTACCTCGTCTGTCTGACTCTTCGACAAATACTCACGATCCGTCCTCCGCCGTGCCTTACCTTACCTTACCTTCTTCCTCCTCTCTCCAACTGCGCGTCTGCACGGGCAGCGACAGCGTCACCGGCACCAACAGCCCCCAACCACGGACCAACCTCTCTCACACGACCACCCCAACACGCACATACACACCACATAAACTCCCGCCGGAAGGACGAGCGTCATCTTCGTCCCATCACTGCCCCTCCTTGCACTACAAAGGGTCCTGTTCTCCAGCCCTGCAAACTCAGCGCCGTCCGTCTGACTTCAAACCTCCCACCCGTTCCTGATCCCTTCGTTTTCGTTCGGATCCCACCTTCGCCCTCAGCGAACAACCACCACTACAACACCATACCTTTCGCCGTCCTCCGCCATGGCTCAGTCCACCGAGCCGCGGAGGCGGTTCGCTCCCGTCCCCATCGAAACCACTTTCGAGTCCGTTAGAAAGAGCTCCCAGCAGCAGCAGGGACAGCAGCAACAACAACATCAGCCCGGTCCAGCACCAGAACCTACTCCCGAACACACCCCGCGAACTCCGTCTCCAAATCCATTCGAGCAGCAGCTTCGCCAGCCCCCGCTCCAACACCATGACGACCACCAGAAGCCGAAGCGCCGCTTCGCCCCCCAGCTGATCGAGACCTCGAGACGAGCCCGAAGAGTGGGAGACACTGGCCCTGCCACTCGACCGACCGACAAGACCGACATTACTCCCTACACGAACCACATCTACCTCCAGCGCACCAAGTCACGAAAGAAGATCGCCGACGGCACCTCTTCCCCTGCCTCCCAGATCATTCAGCGACAGCCCAAGGGCGCAAGGCGAGAGTCAGAAGACGAGAATGCCGGCACCTACATGTTGGAGTGGGCCGCCATGGAGGCCGAGAGACAGATGCAAGAGGCTGCTCTCGCTGCTTTCCCCAACAGTCGTCCTCGTGAGGGTGGCGCTGCCCACTTCTACTTCAGAGAGAGTTCCGGGGACGACAGCACTCCCGAGAGCATCTCGCCCCAGCCAACTGGGACTGCCTCCAAAACCCGTGCCCGTCATGCCAATGCACCCCGGCGGAAATCTTCAGACTTGGGCTACTGGCATAAGCATATGCAGGAGCATGCAGAGAAGCTGGCAGTGGAGAGGGGCGAGCATGTCCCCGTCTTTGACGAGGAGGACGAGGATGATTCGGCCATTGACAGGATGGAGCTCGACAGCCCCCCTGATCCTCTGTGGTTGACCAACACCAGGAATCAGACCGCCGATGCTGGCTCTAAGGGTCCAATTGGCGAGGTCTTGATGCCGCTGATAACCTCTGACCCTGTCTCAGCCAAAGATACGGCGCAGCCAGCGCTCCCCCCACCTGAACCGGTGACGAAGCCCATCGGCGAGACTGGAATGCCATTTGTCCCTTCCACTCCAGCCACCCAACCTGCTGCAGTGCCCATTGCCAAACCTGCCCAGGTCGTCCCCGAGACTGGTTTCCGCAACGCTGGCGGCGGCGGGTTCGGCAGACCCTTTGGAAACTTTGGGTTGCCCGCCGAAACTAGTGAGTTTAGGAGGATGCGCAAGGCCGCGTCGCCGCCAATGTTGGGCAAGGACATCGTCTTCCGCAAGTGCCCCTCACCGAAGCAAACGAAGCTCGAGCCGGATCACCCATTCTCAGAGCTTCCCACCGCCGAAGAGAGAAACAGGGATACCACAGGAGAAGCCGGATTGTGGAGGGGCTACTGTTTCCGAAAGAGCGAAAGCGATCAGGCCATAGTGCCTGCATCTCTTCAGGGACCCAGAATGCTGCATACACCGCTGCCTCCCTCCACACCGGGGGATCCATTCGCTGCAGCTTTTGGCAAGAGCTCTCTCACTGACGAGCCCGGTTCCCACTATGCCTCCGCCACTCTCACCCCAAGCACCGCTGAACACCGCGTTCGGTCGGGTGAGTTTAAGGGTCTTCACATGCTTCATGGCTTGGAAGAACGTCTGAAGCGCGAGAAGGCTCTCGAGGAAAAAATTGCTTCCGAGTTTGACGACACTTTCATTACGCAGGTTTACAACTACTTGTCTCTTGGATATCCAGCCATGGCCCGGTCTTTCGACGAGGAGCTTGCCAAGATTTCCCACATGAGCGTTGATGAGCTGGAGATGGAAGATGCCAAGCAGATGGCATCCGGCCACTTGATGGAGCCAGCTGAGGCCGAGATGGCAGAGGAGAAGAGGTGCCCCCGATGGAAGGCGCTGAAGGCGTACATCTTTGAGTGGGCACGACAACATCCCGACTTGGACAGCCTCGATCCTCTCGCTTGGGGTGTGCGTGAGAGACGAGGCAGTTGGGCAATCTAGACGGCAAATGATGGAAATACAAATCATACAGCGGAGGATTGGCTTAGCGACACAGCATGATCAGATGGAAGAGAAGGGTATCGAGTGCTTTTGCGACAAACACAGCGCGTTATCAACGGCGTTTCAGCACAGTCTTTCATTGCAAGGAGATACATTTTGGTCAGCATTGAGATTTTGGGTGTTTCGATATGGGCGAAAAAATACGCGGTGTTTGAGAAAGTCTAGAACAGCATGAAGAGGTGCATGGCTGCATTCCCAGAGTCCAGACGGCGTCTGTGGGGTAGACAGTGGGGTTTGATGCATTCGAGACCAACAGAGAGGGGCGACTGAGGATCGGTCGACGGCCGGGCGGCTCCGTAGGGCGGAGCGGCGCCGAGCGAGAGGGGAAAAGGCTGCGGACGAGTTGCGCTGCATTGCATGTGCGAGGGTCCTCTTCTTGATGGATTACAGGAAGGATCTAGGTACAGATTGTACACGAGCCCTGCCCAGTAGGGGTATTCGAGTTTTTGGAGCGCGCGCAACAGGATATCTCTGGCGCTCTGATAAGGCAATGTGAATCGAGGGCGGCGGCGGTCGCCTGATTTGACAAACATGATGAGACCATTGGTTCGCTGTGATCTATGTGTTCCAGATAAGCCCGTTTGGCGTGACTATGGCATGGGATATCTTCGGAGCGCCCCTCTCAGCGCCGTGGCATGGCGTAGATTTCGCATCAGAACGAACCAGGCGCCGGACTCGCTTTCGATAGAGGCTGTAAGTCGCTTGTTAGCCCTGAAGGCTGCGTCTGTCACGTCGACATCACGATCTGGCTGAATCAAACGAGGTCGGCCAATAAGGCATGGGACCTAAGACAGCAAGAGATGGCGTTCTGTATCCTGACTGTTTGTGAGCTTCTTCTCGCGGCTTCGACGTTGGAATATATCTTTTACCGTCTGAGTTCGGCATTAGTAACGTTGTGCACAAAAGAGGCCCGGTTTGCTTTCGAGCTGTGTTGAGTGTTGGGACTTGGGCGGACACTTCTCCAACTACAGTTTGGACCGGAAGTCATGACGATGGCGAGAAGAAAAGTAGTAACGACAACAATCGAAATAGCAATAGCAGCCATGATAACATAGAATAGTGAGAATGACCATAGGAAGAGTGAATAACAAGCGGAGATTATCAAATAACTGATGAGTATGCCCTTAACCAGCAGTATCCGCCTAGATCGCGCTGAAGCGGAAGGAGCGAGATTCGTTTTCTCGATGACTCTCTCCTAACGCATCTTTTCTGGCTTCGGCGTCCATAGTGTCTGGTACCTCAAGTTATTCAGGTGAAATTGAACAGCTCTGTTTACCCGATAGAACCAGTCTTTCCGTCTCGTCGTATATGCTCTGGGCGCGAGATTTTGTGAAGCATGATCTGGTCATAGTGGCGCCCCAATTGGCGAACGTGAGGATTATCCAAACGCAAGACAAGACGATTCCGGTCAAGTATAGACCGAAACTTTCTTGAATTCTAAGAAGAACCCCAAGAGTGATATAGAGGAGAACATGTAGACATAAGAGACAAAATGTACCCCTCCCCATGTCTTTCAGAGCAGGTCGCGTCCGCTCAAACGCTAGGATTCTCAGATACTCTTCATATAAAAAGGTTTTGCGGTCCTCAGGGATCTCCTTTGGGTCTTCTACAGGTGTGTAAAGGTATCTCCTGACGTTGTCGAATTCAACATCGTAAGCGTGGCGCGCTTGGTCAGGCTCTGTATCCTTGTCTTCCGCAGCATTTGTATCAACTGAGTTCTTTGCACTTGCCCTGCGTTTTACTCTTTGGTAATCTGAAATGGGTTAGAAATCTTATGCTTCAATCGCCCATGTTCCAACACTTACCGCTGTAGGATTCGCCAGCTGAAAAGAAGGGTAGGAAGAGAAGAAACAATGCCATTAGTTGGCCAAATCCCATCTCACGGGATTCTTTGGTGACATTTGGCGCAGTGAGAAAAGCGAAATCTACTACTTGACTAATGCCATATGACAGGCTGAAGAATATCGCGGGCACGGTGGAAAAGAACGCCTGGTTATACTCGAGAATATCCCAGATCGCCCGAGAGAATCGCATTGGCCGGTGCCACTGTTCCGTCTCCCATAGCTTATCAAATCGATGATTCGCAAGTCTTTTCGCACGATTCTGCCTAGGAGTGAGAAGCCTGGTTTCCCTGGGCCGTCTGGGTAGAAAACGGACTGTCCACGGAAAGACATCAAGGCCGTACCATAAGGAAAGATCGCTGAGTTTGTATATATACCCGGAGCAGATGATCATAAACGCAAAATAGCTTTGGATCATATAAAGAAAGGACATGGGTATGAAGTCGCAACCATGTGGCCGTATTCGGACGCGGTCGGTGAGAAAGGTAGTATGATAGGATGTGTATAGTAGTAGAATAATCACGCAGATCATCCCGGTTATGCGTCCGATCAATACCCATCGGTTCTGAGACCTTAAAGTTGGCGTTAGGACGTCTAGAGTGGCTAAATGAGTGGTCGAAGAGAACCAGGCAAGGCTGTGCGCGACTGAGAATTCATAAGTTGACAGTCGCTCGCGACTGGACAAGGTAGTTATCAAAATCGCTAGCCCAGTCACGAGTTGCTGATCACTGAGCGCGAGTATGAATCGAGTAAAGCATGCTTTACGGTGCTTTCTCAGATTGGTTTGTGTGTCGACGCCATCGCGAACAGCCGAATTGTCGCTATGCTGTATAGAATTTTCACTAAATTTTCCGGAAATTACACCTCTCATTCGACGTTTGAGCTGGTGGTCTTTACCCGTTAACAAGTCGTCATCCATCGCATCGTAGTAGTACGCCAACAAGACGGCCGTGATAGTCATGACAGCACTACCCAGAAAGGCGGCTAATGTCTAGTCATTTACTATTGTCAGAAATTTGATATTTTTCTCTCTGGTGTAGTCATGGTATTGGATCGGTAACACCAGACAATGTATGGGAAAATAAGGTGGTAGAATGGGAGCTTTCTTACGCCGTAGCCAATGATGTCACCGGAGGCATTCTGGGGTTCCATGTACGCGCTGCAATTCCCCATGTTTGTTGAACAAAAGTCTAAGAATGATAAGTTGAGGAAAAGCTACTGGAGTTTTGTAATGTTTGCCCGCTGATGTGGCTACATAGAGCAATGCACCATGCGTCCATTTTACTCCGTAAACGTTCCCAGATGCAAGGTCCTTTCTACAAATCATGCGTAGCTTGCAGTCACCCGTAATTCACCTAATCCGTGGGAGCAGGGCGTAATGTAAGGCTGTTCTCAGCCAGGTTTTGATTCGATCCGGCTCATGCCCCCTGCACCATTCCCAATCGACCTATCAGGCTCCAACGATGTAACAATGCAAAATACATTATTGGCTTGCACACGTCGCTGCATACTGTGATGGTTTGAAATTTGATTGGGCGGGACGACGCATTGAGGCCTTGAGATTCATTAGGCCAGGCAGCAGGAAGCCATCGAACGGGATGTAGGCAATCGGTTCGCCGACCCCTTAGCCTCGATACCATCCTCAGTATCTTGTATTCTTCGGTCTAGCAGCGCCTATCTGTTGATCGCAAACACGAAAGCTTCGAGAGATATGTTCACAATTCAGTATTTACATACTAATCTGAAATGGTCGTTTTGAATCCTTTGACAAGCTTCACTTTGAACCAAGGATTTCTTTGAAAGGTTACCACAGCTGAGGTCTAGTGGTTTGCATGCCTTGTTTGTCTGGGCCGTTTGGGGCTGAGATGCAGCGACTCGTTTGGGCTTACTTGCTGACGCTCCCCACATGATTGGAGGAGACGATGCGTAAGATCATCGTCCTGGGCGGTTGGTCGGCAGAACCCGCGGTAACTCATGTACTTGTGCAAGTTTCATTTATTCCAGCTGCACCCAACTCTCCATTTCAATTCCCAAGCCTTGTTTTCAGTGTCTTCCTCCTACTTCTTAATATTGTTCCCCTTCAAAATTTAAAATGGACCCTTTATCAGTTGCCGCGACTGCATTAGGAGTTATTACGTTCTCCGTTGATGCCATCAGTGCATTGGCTCACCCAGTTACTCTCTTTAATGCCATTGCGAGCATATTGAGAGAATCGAGAACGGGAAATGTTGAATGTTGGACGCGCATTCAATCAATCACTCACCCACATTGGCTACATACGAATATGGGACCACTCGGGTATTGCTCAAAACCAGGTTGCAACGAATAGTCCGTTTCTGTTTCGTATGGACAGGGCCATCGAGAAGGATACTTCCTTAGGATCGCTCGTGGACACTATTCCCTGGCAGGAGAATGGGTCATCTCGAGTCTTCATCCTAGAGGCGCTAGATCCTGACATTGATACACAAGCCGAACATCCCACGCGTTGGCGCCGTGGCAGCATCAACCTTCAGCGTAAAATGTCACCTGACCAACGCTTCTTCCATCGATTTTCTCCGCCTAGCGCGCATACCATGGGATTCACGAGTCTGCTACATAGGAGAACTGCTCATGTTCCTTCGTGGTATCGTCTTTCATCATTCGAGCTATATCCTCTCATGATCGAAAGGGAAGATCACACGGCCGACATTTCATATGTTAGCGTTGAGCGGAGCCTTTGTTTCACGGAGCAAGGCGACCAGTCTCAAGGTACTTGCTCTGTCTTTGTGGAAATATCAAGTTGCAACTCTCACTGATTATATCATAGTATTGATCAACTGCAAAACATCATTTTTGGGAAAGCGCCATCAATCTGACGTTGATTCTTCTACTCAAGATGGATTCCATCCATTCTCGGCGACTGCTTCATTTGCTAAAGTTCTTTTCGAGCTTGACGCCACATACGGCCCATTCAAGACTACACCACATTGGCAGGGTATTTTCAGCCTACAGTATTTTCATGCCAACCTCCTGTTACACGCTCGGTTTGTGGTTGCGTACGAAGAAGCCTATGTGGAAAAGATACAACCTCTGTTCGATCCCCGTCGATCCGATTTCAAGCAGGGGCATCTCAAAGAAATCACCAGACATTCTTGTCATGTACAGGAAGCAAGAAGAGCCGGGGACCATATGATAGACATTGTCAAACACTTGATCAACGTTGCTAGAGAGACAGCAAATGCCACACCAAAGCCGCCAATGGGAGCGAATTTTGCGGAACTGGAACTCGAAATAACTGGCCTTTGCCGTGAGATCAGAGGATCTATCGAACGACTCTCCGTCAGCCTCGAGCATGACCTCAAATTCTTGAGTTTGCGCCGAGAGATGAAACAGACAAGCAGCGTACAACAGCTGACAATCCTCGCAACAATTTTCCTACCTCTTTCCCTATCAGCAGGTGTTCTGAGCATGCAGACACGATTCAAGGATTTGGGAACACTGCTCTATGACTTTTTTGGTGTCGTTGTCCTTTTGGGCGCTCTTGTTGTCCCATTTCTGCTCCTCTTGAGCTTTTTCAAACTTGCTACTGACCACATTTTGGTGGATCTGGACTTGAAAATGGCGGCGAGGCAAAAGGAACTGCCCACAAAGTCGTATCGCTACGTACGCAAGTATCTTCCCCTCGCGTTGTGGATTGCCCTCGCGCTTCTGGCTACTCTCACCCTCGTTTCCTTTATTATTGGTATGTTCCTAGACGTTGACTTGGGTTCCAAGGTACTAGGATATGGGGTGGCTGTTTTCGGTTTTCCTGGGTTGTCTTTGATTTTTCTGTTCTGGATGGTTTTGTTGATTCGGTGGCTGTGGAAGGTGTGGAGACGTAAAAGGGCATCGCGCCAAGGAACGCGACCGCATCCAGGACAACAAGATGAAGAGGTAGGTCACAAGGCGAGCCCTCCGACAAAGGCTACTGCAGGGGTACAATTGGCCGATGTTACTGCAACCGATCAACAGACAATCAGTGCCTTAGAAAACCGGTCTCAGAGTCCCCTAAGACACTCTCAGGATGAACTATGAGGATTATTTAATATGCCAGACCCTGGATATGTCGTAAGGAATCCTTCTGTTTTATTTTATTGGAATTCGGTTTTTCTGTAGCCTCAGTTTATGTCTTTGTTCTCAACACACCTTCCTCACCGTCTCCGGCTCTGTTTGAGAATGGCCAGCCTCACATAGTTTAGTCTTTCTTCACACCGATGAAAAAATCAACACGATGTCATAGTAAAGATACCATCTCCGTGACCCATACATTTCTCACATCACACGGCGGACGAAAGGTTACACCCGCAGACGGTCATCTCCACTGCTCTGTGAAAGCACAAGGAAATGCTATGAGGCGAGAGAAAAAGTGAAATTGATTTTCCACAGAAAAGGCCGCAACAGCATAGGAGAAGACGGAAGTTTTCGCGAAAGAAGCAGATGCCGGCGAAGTGTTCAGATATGCAGCAACAACTTCTCTGTAACGATCCTTCCCAAGTCGGTCGTCCCGTCTGGCATGACATTTGCGGGATATTCGAGCGTCTTTTCCATCTCCTTATTGAAGGCAAAATGATGCAAGTATCTGCTATCCTTGAGAATATGCCCGAGCCGATAATGCATCTCGAGAAACTCGGGACGTGGTAGTGGTAACTTCGAATCGCTTGATGTCAGCCTCATTGTTTCATCGTTGCTAGTGAAGCGTCTTTCTGCGTGGCACCTGAGAGGTGACATCCACTCAAGATGGTATACGTCTGCCTGGTGAAAAGGTGAGCGTTAACGATGCTAGCCTTGTGGCAACTTGGAATCCTCATGAGAACAAAGCCACGTACCTGTTCAGTAGGCCGAAAGACTACATCAAATGTTTCAAAGTAATGGGACAGAGGGCGATCCAGCGTCAGACCGTTTTCGACTCGACTCACCATCTTGAGAGTCTCTGCCTTGTCTTTGACGAACGAAGGAAAGTATCGTTGTAGATTCGACCAAATGACTCTCTTGTTATGTCTTCCGGTGGCTGTATCCTCTTGGTCGTTATCACCCAGCTCCCCGAGGGCGAAGGGAAGGATACGAGCGCATTTTGAACAGGCAACTAACCGCCCATCGTTATCAGGACCTTCACTGACTATGCCGTCCTGTACGCTCTCCAAGTCAGGCCAATTTGTGTAGGCGCATTTGTACCCGTCCCGTCGGAGACACTCTTGTTTCACTGAGTATTGTTGCTCATACGCGTACCATATAGAATCAAGCATCAAGGGTTTGACAGGTGGTGTTTTGGGTTGCTTGCCGCTGGTGAGTCTCACTGTAGTCCTGATGTGTCAGACGAAACATTGACCGGACAGTGGGTCCATCCAGACTCACTCAGTTTCAAAACAGTGTTCCGTAGAGTTGGGCAAGTTCTCGGAGCTTGTCATCATCTGGGCCGATGGTGATCACGTCTTTCATCAAGACTAGCTTCCCATCTTCCGGAAGATGTTTGTGAAATACGCGAAGAAGCCCGACTGTTTTCTCTTGATCAGTCTCGGATATTGGCCTGAATTTGTCCAGAGTTTCTTCCCAGCGTTTGAAGACATCTCCCCAACAAACCGGAAGACATCTCCCCAACAAACCGCGGAAGTTTGTATAGCGTCAATTTCTGCGAGGGGATGGGGGGACAGAGAGCCCAGAGAGTGCAGAGGACTCCTCCAAAAAGGAAGCTCGCCAAGCAGCCATGACATCGTGGCTTCGTGCGGCCAGCATTCGCAATATCTTGGGTAGTTAATAGACTGCTGGGCAGAAACTTTCGTAGAAAACATTTTCATGTACCTCTCACGGTCCTCAGCACCTTTGTAGCCTGTGGGTCATTGTTTGGGGAGCTTCTGGATGCCACATATTCTTTCGTGTTTCATTTCCAATCAATTGCAGTACATTCTGTAATATCAATGAAGTCTTACCGTGATTGATTCTCAATGTACTACGAGAGAATACATTTGTGAAGTTTCTCGGTTTCCACCTACCAAGTGTTTTAGGACATCAAGGTCTTCAACATGGATGTTCAATATTCCAGCCTCAAGGTACTTTAGATGAGTTTTGCCTACTGAGAGGCTATTTCTAGCTATGCGGGCGGATGGTAGACATAGACGACAACAAGGATGACTATTGGATTGGGATATGGATAGGGGTAGGGATAGATACGATGGGGAAGAATAGGTAGTTCTCCGCCCGCATAGCAAAACTCCTCTAATTTAGTAAAGGGGATAAAAAAGAAATCCCTGGTCAACTTGAGTCTTTACTACAAGCAATGTCTTTCAAAAGGGATGGTAGGGATAACGAAGAAACCAGAGTCGAATGAATTCTGGATCGAATACCATGGAGAACGTATTTGTTATAACGTCTTATCCCACCTAAGATATTCTTTACTATTGTTGGATTTATCCTTGACTCCATCGTTCGATGATGTGATAGGTAATGTAATAGAACATCGAACTATCAACACAAGGACATGCAATACAGCGTATGAAATGATCAATCTGTGCTAGGCCTTTCTGAAATCTCTGGTACATCTACACTGAGTCATGAGAGACCTCGTAGAGACAACTCTTGGGTCCATGACCCAGTTGAATCCGTCCAACTAGTTGTGAGTGAAGGACCGGCCGTCGAGTCCTTGGATTTCGGCCTCCGGATTCCCAATCTGGTTTCGAGGTCGCGGGCAGTGGTTTCCTCAAGATGTCGACTGAACTCCCAAAGAAGTGCCTTGTGCTTCTTCCGCACCATAGAAGAGCATGGAGCAGGAAGCCACGTCGGGTAGAGTTTCTGATGGGTTGCCGATACGCCGATCGTAAGCGGGTGCCGAGACATAAACTCGTGGCACAAGTAGCATGCCTTCTTGCTCGTGCCCATGAACAGAAGTCGTGGCGTAAGATCGGGAGCATGATCGTAGAAGCTGAGAAGCTGCATTTCGGCATGCACGGTCAGAGTCATACGACATGCATCTCGTAGCTTTCTCTCGGGATCATCTATAAACCAAATTTGACCCAACTTGTTTCTGAGTTCTTCTGGGTCAGCGGCCGTGATCTTTTTAAGCACCAGCAGCAGAGAATCTCGCTGGTTACCAAGCGTAAATCTGACTTGTTCAGGTGCATCCACGGGCTCGACATGGATAGCCGTGAATACGTCTGGTTGCTTTGAGGCCAACTTGAGCATTGCCTTCGTTGCTGCGTAGTATCGCCCCAACTTGTATATGTGCTGAAGCCAAGCGGGTAACTCTTCATCTTCGGTACCAAGAAAAGTCTCAAGCTGTTCTGAGTAGGCCCATCTGGCCTTCGATGCCCACTTTACGTGTGTGGCAAGCTGAGCCGAATCCAATTTGGGGTCGAGCGTCGTCAGTAGACGCAGTTTGAGTACCCACTGCCTGAAGCCTGTTTCCTCGGCGTCATCCGATTCCAAGTCGTTTGCATCCATCTCTCTGATAGATCTTTCCACAGATTCTCGAACTTTCTTTTTACTGAGCTCCTTGAGAAGCGAACAGATCTTATCTCGGGTTAGGTTGATGACTTTTAGTAAGATCTCAGGCTCTACATCCTTTGCACTCTTCTCTGGCAATTCGTCGAAATTAGTGTCGTGTTTTGCGGTTGCACAGGAAACTGACCAAAATACCTTTCAGTGCCACATCAGTCAGATCAAGCAAAATCTCCTGCAGCTTGATGACGAGCTCTTTGGGAACACCACGATTCCGGGCAAGTCGCAAGACAGTTCCGCTCGGATGGCCCTGCTCCAAGCATACAGCTGCTGCAGTCTCACTCCCAATTCTAGATGTTGATGAGACCAACGCAAAAGAATCGAGAAATTTCTTCTGAAGCTGCTCGTGTTTCCATGAGTCGTCGTGGGGATGCCGATCGAGACTGTGGGTTGTCGGCTCACCGCGCACCGGATCAATCAGTGAGAGAAGCGTCGTTACCACCACGAACCGATCGTGAGCCGCGCCCAAGACATTGGCAAGTTCGCCCGCATTAGACTGCGTTGACGTATCGGGCGTCTCTGTCGTCGTGGCGCTGAATGTACCCTCATTGGAGGATCTGGCAAACGGTGAGCTCATTGCTCTCAGAAAGGAATGCAGATTGAGGGATGCAGGAGGCGATGAGATCAAACAACACCAACTCCATCGATCCTCAACGGTCTGGTTTTGGTGGTTGATATCCCTTCTGCTCGGTGCGCATTGAGCATCCCTTTCAGCGGCTCCATCCAGTCATGTGCCTGAACTTCATTTTGGAGGCCGGGCACATCTTATTGGCTCAACCGATGGAAGATGATTCGCAAATCAGGCCCTTCAACCTTAACGAATAGGGTTCCCCTCGTTAGGCGCTGACGGCAGGTATTAGGTACTTGTGCATTTCCCGAATGACGTTGTCAGTGTCCAATTGCAAAGTACGGCTGTACATTTGCCTGGAACACCACCTCAGAACGACATGCAGCCGAAAGCGACAACCTCGTTTGGACGTCTAACTTTATCGAGCACATGCATATACACGGAACGAGCTATCACTGTTGGTCCCAGCATATAATAAACGAAGAGCTCCCCACTTTCGCGCTCGTTCCCAACTTCCCAACCTCATCTTTTGATGTAATTTTCGAGGCGATAACGGGCGCACGATTTGATTGATACTTTATTGGAAGGGAACCTGTAACACCCAGCTTTGATCTGAGATGGTCCGCCATTTTGGTCATGGGAAACGAACCAATACGGGCATTCCGCCTCGGGGCTGAAGATCCGTTACTCTCAGAGCACAATGACTCTAGCTTGTGGGAAGACTCTTTCTACAGTTACGACCCCCACGCAGCTTCTACAACACCATATGTCACGGAGTCAAACGTTGTGGACACTATAGGAAGTGTTTCTGTGTCCGCGACCGCTATCTCTTACACTCCGTTGCGTTGACAGCGTCCGCCCCCAAGTTTGACCCGGAAGGAAAATTTTCCGCTAGCTTAGAAACCCCTTAAAACCCCCTAAACTTCACGTTTTAATAACTCTATGCGTACGCAATGCGCGTAAATAAAAAATATATCAATCGATAGCCCTCGATTAGGTGATTATAATGATATCTTTTTTATTCTCGCGCATTATATACGCATAGAGTTATCTAAGTGTGAAGTTTAGGGGGTTTTAAGGGGGTTTCTAGGTTAGCGGATACTTAACGCAACGCTAAAAAGAAAAAACGAAACCCCCGGCGCGTTGCGTTGAACTGTCCGCTTAAAAAACCCCTCAAAATTAGCCTTAACTTCACACTTAGATAACTCTATGCGTACGTAATGCGCGAGAATAAAAAAGATATCATTATAATCACCTAATCGAGGGCTATCGATTGATATATTTTTTATTTACGCGCATTACGTACGCATAGAGGTATTAAAACGTGAAGTTTAGGGCGATTTGGTGGTTTTTCGGTAAAAAGCCCCTTTTTTTGCCTTTTTCGGGCTAAAAACTGCGGGGTGGACGCTGTCAACGCAACGGAGTGTATCTCTCCCCATCCGACCTCATTTCTGAACTCTCACCTCCCTCCCAATGCTCTTGAGACGTTGACGAGTCGCCACCGCTTCACCGGGAAGAAAAACCCTTTGGTGAGAAAGCGGAGCAGACGGAGCTGAAGAGTGTCATGACAGAGGTCACGATGCATCGAACAGAAACCAACTTACACGTGGAGACTCGGCCGACGTGTGTCAAACTCACTTACACTTCTACCGCCCCTATCCCTCCCACCATGGCTGCCGCCGGTTTTCCAAAGCCAAGGACTCGCATTCGATGCTATTGGAAAGGATGCTCCTTCAGGGGAACAGACCAGGAAAGTATCCGGTGAGTTTTGCCCCTTCCAGGAAGTATCATTTTACCTTGATTGAGAGCTGATGTCTTCGTGGGTTCAGAGAGCATATGACCCATCATAGGAAATGCCCGAAGAATGACTGCGAGTCACAATTTGACGAGGAAAAGGAAAAGAGGAGACATGTGTGGACGAAGCATGTCAACTGGGCGATCAGTGTCGACTATCCTAAAATCATTGGCCGGTGTGATCTTTGTGGGAAGATTTACAAACGGGGAGATTATGTTGTTCGTCACAAGAGAGAAGAGCACGAGGGGAAGAAGAGAGGCGAGAAATAGTTTGAGATGTTTGAGCTTTTCGAACCCATGTTTCTGTCCACCCACTATCCTCCTTGTCTATGCGCGACTATTGTATCTGCTGTGTTCGAACCTTACTCAAGGCTTATAGAATCGGTTCGAGTAGGAACAATGACAATGGAAGAGATGACAGTGGCAGAAACGAGAACACTGGCGACGATAGTAGTGACAATGACGACGACAGATACAGGAGGCACAGCCATTTGCGGTGTCAAAGTCCTATGGCAACAGAATGAGCACGGAGAGTCTTGCCGAAAATCTGCAAGGCGACCTTGTGTTAAAAAGCAATCACTAAGGAGAATATCCTAGCCCACATGAACCACTCCGGCTGACAGATGCCAATCGAATGAATGATTCACAAAGGTGACGAAAATCATACCGGCCGCACCCCTGCGATAGCACCAAACCAAGCGGTCAGACTTTCCGACAAGTTGGCCAAATTCGTCCCAAGTCGGTGGCCATTCGACTCAGATCATCGACAACACCTTCCGAAAAAAGAGCGAAAAAGGCATTCTCGTATAACTCGAGACGAGGAGGCACTCGGTAACAGCCTAAAACCTCAAGACAGACCAGGGCCATTCTCACGAACCCCTTTCCTCGGTCCTCGGATCGCTGGTTCGATGCGCAAATCTGGCCCATCTCCCGCTCCTGCCAACCAATCTTTTGATACTCTGAACTCCGCGCGACCCGACATTACATAAGATGACAGCCTTAATGCGGCTCCCTGACGCCGATGATGAAACCGTCACTTTGGAGGGGTGTTCCCCAGATTCGGAGGCGCAACCCTGTAACCGACCGACCTTGAGACGTTTCAGCGAATCGTCGTGGTGGGGGCGCCACCCAACTTGGGCGCAATGAGCTTAAAAAAATACGCTCGAGCACCCCTGCCCGCCGGTTAAGCGACGAAGAAAAAGCTGACACAGGTCACAGAAGTTCGGCCATCTCCTGGACTCCTGTTTGGACTAGGGCCGCCTGCACCTTACCTGGCTCGACGAACATTAGCAGTCGCCGCTTAAGGTCGCAAGTTTGTGTGGGGAGTTTTGGGAAGCTGAGCGGCGCCTCATGTCGCATCAAGCTTAATCTTCTCTCTTTTGCGAGAGCGACCCATCCCTCCCGTCTATGACCGGATGGATTTAAAGAGCGCCTCGACGCCTCCCTCAACCCGAGACATTCGTTTTGAGACTCATCCCATTCGCTCACTCTACTTCCAACTTTGACAACCTTCTCTTCGTTTTGGCTGGTCCTTCTTTCTTGTTTCAACTTTAAACTACTATATTCGATTCTTCGACTTTCCATCTTCAGCCGCAAACATGAAGTTCTCCGCCGTTCTGTCTCTCGCCCTCGCCACCGCCGTCGCGGCCATGCCCACCGAGGACCTGTCCAAGCGCCAGACCGTCACGAAGGGCAAGCAGACCCTCGTCTTCAAGGAGCAGGGTGGCGTGCCCGGAAACGAGTGCCTCACCTTCCGCAACAACGGTAAGTTGACTAAGACTCAATTGAACTCTTGGCAAGTGGACTCTCTCTAACATATCACTCAGGCGAGATCGTCAACGCTGCCTGCGTCAACACTGCCGCGGACAGACAGATTACCCCCTCCACCAGGAACGGCAACAACGTCTTGCTCGTCCAGCGCACTTTCACCGCCGGCTTCCGTCCTGATCTCGTTAACAAGGAGGTCTGCGTCGGCTTCAACGGCACTGCCATCCGCGCTGAGGACTGCGCTGGCAAGAACATCCAATTTGTCTCTCAGTCGGGTAACACTCTCGTTGCCTCTGGGGGTGCCTGCTTGAACGGCCACGACAACGCGGCTCAGGTCACTGTCTCCGCCCAGGGCCAGGGCTGTGCTTCTTTCACCACCACCTCTGTCAAGGCCACTGCCCCGTAAAAGGATTTATGACCGGCGGATGTCAAATATCGTGATGGAAGAGGGAGTGGGGAGTGGTGTATAATGCTGGAGATGAGACTTCGACTTAATTATTATCAATGGAAAAGAGTTGCAGCGACTTCTTGTGCCTACACTTATCTTGCTTCTGGATGGTTCACGCTCATACTGCTGATGATTACCCACTTTCCACACGTGATTGCTCTGCCAGCCTGATGTGGTTTGTTGGACATACCCGACTTACCTTATCCAATAGGCAACTTGCCCGCTTCAAACCCACCGACTGAGTAGTCAAAATTGTCCTGACACCCTCCAAAACACCCAGCTCAATAGCACCGGCATTTCCAACCACACAAGATCCACGGATCGTCTCATTCGAGATCGTTTGATTCTGCCATGTCTCGGTGGCATGATGCGGGCTGCCTAAGCCCCCAGGTTGATGTCAAGAATGGGTTGCCAGAGTGTCGCAACTGCAACCAATCAGCCGATCTATCCAGCCTCATGCCCGCGAATACATCATCCTCGCCTTTGATCCCCGTCGATGAACCTTCGGGCTCCATGAACCTATGGTGGCCACGCTCTGTTTCTTATATAAACCAGGCGGAGAGTGAACACAGCCTGACGGACAGTAGTCCCGGAGCGGTCGTTTCCGTCGGCGAAACGGATTCAGACAGGACGGCAACAACCACGATTGCTATGTCAGCACCATCGACCATCTATCCCCAATCTCTCAAACCCACAGAGATTCGGCTGGCTGTTCTGTCCGCAGCTATAAGTCATGATTTTCCGGTCCACCTGGAACTAGAAGTCTACGAACTAGACAACTGCCCCGAATACGAAGCTGTTTCTTACCTCTGGGGAGGCGAAAATGACGATACTACTCTATGCTACCCAGTATACGTCGGTCCTTTCTGGGACGTCCTCTTTCAAACGAAGAATTGCTGGGACATGCTTCGGTACATGCGGCCATGGCGGGGGATTCGTATGGTATGGGTCGACGCTGTCTGTATCAATCAGAAAGATGTGCCTGAAAGAAGTCAGCAAGTTGCTAATATGGGCCGGGTCTACTCTGGATGTACTCGTGTCATCGTATACCTTGGGTCTGACATTGTTACTCCTTTGGATGGGAGGCATCCCCGCCGCCATCCGCTGCGCGACCTTGAATCGGGATCCGCAGTGCCGAATTTCTCTGGACATCAACAACCGAAGTTACCCTTGAATCTCACAAGTTTACTTGAACGACGATACTTTTCCCGCATATGGGTAATCCAAGAAGTTCTCCTCCCCTACCAGGCCTTGATCCGTATAGGAGATATCGACTTTTGGGCTGACGGTTTAACCGCAAATCAAATTTCGCACTTATACACATCTCTGTCCGCTGCAAAATGGTTCGGGCATGTGTGTCGAGCTGTTGAGATTGAGAAGAACATATCACACCTTTTGGAAATGACTTCCAATGCTGAAGCAACAGACCCCCGCGATCGCGTTTTCGGCTTGTTGGGAATCGTCCAAGCGGAAGAGGACTTGTTCCCAAGTGCGCGAGACCGTGAGCTACAAGCAGACTATTCCTTATCGTCTCAACATGTCTTCATCGGTATATTCGCCCACTGTTTGTTGAATTGTGGTCAGGGCCAAATTTTCCATGCATCCCGTGGATCGAAAGCTCGCAATGGGTGCCCGTCTTGGGTTCCGCAATGGGAATCACAAAAGGAATGGCGCCGCATTTTCCGTGGCCCAAACTTCAGAGGCGAGGAGGCCGTACAGCGAGTAATAGCCATGGAGCTTCACACTCGCCTGGTTCCAGAACAGTACACACTCGAAGCACACCTGCTTAAAAATAATTGGGGTATACCAGCAGAGTCGGGAGACCAAGTCTGCAGCCAAGTCTGCGGCCAAGTCTGCAGCCAAACGGGGGCATTGTGCATCAACGTCACACAGTATATGCCTATAAAATCACAGCCAACTCGGATCGGGAAATATAATCAGTACCATATCTTTAAGATCCTTCCCCACCGTATGCATCCGGTATACATCTTCTCAATGCAATTGCTAGACGAGCTCGACTTTCTGGGAAGCGAGCAGGTGTTCGTGCACAATTCGAGCTTGTACCCAGAAAGCCTGACCTACCTGATTTTACGCCCCGTTATCGGCACCCGGAATTCTTTTCAACTCATTGGTGCTTGCCCTCAAATAGTAATTGGTGTGGTAAAGGAGAAAGACTCCCACCCATATTGGTACAAATCCTTTTCCCTTGCAGACTTGCATTCAAATTTGAGATGCACTCTGAAAGCTGTCAAAGAGCTGTGCAAGATGGAGCTCGAGTTCACTGGCCCAAAAGACGAACATTGGCTGATTCGATTATTGTTTCCCCATGCAAAGATCGTTGGAGACTTACTTGAGCCGTTTGCGCACCTAGCCGATGCGGAAGATATTGAAAAGCCATTCTCCCATTTGGCTTTGGAGATGATTGTGAAAGAGAATTGTCTGAAGCTTTGCGACGGCATGGAAGGCGTGGTGGTGGAGTCGGCCTATGTAGTGTTCACGTTCGAGCAACATGCATGGAGGGAACACGAGCTATGGAAACGCTTCATTGAACTATCACGCAATGATTGGGAGTTTCGTACTGAAATCTTCGAATGGACATTCGATCCCTCGAAAATTCATCACAACATAGGTTTACCGGTCGGTGACTGGGTCAAGGTTCGATGCCGAAGCAGGAGCTTCATGCGAAGGCTCTTGAATTCCAACCAGCAGCTCAGGAAACTCTGGGAAGATTTGCAAGCCCTGAGGCACGTTTCGGCTCACACTGGTGAGAGCATTCTGGAGATGCTTGCGAGAGAACCAAGGGAAGAGGATGAGTACATCGCATGTCCTCCTTGGTCTCTAGACCCTTCACTTTTCCACAACCTCGCATTGCGTAGCGCTTTAGGCATTGCGGGAAGAACTCGCACCGTTAAGATAGTATAGTCATTGAACAAGCTGTCTAATTACGGGCGGCATAACTAAGATCTAATGACGAAGTGCTTTGACTGGCTAGCCTTTCTGCTGAAAAGCCACGTATAACAGGGGTACGCACTACTTTCCATTGACAAATAACCCCCCAAACGTATGCACTAAAGAATAAAAAAGACTAACAGGGAAACAAGAGGAGATCGCTAACGTGTGCGTGAGTTTGCTAAGCTACCATGGGCATCACATCATGGATGCCCAGATACCCTCAGTAGCTTCGTCAATCAAAGCGCCCGGAAATTTACTAAGACGAAAACGGGGATCGCAGAAGCGCATCTCAGTAAATCTATACGTGAATATTATCCGGGAAGAGTAGCCTGGTTCAATAAACCCCGAGAGACAAATTCACAAGGTTTCTAACAATGAAGGAAGCAAGAGAACTCTGAAGCTGGGTTACTTGGTAGCAGAGGCGAAAACATACGACGTGGCTTACCAAAGACTGTTGATGAGGATGAAAATATCATAGCACTACTCAGACGAAATCGTCGTTTTGAACCCGTCCTTCCATATTGTCAAACCTCAAGATAGCTACCTGGTCGAGATAAGGATTTGGAAGAAGACTACAAGAACTCGCATCAGATGGATACTCGGCGATCAACTGTTTGCCAACGTAAGAGAAGCTACTAGTTCTGAAAGTTGCTGTCTATTTATCTAATCAGGGCCATCTAGGCTTTGTGGTTGTGGTCAAAGGTGTATCGTCTTGCTTCTGTGCAAAGGTATTCTGGATTCATCTTCTCGAAATATATCGCCCCTTCTTGCAAGCGCCAGGTACCGGCAAGCTCTTCCTTGAAAAGCATCCCTCACCAACACAGTCTAGATCAAAGAATCGGATAACCTCATCAGGCTGGTCCGGAATGTTATGATCAACCCCATGAGCCAAAAACGACTCAAACAGCTCCCTTGTGCCATAAACGCTCTTTGTCCAGTTCGCAACAGGATCATTCTCCGCAACCTCCGTCGGCATCTCACTAAGCCCCAACACCGTAGTCCACATCTTAATCTCCTCATAAAAGTTCGTCACATTCAGCACATTATCCACATCCCCATGCAGCACCTGCATCTTCGGCCTCGGGCCCTCGTAACCCGGATACGCCGCCCTCACAATCTCCGCCCACTCCTCCCCTGTATGCGTAATCCGCCCGCTCGCGCAGTCATCAGACCAGACATCATACCCATCAGCGGCATAACACCCAAACGGCACCCCCGCAAACGCCGCGCCGGCCGCAAACACATCGGGGTACGCCCCGACTAGCACGTTCGTCATCATGGCCCCGGAGCTCGTGCCCAGCGCGAAGACGCGGTCCGGGTCGACGTCGTAGTGTTCGAGCGTCCAGCGGACCATGCTCACGATGCCCAGGGAGTCGCCGCCGCCGTCGTGGGAGAGCGTTTGCGGCGAGGAGACGTCCCAGCAGTAGTCGGCGGTCCAGGGTGTGGACGGGTAGATGGTGACGAAGCCGAGGGTGTCGGCGAGGGAGCGCCAGGGCTTGTTGGTGAAGGCGTCCTGGGCAGTGCCGTGGCACCAGTGCGGGAAGACGAGGAGGGGCGCGCTGGGGATGAGGGAGTCGGGGACGTAGAGGTAGAAGGAGACGTTGGTGGGGTTGGGGCCGAAGGAGGTTATTTGTTGGAGGGATGCTGCTGTTGCGAGGGGGAGGGCAGCGGCCCAGCTTAGGATTGAGCGCATCTTGCGGCGCTAGAGAGGGGGGCTCTGGAGGAATTCTAGAGCCAAAGTGAGGAGGCCAAGAGAACGCCGGGGGTGTAGGTGAGAAGACGGGGGCTGAAGACGCATTTTTATGTCTGGCGAGAGCTACCCCGGCCGCGCTAAAATACCGACAAGCTTCTCCAACATCATGATCTCGGGTTCCCCTCACTGGTCAGACGGCCAATTGAGTTGAATTGAGGTTGCATTTCGCGCGCCTGGTTGGCGGGAACGTGGTTGTAGAGGGGATCGCCGGTGGATCTAGACCATGGAGGTTGGTGCCTCCGTGTCCCAAAACGGGAATGTGGAGACCTTTGGATCCGGCGAGCCGGGATATCGGTGTGGCAGACCGGAAACACGGCGGACTTGCAGGCGCAGAGACCAGCATCGGAGATGGGATATCATGGGGAGGTGTTGTTAGAACAGTTTGCTGAGGACTCAATTGGGGTTTCCTCGAGGCAAGGAGGCGTCTTCGGTTGCCAAGGGGTGAAGCGCAAACAGTCACGGCAAACATCACCCGAAACTCATTGTCCACAAACAGTTCACCAGATAACCAATTGATTTACCGAAACTCCTACAACCAGCTTTTTCGCCCTATTGCACAATATTATGTCAATTGTCGACCGAGCCAAGTCTATGTGCCGTTCTACCCCCTTCCTCTATGCATCGCGACACCCCTCTCATTTTCTCTTCGCGAAAGAAGAAGCAGTTTTCTGAACCTTGGCCGGCGGCGCGGCCTCCGCATCGCTGTCGTCATCGTCATCGGACTCCTCGACATCGTCGTAGTCAACCTCCTCGTCGTCATCGACCTCCTCCGCATCGCTCATGTCGTCCTCCACCGCGGGCTCCTCATCATCGTCATCGTCATCCGAGTCGCCAATGAAGCCGTTCGTCGTAGGGACCTCGTCATCGTCCTCATCTCCCAGCAGCGCCATCTCCGTGCCGTTGGTCTCGGCGCCCGTGGTCTCGCCCTCGATGTAGATAGCAGCCTCCTTCTCCTTCAGGTCCTCCTCATCCTCGTCGTCATCCTCATCGTCGTCGTCGTCGTGACGTGCGTGGCGGCTCCTGCGCGTCCGCTCCTTGCGGATGCTCATCTGCGCCTCCAGCATGTCGAGCTTGCCCTTGAGCGCCAGCAAACTAGGCAGGCCGCGCGAGCGCTCGTTGAGGACTTTTTGCAGCGCGAGTAAACGCTCAAGAACCTTGGGCTGCACAGCCAGGGCGCCGCCGTGCGAGACGAGGGTCCACTTCACCCAGACCATGAGGCTGCCCGCGCGGCCGGGCCGCCTGTGGAAGCGCGCGGCGAGCTTGGTGAGGAGGACGCCGGCGAGGCTGCTGTCGAGGCGCTCGATCGTCTGCTGGATGGTCGCAACCTGGTTCACTTGCAGGCAGGACTCGAGCAGGTCGTTGTCTTCGGTCTTGAGGGCTTGGGTGAGGACGGTGCTCAGGGATGATAGGGACGGCGCGGCGAGGTTCTTTCTTGAGGAGCTGGGGACGACTTCCTTGGAAGCTTCTTGTTGGGCGAGGATGGCGGGGACGTCGATCGTGCCGCGCAGGAGCTCGCCGAAGCTGGGCGATCCGGCCTCGTCGTCCGACTCTGCGGCGGCGGCGTCCGTCTTTTGTGCTTGGTTCTCGGCAGTCTCTTCTTCAGCTCCGTTCACGGGTTCCTTCGCTTCGGCCTCGGCGTCGGGCGACTCCATCTCCTCGTCGGAAGCATCCTCCTCGCTGTCCTCGTCGGACGAGATCTCGATTGGTTCGGCGTCGCCCTTGACGGCGGCTTGTAGCGAGTCTGTCGCGGAAACGGCAGCTCTGCTCTCGTCGATTGTCGTCTTGGGAGCTCGGATCGAGGGCTTGACGACTGGCGGCGCGAACTTGCCGGACGACCTTCTCTTCGCAGACATTATGGCGATTGTTCGGTCGGAAGGGAGGGGGGGTATCTTGGGATTGGTGGAAGAAGGTAGGAAAATTGTTGATTTTTGGGGGGGACCCTCACGCCTCCAGCAACGACAGCGACGAACCTGAACTTTTTTTCTGCCGGTCGCCAATTTTTTTTTCGTCTGGCGCGGATGACCGCCCGCGGGGGATGCTGACGTAAGGGACTTGGACGATCGTACCTGCCGACCTAAGAATGCAAGCTTAGGTAAGGCAGCCTCAACCTGGTTCCGTCGGAGAAGGAGAAGGGTTTGGCCGATTCTCAGGGTCCAGGCAGATGCGCGGACAGAAGAGTCATCACGTGGCGGAACCGGACCTCTGCACATGTCACCCTCCCTCCTTGCGTTCGTCAACTCGCTCTCACCTGCGACCTTCATGACTTTCCATCAAGCTCCATAATGCTACGCGATCATTCTGCCCCGTTCATCCAAAACATTTCCCCTCATGCTATCCATAATGCTGTACTGCTCCATGGCGGCCATCCCCTACTCGTGACTTTTCCATCAAATGGTTGACCCGTTTGCTCTCCATGGCAATAGTGCAAACCTGTTGAGCCTCAAACGCGGGTTGAAATGAGACGCGGTGGCTGTGCGTAGAGCCTAAAAATCTGCTAGAAGCCATTCGCGAAAACGCGGCAGTCTTCAAGCCTCAGGCCGGGCAGAGCACGCCGGTCCTCGAGAAAGGACCTCAACCAAACGCAGGTCTGATTGGTTCAAAGGGCAGAACTACCCACAATCAGAACTACGGAAGCTTCTCATTGGACGACGCGCTGCTCAGGCAAGCGTGAAGCCGTCCCTAGGTGCTATGCCGTATTTGTCTCATCAAGCCCCGCTTTAGCGTCATCCGACACGGTGATTGGGTAAAAACGGTGCTTTCATCCCTGTCCATTACCCTGGCCAGGGTAGACCGTCAAGCTCCCGCAGGGGTCAGCGCGACTTGGCGGGTTCCTACAAATAAGAAGTGGCCCCGATTCCTAAAATTCGCGCCTTTTGATGCGAAAAAGTCCTGGAAAAATTCCACGAAGCTCGCAGTCATCTGATCTGTCACGAGACCGCCGAACGCCAGCCACTCACAGTCCTCGACTGCGCTCCGTTCCAGACTCGCTGCCACCCAGCTGCTTCCTCATCCTTCCGGTACGTACCGATTTTGTTTCTGTCGCCGTTGCGTTGCGCAATGCAGCAGCAGCCGTGTCGCGTCACTCCTTCCTCGCGTTTGCATCTGCTGCTGCACCGCTGCCATTCTCCTTATTCTCTTTCCTTGCGACGGACAGTGTTGGTGTTGGCTTTACCGCCAATCTTAGCCTGTACCTTACACAGAACATTCTATCATTATGTACACTCAGAAAATGACAAACATGCCATGGACTTCTCGTCTCCTGTTTTCTCTGGCCGCTGATTGATGTCGCTTCCTGGCTGGAATCTGGCGCGTTGGCATTCGCTGCGCTGGCTGGTCCACTTCATGTTCACCTCTCACCGCACCGCAACGCAGCACCAGCCTCACCGCACTTACACCTTCATCATCAGCCACATCTCGTAGCTGGCCCTGTTTACTGACTGTATCTTTTGCTATGCATCTAGGTTCTGTTTTCCAAGACTTCAACGAAGGATCAGCTCCATCGCTCTCAAACCAGCCCGATTCACTTCGAGGTGAGTGCGGTTTTCCTCTCTTTCCTTCTTTTTCTCTCACTCCGTTTCGGCTTCCCGCTTCGCATCACACATTCATATCCATCCCGTTCCACGCCCCCATCCCCGTCACATTTCCCAGCCTCGCGCCTTTAGTCCTGATCCGGGCTGCAGGATGCCTCCTCATTGGCTAGTGCCTCCACTCTGTGCATAAATATGCATTTTTATGTCACCCTCCCGGGCCCCTCCCCCCGGTCACCCGCGTCCCCTTCAACTTGCTCTTCCAACCATTTTCTCGCAAAATTGCGATTTCTTCCCTCTTTTTTTTCTTCCCTCGGACCTCCTGCTCTCTTCCTCCTCCCCCCCTAGTCGTCGATCACCCAGACGCACTGACCACCTCTCCTCTCTGACCCCCTTCCCGCCTCCTGCTTCTCATTGCACAGGTCCTTCCTGCCCAACGCTACGCCACTGTTTTTTCATTTCTGCCACTGTTTTCAGGCCGCACCCCTTCTGAAGACTGAAGCACTGCGTGATTGCGCTGCCCCCCGATAAGGCCAGATAACCGGCTGTCCGGGGACCACCCCCAATTCTCTCTTTCTCATAAATAGCACGCGCCGCCATCTCGGCCAAAAACCACTGACGTGCACGCGATTTCCTCCGCCCAGGTCCCTCCACCCTCCCGAACCGTATCGCATCGCCAAAAAAAAAAAACCTACGGACACTGCACCTTCCGTTTACTGGGCGCGTCGCAAATCGGCCGGATTAACCAATCCACCACCACCACCTCATCAGGTCGCCGCATTCAAGCATCATCGATCTGCACAGCCGCATAATTACCTGCGCATTTGCAATCATCCCCGGCGCATTCGCGAATCTTCTTCCCGAGGTTGTCGCGACTTTCACGCTAGCCGCATCCCGGTCATTCCTGCCCGAGTTGCATGCGCGATCCAGGATCGCGACGCTCCTTCCCAAGCTTCCATCCTTTGCGACGGTAGCTTCCCCGCGATCGCGCCTTCGCCGCACCCTCGCCTTCCTCATCACGAGAACCCGAGACCGTACCTTCCATCCCATTGAGGAGAGTCGCTGTCTTCTTCGCTCACCCCCGATCGCGTCGTAAATCAACGACATTCGAACCACTCCCGCCGTCATCATCAGCCCGTCGCATCGCATTTATCCAACTTTGCGCGCGCCGCCATTGATGTCGCGTCGCGCACAATAATTCTATCCTCATCGCAAACACCACATGGCAGTCATGGCGTCACCTCAGTCAGAACGCGCCACCTCGGATCAGAAAACAGTCGAGTCCACGCCTACAAAGGAGGAGAGCAAGCCGGAGACCAACGGGTAAGTGATGCTTAGAGCTGTGTCTTTGCGCGTCGCACTCGATACGAGTATGCCGCGTCATGGCGCAAAGTTGCTTGTACCCAACAATGGAACTGATGTCGTTTGCAGCCACGCCTCACCATCCGAAAAGGCCAGCGAGTCCGAGAAACCCACCGTCAATGGCAACGGCAAGCACGATGACGAGAAGAAGGAACCCGCTGAAGCCGACGTGAGCTCCGCCAAGGATGCCGACGCTGCACCCAAGGAGGGCTCTGCGAAGCCGGATGAGTCACCCGAGGAGCCCAAGGCCGATAAGTCCGACGACGCACCGAAAGACGACGCAAAGAAGGATGAATCTAAGGATGACTCGAAGGACGAGAAGAAGGACGAGAAGAAAGAGAAGACCAAGTCCGACAGTCCCGCAGCTGCCGAGCCGGCAAAGGATGTCGACATGACCGACGCGCCTGAATCTAAGCCCGAGGAGAAGTCGGAGAAGAAGCCAGAGGAGAAGGCGGCTGAGGCATCCGAACCCGCCAAGAGCGCGTCAGATGCCAAGGAAGATGTCGAGATGAGCCAGGACGACAAGGTCAATGGGGCAAAGAAGGAGGAGTCGTCACCTGCGCCGGCTGCTGCAGTCAAAGAGGTAGATCTTCACCCTGCAAGCATGTCACAACTTGCAATTGACCATGACAAGGCAAAGTCTCCAGCTCCCAAGGACGACGACGTTCCCATGACCGAGGCACCCCCAGCGAGCAAGGTTTCTCGCGAGCGAGAAGAAGACGTCGCTGATGAGCCTGCACCGAAGCGAGCCAAGACCGAGTCGAATGCCGATTCGCAAGAGGCCCGTGCCGCTGAGTCCACTGTCGAAGTCAAGCCGCAGGGCGATTTGGCTATGGGCGAGTCTGCTCTCGACACCCTTCCCCTGTGGAACGATCCCGAGCGCGACCCCAAACCGTTGACCTCTCACCAAATACGCGAATTCCGTAAAGTTTTAGCTGGCGTGAAGAAGACGAAGCATGGGGGTCATTTCAAGGATGCTGTCGTCAAGATGTGGCCTAGTCTAGCCGACAGCTACATCTTGCGGGTTAAGAATCCCATGGATATCGGCGAGCTTGAGCGCAACTTGCGCGACAACAAGTACAGCTCCCTGCGCAAGTTCAAGGACGATCTCGGCCTGATTTACAAGAACTCCTGCACGTTCAACGGTGTTAACAACGAGATAACGTCAGCGGCTCTCAATGTCGTTCGGTTGGCATGGACCCGTGTCATGGAGGTCCCCTCAGATGAACCAGCGAAGTCGAAGCCAGTACCCAAGCCCTCTCGTCACTCCGAGACCCGAACACCCGCGCCTGCGCCGCCAGTCCGCAGACAGCCTAGTGTAACTGCTGCAAGCCCTCCGGCGAAAGCTGAGGCGGAAGCCTACGCGGTCCCGCCTGGTGGTGTGCCTCAAGTTCGACGTGCATCGACACAGAACGACCTTGACCGACCTAAGCGCGCCATTCAGCCCACCAAGAACAGAGACCCTGATTACACGGCCAAGAACTTCAACAAGAAGAAACTTTCCATTGAGCTTCAGTTCTGTTACGAGGTCTTGAGCGAGTTGATGGACCAGAAGCACGCGCAGATCAACTTCGCCTTCCTGCACCCTGTCGACCCTGTTGCTCTGGCAATTCCTACGTACTTCACCATCATCAAGCGTCCCATGGACCTTGGTACGATCATGGGCAAACTGAAGAACTTTGATTATCAGTCAGCAAAGGAATTCCAGGGCGACGTCAAGCAGGTGTTCAAGAACTGCTTCAAATTCAACCAGCCCGGTCAGCCTGTCTACGAGAATGGACAGGAACTGGAGAGCATCTTCAGGAATCTCTGGTCCAAGAAGGAGCAGTGGATCGCCAAGCACACCCCTGCAAAGCCTGTATCCGACGGGTCAGCCCACGACAGTGAAGATGAGGCTGAAGAAGAAGAGGAAGAAGCGCCCGCTGCCGCTGCCGAGCCGGCGACCAACAAGACAATCCAAATGCTTGAGAAGCGCCTCAAGGAAGAGACGGAACAGCTAACGCAGCTGTACACAACGGCAGACGCATCGAGCGACGCGATGATTGATCTACAACAGAGTGTCATTGCGACCATCAGACAACGAATTCTGCAGGAGAAGCAAAGTCTGCCGGCTCAGAAGCCTGTCAAGGGAGCGAAGGCGAAGCCGCCTAAGCCCAGCAAGCCAAAGGCCAGTGGTGCTCCCAGCAAGAAGGCTGCTCCGGCCGCTCCTCAAAAGAAGAGTGGCGGCGGCGCGCCCAAGAAGCCAAAGCAACGCTCGATGACCCAGCCCGAGAAGGATGCAATCGCGAACGCTATCAACGACCTCGAGAGTCCTCACATTGAGAGAGCTATTGACATCATCAAGAAGGACACGGGGCAATCGGTACGTAACCTTTCACTGTGCACTTGAATTCGTTTGCTAACAGACTGCAGGAGAACAGCAGCGGTGAGCTCGAGTTGGAGATAGACCAGCTGACCAACGAAGCGTTGCACAAGCTGTGGGATCTTTGCAAGAAGGCCTTGCCCTCGTTTGGCTCAGGCTTGGCCCCAGCAGCAGCATCTGCTCGTGAGGCCTCGCCTGTGAACAGCGCGCCTGCCAAAGGCGCTTCCAAGTCCAGCAAGCCCAAAAAGAATAAGCCGATGAATGCCCAGGAGCAAGAAGCACGCATAGCAGAGCTCGAAAGACTGCGCAACATGTACGGCAGCAAGGGCGGCTCCGACGACGGTCACGAGCGACCAGGTAGTGCCGGTCGTGCGGACGAGGCGCCGATTCATGGCGACAGCGAGTCTTCTGACTCTGAGGAGGAGTAATTGCTTGCGCGTAATCAGCAGCGCGTTTTATGTTGAATCTACAGGAGGGGAAGGAGAGAGGATGGCGACGCCAGCATAGCCTACCTGTGTGGAAGGTCTGGCGTCCTACATGGCTCATGTCAACCACGCCGCGGGGCTCATCCGCCCAAGAGGGTGGCAAGAGAGGCTGGTCCTATGTTTTGGACACGGCCTCAGTAAATCATGACCTCCCGGGTACCGCATTTGAAGCCGATTGTCTGCGCCCGAGGAGTGGCTGCGGAGACAGATGAAAAAGGCGTTGATTTGCGGTGTTACTGGATGCCGCGTTTTGAGAGCATCCACATTATTTGCTAGCAGCATGATTCGGCGAGCTAGCGGTTTGAGTTGTAGAATAAGATGTATAATAATACTCTTCATCCCATTGTCGTAGTGAGGTCGTGATGCCGTCGCTCATCTTGGACGGACGACTCGCGGGTGCTTGCCGATGGAACGGCATCGTCGATGCCGACTGCGTCTTGGGTCTATAGCTGAGTCAGCGCTTGCAGAAACTTCCGTCCTGAGACTGGGTGATCCCGGGTCGACGTCGAGAGCGGGAGGTCGGATCGACTGATGTGACATCGGATTGATGCTGCTTGAATCGCGTGAGATGTGGTGAGTTGGACTTCGGATATGAGCGTTGCGCCCACGCCGAGACTATCTTGAGTCGGTCGGGTGTCTCTCGGATGAAGCTTGATGAAGCTTCTGGATTCTTTCCGAGGTCCAGGGCTGATTGTAGGGTTGCAGAAGACCTTGGTGAAGAGAAATCAAGCCATGTGTGTTTTGATCGAGCAGAAAAAAATGTGATTGCTGCCTGCAGATTGATGGGTTTTTTTTTGCTGGTTGTGGTTGGTGTCCAGGTGGTGGGGAGTGGCAGAAGGGAATGGGTGATGTGTGGTCGAGGGCTCCCTCGGCTCCGGGGGTTTGGTGCGAAGCTTTGATTGGTGTTGTGGGGCGAGGCGGCGGCGCGGTGATGGGGTCCGGCCGGAGACGGCAGGCACGGAGGTAGAGACAACGGGGGAAATGGGTGTCCTTGCACTAAAGGCAGGTTGGCTTTTCTATCGAAGTACGTCTTGGTTCATGGGTTAGGGCATGGTTTGCTTCGAGAAGTCGTGAAGAAGGCATTTGTTCCCGTCGTTGTCATCTTCTTCTTTGCCGCATTGTCTCTGTCGCCGTCGTCCATGCCCCTGCCGTTGTCATCGCTGTCTGTTATTATGATGCTCTCTGCTATCGACGTCTTTATTTCTATGATCGCAGTTGTCGGTTTGGCCATTAATTTATTTAGTGCACTCTAGCAAATCATGATTCTGAATTCATTGAGAGTCCATGACAAAGCCACGCAAACACGGAAGAATTAAGATGCCTCGTGAAGAATGTAGCTATATTGTACAGAGCGAACTGTGGACTCTGAAGCCAAGTCTCTATATGTCCATGGTGGGAGAACTGCTTTGAATACTGACGTTTTTGTTTGGTGAAGCTCTTGTGTTTGCTCTCTTTTGAGAAACCCCGACCTTTTATACTGCAGCGCTTCGCTCTCAACAGTTCGGATCGCTCTCCCCTCAAAATCATCTTAATCCGAGACCCGTAGATGCCGTCGTTTTCGCGGGCGTACTTCATGCTGTCATCAACATCAAGACAGAGACGAAGCCCACAGCCAGCCCCCATCTCACCGGCGGAGGATGCACAAAGCCGTCTGACCCACGAGCCGAGCTGCCGCCTTGAATGATCGCCGTCACTGTCGTGCTCTCCGTCACGGTCACCGTAGCCTCGAGAACTTCACCGCGTCAGACATCTTCCGGCTGTATGCGAAATCGTAACTCACGAGGAAACGTCACCCGGTACCAGGTCATCGGCAGGACATACTGGTCCGACTTGGCGATGCAGAATATGATCCGCCTTGCGTCGTCGCTTCCCTTGGTCTGCAAGACAGTGATTGTGTCGCAGGTCTTCGTCGGCCCGCTATCGCAAGCTTGCATTAATACCACGCATACAGGTTTGTCAAGCGGCTAGACGTACCAGTCAGCCTGCCCGCTCGGCCCCACGGCGAAGTTGTTATTCGAGCCTCCGCAGACCGTCGCCAGGTCGCAGTACGGTGTGCCCCGCGGGCAGCAGACGCCGTACGTCTCGTCGGCGGCGAAGTAGTCGTCCGAGGGACACGTCGCGGAGACCCAGGCGTCAGAGAAGGTGTACCAGCCTATGAAGCCCGTCTTGCCGTCCGGCGAGCGCGGGGGGCCTTGGCGGGGTTTGAGGAGATGGAGGCGGCGGGAGACGTGGGACGGGTCCGGGGCCGGTGTGATTTGTAGGAAGGGGACGGAGAAGGCCGGGGATGGGGAGGTGTTGTCACGGACGGCGGATGCGAACACGGATCTGGGAGAGAGGAAGACGGCGAGGGAAAGGAAAGTTAAGATGTGCATCGTGGGCACGAGGCCGGCGCGGCCTCATTGGGCTGGCGGCGGAATGGGCACGGGCGCGAGCTGCAGGTGTGAAATTTGAGATGGACGGGAGAGAAGCAGGTATTATGTGAGAGGGTTATATTCGAGCGTTGGTGCCATGGCGGGAGAGGGAGATCTTTTCACTGCATGTAGTGGCCGAGGGGTCCTTCACGAGGGTGGGAGGCTAGGCTGTAAACGGCGAGACGTGGGTGCGATGATCCGGGGCGTTGCAGGGCTAGAAAGGATCAGCTGGAGGACCGCGTATGTGTGGGGGTGAGGCTTTGATGACGGTGTTGTGTGCTCTAGGCGTTCAGTCGCTGGGGCAAGTAGGTGAGATGGTGTAAGAGGGTGAGACTTTGCTGTAGACCGTGAGTCTGTGATGGGGCTGAGAAGTCAACACGGCGGACGGCTTGCCGAAGAAACTAAGACTATTTTGGCAACCTGCAGCGAGTTAAAGATGGCGATGGATGCTTCCGTATTCAACATCTATATAAACCTGAATAGGGGTAGTTCAGGAGACGAGCCAGGGCCCATGGATCGAGGTTGATGCATGGCTCAAGCTAGGAATGAGGTTGGCACTAAGCTATTTCCCTGGTGGAACTATCGTGTGTAACTTGCAACGTTTTCTTATGGACATGCTAGTCTACTGGCATGGCACGCAGAGAAAGATGGTTGAGAATGTGATTTGAAATAATACCGCGGTCACTTGGCTGGGGTCTCGGTCGTAAGCTGCGCTAATGCATCTGTGCACCCGTGTCAAGTCGAAGACTTAGAACATGAGCCGAACTAGCTTGCATATTCTCCGGCACGATAATGCAAGATTAGGAATGGTTTGGTTCTGTGTTTCCGTACAGAGGCTCGAAAGTCCGATGTTTGCCGTTTTTGACTTTCCGGGAAGCCTTGACACCGGATATAGCATTCCGGGCTCAACAAACTGGGGCCGAGATGAGTCCATGGTGTCGTAGCATCCTGCGCTAGTTGACAACCACCGAGGAGAAGAGTGAGATTGCGTTGCATCGCAGATTTTTGAAAGTTCTGATGAGAGATTGAGTTGTGGTCGCTGCCGAATCGGCGTCTTTGCCTGAGCACGCACTCGTCTGATGTTGACATCCAAACCGAAGGTCAACTTGGCCCTACAAGGGCTGCAACGTGCTTCTCAGATTCAGCCTTCGAATGTGGTTGCTAGCTTCTGATAATCAACCTTTATCCCCTTCTTCGCTGTAATGAGCACGGCTATCCATCTTCGGCTGCCCTAGTCAACATTGTCGTTGAAAGGATCATTCATTTCGCAGCAGTCGCGCGCCTAATCGACGTGGATGTGTCCGGCAGCAAGAGAATGGAAACAATTCCGCGTCTGGAATGGTTGAAAGACGCTTCTGGTTTTCAACGGGCTTGTTCTCTGAGAAGATGTCTGAAGACGCGCGTTGACTGTCTCGCCCAGTCGTTGAGACAAACGGTAGGTCATAGCCACTGAACTGATTGAAACCACCCCACGGTCATAGCACTCTGAAGCACACGCCCAACTATGCTACTAGTCATAGACCTGATTTCAATCGACGTTTATCTTGTTCTGTTGTTCTTAGAGAGAAAGCAAGTAGCCGAGGGCCTAGAGCTCGAACGTCTTGTACAGGGTCACTCTGAGTTCTCCAGGGAGGAAACAAGGATTCGCCTAACCAAAATGAAACATTGCACAGATTCGGCAGAATTTCTTTGGAAAGTATACTCACTGAACCAAAGATGTAAATACGTTATCAAGGCACAGAGTGATGGCCTCCATCGTCCTCTCAAGTCTCAACTGGTCTCATCATACGAAGAAATCAGTCCGCCTAAACTACAGCATTTTACCAACCTCACGATAAGATTATTCTAACAGCCTCAGAATAGTTACTGCTAGGCTGGTTGCGATGGCTTTCATAAATGTCTGAATCGATGGCCACGTTTTTCAATGGGGATTCCAGGGTGGGCGGCCTTGTCCCGGGCCAACGGCCGTCTTGATCCCGACATCGGCACTTAGTGGCCGGGATGTGGGTCCCGAATCGGAATCATGTAGGGGCCAGCTGGCGGCGATGCTCGCGTCATTTGAGGCATGTCTTTTTGGAGCAAACATCAGCAGTTTCAATTCCAGAGTCCGACAAAAATCCTATCGGTGCTTCTGTAGCCAGTCATCATAAGCCACAATGAGTCTACCTTCATTCATTCGACCCTTCGTCAAGTCTGAGATCTGCACCGTCGAGATGCACACCTCGGGTGAGCCGGCGCGGATCGTCTACGCCGGCTACCCAGATATCCCGTATGTGACCCGCACAGCCAAATGCCTCAATCTTTGCTGATGCTCCGACAGAGGCACACTACTCGAGCAACGGCATGAGGCCCAATCGAAGCATGACCACATACGGCGCAGTCTTGTCTACGAGCCTCGCGGCCACCAAGACATGTACAGCGCCGTGTTGAGACCACGCACCGAGCTAGTGGACTCTGGAGAGGCACATATGGGCGCCCTCTTTCTCACTCATGAGGGGTACGGAATGATGTGCGGACACGCCACGATCGCGCTCGGCAGATTCCTTGTCGACTGCACCGACGAGACCATCTTCCCGCGACGCAAGGACTTGAAGTTCGATGAGCAGGCGAATGAGGTACAAGTTAGGCTGCATGTGCCGGCAGGCATCGTTCAAATGAAGGTCCCTGCCGTGAAGGCGGACGGTAGCTGGAGGACGGACACAAGTAGGCCGGTTACCTTCCTCTCGATTCCCACTTTCGCTATCGCTACCGACCTCACGTTCCACATCACAGAGAACCTCCGATGGGCTGAGATGAATGGCAGAGACAGTATGACTGTCGATGTTGGTTATGGTGGTGCATTTTACATTATCGTCACGGCGTCTGCCTTGGGCTTTTCGCCATCGCTCGCGAAGCCATATTTTCCTGCTCTCAAAAACGCCGCAGATAAGTTGAAGGAAGCTTTCAACTCGAACCAACTTCTGCGGACTCGTCTCGCACTGCCGGATGACAAGCGTCTTCAGTCTATTTATGGCGTCATGGTCACAGATGCCGACAGCGGGGACGACTTGCCAGTCGCTCCAGAATGCAAAGGCGCAGAAACAGGATTATACTTCTTTTCGGACCAAATTGATCGCAGTCCCACCGGCTCAGTTGTCCAAGCCCGAGTTGCGGTGGCAGTTGCAAAGGGAGAACGACAGCTGGGAGAGAGTTGGACATATCACAGTCTGGTGTCGAGAGCTCAAGGAGACTATAAAAGTGCTTTTGTTGGCAAGCCGGTCGAAAAGATTGACTTTGGTAAGATGGAGGGGATTAGAGTAGAGGTGAGCGGAAGGGCGCACTACATTGGTGCAAGCACGTTTGTCGCCGAGGAAGAGGATGATGTCGGTCGAGGCTTTTCCTTCCAGGCACTCGGAAAGTAAGAATTAGAGACGAAGAAGAAGCAGCTCACGCAAAAGCTCAAAGGCTTCGGTTATTATTCAGAACCAAAAGAAATATCTGCACGCACCCTTTAAGGTACTTAACCCGAGATGATGTCAAAAGTTTGCATCGACGTTGGCCTGATTCGAACAGACGCTCCCGAAGGAACAAGATTTCTAGTCTTGCGCATTAGACCACTCTGCCACAACGCCGTGGAGATGAACCCGCTTTGAGACGGGGATGCTGTGGATGCGAAGGCAAGTCGTTGATGACGCTAGCAGAAAACATCGACAAGGGTCTAGGAAGAGATAGGTGGGTTCAGTTGACCCCGACAAATATCTTGTAGATGGTTTCTTAGGAGTCCTTCAGAGTGTCAAGACTCAGGGCATCTGATTATACTCGGGACGTAATATCCGCTTAGAGTTGATTGTAGGCCCACCAGGTGAGCCATGTCACAATCCCGATAATTCCAACTGATTTTAGCCTACCGGTCGCATGCTTGAATAGTCAGTGATATGTATCTCAATGTCGAAAGCCTTCTGAGACACCTTCATCTTCGATTGATTGTATCTTCCAGATTCTACTTGAAGAACTCCAATATAGTCCCAGCAACATCATCAGGTGCCTGCTCAGGAATATAGTGCCCAGACTCAACATTATGTCCCTTCACCGTCACATCTTTGCTGGTAACATCCTGCCACTCCTTCACTGCATCGTAGCACTTCTCAATCACACCATACTTGCCCCAAAGTATCATCAAGGGAGATTGAATCAACCTTCCAGCCTTCAGGTCCGCCTCTGCCTCCTCCAAATCCAGCGTCGCACTAGCGCGGTAGTCGTTGCACATAGAATGCACCGCTGCTGGGTCTTCCAAGACGCTGGCATAGTAATCGAAATTCTCTTTCTCAAAGATCTCCAGTCCCTTCGGTTGTCTGCCCCCCATGAACATTTCCGCGTATTGCCTTGGCGCGGCTGAGATCAGTGTCTCCGGCAGAGGTTCCTGCTGAATCAAGAAGAACCAGTGAAAGTACGCCTTTGCGAATTCGAAATTTGTCGTCTTGTACATAACCAGAGTAGGGGCAATGTCGAGGAAGATGGCCTTCTTAACGCGATCGGGAAAGTCAACAGCCAGTTTGTGCGCCACACGCGCGCCGCGATCATGCGCGCAGACGAAGAAGGACTTTCCCTCATAGCCGAGGTGGTCCATCACGCTGATGCAGTCGCGCGCCATTGCGCTCTTGGCGTAAGATGCCACATCGCCGGGCTTCGAGGATGCGCCGTAGCCGCGGATGTCAATGGCGATTACCGTATACTTGTCGACGACTCGTTCTGCCACGCGATGCCAGATGTGGTGGCTTTGAGGGAAACCGTGAATGAGGAGTAAGGGCGGGAGGGGTGATGCGGAATCCCCGCTCTTAATGCCGTGAATAGTGATCGGCGGGGAGGTTTGGGTGGTGATTGTGAATGGTTGGAAGCCGTCGAACATCTTGGGCGATTGTGCTTTGATGGGTAGATGAGAAGGAGACAGAAAACGAGTTATTCTACTTTTGAAACGCCTGAATTGTTATGTTAACAACTGAAAGTGACGCCGAGCTGATTTTAAGGAGACGTTACGCCCTTGGGTGTCTATTTTCGGCGAATGTTTGACGCGGGTAGTGACGCAACTCCAATCTCAAAGCGGCATCGGGGTGTTAGCTCGGAGGGCGTCCGTCTGCACGCCGACGGTTAACCCCGTTTGATCCACCATCCCGTTTAAAATCGCCGGACGAAACCTAATATTTCGGCCCCGTGCTGGTTGATACACCGAGCGAATTGGGACCAATCTCGGCCAGCTGTCAGCTCGCCGTATATCGCGAGAGCAGCGGCAAAATGATTAGGCGCGGGGTATCTTAAGCCGAACGCGTTCAGAACGAACATGCAATGTTGATAAAAGTAGGTCTGATATGGAAGACTCACGCATTAATCTATAGCAATAGGCGATCGAAGAGGCGACGAATGGCGTGGTTTATGAGCTTTCCAAGTCGACAAGCACGGGTTTGGATTTGGATACAAAATTGGCACTTCGCCCAATTTAATTAAGAGTCGATCGTTGGACGATGCCAATGACGTTGAAGAAACCCCTCCAAAAGCTCTCATGTACTGTGCTGTGCCTTTTTGTTATCCTTTAGGCCCCCAATGTCCTCCACTTGTATTGATGTTACATATGTATGCGTTGCTGATTCAGCTCGGACTCAAGTGCTCGAAAGACTCGTTTCGGTGTAAGAACTAACGCCATTCGTATCCCTGTTCAGGCAGTGATTGTCGGCTGCTACTACGCCCACAATCAACATCAACAGTGTCACGATCATGGGTATCAATCCCACATGCAGCAGGACATCATGGGCCTCCCCAAAGCAGGTATGCGAACCCCCTCTGAATGATCGTCAGCGAATGATGTTGATGCGTGGAGCTAGGGCTTGACACAAAAACTCTCTTGAGCTGCTGGTCGAGGACGGTAAATCGTGTGGTGGTGGGGAAACAGAGGTGTCGCGATCATCCAGGCTTCCAATTGTAGTGGTCGCTTACAAGCGAACCTTGTTGGACTAGCCAAATGTACCCCTAGTCATATCCCCGCGGACAGATTCAATTGGACTCGATCACCAGAGACAGGGGCCAGCGAGAGAAAAGCGGATAATAACCTCAGGGTTGATAACGGATCATAGTAAGCAGAACCCCGGCCAGATAATGACGTGTTTAAAATGCGAGAGAGAGGCGGAGTTGTGACTGATAATGGAATCTTTAAAAGAAGAATGTTGCCGGCTGGTGTGGGCAAAAGCGCTGCGTATAGATCCTGGCTTATCTACATTGTCTCTCGTAGGAAGCACTTGAGAGATGATTTTCGAGTACTCAAAAGAAGTCGAGGGAGGCACCTACGACACCCATGGCCTCGACTGCGGCATTTCTCTCCGCCAACACAAGCAGCAGTGCAGAGAAATTGACGGTGCTCTTCGCGTCCAACGAGAATGGACCAAGCTAGTCAGCAATGTGGAAGGTTACCAAGGTGGCCTCGCGGATGACTTCTGCTTCATCTCCGTCACCGTTCCAGAGTGCCTCCCAGATCGCCTCGAAATCATGTCTTACGCTAACGAATATGCGTTTCTTTACGACGGTATTCCGATCTGGTGCTCAACTTGAGATGTTTTGCTAATAGGGATCCATTAGATGCAATGGAGAAGCTCAATTTGAAGAATGATAAAGACGACCATGCGAATGATTTCTTGTCGACGTTTGGTAACGGGGCATTGAATCCGAATTCGGTTGCGAACGCCAGGCCAGAGAAGCAATTGCAAGCAAAGCTGCTGCTCGACATGATGAAAATCGACCGACAGCGAGCAATAACATCAATGACTGCCTGGGCACGATTTGTTCAGTTGGCCGCAGACACAAGAAAGGCTCCGCCAAAGACTTTGGAAGAGTACATGCCCTCACGTGCCATTGACGCGGGCGAGCTGTGAGTATCCCCGTCCTATGCATGGGCTAAGAGATGTCCCTAACAGTGATTTAGATTTTGGTTCGGCACAATAACCTTTGGTATGGCCATAACCATTCCTGACCACGAGTACGAGTTGTGTATGGATTTGGCTCGACCATTATACATCGCTCTTGGACTTGTCAATGACCTCTACTCTTGGGAAAAGGAGCGTGATGCTGCTGCCGAAGAAGGACAAGACCACGTGTTTAACGCCATCTGGGTTATCATGAATGAGCGGGGGATTGGCGTCGACGACGCTAAGGACATTTGTCGCGAGGAGACAATGAAAGTGATGTCGACTTATTGGAATACCGTGAAGGCCGCGCGAAACAACGAAAGCCTCTCTGATGACTTGCGGAGGTATCTCGAAGCACTACTTCTGAGTTATAGCGGAAACCTTGTGTGGAGTATTTATTGCCCCCGCTATCGGATTTGACCAACCTTGTACCTAGTAAGCAATACAGGCAATGTCTAGATTTACTGATGAGAAATAGGTTTGCTCGTGCAGTTTCTTAGACTGTTCTTCAGGGCTGTCGCTTCGTCGTAGAAGCATATCTCGAGCTTTCGTAAGATGCAGACGTAGTAACAGTGAGAAATCATATACCTAAGGTAGCAGACTATATGTATTATCATGTGAGGATGAGAAACATGATGACCACGGATATACCATAAACGGAACGAATCAGATTACATGGCGAGTGTTACCATCAGAACCAGCCAGGGTGACATGTAGAACAGGTATATGCAAAGCAACATGAACAAACGCTTTTGAGTTTGTAGCCGAAAGCATCTATCGTACCACACAAGTCGATATCATTGCCCAGATAGTGAAATGAGCAATGAATTAGAAAATGTAACCTATATGACTCCCGAATTTCGAACTGGAGACGCCAAACAATAAGATAACACAACCAAGAATATTTGAAACCATCAGCTGTACTTTTCCACTGTATTCTGAAAGATTCTACATGAAAACAGATATGGACTCCCACGCATACTGTTGCCTTTCCCTACTTGCTGCTACAAATGCCTTAGACGAGCTCTGCATGGAGGAAGTTCGGTTCTGGGTGCGCTATATCTGAATGTAAATGAAATACCAATCTCGGAAAATCTGTCTTTGATACCGGCCATGCGAGATCCGCGCTTGGGATATGCTTGATGATCGAATATTGAGACGTATGAGACAGTTTCAACTTCATGTAAGTTCGCAAACATGACTGGAGCCTTTCGAACCAATGCATCCAGCACTTTCTTCATAACAGGCCAACATATTACAGCTGTGACACGTAGTACTTTCAAACCTCTTGGTAACTTTGAAAGAACAGTCATTGGATTGTACGTGCCCAGCTGAGTGGACCAGTCGGTGTGCGGCCCAGGAATGTGACCGTCCAAAAGTATTTGATCTATCTCGAGTGATTCGAGAACAGAGTAGTTGCGAAAGGTCAGACGTGTAGAAACATGCGTCCCGCGTAGCTCGTGGTAGTATCTTGTCTGAAGCCATCTGAATCTGCTAACATGTTCAGGGCATGCGCATTCAGATGACGTGGCATCTTCAGAGCTGAGCACTAGGCTACGTAGCGTTTGTCTTGGGGGAAGGAGTGTTGGTTGAGGACCCGGCAGGACGGTTTCGACGTAATAATCGGACACGGTAAGTTCTTCCAAATTGCAAGCGCGCAGTAAAAGTCCATTTGTACGACTAAGAGCACAATTAAGAACCCTATCGACGCCAGAAGTTGGCAGTAATGCCAGATACTTCAAGTTTGGCAAGACGATACATCATCAAGCCGAGGCATGGAGATATTTTAAGCGTATCGAAACAAACTTCAAGACGAACAAGCCATATAACGTTAATCAAATTGAGCGTCTCACATTATCAAAGCACAGCACCCTGTTGAAGGAACTCAAGGACATATACACAATCGCTATAGCGTAGTAGTAGTTAATAGGGGCGGTTAGATATATAGGGGGTAGTTAGAGTAAAGGGGACCTCTTATATATCTTTAGTTATATAAAAATTCATAAAAGAATTAGGCAGTAGTATATTTAATATACTATTAAGCCTTACGCTAGGGGACTAGGTTGTGTGCGCAAAAATCTGCACACTTCATCCTAGTTCTTTTAGGTAATTATAAAGAAGCTATTACTACTTTTAAAGTAGTAATAGATAATATCAATATAGTATAATAATAATATCTTAATATTAAAGGAGTAATAAGTTATAGTAATATAAAGAGGGAGATACTTACCCCCTATAATTAAAGCGATTTACGCTCTCTTTATATACCCCTATAGGTAGCTATAGAGGTTTCTCTATAAACTATCCTAGCCCTCGATTATTTCCCCGTAAAAGTTATACAGCAGTTAATAAAGTGCGCCTCCAGGCGGCAAACTGCGAAGAAGAAAACTTAGAAGGGAAGAAAGATTTAAGTTTGGCAAAGACTGCGACGGTTGTTGCAGAACTTGATATTCTTCTGTTTGAGGTCTCCTGACGAGAAGATGACGCACGGAGGGCAAGAGACCTATCGCTAGCTCCTGCAGCCAGAAAAGACTTGCAACACTCCATCGACAAGGAATCTCCGCTCCTAGGCCGATGTTGTCGGCTGTGTCACGAAAAAGTTGGAATGTCGAATTCGGAACATCGCAATTGCCCGTGGAATAGGTAGGCAAATGAGCAACCAACGCTAATGCGTTGACCGAACTTGCCAGATCAGGTCGGCTAATGACGCTGTACAGGAAGGATATCATTTTGCCGTTTTCGATCATTCCGTTGTAGTTGATATACTGCGAAAGATCCAAGCCGCCTGGTGGACTGAATAGGGCGTCACCGCTGTAGTAGTAATGGAACAGAATAGGCTGTGCTATATCTCTCAAGTGTCTGCAGGTACGAGAGAGATTGACGAGACTACACTGTCCGATGCGTCCTTCTTCCCATGTTGTGTGCGGGACATCGATGAAGTGTGGGAGTTGACAATGAAGACAAAGGTATCGACATATTTCGAAGAGGAGCTCGTTTGGAATTGCTGCCAATGACGGTCCTTTTTCGTATCCTGGAAGGCGGCCATGCTGGAACTTGTTGTTGATATGGCCCTTTGCGGCCATCATCACTCCTCCTGTCGACTGGCTGGCTGCAGCGGTGCAGGCTGAATTGTGCTATGCAAGTTTTGAAGCGACTCGGGATGTTGGACCGGACAACCACTAGTGAAGAAGAAAATTACCGGCGAAAAGCTTTCCGGCGATAGTGAATGGCACATTTTATAGAAGCAAAAGTTTGTCCCTCAAGGTGCTGCCACTCAAGGCTTGCCGTCGCCATCGGAAAATACCAAGACTTCGGATTGGCCAGCCCTTTGTGGCATGACAGATAAAGATGAAGCCACAGAACTCTAGTCTTCGGGATAGTTTTCACCTGCAGCGGTTTTACCTAAAAAGATGCAAAGTACTATGTGTGTGCAGATGTTTTCAGACGCTTTTAGTTAGAGGCTGAGTGGTCACGTAGACTCGTCCGGTTTTCTCTATCAAGCCTCATTCGATAATTCGAGGCAAAAGCTTGGACGACATGACGCTTTGTTAGTACTTGCTGTAGGCAGAAAGCCGCCATCCAGAAAATCATGTCCCACTGCCCTTTCTCCCAGAACACAACAGAGCGGAGTCATGTCGAAAACTCGGCATCGGCGCCGTCCCTGCAACCACCCGAGCACATGGTTCGTCTCAACTTTAACTAAGGTCAAATACCTTTTTGAGAGTTTGGAGGGATGCGGTTTTCGCTGAGTACCGCTGTTCTTAGACCATGTCGTGAAGGTGCAAACCCCCAGAAGAAGTACGGATACCACGCTTGTTTCAGTAAGCCTCCATTGTAGCCAGGGGTTGTGGGGTGCGACATGTATCGTTCCATCGCATATGCCATACCGTGTTTCTGGCCCCGCGTTTGAGTCAAGCGACATTTCTATCGCATTGGTAAGGCAGGTGAGTTGCACGTCTGGTAGTATTGGTCAAAAAAGCTGAGCGGCAGCTGAGGAGTCTGTAGCAACTCTCCCCAAGCGCGTTGGTTGTTTTGGAAAATTTGAGTTGGCCCGCTAATCGAATTCATCCCATTGAAGCTGACTAGCTGGAATGAAGGCCGAATTATATCACTTCTGCTGGAGTTACATGTACTGACTTGAGAAGCCATTGACAGCTCAACATTCTTAACTTCTCGCGAATCCTCAACCCGCGTCTGGCCTTTGGAAATGTGGGACCATAAGATCCCACCGGTTCATTCGGATTTGCAATACACTTTCTTCAACATCATGTCCTGAATCGCGTTCGTTCCTGTCTTTTTCTGTGTCTACAGACTCCTTACTAGAACTTTCTCGTGCTTTAGGAATAAAGCTGCTCACTCGGCTCTTGCCGATTTGGAAAGTCCAGGTGCCTTGAAACCCCAGCGGATGTGTACCGAAGCGCTTTCCCCATTGGGACTAGCCTCATGATCGAGATGGTTTCAGGCCCTGAGGGTGACATGAAGCGATACCCTGGAACAGCCCAAACCCCTCTGACAATCCAAGCCACCCTGACGGCGGCTTCCCTAAAAACAGCTTCTGCGATCTGAAAAGTCGCCGGGAGCCCGAATCGGCCCAGAAATATCGAAGTATATATGGCCTAGTGTATTCGTCATCTGATCTTTCTCCGTTCTCACCAGCCATTCAACTGTTCATCATCCCATCTTTCGCTTCAATCTTTAGTTCTATTCTACTATTCCATTCTTTCGTTCGCTCAGGAGCTTACACTACTGCGGCCGGCCCACACATCTCGTTTACACCCAGACCTCCCGTTCCTTTCAGACCTGCCTCTTCCACGCACAATTCAATATGCGCTTCACCAACACCGCTGTTCTGTTGCTTTCTGCCGCCGTCTCGCTGGCTGCGGCGCTGCCCACTACGTCTCAGGTGGATGCAGCACTAGACAAGAGGGCTCTGGTGGATCGTACGTACGCCGAGATCCAGATCTCTGATGGTGTAGCCGGCAACGCTGCCGACGAGGCTAAGGCCAAATTCCCCGTACGTTCATCCGTAGTTTTACTGGCCCCCTGATGGCACAAGCTATGATCATATGCTAACCAACGGGCTTAGGTTGACCCAGCGACGGCTTCTGCAGCAGACCTCCAAGTTGTCAAGAAAGCAGCCCAGCTGGTAGGCGATGCTGAGAATCTAGCATTCGTCCCGGCAAACGACAAATCACAGGAGGCTTCCAACGGGTTCATCAAGAACAAGGTTTTGAAGAACTACTTGGGCTTGCTATCCCTGCAGATTCAAAAGGCCCAGGGCGCGAATGTGGCCAACATTGATACCCGCATCGCAGGGGAGCAGACGAAGCTTGACAAGAACACCAACACCGACAAGCAACATGCGGGCCAGGCGAGCAAGGGTATTCAGTTCAATGGTTAATATGGGAAACATGAGTTTTCAACCCGACGGAATGCCCGCTCTCAAGAAGCTTTATTGGGCAGTGCGGGGGGTTTGATGTCCTACTGAACTCCGATGGACGACGTACATTTTATTCACGTTCGTATACCGTTACAATCTTAGATGAAGATACAAATAATACGACGTTGATGAATGACCATACTTTTAATGCTTGAGACTGTGAAGGGCTACTCAGGTATTGGGATCGTCCGTTAAAGTAAGTCTTCAATGTTACGCGCCAAGCAAAGTCCACCTTCATGTAGGTGGGATGACTGAACGAATATGAGAGGATAACCATACAAGCCCAGGGCGCAAGAGGTTTGTAAACCCCGTTAATTCACTTTCAATCACAAAATTGAACTTCGTGTTAGCGCTTCCCGCAGACGTAACGCATTCGATGAAACAAGAGGTACATGCCACAACCTTGGAGATAGAGATGTTGAATTGATAGCATTCACGCTTCCATTTTCTGGAAACTCTCATCAAATATTGAAGATCCTTCCAATAAGCTGGGCGGCTAAGGGCTATCCATAATGAAAATAAAGAAGGATTTATTATAAGTATTATTCCTTCCGTCCTCCTCGCCTTCATAGCTTTCGTCACCATTATCCCTATTGTACTCTTGTCACTATCCTCTCGCATACCTAGAGATTTGAGCCTGAATAGCAAAACACTGCAGCGGTTGATGGTCTGGCTATACCTTAATTGTGCATTGGTGAACCGATATATTGGAAGCATCGCAGAAGACGCAAAAATATCATCGCGCACTCTTCCAAGACATGCAATGAAGGCATCAAAATACCAAACGATTGACTTCGCCCACTGGTGTAGGAGATCTCCACCGTATCAAGTATAGTTGAGTAAGAAGGGTTTGCAGACAACCATTCTCATAATTTGTATGAAATGGGAATGATTTGAAGATAATTTCCGGCCGTTCAATTCAATTCGTCTACTCATAAAGCGCAGCGGGATCTCGAGGCAAATCTTTAACGATCCCACGATTGCTGCTTCCATGGGAGAGACCAGGAGTTGAAAGCCATTACGGGAAGACAAACCAGTTATGAGGTTAAGTCCGACCTTTTCGCATCTCATTGTAGAATAAGTACGAATTGGACTTGGATCGAACTCCATCTTGAGATATCATTGACCGGATGAAGCGCTTACAATGCTTTTACTTCTCATCAATTTGAATTATGCCACCAGTTCAATAATAGAAATAACTGAGGTTACACGAGGGCCGTGCAGAAGGGGGTTCGATCCATCGTGGATCGCACTACGAGCTCTAGAAACGTTAGTCTGGAACCCATCGAGCTACCGGAAACGCCACGATCAACCCTTTCCCTTTTGAGTCAAATTCTCCGTCAGGCCTTGTCATTCAATATCCGCTGGGTATACTAATGACTGTCTGCGGCTTCGAATGAAGTTAGACGAGATGGGCAGAAGATACTACAGGGATGAGCATGACACAGAAAAACTGATGATCCTCATTCGGTTTGCGGATACATGCAGCCTGTTGAGTCAACAGTCAGAAGTGCCTTCGCAGGAAGCTGGGGTCAAGACCAATTTGGGGTTGTAAACTGCTCAGGGAAGAGCCGTCTTTATTGATGGTTCATAATGTACATAGAAGGTAAGCCATACAATCGAAATAAGGAATGTCCCAGACTTCCAATCCAGTCGTGTATCCGCGCCGCAGAACCAGCAGCTTCCTCTATCGTCCTTTCCAAGGATTCCTGTTTGCATGGCATTGAAACCCTGTCGCGGACTTTCATTTAAGCAACTGCAGTCTTGATGAAGGAAGCAGCAGCCTTCGTGTCAGAGCCGTAGCCAATGTGTCCGCTAGCGCTGGTGCTGGTGCATCCTCCGGAGCTAGCGCAACCGCCAGCGGAGCAGACGGAGTCGCCAGTAGCGCAGAAGCTCTTGAACTTGCCAGTGGCAACACCGGTAACAGCCTGACCCTTGAAAGGGTCTCCGAAGGTCACAGCAGCAACAATGGGCTTGCCGCTGAGCTTCTTGGCGGCGTTGTGGACGACCATGCCGCCCTGGCTGTAGCCGGTGAGGATGAGCTTGGTGCTGGGGCACTTCTGGAGCCAAGAGTTGGCCTGGTTTGCCATGGCGACGCTGCCGGGGCCGGAACCGGTGGATTCGGACATAATTCCACCCATATCGGCGGGGTAGGAGACACCCTCGACAGTGACCTGGTCCGCACCGAGCGCGGACTGCGTGTTGGTCTGGAGGCTGGGGCCGACGACGGATCCGAGGGTGCCCATTTCAGTGGTGCCGCGGGCAAAGAGGAGGGTGTAGGCCTTGCAGCCAGACGCCTGGCGGACCTCGATAGGGTTGGCCGCAGCGAGAGCAGCGAGGAGAGCGGTGGTGATGGCGGCGGTCTTCATTTTGATGGTGTTGGTGGTGTTTGGTGTGGTATCGAAGCGAATGTCTTATCAAAAGAGCGTGATTGTTTGAAGTCGAAGTGAACTTTTGCGATCGAAGGCAGACAGCGAGTGGAATTGGAAACGAAGGATTGTGCAAACACCGGAGTGTAAATGATTGAATGGTTGGAAGCCTGGGTGGTTGGTGGTGATCTCTCCGGATAGCTACATGAAGCGGCGTTATGTCCATCTCTTATACCTCGAAACACCCTTCCCTCGACCGAGGCTTAAGACTCGAAATATCCATGAAGAAAACAGGATCCGTCTCCACGCCCACCACGAACGCCATCCCATGTTTGGGGCGATGAGCTTAGTTCATCCAAAAACGTTGTTTCTTGCGACTTGCCGTTTCATGATGATTGGTGGCTTCGTCTTGTAGACACGAATGTCTTGTGCTGGAGCTTGGATCTAATCAAAGGAAAGTCTTGCAACATCTGTGCGGATTGACACGGCTTTCCCGTGTGCATTGCTCTCTCTCTGACATATCACATTGGCAAGGCCGTGCATAGACGGACGTATGTACATTCCCGGTGACACGGCGCTTGGACGTTGGCCGCCACCTAACGTCGGACGTAATGATTGGCTAGCCGTGGTGCTCACCGTCGCACCATCTCATGGATTTCAGGAGTACCCTCCATATGCAGGTTGTTTCTTATGGCGATCATCCATGACCTCAGAAACGGCCCATTCATCATGGAGTACTCACCAGCTCTGGGGAGACATGGGGATGACCGCCCTGGAAAAGCCCTCCTCGTAGGGGGGACGTCCGAGTTAACCGAATAATCAACAAAAAGACTGGGGAATGTACCGGCCGTCTAGATTAGATTGGCCTGGACCGTGGTGATGGGTCCTCCCGACGCCGTTGTGTCGGTACCTTGTAAGGAGGATGCCGGGAAGGATCATTCCTTAGGATTCGGTGGGCGCCAATCGCATCTAACAATTTTCGACATGTCTCCTGAACTGAGCATCTACGCAAGGATCTTGACCTTTGGTAGCGGCATCTCGACGTACTATGGGCACCTAGAAGTCATCTGGACAGACCAGAAAGACCTCACTCAATCAATCGGTCGTTTCATCAACGACGCTTGTGGAATTTTGATGAAAGATATCGAACTATCGGCGTGGTTCTGAATCATTATCGAGAAAACTGGGTGGCCTCGGAATTTTACCTCGGTCGGCATAAACAAGTCGTCAATCTACGGCCCGGCAGATAAGCATACCACCCTCCGTGACTTAATGATCATCATAATCCCAGGGGTAGATCATACTATTTCTAGTAGCCTCGGTATGGCATCAAAACAAGAATCATCACCGATAATCCCTACTGGCCCTGTTAGGGTATCGAGGTCGGCATCAGGCATTCACGGCTCTCGTGGTGTTCGTTTGAATCAATCAAATTCCCCGCTGATGACCAAGCTGATGTTCTCTTGGCGCTGGATTCTCGCCTACCTCGGTATGATGAGCAAGGCACTTCCATTTCTCCAGGCCATTGGTTAGGCTTTCGTGGTGATGTTAAATGGCCAGCCTGATTGTCAGCGCTAGCACTCCTTTTTCTTTTCCCAAGTCTGAGACCACCATGGGTTCCCTATCAGCCAGGCTGCCCAGGACCTTCTACGATGTTCTATCGAGTTTCCATCCTCCGAGGGAACATGATGCCGGTGGGATCAGTGGCTGAAAATTTATCCCCATCGTCAAACATGAGCTTCCGCGTTGGGGCGGTTATCTCTGACAGTCCAGATCAATAAGGACGAGATGGGTATTAAGGCAACAGAACGGACAACAAGCACGACAGCCAGAACGGCAGGAAAAGAATAGGGACAAAAGAATGCACAATATTCTATGTGATTATCGCCTCGGGCGGTTAGCCAGGCGTATCCATCTCGGCACCAAAGACCGCACTCATTTGATCATATTGACACCGTCTTCGCCCTCATTCCAAAGACTGAATACGAACACCCCAAGATTTTGTTCTTGAAATTGCTTGCCGATAAGACACCCAAGAATCATCCTAAATAGGTGGCGGGCGAATATTTGCCCAAAGTACACGGAGAAAAACTGAGAATCGTTTTTTTAATGCTAACCATCTTCATGTCGCACAGCATACGCCAGCCATCATCGCAAATGACACTTCCCAACTTTTGGGCGAAGGTTGCGCGAGACAATGGAATAATTTCAGGGGAATCAGGTGACAGAAAGCCAAGACAGGTGATGTGGTGGAATGTCTCGGAGACTCCTGGTCAACCAACGTTTCATAACGTTCTTCAATGACTGGCCACATGTAACTACAAACGCCCGAACGGTGAAGTTTTGCTTTTTCTACCTGGTTTAAGTGGAATACATGCAGGAGAAAGCGAAAGAAAATAAGAGGGGCTGGTGGCTATGTATGCGGCCGGATACGCGGCCAAGGGAACACGTGCGCATGGGCACATTGGGATTCTCCCTCGACTCTGAAGGTCCCTCCTCCCCGGGCCTATTCGGGAATGAGTGGCATACGCAGGGATTCATCCATTCATTGACGATGTGACGAACCCCATTTCCGTTTGGTCACGCCGGCTCTTCGCAACTATCCCATCCAATACTTCCTATCACAGCGAGATGCAACCGTTGGCACTGTTTTCAACAAAAATGCCGCCCAAAATTTGTCCCTCGTTGAGATTGCTTTCCTGAAACCCGTCATTTACGACCGTCTTCGTCTCGGTCGGCTTCTTCAACATGCCAATTTGCAACGCACCACCGCCAGCATTGTTGTTCGGGAGGACCTTGGTGACAGCCTTCAACGGCTCGTTTCCTTCGGAGAAGAAGACTTGCATGGTGCTGCAAGATGGTTATTTATGCCGTCCATCACGTCCACACGATAGCGTGTACTTACTTTTGCGGGACGTCAAGCGTAACAGCCCAATTTTGCCATGTATCAAACTTCAACGGCGTCGTGAATACGACGCTGTTGTTCCGATCCAACATCTTCCAGTTCTCCTTCGGCGGCTCCGTTCCATTCTGGCCCAATGGCAGTCCCACCTGCAGCGCAAACTGGGCACCACCGGAGTCATTTGTTTCGTGAAAGGAGGTGAGATACTCGTGCGTCAGATTCAGTTTGCGTGCAGAGTCCTGCATGGCAGACCAGTGAAACGTCATGACACCCTGGTTGGATGCATCGGAGCCGTTGCCAAGTAGGAGTCCCGCCCGGCGGAAGCCGAGTTGTGGGTTCTTGCCGGGTGGGGGGTTGAAAATAGAGCGGTCATTGATCGTCACCTCCAGGGGCTTGAACCCACTTCCGCCGGTGGCGTTGGCGGAGGCGGCTGCATCGAAGCGGGACGCGGTCGGAACGGTGGGGAAGAGAATGATCTTGGACCAAGGGTCGGAGCCCTTGGTGAAGCCTGGGTTGTATGGGGAAACGTTCGTGTCGAAGTTTTCGAGGGTGAAGTTTTGCGAAATGCGTCCGTCAAGGACGACTGGGCACTGCACAGATGCGGAGAGTGCACGCACAGCGAGATGGGGCAAAATCATGATGATGATAATCAAAGAGAGTGACTGAAGTGAATGTAAAAATGAATGATTGACTGGTCAAAACAACATCCCACCGGCAGCCTAGAATGGAGCGGTTGATGGAAGATATACCGGTTCGTCGCTCTAACCCCACCAATGTGATACCCGGTCTTTATTGCGACAAATAAAGGGGGAAAACCTTAATCTAGCCTTCGTCTGAAGGCTTGTCTGTCGGTGCCGAATAGGATTCTCCACCGTAGCTACAGTCGCCGGGTTCTGCTCGCTACCCGCCCATTGGGAATCTGGATAGCTCCGTGTCTTTAGGAATTAAAGTATGATGAGTGGAAGAATACAAGGGCTTTGCAAGGCGAGTTTTGGAGACCTGCATCAAGATGAGACGTGCAGACGAATCATGTTTGTTTTTCGCGCGAGTTTTTCGAGTTATCGAGTCATGAATCCGGGGACTTACACTCCGTTGCGTTGACAGCGTCCGCCCCCCCTTTTTGCCGAAATTACGCACGCATAATCCCTGTATATACATGAAAATTTGCCCAACGCCACGTAGATATTCGTAGTACGGCAATTGACCTATTCTGATGGCTTCAATTGATCTATTTCTATTGAATCTCATTATCTGAGGGCATCGTGATGCCTCCTAAACGCCGCCGCGCGGCTCGGCAGGCGGATGATGACCCTTCTGGGCATCGTCCGTCACCCATCGCCAACGGTACGCGGAAACAACGACGTATACAACAACTGGCACAGGACGCCGCCAGAGATCCTCCTCAACGCTCTGCCTCGCCGTCGATCAGGATCGTTACGCCCGCCGAGAGGGCTCGCCGGGCTGCCGCCGCCGAAGAGGCCGCCGAGGAGGCCGCCGAGGAGGTTATCGTCGCCGAGGCTGGACCCGAGACTAATGATTTGGTGGCGGCTGAGTCTACATCGCGAAGAAAGCGTGTACTTATAGCCCCTCCGTCATCACGAAGAGCTCCAAAAGCGTCCTCTCGCCAAAAAGCAACGACAACGCAGAGGAAGCGAAAGAAGGATCCGCCGCATACGATCCGGCTCCGAAGTACTCTGCCTTCGTCGATGCCACCGTTTCGACCAGACTCGACCCCAGTTAACCCAACCCCTCGTCAAACCACTCGATTTGCGGACGATACGCCTACGGCCCCTCGCCATAGCGCTGATGATACGTTTATGTCGTTCCACGATGTATTTGAAGAGGAGGACGATATGGGTAACGAGGAACCAACTCTGCTACAAATCCAGGTTACCCGTGGCCCAGCGCTCAAGGGTAACGGTTTACCTGTTCTCGATCTAACCATCGAGAGCATCGCGTATAACAGATTCAGTATTGCTCCTGTATTAGATGCGAATAGTAGAGACTGGGAGGCAGACAGCGGCGCCCAACTTGAGGCAGAAGTGGCTCACTCGTATATTGTGAAGAAGGCCAATATCGCTGTTGTCGTTGCTTGGAGGAAGCCCACCAACGCATCTAAACCAACACCAATCTTCACTCGGGTCTATCCGTCTACTGGAGGGGTCACTTGGCCAAGTATTCCATGGGTTGATATTGTCCCCTCTCTTGAACAAGCTGAAGAGAGGGGTGAAGTCCACCTCACCGTCAAGTGGCAATACAGCGCCGTACCAATCTCTGGTGGTATAGTGACTGGCGTACGAACGCCTCGAAAAGGTGGCCGAGCAGGCGTTTCAGCCGGCATGCAAGAGGCGATCGATCGTGAGGCTAACGATCCTGCAAACGTCGAGCGTCGGAAGGAGGGTATGCACAGACAACTTCTCCGTACGCACATCTGCCCAGAGTACCAGAGATGTAAGAATAGTTCGGGCGACGAGAAGTTCAACTGGTGCTATATACTAGGCCAGAAGCACTACAAGATCAAATCTCACCATATAGAGAAGTGGGCGAAGGCTATTATGACTGGACAGGCTGGCGTTGACAATATGGAACCACCTAAAGAACTGCTTGGTGAGATTCTTCACGACCAGTTTATAGAGGATCAGAAACGCCAGGGCAAGAGAAGTAAGAATATCGTGGAGGTTGATGATAACCAGGAGACGACAGTGATGACGGAAGAGAAGGCTGAAAATGCCGCACTTCCATCATCAGGGTCAAGATCTGGCCTAACCAACGCCAACAGCAACGCCATCGTCAATATATACGGCAACGCGGGGGCGCCAGATCGTCATCTTCAATATCCTAACCCATACGTACAGCTGCCGCCGCCGGCGCCGCCGCCGCCGGCATATTGGCCATATGCGAACATCTCACAGTATTCGTTGCCAACTCTTCCGCCATTGAACCTTCCAAGCACTCGTCAACCAAGTATCGCACTCCCGATTCGTTCGTCCTCGCCAGTGGTACCGGATTCGCCTCGAAAAGCTCTAGATCAAGTGGCCAGCTTCATCAAGTGGTTTATATCCGTCCGCGGCAAGCGATATAACGTCGACGAAGGGTTCAGAAAGAAGCTACAGAAACTGCGATCAGTAGACAGTAGCTTGCGGGCAATTCGCAAGTTACCAGATATTTGGTTTACTGAACAGGGTTTTACTCAAGATCTTACCGAAGATGTCAGGAACTCGATCAAATCCTTCATAGACAACAGCGCCTACTACGGAGGGCAGTCTGACGCCCTCTCCGACGTGGTATCTCACTCTGAACTTCATTCAAACCATCGAGAGTCAGAAGGAGATGTTTATACAAGAATATACGCTGGATTGCCAGGAGGGACGGCGGCGGCGCCAGTTGAAAACTCTGCGGCGCTAGTTTCAGGCGAGTTGGGGTCATCCCGACATATCGACGCCCTAGTGCCACGTCAATCCATCGAGCAAGAGATCCGTGGTACGCCAGTTGAAGTTGGTCGACGTGGTGAGTGTATAGAGCTGTTTACTGTCGAATATGGCTAACTTTGTAGGCGTTTCGGAACTCTTTGGTTTCGTTTCGTCACCACTGCTGTCAGCGTCGCAGATGCTGCCCACGCAGTTACAGATCGAACAAGACGAAATCGAGCAAGGCGATGAGGACAATCAGATTGAAATCTCGAGTGATACGTCGTCAACAGAGACGTATTACTCGGAGGAGGATAACGAAGAAGAGTGATACAGCAAGAGTGGTGTGAAGTTTGACTGTATGCGCGATTTTTTTGCATGACGTGTTCAACCACGGAAAAGTCTACCCATAGCCGTAGATTCAACACTGCCGCTCTATACGTATAAAAGCAATAGAATTACTGTTATTTTGGATCTGCAAACAATACACTTCGGTCCATCCCGATACTGGTTAGGGGCAGTTGAAGTCTCTGACTATGGTTGAAGTCTCTGATCGTGATGACGTGTCATCATCACAAATCATCGTCACAAGCATCAACAACGCGTTTCAGCCGTTATACAGGCAAAATTGATATGTATACGTAGCTACCGACGAAAACAATGGACGACGGTATATTTTTTGTGTTCTGGTGCGCTTGTGGCTAACCTTTTGGCAATCTTGTTGGCTACAATCATGGATTTGATGATTGACCATCATATGACGACACGATTAAGATCTATTGCGCGCGAACGCACGATGAAAATTTGGATTGCTTGCTGATGTTCAATATTGGCAGCAAATCCTCCCTTTTATAGTTCGATATCGTCAAATATATGCTCTGTCCCATCAAAGTTGACGAACGAATGGCGGAAATGGCCCTCGATCTGGGGTAGACGATACCCAATCTCCATAGCGCAGTCACGTAGATATTCCATGAAATCCCGAGTGTCATTCTCATCGTTGTTCCACTTCGAATACGTCTTCCTGATGTATCGCTTTAGATCGCCGAAGTACTCTTCGATGGGGTTGAAGTCTGGTGAATACGGAGGCAGAAACTCGAGATGGACACCTGATACCCGGCATAAACCCTCGATTTCAGGTATACGATGGCAGGAGAGGTTATCCATAACGATGACAGAGTTTGGCTCTGGAAAACGCCCACATTTCGGGATAAGGCACTCCTGTAGCCAACGAAAGAACCCATCGCCGTCAGTCGTACCATAATACGTAGTCAAGTGTAGGATACCGCTCAACGTGAGGGCTGGCAGGATCTGTACGCGAGAGTTCTGAAACCGATCAATCTCTGCAGTTCGAAACGCAGCAAGCCCTTTCGGCGCCCATCCAGTCCTCCGTATCCCAGTATCCTTATTGACGCCGGATTCGTCGACGAATACCAGCTGGTCGGGGCGATATCGTCGTATACGGTACAAGTACTCGTATCGTAGTTCGTCACTTCGCTGAGCAGCAATAATCTTGGACTTCTTGTTCGTCCAGCCAGCTGAGTTTAACTGTCGACTGATTGCAGAACGACTGATCTGGATCTCGAAGGCTTCAAATAGGAAATCTTGCATCTCTTCAAGAGATAGATCGCTGCGGTACTGCAGTAGTTCAAGAAGCTCTGTACGATGCCATATTTCCATCTTTTGTCGACTCTGGCGGCACCTCTTATATCTCTGCACTTCGCCAGTGATATTACGTCGTGATCTATGTCGTCGAATCGTTCGTTCGGTACAGCCAACGATACTTGCCAGCTCGTGGGTCTTTTGGTCTTCGAATGGCAGTATCATCGCGATCGTCGATAGCTGTAGATTCGATATTCTGGGCGCCATTGTATCGTCGTCGTCGCCCGGCGTCTTTCTCGATGTATCTGATATAATAAACCACGGACATGTACTGACCAGCGGCAAACTGTAAGTAACAGGGCACAATCTATACAGCAGTAGACTCTTGCTCAATATCGTGAACAAGCTGAGCTATCAGGAGAGTCATTAATCCTGTTGACTGCCAAAGCATTTGCTCTGAAGAACCGTATCAAGCCCCTTGGTATGCTTATATATTACTCAGAGCCATACAAACCGTATGCTGAGTAGATATATAAAGTCATACAGCAGGTCTCTTCTTCTGTTCCTCAGCAAATGTCATCTTGATCTCTCATGACGAAAATAGACCTTTTGTTGGTCGAATGGTATGGGGATGAGGTGACTAGCTGGGTTGGCAATGCCTCGATGGGTAGATTGACTGCTACGGAAGCATGAAATACACACCTTATGTCTCTATCGTGTAGTTATACGTTTGAATACTACTGGGACTATAGTGATTGACGGCAATTGAGGTGTTGGTGATGACTTTGACGCGTTTTGCGTGCGATGCAGAGAAATGCGCGTCACAGCGTAAAATTGGCTTTTTTTCATGTTTTTGCATAAGCGGGGAAAAAAAAGGGGGGCGGACGCTGTCAACGCAACGGAGTGTAAGGTAGGCGAGAACTGCAATTTCTAGACCCGGCATCCGGGACGTTGGTAGCGCCCGAACCTGCGAAGTATTCAGACACAATTCCATGGCCGCTCAATAAACTCCTGATCCGTTCTCAACGAATTCTTGAGTGTGGTGCGGTGATTGCTTGGGGAGCAGAAGAAGAGTTCTGCGGCTTAGATGGGGGAGTATTTCTGCCCAAGCGAGCGGAGTCTGAGAATTGCTCTTGTCATCGCCGTCTCTTCATTTCTTCTTGCAAAAAGCTTGTCTGCCTTTGACTAGGTGCCTTCAACCGTCAAAAGTAAGACAGTTATCTTGAAATTTCTTATTTCCAGCTGTGTTGTCTTTGCTTTCAACTGTCACAATCTATGATTGGAGGATCATTCGTAGTTGAATACGATTGATTAATCCACTTGTTCATACCACAGAGCCTGTTGCTTGGTAGACTGAGTGTAATTCTAAGGGTCTCCGGTCTTCTCCGATAGGCTGTCCCTGTCGCCACATGCACCTCTCCTTCTCCCTCGCCCTCTGTTGTAGGGCAGAGTCCTACCTAGTACTAATTGTTGTCTAGTTCTATTGGAACATCAAGCGGGGCTGTTGTGTGATTCAGACTCTGCGTAGGCCGTGAAAATAACTGCATGGTAAAGTCAGTCACAGTTGGTCCAGCTTGAATGTTTATCGTGTCGATTATCCTGCCTAGAGAAGATTTGTAAAGCTAGTTGAATCTACTCTGAAGCTACCGACTGCCGACCGCTTTCAAAAATGCCTTTCATGTCGTACTCGCCGAATCTCACTTCCGGGCGCAGACCGGCGAACTTCCAAACACCGTCTATCTTTCGATACCAATGCTGATTGTAGCTGTGGGCGTGACCTTTCTTCTCCTCAACTGGCGGGCTCGCATCAGAAAGCTTGATATGAGGAACACGTAGCTGATGGTGCCCAATGACTTCTGTGTCAGAGACCTTTTCCCACTTTGTGGCACCGACAAAATGTTGCGTTCTCAAAAGCGGGTTTCCTAGGACCGCCGGGCTAGAAATCATGGCAATATACTCTGCGGCCGGCATAGATTCCCACAGCTTTCCTATTACGTCTCGATAATCTATCTGTTTCAAAGGTGATCTATTAGTGCACGCCTTTGACTTTGGCCCCCGGGTACAATATTATATATGCAATGGATTTGATCTGAGTCAGTTGAGCAGAGCGGGAAACTTACTCGCAGCTCAGGAGTGACGCATTTTCGCAGACGGTCCCAATCTTTGGTATCATAGCTTTCTGCCCACTCGAAAAGAGCCGCCGAAACACCGAGGTAGTCTGTTCAAATGCATCTGAATAATCCAAACACCAAAACATCTGCTGGCAATCAAGCCGCTACATACCTTCGAAATTGATAATGCCTGTGCTTACAGAAGCCATGATACTTTCGGATTGGCGCGTAGATCTGAGGTTGATCAATCTTAGTGCAGGGTTGACATTCTGTTCTTAAGCTAATGTTTTCTAGTCCCAGTACAGATGACGAGCACGCAATCTCGGTGTCAACCGGCGATGTTGCCGCAGTCGGCTCCGCGTGGGGCCGCCTACTACGACCAATCTTGGCTACAGCCGGATGGGTGGACACTAGGCTTCATTAACCCAACCATCACTCGATCTATATTCTCTACACTTCGCCTGACCAATGGTATAGCAATGTACGGACATAAATCTCGGTCTCGCTCTCGGAGCGTGAAGCTCTCATTCTACGTGAATCCCAACCTTGCGTCTGAAACCTCCCCCCACTTTCCGTTCAACGGAAGAGAGCATCTTGTATCAGGGTTGCAACCTCCGCGCTGAACATTCGACTATACAGCATGCTACCTTCCCTAGACCAAAATTTCACACTGCGACTACGTAGTACATTCACGACTTTACGATGTGTTCAATGACTCTTGAGCCTTCATGTTTACCTTATGTTTTCTAGCAATAACTTGCAAGCGCATCATCGGCCCAGTCCTTTTCCAATGTTTCCTGCTCAGACAAGAGTAGGGTCAGTAAAAACAGATCTCAGGGCAGGAATAAGAAAGAAAAGTTGGCAAGGGTTAATCGTCAACATGTGATGGGTTATCTGGTTGAGGAGCTGAATATTACCAGTGTCATGCGCAAGGAACCTGTCTAGTTGCGACCTCTAGGCTTTGCAATGCGCAATTGGCACACACCAATTGCTCCGAATTCACTGGAAGACGTGGATATGGTTTCATGCCATTGGTATATCTCCTGATAATTGCCCGTGTTGGGGGCAACAGTGCAGGATAAGTAATGACTTCCACGGTAACGGCGGGGGCCTCGATCGAATGGTAGTACGCGGGGCGCTATGTGGAATTTATCTTCCGTGGATTGGGATTATTCATTCATTTCCCCACTTAATCCGTTGGATCTAGTTGTTATTATCCCACCGGCTGCCAGCAGTGTCTGCTGTTAGTGAACCAATTGGGTCGTGCTCGGCTATGCATGGCTTCGTCCAGAGCCAATGAGACAAGTCAGCCACTCCAGAAGCAGGAGAAAACTGGGTAGATGCCCATACTGTCGTCATACAATTGCAAGTTAATTGTAGTTTCGATGATCGGTTGTGAAGTATTGTCGTGCAACATGACAAAGCACTCCCTCCGACAACTATAAATTCTTTGCGGCTCTCCGGCGCCCTCAACATACTGTCCTTGATAGTCATCAGCTATCTACTTTGCAAGTCACAACAAACTCAACATGAGCACCCCACGAGCATGCCGGCAGTGGCTTCTGCGTGAGAAGCCCTTCGGCGAACCGATTCTAGAAGGAGACAAGTCAACCTTTGTCCCGTCCCAAGCCAATATTCCCCCTCTCAGGGATAGTCAGGTTCTTCTAAGGACTCAATACCTCAGCAATGACCCTGCTCAACGTACCTGGATCTCCCCTTCCGCCACTCCAGAGCGTCTTTACCTGCCGCCTGTGGATGTTGGCGCAGTCATGAAGTCCATGGGCATCGCAGAGGTTGTCGAATCTCGCAGCTCCGATGTTCCTGTGGGGAGCCTGGTGTCCGGTAACCCTGGTTGGACCGAATACTCAATCGACGACGCCAAGAATGTTGCGATCATTGAGCCTCAGCATGATTTACCTATCACACACTTCCTTGGCGCACTGGGTCTGCCTGGACATACGGCGTACTACGCCCTTACGCAGATTGTGAAGGCCAAGAAGGGAGAGGCGATTGTCATCAGCGGGGCGGCAGGCGCCGTGGGTACAATGGCAGTTCAAATTGCAAAGAAGATGATCGGATGTCGCAAGGTATGTTTCGCCATGCTCCATTTTTCATAATCGGGATGTACCAATTGACTGACCTTTCGTGTTCCACAGGTGATTGGAATTGCGGGCAGCGATGAAAAGTGTCGCTGGGTCGAGAAGCTAGGAGCCGACATCTGCCTGAACTACAAGTCCGACGCCTTCAAGCAGCGGCTCACGAAAGAGACTGAGGGATTTGTGGAAATCTACTTCGGTATATTCTTAGTTCCCATCTAAGGCTTGCAGGTCTCGTAACTGACTTGAGTCCAGACAACGTTGGGGGCGAGATTCTGGACTTTATGCTGACCAGGCTGGCCAAATTTGGCCGAGTCGCAGCTTGGTGAGTTGTCAAAATGGCATAATCACTTTCTTACTTCATCGCGAAGTCTAACTTATCATCCTAGTGGATCTATTTCCAACTACAATCGTGACGGCAATGCTGTTGGTTTGAAGAACTATTTCGTGCGTGTAATATCCCCTATTAAATGACTTTTCGTACTGACCCAACTACAGGAGGTAATTGCAATGCGTCTGCAAATCACGGGATTTATCAACCTTGACTGGGTTGAGCATCTGCCTGAGGTTCGAGCCATTCTCCTCGATGAGTGGAAGAAGGGAACTATTGTCATTGACAATGAGAGTGAAATGGTTGTTGAGGCAGCTTTTGAAGAGATACCACGCACTTGGATGATGCTGTATTCGGGAGGAAACACAGGGAAGCTTGTGACCAAGTTGAAGTACTAGATTATCTCTTAAGCTGGCAAAGTACTTGGATCTGGCACGATCACTTCATCTCTTTGGATCTCCAGAGAAGCATTCAATTTCAAACACTTCGAAGTAGCTTGATCTGCTGAGACGTACTCTATTATACGTTCAGTATACGGCTGTTATCCATTTTGATCGCAACGATGATAGGTATTTACCTGTGCAGGCGCTGTAGTCTAAAGAACTCCAAGGGTGCCTCCCGACCTGTAATTGATGACAACTGGATATGTCTTGGTACCTGCCTTGGGACAGAGCTGTCCATGCCATTGACAGTAATGAGATGACTAGAGCTGGCTGGAGGCGACATGGACGACATGGACGACTTAGAAGCAGGAGCATGAAAATGTCGCCTTGCACATGTACAATCGGCTTCCGAGTCGGAGAGCCTTCTTCGTTGTACTCTAGCCTTTCTTATCGAGGGCCACTAAGGACTCCAAGGCGCTCGTCAACATCGAGGCCGACCGTGCCTTATCCCACCCCTGCTTGTACTCTTCCACGTTCTCTCCTTCTCCATCCGCTCCATAGGTAAGCCCAAAATCACCCACCCAGTTATCAAACGTGGTGTCGGCCTTCGTACGGCAAAGATGACACAGTATTTTCCTCAGGCCTTGTCCGTCAAACCCAGCTCTGGGAAACACCCGCATCACGGCATGATACTCATCCGCAGTGATCAAATCTTCTGGACCACCGGCCACTTCATGAGTCCTCGGCCTGAAGAAGTCCGCCAGCACACCCATCTGCACTAGTGCAACTTCTTTCGCAGCATGTCGTGCGATGGACGGTGTCGCGTGCAATGCAATCGCATCCCAAGATCGCTGGATTCTGACTTCGGTCCATGAGCCTTCTGTACCACTGTCATGATTTCTGATAAAGTCGCGGGCAACATTGGCTCCATCCACTTCAAATCTTTTGTCTGCAGAGCGGTGTTCTGGCGTCTCCGACCATCCCATGTCGTGCAAAATGCAACTCAAGACAACGACTTCCATGTCAATTTCCGCACCTTTGAAGTTTGGGTGCTTCTGTGAGATAATGATCGACCAGTAGGCCGCTCGAACCGCGTGATTGAGGACAGCTGTGTCGCAATTCTCTTTACAAAAGTCAAAAGCTTTTTGGCATATATCCGACACCGGAGCGACAATGCCAACGGAAGGGATATGGGGAAAAGGCGTGGCGGGGGCCATTGGAGCAAATGTACAATCAGGTAGCAATCCAATGGTGAATTCATTCATGCTGCTGTTTTACTGTGAATATCCGGCTTAATATAAATACTATGTATTCTTGCCACGGAAGGCGGGGTAAAGAGAGGGTGAGGCTGACATGCTTACGCCAGTTAGGCCAGTTACGCCAATTACGCCGGTTATGTCAGGGCCGGGTCAAACTGATGTGTAAGCATACCCCAAGCGGTGACAATCCTCGGTGTTGCGTTTAGGGTTTGTCAGTGATCATCTAAAGGCCGTTAGGAAGGCTGCGGGCCGAGTCAAAAGTTTGACGTCTCTGCAACATGTGAGTCGAGAGTAATGAACTGAAGCCGGAAGAAAGAAGAATAATCTTGCAAACGTGCTCCCCCTTCCGAAGCCCCTCAATTGCTGCCTTCAAATCTTTTAGCGCAAACGTCACATCATCCACCATCGGCTGTAAGTTCTTCCCCTCTATAAACTCGACCAAGTTTCGGAACATTTGCCTGTTTCCTACTACGATTCCTCGCAGAGAAACCCCGCGAAAATGAACTCCCAAAGTATCTGGTCGCTCACCCCCAAACCCGCCGGAGGCTCCGATGTCACTTACAACTCAGCCAGGACGGGTGGTTAGAATTGACTGATTGAGGAGTGCATAGCCGCCTATGTCACTAATATGGTCCATTCCCTGAGACCCTGGAGTAAGGTCCCGAGGAGTTGTGATTGTGCGATAGTTTGAGTAGGGATTTGTTAAGTTAGAGCGGAAAGTATGACTTAAATGAACTCTACTCAAAGCAGTCCCCGCTGCTTACCGCCCTCAGAAGCAACGGAGTTCAACGGAGTTCAACGGTCAGAAGACCCTCACACTGGACCGAATTGACGAACAGCTTAAGTCATAAACTGCGTTCATGTTGTAAAATCGTCTATTTCAAGGCGTACGCCTGATGATGGTAGACAGACGTAATCGACTGAAATGAGGATGGCCCAGCCGCCGTTTAACGAGATGAACCAAGTCACATCCTTTTCGAATCCGGCACTCTCATCAGACTTCACAGACGCAGCAATAATGGGGGTGTTCTCTTCCCCAATGGTTTCTCCAGGGCATGGGTCATCTAGAAAGCACGTAAAGTCATTGCATTGTCAAATTTATGAAAATAACGAACTTGGAGATTCTGTTTGGGATTGAGGTTTGTTGATCACATTTCAGATTCACAACCTATTCGGGTATCATTGACTCATCTCCTTTAATCTTTCCGTTTCTCAGTAGCCCTTTCCTTCTCGTGTTCCCATCGTATCTCGTAACCTATCTTACTGGTTTTCGACGACTGAAGATAATGTGGATCTCATGTCGGTCAAGCAACTCCCATTGAATGTCTCCCCTGCTATCCCCGGAACATAATCTTCGGCGCTTTCAACGGTTGCATACGGTGGGAACGTGGGCAAACCGTTCCGCAGGGCTGCCCGCATGTTCATGAAACTATGTTGTACCTCTGGCAGGACTGATCAACTGACTACCTATTTGGTCCCTTGGTGAGCACGCGATGATGGGCATGGCAAAGACTGCTAAAACTGGGCTGGGCAATAAGTTCATTCCTTCAGGATTCAGTACCAAGACAGAAGAGCTGCGTCGGTCGGTCATCGAGCATTTCTCTGTGCTGCGTAACAATACAGGGGTATAGCGCGGGCACAGTTTGGATAGTGCAGTGATCGCCGGCCAGGAATACGCTCGGTATTGCCCCACTACCCTTTCTTACTGCTCTTGACTCGAAGATCTTAAGTACCCTTAAGAATTGAGCCACCCCCTGGCCATTTTGATGTGCTTTCTGGGCGCAAACTCCAAGCCAGCAGTACACGTACGGGGGGCTTCTTTGGTTGGAGAAATGACAGGAACTTCACCTGCTTCCAAAGGTGCTTGGGTAAGTGTGAGATAGAACCGTCGGATCGGCCATTTTGATGGTGCTGTGCCATCTGCTTGCATCCCACCGGCTGCAAGAAGGTCTTAGCCACGACATGACCCAGTTTTACCCTAATTCTGGAGTTCTTAGATTTTCTCGTTGGTCGAAAGAAGGCTACTTCGTAGGGCCAATCATTATGCTAATTAGCCTAGCCCGGCACAGGGGCTTCGGAGCCTTGCAGCAGCCGGCGGGATATCGGGCAGACCGATTGACGGTTGCCGGAGAAAGAAGTACTGATTTGACTGATTTTCTGCGGTATAGAGTGCTCCTAATAAACCTTTAAAGCTCGATGGGTTTCCTCTACCTCGATCGGTGTCATGTAACAATCGAACCATCTTCATTTTATCGCCGTCTTCACACAACCAGTCCTGCCTGTTCAAACTCGAACTTAGCAATGGCAAAGTCCTTTAGCTTCCTGGCAGTCCTCATAATGTATAGTAACGTCCCTGTTGCTAGATGACCAAGTACTAAGTCTCAAGCAGGGCGGTTGTTGCCAATGCTGATAAGCACCGTCTGTGCGCCTGTGTCAGAGATCAGCCTCCTGCAGGCATGATCATTGACGATGAAGCCACAAAGGCTGTTGTCAATGGTTCTGATGGACGATTTGTGTATAGTGAGTCAACAATTTGTGTGGTAGTTCCGATCTTCTCTTACAGTCTCCAATAGGTGAAGCTTGGTGGTACATCGGACTCCACAATGCCCCCCACGATGGCTCATACGTAAGCGTTCCTCCTCGAGTACCAGTACGCTACTAATTGGAGATAGTATCACGCTATTGAAGGAACAGTGCACGGTGCTACTGACGACGGATGGGTTGGCGGTGATGAGTCGAGTGGGCTCTGCAAGCAACATAATGCTGGCAGCACTTGTTTCTCGCCCGTTGATGTCTTTGTCTGGCAGCATTGTGGCGCAAGTAAGGTTTGCTGGACTTCCAAGGCCGCAAGGACTGATATGTACGGAGTACCTCTCCCAAGCTCATAAAATCAAGCGCGTTTTCTGGATACGGAGGGAAGCTACAATGAATTTTAAGTCACCATGACAGGTTGCCGCCTTAATTGCTTGTTGGCGTAAGGAATGAGGGAAACTAAGGTGGGTATGACTGTGTTGCTGTTACAGACGAGGGGGATCTTACCCAGGCCTAGATGCCAACTCTCTAGGCCATTAATGCACTAAAGCTTTAGTCACCTCATAACGGCCGACAGTGTCGCGGAGGCATAATGTGTGGAGATATGTATGACAGACTCGGGAGGCTAAAGGTTTATTCTTATCTTCGAGCCGTTGGTAGGCAATTGGGCTGAATGCTAATGCTGGATGATCCTCCAAATGACCGTGCATTGACTCTGTTCCCGCCTGCACCACGCAAAAACACGCAGGCAAAAATAGAACCTTCACTCCCGCGATTTTGCCAACCATTGCCTAGTTTCCATGCAAACCCCATCCAGGCAAAAGCTCAATGGGCTATTCACACATTCAATAGGACAGTGGAATCAAAACCTCTTCAGTCTAAGGGCAGGTAGCATTGGGATCGTCGTTGGTGGCGCAAGGACCCTGAGTGTGTATGTGTTAGTCTTAAACCAATCTGAGAAAGGAAAAGGAAGAGAAGGAGTGCGAGACAGCTGTCTCCTCAACCCATCACATACACCTGAGCACTGTAACACTGAAATTAGCATACGAAGATCACTATTGTGCAAACTCTTGAGAGTACTTACGCAACCGCAATTGCATGTGCCGGGGATGTACGAGCAGCAGTTTCCAGATGGGCGCACAGGACCCCTCTGAGGGTTGCGGGCAAGCACATTGCTACCCGCTTGGCCCTGGCCTGGAACTGCAATGGCCACGGAGGCAAAGAGGAGGGCGAGAGCGGTTTGAAGCTTCATTTTGTCGTTCTTTCTTGAAATGTCTCCGTTGATGTGGTTGTGGTAGTTGGAAGTGTTCGAGTCTCGTAGTTTGTGGATGTGTTGACAGGTTTAGACTGCTTTATATATTCGTAGAACTACCCATTTGAAGTCTGTCATCACGCAGAGCCACAGCAACTAGGATAGTCCTAAGGACTTGTGAAAGTCAAGTTAAAAGGTGAGGGGAATCTATCAATAGAGTTTCTCGTTTGACAAGAGGTCCCGCCGTTTACCCGTATGGGAATTGCAAGGGGCCAGAAGAAAGTCTATAGTTGCTAGACGCGGAGTCTTGAATCAGATTGTGCGTTGATCTCCTACTGGCATGTATACCGCCCAGCATATATTAATCATGATCAAAAAGCTATTGTATTATTTATCAACCTTAATCTCGCGACCGCGACCGTTTGGTAAAGGAGCGTCGCTGGGTTTTCGTCGGTGGGAACCCCCTGTCAAGTTCCTAAAGCCCCACGTAGACTCCGGCATCACCGGAGAAGTGCATTTTGAGTCTTTAGGTAACGAGGATGGGGAGTACCAGTCGTTTTCTTTCTCATCTCTCACCGTCACGTTGCTGTAGGTATTGGGGCCACAGGAGCATGAGATGGGAAACGTGTTTGGCCCTTTTGATTTATTCGCGAGGAGTTAACGAACAACTTAGGTAGCGATTGTCTTTCAGTTAGTAGTATGATTAGAACGAAAGAATGGTTCCAGAAATGCGGTAGTAAGTTGTATGTCAAAACCTTCTAGGGCGCGAAAGATAATACTGCGATGATGCTTGTTTATGACGGCCATTCTACCTCGGCGTACTGCAGCACCAGCGAATGAGAATCAAAGAAATCTTGACTAGGTTTGAAATCTAACAATCCCTATAACCTTGTGGCTTCAACTTGCGGAATGAACATACTCATTACGACCGGCGGGTGTGAATATTGTTAAGAGATACCAAAGGCACTTGGGCAAGATGTCTGCGGTGCATGGCCAAGGGCCTTATGATCTAGCTCTGCGTTAACACAGCATCAACGAAGATTCAAGCTGACCCGAATCCGAAAACGATGTCACAAGGGTGTCGGTGGAGACGTTACAAGCCCCTGCTGACAAGTGGTCCCATCTCAGTACAGATTTAGGTTCAGATGAACTACGCTACGGATACGAGCACTACCGCAGAAGCCGAAACCGAATAAGATGGAATCCGCCTGACCCCGACGGAGGAGGCTGGGCAATCTCCCGAATAAGGGCCCGAAGTCACGTCCCCGGTCTCTCCCAATCCAGCCGCTTAGAGCGAAATATGACGTAGATCAGCTTGCACAATTTACACAAAGCGAAGAAGCTCAAGGGGACTGGTTCTTGCGCGACGCTGTTGCAATACATACGTCGCGGTCGCTTTCGCAGTTGTGCAAAAAGGTCGTTCCGAATTGCGACACCCACACCTCCGCTTTTCATCCTATTCAACTGACAACACGACGCGCATAGAAGCCAGAGCTAGTTGGAGGTCCTTCCCATGCCTCACGCGCTGATTGCCATTAACCATTGCTCCGAATTCATCGCCAACGCATGGGTAGTAGTCAATATGTACGACCAGACAGGGAATAGATGTCCCAAGCCTGTGGCTAAACTCAAAGAATCAAGTCTGAAAGTGTATGACCATGATACCGGTGATATGTTCACAGGTTTTGTTCTAAGTATCGAATAAAGCAGTGATCTTACCGAAAGCAAATGTGTAGGCTCAATCATGGTCTCCGTTTTCACGTCCCCAATCATGCAACTTTTGGTGTGAGTTACTATCAGTACGCAAGTAGTCGGTTACAATGCCACCAAAGCGAAACACCCTTTTTGAATGGCAACGGATAAATACAAGCTGAAGGCCGTACCATCATGCTGCTTTCACCTCTCCATTCTTACTCTCGCACTCCTCTTTCATGCCAAATCAAGCTGCGACTTAGGTGGCCAACTAAATACTCTTGAGCGATATCGGACGATAAGGTAATGCTTTTAACGAACACGCAGATACTGCCAGAAGTCTTTCCTGGTGTTCCCGGTGTCTTTGAGTACTCGTTAGAGTTGTACGGATACGAGACCCTGTTGTCTTTGTCATAACGGGCCACGAGGTATTCCAGAATAGCACCGCTCCCGAAGACATGTATTTCCCTGCCAAGTCCATCGACATCAGTCATGGCCGGGATCCGGCCGTTGGGGTTGATCTTGAGGAACCAGTGCTTCTTGTTCTCTTGGGCAATAATGTCGATTGTGACGAGGTGCAGAAATATCATAAATTTGAGACTCCCAGCTGTTTCTCGTGTCATGTGGAACGTATTACGTGGTTATATCTCCTCACCTTGTGTTCCAAATCAAGCTCCGCCAGCAGGATGGTAGGCTTGAGGCCGTTGGGGGTTCCCTCAGTGAAAAAAGTGATGTTCGCCTTGATGCTCATTTCGAAATCAAACGCCCTTTAGCCTACGTATTAATACGTCAGGCTTGGGAATATGCAACATATGAAGCAATGTTCAAAAGTATCGAGAGTGGTACTTGAGGAAAATAGACGCACTAGACGAGAAAGATTGTCTGGTGTCATATCGTTTTATCTCGCGGTTTGTACGAACTTGAACATCACGGTTCTTTCACTTGGCTTCCCGGTAGCTTAGGAAGTGACCCCCCCTCCCCCCCTTTGTGAGTTGCAATGCGCGGAACCTCCTAATCACGTAAGAGATCCTAGTGTTCTGCGGAACCTCACGGTGCGAGGTTTCAAAGTTAATTGGTATAATCCTGTCCGGCTAATCTCGGTACGAATCTTGGAGGTCATGAAAAATGACATGCTTCTCGCGAAAACGGCAATGCACGCTTTACGCCTGCCTAAGATGGCCGATTTAAGGGAAGCATTTCCGCACTGAGCACTGAAATATTTGGATATTGACTACATGCAATGAACTTCAAGTTGTCACTGATACGAGAGTCACTTGGCCAGAAAGGGTAATTCTGACATTGCGAGATCAGTGGTTAGTAGTACTAAATGCCAGTTAAACTCCATGTTAACTTCGAGAACCTTGGAGACAATTGCCGATTGCGTCTGATCCATAATGTCACCCAGCACTATTGCAGCCCCTGCCATCAGACGCTGGTCCTTCAGTTTGCTGCCATCTTCGAAGTTCAGGAACGAGTTGACAGACAGGCATAGCCGGCTCGACGTGAACGACCATAGCTGGACGTTGATGAAGGTGAGATGTTTTGAGGGGATGCTGAGAAAGAGCCGCATGAACTCACGGAACTGGCTCACTAACACACTCCAGCTTTGAGGTGGAGGCAGCGGCGGTGGCATAACGGATGGAGGAGAAGTAAAGGTGGACGCCGCCTTGCAATCACCGAGGCCCCGAGTATAGGAAAGAATCTCCTCAATCCAGTGGAACTCCATTGAGCTAACACCACACAGCTGCCCGAGGCACATTGTCGTTAAGGAGGGCATATAGCACCTGATGGACAGCAGAATTGCATATAGGAACAGGTTATGATTACTGCTAGAGTTTCATTGAACATAGCTTCTGCAGATAATAAGGCCAGCAGTGGGAAGTAAGGTACGTATCTCCCGTCGCCTCCTGATCTCTCGATCAATCCGCGGGTCCATTGTTGCTGCTGATGTTACACGACTTTGTGAATCTCGGTATTCCACAGCCCACCTATCTGCGGTTACACAAGCTAAGAGCCGAATATTCAGCGCCGGGCCAAAAACGGTGACAATTCGGTTTGAAGGGCCTCTCCAAATTGGCTCGAGCATTAGCACAAGGCGGGACTCCAGTATACAATAAAGTATATGAAAGATTGATCTGGTTGTAAGTTTCAAACGAGTGAGACCTCCAATCCCACTGGGGGAATCGACTGATGAATTCGAATCTTACACTCAACTCTTAACTAGCTTTTTCTACTTTTTATACGTCATTCTAAGTACTGAATTCTGCCAAGCAAATCCAAACCGCAACTTCGTACGGGCCCCTAAAGCCTTGCGTCAACTATGAACTCAGGGTCCTTCAAAGTACGTGCGACTACTTTGTCTACTTCATAGTAGTATACCCAGTTAGCTCTGGCTTCGTCAGTCCTTCTGACTCGTTCTTTGACTTCCGCGTCTATATCGAGGTCCTCGGCTGCTACAGCAGCTTCAGTCTCATTGACTCTGCCCAGAACTCGATAGATATCACGATAATGGGGCGATCTGATGCGATCATAATATTCCAACGCAACGCCGAGAGACCATTTATGCTTCCATGCCCAGTTTAAGCACCTTGCGAGAGCGTATACGTCTTCCAAGGCGAAGCCTGCGCCTGCACCTAATGCCCCAGACAATGGATGGGACGCGTCACCAATCAACGCTACCGCATCGTGGGCAACAATCCGTTCGAGCCTACTCCCAGTGAATAGAGCAAATTCTTGACACTGGGCGTGGATGCTGAGACGGATAGCATGCCTTACTGGATCGCAAAATAGGTTGAAGTCTTCAGCAATTGGGGCCAGGTCGCATGGACGTCCCCAGCTAACGAATTCCTCCTTTTCAGGGGGTCGTGGGATGCGAAGTGTGACCTCGAAGTCATCGCCACCAAGAGGGCAGGTAAACGCGTAGTGGCCAACGTTACCGAGCCAGAAGGTAGGTGCCCATGGAAGGCCATGAATCTCCTTTGCGTCTTTTTGGGAAATCGTCATACGATAGGTGAAGTGCCCGTTGTATCCGAGGTGGTGCGAAGGCGACACAACAGATCTCACAATCTGAATTGGGTTAATAATGTCCTGACGAAGGTTCTTGTTGGCATACTGATCTGATTCCATCTGCCCCAACGAGAAGATCAACTTCATCGAAGAAGCCATCTTTGAACGCCAACCTGCATCTGCCACCGGCCACAAAACCAACGGACACCAAACACTTGGACGTCATTATCTTCGATTTGTCAACCTCCTTTAGCAGCGCCGCTTGCAGTTTACTGCGCATCATGCGACAGGTTCGGTGCTGAGGAATTGTGTTTTCGGCGTGGCTAATTATATCCATCAACTCTCCATTGCGTCCGTTGCTGGAGTTGATCAGCGTTGTTAGCCGCACAATCGCTTGCAGAGGTTGCGAAGGCCTTCAAACGAACCGAATGTGCTTGTTGGAGCCATCCTGACATCTGAAGAAGTCCTCCTCGGAGAAGTGTTTAGCAACGCCATTAAACTCCAAGAGTCTCCAGGTATTCCGCTGAAGGCTCACGCCGGCCCCCGTTTCGCTGATGGCAGGCTTCTTCTCGTAAAGCGTCCAGCGCACGAAGCTCAGCTTCTGGAATTCAATCGCCGCACTTAGGCCGCCTGGCCCGCCACCAATGATAGCAACTTTGAGTGGGCGCTGGGGATAGGATTGGTTCAATGAATTCATTTTGGAATACTCTTAGTCTGAAGAATTGGGATTCAGGCTGAGTACGATTCTTTTCACCTTGTATGACCAAAGGATTGGGAAGGAAGGTAACTCTCGAGAGCATAAGAACACATCGATTGCGTAAACTTCTTGTTATCAAGGTTTCCTTAGTTAAGCTTACGCTATCTTACCCAACAATGTCGACTAGAAGTTTGTTCCCGGCGTTTGAAACAGTTCCGTCGCCGGGTTGCCACATTGATTTTGGGGTGATACCAAATCGTCCGATCTTGAGCTTTGCTGTGAATGCGGGCACTTCTAGCTGACCGGATGGCATGAGGCCTATACGACTAGTTGTTAAGTTCTGTACTTATGATTGGCGCTGTAATCTTCGTTGTCATATCATCGTCTTCCTTATCCTAATGCTTATCTGTACGGTGACTGTAACGTGTCTTTCCTTTCAGATGAGATGTTTCCCGGCCCTGAGCCGTTACACAAATGCTAAAGCGTTGCCCAGCAAGTTTACGAATCAAGTGAGCAATCTACTTCTCAAGTTGCGGTCGTTAGAACGTGTGTGAGTAGCGCTAGCGCTCACAACGCGTTTGGACTGTCAGATATTTAAGATATGGAGATAAAAAGAATAAGACGTCCAGTTGGTGAAATGCCGCAGTGTTAAGTGTACCGATTCAATCCGAAACTGCAAAAGGGGGAGGTAATTGAACAAAAACAGCACCCGCGATCGGCAAGCCCGAGACCTCAATTTCCGCTAATTAGCCATATCATGCCCACTCCAGTCCAATCCGTCGGTGCGCTCGTCTATTCTTCAAACTCTATTTTGTGTTGTTCAACTGTCACTACCTCTACCTAATTATTGCTCACGGGATTGTGATAAATCCAAAGTATAAATACAATCAATCTCCCAGAGCTGCCAAGAACAACCCTTGCAAACCAAACGCTTACGAAGTAAGAAAAAAGATAGACGACTCACGACTGAACGACAAGTACTACACACTAGAAACCCCACTCCCCCTTCAATTCCAATCACAACCTCACCATGCAGCCCTCTTACATCGTCGCTTTGTTGTCCGCAACTTTCTCAGCCGTCGCCGCGGAGAGATTCCAAGCGTTTGCATCTACCGATTGCACCGGCGTGGCAAAGACCGACGTTACCATCAGCGCCTTCGACTGTCGCGTCCTGTCACAGCCGGGATCGTTCTTCGCACAGGCCCTCCCTGGAAACTGCGGTTGGTTTGCCTTCTCGGGAACCGATTGTGGAAAAGGAGAAGGTTTCGGTTCCTTCAAGGAGGGTGTCTGCTCCACCGAGACGACATCAGGAGGCGCCGCCAGCAACGTGCAGAGTGTCATGATGAAGTGCACTTGAGAATATATAAGGTGCTTGATGTGGAAAAGTCATGTTAGCAAACGAGGCTAACCTGGCAATAGGGAAGCCCAAAAACTGGACGAGAGAACTGGTTGGTAACCACGTGGGCAAAAAGCAAATGATTGGTCGTTGCTCCGGTGTTTTCGGTGTTGGCGACAGGATAAACCTTTTGGAAAAAGAAACAACATTCAAACGGGAACAGTGTTATTTACTGTTCTCCTTCCAATCGATCTAATTGAATTCACGGCAGCTGTCATCTTCTGTGTCACCGACTCTCTTTCATGTCTCCATCGGCTCCGAGGAACCGAATCACGTTGAATCCATACTCTTCATCCGTCGTTCACAAGTGGAGTCCGTTGGTTGCAACTTTCAAGTGACGAGAAGTATCAGACGAATGGCCATTACTAGTCCAACGACGGGTTGGAAGTGGCGTATGCGGCACAGCCAATGACTATCTTTCGTGGACCTTTCCTTTTGTTGGGCTGCATCAGACGATTTCCCATGTCAGTCACGCTGAAGCGCCAACCTCACCGCTTCGCGCTTCCTCCAGCAGAACACTCAAGCACTCAAGTGCACATGTAAAAGACTTGAAGTGTATGAAAACCGAACGACTTCAGGTAGTTTCGATCGTTGAGACGCCTCCCCTTGTTCCTGCTCTAGATGGTTGACGTTTTTTGATTGGTTCAGTCGGTCTCCGAGTAGGTATGCACTATCCGCAGTGGCCATCAACGATTTGTTCGTGTGCGCCAATTGCAGTGAATTACCTACCTAGGGAACTGGCAAGGTGGCGTCAACTCGACTGCATCTCTCTAGCCGCCCGCAGGGATGGACTGCTAGTGTCTGCTACCTAGTCTAAGGATAATTAGTCATGTTTCCGGGCTATTTTTCCAGCTCTTTTCTTCGTCATCGACCATTGTTTAGACCTTCCGGCCAGATCTACATTGGCATCATTGGTTCTATCATCTCCCCACCGCATTCCAGTATTGTTCTATGTGACCATCCCGACGGCGGCTAAATGGCGCACTGGATATCAAACATCATATCTGCCGTTGGTATCTTCACCATCGGCATTGTCGTTGTCAAGGCTATCAATCTGATCACCATCTACACCCTACCATCAAGATTGAGCCGCTATGCGCATACATCCTCGAACGGCAATGCGCCCTGGGCGCTGGTAACGGGCGCTTCAGATGGCATAGGAAACGCTCTCGCACATGAGCTGGCAATGCAAGGGTTTAACGTGGTAATTCACGGACGAAACCATACCAAGCTGTCTGCCGCCTTATCTCGACTGCGAGCAACACATCCCGAACTGTCTTTCCGGCTATTAATCGCAGACGCAAGCACTGTGCCATGCATGAACTGCATTGGGTCTGAGCAACCAAGTTCAACGGGCGATTCTTCGCAAATTTTCCTCGATTTCAATGCCATCCAAGCAGATCTTAGTGATTTGAACCTCACCGTACTCATCAACAACGCAGGGGGTGGCGCGGTCAATCCGATTTGCTTGCCTCTCAACGAATCTTCTGCTGCCAGGATCACCGGCAACATCAGCTTAAACGCACTCTTTCCGCTTCATCTGACGCGGGTGCTTCTACCTATCCTCCGCAGGAACGCGCCAGCCCTTGTGATGAATATCAGCTCGATGGCAGACAAAGGATTTCCTCTGCTGGCGTCTTACAGCGCCAGCAAGCAATTGCTCATGAATATGACGCGTGCCGTGGGCCTCGAGCTGAGACTCGATGATGGCGACAAACAGGTCGAAATGTTAGGCGTTAGGATAGGGAGGGTCACCGATGTTTCACACTGCAAAGAGCCTCCATCTCTGTTCACGCCGGACTCCCAGACCATGGCCCGGGCAGCTTTGGCACGATCTGGCCGCGGAAATGGGATAGTCGTTGGGTACTGGGCTCACGCACTGCAACAGCTCGGCTCCAGCCTCTTACCTGCCTGGGCACAAGATCAAGTCATTATGGCTGTTATGCGCAAGGAAAGAGAAAGAGAACAGGGGACAAAATGAAAGTTCTGAGACTATCGTTTGGAAACTCAGACTTTTATCCGCGGTTGCTTGAGCTTGTACGTATTTTTGGAGGACGTGGGTAGTGCGGTGGTTGATGTTACATACAAGAAGATGGAATACCAGTGATCGAACCGAATGAAATCCTTTTGGAGAATTCAAAGTTTTCTCATCAGCGGCTCAAAGGATTTTGCCGTATCCAAGACGGACTGGTCATATGGAACGTAGTCTCCACCAATCACCCTCAGCGCCTTGGATCCATCAACGTCAGTCTCCCGCGGTGTTTTCCAACCTGGCAAATAACCCTCGCCTGGACGACCCTGCTTTATGGAAAGAGTAGGGTAAGCTGGCCTAAGAATGTCGGCCGTCGCTTGAGGTGGCGCCCATGTCGTCTTTGAGATGTACCTCTCGCCGTCCGCCTCGTCGCCATGGTCGAAGGCCCAGGCAACCAGCTTCGCCACGTCGCGGACATCAACCCAGTAATCCCAATCCGGCATGGGTCCCACAAGTTCTTCGCCGTTCAAGTATCTCCAGATGAACATGCACGAGCTTGAGATGTTGCTCGGGGACTTAGGCGTGGTGAGGGGCGGGCCGCTAACGAAACTATCGCACTATTAGCACGTGGTCTCTGCTGCACAATAATCCTCTCAGCACTTACAAAGGGTTGATAGCAGTCATGGTAAACGATGGCTTCCTCTCATCCCGGAACTTCCAAAAAGACCTCTCGCCCACTACCTTGCTTGCCAAATACGGTAGTCCTGGAGGCGATTCAGCGCCCATCTGTCTCACAATCTCCACCCAAGAGTCACTCCAGTCCCTTTCGGTGTAGATGTACGGGTGATCCTTTGGAGAGAACACGGCGACGGCCGACGACATCAGGACTACCGTCTTGACGGACCCAACTTTGGTAGCCGACTCCAGAAGACCCGTCGTGGCGTCTCTGATCTGGCTAATAACACGTTGCGGATCGCTTCCAAAGTTGTCGGTGACGGGCTGGGCCAGATGGGCAATGCCCTCAACGCCTTTGGCAACCTCGTCAAAAGCGCCGAGAACGGATGTGTCTGTGACCTCAACAATCTCCAGGTTTTGCTCATACCCGGCTAATGCTTCGACAGTCGCTTGGGCTGAAGGTATTGATCGAACCGTGCCGCGAACGCGGTAACCCGCTTTGAGCAGAGCCTCGACGGTTCGACCGCCAACGTAGCCATTGATGCCGGTGACAAGAACGATGCCTTTGCTCGACATGTTGTTTTAGATTGAAAGGTACGGATGGGAAGGGGGGAAGGCTTATGAACTTCCTTCAAAATGCTTGCTGGCTGACAATTTAAGTAGAAGAGCCCCCTGGCTTCCAGCTGACGTGAGTTCGGACTCTGCTTACGGGGCCAGAGCCGCGTACTGCAAACTCTCTGTATCCACGTTATGATTGATTGACAGGAAGATTCCAGACAGAAAGGGCTTCTTTTCGGGGCGGGTCTGGAGCATGTGATCCGGTTGGTTGGATAGATATATGTTACAAGCCAAGACAACCGCCCGGTGTGGCTTAGTCGGAACTTCAGTGCTCCAATATGGAGATATCACAGGAATCATAAGAGCGGAGGATTTACGTAGGCGGAAAAAATGGAAAGGATGCTAAGTGTCCGCTAACATCACAATTTGGATAGATTTCCAGCGAGACGAAATCCGGCGATGGCTGTCTAACGAGTGTACCCAACACGACTCTTCTGAATGTTATGTAAAGAAACGCTCATCATTTTTGTGTTTGCGCGATTAGATATCGTGTAATCTGAACGAATATAAGCCTTCATTTGAATGACGATAGCATATCATAATAATCAGAGGCGGCGGTAGCGACGGCAGTTGCGAGCACACAGAAAAAGCGTTGTCTCTTGTACATGAGAGATAATCATATGTAATCATCGATGCGATCGCTCAAATCTTTCCACATTCTACCACGCGTGTCGAGGGCAGATCCAATTCCTAGGTCCTAGAGCGTTGCATTCAATATTCCCATTTGCCAGCTTGACGAATCCCTTTCTGGTAACTAAAAGTGGCCATTAGCATAATAGTACCCGCAAAATATCGCAACGCACGAAGTTTTGGGTGAAAGGTTGGCGCAAAAGTGTGGTGTAACTGGTGCGGGAAGTACTGTCATTTCAACAGCCAACAGGGACGCTTACTGGTGGGTGTGACAATGACCGCAATCTCATGAGATTTGTTCTCAAGATCCGTACAAGTGTGGAACTTATACGGGAAGGTGGTGCCTCCAGGCACGCCGAGTTCAGTGACGCGATTCTTGATAGCCCACTCAAGGTCTCCCCTCTGGATATTGTCAGGAACACTAGTGCCCCAACACACAAGGTTGAAGTCGTCCGCCAGAGCGGCGCTCATGAGAGACATGACGGTAGCGACAGAGATGGGGAATTTCATGTTGGAGACAGAGCGATCCTGCAGAACTTGAAAACGAAGGACTAGTGATAAACTGGTGTTGCAGTTGAGCAGCTGGGCAACATGCTGCTGTTTAAATAGTTATGTTGATTCTTAGCTGTACGTGATACATGACAGAGGACTGGGTGATAGAAAGCGCCTTAGCAACGGGTCATCGTCCGCCTTGCAATTTAGAAGAAACCCAAATTTTTCGAGTCATGGTCGCGACTCGGCGACTTCTCGCCGCGTTTGACCCTCTGCACTTGGGTCCGTAAACTCTTTTCAAAGTACACAAGCCATCAGTGGCCCGAGCATAAGGGAATTCATTAATACGTGTTGATTATTTTCCACTGGCGCGTTGGATCACTCATGTCCTACATATGCAACTTCAGCAACTAATAAAAGCAGTTGACAACTCAATTCATCTCAGCACAGGCGACGTAGCTACCTCAAAATGTACATCGGCTTAACATTAATGTTGTTGAACTGCTGTGGATGCGTACACCGACCAGCGGAGAGAGGGTGGTAAGTTCTTCCGGAAGGGGCTCAAACTGTAGGTATTCAAATGAGTTAATCAAGCTTTCTTGGCAGCATTATTCCTGCCGTATGGATGGGGGATGCTAGCTCATTCTGGACGAAGTTTTACCAAGGGTAGTTTAGATGAGCGTGCCCTCGGCTTTCTAGTTCCCGTTTCGAACATCAATTTCCGAGCGTAACCTGATTCATTATACACGGCTGTTCTTTTCTTTTTTGGGTGATAACGTGATCTCGTCACGGTAAGGTCAGCGTGAACATCTCAAGGTATGCTTAGATTATGCGATGATCGGCTGATATAACCGCATCCTTCAAACCGAGATAAGAGCCGATAGCTCCGAAAGCCGTTTAGAAGCCAGGCGTCATATCTCGAGGTCGGAACTGGGAACACGCCCGGAGATGGTCTAAGCCGGCTCTAATGAATATTGAAAGGTGGAAGTAGGTTCCAGTGGAGCTGGATCATGGCGAGGAATTGTTCTTGGAGGGTGCGAAAACAACCGGCAAGGGAGGGGAGAACTATATTGTGCCTGGTCACCATGGACTGCAGCCAGTCGTCTATTTGCAGGGCACTATTTAATACCTATGGCGCGTCGTTAACGGAGGAATGCGATGGTATAGACGTAATTGAGAATGGATGTGACGACTGGGGTGAGTGACGGGTTGATCGAGAAGGAGAAAACCATAACGCGGGAGACACAGCAACAAATAGGTATGCCTCCTAGTCCAATACCTCCCGCTTACCCAACCTAACTAGCCCTACATTAAACTGAATGCAGCCAAGGACTGTGCTGCAGTGCCAAACAGTGATGAGCCTAGGTATTGGTCAACATGGGAAAAGTGAGGCTGCGATATTGCACTTTGGTCGGGAATAACAGCCTTAACAGGAAACTTTGAGCATCGTTATATGTGAGCTATCCTCTGATAGATGAGGTTCCGGGTTATATACAGACAGAGATGCATGCACCAGTTTGCGGCAGGCTTCATTACTGGTACTCCTGGTCAACATGAAACTGTGCCACCGCACCTTGTCGGACGTGTCCGTAAGCAGGCGCCCTCGCATGCATGAAAACGCATCAGGCTGTACTAAACTGTACAAATCCTCTTGAGGCATTGGGTACTTTGTCTATCTTTGTGCCTGATGAATGTAAAAGGTGGAAGAGACGTCCATCTATTGCTAATTTGGGTATGGCTTCTACGAACAGTTAACTCACACACATTCTGAAGGGGCGGTCCAAAAGCCGTTTCATTGGGCTTAAAGCAACAAATGCCTTGTTCAAAAGAATGTATTTGAGACCCATTATGGTCCAAAGCGAGTGTCTCCAGATTCAAATACCCTTTTCTCCACCCTTAGATATAGAAGCAATACACTGCCAGCGCAACCTTCACTCTGACCCAGCGCTCAACCTCTGACTACAAAGCCTCATTTCTTATTCCCAATGTATGGGCCGATAGGGGAGCTCTCATCGGTCGTATTGTTCCGCTCCGTCTGGTCCACGGTCCGGTCGGCATCGATGGGATCGTTCTGGCCTTGGTACCCCTTCTGTGTGATAGGCGTAAGCTCCATAGACGACAACGGGGCAGCGGTAAGGGGACGGGAAAGAGTTACCTGATGTCCATCACGGGACTTCTTCCGGTTGCTGTCGCATTCGTCTTTTTCTCTCGGCATAGCTGCGTCCTACTTAACAAACAATTGGAGGAGATAGACGTTCAGAACAGATTTCAGATGAGATTGTTTGCTAAGTTGATGAATAAAACGATGGGAGAAAGGGAAAGGAAGAGACCTATCATCGACTACTATATACACGAAATACACGGCCACGGCTCCTTGTGACATGATGACCGCTCAGAACCCATGACCAGCCAAGAATGACTGTATATTACCTCGGAGCGGGGTTAATTACTTTTAGCCAATATGAAGATCGTGAAGTTGTGAAACTGCACATTGTCGAAAATGTGGTAAACAGCATCATCCAAGAAGAAATGGAAAGGGTAAATGAAGGTCAATTTGGCGAGAACATTGGGGTCGTACAACCACAAGTCGCTGGAGGCGCCTATCGACGGATGGACTTTTGCGGCAGGCTGAGCAGACGGTCAGTCAGCTTAGACTGAGGCTATATTGCTTCGTGTCGTTGCGGCTCCACAGGGTAAGAATCTCGGGAATGCAAAATTAAGAGGGAATCCAATGGAGCCTTGTTGTTAAATCCGTACGTAAAAAGTACTAGGGAACCTAAGCATACCTAGTGTCAATCTACGTGAAAGAGAAACCCCACGAGATATGGGTCCCTTTTCCTAGACTTAACTGTCCATATTCTATGTCTACATGTATCCAGGTGTACTTCTACGCGAGTTTAGAGGCAGTAGCTTAAGGACGAAATTTAGAAGGAAGACGACAAAAGAGATACCAAAAACCAAAGGAGCTGAAATTAATGATGCAATTTATTCACAAGTAGGCCGTAGACATTAAGTGTCTTATCCGCGTTCAGTTAGCAGGTGAAGTCTCCTTAACAGAATCTGAATATCAGACTTTACAAACCTCTAACCAAGTCGGATGGTCTTTGAAGGCCGAAAGAGAGACCCTACCTGTCCAGTCCTGCAGCTCCGACAGTGACGTTCTCGGCGATGAAAAAGCTAGGGGTGGGGCGGACACTGGGCATGCCGAGCCGGATGGCGCCATGACCGGCACACGGCTAAGATGCCGTTGACTGTGGCATCCCGAGCTGCCTCGATTCGGCCGGACACGGACGAGGCCATACTCGACAATTTGTTAGCACAATCATTACGGAGCTGACAAATATCCGTGTTATAATTGTATGGGAGGGTGACAAACCGTAAATAGACTTCGCTGTCCCGCGCGCTACGCGACGCTCGGGTTTCCGAAACGCGCGGGAACTGCGGGGAAGTCGAATTTCCACGGAGATTTACGTCACCAGATGCTGCAACAGCCTGCACACTAATTCTGGCGTGCTCTTTGCAGTACCTTCCACCGCATCCATGACTAATTGAACATCCCGCCGGCTTCGAATGTCGACTTCATAATTCAATCAGTTCTTATTGCATCTCTCCCAGTTCACCCAACAACTCGCTCAAGCGCAAAGGCCATTGCACCTTCATCAACGTTTCTCCCGAAGTGAAGTAGAAGCCGAGTGTTTTCCATCATCAACATGGGCGAAGAGGCATGTCTGAGTTGTTCTTTTCAACGTGCAATTGGCTGACGATCCAATAGAAGGACCCAATCAGATACCAGCCTGGAAAAGGCGGGGGTTTCGAGAGGACTGAGGCTCAGTTCCGCAACTTCATCAGCAAAGACCCAAACTCCAAGTTTCCCGCTGAAAAGGGTCGCTATGCGCTCTACGTTAGCCCAGGATGCCCATGGGTAGGGTCCCTCTCACTGTGGGCACACAGTTGCTGATCTCATCTCAGTGCCACAGAGTCATGATCGTCCGCGCCCTAAAGCGCCTGGAGGACTACGTGGACCTGTACATCGCCGACATGGGTATGGGAAAGGAGGGCTGGCACTTCACCGACAGCCCCGAGGCCGCCAAGTACGGTGTTCTCCCCAAGGACCCCGTGTACGGTTTCAAGACTATTAAGGAGCTGTACCTTAAAGCCAGTCCGGGCTATGAAGGTCGCGTGACGGTGCCTGTTTTATGGGACAAGAAGGCGCACACGCTTGTGAGCAACGAGTCAAGCGAGATCATCCGCATGCTATACACTGAGTTCGACCATCTCCTTCCTGAGGCGGACCGCGAAGTCAGCAGACCTGGCGGCGGGCTGTACCCTCAGAAGCTGCAGAAGGAGATCGATGAGATCAACGAGTGGGTATACCACACCGTCAATAACGGGGTTTACAAGTGCGGCTTTGCGTTCACGCAGACGGCGTATGAGGATAACGTCGACCATTTGTTCCAGTCGTTGGATCGCTTGGAGAGCATCTTGGAAAACAGGCCCTTCCTATTGGGAGACCACATAACCGAGGCCGATGTACGACTGTTTCCCACTATTGCGAGATTCGACGTGGCGTATGTGCCTATCTTCCAGTGCAACTTGGGCACCATCCGAAACGATTATCCCAACTTGCATCTTTGGTATCGGAGACTTTACTGGGACCAAAGTGAGAGGACCCATGGGGCCTTCTTCAACACCACGGACACCTGGATTTCGAGGTTCAAGGAGGGGTACGGTAACGCCAGAGCGAGGGTTTTGGGCATCCAGGGGCCGCTCATCATTCCGAAGGGACCTCGCGTGTTGATCCATGAGCTTAAGGATAAAGAGAAGTTGTAAATGTGGGAACTCGACGGGACGATGTAAGGGTGTCAACGGAATCCTGACGTTAAGAGCCAGGTCCACAGTGTCAACAGATTTCACAATACAGATCACAGATTCCGTCAGAGCTTACAGGCTATCAAGCCGAGTCTGTTCATGCGCAGCAAGCAGTGCCCGGGGTCAATTGTCGGTTGGAAGATCCGGGGAGCACTTTACAACCCCGTCTTCTGCAGGATCAATTGCGCAATTGCCCGAGGCTCAATCGGACAAGATACCTTTCAGAATCTCATTCTAGCCAATTCCGGGAGTCGCCAAAGGGCCGACGACGGCGATAAGAATCTTTCTCGCCGAGGGTGCTAACATCGGAGAGGCGCCGACAGAATCCACCGCGTCGGGGCCCGCCCGCCAGCACGCAATTATGCCGCCCAACGAGCCCCGACCAACGCCTCCGTGGGTCTCCAACAGCGCGAAGCGGCCATCAACCGTCGGCATCAATTGCCGCAGGGTAATGCTTGACGGTGTATGCGTCGGTGAGATTGTGTTATATATGCATAATACCTTCACTTTGCCAAGGGGTTTGACTCACCGGGGTGTGTTTTCCTTCAGTGTGGTTTTCGTGATCTCAGTTGCAGTTCACTGAACAGCGCCAAATCTTACCTAGACTCAAGCGCTGAGACCACAAACACGCCACAGACTCACTGAAAATTCATCACCCTCAGTGAGCCTGAGAATGACGGCCGACATCCGGGTCGCCATCGACCGCGGCGGCACCTTCTGCGACGTCATTGCAGACGTTGACGGCCGCGATCCCATCATCTTCAAACTCCTCTCCGAAGACCCCGCAAACTACCCAGATGCACCAACAGAAGCGATCCGCCGTATCCTCTCAACCGTCGAGAACAAGACCATCCCCGTCGGTGAGAAGCTCGACGGCTCCCGCATTGGTAACCCCTCACCTCAGCCCCTGAATCCGCCGTCTGAATGCCCTCACTAACCTCGCTCACCAGCATCCTGCCGTATCGGCACGACAGTAGCCACAAATGCCCTCCTGGAGCACAAGGGCGAGCGCTTCGCCTTCCTCACCACAAAAGGCTTCAAAGACGTCTGCGTGATCGGCGACCAGTCTCGCCCCAAGCTCTTTGACCTCAACATCCGCAAACCCAAAGCCCTCCACGAGACCGTCGTTGAAGTCGACGAGCGTATCGTCCCCGCAGACTACGATCTCAACCCGGAGCCCTTCTCCAAAGACGCTCTCGCATCACAGGATGGCCTCATTCGCACGCCGAGCGGCGAGTTCGTCCGCGTTCTCCGCGCCCCCGACCTCGATGCCGTCCGCCCACAGCTCCTCGCCCTCCGCGAGCAGGGCTACACCAATCTCGCGATCTGCTTCATGCACGCCTACCTCTACCCGGCCCATGAAGATCTCGTCGCGGACCTCGCTCGCTCCCTCGGCTTTGCCTTCGTGACGACCTCCGCCCAAACTTCTCCGACCATCAAGTTCCTCAACCGCAGCACCTCCACCTGCTCCGAAGCCTATCTCTACCCCGTCATCCAGCGCTACGTCTCCTCTTTCACCTCGGGTTTCCGCGTCCCCCCACAGCGCGTCGACTTCATGTGCTCCGACGGCGGTCTCAAAGCAGCAACCCGCTTCCGCGGCAACGAGGCCCTCCTCTCCGGCCCCGCAGGCGGCGTCGTCGGCATCGCCCGCTCTTGCTACGACCCGTCCGACGGCACCCCCGTTATCGGCTTCGACATGGGTGGCACCAGCACCGATGTCTCACGCTATGATGGCCGTTACGACTACCTCACCGAGACCTCCATCGCCGGCCGCACAATCACCGTGCCTATGCTCAACATCGCCACCGTCGCCGCAGGCGGCGGCTCCATCCTCTTCGCCCGCAACGGCCTCCTCGCCGTGGGCCCCGAGTCCGCCGGCGCGCACCCCGGCCCTGCTTGCTACCGCAAGAACGGGCCCCTGACCGTCACCGACGCGAACCTCTTCCTCGGCCGCCTCGTGCTCTCCTCTTTCCCGTCGATCTTCGGCGCCAACGCCGACGAGCCCCTGGATGCTGCCGTGGTGGCGGAGAAGTTTGCCAGCATCACCGCCGACTTCAACGCGCAGACAAACCAGTCCCTGACGCCGCACGACGTCGCCCTTGGCTTTCTCAACGTTGCCAACGAGACGATGTCCCGCCCGATCCGCAACGCCACCGAGGCCCGCGGCTTCGCGCCCGAGAACCACCATCTCGTCTCGTTCGGTGGCGCTGGCGGTCAGCACGCGTGTGACATTGCCGACCGTCTAGGTATCCGCCGTATCCTCATTCACAAGTTCTCGTCTCTGTTGTCTGCGTACGGCATCGCGCAGGCGGAGCTGCAGCATGAAGCTCTTGAGCCGTACGGCAGCAAGCTCGATGCATCTGCGGAAGCCCATGTCGCGGACCGTCTGGCGGTGCTCAAGGCTAAGGTGTCGGACGAGCTCCTAACCCAAGGTGCCGACGCAAGTTCATTGGTTTTTGATGAGAGCCTGGTTCTTCGCTACTTCGGCACCGATACAAACCTCACCATCTCCAAGCCCGAGGATGGCGACTACGCTGCCAAGTTCGAGGCAACGCACCTCCGCGAGTTCGCCTTCTCGATGAAGCGCGACATTGTGATTGAGTCTGTAAAGGTCCGAGGAACAGGTAGCGCGGGCTCCCAGGCCCCAGAGTCTTCCGCCCTCAAGGAGCTCTCTTCCACAACGCCGCTATCGCCCCCTGAGCCGCAAGAAACGCAACAGGTGTACGTCGATGGTGCCTGGCATACCACCAACATCTATCATCTCCCTCAGATTCCCAAGTCCACCGCTATCCCTGGTCCGGCTCTCATCATCGACCAGACACAGACAATCTTTGTGTCTCCGACCTTTACTGCTCACATTCTTACATCCCACGTCCTCCTCCAGAAACAAACCCTCACCAGCCCTCTCGCCTCAACTCTTCAAGACCCCTCCTCTTCACCCGTCGATCCCATTCAGCTGTCCGTCTTTGCCCACCGCTTCATGGCCATCGCCGAACAAATGGGCACAACCCTTCAGCGCACCTCGATCTCCACCTCCATCAAAGAACGCCTCGACTTCTCCTGTGCAATCTTCTCCCCCTCGGGCAAACTCGTCGCCAATGCTCCTCACATCCCCATCCACCTCGGCTCCATGCAGTTCGCAATCCAGGCCCAACACCGCCTTTGGGCCGGCAAACTCTCCCCAGGCGACGTCCTCCTTACGAACCACCCCCAATGGGGCGGCACCCACCTGCCAGACCTCACCGTCGTCACCCCCGTCTTCATCCCCTCCCCGTCCTCCGGGAACGAAGAAATCGCCTTCTACGTCGCCAGCAGAGGCCACCACACCGACATCGGCGGCAAGGGCATCACCTCCATGATGCCCGAGTCGCGCGAGCTCTGGGAAGAAGGCCTCAACGTGCCCTCGCTCAAGATCGTCGCCGCCGGCACCTTCCTCGAGACCGAGGTCCGCGAGGCCTTTGAGCGCGCGGGGTCGTTCCCCGGCTGCTCCACCTCCCGCCGGCTGGCCGACAACATCTCCGACCTCAAGGCACAGACCTCCGCCAACCAGCGCGGCATCACCCTCCTCCGCAAGCTCTGCGCCGAGGCCTCGCTGCCCGTGGTGCACAAGTACATGGGCGCGATCCAGAACAACGCCGAGCTCGCAGTGCGATCGTTCTTCAAAGCCGTCGCGGCGCGGAACGGCGGGCGCCCCCTTGAGGCGACGGATTATTTGGATGATGGCACGCCCATGCGCGTCAAGATCAGCATCGACCCCGAAACGGGCTCTGCCGTGTACGATTTTGAGGGTAGCGGTCCGCAGATGTGGGGGAACTACAACTGCCCTATCTCCATCTGCCACTCGGCTATCATCTATACCGTCCGCTGTCTCGTTGATGTTGACATACCCCTGAACGAAGGCTGTCTCGCCCCCGTGGAGATCCGCGTGCCGCCGGGCTCGGTGCTTAACCCGGGCCCGAGGGCGGCTATCTGTGGAAGTACGCTTGCCTCGCAACGTGTGATCGATGTCATCCTGCGAGCGTTTGGGCGGTGTGCTGCCTCGCAGGGCTGCGCGAATAGTTTCGGCTGGGGCATGGGCGGGAAGGACCCTGCTACGGGGCTGGTTACCAAGGGGTGGAACTACGGCGAGAGTATTGGTGGAGGTGTAGGTGCTGGAGATGGGTATGAGGGGGAGCATTCGACGCATGTGCACTCGACGAACACGAAGCAGACGGACGCGGAGGTTGTTGAGAAGAGGACGGCGGTGCTGGTGCGCAAGTACGAGATCCGGCGTGGCAGCGGCGGGCAAGGCAAGTGGAGGGGCGGAGACGGCATCACGAGAGAGGTGGAGGCACGAGTGCCGTTGAAGTTCAGCATTTTGAGCGATAGGCGGGTGTATAGGCCGTACGGCATGGGCGGCGGCGGACCGGGGATGAGAGGAGAGAACTTTGCGTTCTTGAAGGGTGAGGATGGTGGTGAGATGGAGAGGATTAACTTGGGTGGCAAGGCGATTGTGAACTTAGGGGTTGGAGAGTATGTGCAGGTGAACACGCCTGGTGGCGGAGGATTTGGAGGAGATGAGGTGGAGGATAGACATCGGGGATATGTGTAAACGATAGATGATAGATGGGTTCCCATGCATTGACAATTGCGTTCTGCTCCATAGCTCTACAAATGCTCTTCTTGAAAGCCAACCAGAGTCTCAGTCTTTCAAACTCTTCAGGATACTAATCCCTTCATCAAGTGGTCAAAATCGAACGGCCAGTATTCCTCATTGTAGAGCCTTTCCGAAAGAGGAGCCTAGGCATAAGATACCTAGGGGAAAATGCCCTAATTGGCGGATATCGGGATGGAAGACTGTGGTCATTGTTTTGACCAAGATGGCTGTCATCTTTGGAAACACTGTATCGAAGGAAAAGCCTTATATTCAGCCATTTGTGGCGTGACTTGTTTTCTTCATGCACCTGAATCCAACAAGCAGTACATGTTTTATCTTATTGATCCTTCTTGATCCACACAGCGTTGCTCCCCGAGGTATGCCCTCCCGAGCCACAGACTACATCAGGTTGGGCTTCTCACGCTGCAGTCCAAGCCATCAAGTGACCACGATGCATTCTCGCTGATTCTCATCGTCATTATTGTCGTCATCGTTGTTCTCGTTGTCCTACATCATTGCCATCCGTTGTAATCTTTCGTTGTTATCCTGCTTTGTTGTATTCTCTATTCTCCGCCGTTGTATTCGTCGTCGTCGTCGTCGGTAGGCTAGTCTTCCCTGTCATCGTCCACTCTGTCACCCATGTCCACTAGCATCTGTCAAGCCCGGAAGTAAACCGTGTTTGTCTTCATCATAGCTCCGCTTTGGTGGTAGAGTTTTGCCCGTGCATTCTACCATAGCACAGGACGGCCATCGCCGACGACGACTTGGTGCTTCAGCTTGTAAAACATATTGATCACTTTCTTGCCAGCGCCGCTGGTACGGCTCAACGACAGAGTGAAGTTGATGGAATAGTCCCCACGCTGAACTCCATGCGAAAAGCGGCGGAAATCCTCGACGAGGTGCTTCGTGTGGCCGTCCAGGTGAAGCTTCTTGAGGGAGGTTGGAAGCTTCAGAAAGACGTTGTCAACATCAGAGGGCCGTTGCTCACACTTCGTGGGAGGATGTTCAGCAGGCGCCTTCTGCTTCTGACCAGATTCGTCGACTGCACTTAGCAGCGCGGCGGTGATCCAAAGCTTCTCTAGGGAGACGAAGTCTCTGAGGTCGGCGATGGCGTACTCGTTGTCTTTGTCCTCGGCCAAAGGTCGTCTCTTGAAGCCCAGAGTGTGCAGAGTACGGGCATGTTTCTTCAACGCCTCAATCGTGTCTGCGATACTGATCGGTTGCACGTTGCCGACGAGAATGAATTTTTTCAGCGTCGTAAGCCTTTGGATAAGTCGACACAGCTCTGGGGTCTTGATAGGCGATAGGTTGAGAGTCAGTGAGGTTATTTTGGACTCAGTCATCTGCGTGGCTTGGAACTCGCACATCTGTCCGTATACCTCGCAAGACGGCTGCATGCCGAACATGGAACGGAAACCTCTGTCGCGGTCGTCGTCTCGATACTTGAAGGAGGTGATGCTGATAGCGAGGGTTTTGAGTCGTAGAATAGCCGCGTGGGAAAGCCCGATGCAACGTGCCTTTGCCCAGATGTGAATCATCCAGTGGTAGGCGTGCAGGCTGATCACGAGAGTGAGATCTTGGACGTTAGGCAAGAGGAGAATGAGAAGCAGCGTTACGTAGCCTAAGATACAGTCGCAACGTAGGTACACGGTGTGGTTGACGACGTCTTTGAGAGTGATGAATTTTCGATCGTCTCCGAACAGGTCGAGAATCAACTTGGTTGTGTCGATGCCCACGGCGGCGGCGGCGTTCTCCAGAGCTCTCACCTGGGTAGGTGAAAGGCTACACGGCATCTCCACCGTCCGCTCATATTCCACGGTGTAAAAGAACAGATGGAGGCTGCGGGTGCGAACTCGTCCTCTCGGGTTGTTTAGGAGCCCGCCGATCATGGTTATCAGATCCCAGACGGCGTCTTCTTTGAAGTCTTGGTTTGAAACGATCGTGGTGAAGAGTAGGGTGTCTCGGAGGTTGTTGTACTTCTTGCAAGTGCGGCAAAAGCTTTTCAACGACTTCAAGTTGCGGCGGTCGCGGAGGACCTCCTGATACTGATCGACTTTGCCGGACTCTTTTCCGTCGAGGATATCCTTGCCGTGGAGATCAGGTCGCACAAAAGAGCAGATTTCGAGAATAATCTCCAGTGGCAGGTCTGATAGTTGTGCCATGTTTCGTTATTGCCGTCGCTCTTGATTTCGTTGTTGTCCTTGTCGCACGTCGTTCTTGCACGTCGTCTTTGCCCGTCGTGGTCGTCGTCTGTTATTGCTATGGCTTCAAGATCGCCCTTGATTGAAGTAGGAGATCAATTCGGTACAAAAATGATGTAGACGCGCGCGGATGTGGAAAGTGGTCGCGTAGAAGTGTGAGGTAGACGAAGGAGAAAAACAACCGCTCACTGCTGCTGTTTGCTATATGGGGTAGCAAATGCGCAGGAGGATGATGGGGAGCTGGGCAGGTGCAGCTGCCTAGCACCTTCTCCAGGCATGAATATCAAGAAGAGGGAAGGCCTGTGGGTAGTGCCTGCTTCACGTTCCTTCCTTCTTTGTCGGAACACCGCCTGTTCATGCCTGCCTCTCCGAACAATGAACAAAACACAAAGTTTTACAAGTGATATCATTATAATTGTTTGTAGCCACCTCCCTTTGCTCACATATAGATCCCAATCATAGAAATTTGAGACAGGCCACGCTTCCGCACATTTGATATTTGACCAACACATGAACGTGGTCAGGGCTCAGTGATGAATTGAGAGCCAACATACCGTGGGCTTATGGCCGCCCGATCCTGTGCTTTGATGAGATTGCCTAACCACCATATGCTAGAGCAACTATCACCCCTATAGGTTCATATATACTCTACAGCTAGTGCTATTGTTATTATTATTGTGATCGCTGTCGTTATTACCTCCACCATCATTTATGGCCGTCGTTTATGGGCGTCTTTTATCGTTATCACTTCTGTTAACTTTTACCCTTTTACCATTGCCCCTGGTTAGACTTACTCAGTATATAGGAAATATAGTGGCTCTGGCGGAGGCAAAAATAGGCAGTCTCTGTTTGATTTCTTTTACGGTTACTGAGCATGATTCCACTGGATTGTAGACGACTTGTCCATGGCCAGGATGATATGCAATTCACTTCTAATGCTGTTTTGAAGGGACGCTTCCGCATGTCACCGCGGCCTGGATGTCATATATAGCACCCATTGGAACAGACTTTTGTAAGACTTGAAAATAGATACCACGCAAGGCTGAAGTTAGGTTTTGGGGTTGAATGTGGTTCTCAAATGTATCTTGTGGCAAGATAGCTGATCACACAGAAGTCAAGAAGACCAGGCAAAGTCATATCAAGTGTGTATTATTTAGTAAATACGACCACATAGTGGTGAGGTATCCTCATCTCTCATCAACACATCATCTCCAAAGCACCCCGGGATATCATTTCCAGCACCCATGACAAACACATCCAAACACCGATTACATCCCCGTTACGTGTCATATATCAGATCAAATTATTAGGCAACCTCCTTCTCAGGCTTGGGCTCGATGGTGCCTGGCGCGACGACGTCCTCGACAGTCTCGTCGGTAAACTTGAGGTCGTCCTCGAGCGCGACGGTGTCCTTGATCTTCCAGAAGATGATAGGGGCGCCGATGATGAGCGCGGCGGCGAGGCAGCCCCAGGTGGCGCCGAACATGGTGTCGTACGGCTCCTTGTTGGAGTCCAGGGCCCAGAAGATGGCAGCGCCGGCGGATTGGATTCCTAGAGTTTTATTAGTCTTGTGTCTCCGTGATGTAGAGTAGATTGGACTCACCCTTGTAGAAACCAGCCAAGTTGGCGGCCTTGCGCGAGGAGTTGGACAGAGCACCCATGTACCAGTAGATGCAAGTCTGCCAGACGGCGTCGAAGAAGCCGTAGAAGATGTAGAGGAACATGGGGCCCAGGTACGTGGAGCCACCGTCGGTCCAGTCGATCTTAACGAAGTCTTCCGCACCGGCAGCCTCACGAGTAGGCTGCTTCTTCTGCCAAGCCCAGCCGCCACCCCAGATGACCATGGTAAGCACAGTAAGAGCGATGTAAGATCCCTTGGCGCGGACACTGCGGCGGACGGAGTGCAGGTCGAGGGCGTAGCCGAAGATGAGAGCGCCGAAGATCTGGAAGAGCCAGTAGAGCAGGTTGTTAAGGGCGCGGGTGCGAACGTTGAACTGGCCGGCGTTCATGTTGTTGGTCTGGTAGGTGTAGAAGATGTTGGAAGTGAAGAAGAGGGGGAACAGGAGCAGGATCCAGGGCTCGTTGTAGAGTGTCTCCCAGAGACCCTTGAACTCGGACTGCCAGGTGGGGTTCTTCATCATGATGACCTTGGAGCCGTCCTCGCGGTAGACCTTGGGGACGTCGCACATGAACAGGGCGATGACGGCGCCGAGGAACATTAGGACGATGAAGGCGGCATAGGTGCCGTCGGACACGGGGCCGGAGATGGTGTGGATGTTTTGCGCGAGGGGGATCAGAGAGCCGATAACGGCGCCGAGGTTGAAGATCATCCAGAACCATGAGATGTAGCGGCCCTTCTCCTTCTCGGTGGGGTAGGACATCATGATGGCGCCCTGTCCGGTCCACAGAAGACCGGCACAGACACCGAGGAAGGCGCCGGAGAAGATGACAAAGCCGCGGTTCTGGGTGTGGGAGTAGCACAGGAAGGACGCAGCGTAGATGCAGTATCCCAAGCCTCCGAGAGCAAGGGTGAGACGCAGGCCGAGACGGTTGGCGACAGTGCCGGCGAAGAAAGCGACGACAGCGAAGGTGGAGTTGAGAGCGGTGTTGGCGTCGGTCTGGGCCTTTGTGTCGACTTGACCACCGCCGCCGAGACCGGTCAGGGCGTTAAACATGCCGGGGCACAGGAAGCAGATGAAGGACACCATGAACAGCTGGATGCGCGGGGAAGCGTACCACAGCTCATGGCCACGGACGCGGAAGCCCTTGTACATCCAGCCGGCCGGGCGCGGGGCGGGGCCGTCGACATCGGGGGTGGTGGAGTGCACTGTGTCGCCCGGAGTGGTGGCGGACTCGGGTTGGAGTTTCTCTTCTGTAGACATGGTTGCGGCTTGGTGATGTCTGAGGATAAGTGAGTGAGGTGAGGTCAATTGAAGCGAAGTGAAGTTCGTTCGACAAGCGCGTCGCGCCTCGGCAGTTGAAATGCGGTCGGCAGTGGTGTGAGCCGGGGCGCTTGTTGTGACTGAGAATTGTCGGAGGTTGCAAACTCAATCGTGACCGGACGATGACGGCTCGGCTGGGCGCAGGGCGCAGATTAGGCGCGCAATTGGGGGGGAGAAGGGGAAGGGAGGAGAATGAGACCACGAGGTTGAAAGAAGGGGTCCGGGGACGGATGCGGTGCTTCTTTATGGGACGGTTTATCGGGCTGCAGGTTGCAGTTGCACTGGGCGATGATCGTGAGTGGAGTCAGTGGTCTGGAGGAAGAGCCGGGGTGGTTTGATGGGAGTGTGGGTGTTTGGTGGTGGTGGTTTCGGTGCGTGGCGTGTGGTAGGGTAGCGAGGGGCAGGGAAGTGAAGGGATGGGACGGGCATGGGTAAGGGAGGTGAGGAAGAGGAGGAGGATGAGACTGGGGGATGGTGGTGGTGGTGGTGATTGGAGATTTGGGGAAAGGGATGCTTTGGGGGACGTTTGTTCGGGATGCAAAGACGTTAGTCTCAGCTGGGAAAGAGATCACCAGAGACCGCACGGGTCCTGCTTCCCTCTGATTCACAAAATCCGATACGAAATTCGCTTTGCCGGCGCCGTAGGCAGCGGGAAGGCACGAAGGGCATCCAAAGGCAGGAAGGCACGACTATGGAAACTACGACTGGCCGAGGAAAGATGTGCAGAGCTAGCCGTGGAGGATGAGGAAGGCAGCGCCGACCGAATGGACGGTCAGGACTGGGCCGGAGCTACCCCGGTCTGTAGGTATCTGCGAGGCAAGGCAAGGTGAGGTAAGGTAGCAGCGAGAAGGAGCTGCCTGCGGTAGTCGCTGCTGCGCGTGTGCCCGTCTGACGTGTGGTAGGAACGAAATGTCCATAGGAAAGAACGAAAAGGTATCGCAACTGCTGTCCGTTGTGTTGAAGGATTCTTGACATTCGCGCCTCCAAACAAGCCTCAGTGACACAACCAACCGGGCAGACGGCGAAAAGGTGTGGTAGAGTCCATGTCTTGGACTTGGTGCCTATCAGCTGGAGGAGAAGGCTGGGCGACTCAGACGGGAGGCAATCTGGGCTGAGATCAAGCTGGTGAAGGATGGTGGTAGGCGTCTGGAGATGCGGATTAGGTATGTGGCAGGCTACGGCTACGGTTACAGCGAAGGCGAGGGCACATGCACCAACGAGACGAAACGAAACGGACTAGAACACCCATCACCATCAGCACCAACTCCAATTGAGATGGAATTGCACACTAGCCTCAGTCATCCTTGTGTCCGCCTCCCCCACCTTTTAGAGCTCGGGCGGACGCCGACTCGATCACTTGAAAGGTGACAATGGCAATCTTTGCAGATGAACAATGGCACAGCAAGTCGAGTGTTGGGTCGTGATGGTGGCCCGCGCAGAGTGAAATTGAAAAAAGGAACAAAAAAAAAGCACATGGGTGGTGTGGTGGTGCTGGGCAACGGGGGAGCAGCCGATGGGTGGGAGGAGCCCAGGCCAGTTCCAGGGTTCATCAGCAAGCACAGCATCCTTGAGGCTCCTCCGTTCCTGGGGTGTGTGTTCCACTGATATGGATGGAGACCCGGGACGTCGCCGTTTGATAAGAAAGGACGGTTCCCGGTCTTGTTTGGCCGGAGATATGGTCGAATTCTGTCGCATCGTCTGATAATCTGTAGATAAACTCGTTTATGACGAAAGGCTTGATTGACTTGTTCTTTAGCATCAAAAGCCAGGCAGGCAGGCAGGCAAATCATCACCTCATCTCGCCTCGGCAGACACACAAAAAAAAAGCGACGCCAGGCATGAAAGATCCGGTTGCCGCAGCCCGTCAGCCAATTTTAGACACAAACTTCAACGGTCCCGGACGGCACGCCGCGGCGATCCCAAGCCATGGCGATGGGGGCGGGCGGCTTCTGTTTGCGGCGCCCGGCAGCCTGCGTGAGTGACTTGCCCGGGAATCATCGCACCACATTTGCAGATGCAGCAGGCCTTGATCAACTCGAGAGCTGCCAGGTATCGCGTACAAGATTTTAATCTTAATTCGAGTGCGTTTGTTTGTGTCTTTTGCGTGAAACGTGAGGATTGCTGGCGATCACGGGGCTGTTGGTTTGTGGTCGTGTGCTGTGGCTCGGGAGTCGGCGAGAACGAGATGGGGGGACGACCTCGAAAACAGTGAAAACCCAGGGCCCCATATGCTCCACTTTACCCCAATCGATAACACCAGAACAAAGGGCCGAGATCACGAGGTGGCGGCGCGACCTCCTCATTTCCTCTGGCTTCGGCTGGCGATTGGCCCCTGCGACTCGTGCCTCGGCCGATTGGGGAAGGAGCACGAACCGCACCACCACGGGAGACGAAGTCAAGCTTGGTGGTGGCTTCAACTTTGTGGACTTCGGCTTGGGCAAAGCTGGGCACTGTGCCATTGCAATGCCGAACGATACATCTACCTACTACCGCATTGCAGATGCCACCGCCATCACCTGCATCCCGTTAAATGCTGACACGAGATCTGGGATAGAAGGGCACTATGCCATTGGCTCTACGGGATGGACTGACTGTGCGGCGCAGACGACGGGCGAGACACAACACAACGTGCGGCTGACTCTTCTTCTGTCTGCGACAGTGGCGCAACTAACTGCTGGGAAAATACGAAGCGCCCTGCTGATGGACAGCCGGATTCCAGTGCGGTGTAAGACGCCTGATTCAGCTGGGGCTTTCGACGCTTTAGACATGCCAATTGTAATGCCGTGTCGTGCCTTCCCTTCTCTTCCATCCTTCGCTCCTCCTGTCACTATCCGTCTGATTTGACAACAGGCAAGTGCGAGAGTGGCTGCATGCCTGCCATCAGTCCAGCGCGTGCTCCGCTCCTCCCCGTGCGGAGAAATAAAAGTGGCACAACACCCCAAAAAGCCAAGATAGAGACAAGCGTTCAGCCAATGGGCGCTAGCTGACGGCGTGGCCCGTGCTGGCATGTAACGTTTCTCTCAATTCCAGACGACCAGGAAGGAGCGTCGCAACTACTCTCTACCTTCCCTACTATCTTTTCAATCTGCAGCACGAGACCCTTTATCAAGGTTGAGTTTGGTTATCACAAGTAAAAGAATCAAGGTGCGACGGGGACTCGAAGCTTTTCTGCAGCGGGAGGCCAGTTGCATTCTTCACCTCCGATGTCGTGGGCTCGTTACACTGATAAGGCCATGCTGCAGTGCGTCCCTGTCTTTTTCGCTGCTTGACAGCTACTGGCAGGTCGCACCGGGTCCAGGTACACTGCCCCGGGCCGTCTGTCAAAGTGAGCACCCAACCGTGCCGGCCGTCCGCGGCCCCGCATCCAGCTCCGTTGTGCTCGGGCGCCGTCTGACTGCTTCATGATCCGGTCATGCGCACCTCATTATCGGCCCTTCCAACCCATGAAGCCATCACTTTGCTAACACAGTTCTCATCGCTCTCTTTCTTTCTGAAAATTACCATCGGTATCTTGATACCATCGTTGCACCCTCCAGACCCCCGCGTATCTCAACCGTAACATGCCTTACCCCACACTTCAACGTCCAACCGCAACGACCATCAAAGGTTACATGTCCCTAATCGGCCCCCCATCCAGTGTCCCCCAGTTCAAACACGTGGGGCTCGTCTAGTGTCGAGCAACTTCCCTTCGCTTTTCCAGTGTTCCCCGGTCCATGGCACTGGGTCTTGTGTCCAAAGATTGACATATCGGCCGAGATATGTCCCTGCTCGCGGATCGTTGCTGCTGAGACGTTGTGGTGGTCGTGACGTACTTCGTAGAGTTGCATTAGGTAGCTCCCGCCTCATCTCCAACACAAGGCTTCCATCTGAGAAGGACGTATCGCCCGAAATCAGCATCCATACTGTGCTGCGATATCAAAGTCGGCGTGGTTCTATGTCCCTGGCGCCGGAGACGCCCCACTCTTGATCGTGGGAACACATCCGTGCTGTCTGCTCCTCTGCCGCGCCAGGCAATGTGCTACTGTCTGAGCATGAGTGCTAACTGTGACATTCCTTTACTAGGCCAGAAGATTGGTAGATCAAAAGACGTTAATTTATAACTACTTTCGGCATTGCCGCGCCTTCGACAGCACCTTACCATGGGAGATTTCAACCCTTCGAACATTGACAGCTTGGTAAACATCAACAGAACTGATAGTGAGCGTGCAACTCTAGGTGTGAGCAATCGGTTCACGCGTATCACAAAGCCCAGTGTCTCGCTCAACTTCACTTTGCCTCCCTCCACTCTTATTTACCCCCCTCAACTCCGCTTCCTTGTGTATCATCCCCGACGCTCTTGCGGGTTCATAGTTGCGTCGTTCTGAGTGTCTCCCTACTGTGAGTTTTCACTCATTTTCTGGGTTGACGCTTGTTGCAATAACTGAATGATCTCCGCATTCCCTGCTTTTTCTGCCAATTTGAGAGCCGTGATGTTTTTGCCGAGCCCGCCTTTCATTTCCACATCTGCGCCATGCTCCAGAAACAGGCGTACATACTTCATCGAACCCCTTTTAACGGCGAGCTGCAATGGGGTGTAAGGAGGCAAGCCACTTTGTAGATCAGGATCCGCCCCTTTCTGCAAAAGCAGCCGCACGATTTCTTCAAAGTCTTCGTTCATAGCAAGATGAAGAGCTGTTTGACCAGGCAGACGCCGAGACGTCTTTCCGTTGGGGTCCGCCCCAAATTGAAGGAGTTCTTGGGCGATTCCTAGCTGAGACTTGCCAAGACACTCCATGAGAAGAGTATGGTTGGAGTGGTAGTGAGAAGCATCATACAAGATGTTCGGGTCCGCTCCGTAGTTGAGCAATAATCTGACAGGCTCCAACGCCCCACGTTCGACAGCAAAGCGTAAAGAGTTATATCCGGGGCTGGTGCTGGACTGTATTTCTGCGCCTGCCTCAAGAAGGATCTGGAGTATAAGCCTCTGTTTGTCGCCCCATGAGATGTGCCTCTTTATAAGCACGTAAAGAGTGTTATAAAGAACGCTCCCGAAACCTGGAACGCTTGTAGTCGCGTTGGCTCCATATCGTAAGAGATAGCGCATTACTTCTGGTGATTCGCGCACACACGCCATAGCCAAGAAGTTTCCAAGCTGGCCCTGTGAAGCATTGACGTCTGCTCCTCTTTGCAGCAAAATTTCGACGAGGTCATGGTGACCTCCCGTAATAGCTGCACGAAGGGCGTTCTCAAGGCTACCACCTTGGGTGTTGACATTCGCTCCGCTTTCTAGTAGAAGATCGATGAGATCTCGATTCCCCCTCGTAGCAGCTACGTAGAGCGCGATTTCCAGGCTGCGGCCACCTGTATCTGCTCCTTTGTTCAGGAAGATCTTAACGATATCCTTGTAGCCCTCTTTAGCGGCAACTTGGAGGGCAGAATGATAGGGATCATAGTTTTCGCCCTCAATATCGGCATTTTCTCCTCTCTTCAGCAAAATCCCAACGATTGCCTCGTGACCCTCCTTTACGGCAGCTCTGAGAGCATATCCATAGACCGGGTTGCCCTCAATATCGGAATGTGTTCCTCTTTCCAGCAAAAGTCCAACGACTTCTTCGTGGCCCTCCTGCACGGCAGCTTTGAGAGCAGATGCATAAACGCTGCCTTCAGTATCAAAGTTTGCTCCTGTTCCGAGCAAAACCTTAACGACGTCTTTGTAGCCCTTCTTAGCAGCAGCTTTGAGAGCATGTCCATAGACGTTGTGTTCGGTATCGAAATGTGCTCCTCTATCCAGCAAAAGCCCCATGATATATTTGTCCCCAATCTCAATGGCGGCTTTGAGGGCAGGTCCACAAGCTTTACTTTGATTACCAGAATGTGCCCCTTTCTCTAGTAAAAACTTGACCATGCCCACGTTGCCCTTCCAAGCGGCAGCTTCCAGGGCATGTCTGTAACCACTGCTTTCAGTATTGACATCTGCTCCCCTGTCCAGAAGCACCGCAATGACCGACTCGTCGTAAAGGCGAAAGGCTGTCTGAAGAGCGTTTCCATCAGGAGTGCCGCTTGGGGCGTTCAAGTCTGCGCCCCAATCCAGAAGAAGTTCGACGATACGTACGTGGCCCCGTTCGACAGCGACCTGGAGAGCGTGTCCACTAGCGCCGCCTTGGGCATTGACGTCTGCTCCATGCTGCAAAAGCACCGAAACAATATCATAAACACCTGATCGAGCAGCAGCTTGTAGAACAGTGCCGAAAGAGCCGCAACTTGCGTTGGAATCTGCCCCTCTATTCAGCAATGTCGCAACAATGTCTACGTAGTCTTGGGTTTGATGGAGGTTGGCAGGGAATCCATATCGGTTCGCAGGGAATCCATATCGGTTCGCAGGGAATCCATATCGGTGGGCACGGCGTTCATATCGGCGGGTACGGCGTTCATATCGGCTGGCTTCGCTGGCGACGAAACTTGTGCCGAAAGAGTCTCCTTCATGTTCGTCGCACTCGAAATCTGATCCAGCTTCTGCTTGTAAAGCAATGCCCAAGTAGCCACCGTCGGCATTGACATCAGCCCCCTCGTCAAGTAGCAGGCGCACGAGCTTCACATCTACTCGCTCAATAGCGATCTGAAGAGGTCTTTCTCTCCTATTTTCATCGCCTTCTAGTCTGTTCAGGTCTGCTCCCTTTCTTGCAAGAAGCCTCGTAATCTCATGCAGGGAAAATATGCAGGAGCACCTCAAAACACTCCCGTAAAGGCTTTGGCTATGAGTAGTGTCGGGACTGACGCCAAAGTCCAGCAGAAATCGCACAATTTCCATCCGATTCATGCGCACCGCAATTCCAATTGGGCTCAGAGTATTCTCGGGTCGGTAATTGACGTCTGCGCCTAGGTTTGCTAAGGCTTTGGTTGTTCCTAGAAGTCCGAAGTAGCAGGCAAAATGAAGGCAGCTTGCGTATGCGTTGACATCGTGGCGCTTTGCTTTTCGCCACTGAGGAGGGGCAGAGGGGTATTCTTCGAGATGCTTTCGCAGTTGGCCAGCCATTTCAAGGACGCCATCTCGCGAGCCTTCAGCAGTGACAGCGTGTTTGTTCAACATTTCGACAGCAAGTGTTCCGAAAGGAAAATTGGTGTCTTTCGACCAGGAATTCTCGCCGTACATCGGGTGGTCATGCAGCAGAATTCCTGAAGGAAAACCGAGTAGGTACGATAGACAAGTGCGTGCGATGCTTACGCTGGCATCTACGCCACCGAACGCAGGGTCGTCCAATTGCACAAGATACTCTCTCACTGACAGATGGGCCAGGTGAAGTTCAAACGATTCGGATGTCCCATGGTACGCATATTTCTGGACGTCCACGATTGATAAAAGGTTTGGGCAGAACCTAACGATGTCCTGGGGACAAATTCTGTCGGCAGCAGCAAATGCTCGATAATCGGACCACACAGTCACAATGTCGACAGCTGCTGCTAGTTCGAGTGGCTTGTCCAGGTTTACAAGAAATCGAAGAAGGCGAATCGCTTGCACCTTTTGTTCGGTTGGTATTCTTTCGATGCTTCTCCTATACGTTTCATGGAGTGTCTCAGGCAAAACATTGAGGGCGTTCTCGATTTGGCCGGAGTCAAAACAATTGACAATTTGGTCCATTTGACAGGCTGCATATCGGAACCTGTTTCCTTTTGAGTCTTCTGATTGACCTAACGATCGGGAATTCGGGAGCTTACATTCCGTCAGCTTTTTGAATGAGTCTGTCTGGAATCTGCTTCACTATGGGATGGTCTGGTGCGTGAGTGTGAAACCCTTCGTTAAGGTTTAGATATCCTTTGACGTAGGACTCGATATCAGCCTTGATTGAGTCTTTGGCGAGTTCTACACAGTTCGCATCTGCTAGTTCAGGGTCTAGCCATTTCCTGAAAGCAGGTTCGCGCCGTGCAGTTGTGATGATCTTGACATGTTTGAGGCTGGCTGCCGAGCCAATCTGGACTATCCACTCTATCAGCTTTTTCTGTTCTTTGTTGTCTTTTTTGCATTCGTCTAGCGCATCCATCAGAATGGTTACTTCGTCAAACGTTTCAAGAATATCTTGCAACCACTCAGAGAGTTTGTTAGTGTCCGGGAACCTTTCATCATCTTTGGGAGACATTCGTAGAGCGTCGAGTTTCTTTGCCCTGTTCCCATCTATCGCATACAGCTGGGAAAGTAGGGACCGTAGCAAGCCATCCAACGTACGCTTCCGAGCGTCACTGAAATCGAAAAAGAAGTACAGTATTGCCCCACTTTGACTTTTTCGCAGATGTTCAAGAATGGTGTAAGTGAGGACTGTTTTACCGCAACCTCCAGCCCCATAGAGACAAAGATGGCGGTGTTTATGTTCCAGCCAGTCCTTGAATGTGGAAGAATTCAGGAACCATGTGCCCGTTCCTTCATACCGGAGATCCTTGGCACGATTCGCATTGTCCGACGGGTTGGCGGGCCGAAGCCATTCTTCAAGATACTTTTTGCGCTGTTGAGATTCAATCCCACCGACTGTAATTTTGGCATCAGTATTAGATACAACTACTATAATTACTTGAATGAGCAAAGTTCACCAACCAGACTCAATAAGTTCCGAAAGTTTCTTCTCCCCTTCAACGACTATGGGATTGACACACCCCAGTAAATCTTTGGCATATGCTGCCGCCACCATCGCCGCGTATGGTTGCCAACGAGAGTTCTTATGACTGTCGGAGTAGTCGCATATGCCGCGTACGACCAAGCACGGAAAGTGGTTCATCAAGCCCGCTGCCTCCATCTCAAAACACAGAACGCCTCTTGCGATGAGCCTGTCCCGAGCCATAGCATCTTTCATGACTTGGTTGGATGATGCAACGAGACCATAATGAACGTCTGGGTTATCATCATCATCGTCTCGCGGGACTCGGGGTACTAAAAGCTCCGGATCAATACCGCAAGTGACCGTGCAATCTCCGGGTATGTTGTTAGGATGAACAACCTCCGGGCGATATAGCCTATCAGTTTTGTCTGGCGGGCGGGCGCACTTCTTCCGGAAATGCTTTCGATGCTTCTCCAGAGCCTTTTCCACCTTGTCGTCAAGCTGAGGGCCTTCGAGTTCGTACTGTGCCTCGAGTGCAGCCACGGCCGTCATGAGCGCTGTGGGTGGCTGATTAAGATGGCCTGTTTCCTCGAAGACTTGGCCTTGTGTCTTTTTGCCGTAATCATATTGAATGACACCGCCGGTACCATTACTGCGACTGCTGACCACAACGTCACCGAGTCGGACATCGTGCTCCTGGCTTGGGAGCCCCCCACCAACGCCAACCATCAAGCCCAGTCGTACTTTCGGGAAGCTGCGCACCATATCCTTTGCTGTCGTAGCAGCTGTGGTTGTTCCATACTCATTCCGAGGCATGACGGCGATGACTACGTTGTGCTTTCCGATTCTGCCTGTGACATAGCTGTTGCTATCTGAGACTTGCTTAGGCACTTCATGTCGCTCATCAAGGAACGCCTGAGCCGCGGCAGACTCCGCGACCAGAGCGCATATCCAGCCAATAGTGTAGGCATTTCGGTCCAAAATCGTAGCTTCCATGGAGATACTTCGGTCAAAGCCCCAAATTTGAAATTGTTTAGACCTAGGGACGAGAAAATGTTTGCGTAACGTCGTTGACAATTGAACCAGGCTTGGCGGACTCAAAGGAATGATAGAGGCTCAATAAAGTTCCATCAATGAACCTCATTCTGAGAGAAACTGGAGTGGAAATTGAAATCACAGAAAATGTGCGGGGGTGAAGATTTTGCGCGGGGCTGGGTCGGCCTGCCCAAAGAGTCTACGTGCATGAGAGTCTTGGTTATCGACTGCCTAATGAGATAGGTATCTACGCAGGCCAAGGTCTACAGCTACTGCAAGCTACTAGCTCCAATGGCGCGTATGAAACATGGCCCGGTGGCAAGCCATATTCCACGCAGGTTTGACACGCAGTTCTCGCAAGCTCTGAAAGACGCAAAACACAAAATCAACTAGACGTAGAGAAACAGGAGATCTTAAGTGGAAGCAGAACGTTGTTAAAGAAGTCCACATCCATATGAATGCGTAATGTAGGTAGTTGTTTCTTTGACCTCCCTCTGTGTGCATCAGCCTGTGAAGACCGAATGCGGAATCTTCGAATATTTTCCGTGAGTATGATCTCTTTCGATAGTTATTCTGCTCCGTGCGCCAAACGCTGTGACGAACAGTATATGTTTTGGGGTTCCTTGAAAAGGCAATTTCTTGGCAAGGATGGCGACTGCAGGCAACTTGAATACTATGCGTAAACCTCGTCACAGCTGAACCAAACATTGTGGAATTGCTGGCAGCCCGATCCAGTTGGGCCATTGATCTGGTTCCAGTATCCACAACGTCCGTTGTCTCCTCTATCCCAGGTGACGGAGCAGACGCTGCCCTGACCTGCGCCTCCTGTGACTTTCATGGTGCCTTGGGTCACACCGGTACCGTATGGGAAGTCTCCAGACAGGTATTGGCGAGGGTCGGCCGAGGTCTTCCCAGGGACCCACCTGTGAAGCGACTTGGTAAGTATGAAAAACTCAACTGAAGAACGATAGAAATGGGTGATGGAGTCCGTACATCTTGCAATTGCAATGGTCAAGGACGGGACCACCGCCGCAACGCTTATCGACTGTGCCGTCCGCGGCCTTTTTGCAGAGGTCTACTGGGTTGGCGCATGCTGATGACGCAGCGACAAGAAGAAGAACAGCCGATTTGAAGTTCATTTTCGAGCAAATAAGTCCAACAGTGCTGGTTCAATCAGACAAAACGAGTGTGGGGAAGAGGGGGTTGGTCCTGGAAGTGGCTCGGCAAAGAGTAACGGAATGCTCCTTTCTTTATGCTCTTTTATGTCAGGGAACAGCGGAAATGGCCGAGAATATACTTTCGCAAACACATTGCTGTCTGTATAGCTTATCAGCAGCAATTTATGTGGTACACACTCTTGCTTGTTGATGCTGACTCGTGGCAACCCTCACTTCGTGCTCACCGATTGACGGCCCATGTCTTATGAGTATCTAGAACGGTTGCAGTGCAAGGCAACTCTGCGAAGTCTACTCACACTATCTAATGGTCTTAACCACTCCGAAAATGTTGCTACACATCGATAGTCATCAACTTACCATGTGATACGAATGGCCAATTTTTGACAGTAGAACCTGCTGCTTGAGTCCAGCCCACCCTTCTCAAATTAGGTGCGAGTGCCTCTAGAACAGCAAATGTTTGTCCTCATGAATGAAGAGCCCAAAGTCTTTTACTTCATTAGCGAAGTTCAAATCACAATTAATTAAGCATTTTCGTTGAGGGAGGTATTCTGCAATTGCTGCGGGTAGGTGGAATGTGCTGCTCAACACGATTCCTAAGCTCGGTCATTCGTGCAGCAAAGTTTTTCTCGAGATGTAAATGGCTCACATCAAATCACCGATGAAAGTTTACAGATCCAAGACTCCATAGACTAGATCGACATTTGCGATACCGAGGCGAAGATGTCACCAGCTGTACAGAGCTTCCGCCAACCTCTTTCTCTACTTAAACTGCCATTTCGCCGGGGGAAAGTTGTTCGTATTCCAAAGTCACAACCATTTGTCTCGGATTTTCCCTCGGAAACAACTGCCAATATGAACAAATTCTTCTTTCCCGCAATTCGGGTGCTCTTCATGGCGCTCTTGTGGCAACTTGCTGTTGCGGAAGCGACTTGCGCGGATGCACCTGTTGAAATTACCCCTCTCTTCAGTTCTTGGACCTCATTGATTCGCCAACCCAGCGGAGTCTACCGCGGAACACTGCAAGTCGGTGCCGCTCAGGGTCAACCCCCCAGGGCGGAATGCACATACAGCCAGCCGAGCTCGGCCAGCAAAGGCGTCGTTCAGTTCATCAGCCGCGCCAACTTCCGTCAAATCATGTGCGTTGCTGAAGACCAGACTGATCACACTACGGCCAAATGCTTTTGGCTGAATGCTGGTGATACCTGCAAGACAAACATTCTGCTACGTGGTTACTTCTTCATTGTAAGTAAATCACGGGAATCTACTACAACAATACTGACTGCATAGGCTGGGCCCAAACTTTGATAGCACAATGCAACCGCAACCACATCGAAGATTGCAGTGGTATTTCTCATGCGAATCAAGCACTGCCTCTGGGGCTGGTGGGTACTATGATCTGCTTATTTTGGTATCACTGTTCGTGTGGGATAGATGTTACCATGCTGCAAGGGCTGGAAGATGGTCTGCTTCCACGTGGTTATCCGTCAAGCTGTCCTGCGGGGAAATCCACAGATTTGCTTTGGCTCGCGGGGTCAGATCTATTTGACAATATAACCAACCTTCGAACTGTCCTTCGATTTCAATGATGCGCTTGATTGTGGCTGCGATATCTTTTCCTTGCTGCAGCATCTGCAGTATGAACTGGTTTTCCTTTTGCGCGGGCAATGAAATCGGCGGAGTTGGAGTGCATGACAGGAATGGCGACGCCGACCGTTTTAGGCGCGATGGGTGTGTCCGCTCCGGTGGGTGAATCCGTCCCGGTGGATGAGTCCGGCGACGAGTAGTTGCATCCGCAGCTCTAAGTATGAATTCACGATGATTGTTGACTCGTCAGGTAAGCTGCAAGTTTCAATAATAATATTTCGTTCCTGAACAGCCATGCCAACATGATCGTCCGACCCGCTCGGAGAAACAAGCTTTCAAAAGGGGGCACATCATCGGACCATTTAGCAGGGGGCACCCACGTTTTTGCAATCAACTTTGGAGGCTTGACAGCTTGTTTACCCCACCTTAGAAAGCTTACAACAGTGCGTCCCATCATATTCGGGCTGAGCGCTCAGGGGGCGCTTTAACTGCAATACGAGCCCAAATTGTTTTCGGCGAATCCCTCATTATTCCCCAGTGAATAGCAGAAGGTGGCGGCGGGATGGCCGTAGAACTTAATGATAATAATAGCCTTCATCGTCACACAACGGGTGGGAGATCAACACGGAGAGGACTCTGGCTCCCCGCTACTTTGCCGTTCATCCGATCTCAGACAACGATCAGCATGGTTCCTCAATATCAAGAATCCTTTAGGATTCCAGCAGATCCGAAGATCTGCAAGGTGAAGAGCAATATAAATATTGAGGTCTTGGCTCCCCGTCTTGTTCAATCTTGGCAGCACCTTCATCTCCAATTACACAATTACGGAATTTAATCAAACTTGAACTTCACATTCGTTAAAACTGTCACAAAAATGCGCACTTCTTTCATTTCAGTAATTGTTGGCTTTGCAGCCTTTGCAGCTGCTAGCCCAATGCCCGAGCCTACCGCGCCACCAGCCGTGAGCGACTGCACAATTACTGTTACACACTTCGACCTTGGGTTCACTGGCGACTTCCAGCCCACGACAACCATCACACAGTACAACAGCACAGTCACTGTACCAAGCCCCGTCGACTGCCATGGCTGTGCTCACGTTACAACTGCCGACGCGCAGGCTCCTAACTGGGGTGGCCACGGACCCGCCTATGAGAAGGTCATCTACGTCCCGGCCACAGTGCCTACGACGGTGACGTCGCCGGTTTGCGCCACACCAACGGCTTTTTAGAGCAAGAATGGGATTAATGAATGGTTTGAAAGCAATGGGATACAGGAAACAGACCATATTCAGGACGACATGGGATCCATCTGTTAGCATCCGGAGTTAAAGGTTTATTTGGCAGCTTGTCTTGTCCAGGGAAAGGAGAATTGCAAATTCAGAATATCAATAATAGCCCTTTGACGCATTTCTGTGTCACTTCCATGTCTCTGCCAGGTCTCCGCCATGTCTTTTCCGTGTTTGGTGGTACAGTGCAGCTAATTACTTGCAAAATCCATGCGAACCGAGCTGGCTTCAGCAGTATTTAGATGAAAACCTTTTCCATTGGTACAGAATGTTCAGACTTCTATCTGAATCATCGCAAACATTGCAAGAGAACGTTCGGCATTCGAGTGCCGGGTTGCTTATGCTGACAACGGCCGAAGCGAGTAGGCCCGCGCCGGTGTCTAAGACAGTAACGCTCGCGTCGAGGCTCATCATGATCTACACGCCGGATGTCAGCATTTAGACGCAACCAAGCCAAGGAAATGAGAAACGGAAATCACCATTAATAGGTTCAAAGCTCAATATTCCTGCAACGTGTCACGCCGTGCAACTAACGGACTACTCGGGAGTTCAACGCTTCAATGCCCCCGCTTTGCAGCCTCTCGTCAGCTGTCTCTTGCTTACACGAGCCGGTGAAGATCCCGCTCTGCCTCCGCCTCAAGTCCTCCTCGATCAGTGGAAAGAAATTCGGATCCTCGGCAAACATGGCGTCGAACTTCCGCTTGATGTCTTCAGGAAGCTCGGGCGAGTTTTCACTATCGCTCAGCCAGATCCGGATCAGATGTCTAGGATACGTGATGTCCTCGGTAAAGCCGCGGCGTGCATGTTGAAGGTGAAGATTGTTCACCCTAAATTGGTCTTAGTCAGAGGGAGAACGGGTTCGGGAAGGACTTGAAAGCAACATACCATTCAATATCACCTACTTGAAGGTCTGTCTTGAGACTGTACTCGTCGGCCACCCACTGCCATCTCGCAAAGGCCTCTCGCTCTTGGAAGGACAATGGTGGGTAATCCGCATCCCGATCGGGCATCTACCAATCGTCAGTCACTTCACTGCACTTATCATCTTTTAAGACTCACCTCTCCATAGCCAATGAAAGTCCGTGTCGAGAAATTGAGAAATAGGCGGCCGCCTTTGTTGTGAACCAAATGCACCCCATCGTCAGGTATGCCGTTGCTAAGTATAGTGAGAATCGTCCGATTTGTGTTGGGGGACAGACGTACGCTCTCCAGCGAAACTTCTTCTCGGCCAGAAGCCGGACAATGTCAGGTCGATGTATGGCAAGATGGTTGTACACTTGTTCAGCGCTGACGACAGTCGATGCACCTCCGTGACCTGAAAGGCTCACAGCCATGAGTCCCACTACATCACTACCGGCGTCGCTGTGAAAGAATTGTGCGTTGGTGTCTTGAGCAGAAACATAGATCTTTCCACGGTTTTCTGGGTCCAAATGCGAAATGCTCTGGCAATTGTCAGTAACCCATTGACGAAGGCGGCATGGATATTTGATGCACACCTTGATGTGGCATATTGCTCGGTCTGCTCCCTGGTTGAGACGTCGATCACCGACCCAAGCATTGATTCCGAGAAACGCAATGATTTGGTCCGTCTTGTCATACTTCTGGACCGGGAACCCTCTGAGAATCTGAACCCCGATGCCGTTGTAGATTTGATCGGATACTCCGCGCAGTATTGGCCCGAGGATGGGAAGCTGAAAGTTCGATCGACTAATACTGGAAAGAAGAAGGGATTGCTTCTTCCAATTCTGTGCCGACAGATATGAGATTGCCGTCTGGTCATTGAAATAAGGGCGCGCTCAACATGCTCTCACCTTGATGGCAGCATCTATCTCATCGATATGCTCTTGGGAGAGGTGCTTGATGTACTTTTCGGCTGCATAGAATCAGCATTCGCCCTTTGTCTCTGTTTTACGAGTACGTAACTTACGATGCTGTTCTAATATTGACCAGTCCACGTCTGAGGCCCAGAAAATTGAGATGGCCACCCCTTTGGAACTGAGCCAAAGCTCGAGGTTTCGGGGTGAGCTGCATTTGCCTCTTTCCATTCAAGCTTATTGAGCAAAAAGCCTGGAGCGTCTGAATAGAGCTCATACGGAATGATGTCGGCAGTCATGGCTGTATTGATAGGGTCTTCGTTGCCCAAAGACCTGGAGGCTCTGTCAGTTCCAAATGTTGCCCAATAGTCCGCGGTCAGACTCTCGTCATATTAAAGGAATTCTTCTCTTCATCGACCTCATGCTATAGCGCATTGGAATCCAGGTCGCCCACATTCCGGATAATGAGCGATAGTTGGTCATCAATTTGTCGGATGCACGATGGCGCAATTGTCAGGATTGATGGTAAATCGTCCTAGGCGGTCGGTACGACACGGGTGTTGCGCGGACATGCAGCAAGCCGGCTTTCGGCGCCGGTTTCTGTTAATCGACCATCTCTTCTCCAATCATCACATCTCTCTGCGTCTACTACCTAGGCGACGAATAGAGTTGGCGTGAAAGACCGATCCACAATGCCGGCATTGCACCATTCCTTGGGTGCCATGGCATCAAGAATGGGCAGAACTAGATAGCTCCGCATCGCTTCTTCGCGCTCCTGATAAGTAATACGATCTGCTTGCGTCTTGTTCAAGCCCGTCGTATCATCTGCGAGGCCTTCCAACCAGATCTGCAAAATGGCTGACAAGTCCAGTTTGACTCAGGATCAAGATTCATCGCACACCAAGCGAGATGACATTGTTCATAATGTTGTCGGTGATGTGGAAGGGGAAGCTGCTGGTCAGCGGAAACGTGGTTGGTTTCACCGAAGCGGTAGGTCTGAAGAACGAAAGCTTTTGCTGAAGCTCGACTTCTTCATTCTGTAAGTGTCCTGAGTGGACCCCACTTCGTTCACGTCAGTGACTAACATTAGAAGCTCCTGGGCATGTTTCGGATACTTCCTCAGACTTTTGGATGCTTCAAATCTTCGTAAGTACTTACAAGCCTGTCTGCAACGTGTACTTCTTACACGAAACCATCTAACCGCTATTACAGGAAACGCATACGTGTCTGGCATGGAAGAGGTAATACGTAGAAGACCACCACCCGTGGCGATTTCTTGTGCTAATAGCAACAGGATTTGGAACTTTTCGCCGATCAATACAATTATTTTCAAACGTTGTGGACAATAGGCTACACAGTTGGCATGATTCCAAGCCAAATCATCGTTACCCATGTCCGTCCCTCGATTTGGCTCCCATCTATCGAGGTAACATGGGCTGTCCTCACCTTCTGCTTTGCCGCTGTCAAGAACTATAAGCACATCTATGCCCTTCGACTCTTTCTCGGACTCACCGAGTCTCCCTTTTATGTCGGAGGCATGACACTGCTTGGAAGCTGGTACACTCCCAAGGGTAAACATTCTAGCTGCAAGCCCAGATATCCCCAACTAACGACTGAGCAGAGCTGGCCACTCGCGCTACCATTTTCTACTCGGCATCGTTCGCAGCCCAAATGTTTTCAGGATACCTTCAAGCAGCGGTGTACACTGGACTTGACGGCGTTCACGGAATACCAGGCTGGAGATGGCTCTTCATCATGTGCGGAATCATCAACGTCCCTGGAGCGGTTTGGGGCTTTTTTGCTGTCCCTGATAGTCCTTATGACACGCGTGTGTTTTACCTCAACGAAGAGGAGCGAGAACTCGCAAAGTCACGAGTAGTTGAGGTCGGGCGCAAAAGATTCGAGGGCGTGACCCTTAAAACATTCAAGAGCGTGCTTAGTCGCCCGTTTGTCTGGGTCTTTGTACTCAACTACATGTGAGTCATTCGTATTCGTAAATGTTTCTAGCTAACGCAACGGAGATTCTTCTGCATCGATACCTATGGTCTCGACTTTTTTGCGATCTATCTGAAAACCCTGAACGAGTACACGGTCCAGGAGATCAATGTGTGAGTAGCTAACAAGTACACTATTGACTTTTGGCTGAAACCTTTCCAGCATTCCCACAGCCGCGTACGCAGTCGGTCTCGTCGGCACAATCTTGTTTGGCCTTCTATCAGACAGGCTGGAAAATCGGATTTGGGTCGCACTCATCATTACCTCCTTGAACTTCGTCACATGTGTTGTCTTGGCCGTAGTTTCGTCAAAGGCGGGTGCGTTCTTCGGGTACCTCGTCAACCCGGCTACCCTCGCCTATGGGCCTGTAATCATCGTAAGCAGATTCTCATTCGTTTCTCTTCATACACAGATGCTGACTCGGGGGCAAGTCTTACCTTGGCGAAACCTTTGGCTCTTTGGCGGATGAGAGAGCTCTCATTCTTGGAATCGCTCAAGCTTTCGGTGCGACTTTCAACGCTTGGGTTCCCCTTCTCATCTTCAATACGGGAACACAGACGCCCTACTTTCGAGTAGGCTGGATAACTTCATCTGTTTGCGCCGTTGCTCAGGCTGGGGGTATACTGCTATTGGGTCACTTCGGTCGAAAGGTTCAAAAAGCTGCTGTTGATACCTAACTTGATTGCGTTGATTTACTGCAGCTGCAACGGTAGTTAGATAGGGTCTGCAACGGGTACTTCATGGCGTGGATTGATGGATAAGGCTTTCGAGAAGGCGTCAAGGCTTTCCAAATGATAGAAACTCTAGAGGTCTATGTCTAGCGCTTGAGTCTGATAGTTTACTCCTCGCTCTGATGCTGCGTTCACAGCAATTTCTCCTCCTCGCTTAAGCCAGCCTTCCATGCTCTATAGTCGAAGCCCAGTTGCTCCAAAGTCGTGACCTCGTGTCTCTTCTCACCCAGCTTCCTTGATGCGATCTTGATGAGTGGGAAGCGCTCTCTCGTCCACCGCTTCTCATCATCCCAGAATGGTGGAATCTTACCGACGCCATCGTTCTCTAGTCCCTCTCGCTTCGCAGCCTCCAGACTCCGAGCGTGGAGCATGTTGATGTAGTCTAAGTCTTTCGGGAAAGCGAGGTTGTGAAGCATCTTGCTTTCTCCCTTATCTTTCAGCATCTTTGCTTCCCACTCCCTCATCTCAGCGGTGCTTGGCAGGGGCAATCTGTCTGCCCACGCCCGTGCAACGAATGCAGCTTGACCTTCAGCAACAGGAAAGGGGACGATGCGTTGCGGAATACCTGCGAACGCCAACGTCGGATCATCGATGTAGAGAAGGTGCTCATATAAGTTGCGAGCGTAGGCGCCGTCTGTGACGACTGGCGGGGAGAGGTCGCGGAGGAAGGGGAAGCTGTAGAAGTAGCCTGTGCAGAAGACCACACCATCAACATCGGACTCAATGTCGCCATTGGCCAGGCGCACTTTGCGGCCTTCTGGAATGAATTCGAGGATCTCGGGCACCATCTTGGCCCATGATGAGCGGTCTTCTGCTGGGGTATTCGGGATGGTCTTTTCAGACACAATTATGGGGAGTTTGCAGACTGTGGAGATCTGGGCGCTTAAGTCGATGCCGGAAGCTGAGTTGCCGACGACGATTACTTTCTGGATGATCAAGTCAGTCCACGGTTCGCACAAGTGAACGTTGGGTGAGACTTACCTTGCCCTCATACTGAGAAGGGTTCCTGTAGAACTTGGAATGGGAAATGGTGCCAGGATGCGCCTTGTCAAAGTCGGCGAGGCCTGAAATATCCGGGATAAAGGGGTCGTTGTAGTGGCCGCTGGCGACCATCACCGCATCAAACTGGGACTTCGCTGTCTCATGCGTCTTGAGGTCTTGTGTCTCAACCTCCCAGCATACTTGGCTACCACTCTGTACCTTCTTCAAGCTCAAAACCTGCGTCGATAGTGAAATGATGGGCTTAAGTTCCTCGGCATAGTCTTCAAGATACTTCTTCACGGTCTGGTGAGGAGGGAATAGCGAGGCAGTGGAGGGGAACTTCTTGTCGGAATAGTTCATGAGCGTATGCGGGATGTTGGTCTCAAGAAAGTCATAGACTGGCGACACGAACTGCTTGGCCTCATGACCTTCAACGGCAATAGCCGTGTCCGGGTTTCTTGTGGGCTGTGTTCTCGGGATGCTGAAGTCATTGTCAATGACGCTCAGGGAGCTGTACGTCCAAACGCCGCCGACGGTATCTCTTTGCTCGAAGATTTGGACTTTGGAAAACTTCTTCTCGGCCAAAAAGTATCTACAAGCCGGTGATTAGCATCGAGGTACTCCGGGGCTGGCTCGGTCGGACGACAGCTTACTTCGCGGCGGCGAGACCGCACGGTCCGGCGCCGATCACGGCGACCCGGTCGACATTGAGCTTATCCTCCGTGTACATGGGCGACATGGCTGCGGGGTTTGACCGGATCGGTGTGGGACGGAATGTGGAAGAGTAGGGTTGGAATGATGATGAGGGGTATCGTAGCGCCGATGAACAGCTCGGAGGAAGCCTGTGAAGAGAGGAGATGACGGACTTAAATGAGTAAACACCCGTGAAGAGTTGTCTACGCTGGTGCAAGAACATCAGGCGATTGCATTCCCATATCTTCAGATTTCGGCAATAGGCACAAACCACTCATTCAGCTGGTGCAATCATGCTTTGCAATCGGACGAAAGGCCCGCTGGGATGGCGAGGCGAGAGTGACGGCCGACACTAATCGGCCTTGGCCCGACTGGCGCTATTGTCTGAGTCGCGCGAACACTGAACTGTCTGGTGGGACTATTACATACACGCATCCTTCAGCCGGACTCCGGCTGCCGGAGACAAGCGGTCTTGGGACGAACAGCAGTCTCATGCAAGTCATATACTTCCCCGTCTTACAATTCTCTTGGCAGAGACTCTATCATTCATAGAGACATGAAGCTTCTGTTTTCCCATGTTCGCCAGTGATTGTAGCACGCACTTGTCTCCCATAAAGTCGCAATCCGGCCACCTAACCAGAAAAGAAAATTCTTCAGCAGTACTAAGTCCGAACGACAGATCCCCGACAGCGGGGCAAAACATGGGCCATCTACTGGACAATTGTCCCTGAAGAAAGAATTCTCATTCGTCGACCCCCTCAGCCGATAGAGATTGCGTGCTCTGCGCCCGTTCGAGTCGTGCTTCTGTTGATTGCTATCAAACTGACTGCCGAAATGCCTGGGTCGTGCTAGCTGCCGGCGCAAGGCTTGAAAAAAAAATATGCTATCGGATCTGCGCGGACTGGACAGGCTGGCTGGAGTGCAACGCTGAAAGGGGGGAGAGGAAAGATTCGCACTCTGCAAAGATGCTGCGTTCTCTACGTCGACATACATGATAGAGATAGAAACGGATTGTTGCAGCATTACCACCACGTCGGAAGGGCCTGGCATCCATCCATGGCCTGAAGAGCAAGCTCAGCATAATAGCGGAGAGAGCCCCGACTCCGACTCAGATCGCCCCCACGACTCCTGGATTCCAAGCCATTCGATCCCCCTATCATCTATGCGCCTGCGACGCGCCCGCGCACAGTGACCGACCGACCGATCGTCCACCTTCCGACTCGAGACGGGCGTTGCGTCGGCGTCTCGCCGTCTTCACTGGCAAACCCGTCGCAATGTCTCCCGAACAGATCAAATCCAACATCCACCGCTTCCGCGTCCGACGAACATCCCCATCGTCTCCATCCACTCTCCGCCGCTCGGCTTCTCCGCCCGTGCTGCCTCGCGCATCTCTGCCACCACCGCAGACATCACCAGCGCCAGCTGGAGGAGCCCCGGATATCACTCCCGATGTCTCATCTTCAGAAGTGGCCTCGGCAGCCTTAGGGACAACATCTCTGCCGCCCCCTACGCCTTCGATACTGCCAAGTCCTATTGCTGCTGCCCCTGGACTTCCTTCGGGCGGCCCTGTTCCCAATGTCGCCAACGCCACCACCTCGGCGAACACGGGAGTGGCGGCGTCCTCGCCTAAGGCACCCCGCGACATTCCCGCTTGCGACCGGTGCCGTGCTTTCAAGAAGAAATGCTCACGCACATTTCCTATCTGCACGTTATGTGCCAATGCTGGACACAAGTGTTCTTTCTCCACACCAGCCGCGTCGACGGCAGCTCAGACGCATCACCTGAGGGCGAGGATTGAATGGTTAACACGATACATCAACGAAAGCCACCCGGTTCCTGGAGGCGGGGTTGAGCATCTGGATACCGGAACGGACCTTGTTTCGCTCTTAGGGTCTTCGCCTGGTGCCCTTTCCCAGCACCAAAGCCAGCAATTGGATATAAACCCATCAACGCCGGCAAATGGAGCCACGCCTGGATCCGCGAGTGTGGGGAGCAACCGAGGAGATGGGTTCACGATACACGGCAACACCGGGTCGGTTGTCTTTGATCAGCGAAGTTTGGCCGTGAACGTTGACTCGGAATCACCTTCATCGAGAGGGAACGATCATATGCGTGCTCTTCTTCAGCCGGCACCAGAGCCAGGGAGGATACTTGGTATTGAGTCTATCCGGGATGGAGGCTTCTCGTCATCGAGTTTGCCACGAGATGCTATTGCTCGTCGATTCGTGGACGCATATTTCCGGAACGTAAATCGAGCATATCCATTCGTGAACAGGTCTAAAGTTCTCAGGGACTTGGAGAACTTGGGCGAGTCTTCGAAACGGCGGCGAGACTCAGATACGACCTTGTTGTACCTCATCATGGCCATCGGCTGTACTACCTTGCAGAGAGCAGGCCAGATACCGAACGACACGACGTCCAAGTTCGACGTGGCTTATGCCGACATTATCCAAGAATGTTTAGCTCGTGAAGACCTCGAGTCAATCCAGATTCTGGTCTTGGTGGCATTATACTCTCTCTTTGATCCGAAGGGCATCTCGACGTGGTCAATAGCTGGCATAGTCTCCCGCCAGGCGATGCTGCTAGGCCTGAGCCGCAGATCTTCTGAAGACAAGACGCTCTCTGCTATGGATATCGAGCTGCGACATCGTCTCTTCTGGAGCATCTACGTTCTGGATCGGATGATGGCTATCTCATTGGGCTTGCCAGTGGCCCTTATTGACGAGAACATGGATGTTCCATTGCCCGGGCTGACGATTGAAGAATTCGCCTCTCCAGATCGGCAACACTTTGCCTCTATCCTCCAGACAAACCGTCACGTCATCCAGTTGAGGCAACTAGAAGATCGAATTCTCCGCCAGATTCACACACGAAAGCAGTCCGACGTCGCCGCTCTCTCGCAGGCTGACCGCCGTGCCATCGTCCAGGACATCAGATCAGAGATTGAGAACTGGTACAGCAATGGCTGCCTTGTGTCTCCCTTGGAGCCAGACAACGTGCCGATCCATAACTCGGTCACTTGGTTGAGCGCGCGGTACTACCATCTTTTGCTCCTGCTTCACTATCCGTGCCACTTCAACTCCTGCGGCTCTATCGTGTCCGCGGTCGAGCTCTTGCGCTTCGCACAGAAGCACCTTCAATCGACTTCGGTCCTTCTCCAGCAGCGCCAGCTGCCACTGAACCGCGTCACCCTATGCCGTTTGTTCCCTGTCGGGTTGGTCCTTATCCACAGCTTCATCGCCTGTGCCGCAGAGTGCACGTCGTTCTCAGCCAGGGACGAGGTCGCCGTCATCGTCAGCATCCTCGAAGCCTTCCCTGAGGGCTGGACCCACGCGCGACAAGCAGCACACGTCTTCCGCCAGTTCATGAGTCTGATCTCAGGCGTACCCAACAACGGCTACACCACTCTTCACTTCCCCGGCAGCAGTAACAACATGTATGGCAATAACGGACAGATGACCTCGTCGAGGGAGTCATACCAGGCGATGGTCCGTCCAATGATCACAAGTCTAGTCACTCTGATGCAAGAAGTACTTGGGAGGTCTACTTGTTACGCTTTCCATGAATGGCCCGATGATTGCGCCGGCCAGCCACCTACTACGACGGGCTTCAGGGGGCAAGCTGCTTTCTCGCCGACAGGAACACGACACTCGGCCGTCGCGGGAAATGAGGACTCTGCTATGGACTATGGATGGGGGTCGTTGGAATTAGGATTTCTTTGAATGCTTGTAGCTACTACTGTCGTCCTTTAGCGTTGCGCCCCTGCTTTCAGATACCACGCATCTTAAATTGAACAAAACAGTCATTCCTGAGCTGTGACGAAGTAGGAACCATCAAAATAATTGACGTCCGTGGATTTAAATGTTCAAGTGTCTTCGGATCTTGGGGAGCACCACTTCCGGCTTCTCTGCATGCACTCCATGATTCGCGTTCTCAACCATGAACAACTCAGCCCCAGGGATCTTCTCGGCAATCAACTTTGAGTTTTCTGTACTTGATGTCAGCTTGTGATTTACTTTGGATGCTAACGGAGTTTTCAGTCACGCTTACCTGGAGGGCAGATCCAGTCCTTGTCACCGACAACCACCAACGTCTTGGCGGTAATCTGTGACAAGCGGTCTGTGTAGTCGAAGTACTTCTCCTTCTCTGAGTATAGATCATCTAAAACATGGTCAGTTTACTAAAACGATTCTCCGCTGGCATTATTGGCTTACTGTGCGATTCAGCCACATAAACGCCGTCCAGATTGCTCTTCAGCGCCGCATCCGGGTCAAAGACCTCCCGATAGAGTGGCATCATGGCGAAATAGATCAGCTGGAACTCACGATCACTCTCGTAAGCTCCGAAGACCTTGTTTCTCAGCATGTCAACAGAGAAGCTGGGAACTTTATGTATCCTCTCTTCCAGAGTCTTGATCGCCCCGGCCTCATCTGTATGAGAGAGTCAGTCATAATAGCAATGGTGCGTAGCGCAAGAGCTCACGGTGATGAGATGCAGCAGTGCCTCTGAGAATCAAGTGCGAAACTTTAGGGGCGTATTTGATCGCATAGTGCTGCGCCAGAAAGCCGCCGAAGCTTCCACCGCAGATGATGACTTGCTTATCACCGGCAAAGTGCTGCCTTACGCCTTCGATGTCGTCCACGATCTGCTCGAATGTGTACGGCTTGGTCAAAGAGCTTTGGCCATGTCCGCGGTAATCGAATGACAAGACTCGAATCTTGTCACTTAGCTGGCTGTAGACCTTGAAGTCCGACCTATGATCACCTGAACAGCTGTTAAGCTGTGGAAAGTCACTGACAGTAGAGAGGGCCCAGGCTCACCCATTCCCCGGCCACCGTGAAGAGTTATCATGAGAGGTGCGTTCTCTGGACCGGCAACACGGTATGCCAGTCGGGCACCGTTGATATCTACGAAGTCAACCATGGTGAGACACAGTCCGGCGGGTCGGTTGAGTCAAAAGTCGGTGAGTTCAGCTCGATGCTTTGTTTTCAATTGAGTTGACACGCAACCGATATGCAAGTCTGGAAACCAGTCAACATCATGCCAGACGGCCAGGACATTGAATCACGCCTTAGCAGCGACATCTGAACCAACTCACCTGCCGCACTGAAAGCTGAAGCAGCGGGGTTTCGGGCTTTCAGAAGGCGAATGGGAGGTAAGCCGGGGACTGCTGCGCGTACGAGTAAGGGTCCGACGACCGGGCCAGCGACCGGAAAGCGTCCGACACAAACTACCCAAACGGGTAAAGAGGCAGGCCCCTCCCCGATACTACCATCAAAGGGACAAATCCACCGCGCGGCACCGGGGTAAAATTGTTGTTCTGGCGTTCCAAGCACCCGGTCTTTTGCTGAATGTCACTGAGCGGACTGCCGATGTCGTGCTCGGCCCAGAAAAAATCGTTATCCAATCATTGTCGGGCTATCGGCCGCCTTGAGAACGGTTCAGGAGAGCGGTGGCTGTCATAAAGATCTGCTGCCCAGTCACCCCCAAACCTTCACCTTCTGTTAAGGGCCTCACCGAGCAGCATTCCTGGGTCCGACGCGTGCGTTGTGCGAAGCGGTGCTTCTCCTTGTCTCCGAACACCCGAGTCATTCGCTCGTCACACAGCCGAGTCAAACATGGCGCACCTCGACAACAACGCGTCGAACGCGATCAAGGCGGTCGACCCGGTCGACCGGGCCCACGACAAGGACGGCATTTCGACGATGTCCGCTGCCGCCGCTGCCGATACTAAGCCGGAGCCCCCACAAGAGCCTGAGCAGGCCGGGTGGTTCCACTGGCATGAGCCGGGCACATCTCCCGAAGAGAAGAAGCTCATCTTCAAGCTCGATTGGTTTCTTCTGAGCTTCGGTTGTTTGACGTATTTCATCAAACAGGTATGATGCTTTCGCCAAGGTTCTTACGCTCATCACTGATTTCATACGAACAGCTCGACCAAAACAACATTTCAAATGCTTATGTGTCCGGCATGAGCGATGAGCTCGGCTTCGGCCCTGGCAACGAGCTTTCTTGGATGAACACGTACTTCAACATCGGCACCATCATCGGCGGATCTTTCGCTAACCTGATCATCACCGTTGTCCGCCCTCGCTACTGGTTGCCAGGCTGCCTCTTTGTGTGGTCGCTCTTCGTACTGTTTCTCTTCAAGTGCAACAGCGCGCACCAATTCTACGTCCTCCGCTTCTTTATCGGCCTGTTCGAGTCCAGCGCCTGGCCGGGTGTGATGTTCACCCTCGGCTCTTGGTACCGCAAGAGCGAACTTGCCCGTCGTTCTGGTCTGTTTGTCATGAGCGGCGTCTTGGGTCAAATGTTCTCTGGATACCTGCAATCCGCCCTTTACACCGGAATGGGCGGCAAGGGAGGTCTGTCGGCGTGGAGATGGCTCTTCATCTTTGACTTCATCCTCGCCATTCCAGTCGTTATCTACGGCGTTGTAAGTTGACAATTCCTTCCGCGCTTTAGTATGCATGTGCTGACCTTTCTGTCAGATTTGCTTCCCTGACACTCCACACACCACCCAAGCCTTCTATCTCAGCGACTGGGAGAAGGAGCGTGCCCGCCAGCGCATCGAAGAAGAGGGCCGCAAGCCCGTCGGTAAGATGAACTGGTCCGTCATCACCCGCGTCTTCGGCTCATGGCAGGTCTACGCCTTCACCGCCGCCTACTGCTTCTGGACCCTCACCTGCGGCTCCTACATCATCCAGTACTTCACTCTTTACCTTAAATCCACCAAGATGTACACGGTGCCTGAGATCAACAACATCCCAACCTGCGTCGGCGCAATCAACTTCGTCTTCATGGTCTCGACGGGTTACATTGCCGACAAGATGCGCAGCCGTGGCCCGATCTGCTTTGCGGTCGGCTGTCTGTTGACCTTTGTCTACGCCGTGCTCACCGCTTGGACCGTTCCTCATATGCTTCGGATGGCTGTCTTTATCCTTGCAGGATGTTACGGCTGCTACACGCCTCTGCTGGCTGGTTGGGCAAACGAGGCATGCGGTGGCGATCAGCAGAAGCGTGCCTTTGTCTTGGGGTTCATGGTATCTGTTGGACAGGCCGTTGTCATTCCGTTCCAGCAGCTGCAGATGCCCAGCGGACAGGCTCCAGCTTTCGCGAAGACACATGGATGGGGCAGTGCTCTTGCCTTCGTCATCGCATTGACAGTTTGGACCGGTGTTGGACTTCCCTTATTGCAGAAGTGGAGGGAGTCGAGAGTAAAGGTTAGCACTCATGAGAGTGACAGTGATGAGGCTTGAGCTTGCGTCTTATGCGATATGTGCGACTAAGAACTATGGACTCGCAACGAAGATAGGGATAAAGCTAGTGTGTAATACAATATCTGGGACAACAATATGTTCAGTCTGTCTTCATTCTATGCTCAATCGATCTTTTGCGCTTCCCATCAAATGCTATGCCAGTTGACCGTATGCTAGTTCAGATGTGCCCAATTACCAACAAACGCCCGACTGGGTATGCCCGAAACTTGCAATATCGGTCCACCCTGGCGCCGTCTTTGTGATGTTCATAATGACGCTAGCGCAATGCCCAGCATGCTCCCACGCATGCACTACCATGTCTGCCTTGGTCCCAAGATTCAAAGATGCGGCTGCCTGAAGAAGCAAGTACATGCAATGTGTCATATGATGTCCCACAGTCGTCCACGCTGGCGTCAAGATATCCAGCCCATTCAGCTCTTCCTCGGATATCTTTGCCCCAGGCTTACCGTCCTCGTCTCTGTAGAAGACAAACTCTGGTACATCACCATCCAGGGCCTTGAAGACAGCCTCCTTCGCCGGTTCGAAATCAGCTGCGCAATGTGGCGACATCCATCTGTTGTGAAGTTTGTTGAACGTGCATCCTCTTTTCTTGGCTTCAGCTGTTGTTGGACCGCACCAGTAGTGGCCTTCAGCTACTTCCGCTTGTTTCATCCATTTCAGGACATTGTCTGTGCCTTCGTCTGGCTGGGGATACCGTGGAGGCGGCTTCGAAGGGAACAGAAACCAGGTGACCAACAACACTACTATCAAGAGTCCGGAAAAGCATTGCCATCTTCGTATCGTGGTATCTTTTCTCCGAAGCTCCAAGGTAAGTGCAGATGCATCTTCTGTTTGCCCATCTGCATCTTCCACTGGTGTGTAATTGGAGTTTCTCAGAAAAGAAATTGGGTTCCAATGTCGTGGGCCCCTTTGTCTGTCGGCATTGGAGTGCCCGTTTAGTGCGTTGTACATTTCGGAAGGTTTCGAATCCTCGTCTTCGTCGTATGTACCCATTGTGTATTTGGGTGGTTGATCGTCGGTTGGGAGGATCTAAAGTCAGGTATCAGTCAGTCGTTTAGGCCATTTTACTATTATAATACCAACTTCCATACCTTCAGGTTGTACAGAAGCAACAGCCTGCAGAGTAAAGACTTACGTTGGCCTTTGAGCAAAATCAACAACTGCCCAGTTATCAGTAGGAGGGAAGAAGTCGCCTACAAAGGGCCTTTGACAACGGTAGCCAATGACGCAGCGACCTTCAAACTTATGAACGGCCCATCATATTGCTGAGAGGAGTGCTGCTATCCAGTAGGACCCTTGTCGGTCTCTCATTGTGACATTTCGGACCGAGACTCTGAGGGTTCGGACCGCCCATGCAATCAATCGAACCCACTCAGAAACCTTGATTGACATCTCTCATCAAGGTCAGCGTTCGAGGCAAGACACGACTTGATTTTTGGCCTCGCGTTCGCAATTGACTCGTCTTGAGTGGGCAGCTAGTAAAAAATGCGAAAATGGTATGCATCAATTGAGAAAGTCGAGTTCTATGAAATCCGAAGGGATGGGACAGCTGTGGAAACCGTAATCTTAAAGAACAAGCGCTAGAATCGACATGGAAATGTTCCACGTTTTCTTTCACGCCTAGTTGAAAGATGCTTCTACTGTCCTATTGACAATCACGGTCTCGTCGTTGGTGCACAATTAGCCATAGGCCGGAGGCGCATCACCTATCATGTCGGCGAGACAGTTACTCCACGAGACTGCAATCTAAGCGTCGGGTGCAGATGCATTGCGCCCAAGCCATGTCCCTCAAATTCTTGGATACTGTTCCTCAAAGTCCAACCCATGACGGATCTCTAAATACATCAGGGTCTTCACCCAACCCCCGATCTTCGGCAGCTGAATGGGTCGAGGTATGCGGGGAAGGGGGGACTCGCAGTGAAGTTGAGGGGACGCATCCCTGCTGATCTCAACTCCGCATCGTCCTCTCATTTTCATTACCGCATTGGGGAAGGCTCCTGGTCGCTGCACAACCCCACATCGCTGCATGGCGAACTTATGACACTCGAGGAGTCAAGTCCTAAGTATCATCTTCGGATTGGCTGTCATGATCTGGACTCTCATTTTCATTTCTGAAATAGGCAGTGAGCTATTGTGGGCTTCTTCCTAAAGAGCTATGAGCTTCTGTAGCTTAGATTCGGTTTCGGCTGATCATGGTTCCATCTAGTGCTGCGACAAGCCCACCTCCCTCGGTAGAATATGAGTCAAATGAGCCGATGAAAACTGGTATGGCTGTGCCTCAGAATTTGGCATTTTGCGAAATCTAAATAAAAAGAGGAGGCTCAGGGTGCCTTCGATTCGTCTTGATCATATTTCTACATTGTCTCGGTCACTTCTACCACGGCTGACTATTTTGTCTCGCAACTCCAAGAGCGCAATTTCCACAGCTTCCTCAGACCAGTTCATCAACAGAGATCAGCATGTTCGACGTCGTCGTTGTTGGTGCCGGCCTTAGCGGCCTTCAGGCTGCCTACTCTGCGCAGCAGGCAGGATTATCTGTCGTCGTTGTCGAGGCGAGAAATCGCGTTGGCGGCAAGACATGGAGCGTGCCCTTGGCATCTGGCCGAGGATATGCGGATCTTGGAGCTGCCTGGGTCAATGAAAACACCCAACCGCGGATTACCAAGTACATCCGAAAGTTCAATCTTCCCATGGTTGCACAGCGACTAGTCGGAAAAGCAGTCATGCAAGTGTCCGAGAACGAGAGGATCGAGTTTCCATTTGGCATCACACCCGAGGTGAGTGGACGACCAGCATATCGTCATGTTATTGTTTGAGACACGGCTGATTGAGCGGTTGCAGTTCACTCCCGAAGAAAAGAAGAATCTGGAATTCATCCGAGACCACATCCAAGCCGAATCGCTGAAGGGAGAGACTCCTAAGAGAGAAGATGACAGCGTGTCTTTGGATCAATACGTGCGAAATCTGGGTGCGCTTCCCAAGACAATCGCCATGATCAATCTTTGGGCGAAGGTAATGCATGGTGTCGAGTCTACGGAAGAGTCTGCTGCTTGGTTCATCGACTACTGTCGTCGGAACAGAGGTCTCTTCTCGATTCGTGCTGATGACAAGACTGGTGGAAACTATCAGCGCTTGCATAAAGGTACATGATCATTTCTCATGGGGCATGAATTCGGACTGACCATGGTCGATAGGCACGCAACAAATCGCAAATGGCATTGCCGACCTGATAGGTCGCAGCAACATCCATCTTTCCGCACCCGTCGCGTCGATCGAAAATACCTCGTCCCATGTTACCGTTATCACTACCAACGGCCAACGTTTCGTGGGAAGAAAGGCCATTATCTCCATCCCAAGCACCATGATGCGTGACCTGAACATCTCTCCACCCTTACCTTCAAGACTGCGTGAAGTCAACGATTCTTCTAGACTTGGGCACTACAACAAGGCTATCTTATGCTACGACAAGCCATGGTGGAGAGATCTCGGATACAATGGCTTCTTCATGAGCTACACTGGCCCAATCACATTGGCTCGCGACACCAGTGTCGATGAGACGGGTTTCTACTCGCTGACTTGCTTCGTCAACGGCAAGTTCGGCGGAGAGTGGTCTCAGCTGCACCCCCACGAGCGTCGCAACGTGGTACTCAAGCAAGTAGCGAAGGTTTTCAATGTTGGGAAAGATTCGGAAGTCTTCCGTCCGATTGAAATCTTCGACCAGATCTGGAAGCATGAGCAGTACAGCAAAGGGGCACTGGCCCCGATCCAGGAGATTGGACACTACACGGAGTATGCCGATGTCTACGGCAAGCCCGTAGGCAACCTTCATTTTGTGGGTACGGAATACTCTACAGAATGGAAGGGGTACATGGAGGGGGCACTGTGTTCTGGAGAGCAGGGTGCGAAGGAGGTGATTGACGCCGTTCAACGTACTACACGTGCAAATCTGTAAGAAGATATGTCAAATGAGTATCGAAAATGCGACAAACGTGAGCTTCTTCCAGAGACCATAAGAGTTTACAATTTACAATTTGAAATGTTCAGGTGCTGCCACTCAAGCCATGTCTTTGCCCCCCTAAGTATTTACATGATGAAAACCCGCATACTCGGAATCAGTGCTGGCCAATTCGTCTCGCTCCCACGTCCGGTCTGGTCCCAGACACTTCTCAATAACTCTAAGGCCTTCAGTATGTTCAAAAACTGGTTACGATGATATTGCCGTAGCAAGAACTGTTCAAAGAATGACTGTTGCTCGTGATTGCGGCATTCCAGAGCGGCAATGAAGGTCGGCCAGACAAGGCAATGTTCGCCAACAGACCCGTCAGGTAAAGATTCTAGACCTTTCTGGTACGAGTTAATTAGTTCTGCCGAAGATTCTCCCATGATACTATCTCCCAAAGCGCGGTTCAGGTAGATATTGAACGCCTGCTGGCGAAGGTCCGCCAAGTGGTCGAACGTAGAACAGTAATCAGGGTATAAGCTGTGGTAGTAGTACAGACAATCGAAGCTTTCCTTCCCATGATACATGATGGCATCGACTCCAGATTCCTGGCTTAGTAGCGGTGCAGCATAGACTCTCATCCTGTGGATACGTGTCAGTGATATGCTCAGTGGAGTAGGTCATCATGGAGGCTCACTTATGAATCTGCCGCAGGAGAAACCCGCCCATTTCCGCACCGTTCTTTATCACATCCTCTCCTCCGACTGCATCGATGGCCGATTCTAACATTTGAAAGACGATAGGGAAATCCGATAACCCGTTGACCATCACAGAAACAAGAAGAACCATGATTGCGAGAATGACAAACTGTCTCGTTTCCTTGTCCCAGTCCACCAGATCTTTTCGATTCAACAGTTGATGAATTGCCCGCGTATAAAGCCGGTACGGGTCAAATTCAGACTGAATAGCAGCTTTTCCGGCAATATGAAAGGCTGACACAGCTAGCACAGAGTCCATTATCATTTCGTTGGTCCATGCAAGAGGAAGAACCAGATGCCGCCAACCGTTGAAGCAGTCATCAATGACAACCATCTCAGGCGCGATGGATTCGGAAACTTTTCATTGTGTTAGTATCTCCACGGGGCCATTTCATCCATAGAGCCTTACAGTGCGCGATCAAGAACTCTTTCCATGGCTCGAGTATGCTCAAGCTTGCCAGCACAGCCGGTTTACGGGGCCTGACGACCGCCTCAACTTCAGTTGTTGTTGAGGATGATGCATTTTCGGCAACATCCTTTCCTTCGACTGCGTTATTATTTGGGACCTCTGGATCGGAGCCTTCATCGTTCATCCGTGGACTTGTCTGTAAGCAAGCATCTATCAATGCGTCCTGCTGGGCAGTGTCATAGATGTCCAGTGTAGAACTCTCCCAATAGATGGCTTCCCAAGAATCATGGGGCTTTTCATGTTCCGAGGTAGTAGCATGACAGTTGTGATATCGAAGTCTCGACGATGTACTCGTTGATGATTGAGCGAGTGCGTCTTTCAGCAGCGCACTCCGGTTTCCAAGAGATTGAGGCCTAGCCCTGCGAGAGAAGCCATCAAGAAACTTGTATTGCAGACCGAAACCACTGCACTGGATTCCTCGTGTTGTACATTTGAAGCAACTGGGTTTTGTCCCATCGCAGTCAATGCGGCGTTGGGAACATTCGTAACACCCTGTCGTTTGTCAGTCAAGTAATCCAATTTGAATAGTCACCACCTGAAAGATCCCTTCCGAAACTCACCCTTGACTTTGGGAACGTATTTCCTCTTTCTTCGAGCCATGAGATCTATCTGAGCATCCACATCGCCTTCATCTCAAGGTACTATCCAATGCTGAGGAGCCTATGACCTTGCAAAGGTGATGTCTGATGACAGGCGAGGAAGCGGGGTTGCTTAGACCCGTCGAGCCCCAACAACACATCCACCCACCTGACCGGGAGGGGAGCTTATCTCGCTTCCCCGCACTGTTGGCAGCTGGCCTGCGTCTTATGCACCAGGGTTTGCGGCAGTGTTAGTGCATCCAACGCGGCCCTTTCTCCGGAGATCGGCATGCTCTGCGTTATCTCGCACTATGCCCGAAAAGGCAATCCAAATGAGAGCCCAAAACCCAAACACAATTTGAAGATATGGTCAACTAGATCAACCAACTGGTTGGATGTGCGGTTTACATCAATACCTGCGGGGTCAATGTCTCCTATCAAACAGTCATGGTATATCATGAATATTTCATTGACGCAGGACACAAGACTCCGAGGTTCGGCCATCTCCTCCCGCATCAACAGAACGTTCTAGCACACGACATTAAGTGCGTCACACTACATCTTCCGTCCAAAGCAACTCCCCCTCAAATAACTATGGCAAGCCACCTCAGGCATTAAATTCTTACTGTAAATGTGAGGTACCAATGATTGGTTGACTGTGATTGGATTGCGTACAATTTACCTAATCCTACATACAATACTAACCTAGTAGACCCGTAGCTCATTTGGTTCGGACATGCTGCCAGTCTTCTGAGCCATACGCGACCTAGGGTTTGAGACAAGTTTACCATTACTCCAACTCCGCAATAGTAGCCTCCAAAAACTGCTTCTGGAGAGTCAAGAACTCCTTGGCTGCATCAACATCGAATTTACGGCCAGCGCGCTCCCGCTCTCGGAGCCTTTTCGCCCCATCACGGAAGCGTTCTTCAAGCACATCCAAACGGTAGTGACTCCACTGATAGTAGAGATCAGATCGAGTGCTGATAGGGCGAGAGCCTGTCAAAACAGTCTCGTCTCTGACCAGGGGACTCTTGGGCCGAAAGGCAGTGACCATGCTGATACGCTCCCGGCCACCCTTGGCCTTGAGGGCTTGGTGCTCAATGTAGCGGCCCTGCATGACGACCCCAGTGCCCTGGAGATAACAACTTGTCAAAGTCCTGCATGTATACTTTGTGAGGGGCAACAACCTACCATCGCTGGTCCGCGGACTTTCATCACCTCCCCTGTGCCCGTTCGCATAGCCGTCTCGCCTCCGATCATACCGGTGCAATCAGAAAGCATTGTGACGCAGACGAAAGCATAGCTATCCAGGTGCCAGGCAAAGGCGGACGAGTCATCGCTATTTTCGATCGCAGTGAGTTCAGTCGTGACATCGTTGATGGAGATGTTGACGTGGCCGACCTCATACTCTATGGCTGGGACAAGGTCCACACCGGCGACCCTCGAGACCGCGTTGAGAACTTCGGGGCTGTTCCAAGCATCGAATATGAAGGGACAAAGTCTGAAAAGACGAGTCAGCACCGCAGCATACTGACCAGATACCATTTACCCCGACTTACCTAGGTCCATATCCTCGGATCATGTTCTTAGCAAAGTCAGAGGTGAACTGGCAGTTTTGAAGGACGGGCTCGCTGAAGATCTCTGCTCTCATCTGCGCCACGGCCTCTGGTGTAAAGATGGAGAATGGGGAAGAAGCTGCAACCGGGGATATACCCTTTCCGCCGAGCCCGATTTCCTGCATGGTAAAGATGCGCTCTGGTTCGACAATGTTCAGGTGTTTCTTTGGATCGAAAGAGACTTTCTCTACATCTCTCACTTCGTCGATCAGAAAGTCGGGCAACCGGTTCGTGGGGCGCGTTGGCTCCTTGAGTTTCGGTCCCAGAACGGCCGGTGGAGCTGCAGGCATCAAGACTTCGGCGGCCATTGTGATTAGAAACTCTCCTTTGGATACAATTTTGCAGAGGATAACTTGAGGTTGTTCAAGAAGCTTGTTTTGAGAAAGACTACCCAGTATCTCGCAGAGTGGGAAGTGCTGATTCGAGTTTGGTTGAGAAAGAATGTTGATGGTTTTGAGAACGTGCTTGTTTGTTGACTTTATATCTGATCAAATATCTCCTGATGGTACCAGAAGTACTGGCACAACTCGACGTGAACAGCATTGGGCTTCCGCCAGAGTCTCACGGGGAGATAGTGTGTTTACGTTATGAGCGGGGTTGGGTTCACGCGGGGCAAACCCCGGCTGGTAAGATAGATGTCCCGCAAAGTCTAGAATATACCCGCACTAGCTGTTTCGAGGAATTATAATGAGACATCTTGAACATGAGTGGCTGCAACTTATCGTCACGAAACTAAAAAGATGCTGAGGGTGTCATCCCACCTCGGGCCGTCATGACAGGCCTAGCTACCAGACACCCTCAAACTCCTCTATCAATGACATGTGTTGCTGGCAACGCCGACTCCTTTCCACTGCCTGTTTGTTTCGTTGGCAGTATCATCTGTGCAACCCCACTATCCACATTACGATATCCCCATGATTCTGAGATCCGGGAAACGTCCACAAGGCCCCGCAACGGGCGCTTAAAGGCCGTACTTCTCGCCCCAGTCATGTAACCACTTGATGGAAGACATTGAAGATAGACATTCCCAACTAAGTAATGAAAAACGAAACCAAGAATCAGAGGTGTACGATCTAGACTCTGTTCTCTCAAATTCTATTGCGTTTAGTGCCATAGTCTTGGCCATTGTAATCGACGACGGCAGGTAAAGGGCAAGAAGTGACCACTGCCTGACTTTGCTCTCACCCGACCAACCAATTCTCTGCTTTAACGTCCGGGATTGACCCTCACAGCCCATACTAGCAGCCAATTGAGCATAACCAAGGCGCCGAGGCCCCAGAACGGAATACCAATGGCGTTGGTCTGCAGGCCCCAACTGAGGACCAAGCCGCCGATCACCGGCCCAAGCATACGAGCGCCTGCTGATGTGCTTGCAGCGATTCCATGCACCGTACCTAAAGCAGCCGGTGGAGCAGCCTCATTCACCAGCAAGATAGTGGCCGGTCCAACAAACGTTCGGGACAGCACCTGCGAGCTTAGCACGGCTGCCAAACACACCCAAAAGATATCACCCTTGCCAGGCAAAAGAGACAGAAATGGGATAGCGGTGTATGCCAGCAGACTGAACGGAAGGAAGAGTCGGTAGGAGGATGTAGCTCCGAGCTTCCCACTCACTGGCGGGAAAAGCAGGATCTGAAGAGGAAGGCCAACGATGCCAATGATGGTGTTCGCGAAACCTACTTGTTGTGATGTGAGACCAAGACCGCCAGTGAATCGAAATGGTAGATGCTTGTCGACGTTCTTCGATCTTGCGAGTGGCAAGATGATGAAAAGCATGGCGTTATATGCCGACGTGTGGAGTGTGCAGAGGAAATTTTGTGACAAAGTAAGGAGGACTTGATGAGTGAAGATCGACCGAGGAGCTTCGCTAGAAGCTTCGGTGTGCGTGCGACCAGCAACTCGGCCAACGGGACGATCCGACAAAAGATCTTGATCAAGACGGGTGTATTCCACTCCTTCTTTGGTCTTTAGACAGCTGGAAATGTAGCGACCAATCTCCCGGCCACGATCTCTGCTGTCGCGAAGGGCCACGTGTGTTTCGTCCAAGCCGAGAATCACTCCCATCGCAGCGAGGAACAGGAAAGATGCCGACATGAGATAGGGAAGAGCATACGGATACTCCATCATCCATTGAACGCCGTCGGGGCCGCCGATCCGGGAGCCGGGGCCGAAAAGATCCGGATGTGAAGTGACGGGGTCTGCAAGGAAGCCGCCGAGAAGAGGGCCTACAATGACTCCCACATTGAAACACATTGGCAACAGGAGGAACGCTCTTGACCGTAACCTAAGTAAGAGTTATTAGTTGGTTCAAATTTCAATAATCGCAGTTTTCGTTCTACGCACCTTTTATCATCTACTACTTCCGATATCATCGTCCGTAGGACGCCAACGTTGCCGTTCAAGGCACCGGCGAGGACTCGGAAGAAGAGCGCGGCCAGAAAAGATCTAGAAAAAGCCAAACCCAAAGATGACATGCATGTACCAAGTAAGCCCATGATGAGGACGTTCTTCCGGCCGCATCGGGGGCTATCGGCGATGTAGCCCCACCACATCCCGGTCGCGCACTGGGCAGCGGCGAAAGCGGATGTGAGAACGCCGGCCTGAGTTGCTATGGTTGCTTCCGAGAGGGTGTGGTCAAACCATTGTAGCTGAAAAAATAAGAAAGAAGCCAAGGATCTTTCGGCCAAAGGTTCCGCCAATCGTGCGAAGACGATCATGGCAAGCTGCCCTTTATGAGGTAAGGCGGCCCATGACACTGGCTTTTCCGGAGAAGGGGACCGGGCCCTGGGATGGGGGGAACAGGAGCCATATCCTCGGGTCCTCGAGCGCGATCTTTCCAGCGATTTGGACATTCTTTTGAGATTGTCAAGTTGAGATCCAAACGCGACTTGTTTTGAAAGGGTCTCGTGCGCCAGAGATAATCGCGGGAGACGGGACCATCATAATAAACAACACCTCAGTCCACTTCCGATATCGACATGGCCAGCCAGCCCCGCCGGCGTTTCTCAGGGTAAATGTGAAGAACCATGCAAAATAACATTTATTAGTCAAGGACCCTGAAAGTTCAACCTCCCGCCAAGCCGCGCAATTCGATCGCCTGTCGAGAACTCTGCACGCGCGCATCTAGCGCCTACAGATGTCCGACGTTTCGGCGAACCACTAACGACCGAGACAGTTGGCCTCGTATCGCCGGACTCCCACCAACGGAATACCCACTTAATGACTGGGGACCGTCGATCAGGAATCCTCTCACAGTGAGAGACTCGGCGGTTCTTCAACGCTTTGCTTTGAATGCTACTTCATGACAGACCGAATTCGTACCCCTTGATCGAATTTTCTCGCCACTGAATTGTTAATCGTGAAGACTTCAGGAAGAGACGAATGTTTGACGGCAGATAGAATACATGTGATCTGTTGGGCACGTGAAAGTCTCGAAGTTGTACGAGCTTAAACGTCTCCTCGTCTTTTCCTCGGGAATTTTCACGGGTTCTAAGACAGTTGGTTGCTTAAAGATGATGTCGGCAACCTTCGAAGTTGCACTCTCCCACGTCTGCCGCTCTTGCGAATCATGTCACTTGAGTCATTACCCGATGAGGCAGCATTCTTCCGACCACCCACTTCATCCGGGATGGCGCGGTGTAACGTGCTTCTAGACCGACGGCCTAGCCTGGTGACACTATCCGGGATCCAGCTTCCATCTGCCTTGGTCAGTCCACTGAGTAAATTTTGGTCAACCACGTGTGGCCAGGGATGTTCGGACCTTCGGTTTAATTATCTTATCAGATGAAAGGATCTGATATGAACGATCTGGAGGGGCACAACGACGAAGCTGAGCCAAGCTGAAAGCTGAAGGTTGCATGTTAAATAGTGTCCTGTCGCATCAGCTCTCCCGCCTCAAATCCCGTTCTTCACAGACTTCAATCTTGCGTCGCGGGTGCTACTCCCAACGTCATTCATTCACGTCGCTGTGTGCGGTCGGAGCCCAACCCTCTCGTTCAGCCAACATGGCCACCACCGCTCCCCTGGACCGCGATGCTGAGACAGCACGCCCAGCCTCCCTCCCGTCCGACGACGCAAACGAAAAGTCGGGTGTCGCGATCAACACATTGACCGCTGACCAAAGCGATGACGAAGACACCAGAAAGACTCAGGTGCCCTGGACTTGGAAGTTTGCGTCCATAGCCTTGGTTACGGCGATTGGTTTCGGGTCCCAATGGAGTTCCGGCATCTCGGGAGCCATGAAGAGCACCATCAAAAAGGAGCTGGGTATTAGCAACACCCAGTTCTCCCTGCTTGAGGCCAGCGAAGACTTCATGGTAACGGCCCTGATGCTTCTCAGTGGAATCGTGACGGATAGGATCGGTGGTGCTGGTAGGATATTCCCTTGGCGCAATTGTAGACGGACATGCTAACTCTGAACAGGCGCCATGTTGTATGGCAACTTCATCTACTCAGCAGGTTCGATTCTCGTCGCAGCGGCCGCCCAAACACGATCCTACAAGTTCATGGTCGCCGGCCGAGTCGTTCGCGCCCTGGGAGACATCGCTACACAGGTCGCACAGTACAAGGTCTTCTCGTCCTGGTTTGCTCCGAGCAACGGTTTCGCCTCCACGCTTGGTTTTGAGTTGGGCATCGGCAAGATCGGTGCATTTGCCGGAAAGTCATCTGCAAACATTATCGCGAAGCGAACAGGGAACTTTGCCTGGGTTTTCTGGGTGGCGGTGTTCATGAACCTGTTTACGAATGTCGTCACTGTGTTCTTTTACTGGTTCACGAAAGTGGCCCACAAGAAGTTCCAAGGTGTCCGCGATCCAGCCACAGGAGAGCAGCTCACTGAAAAGTCCAAGAAGTTCCAGCTGCGCAAGGTTTTGGAACTGCCGTGGTCGTTTTGGGCTGTTATGGCCTTTTCCCTCTTCGAAACTAGCACTGCTATTGTGTTTTTGCAGAATGCCACAGAGCTGGCTGAGCAGCGATTCGGCACCAGCTCTATCACTGCTGGATGGTACAGCGCGACGCTTCAATATGCTGGTAAGCATTAACTTCATTGAAAGTTTTAGGAGATCACCAGGCTAACTAAACTAGGTTTCTTCGTTGTTCCTCTTCTTGGGGTGTTCTTGGACGTCTTCGGCCAGCGCATCTCTATCCGTATGTCACCCACTCACCGCCCAACTTGATATGCTTCGGAGGTCTAACATGGGTTTCCAGTGGCATTCTGTGGAGTTGGCATGTTCACCTCCATGTTGTTGGTATGCTTTGCCAACAACACGACGGGTACTGCGGCGAGTTTTGGTGTCTTCGCATTTGCCTACTGCTTCGGTCCGGCCACTATCATCGACAGCACACGTACTGCGGTGTGGGACTCGTCGGTATTTGGCTCAGCTTATTCGCTGAAGATCACCATGAACAATGCGTACGTACCATCAGCCTCCTAATTCAACCCACTATCGGCGTAACATACTTACCAAGCTTTAGTATGAACATCATAGTCCGTATCGTGACCGGAGCAATCCAAGACGCGGACAACAACTCCTATGATAAGGTTACCATTGTCTATGTCATCTTGGCCGGAATCTCAGTTGTCGTGTCTATTGGCTTGTTCTTGCTGGCTCTCAAGTTCACTGATCTTGGACATCTTCAGTGGTCGCGCAAGGTCCGCATTGCTCGAGGAGAAATCTTGAACGAGCAGAAGCGGAAGTTCCACGAAGAGGATGGCCACAAGAACAGGGTGATCTCCATGGCCTGTTTCGTTGCGCTGATCGCGCTGATCCTGGGCAGTTGGTGCGGGTATTTCTGGGGTGTTGCGACTGGAAACAACGACTAAAAAGGGAGGAGCAAGACCACGTGCTGTGTGTTGGCTGCCGACGGGGCGTCTCCGAAGGACCAAGAACTAGAAGAGAGCCCCGCGATTACGCAACATCTAAATCAAATCACATGATACTCCATGAATCCTGTTGAACTCAAACGCATGTGTGCAAGTGCCGAGGCTAAGGACTAGCAAAATGTTACATTTGGCTTGAGTTCTCAGGTTCCATTCAGCTTCAGGATACCATATCAAGTCAAATGCGCCGTTTAATTCAAGCAATCTGGTATCCTCTTTGGATCCTCTGCGAAGAGCAATATTGATGTTCACAATTAGATAACTTGCAGCAACCCGGGCGTCGTCCCATAAGTTTTCATTGACAACAGCGTTGAGGTCTCTACCCTCTGTTGCCAAGACTACAGGGCTTATGCTTGATTGATAATGATCTCCATTTTATATGTGTACCTTCTTTGACGATGTGTAACGTGACGCCCTTCTTTACTTGCTCTCACCATGGTCTCGTTGGTGCTCGTCTTGCTTCATTGCTAGTATCCAACAATCACTAACCTGTAACGGAGTTACTGCGTAGGAGATGGTCCACAGCTCTGGAGTACGTGACCAAAGGCTTAATCTCTCTTAAAGAGCGTTATTGTTCATCATGCCGGCTCCAGAGATGATGGGGCAGAATTATACAAAAAAACCTATTTGAATTTACTCAGCCTATTCAGTCGTAGTGGTTGACGAATGCAGCTGTTCCGAAAGTAGAGAAAACTTGCGAATAGCCTCGCTGCTCACGGCAGTCCAAAGAGGCTGAGCATGAATGACGCGGCCTTCACAACCTAATCATTTCCAAATCATCGGAACCATGTGATGACATTGAACTCTGATAAGACAACATCGTGAGAAGTTTCTCGACCATGTGGTGAATACCAAAACTTGCGAGCCCGACAAAGCTTAACCGGCCAAAGCCACGCAATACGCCGTGCCATTATATGGCTGGTGCGCCCAAATCACCTGCCCGCTTCATGGAGGCCGCGCGATCCAGCGAGCGGGGTGAAGGTGGAAAGCACGAAACTTGCGCAAGATTTGAGACAGCAAAGGGGGATACTGCCCGTTTTATTCTCTCGTATCGCTAGGGTGATAGGATAAGCGACTCGGTAGTGCGGCAGCTCACCACCAACTCCACCGGCAACCACCGTTCGTCGCATGTCCAAAAAAGGGTCAGTCGAAACTGTTCCCGTCTCAGACGATTCCTTGATGGAACACCACTTCACACGATCAGACGGGCCTGCCGATCATGCTCTGGCAGCCCTGCATCCACACAAAGTACCCGGCTCAACATTCCGATTTCAGATTTATTAGTTTGCTTGCTCCCGTAGTCTTGGCCAGAAGGTGCCAATCTATCTTGTTTGTTCATTCTACTCTTGGCAGGCCCAAAGCTGCGACTCCACTTTCTTCTGTCAAAATAACTCTATTTTCAACCGTATTAAATCATTAAACCAAAACAACCCAATATGCTAGTGTCTACTTTCGCCGCAAGCCTGTTGGCTCTCTCTGGCCTCGCCATAGCTGTCCCCGCCCCTGCCCTCAACGACGCTGCTTTGGAGATTCGCGCCAACAAGGACGTCAATCCTGCCGCCGTCAAGGACACCACTTGCACCGACAAGGCTGCGTAAGTACTACTTATTTGATAACAAGCAGTGACGTGTAAGACTAACGCGAGGTTGCAGCAAAATCGACACCCACGACATGAACGTTGCCACTCTCGCCATCTGTGGTGGTATCCAGGGTTCGATCCAGAAATGCGGCGGTGCGCCAAAGAGCACAACCGGCGTGTCGGGCACAGCCAAGTTCACCTTGAACCCGACCAGCTCTGGCGCTACACTCAATGTTTCTAAGGGCCGTTGGGAAGGTTGCATTCGCGCGGCCCGCGCTACTTGCCCGACTGGCAGCTTCAAGTCAACCTGTGTTGGTGGCGCAAGCACAGGCGATATTGCATTTACTCTCACCAACCCCTAAATGACAAATGGGCGGAATTTCGTTGTAAATACTTTAGCAATCAGAGAAATTTGACTCTTGGCTTGTATATCTCTGTGCGACTCGCGACTTCATCTGTTCTCCACGTCAACGGTTCGTCTCATGTGTAAGTGAATCTAACCATCTCAACTGTTGAGCTCCGTTCATTTGGGAATATTGGATCACTTGTATTGACCATGCAAAGTCTTCTCTCAATTGTGGACTTTCGTTTTCAGGGAGGACGGTTGCAATCTATTACACAGAAGTCAACGAATCAATACACGCTAGGAACGTCGAAAGCAATTCCGACAAGTTGTGTCGCCTGTACTTCCGGGCATTCTGGGCATGCAGACTTTGATATTCATTGAATATTTCAGCGCACGAAAGCCGGGCGACTGGGCGGTGCAGGTCTCAGTGTGCGGTCGTACTTGGCGGTGGCTGAGTGTGGGGGAAGGAGCCCAAGCTAGTCGCCCGAGTGGCCGTCCGGGCCCCATGATGACTTTTGCACTTTGAAGTAGCCTATGCTAATCGAAGCCCCCGTGACACAATTTTGTTGAATCCTTCGGTGCACGAAAGGTCTTAAAGTGCCGCTAGTCTGCCCCTTGCCCATGTGTTGGAATGTTCTGTGAGCCTAAATGAGGCAGTGATCGTAGGGCTTAGACGAGTTTTGGAATCCTCAAGGAACCAACAGCCAACGAGTCAGCCCTGCCTCTCCCAATTACTTCCCGGGCATATATGTTTTCATTGATTGCCACCAATACACTACGAAGACTTCTTTGCAAGTTTAAGCTGTTCCAAATTGATTCTATCACAACCAATCTTGCGCATCTAAGTTGCCACTTGCTACCATCATCGTTCCAAAGTCCACGATAAACTCCACGTCGACACATACGCGGCCCCGAAGCCTACAACCGAAGCCAAGATGCCCGTCATTAGGTCGGCGGACATCAGCTCCGCAGCCGATCTTCTGAATCTGCGACAGTCATCCTTTTCTATCAAACGCGACTTGAACGACACAGGGAGCCCGAGCTCCGGCCCACCCGCTGCGTTCCCCGCGATCATCTTCGGCTGCGTTGCGGTTTCTATGGCAGTCGTCTTTGCGACTTGCATGTTTTGCGCGAGGAAACGAATGAAGAAGAGGCAGACCGAATACATGAAGATGTATATGAGGATAGCCACCTCCAATGAGGGCCCAGCGCAGAAAAACAAGCTTAGGAAGACCGGTATGGGCCAAGGAACATTCCCAGGTCCTCAATACGGCACATCAGAGGGAGGATACACCTATACCGCTGGCTACAACGGCAGAGACTCTTCCCCTTATGATGGACCGCCTCCGGCTTACTCGAGCCATCAGTAAGGGGATTCGGGCATGGGTTCAATCGGTGGCAGCGGTGGCAGTGGTTACGGTGGCGTTTCGTCAAACGCAAGTTCAAGTTGATTGCAAGTTGATTTGAAGGGCATTGGAGTTACAGCATCAACGGCGTTCTTATTTTGGGACTGTTCACATGGAGCAGGACGTTAATTGTGGCGATTTATAGAATAATCTTGATACCCAAGGAATAAGTAGTGATGTTGGCCTTTTGTATAATATACATACTTCGAACAATTTACAACAGAAACGTCTCTTGACCAGACTTTCCCATTGCACAATATTTCTGAGGTTTCAGCATCTGCGGATGTGTATGTCGTTTGCGACTAAGTGCTATCACAACTTGGCGCGAACTTCCGTTACTTTCCCTTGCTCCGAAGTCTCTCTGGCCTCCGCATTCAGCCTCCTCCACATTTCTTTGCGTCGCTCATGGCCGGCCATAAATCGCTCAAACCAGAACTTATTAAATGGTGGAAGTTCTCTGCCACGGCCATTTGCAGGACCAGCAATCTTTCTGACAGTCTCAAAGTACTCTTCAAAATCAGGGAACACCAAAGCAAACTTGGCTCCGTCCCCACGCTTTGCCACGCGATCATCTTCCCATCGTTTCTGCTCATCCACCGGTGGCAACTTTGCCCGTCCAGCGAGTATTCTAGCTGCCAATACGCCTTGCCACTCAAAGATTTTGAAGGTCAAGCCAGCATTGACAGCCCCAACAAAGAGCAGAGTCGGGTCTGGCCGATAAACGACATGCAGATACAAGTCCGGCACTCGATTATTCTTTGGCTTTGGCGCCGTTCTACTACTGTTGAACGAATCGAAGAAGGGCAAGGTCCAGGTGTAGCCAGTTCCAAAAATGATGTTGTCAACATTAGCGACGGAAGTGCCATCGATAAAGTGTACCGTGCGGGTTCTGGGATCGATATGCGATACAGATGGGACCTTCCAAATCTTCGGGTGGTTGAATGCTTCCCCACCGAAGTAACCGTTGAAGTTGTGGCCAACAGTCACAGCGTACACCGGAGCTTGAGCAGTCGAGGTGAGGTCGAACGCAATGTCTGCTGCAGAAACAGAAGCACCTACAACGACAACTCTCTGAGGACAATAGTTAGTCCCCCTCCTTCATACTCATGGAATCATCTGGCGCATCTCACCTTGTTCTTGTACGCATCACGGCCACGGAAGTGCTTGCTGTGGATCACACTTCCAGGTTTCCTTTCTGCAAAGTCCCCGAGACCCGGGATCAATGGAATGTAGGGTACGCTGTAATGCCCTGATGCCACAACGACAGCATCGAACCTCTCTTCCCACCAGTAATCTGTTTTCTCGCCGTCTTTGCGTAGAATTAGCCTCCACTCCCCACTGCGTTCATCCTTCTCGGCTTTCTCGACAGTGGTGTTGTACTCCACGAAGTCTTGATAGCCTCTTCTTTCGACAAGAGACCGTACATAGTCTTGCACTAGCGACCAGTGCCGGAAAGGCGTGTCGGCGCCGTGCACAGAAACAGACCACTCTGACTGTTTTTGTGGGAACGGCTCTTGGGTGAACTGCATCGGCAAGAAGTCGACGTTGGTTTCGAGGTACGGATATACTGTAGATTCTGCATAACGAGGATTTGGAAGCTTTGGGGTTTGAGCTGGTAGTTTGGAAGGAATGAAAGGGTAAATTGGGTCTGCTTTGCGTGTGCCGAGAAGATTGAGTTCATCGCGCTGGACAAGTGGCGGCGGTTTCGTCTCCCCAAGCCTGTGAGTCAACTGATATTAGCGCAACTCCGTTGATGAATATGTTCTTTGGGCTCACCAGCATCCGCCAGGACCTTCGCGTCTCTCAAAAACTCTAATAACTTCAAATGCTTTCTCCTGCGCAAGAGCATCGATTGTGATGGCACCTGCAGGGCCGGCTCCGATGACGGCGACGCGCTTTGCAGCTCCCATTTTGGATAACCTAGGCTGGTGAGAGCCGAACACCTCGAGGATCTCAGTTTGGGTTTGGCGACGGGATCGGCTAGGTCAAGGTATATATCGCGTGTGAAAGTACTAGCTTCCCCGGTGATTCGGTTTTGAACAAGCCGCTTCAAGGATGTACTGCTTCCCGATTGGATTTCATTTAAAACCCCGGGAACACGGAGCCGCATTCGAACGAGGAGTTTTTCAATTCTCGATTATATGATCTTTTGACTTTCAAATCCCGACATCTTCAGATAAGAGACCGGCGTTCGTCTTGGCGCGATGATGAAAGATGGCGTGCTTGGTAGGATTGTCACTCACATCCGGAGAAATGTGGAGAATCTTCAGCGAAGTGCTAGTATCTAGCCCGATACCCCATGTTCGGCCGGCATGGCACGCTGCTGAATGGGCGTTGGGGGCTATTGCGTGATGGTCCCAAGAACGCGGCACCGCGACCAAGAGGGTCGACGGCACAAGGTTCTAGAATGTCTTTCAGGCGGAGTTAATCGATGTGCCTCCCAATTGGTCACAAGTGGACATGGCACCTGCCGAGAGATGATGCAAGAGACTGAGCTTCTGGAGGGCAAATGCCGAACAGAGACGAGACCAGCCTCCCGCCGTTCGGCCCAATAGTTAATCTTGCCCCATCCTATTAAATCTGCCGCCGATACTGCAAGTTGGAAGCCCAACTTGCAAGTCTCGAAAGCTCACCTGGCACGATGGCTGAAGCAAAGCAGGAGCTGCAACTGGCCGATTCGCCCGGCTTCGCAACACCGGTATCTGAACAGGATTGGACGAACCATGAGGAAACTCAAGCTAGGAGGAAGTACGCTTCGTCATGTAAGGAGCCCAAGCATAATCTGAGATCGCTAACTCGCTCGCAGGATTGACGGCTCAGTGCTGCCGTTGCTATATCTGGGGCTGCTTGTCTTTCAGCTGGATCGCATGAACCTGGCGAGTGCTCTTACTGGTGGTTTCGCAAAGGATATCGGAGTGGATCAGGACACAATCAATCTCGGAAACCAGTTGATGTTCCTGGGCATTGTGATTCTAGAAATCCCGTCGAATATGCTGCTTCAAAAAGTGAGTAACGAGTGCTTATCTATGCAAAACACTATTAACATTGATACCATTCAGGTTGGCCCTCGCAAGTACATATCAGCTCAAGTTATGCTATTTGGCTTGGTTGCGACCCTTCAGATATTTCTCCGCGATCGAAAGGGCTTTCTGGCATCGCGAATGTTTCTCGGTCTGGCAGAGGCAGGCTATATACCGGGTGCCTGCTACACACTGTCGACATGGTATAAGAAGAAAGAGCTCGCGAAGCGGGTCGCTGTTTTCTTCTTTGGTATGTTCAGTGGTAATGCTCTGAGTCCACTTCTGGCCTCTGGCATTCTCAAGCTTGAGGGCGCACGGGGGCTAAGAGGCTGGCAGTGGCTCTTTCTCAGTAAGTTCAACCATGTTGAGGCGTTTAGCTTGAAGAGACTCATTTTTCCCGTGCGATGCTATTCTTAACTAAGTTGAATTCAGTTGAGGGAGTTTTCACCATCTTCGTGGGACTCTCCCTATTGTTTCTCCTCCCTGGATCCCCCGATACCCCTGATCCCCTTTTGAGCCGAGGCCTCGTCCGCTTCAAAGGCTCGGAAAGAGCCATCATTCAACGCCGACTCGAATTCGATGACAAGGAGAAGCGACATGGCGCGCAAGGAATGCATATCCCGCCAAAACTTGTGCTCAAGACGATCTTGCATTGGCAACGATGGCCCCATTTTCTGAGCAGCTTCGCCGTCTTCTCCACCTGGAGTCCTTTGACAACTTACACGCCAACTATCATCATGCAAGTAGCACGGAATCTGAGTCGAGGACATTGTGCTAATCAGGAGTCTTGCAGGAACCTCGGCTTCAACCGCATCCAAGCCAACGCTCTTGCCGCTGTCGGCGCCTCTCTTGCGCTTGTAGTCGTTTTCATAGTCGCCTGGATTAGTGACAAGACCAACAAGCGCGGTTTGTCGGTAATAGGTGCACACAGTTGCTATCTTATCGTCCTAATTGTGGCGAGGACTGCCCATCCTCATGTGGGCAAGTGGTCCCGCTGGGGTCTTTGGACAGCCGTCAATAGCTTCGCTGTGGGGTACCATCCAGCCAACAACTCATGGGTGCAGCTGAATTGCCGCGAGCCAGGAGAGAGGAGTATCAGTATTGCGTAGGTCGATGGTGTCTATGGCGCAAGTTCATGGTCCAATGCTGACGTGTGGTATAGAATGTGGGTGATGCTTTCCATCAGTGGCCTGATGGTCGGAACGCAGTATTACCGCGGCAACGACACACCATTGTGAGTTCACAGAACATTTTCAAAGGATTACGACTGACTCTTTCGCAGTTATCAGACCGGCTTGAGGACTCAGATAATTATGGTCTCGATTGGGATGGGGTTCGCCATACTGCAGGTCATCATCTACACCTTGCATAACAAGCGTGTTGCCGAAGGAAAGTACAAGCCGGCCAAGGGGGAGGTGCCTCGAATCTACGTGCCCTAATAAGTAGACGCAAAGGTCATAGATACGGGCCTGCTGCTGAACACAGTTCTTTCTGGATTAATGCTCGGTCACACTGGGAAACTTGTTCGAATATCGAATGTAAATGAATACCTTAATCTTGCGCTTGGCACCTTTGGGAAACACGTTCCAAATACATATTTTGCGCATCCCATCACGTCCAATGCTGCAAGTTTTCAGTCTTCACGCCTTTGGTCAGCACCACATCAGGCGGCCAATCCCTCAAGTCTCTACTGTAGCAAGCTGCTATATAACGAATCCTTGGGATACCCTCAGAGGTAGTCGCAGCAACAATCTTTCGTCGTTTGAATAGTAACTTAGTGTTCGGATTCTCCTATGAAACCAAAAGCCGAGGATATTGGTCACCGTAATCATTTCACGTACCCACAAGAACTGCTTCACAACAACAGTCATCCTGCGTTGCTCATTTCCGAACCTTTATACGTTCTGAATACATCACCCGCGACAAGAAGCTAGACCAAGATGAGTGTCTGCACAAGGCTTTCACTCATTCCGTTTTCTGTCTGTAGAATGAAGCTGCTAACAACGACGCCTGCGACTAGCCTCATCTGTTCTAATGTTGGATCGATGGGCCAGTTGATTACCAGGTAGCAAATTGGAACGGCTCAAACAGACCAACTGATACGACCATTCCTGGTCATGCCACTCCACCTTCAACCTGAGATTGAACGCTTGAATCAAATCTTCCTCTCGGAGTAGGAAGGGTATCCGAGCCGCAGGACCTCTACCTTAAATAACACTGAGTGATTGAACCAGAGCCTAGCCTGCGTTAACTTGAAATGGGAGCCCTGGTACTCATTCAGTAGTACCTATCGCGACTCACTAACCCGTCTCTCAGTTGACGTATATTCGCCCCCAGATATGTTTCCAAAGATGATGGACGATGATTACACAATTTGGTACCTGGCGGCTGGGATGAAGATGAAGCCTTTGCGGTACCTTCAACCTTGCTGCCCCAGGCCATTCCGTGGGCTCACCTTGAACAACATAAAACTAGGTTCGCTATCCTTCAGTGACGCCAGATTGACAAGAAAAGGCAATTAGAAAGCGAGCAACGTATCGGAGACCTTGATGGAGATCACGCCTTAAACTGGGCAAAGCGGTCATTGCTTCCATGGAAGGGAATCCAGGTAAGCAATGCGACTTCCAATCAATATAATACTTGACACGATCTCCGTCCTCGTCCGTGTAACTGCATCCAATACATTTATAGCACAGACATTGTAGGTAGGTGTGACAGCATACTGGGTGCTGAGGTGACTTTCCGCGAGGTATCTTCCCTTGATGTAATTTCATAACATGCCACTGGCTTCCATTACTGGCCTAAAGAGATGCTCACCTTTCCATTGTCCTGATGAACATATTTCATCGCGAAGGGATTGTTTCTATGCTATGTTCATGGTCATCCTCTTTGATATTGAATTCGTTGTAGAAAGAGAAATCCATTCTTCAGCAGACATCCAGTAAATAACTCCTTCAAAAGCTTCAGCGCAGCGTATGATTTAGAAGCGCAGCCGCAAAAGAAAACTCACAAATCCTTCTCTAGACTTTTTGTCTTCCTGAACAGTTTGCTATGTGCGTCCTTGTTCTCATTCCAAAAGCTCCCAAGACAAGACCCAAATCAAACCAATTTAGCTTCTTTACGGGCATCATGGAACTATTCAATCAAATACATCCAAGACAGAAACCACTCATAACAGAGACTGCACGCACGTTACAGAACATGCAGAGGACAGAGCGACTCCTCTGACCTGTTGACTTTGTGATCCGCACGCATGCTAACACCAGTTGCCAACGCGGTCAACATTGCAACGAGACTTTCGAACACCCATTTCGCGGCCAAAAGGACTTGGACTACTTCCCTTTACTCCCTTAAATAGATATGGTGAGGACAACATACTGAATGGCCCCGCCTGCACACCTGAGAGTGCTATCTAAGAAACTAACTAACCTGAACAGCTTCTGCTTAATATCTAATGGAACGTAATAAACTTCTCATACGCTGTCCTGGGCGCTTGCTGATTCTCACCCGTCTCATTAATGCAGTCCCTCACCCTTTGCCCACCAAGTCAACGATATCAGACATCATCAGGTAAGCCGCGTTGTCCAGTCTGCTCGTATTCACCCAACATCCACAAACGACGATCGCGCCCAGCAATGACGCCATGCTATCCAAACACCAGCTGAACATCCAAAGTCGTACCGTAAGGTAGCACATACTGAACAGATCAAGAGAAGCCAACAGCATCCCATTGCCGGCATCGCAATTTCTTATTGGAGATGGGAATGCCGATTGCCTTGCCAGCTGTTGCATCCTTCAGACCCATACGTACTTATACGTAGAGCGACCCCCATCACAATGATAACCATCATGAATCAAGTTGGAGACGAATGAACGCTCACCGCCAACTGCCCTCCAGGAGGGCGGTTGGGGAAGGGCCCTCTCCAACGTGGCCTTCATCCTGAATCCTGAATGATGCTTTCACAGGCAGCATATAAACCCAGCAACCCTCCCTACACAAGCCAATCTCCTCACTAAATTCCTTATATGCATTCACTGTTTCTTAAAAGAAACATCAAAATCATCACAGCGCCAATGCCAACCTCACACCCATCAAAACCTACCCCCCCCTCCCCCTTCCCACCCCCCCTTATCCACCATCCCTCATTTATCCCATTTATCCCACAGCAATACTATCCCAACACCACTACCCAGGGAGTCTTCCAACCATCACATCTCACCCCCCGCCTCATGAACACTAGCAGGGCACCACCCACCCCCATCTCCACAGCCCAGGTCATAAAACACCGGTCCTTGGGAGACAGTCAGAAACCGAGTCGAATCAGACATAATTTGTTATCCACTCCAGTGCGGTGGTAAACTCGCAGGCCTTTATATGAGGAGCGGGCCCCCGGACCCCTACGACTTCATCCCTCGTCCGCCACATTAACCTCCGAGGAAACAAAACAGGTGGAGCTGGTAATATTAAAAGAAACGGCGTCGTGATCCTTCTAGAAGAATCGCTCAAACCTTAGTTTGATAACCACGCCGCTGGCGAAATTTGGGTCTGCATGCCGAGATTGTCATGTCTCACGGTCACTAAGTGGTAAGTAGGAAGATGCATAATTATTGATCATCAGGATTCTGAGTCCTATTCATGGTATCTACCTCCGCCCGCCACTCCAAAATCTGTATACAGAATTATCCTACATATACAGTGTACACTTTTGGTCTTTTTGGACGCCTCCAATGCTCAAAGAGCCTACCGCGACGCCGGTGTCCAAGATAAGGGCTCGAAGGCCTCGATTGGTGTGCCTCCAACTCCCCGTCCATTCCAAGCCATGCCAGTAGCCCATCGGCCGTAATCCAAAATCTTCAAAGTAGGGTACATAGGGAACAGGAATACCACCCGACAGACGCGCGAGCGAATGTGAGCATTCCAACAGTGTGGTGGAGAGACCATCTCAGCCACCTCCAATAATACAGGATGACCACGCTCATCCCAACCGACATCCAAGCAATGCAATAAGCCAGCGCGCATGTATTCATCCATGGCGAATGAAGCCCCGAGCCGAGCCAAGAAATAGGGCACGAAGCAAATTAACGCCGAGTGCAGTGCGTTGATGAGGATAGAAGTCGTTCATGACATAAAGCCTCTGACGTGAGGTGAGAAAAATGGGGTATCAAAAGTGAAGCAGAATAAGGGGATATGTATGTCGTGGAAAATGTGGAAATGATGTTGTCTGTTAGAGATTGCCAGCAAGACATGGACGTCTTTGACCGAGACCTCACATCGGCGTGGGTGTCGGCGCACCCCGGTCTCCTCGGCTCATCCAGCCGAAGAGGTCGCCGCTACGCTGAGTGGTGGTTGTGCTGGTTTGAGGCTCGGCGGGGGCGCGCATCGCCATCTCGCGAGGCTCCAACAGCAGACTCTTGCGGTAGTAGCTGACCTGGACATTCTGGCCCTGGTCGCTCTCGCGTACGCGGACGATCTGCGCCGTCATCCAATCTTGCATCTCAGGAAGCTCGTTGAGTCGGTAGGGGATCTGGAATCGCTGGAGCTCGCCAATGATCTTGGCCGTACGGGTGTGCTTGTCGAAGTTGACAACGGTAAGGCCGCCGCCGTTTTCCTCGCAGCCATCACCTCCAAGTGTGGGAAGCTGTTTGGTGGCGGGGTTGCCAATGTCGACGAAGGTGAGATCGGTCAGATACATGCCGAGGAAAGGCAAGCAGGGCGGGACATGGTCATGGAGGCGGGTTCGCAGGACCTTGTTGTTCTGCGATGGCTCGACAATTGCCTGCAGGTGGCGGAGCATATCGCGTCGCTTAGGAGAGACGGCGTCCCAGGTCTTGCGGAGACGACTGATGGTGCTGCTGTTGAGACTGCAGATGATGGCCATGAGTCCATCGTAGTTGTGAAGCTCGAGACACTGGTGAGCAACCTTGATCCATTGCTTGATAACAGCGGCGCGCTTCTTGACCTCGGGGTAGTGGAGAATGGTCTCGGCGACGAGGTTGGAAAGATCAGTCGAGAGAGCCGACATGGCCTTGACATTGGGAGCATGAACGCCGCCCTTCTTCATCCACTGCGATGCGAGAAGCTCCTCGGGCATGATCGAGCAGAAAATGTTCATCTGCTTGATGGTGAGTTGACGAGCAATCTCAAGAGGATCGAAGTCGAGGATGGTAGGGTTACTGCCACCATTCTTCCACGACATGAGGTGGGAGAACTGGCTCTTGGTGATGGCCAAGGGCGGGTGGGGAGTGTCCGCCGGGACGTATTGTGCAATTGAAGTGTTGGTCTTGCCCATGGAAGACACCAGGCGAGGGACCAGGACATCGTTTGAGACACGCTGGGCCAATTCCAGGAGGCGGCGACCAGCTGAGGGCAGCACGCCGCCGAGTTCGTACTCGGCAAATGGCTCAATCAAGCTGAGGGCTTCGCGGTCAGTCTCGTCACGCCAGTGCGACTCGAGCCAACCCTTGAAGGCGTTGTAGACGCGCAGTCTGACCGGGCCAGCCATGTGGGGAGCCTCGGCAACGTAATGGAATCGCTCGATGAGAGTCTCGGCCAACTTGAGAGGACTGCAGAAAAGTCGGAAAGTGAGGTAGAATGTCGAGACAAAGGTCGCATCGGGGGTGGACTCGTGAGTTGTGAGACGTTCAACAAGTGCAGGGAGAGATCCGCCAGTTACTTGGCCCTCCTTGTTGAACATGAGCTCGTGAGCGTACGTCTTCTCCAACATCCTAGACTCGACTTCGTCCACCTCGTCATGGTTGTGGGCGCTTCCGTTGTTGCTCAGCTCTGACATAGACGGCTTGCTTCTAGGCGCCAACATGTGGTCCGGGGTTGTTGCGCGGGTAGAGGTTTGGGAAACGAGGCTGGCCTCTGAGTCCCGGCTAAGGTAGGTGCTGCTGCTGCCCGCGCTGGATGCGGTCATACTGTCAACACGGGAGGAATTGTGGTAGTCGCCGTCCTGCCCAACGTTTTCGATGGGGCCATACTCATCTCCAGGGAGCAGGGATGTAGAGAGTTTGGGAAGAGGAGGCAAAGTCGGACGAATCGACGAGATGGAAGATGCCACGCTGGAAGTAGTATCATCGCCCATTGAAGATGGTCGTGAATTACGTCCGTTGGAATTTTGCGACGAAGGTCGAACTCGGCGGGACTCTTCATCAGGTGAATCAGTGTGAGGTAGTTGAGGTAGTGGCTTGTCGTTGGCGACAATACTCGGTCGGTGGGGCGTTGGCGGCACAACAGAATGGACAGAGTCAGTACTCCTCGAAGATTCTGCTACGCTAGTCGCCTCGGTCGTCGCAGTCTCTGCAATTGACGGAGCGATGGATGGTCGTCGATAGTGAGGTTCCGGTGCGAGTTCCAATACGCTGAGGTCAATACCAAGCTCTCCAGCCTGGAATTCGCATTCAAAGTCGCCCACACGCTCGATGACCCATTTAGTTTTGGCCACACATTCACCAGCAGCTTTCACACAGCCAGTTGCGGCCATCAGCAGCATGCTGTTGTCTTGCGGCATAATGACATCCGCGTCCTGCATTACCGCATGGCGGATGATCTGGCCAGCCGCCGAGACCAATTCGCGAATACGCTCAAACATCATCTCCCTGGCTCGGACCAGCATGTCCGAGCTAGTGCTGTGCCCGCAGACGACATCGACAACAGCCAGCAACTCTCCACCAGATGTCGCTGACAGCTTGATGGCAAAAGCCAACTCCGGCCGAGACTGGGATTGTAAGTGCAAACGACCAATGAAGGATCCCAGGTGTGACAGGAAAGTGTCGTGGCTCTTGTTGAGGCGTTCCGAGACAAGATGACCAGGTCTTGACAGCGGCGAAGGTCCAGCCAATGAAACGCGATGGGAGATGTTGGATGAAAGCCGTTTGACATTCTGAGACAATCGGTGCGAGTTGGGGCTGGCAGGCGAGTAGAGCGTTGAAAGCCGCCTGCTAGCGGGCGATGACTGTGCCGGGTCGGTCGGTTGCGATGGTGCACCCCTGCCAGGTGCACCGTTCGTCATTCGGGAACCTGCATGAGTCTCGTCGAACTTGGTCTGATCTGCAGGTGGCGTCGGGGGAATGTAGGATTCCTCGATGACGGTCGCCATGACGGTCACCGCAGGGGCTCGTTGCCGTCGATCGTCTTCCAGGATGTCGAAAAACCTAACACCTTTGGTCACGATCTTGAAGGCCTTGAGGATCATCTCGTCGATGATGTCGTTAACGTCTTCGCGTGGTTGCAGAATACCCTTTTGCGCCTCCTGCAACTTCTTTGCCGTCTTCACCAACGCCGACAGCTCAGAGAGCAGCGTTTTTCTCGCGCGCCTCAGGTTCTCGTTGCGGGTGATGATGGCCGATTCTCTTGTCAAGCAGTGAGTGCGTTCCTGACGACCAATTAGTCCACTCAAATCCATAGTCTGGGTCACGAGCATTACTTACCAGAAGGTATCGCACTCCAGCGATGATACCCTTCATGAACTCCTGGTTTCCGAAGATCTCGCTATCGTTGACGGAAGTGCTTCGGAGCAAGTCCCAGAAGTTCAGCAGAGCCTTCAACAGATTCCTCATCTCCTCTGGGTCGTAAGCCTCGCAGTAGTTGGTGGGAAGCCATCCTCTTGCGCCCGATACCAGCAAAGTTCCATCGGCCCATCCGTTGGTATGAATTGAATGCACAAGAATAATGTCGCCTTCGTTCAATGGTAATGTCACGCTCGAGTCGGTCATGGCATAGCTCGGGTGAAAGGGGTAAAAGGCTCGCAGGAAGTTGTGGAATACTGGCGGCGGCATCTGCGCAGCCAGATCTTCCTGCGAGCCATTGGGTGTTGCGGGTGGTGTCATGTGTGTTGCTGAATATGACTTGGAGCTGTATTGGTCCTGCTTCGACGACAGCGCATCGCAGGATTGTGATTTGTGAAGCTTGAGAGGTGCCACTTGGAGACTGGCACGCATGGAATGGTCGCTCAGCATTACCATGGCTGCTGCTGGTTGCTCTCGTGGAGAAGCATGGGCGACAACGATGTAAGTGGGTTGGGCGTGATGTCAAGTCGTTGATGTCGAGGTTGTCTCGCCCTCGATTAGGTGCAGTGAAGGAAAGTCCAGTCGAGTCCAGACTCCTCGTCAGATACGAATTGATCCTCCTGCTGCGCCTCTTCTGCGGCCCTGAACGAATATCGGATAGGTCAATGGGTTGCAACTGCGTCGTTCGCAAAACTCGGGTCGATTGATGCGCCTCTAGCGTATTATCCTTCACTTCGAACAGAAATCGTAAGTCGTAAGCCCCAACGTCGAGTAGGTGGCAATGCGGTCGGGTCTCCTCTTGGGACTGTCAAGGTGTTGTGATGACAGTCAGTTGACGGCGGAAAAGGTGAGTAGAGGAACAGGACGCTTGGCCTGTGTGTAGGTGGTTTTGATGGGAAGAGGCAGAGGATATGGAATGTAGGGAGGAGATGCGGGCATTGATGTGGGAGGGGAATAGGAACAACAGGAATGTCATAGCCCTGGGACGGACGTGTTGGAGGGATCCTTGCCCGTACTAATGGTGGATAGGTGCATACCAGGGACCAGGGCTTGACTCAAGGTTTCGGGAGCCCAAGAAGAGGCCCCCATGTGAGTGCCCAAAGCGAGGGACGATCACGTAGTAGGGAAGTGGAGGGGAGGAGACAAGCCAGGCCAGGCCAAGCGTCCGGGAACTTTGGGAGGGTGGTGTGTGTGTGCCAGTGTGTAATGGGCGTTGGGAGTGGGCGACGAGGGGGGTGTGGGAGTATGTTCCGTAAAATGATGCCCCGGTAGTCTGTAGCGTGCGTACCTTGCTGCTGCTCGTAGGTGGGCGGCGTTGGATTTGTTTTTTTCTTCCTTATTTCTTGTTCGTTTTGGGGCGAGGATTTGTCGACGTTGAAGATCAACTAGGGCCGCCCAGTCGGCTTGGTTGGTTTAGCGTGGAGCTCTTGGGCCAGTTTGGTTTTGCGACGGAGGCGAGCTTGTTGTATCGTGCGTCAGTCTGGCGTCTCTTGTCTCCCGAGGGACGGGCACACGCGACCCCAGAGAACAAAGGAAGAGTGCGAGGAGCTACGCGTTAAGTTGGTGATGATGGATGGGACGGAGACGCGCGAGGGAAGCATTTGAGCATCCATCCATCCTATGCAGCAAGAGTGGGATTCGCTCCAAAGGCGAGTGTGATTGCGCTCGTCTTTCCCTTTGCAGGGGGGGAAAGAGAGAATGCGAAGAAGAATTACAGAAGGCGCGAGGAATGCGCTCTTGTGGTGCGCTGCTCGTGTCTTGTGCATATGCACATGCAGTGAAGGCCGAGCGAGTGCGACTCTGTGTGTGTGACAAGCAGCGACAGGTACGGCACAGCGGGCAGGAAGACAAGACAGACAGATGCCGGCCGCGGCCGCGGCGGCGCGGACGCAGGTGCAGGACCCGTCCCGTATCGTACCTTGCTCGCAGCTTGACTGTCCGCGCCGTATCTGTATCTTGTATCCGCCCTTCATCTGCATCCATCTGCACCTGAGGTGCCTACCTGTAGGCAGGCCTTGAAAGTCGGCAATGCAGAGGCGAGGCGAGGTGAGGTGCATACAATAGCTTGGTTTCTAACAATAATTGCGATGTGACTGACGGCTCGCATTGCTTGCGCTCGTCGCAAAGTACTGGGTGCCCGACAAGGAGCTGGAGCGTGTTGGGAAAGAAGGGCGAGGTCTCAATTTTGATCATTAGTCATTTTTTTTCTGATGGAGTTAGGCGGCCGACACATTTGTGTGTGCGCTTGCCGGTTCATCTGCATCTTGGACGGCCTCGGACGGTGCTGTGACCGAACAAGTTTGGAGGCGCAACGCGAGCGCACTGATGCCACGATATGATGATGATGGGAGACGGCCGACAGGAGCGCCGTGCGCCGTGCGCCGTTTCCTTTTCCTGAACAATGGGGAATGGCCAGGCCCATTGTGTGTATGAGAAGAGGAAAGCGCAAGTCGAGGCGAGGTCATCGAGGCCGTGGTTGTGTGCAACAACGCAGCAGCGGCGGCCAGGGCGAAGGAGGCATCTGTGTGTCCATGTAAGGAGAACGTGGAGGAGGGGCACGTTAAAGAAGCCATCGTATCCGGAAATCGGACGACAGACGCCCACCCCGAATCCTGCAAGGCGAAGCTGAAGTTGGTGCTGAGGTGATGCCGATGCTGGTTTCCATCGGCTTCCGGTGCTTGCTTGCCTGCTTGCCTCCCATTGTTCGGCTTGCTCCGAACGATGGTTGCAAGCTTCGTCGTGTTGGTCATGGCTTGGGACTGGACTGGGCTGAGCTGGAGAAAGAGCCGTGATCCCATATGGCAATCTCTCCTGCCGGCTTCCGATCATCAGATTGCAAGGCGCCGTCCGACGTTTGGCTGGCAAGATCGGTGCAAGAGCTCCCCTCTCCTTCTTTCTGGACTCTAGACTCCACAGTCCGCAGTCTAGCGTGGATGGCCACCTCCCTGCCTGCCAAAACATCAGCAGCAACCACCTCACTTCAACAAGCCTCCAGGAGCTCTTGGAGCAACAGCCACTTCAATCGAATCGCCAATCCCAGATCTCCAATTGCTGCGTCTCGGGCCAGAACCGATGCCGCTCCTCCCACCGACCGTGAGGTAGCCTTCCCTTCCCTTCCAGTCGGAGGGAGCTCCCCACCTCTTCCTCAAGCCACGTACCGCGCCTCGCTGTAAGGTACCTTATCCTTACTGCAAGTCGTCAGCCATCGTAAGCCATCAGCCGTGGTACGTACACCGGCTGCGTCAGTGGTCTGGGTTGCGACGGGACCTGCGAGTGCCCGGAAAACCTCTTCTTCCCTTCGACTGCGACAGTCGAGGTCAATTGGGACCTTTCCCCGACCAGCAACCCGCCCGTCCCCAGCGGCCAGTCCCTGGCGATGCCTCCCACCTTAACGGTGCCATGGGTGCTCTCGCTCTGGCCCGTTCGTCACCCGCTTCCAGGCCAGCTTCGTTTCTTTTTCGTCTTCTTCTTCTTGTGCCCTCTCCCTCCAGGCCTGTCTGTCAGTTGGTCGTTCCCTCCCCCGGTAATGAACTCTCTCTCTCTCTTCCTTTTGCACTTCCCCTTCGCACCGCACGCCCCCCCTAAGGCGTGCAGCAAAGGGCGGCCACAATTGCAAAAACCAAACTGCGCCAGTGGACCTTTAGCGGATGCCCTGTAAGCCAGTGTGATTTAACAAGGGGTCTCTTAGTGAGCAACGGGGTCCCTCCCGGACTCTAGTCCAGGGCCAGGGTAACCAATTGGTTGCCCCCTGGTTTGCGCCCACTTCATTACTTCGAAGTCCTCTCTTCCCTCTTTCAGGGCCTCTTAGACTTCATCATCGCGAATACTGTATGCATGTGCCTGTGCGTTCTTTCGCTGTTGCTGGTCAGTGGCCTGAGGGATTTGACGGACTGCGCGCCGCGACAAGATAGCTGAAGGCTGCCATCAATCCATCGCCTCGGTCCCAATCCCTTCGACAGACTCACAGACGCTTGGCTGTGATGCTGATACTTGGGTCCCGGACAGAGTTTGTGGCTTTCCCCTCTCCTTTCCCTTTCCCTTGCTGCCTGCAGGACAGGTTCCACGCTTGCGGTTTGCTAGGGAGAGCAAACACGACGGGCAACCAACATCCAGCTCGAGTAAGCTGAGATGTTTTGCAGACCAAGAGGCAAGTGGGCAACCGATATCCCAGAACCAGGGAAGCCAAACCCTGCGGCTTGCGACGACGCCCTGATCCCACCTCTCCCCTCTTTCGACATCGAGGTCTGGCCTCGATCTCCCAGCCCTTGAGCCCTGTGCTCAGTGTCTATCGCCGTGCCCCAAACTGCTGGGTCCAACGAATCGAGTTCTGGTCCGTGTGGGCTGGTTCATATGGCGGTGGATGCTCCAGGCTCTCGGGAGCGACGCCGGGCGCAACGGCCGCATCAAGGTAAAATGCCGTCAATCAGCGCCCAGCTAATTGATTGCTGCTCCAGCGACATGATATGATGGCAGCACCTCAAACGGGCTCTTGTCATCTTGTTCCGCCTGGTTCCTCATCCGTAGAAGCCGTGACCCCGTATCACAAGCAACCGTGCCGTTTTCTGTTGGTAAAGAAGCCGGGAAGACCGTCGATTGCTAATCGAGTAAAAGCTCAAAGCCGGCCGCCCCAAGTCACTGACGGTGTGAGGCAACAAGCTTCGCTTTCGTACCGCAGCAATGCGTAACGGTCTTCGGCGCTCTGCCTTCTGGAACCTGCTGGACCATAAACTCTGTGTCCATGGATGTTTGCACCGCATTCAAGGTCTTCGGGTTTGGTAACCGGGCTATTTTTGCGCGCACTGCCAATGCCGGCGGGCAAGTAGGGCCCAAAACTGGGGCACTGTAGCATGTATGCTTCTTCTGAGTCGCGGCATCAGGTCTTTGCGCCTTGCTTTCCGTAAGGCCTGGGACCTGTGTCATGATGCTGGTACCGGGCTTCGAAGCCGGGTGGGTATGCCATAACCTTCTATCCAGGCAATATTCAGAATTCCATGTCTTTCGGCTTTCCTGGCCATGACCGGCCGGGGCGAGGTGAGAACCAGTGCGCCGATGCACTTACACCGTCGCGCCTCTGCCGTCTTACTCACCTGCCTGCGTGCCGCTTAATGTAGCGCTTGATGGGACAGTTCCAACAACACGATCCGGCTGCCAGACAAACCTTGGTGGCTTGACGAGTCGCGCTGGCATGCTGACTTTTCATTGAACACCCAGATTTGGAAACATCTAAGTCGTGCCGCCTGATTTGCCATGGCAACAATACGGCCAAAATTCACACCTGCTATAGCCAAACAGCATGAGCAGTAAAACGAAGCATGCAGACCGAGACTAGAACTCCCCAATACGTCCGGACACGACCGCGCACAAATGGCCATTGTTCTTCCTCGTGTATGCTTCCTTTTAGTGTCTTGACGGTCGACAAAATTCGTAGACATGGTCTTGGACAGGTGCTTTGCCTGATGTGTCACAAGGAGTGCTCGCTTCTCAGTCGGAGCGCAGGGCGGCCCTGACGGCTGCCCCATGTCTAAGAGGCAGTGACGACAGCATTTGTGCGGCGCGCGGGCGGCTGTGGCACAGCGGGAGGTCAATGTGGCTGTCCTTTGGTGCCGCAGCACATGCCATCATCTGGGACTGCTTCCGACGGAGCAGAGGTCCGAGAGACGGCGCCGACAATCTCGCTGGATAATGAGGTACATTCCGTTATAATTGGACAAGATGCCAAATGGTCCCGCATCACTTCGTGGTGCCGTTGTTTGGAGCGCGGCGCGGCAGCAGTCGGCCGTCCATCGGGGAGGCAGGCAAACGCAGACGAATCCTTGCTTCTCTTGATCTGCTCGGTGGCCGTCATGCGGGGGAGGGGGCGGTTGGGATTCTCTGCTTGTCGATTTTCTGGACTAGAAGACGGTCCGTCAGCTATGGCCTGATCTGACATGGTGATCAGAGGCAGAGACATGAGCTGACCGTGCTCGCCAGGGCGAAGGCTGACAGAGACAGTCTTGGTGATGGTGTCTGGGACATTATGCCACCTGGATCAGAGCTGTCAGGCTAGCGGCAGGGACAAGGCGAGGCTTGGTTGGCGGGCAAAGCTCCGGCGGCAGCGATGGGCCTTGCAACGAGGACTGGTCTGCGTGCGCATCCTTTTTCCCCATCTTCGTGCTGGAGCTTTCGAGGCCTGGAGTCTTGCGAGAATCGGAGCAGTCTGCCCGAAGCCTCCTGCGGCGTGCACGGTGTGATTTGGCGCATGATATGCGTGATGACAGAGTGATTCGCGGTGTGAAGAAGACGGATATGCATGTATCTGTCAGGGACACCGTCGATAGTGCCAAAGTGTTATGCAGTGCCGTCACGGCGGTTGGAGTTGGTGGGTACCTTACCGTACCGTTCCCCGGTTTGTATGCGATGCGACGTCGGCAGGGTGTAAGTGTGGTTGAGGGCAACGCTCCACGGCGTAATCTTCCATCGGATGGCAGCGAATGGTTCGAGGAATTGCGATTATCGGTGCCTGACGTTTCTCTGGATTGGCAGCCTGCCGTTTCCTTGCTTTTTGCTCGACATGTCAGTTCATGCTGGGCGGTTGAGCGCTTCAATTTCCGAGATGCTGCCGTAGCTGCCAAAGATGATCACCGCCGACGAAGAAGCAATGGAAGGCACTGGAGGCGGTGGAGGCGCATTGCGGTGGCAATGGTCTGGTGGACGGTGGTGATGTTGATGGACATTTGGAAAGTCCATGGTGGTCGTCAGGCTGCGAGGTCTCATGCAAAGGTGACCAAGGAGTGCAGGTGATGAAATTGTCATGGTCTTATCTAATCAAAGGCAGGTGATGCCTAATTCCGGCAGGTTTTCATGAGGAAGGTGCGACCTTCGCTGCTCCTGCTGTCTGTTCGTTGATGTTTTTTTTTTTTGAGGTGTCGGACGTCTTGCACAATCAGTACAGCGGCCTCAGCAGCCAAGGCCCCCTAAAGTGCGCTGAATTGCTGAACACCTTCGACCAGCGAGTCTGTATTATGTAATCAGGCTTGATACACAACCCTCCCGACGTGATGCTTCACTTTGCGACCTCTTCACACCACGACCGACGACATGCACTTTCCCAATCCAGGTTCAGCTGCACCTTGTGGTGTCGGGCATCTTCACCGACATCCCCTGCGGGTGCAAACCCACCGCTCGTATCGATGCAGCCCTGGAAAATGGAAATAACGTTGCCGTCGCCTCTCCGGTCTGCCAAGCAAGCAGCTTCTCCAACCTGGTCAACGGTGCCTGCGGCTCAGCCAGCCCTGTTCCAACGACAGACAATGCAGCAGTCTCGTCACGTACGAATACACCATCCACTTCTCGTTGCACTGCTCCAACACCGTCCCGTCGACCCGTCATCCCGTTGATCTCTCTCCGGTTCTTCGCCCCTCATGTCATGCCCCTTCTCAAAAAGGGAACCCCATCAAGGACCCTGGTCGTCTGAAGTTTGAGGTATTCGCACACCACCAACACCATCCCGTCCTCCAGGCTTCGAGACGGGGCGAGGCAAGGCAGCGGCACGGCTGGAGCACAAGGCAAGAAGAGAAAAGATGGTCATGCAGGGGCTTGGCCGCTTCGTCAATCTCGCCGGCTGACCCGTCCTCCGTCCACCAACTTGCTCTTGTCGACCATGAAGATCCGGTTCCCCGTGCTTGGCCTCGCCTTGCCACTTCCCCTGGGGCCTCGGGACGGCATCAATCCGTACGGATATGGCACTAGGAGATGACATCGATGTTTCCAGCAACATCCAAAGCAGCCAGCGCATTCGCTAGTTTGGATAACCTCCGGGTGCCGGTTTTCTAGCTTGTCGCGATCAGCGCTTGACAGACGCTACTGCAACTCCTCCCGTTCATCATCGACGGCATAACGAATACAGAGCTTCTTTGCCACAGCACTTCACACATGTCATTGTTCTCAACTTGCGCCTGCATAATGCAAGCAGCGGCTCCCAAAACTCGTGTCGTGTTGCCATTCCATCAGGGGACTGCACCTTTTGGGAATACACCAGACCGGAACTGAATATGCCCCTGTCCGCAAGTCGCATCCAACAGGCACGTGCATATTGCCAGCCAGCCCACCAACTTCAATCTTCGTGCCAAGGAACAGGCCTCACAATGGGTCTTCGTCCGGCTGGCCTCCGGATGGCCAGCCATGATCATGTCCCGACACGTTCACGAGGTGGGCTGGTGGATATGCCACGCTAAGGGATCTATTGTCAATGTTCGCACGCACCACGCAGCAGTCTTCGGGTGATAACAAGCCACATACACATACGTGCGCACGCGGGCATAACGTGGCGACTCGAACTTTAGTCAGTGCACAGCATCTCCCATTGCTTCATTGCACCTCGACTTGCAACGGCTGCAGCGCAAGTATGGTATCTTGCAGCACGTCGACGATATGTCTGGACTGAGTCGAGTCCATGCACGCCCCGGAAATCACCGTGGCCGCGAGGGGTTTCGTCCCCAGTTTGACAGCGGTGGTCGGGGGTGTTCAATCCGTTCTCACCGGCGCCTCGGATCGCCCAACGGCAACCAGGGTCCAGTGGCCTGCCTCTTCCTCACGACTCTATGGCCCTCACGCAAAATCTGCCCTTGGCCGACCTGAGCGACCCGCACTGTGACCCGTATTTTCCAATGTTCAACGCTCCCTCCCCATGCTACGAATACTGGATTCGCGACAACATCTTCGGCGTCAGGTATGCGGTCTTCGGATTCGACATTCAGTCCGCAGGGCGGCTTGGCGATGAAGAGCAGGGACAGAAGAGTGCAAATGGCGATTCGACTCCGAACCGTCCGTCGCTAGCTTGGCTGCCGAAAATGCTCGTCCATTCTCTCGCCGTTTGAGCCACTCTGCATTTCAAGCATGATCCTGATGACGTCCGTCGATACAGCTAGGAACGCTTCTGTTGCGAATAGTGTGTGTAGCAAACGCATGGGTCTAGTTGCAGCTATTGTGAAAGACGGCGTTACACCCCCCTCATGTCAAAGTCAGCTAAGGCCTAGGAACGTTTGCCAACAGCACAGAAGCATTCGAACTCAAAGTTTAGTTCACCTACGAAGCTACGAAGTCCTATTGAACCTGATAGTCCACGTCGCAGCGGACATCTCCCCTGTCGTCCAATGTCGCCTTGGGAACGCAGGTGGAGAGGGACTTTTTGAACGCTCAATGTCGGCAGCGTCACAACTTTTACAAGGTATTGGACAAGGGTCCCGGCATCAGATCTGACCTCGTTCTAGCCTCCCTCCGTCGCGGACATGGCAGGCGGAAGCAAAGTTCTCATCCACTCCTCTATCACTATCCATCGAGCTCGGGCACATCGATCCACTCAATACTTGTGTCCAGGCTCATTAGTCATTCCTCCAGCACAACATCATACATGGGGAATGGAGGTCCCCGTTTAACGGTAACCTCCGTTATCCGCGTAAACTCTCACTACCAACAGAGCACAGCTTAGACTAGATTGGTCGAGAAGTCAATTTCCATCCCCCATCGCTGGGCGAGCATACCCAGGTACTGGTTACTAACGCCCCGTCTTCATCTGCAATGGAACAACATTGTCACCAACAAGTGCCTGCACGGGGAAGCAGTCCGGACCATGGGAGCTTCAGGAACTTCAACCCCGCTAGCTCGTAGCAGGGGCCAGATGAAGGCTTAGCGTCAAAAATGGACACCGCGTCTGAGAATTGATACCAACCGGATCACCGGTCCTCCAGTCTGGAGAACTTGCAAGTCGTAACTGAATTTGTCGAGAACATCTGTCTCGAATCACGGCATCCCACGGTTTTCACCTCGGCCTAGGGGAAGAGGAGTCGGCCGAAGACACAGATTTCGCCCGAGTACAAACGTCTGAACCCCGGATCTGTTCCAGAGCACATGGCAGTTCCGACGAAATCGAAACACCTTTCTCAAACAGTTGCACTCTGTCTCGCCTGAGGAATACCAGGTCGGCATCGCAGAGCATGAGTTTATCCACTCTAATCTGCCATTGCTGACCCCTCGCACTTCAGATGCCTAGCCGAAGAAACGGACCCGGAGGTCGAGCCCGTCTCCGCGATATCTCGGGAAGCTGACCCACATGCCCAGATAGAGTTCCGTGATTGTGCGATCAGCGCCTCGACAATGCCTGGCCTGCTCTTTCTATTACTCTGGTCTCAGTGTGATGGAAGACCGCTGATTGAGGGCGGGCCCAAAGGCGTTTTTGGTCAGATCTCATTGTCTCGCAGCAGTTCCGCCAGCTCTTTGCGAGATTATGAGCTTCTGTTTTGTACGCCCCGTCATTCTGGAGGACGAGTGCACCCTGCATACGCCCTGCAATCTACTAACTCAAGCCTGAAGGAGTTGGTCGCCTGTTGGTTCTCTCAACTGAGGCGAGCGTGCCGGGTTGCATGCACCCAGAAACCCGGAAAAGCGCATGTTCATTGGGTGATGGTCCTATCATCAACCCCAGCAAATGTGACAAACAAGTCCAGAGGAAGCAAACATGAACTCTTGGGAGGCTTTCGCCCCACCACAATATCACTGATCAGTGCAATTGTGGCGCCGGGGATCAGGAACAGGATCCGATCTTCACCGGTGGCAGCCTTGGCTTTATCCTCCTGGCTGGCTTCGGCGCCTGTTTCTTGGGCGTGTTGCCGTCTTGACGCAGGATTTGGTTGCAGGCCGGAGCCCGTCCGGCGTTCTGGCCGATCCGCGGCCTTCATCCTGGCTTCCGCTCATGGTTGCATACGCGGCTGCATAAGAGGGATCAACCTAAACCCAGGCACTGCGGGATGTCGTTGGTTCGTTGAACACAATAACTCAGATATGCAATCATCTGGGAGAAGATCCAACGGACAACGGAAACCCAGGTTTTCTCCTAGGAAGGCGCAGCATTTATGACGTCCTGATGTACCACTCCCAAACTAAAAGAGTTGTTGTATTCACTCTTTGACTGCTGTAACAAGATCTCCACTCTGTGCAATTGACGAGACTTTGAGAAAACCAGGCCCCAGGCAAGCAAACTGCATGTTCGAGGTCCGTCGCGCACCTAGCGCACGACCACTCCTCAACGTGCTTCCCCGGGAGCGGTTGGACCCTGAGGCGGGCAAACAATCCCGACTTTCTCCACTCCACCATCCAATCTCGGCCATTCACTCACTCATTTTCACGCCGTCTCATGTTAGTGGCTCTTCGCGTCGACCTCGACGAGATGGCTGAACTCTTTTTTACTACTCGACAAACTTGGCCCTATGCCACCAGAATAGCTGAGGAATACTTGTGCCAGGGCTTGTTTCCAATCCAGGGAACCGGCCAGAATGCCCCTGTTTCCTGCGCGCGCGCGCGTCATGGAGCGCATCTTCAATCGATGAGGTAATCGGCATGCAAAGCAGGTTGTTGTTCAATCTCCAAACTAAGCAGCCGCATTCTTCGGTGTGTGTCAATGTGGCTGTTAAGGCATAGCTGAGGGCTGGTGTCTCATCAACAATTTCCTGGCAATGCGCAATGACGTTTGTTTGACGGGAAAGGGCCGCAGGCGAGGTATTATCAATCATGATTTTCAGTCTCGTGCACGCTCGGTGAGCACAGACTAGACACTTCAGGTGCTCTCTGAGGTCTCCACGAACCACAGCTATCAACTAATACGGCATATGTGCTGTGCCACGAGGATGAATGCGACTGACTTGGGGGTGTGTCAAGCAGGCCGCGTGAGGAGGTCGTCGAACTATCGGTTGACCAAGCTGCCAACCTGCAACAATCATCAGACTGCTAATTCTGACGCCCGCGAATGCCGCCGCTCCGAGGAAGTCAGGCTGCTTACGACAGCGTCGTGAGACCGAGGTGTGCCGCGATGCTGAAAAGAGACGGATGATTTCCCAGTCGGCGACCACTAGAGGCGCCCAGATCTTCGAAGCATGGTGTCCAGCTTAATTCAGGATCAGACCTAGCAGTCTCGTCTGTGCAGCCATTCTCTTCGAATGCTGGGGGAGGAGAGTAATTACAGCTTATCCGCTAGGACGTTCTTCAGGCCTAGCCTGCGAGCTGAAGAAAACAATTGGCCCGGGGGCGACGCCGATTTGTGGCAGCTTACTGCCCTATCGACGCCGGCGAGGGTTGGCTCAGGGTCCTGTAGCCACTCTGTGTGTGTGGCTTGTTCTCATCAAGAGAGAAAGAGTTCGTGCTGTTTTTAGCCTGGCACGAACGGCTGTAACAGGGTTTCGGGGGGCGAAAATGCGGCCGTCGCATGGAATTGAGACATTCCCTCCAAGCTAGGAACTGGGGGATGAACATGCGATTGTTGGCCAAAAGGCGGGCGGCCAGAGCGCTTCTTAGCTCCGAAGCACCGAAGCAGGTCCCTGACGATCTGGCTCTCGTCCTGGGACCGTCAACCAAAGAGAAAGCTTCGGGATTCCTCATTGGGCGAGGAGATGGCCCGATGAACGAGTGATCTGCCTCGGGAAGTCGGCGAGCAAATGAGGTTTTGTTCATGATACGGTGATTTCAATTGGTATCTTAATTTCGCTGCTAAGTACATGTCTCAGAGTTCGTCATTTCGCATCATTAATAGACTAGCTCAGAACTCCCATCCCCCTCAACGGTTTGCGCAAAACCGCTAAAGAATATTTACGAGAAAGGTAAGATCGTCGAGAAGAGAACAAAGGCTCAAGGTCCTTCGAGACTAACTGGAGCCTCCTTTGAGAAGAGAAAAGGTCGTTTTCTGTCTTGGCGTTGCTTTTGGTTCAGACACCAGACGAAGAAAAGAGGACCCTGATTCATGAATCATGCTGCTGCTGGGGTTACGGGTCCATTTCGGACTCGCACCTGACCTCGCTCTCCGGCACACGGCGACCTTGGAGATATAATGCCGATCGTTAAAGGGAACTGCCATCGCTCCGGGTTGGCAGGATACCGAAAATAAAACCAGCATGGATCTGCAAGCAAAGGATCACGGGCTGGCTGCATGAACGACACTGCTCGGCACATGACAGCACCGCCCTGACACTGTAGCCGCCACCACTTACTTGCCACACATCATCTACTGCGGCGCATAGACGAACGCCAGTCTGTCAATATTGTCACCGTCCCGTCCCAGGAAGCCGACAATCTGCCATCCTGAGGGGGCCGTGTGCGTCGCGCAGTCTGACGTGGACGCGCCGGCCTCGAGCGTCTTGCCGGCGCTGGTGGTGGCCTGGATGTAGAAGTTGCGCGTCTGGCCGTCCTTCTGGCCCCAGCACAGCTTCGCGGCGGTCCAGAACTCGGAGTCGCCCAGGGTCAGCGTGGCGGCGGTGCCGCCGGTGCCGCCGTGCGTGAAGACGGTGCCGTCGGCGAGGGTGAGGCCGACGGAGTCGAGGCGGTTGGCGCCGTGGAAGGTGAGCACGGAGGCCTTGGGCTTGGTCTTGCCGGCGAGGGCGGTCAGGTCGGAGAACCAGTTGCCGTGGGGCCCGCCGGAGAAGTCGGACTGGCGGAGGGTGGAGGACAGGGACCAGGTGAAGTTGCCGGTGACCGGGTTGTGGTCGGTCAGGATGCTGCCGTTGGACTGCAGGAACTTTGAGCTCTCGTAGGCGAAGTGGGTGGCCTTGACGTCGAGGATGGGGTTGCCGCGGTAGAAGATCTTGTCGACGGTCTCGCAGTAGTTTGTGGTGCTGGGGTTGGCGCAGAGGGTCTCCTCGGTAGGGACGACGCCGTTGCGCTCGAGCTGCAGCCAGACGTCCGTCATGCCGTTCTGCGAGGCGAAGACGCCGATGTTGTCCGAGGTGCGGGTGTAGCGCGAGTTGGTGTCGCCGAAGATGAGGACGGCGTTGCCGGAGGAGTTTGCGTCGATGTAGTCGGCGACCTGGTGCAGGTTGCTGTTGCGGGCCGTGAGGTCGTCGGCCTCGGTGCCGGCGTCGGTGTGCAGGTTGTAGATGTCGACGTAGACGCCCTCGGCGATGCGGGCGCGGATGAAGGTGAAGCCCTTGGGGGTCAGGCAGTCGGAGCCGGAGGCGTTGGAGCACGTGTTCCACTTGATGCGCTCGAAGTCGATCCAGTCAAAGTTGGCGAGGGTGTTGAGGCCGGAGCCGAAGGGGACGCCGCCCGAGGTCGCGGTGCGGTAGGCATGGTTGTCCGTCTCGTAGATGTAGGCGTGGTAGTTGAAGTCCTAAATTTGGGTGCATGATGCGTTAGGTTCATGATGCTTATTTTTGTCTTTTTGGGGCAGGTCTGCAAGGCGCAATCGTTTATTCTGAAACAGTGACATCGTGGGGTGGTGGGTTTGGTGTTGAGAGGCCTCTTGAGGAGAGTCATGCTTTGGGGGATGGTCCCTGGTGCATTGTTGGGATCGGAGCAACTGTTGGCTCATGCGCAAAAGCTTTTTCTTATTTCTCACGTGTCGCTTCTCAGGGATAAGGGGTTGATGAAGCGCGCGAATAGCATCCTCGCTTGGAGATTGGGAAAGAAGGGTTTTTGTGAGGTTTTGTTTTTGCTCACCTCTTGGACGTTGATGAAGTCATAGCCGTACTTTGCAAAGTAGGATCCGATGGTCCTGGAGTTTGTCGTCTTGTCGCCGGGGACCTCGTTGTTCTGGAGGATCTCTGGGAGACCAGCGACGTTCATCGCGAGGACGGTGAAGTCGCCGGATGTCGCCTGAGCGGAGGCGACGCCTGACATGGAGGAGATGGCACCTCCGGCGAGGAGCATCTTGATGCTGGAGGACTTCATGGCTGCTAGCTTTCTCTGAACGAATGTGGTGATGATGCTTCTGCGTGATGGAATACTCCGAAAAATTAGACGACGGACGGGAGAGCAGATATAGCTTTCGGCCAATTTTCGAGCAGAGGAAGCAAAAGAGAAAACGAGGAATGGCACAGCAATAGCGACGATAATAGACCAGTGGCGGAGCTGGGACCAAGTGTTGAATTTATTAAAGCTGAAGATCATTCGCATGGAGATGAACCGGTTTCTAGGCGAGGTGAACCCCGCAATATGGGATGGTTTTAGCTTCACTCGTTTACACTAAAGATGGGATCAATAATAGGCATGTTTTTTTTACTGCTCATGACAGGCCGAATGAATCGAGAAGGTGACAGTGACAGCACCACCACCGCTGCTGTGGTGGGTTGGGACATGGCATTGGCATGGGCTCTACACGGCTCGTGATGGTCATTTTGGGATATTCTGCCCAGAATCTCGCGAGCCCCCTCACCGACACATTGTAGGACTCAAATTGCACAGCGGCAGTTGTGACCGCTTTTGGGGTTAGCATGGAGAGCGCCCCTGGTCTTATCGGGTTGGCGATGTGACGCTGTCAGCAGCGTGTTCAGGCACATGGCGGAGTTCGTTGGTCGATGGGTGATGGGACGAGGGACGGGCAGGGGGGCTTGAGGCCTTGAGAGCCTGAGAGGTGGGATTTATTTGGGCGCTATGTGACTGTTGTCGGGGTGGGAGGCCGATGATGGAGCTTGATGGAGGGCTCGTGATGGATTGGATGACGAATTTTGGGTGGTAGTTCGTCCTGGGCGATGGTAGTCTTTGGGAGATTGGAGATCTCGGCGGGTGCTGCCGTTTGCCGAGGCCTTTAGGAAGCTGGTCACGAAGGCATGTTGAGGATGTGATTGGGCAGTAAGGAGAGTCTTTGGAGCTATTCACTACACGTGGATGGGAAACTCGTTCTAGAGTTCCATTACTCTAATCTTGTTTGCCTTTCTCGCCTTTACTCATTTGAATACCGAAGGGGTCTTTTATCGGTTCACGTGGATCCACGTGGAGACGTTGGATTATGAGATTCGTTCAAGCGGGCATATCCCATGTTAATGTGGACTTGCCCAATATTTCTTTCTTTTGGGTCGCTTTTTCTTCAGCGGTAACGGTGAGGAAAAGGACCCGCGCTGGGCAGAAATATATTGAATGTGACCCCCAAAATCGGTCGGTACGCGGAAATCTGGCGAAAGGGAGCCGGCGACCGGACCACGATGCGGTCATGGAACCTATCTGCAGACCCGAGCCCCTCGTGTCCCTCGGCCGAGTTTGCCGGATCAACGAAATGAGGATCCCCACTGCCCTTAAACGAATGGGGAGGGTGGCACTTTCAGGAACGGTCGCAAGTCATGTCTCGAGATATGTCCGAACGAACGAACCTGAATGTTCATGTTGTATGAACTTGCGGAAAGGAGATGGGATGAATTGTCTCCGCTGCCGGATGACGGCGCGGCCTCGGATGAGTTTTGGATGAGGGTTGACGTGAACTACATACAACACAACGAACGCTTCCGGCAAACAGCAATCTCTCGTTCGGAACCGCTGGCCGAAGGCGCGATTCAGCTTCGATTGTGCGGGCATCCGTTGACTATATCTGCGACAGGGCGTGAAGAATGTTGGCTTGGCGGTAATGCAGCCATCTGGAAGACGTTATCCAAGGCAAGACCAGGGCCATGGCAGGGCTTCGCCGGCGAGCGATTTGTCGTTTCGGCGGTGGTCTGGGGTGGCCGGCCCTACGAGCAGTGCCTCTCTTTCGCCCCCGACCCCCGACCCGGCGACGTTTGCGAACGGAGCCTCCCGGTTTTTGGGGGTAGGCCGCGGTTCGCGGTCGTTGCCCGGGGGCTTATTTCCTGTGCGGCTTGATGATTACGTGCTTTTTTGGGGTGCCGAAGCCAAACTTGTGTCCGCCGAACTACAAAACATTACGGGGCTGTATGCTTTCTTTTGTTGCATGTACTGCTCTCCCAATGATCTGGAACAGCCCCGCCGCTGCTGCACTTAGCCGAAGCTCCCATTTTTAGAGTCGGTCCCTCAGGTTAGGCATAGGCAGATAGTCTTTTTGCATGGCGGCCTTCATCTATGAAGGTTTCCAGGGAAGATGGAGGGGGGCCCGGCGAAACGATCAAGCCACTGTGGAGATGAACGCCATCTTTGTCGAACGACTGCTCATAAGAAAACTCAAATCAAGAGAGATTGATCGAGGGAGCGGGTTAGTGAGATATTGTGATACCAGCGGTTCCAGGCCTTTGTTCCTGGCGGTGTTTCGGGCTAAGGAAGTCTGCCGCCACGCAGTGTGGCGGCTGGGTCGGCGTGTGTTTTCTTGGCTTAGGGCCATTTTAAGAAATTCCATTTTAGAGATGGCGCGCGCGCGCTTATTCAGTATTGAATAGGCTTTGTGATATGCTGCTATCTATGGCGGTTGATGGCGGCAGATAGATGAAGGCAAGGAAGACGTCATGACTCGAAATGGTTGTCGCGTGGCTGCAATCGCCATCTACGTGCGACTTAATGGACGTCACGACTCTCACTGCGGGCGACTGACTGACTTGCCATTGCCTCAGTGGACACAGGGAGGCGAAGTACGCGGTAAGAGGAATAATAGCAGTGTGATAGGTGACAGGCAGATAGCATCATGGCCTTGGTTGAATGATAAGACTCGGTCACTTTCGCATCCCATCTGACTCGATTGCTGTTTGGGGATGTCTGCGCACGGCCCCGGCGGTGATCAGGGACCGCCGTCGAGGTCTGGCCGGGAGGGTTGAGCTCCGGGTCTCAGAGTGTGTCGAGGGGACTCCATGCGGAGGAGAGGGGTGAAGGGTGGGTAGACGGCCATGGGTCCCGCATGGCCATGTGATGGTTATGAGGGCGATGAGCGGGAATTATTCAGATTTCCGTGGCTTCTGCATGCAAGCACTGTGGGAACATGCACCTTTGCCATGCGGGAGGCTGCCGTATGGGCAGAGGCAGACGTGGTGGCATTCGATATCATGGCTGTGCTATTGAGACTCGGTCAGGGTCATGGACGATACTTTTGGAGCTGGCCCTACTGCCCTACCGGCGATACCGCCGGCCAGATAGAGTTGGAAAGTTAAGAGTACGTGATTCAGGTGCTTTACGTCGTATGTCTTGTCATCCAAGGCCCCTGGTCTTCACATCTGGGCCCTTCAGTGACGGGTCATCGTCGTCACTAACAGACGAAATGTCCCCGACACGGCAGTTTACGGCGTTTGACGGGTTCCCAAGAGCGTGCTTCGTTCGCGATAAAGACATACCTTGGCAAACTCACGCGGCAGTGGCAGACACTCGCTGAATCCATGCTTCCGGTTCATCCGGCACACACAACTCTGTCGCAGTTTACCTCGCGAAATAGCACAAAAGAAGTTCGTCTGCCCTGCCAAGACCTCGTGATATCTGGTCCGTGGCCAACATCCTCTTGGCCGTTTAGTCAGCCGGCGAGCCGGCGAGAGGGCCTAGACCCGAATTACCATTCGGCGAATTTCATGTGGGGGTCCGTCGTTGACAGCGGGATGCTGGCATGGGATTCTTGTCCTCTCGTCCTGTGCCAGCGGCCGTCCCAGGGCCTCCAGGGGACCTGACCTTGGACGAAAGACACAGTGCCTCGCCGTACCGTCCTGGCAGACAGAGAGGGTCGGTTCCATTGGGGAGGATGGTGAAACTGGGCCACCGTAGTATTCTAACGTCTGAGTGATATTAAGCATGATAACGTTACGGGCGTGCGGATTGTTTTAGGCGGTATATTTCATGACTACGACTTACTCCCCACTGGGTTTGGACCCTGATGGGCGATGGTGTTGAGGAGAGATGATGCCTGTCCCGTGCTTGACGTGATTACGTGCTTCAAGATGGACTCTTCTCCCGAACCGCGCCCGTTCATTCGGTGTCTGTTCCGTGAAAGTATGGGCCCGTCCTCTGAAATTCAATCCGGAGGGAGAGAAAGCAAATCCAGGAAACCGGGCTTTCGGTGGAGATGGGCGGAAGGGATTCGTAGTCCAAGAAGGCTTGGATTTGCATCCCCACACGCAACTCGTCATCGAGACTTTGCTGGGGGAATGTGGGAAGACGACTATCGGGTCGCAGGGAATGGAGGACCGGAAAGGTCGCTGGGGAATCGGCACGGTGTTGAGGGAGGCTCTTGCGTCCGGAGCTGCATACGTGTATTGTGGAATCCGTAAGTGGAGAGGAGGGCATTTGCAACTATCGAGGTGCCAGCCTGCTGGGAACTGGCCTTTTCTGAAAGGGACCTTCCAGGATGCGCCCTTGTGAGAGTCATGAAAAGGATATCTTGCCAAGACAGCTTGGGAGCGATCAAAGCTCCCTCCCACCATCCGAGGCACGGAAACTTGCGATAAAGAGGATGATCCCATCTGCAACCACGTTTTTCTTCTCATTGCTCTTGGGTGCGTGGCCCTCCAGGAAGTCGTTCATGCGATCGAAATCAGGGAAATTCGCAATAGCTTGATGTTTCTAATGTTTGGACTCTTCCTCGCAACCAGAGACAAACGCAGCTGTGTAGGGTCACAGGCCGGAACAGGCCGTGAGGAAGACGGTTCTTCGGATAGGCGCTTGTGTCTTGAGTTCCGTCGTCAGGTTGTATCAACGGTGCAGACTGTCTCGCGAGCGTCGAGAAAACGTGGAGCTGCAACGGAAGATGATGGGATGGATTAAGACACACTTTTCCCTTCGCTATTGGTCGCGTCGGATTGGAACGCGGCCAATGCTGTGTGCGTCTGAACTCTCAGGTGTTTGACCAAAGAGAAAGGGGGAAAGGTGAGCAGGAAAAGTTGGGTTGACTTTTCCTTCCCCTTTTCGAGAACATTTCTCTTCCGGGCAATGTCGTACCCGCACGGGATGCGAACGGAGTTGCTGGAAATCAGTGGCCCGATGATGTTGGTGATGGCTGCACACGGAGTCGGCGCCGGTACGGTACGGCGTGGCGCTCGCTTCTCCTCCGTGAGGGTCGCCGCTTCGCCGGCCGATTTCCCGAGCCAAGGGAGTAACCCAGTCAATAGTATTGTGCTCATCAACAAGCAAACAACCGAGCGCATGACAAGTGGCGGTCATTTCATCATCTTGATTGAACGTCATTTCTTTTCCCTCTTTCTGAGATGACTGAGTTTTCCCCCTCTCTTCCTCTCCTCCATGTCCTGCACGCCCGGGCCCCCAGTGTCCACCACAACGTCTGATATCACACTCATCCCACGAGAAGCGTTTCACGGACCACGCCAGGCCCTGTGGGATTTTCCGCGAGGGCTTCGCTGTCCCCTCCCTCGCTTGTCTCTTTCCGCGTCCGTGCGTGCCAGGATCATAGGATTTACCCAACTGACAGTCCCGCCGAGAACGACATGCGGGACATCCTCGGCCTGTGGCTGTCTTCCCCTCTCTGACGGCTCTTTGGGAACATCGTTCCGGTGTCATTCATCACATCATCACAGCTCCGTGCCGCCATCAGGCATGCCATCCGCGTGCGAACAGACGCGCCCTTTAGTGATATTCGGCAGTCTCAAGTCGGTGCTATAGACCAGGTGTCGTACTTGCGCGCGAGTTAGAAGGGAACCTCTCTACCGCCTCGGTAAACGGCCCTGCATGCCTCCCTTGTATCGCTTGACAGACTGCGGGGCTCCCAAGAAGCAAGCAAGGCCACCGACAGGCCTTTAGACAGCTGAATGTGGACGCGCGGGGGTTAGGCACTAGGTATTTCGCACATAAACCACCCAAGCTCCAGCTGTCAATGCGGGCAGAAAGCGCGGTTTCGCAGCCCATGTTGCGCAGTGAACAGCAACGCTGCGGTGGCTGTCTTTTCTTTCCTTCTTCCTTCCCGCACTGACCCTCCACACCTCCAGAATAGGCCAATACGGCCCTCCCTCCCCCCGGTTCCCTGGCGGGCCTGGTCTGGTCCTTGTCGATATCCCTTTTCGTGTTAATAACTGGCATCGTGGCCTCCAGGGTTCTGAAGCCGTCTGGGCTGAGAAGAGAGGGATGGGCGTGGACATAGAATCAACACCAGCGAGTGATGGGGAGGGACCACCTGCAGGTCGAGACAAGCAAAAGATTCAATTAAAAGAAGGTGAGCAACGTGCTTCGTGCCATTGACGGGGGGGTTCGATTGACGCTGGTGAAAGAGTCCTCCTGCAGGGCAATGACACGACACCCCACTGTGATGTCCACCGTTTGACATTGAGATCGGCCCTGCACATTCCCTCCAACGGTGCGAACGCATGGGGGACTCTGCCTGTGGCATGCTCAACGCGGCATATCAGCTAGGCATGATGACATGCTATCACAGTGAGCAACTTCATGTGTGTAATATGCCGTGATAAGACGAGATTGCACGTTTTAGCATCTTCAAGCAGTGTGTGTTTGCCGAAGCATATCGCGGCGTATCGATCTAATCTTGCAGCTATTGCTGCAGAATATGCGGTGCATGCTGCGCCTTTCGGCGAGAGATCGGGACGTGTGTAGGTGTTCCCAGTCGCAGCGCAGCGGCTCGCAAGTATTCTTCTAAAAGAGCTTCACCGGCAAGTTCATCATGTGATACTCTCCGTCCGTATCCATCCCGCTCCAAGGGCCAAGCTGGCCTGGAAACCTAAATGCAAAAGGCTTCGCCGCTTGCCGAACATCAGACGGAGACCAAGAGCCAGACCAGGCCCCAAAAAAGTGCGCCCGCCTCTTCGCTTGCCTGCCGATGACACAACTCGGTAGGGATGGCCACATGGAAAACTCATCAGCCGAAAGAGAAGGACTTCGGGGTTGAGGGGGGAGAAGAGAACTCCACAGATCGCAGATGGCCAAGGGAAGGAACATCAGGCTCACGTTTCACATCTCGCCGGTAACAGCAGGGCCCCGCGTCGACGTGCTTTGGGGGAAATTTGATCATTATGCACTTAGACGCAACGGAGGGTTTTGCCTATTGACCGCTGGCGTGAAACGGCAATTGAAGATGACGATTTGCCTTTGTGGCCATGTGGTTTTGGTGGGCGTTTCGACTCGTTGACTTGATGGACGTTTTGGAACGGTTGTGATTTCAGGGCCCGCGGCGTTTTGGAGGGTATAGCGGCTGTCAGTAAAGAGTGTTTAACGTATGATGTCGGACTGGAAATAGTATGGCGTCTTTCAATGTGCATGATATAGTGACGTGCTTATTGCCTTAACATATTGATAACGAGTTATAGAGTTTCGGGAGTTGGGGTATTTTCGTTCTGAGCGCGGAAAGTTTCGGGGGGGTGTTGACAACTCGTTCTAAGGGCTGAGATCCATAATAGCATAGTTTTGTCTAATGGCTGACGTGAAGGCCGGCTAAGAGAGATAGGCATAGTGACAGCTTTTAATGGCCGAGGCCGCATATGTTTTCATTTGCGAATTGGCCAATCGCGGTTGTGGGATGTCTGTCATTGATATCGTGATGCTTTTGTCATCCTCTAACCTCGAGGCGGGAAGCTCCGCAACTAGGCACTTGCCGCAAGTTTCAGTTCTTGTGACCATTCCACAAGAGGCTAACATCCGTTCTGTAAAAGAATACTGCATACGATAATTTGAAAAATGACAGAAACAGAAACGGCAGGGAGGCCTTGGAATAAAAGGGCTTACCATAAGCATCACAAAGCTTATGACGACGATCATATTGACAGGTGTACGCGGACCTTAGCATGAACACAAGCGCTATAGTATCAGTCTTCTAGAAGAGAGGTCTTACAGGACGATCATGTTTCGTGATTCAAATCCCATGTTGGAATTATCAACTTCTGGGAAATGGATGGAAAGGTGTGGCTCTTTCTTTGAGTTTCCAACTTCGAGATGCAAGACCACCACGACGACGCTATATCCAAAACGAAATGCAAGGCTATTATTAGGAATCTAAGATAACAGCGTCCCGCTCGCGTATAGAATGACTAAGAGATGTTGGCCTTGATGCGTGCGTATAGCTTGTACGTGGTGGAGATGTTAATCGTGTACATGCATCCGATGATGACCTCAAATCATAGGGCATTATACAGCAAAGCCCTTGAGTGAGTCATCTTGAGTGATCAGGCTGGGAGGTCGAACGACGCCAAATCAGCGCAGCCTTTCCTCAGCTGATACAGATTTTCGTTCTGATTCGAGTTGGTCCGTTGTGTGCTATGTCTGTCTGACAGTTGGAGCTACCCGAGGTTAGGAACTAAATTTTGAGACTGTTTTCATTGCTGAAAAAAAGTGAGGGAACCGTTGTGTGTACAGCAGGACAGTCGAAGTTGCCTTCATTTGACTCTGCGTATGCGCATCGGTTGAGCACGCATTGACTGCGTTGAAGTTGTAGCATCAATAGGTAGTTCTCAACGTCCTCCTCATCATCATCATCGTTCTCGTTGTTATTAACACTGTTGTTATCATGCCAACGACTTCATTACTCAACAAGCGTCAAAAGGATCGTATGGACTTTAGATTGAGGTTGAATAAATAGCATGAACGTGAATAAGCAAAATGACGACTCGTATAAATATTCCTTCAACGTAGCTGTTTGAACCGTTCGCAACCGCCTAAGTTGCCTACGTATATTCCCAGCGCCCTTCCGCCCTCGAAGAAACAAGTAAACACTTAAACTTGAACTTGAACATGAACATTCTTAACGTGATGAAGTTTCAACGGCAACACAATGAAATTTGCTTTGATGACAATATGAATCTATCCGAGGAAAAACCACTTCAACTTACACTCCTTCAGGTGGGTACACTAATCCTGACCAACCCTTCTCACATCCATTCTTGGGTCAAACGAGCCGCCGCAGCCCAACTTAGAAATACATTGAACAAGCTCAGGACCAGAACAGCATACAACAAGCAAAGAAAAAGGATTTGCGCAAGTCTCTGTAGTGACGATGGGAGACAGGATGCAGGGCGCCGACCCAAGTTTCTACCACACGAAGCTCCGCCCGCCACACCTAAGGCTCCGCAACCTCGCAGGTCTTCAACAACCAATCCGATATGGTGTAGTGGCCAACATGATGCCCTCTCATCTCCGAGAGGCAGGCATAGCCCCGAGTTCGATTCTCGGTTTCGGAAGTCATCCGCAACGCATGTTGAAATATGTCTTTTTGCTCCCATTCACGATATTCTTGCACCAACGCCTCTTTTAGTTCATGATCCGCGACTACTAAGTCCTGCTTGAACATGACATGGTTTTTTCTGGACGGAGACCATGAGATTGAGTGGGCAATTGAGAACGATGGTATGTCACTCAACTTCTTGATGGGGAAAATTGCTGTATTCGCCTCAGACCTAACTAACACACTGCATGGCGTGTGATGCATGCAACCTCCAGTCCGAAATTACGCGCCCAGCTCTTGGCCCCATGTTCCAACTCGCATCAAAACAGCCCAGGACAAAAGTATTGAAGAGCAAGTTACTAAACGTCAATGCCTCATTGGACCAAAATGCACACTCGTTGGTCTTGCAGGACAGCGTCGTGCGATGTTACTCGCTGCTGACGGCAGATCCCGCCTAGATCCGGATCCCGAGGCCAACCCGCATATGGAATGCTTGCCCATGCATTGGTGCTGACGGCCCGCATATCTTTGATCTGATATTTGCAGCTCTCGTGTCGTATCTATTTGGCTCGCCAGTGCTGTGGGCTCCACGGCAGCCTGCACGGCAGTCGCAATCGCAACTCTCAGCCTACTTTAGGTTACAGTGCCGGGCAACTCGTGTGGAGGGCAAATGCGATGCGGTCCACTAGGAGGAGCCAGTTGATCGCACTGCGCGACGTATGTAATTTGCGTAAAACTGCCTAGATCGGTAGTATGTTAGGTTACACGACGTTGGTTGTTGTTACAGTTGTTGATGCCAAGTGATATCAATGATGGCAGCCCAGAGGCTAGATCTTCATCGGTGAGGAGGAGACTCAAACATAAGAAGGCACTGGAGGAGTTGGTTCGTGGACCTTTCCCCAGCTCTCAAGTCGCTTCCGTGCCTCCCCTCTGCATTCTCCAAGTGAACCGTAGCACCCAGCCAAACCGACATCATGAGCTTATTTTCATCAGTGTTCCACCCAGCCGCTTTGGCATTCATCCTCCTCCCATTCATCTACCTCATCGGAAGTTGGGCCCTCGCAGCCAGGCGTCCCAAAAATTATCCCCCGGGGCCTCCTGCAATCCTGGGCCTGGGCAACATCCTGCAGGTCCCACCCGAGAAGTCCTTCCTCAAGTTCACAGAATGGAAGCAAACCTACGGCGACATGGTCGGCCTCAAGATGGGCGGCCAGAACCTAGTCGTCCTCCAGACCGCCGAGCTCGTCCGCGAGCTCATCGAGAAGCGCGGCGCAATCTACTCGGACCGGCCCACGCCCTACATCCCCTCCCAGATCATCAACCCGGGCACCGTCATCTTCCAGCCCAACGACCACACGATCAAGAAGACGCGCACGGCGATGCAGTACATGTTCCGCCCCGCGGAGCTGAAGCGCGTGTTCGCGGTGCAGACGGCGCAGTCCGCGATTCTGATGTGCAAGATCCTGGACGACCCGGCGGAGTTCCGGACGCACATGAAGTATTGGGCGCTCGCGACGCCGTTGTCGATTCTGTGCGGGAGGAAGATTCAGGAGGAGGGCCCGAGTTCGACGGAGGAGTACTTCGGCACGCAGGCGAGATGGCTGAGGTTTCTGAAGCCCGCGCAGGCGCCGCCGGTTGATTTGTTCCCGTTCATGAAGCACTTGCCTGACTTTCTTGCGAAGTGGCGGAAGGAGGCGCTGGTGTTGAGGAAAGATATGTGGAAGATGATTTACTACATGCTCGACGGCGCGAAGCTTCAACATGGTACTATTACCAAGGGGCTGCGGAGTCATGATAATGAGTCTGTCATGTCGAGGATTATCATGGAAGCTGAGACGAATGAGGATATGCGGATGGGTGACCATGAGCTTGCGGTGTTTGGAGGCGGCACCTTGGATGCGGCGGTTGACACGGTCATTGCCACCACTTCCAGCGTCGTCATGGCTTTTGCCGCGTTCCCTGAGGTCCAGAAGCGGGTTCAGGCCGAGGTTGACTCCATCTGGGAAGATTCTCCGCCCACAGAAGAGAGGCTGCCAGAAGCCAAGTTCTTGAAAGCAGTCATGATGGAGGTAAGCTATCTGCCAACTCAGATGCCTGTGAGTGAAGCTGATCATGATACAGGCTATGCGCTGGCGCGGTGCCGCGCCTCAAGCTGTCCCGCGAGTCTTGGCTCGTGATGACACCTACCGCGGGTACAACTTCACCAAGGGCACCGTCTTCATCATGAACGTCTGGGCCATTCACAGGGATGAGAAATGGTACGAGAACCCCGAGGAGTTCAACCCGGATCGGTACATGGACAACCAGTGGGGCGTCAGGCCCGAGATGAAGACCGCAGCCGAGAAGGAGAACCGCCGGCCCACGTACAACTTCGGGGCGGGCCGCCGGATGTGTCCTGGTCTTGACTACGCCGACAACCAAGTGTTGATTGTCTTGGCCAAGCTGGCCTGGGACTTCAATGTCGTCGCGAAGAAGCCGCTGGATCTTGACATCAACACTGGCTTCCACTCTAATCTGGTCCTGGAGCCTAACTCGTTTGATGTGGACTTTGTTGCCAGGGGGGACTTCAAGAGGGGCAAGATTGTGGAAGATGGTGAGAAAGCGAAGGAGGTTGTGTCTGCTTGGGTGGAGTGATAACGCTGATAGATCTAACCTCCGGGAAAAGAGCTTACTTGAGTTTCGAGACAGCAGCAACGTCTATAGATTCATGTAGGCTGCATGAGTCTTACTGAGGAGGAATCCAAATTGCCACACGATAGTATAATTGAGAGCAGAGTACACGAACTGAGTACACGTAAAAACGATAATCGTTTTCGATTCGTTTCCTGAAAGATCAACTTAGTGCGCCTATTTTGATCACCGTACCACTGGAATTTTGCTTTCCAGGCACATAGTGATGATAGGACACCAGCAGTAATAAATATGAAGACGGTGAAAGTAGTGACAACGATAATAATCATTACGACGGCGATAATGAGGCCAACGTCGACAACGACGGCGAAGACAACAAGAAAATATGAGTAGTCGCCCGCCGAGTTAGCTAGAAGTGTGAAACCGGGGGTAGCAAAACTCAACCACGAATTCACTGTTGCTCCAAATTTACCTAGTCTTCAACATCGGAGAGACACTTCAGCGACAATGACTACAAACCGGACCACGCGAAGGCTTGCTTCAATGCTTGGTGAAGAGGTTCCAGCTTGAACTGCCTAAGACGGAATGAGCCCCCTGAGTTCTCATGATATACCTGTTGTGATAGCTCACCTAACTCAGCCGTTGAGTTTACCGAGTTAGCTCCTCGCTAAGCTAGGCGTTGAGGTTAATCGAGTCATCCAAATAAGCTTTTGCTCCGCCCGTCAGAAGCAAGTTCGCCCAGCCGAGGGAACGAAAAGTTTAGACGATCTAGATCGCCTTCGGAAACTGACTGCTATCAGAGTTCATGATCCGAACTTTTGCATTGCACTTGTGTATTCATCGACATGCGCCATGCTTCGATTTTGCAGGTGGCTCAATATTCAATGCCCCATAACACAGTGTGACGGATACCTCGGCGTCACGCAACGTACAATACTTGGCTGATGTAACCAGCTGCAGGTTCTCCTCATCCCAGAAATATGCATCCCCACGCAGAAGAAAGGAGTTGAGAGAGACGTATTCTTTGTACCAGAGAGAAAGATACCTAGGCTTCAAGACTGTTCATGAACACCGTCTTGAAGCCAACTGAAGAAGTAAACGCAGGTGTACGGCGTGGAGCCAACCGCCAAGCATGACTCGAGGTGTATGCGTTGGTGCTGCAAGTGATTGACTGACAGTCCCAATAAATGACGAATCACCTGCTGCGCATCACAGCACGATCGGAAAACAGCAGCGCAGAGACCACTACCTGTTGCGAAAGCGATTCCGTGCGACGGGGGAGAAGACACAAGTAAGAAGACAAATGCCGTTCCACAGCCCATCGATCGCAACCCGGAGAAGCCGCAATCCCGCCCTCCTTTCCGATTCGGTAGCGTCTCCCGGGTCGTCGGCAGGCTCGAGATCGCACTTCATTGGCTGAATCGGTCGTTCCGTCCCTTGTTTTTAATTACCCATCAATGCGGCGGTGCGCGCCTGCGCCTCACGTGGTCCAGCTCAAAGCAAGGCGCCAGCGCATCCAGCACCCAAGCAAGCAAGCACTTGCCCAGCAGGCAATATTTTGTGTTGCCGCCGCCCTGCGTTTACGACAGCCACACCAAAAAACGCGTAAGACGGCGCCAGCAGCCGCTCGCTCCATTTTTCCACTCTTCTTTCCCTTCCAAACATTTCATTTTTAGAGTGCCTGCCACAGTTGTCGTTCCAAAAGAGTTGAGGCCCGTACCGGCGTGCTCCGTCCGTTCCCCATTCCTTCTAAACCACCCCTCCTCCTCCGAGATTTGCGTGAGCCGCCGCACTTGAATCGTCATGTCCACGACCGTGTCAACGACCGGCTCCGACGAGGAAGCGAAGAGGAAGCGGGATAAAGTGGGAGAGTTCCTGTAGGCGCGACCTTTTCCCTTTTGCCGTCCCCTGCCAATACTGGGCCTGGCGCACACCGCTTTTGCGCACCCTGGCAGCCCATTCACTACGTCATCGCGATCCATTCACGATGGTGAAGGAGGCCGCTTGAAATTGCTCTCACTGACACGGCGAACAGGCAGAAGAACCTCACAAAGGGTGAGCTCGCTCTCAAACACGCCATCGGCCTCGGCCACAAGCCAAATGTCGTCCCCGTCACGCAGCCCATCCTTAACGGCCCGCCCCGGCCGGTCGAGGTCGGATGGCACCCTGTCGGCGGCCTCGCCGGAAAGTGGTTCGCGGAGGACACCGGCCTGGGGAAGATGATCACGGAGAGGATCAGGTACTACCCGGATCCGACGCAGCATTGGGCGGTACTCGTTGGAGAGTATGCGCACCAGCTCTGGATGGTGAGTTTTTTCCACGTCGTTCGGGATCGTCGGATTGAGTTCAATGTGGATCCCGCGCATGGATGGTGAACGCTGACTGAGAGGTTGTCGCGCAGGACGAGCAATTCCATGTCATCTACACCAACGAGAAGGTCAAGCGCGAAGAGTGGCGCACCTTCCCGGTGGGTGAGACGCGCTTTAATGATGATGCGCTGCGGCGAGCTGGTGAGTTGATGCGCTCGACTCCACGCTCACGACTTGGTTGGCTAATTTTGCGCAGGTGAATCTGTGATTCAAAGCATCAGAGAAAGGCAGCCTACCTACAACCTGATCACGAACAACTGCCAGACATACGCCTTGGAGCTACTCGATGCCATTAAAGTTGACGGCCACAAGGACTTCGGTACCACTCTCGCCGTCTACGAGAGACTCACTGGCCACGGCAAGGTCATGGATCTCTTCGCTACCCCAGAGCAACAGCAACAGCAGCAACTCGCCGCGATCCAAGGCCCGCCATCACAACTTGCGCTCCCCGCGCCACCAAGTCAACCGACGACACCGCAATATGGCACGCCGCCACCACTCTCCCCTCCATACGGAACACCACCCCCAGGCGCAATGTACCCACCTCCGCCTGGACCTCCCCCTCCGGGACATCCTCATGGACCGCCTCCCGGACCGCCGCCTCCCGGTCCCTACCCATATGGATACGCCTCACCACCCCCGGGTCACTCCCCGTATGGCACGCCGACTCACTCCTGGGGCCCAGGAACCCCGCCTCCAGGCCCGCCGCCCGGCATGCACAACCACCCGGCATACGGACCTATCACACCGCCTCCGGGCTCTCATCCTTACATACCTGGCTCGCCGCCACCAAGCATCTCCTACACGCCTGGTGCTACGAACGCTGGTACCGTCTCATATGCCCAGCAGCTTATGCATGACAACACGACGCAGCTGAATACGGAGGAGCAAGCGAAGAAGCACGAGGGTGACAGGGGGATGAAGGGAGATAAGAAAAGGAAGAGTTTCTTCTCACTTTCGCGGTTTACGAAGAGCTGAGTGAAGACACTAGACAAGGGTGGCTGACATCTAGGCATGCGTGGCTCCAAATTGCCCTCTAAGTGGCGCATGGGCTTACCTTTCCGGTCCTTGTTGTCCTACAACCCCTTCTTACGGCCTAAAGCTTACGCTTACAAAATTCCCCCAACATGATATCCATAGAAGAGAGCATGAAGGCACCCTACGGTTCGACACATTGTTGCACTGGCCAAGATAGGTTACCTTACCTTCATAACATAATGAATTAATGATACGGCATAAATCATTCACACTGAGGTAGTTTGTCAGAATGTTTATTAATTTCGAAGTGATGGCGTGAAGCATGACGTCAGTCAACCCCAATGTACAATTCTTCTCTGTTCCGCCGGCTCTTGATCCATGATGTTTGCCGCCAGGATGATACTGGGATTCCAACACTGCCATTCTGTCAACGGTCAAGCAAAAGTCGACAGTCTCAGTCTCTACAATCAACTTGAAAAAACGCCTTATCGTCTAAGTACGTTCGTGGGGCGATTCTTGATCGCAAGGAAATCTGCGATGGTCAGACTGGCGGTCGTACGTTGCGATACTCGGACCAAATCAACCCGGGCGGCTCCTCGTCCTCCCAGGCCCAAGTCCTAGACCGCTCCAGATCATCATAGTCTCCAACATCTTCTACCCAACTACCGGGGATTGCCAGTTCAGGCTCCTCTACCATATGCCAGAACTCTCCTGCATAGTCTTCAAACTCATGAGTCCACCAGACTGTCCACTGTTCTGGGCGAGAACCGTACGTAATACCGATAAGAGAGACTCGAACGACTCTCTCACGTCGACGAGCGAACATATTGTAACATTGAATGACTTTTCGTTGTTTGAATCGGGGTCGACCTTGTCTATGAAGACATCTCTCTCCGCGGCCGTACTTGAGTAGATTGATGTCACATGAAGATACTGCGGAGACCCAAAGCTGGACTGCTTGCGGCAGGTCAAAATGAAGCCGACCCGGCGAAGGGCCCCACCATCGAGGGTCGAGAATTCCGTTTACCAGAGTGGAAAACGGGGTTTGCCATCCTTTGGTGCGCAGTTGTCGGTCCCATGAGATATCGAGGTGGCTCAAGCCCTCCGGGTCTGCCGCGATGTGCTTGCGGACGATCTCGTACCATGGATTGTGGATTAGAGGCGTTTGCTCGTGGTCGAAGTGCACAATATCGAAGTCTCGCGCGACGTAAAATGCAATGGTATGAATCAGTGAACAAACACCGGGTTCTCGGGACTTTTGCAGGAGTTCGCGTGGGTTTTGCTTTGCTTCAGGCAGCCCACACAAGAAATCATCGTCAGACGCAGCCAGGTGGCACCGCAGGTGTTGAAGCCTTGCCTCCAGTGGAAAGGTGAAGTACCTATCTCCGAATAGGGCAATAAGTGCGTATAGTTCATGGGGGGATGCATTGAATGTTTCGAGGCCGCCTAAGTCCTCTTCGTCGAGGTTGTGGTTGGCAAACAGCTGGATGATTTCTTGAGGCTGCCATTGCCGCTCGTTATTGAGCACGGAGACGGACAAGTGACTTGCCGCTAGCTCATAATAGAACCATGAATCACTGTGCTCTGTCAGTTCACTCTCTATGTAACGAAACGATCGAGGAATACAATACCGATGACTGTGGTCTATAGGCTCCAGAGCAGAAAAGCCTAGACCATTCTCCAGTAGCAAGGATGCTACTTTGGGTGATGCGTGATGACACGCCAACTTCCCGTGTTGTCGTTTAGTAGCTAGTTCACATGATAAAAGTCAACTGAGAGGCTTACTCGTAATAATGTGTGGCCCCTCCTATCGCGCACGAAGGGGCTTATTCCATGCTCGCTCAGATACTTGAACAAGCCACCCGCATCGTCCATCGCCACATATTTGGTCAACTCATGACCAGGGAAATACTCCACAACTTCGTAAGCTCTAAAACTGAATTGCCACCCGATGGTGCTCCTTTGCAACATTATTGAATAGACTGAAGGTGAAAGCCAGTCCGGCGTCCTCAACGAGAACTCCAATCGATCGCTAAAGTTGAAAGCGAAGCATAGCTTCCCAAAAAGGGTTCGCTCGTGAGACATGGTGAAGACATCCATAACTGAGCTTTTGGTGTAAACACTTTTGTGGCTGGCAGTCCTGCCAAAGATGTGTGGTGTGGGTTTCGACGAGGAGACAAATCTGGCGTTTACAGTAGTATCAGAGGGCAATGATTCTTTTTGAAAATCGGACGTGTGGGACATCATGGCTCTGTTTACTCCCAATTAGTATTTGAGTATCCAGCGACTTGACCCCTTCCGCCAATTGGGCAAAATGAACCTACATCATGTACTGGCCTTGTGCCATCTTGAACAAATTCAAGGCCTGGTCAAGCTTGGCGTCCAATGCTTTGATATCGTCCTTCTTGAGCACTGCCCTCGTTGATCCCATTTTACGTCTGTACGAAGATCCACTGGTAGCCTGCTCGAGGAGATCGTCGATTATTTGCTGGAGCTCTGCCAAGGCGATGCGAGCTTTGACGATATACTTGTGGAGGAGAGTGCTGTTCCAAGACGTCGTCGGCAATGGACTGGTGGATATCTGGATTTCAGCGTCGATAAGGAACTCCTCGAAATCCTGAAGTTGTTCTGCCTTGTGAAAGAGCATCTTTGGGGTTTCTTTGACCTCATTCCAGAGTTTCTTCAGCTTGATAGTCGCGACCCCAATCTTAGTGGCCACATCCACGACGGCAAAAACGCTCGACGCGATACCTAGAGGTTCAGCCATCATTCGTACATCACCAGAAACCTGATGTTCGATTCAACTGACTCCCGAAGGGATGCGTCGTAAAATTAAGCCGAAAGAAAACAGAAAAGAGTTCGACTTTGCCGAGGGCGCCTTAAAATATACGAGAGAGAGATTGAGGCTGTGTCTATGTGCGCTGTGCGAGGGCTGTCTCACAAGACGGGTCCTTATTGGCAAACCCGCATGCAGCTTCTCGCACCTATGCACGATATGTCATCTTTTGCGCAGCAATCCCCACAAGGAAACGATCTGCTGTTCCTCAAGCCAAACCAATCAAAAACCGAAAGTCAAAAGGGCTATCATGGTTCCATAGTACTCTCCGTCAATTACCCACTAGAAGATAATACGCGGAGCTGAGAAGATCTCTTGTCAAGAACATTTTCAATCAGCCAGGGTCTAGACTCAAGGATAGCAATGACGGCGTATGCATTCGCTTTCCGCTTTCATGGTTCACAAAAGTTGGCAAAAGTTGGAGTGCAAAGATTCGATTCAATATCGTGCTATCTCAGCATTTGCGAAGTTCATTCGTATGAATGCGCCATCACGGTCTGCCTTCTCATCTTTACGAGTTTCTAGACTGATCTTCAGCTGCCAGGAGATTCTGTATTCTCAAATCGGTGGCCGAATTTTGCGGTACTCGGACCAAATCAACGGGAGCTCCTCCTCCTGACTCCATTCAAAACTTCTGTTGTTCTCTACATCCACGGGATCCTTAGAATCCTCTACCCAGCTACCGGGAATTGCCAACTCGGGCTCTTCAGTGCCAGGTCGCTCTATCCAGCGCCAGAAATCTCCAGCAAAGTCCTCGTATTCAAAAGCCCACCAAACCCTCCAGTGTTCTGGATGGGAGCCATACGTTATGCCGATGATGGATATTCTGCTTGACGGTTGACCGCGTTTAGTTGCACTAATGAATGCCCGCTGACTGTATTTTACCACCTGTTGCTGATAAAGTGCTTTCTCATTTCGCCCGTATTTGAAGAGTTCGACGCCGCATGAGAATAACGCGAGAATCCAAAACTGAACCGGCCATTGGATATGCTGCAGATATTTGGCTGAAGACGCGAGTTGACAAAACATGGCATTGAAGGGGGTTTCTCCTCTAGCACCATGGACCAAACTATCGCCGGTCTCGACGTGAATAGCTCCCTCAATGTCTAAAGCGAGGTAATTTCGAACGGATTCGAACCATCGATGCTGGGAAATTGGCGTAGTTCGGTTGAATGGCCGATATGCGAGATGGGCTGCTATGTGGCGGGCAATTGTATGTATGAAGGAGCATATCCCTGGCTGGCGAGATGTTTTCAGTAAAGCGCATGGATCACGCGTCGCTTCTGGTAGCCAAGACAACAAATGTTCGAAATCGTCGATGGCCGAGAAATCCGCCGCGCGACGAGCATGTCGTAATCTATGCCGAATGGGAATTGAGCAGTACTCTTCTCCCATCAAGTTACTAAGTACGTTTACCGGAAGAAGCAGACCACTCGCCATGAAGTCTCTGGGACCTTCAAACGCCGATTCGTCTACGCCATGGTCTCTAAGCATTTGAAGGATCTTTCGCGCAGGATAAGGGAATTTTCGGCCGCATAATGCATGTGACTGCAAACCCCTTGAGAGCATCATCCAAAGCCAATTGGGACTTCATCTGGTCAGCTACACAATGACTTTCGGATTCCAGGAGAACTCACCCGGGAAATGTATCTGTGTCCTGGTCAGACATGGGAAGCCTAATTCCCATTTCAAGCAATAAACTCATGAAATTTACACTGCTGTAGCAACAAGCCATCTGTTGACATATGAGTCAGTGAAGTTCGTCGTATAATTCGTCTATCAGCTATGCGGCTTACGTGCAGCAAGCTCATCCCCTTGACCTCGCGTACGAACGGAGTCATTTTGTGTTCGTCTAGAGATTTCAAGATGGCCACAGCGTTGTCGTCCCGGAAGTGCTTCACCAGACCAATTTGGTCAAAAGATGGAATCACTCCGTAGGCTCTAAAATGGACCTTCCATCCTACGATGCTTTTGGAGGCTATCAAAGAGTACACAGACGAAGAAAGCCAGTCTGGTGTCCTCAAGGAGAACTGGAATCTCCCATGTGAGCCGAACGCAAAGCGGAGCCTGCCAAACACTGTAGAGCTGGGCGAAATGGTGAAGATGTCTGGGGGATCGGTGGTAGTGCAAATGACCGTGCGATTGGCGCCCACACCACTGGAATCCGAAGGAGCTTTAGGAGAGTCATTGATATTCTGTTCGTTGTCTGACTTTTCGATGTCTTCAGGTTGGCCGTTGTCTGGCGTCTGGATGTTTTCTTTCTGTCTTTCAATGGCGAAGATTGGGTTGGTTATCAATGTTGCTCTATTCATAAGGCGTGTGTGATATTAGTAATGAAATGCGCAAATGAAGCAGTGAAACTTATTGAACATACGCTGTGTATAACGATAATGCTAGTTGAAACTGCGCTAAGGCTTCGTCCAACTTAGCGTCTAAAGCTTTGATATCGTCCTTCCGGAGGACTGCCTTTGCTGCCCCTATCTTGCGTTTGTATCGCCGACCACTTGTGGATTGATCGAGCAGCTTATCAACCATGACCTGAATTTCTGCCGAAACTGCGTGGAATTTACCAGCAAATTTCTGGAGCAAGGCTCGGTTCCTAGCTAGCGCAGACGGAGCATCAGGTGGTATTTGCCGTTCGGCTTCATCGAACAACTCATTCCATTCTTGTAATTGCCTCGTCTTCCGGAGTAGCGTTTCGGGTATGTTGTTGAATTCGTCCAATAGTCTCTTCAAACTCAAGCTGGCCCTTCCGACTTTTGTGGTGAAATCCACGACGGCGATAGCACCGGATACTATACCTAGAACTTCAGTCATGCTGAAAGATCAGGCTGATCAGTGATCGCCTGATGTTTGTTCCTACTAGGTAGTTTGGGTCGGAGAGGAACTCGTTGGAGTTCACCAGTCAAGATGGGTACAATTGGGCTGGGAACGGAAAGACTCAGAAACTGCCCAAAGAATCCGCTGCGTGTCAAAAAGCGGTGCATAGTTGCAGAAGACAAACGTGAGCTTCCCGAAGGCTTTTCTGCGATATCAGGCTGTGCCGCAATGTCACGAGATCGTCGGTTATCCTGCCAAACCATTGGATCTTCGCATGTCAGTTTGTCATTGGACAAGCATATCCAACGAGTATTCTCGTACCACACCATACACCGCCCCGCAATTGCGAAATGTCAGATACAGTGCCATCCCCCGGTCTGAGATGCATTGGCAGACAAATTTCCACTAATGGTTAAAACAGCTTCCCGCCGACGAGCGTGCGACGCCGGGCTGAACCGTCATCGCCATGCCAAACATGCATAGAGCGAATAGCAATACTGATTACTTGATTTTGAAAAACGTCGGACGAAGCCTCAAATGATATGGGTTTCATTCCAAAGTATCGAATACTGTTAATCACATACAGCGCAGGAGAGAAATGTAGCTTTGAGCTGTATCTGGAATTTCGTTAGACGCCTAAATAATATGCCTATTGTGAATACTCAAGTTATGAAGATAGAAACATTTTGTTCGCTCGCCCGCTCAAATTCTTAAGTGGAATCATGAACTGCCGTCACAGCGAACGGGTTCGCCGTGAAAGTTCCGTTCGGGTCTGCCTTCGCTCTCGCCCTCCCAAGCCTCCGATACTTCTGCTCATCCTCATAGTAACACCTCCAAACCTTCTCATCTCCAAGGTTCCAATCTCCATGAGAGCCCCAGAGAAGACGTCTGTCCTGTTTACTGAATGAGCTGTCCGGTCCATTCATCACAGCATCATTCTTCGCCTGCCACGCATCGGCATACTTCTTCGACTCAGCGTCCGCCTCGTGAAAGCAATCCAGCGTCTGGCAGACGGTCGTGTCTCTCCAGCTGTACGAGGTGCCATTGTTCCTGTTGGCATAGAATTGCGACTTCTCCCCGCCGAAGCACTGGATTTGCACCGACAACTTGCATCGTAGGTACCGCTCGTAGTTCTTCTCGCCAGGCTGACCGTCGAGGTACTGCTTCGGGTTGTAGATGAGGTCAATCCGGTCCACGACGTCTTTGACCCACCCGTCCTTGAGGAGAGTGGTCGAGTTGGTCGAATAGACACGCTTGACGTACGGCAGATCGAACTCGCGCTCCTTGGGGAAGAGCCACTGGCCTGTCATATCCGACATTTCCATATCGAACTCGCCAAATTGTAGCATCTCATCCTCCAGGCGGCTCTTGAGCTGGCGGAAGTTGTCGAACCAGGCGTCTACTTTGGCGTCGTACTTGTCCTCCTTGCTGGTGGGACACCATTGTGCGTAGAGGATGATTGAAGCGGGGAACTTGCCGTTCAAGAAGTCCAGGAACTTATCCTCGAGAACCTTCCTAATGTGGGCTTGCACGCGTTCCCAGACCGTTGCGTCATTCAACTCTTGGAAGAGCGTGGTGATGGGGAACTCTGTACTCAGGACACTCACACAGAGGTCAAAGCCGCGGGGAAAGGTAGGATCAGCGGCCATCTTGGCCACAGCTGTGAGTAGCTTTTCGAGGACTTCGCGGGAGTAAATCCAGAGCGCCTTGATGCCGTGTGGCCCCTTGAAGTTATTTGGGCCAGCCACTGTGCCCAGGTAACTCTTCGACTTGTACACCTCGAGGATGTAATGCGTGATGATGCCAAAGTTGCCTGGGCTTCCGCCAAGAATAGCATAGAACAGATCCGGATTGTTATTCTTGGTAACATCGCGGATGACGCCATCGTGTTGAACAAGGCGGATGGTTCTGATGCTGTCGCCGAAGAGACCAAAGCTACGGCCAAGCTGGCCGTAGCCCCCGGTCTGACCATGTCCACCGACGTTGACAGAAGCGCATTGGCCCGTCGGGACGAAGAGTTTGTTATGCTTGAGGTATTGGTTGAGTTCCATCATTGTGGTACTCACGCCCATGTAAACAAGGGTGCGATCCTCGGCGACGGGGTCCTTGGGTTTGAGGACCATCAGATCTTTGTAGGTGTTGGAAAGGTCGATCTGAATATTGTTCCCGGAGGTAGAGCATGCACCGGAGTACTGGTGACCACCGCTTTTGACGGCAACGGCAACTTTGTTGTCGCGCGCCCAGTTTACGGCCCTGATTACGTCTTCGTCATGTTTGGGACGGACGATGAGGCTGGGGTTCATGTCGTGTTCCTTTTGGTACGTTGAACTTGCATATTGTTGGTTAAAGAACGCGTAGTCCAGCTGCTCGGATTCATCGCCGGTGCGAGAGTATTGCATACCCTCGAAGTCCTGAATGCGAGCCATGATGTTCAACCGTGATCAAATTTGGAATGATAGACGATAGATTATGCGGTTAAAGATGTCTAAAAGATGAAAGTGCGGGATACTTATATACTCGATTCGTGCGGAATGGACCGCTGAGGAAGAATGCAGGCTGTTCTTTTCAGCCGAGCCATCATGATGTGAGTCTTCATCTTGTGTCACTGTGATATGTGGAATTTCACATGAGTGGCCAGTTCACACGAGATGCCGGCGACAAGGTGGTCAGCGGAACACGCAGCCTCGTCGTGCGGCGTTGCAGTCAGCCGTCTGCTGCTGATAGTGACTTTCGGGGACGAATATGGTAAGTGTACGTAGATATGGTTTGCCCGATACAGCGGAGTGGCTGTCTTCTTCCAGGCAGCCTCGGGGCACGGAATTGCTTACAGGTGAGACAGACCAGTCGAGTGGCTACCTGGTCACAGTGATAGCCTTCCGAATTCTTACTTGCAATCCATTCCGCGGGCCGCAGCTGATTCAGCTGAACTTCATGTGGAGTCTTCAATAATACGACCCAAGCAAGAACATTGGCGGACTGCCCGGACTATGCACTCAACAGCAAACCAATGGGATCTTGAAGCACGCTCGTTTAGCGAGGTTGAAGATGCTTTCACATGTTTACGTTTTTGTCTTCCCAATCAATCGGGTTGAATTGATGAGCATTTCCGAAAGAAATACAAAGCTGACTCCATCTGTACACCGTATTTTCGTCCGCGTCCAAATTCAGGCGTTGTCTTGTACAATCTGTTTTCCACTTTCGGAGATGGACCACTCTCCGCGAGTCGACTCGGACGAACAGACCTTTGAGCAGTGCATTCTAAAGAACTAACTTTGGTTGAAGCTTTGAAACAGGTGGTTACTTTGACTATGCGATTAAATCTCTCAAGGTCCCAAAGGGGCTCAGGAACGTTAGAAATCGTAGACCGTTGTCAGTGGGGACGCTCTGCTAGGGGTCATAGTCATCTTTTGCTTCCACCCCGCCACAACAAGTTGTCTTCGTGGCTCAGTCGGTAGAGCGTTGGTCTCATATTATCTAATCAATATGACCCTGCCACAGGCAGAGACATCCAAAGGTCGAGAGTTCGAGCCTCTCCGAGGACATTACTTTTGCTTTTTGATGCATGTTATCTTCTCCCTAGTCAACCTCATTTTCGACCCATTCACTGTTACTTTTGGAGTTGATCAAGAGAGTTTATCCCATGTTCAATGACTTCCAGTCTTGCATGCGTGAGCTTGGAAAGTGTTTGGCTGCATGGACCGTGCGTCTGCTCCACGTGACGCTGGCGAACCCCCAATCGCGAGTCGGGATGTTTTCGGAACGCATCCGCCAAGACAAGGACCAGGGCGCCCCGGATGCCTCCCGCCCCCGCTGGTGCGTCGCTTCGTCCAACTGCCAGCCCCAATCCACCAGCCCCTTGCCCCTCCATCTTTCCTACGCCTCCGACACACCTTCGCCTGCAGCAGATCTGCCCATCGTCATCGACCGGTCACCCTGCAGGCGAGTCACACGGGTCCTTGGAGGGGCATATTTCAGCCAAGACGCGCTGCGACCAATTCACCACCGGGCTACCAGGCCATCTGATGGTTGTCCTGTCACAGCTCGCCCTAAACCATGTCACGGGCGCCTCCCACACAGACGATGCAGCCAAACGAGCTAGCTCTGACATAATGCATCCGATCGACTGGACTTGCCCTGCGACCCAGCCGTGCCTTTCTGGGGCAGCCGTTGGGGCAGATGTTTGGTCGCGCCGCCGATACGAATACAGCTGCCCCGGCTGAGGGCTGAGACACGACACCTACTTGGGAGCGCCAGTTCCCGTACAGCCTGCCTCCATCATCTCGCCCATCCTTCCCTCGAGTCTCCATTCAACCAGGAACGCCTGCTTCTCGACACACACGGTCTTCCTTTGAGCCCTGAACCGTCAGCCTACCAACCACTTCGCCGCCAAGGCACCAATAACACCGAAATCTAGTCACACTTCCAACTGTTGATCCGAGTGACCTTTGAGAGGCAAACAAGAGACAAGAGAAGGCAGACGCGAACAAGCAGCACTTAAATACCGATCATCGCAGCAGTCGCAATCATGGGTGGACAAGACGAATCCAAGAGCCCCGCCGCGTCCTACGCAGACGAAATGCAGAAACAAACCCGCCGAGAGCGTCGCTTCGACGACGTGGAAGCCGAGCTTCCCAACCCCACCGTCCCGACCTTGCAGTCGGCCTTCTTCACCGCCAGCGGCCTCCTGTCGCATCTGGGGAGCTACAACCCGTGGGGCCGACCCGTGACCGAGGATGACATTGTCTGGTTGATGGACAACACCGCATACAAGCCCTCGCGGCTGGGCAGCTGGCAAGCCGAGTTTATCGCCGCCGTGTTCGAGAAGGAGCCCAAGTGCAAGGTGGTCGACATCGTGCAGGGTGTCGCGAAAAAGTTGGGACTTGCTGATGATGCGGAGGAGTTGAAGACAATCGAGGAGAGGATACTGCCGTTCTTGTGGGATGTGCAGCCGTCGCGACACCTGCGGGTTATCAATCACAAGAAGGAACTCAAGCTGGGACCTTCGGCGTCGAACGGCATCAGCACCGACACGTTGAAGATTCACGAGCAGCCGGCGGGCGCGATGGTTTCGTCGAGCGCCATGGTGCCGCAGGGGACATCTGGTTTGCTGAAGATGCACACCTTCTTCGCGGAGCCTGAGGGGTGGTCCATTCTTTCAGGTATGTATTTGAATGCTGCTTTTGGGTGGACATCGGCTAATAGTTGCAGACATTGACGACACCATCAAACTGACCCAGACGAGCGATCCCATTGGCATCCTCCGCGAGACCTTTGTCAATGAGCCGACACCAATCGAGGGCATGCCGGAGCTATACAAGAATATTCAGGCAATGCTGCCTCAGGGTTCGCCGTGGTTCTACCTCTCCGCGTCTCCGTACAACCTCTACCCGTTCCTGAGGGAGTTCCGAGACCAGTACTACCCCCCTGGAACCATCATTCTCCGCGATTCCAGCTGGAAGACCGTTGCAGGATTGCTGTCGGCCTTGACTCTGGCGACGGAACAGTACAAGGTGGAGCGCATCAAAAAGGTGCATGAATGGCTTCCCAAGCGGAAGATGATCCTCATTGGCGACTCGACGCAATCGGACCCCGAGGCTTATGGCGACATGTGAGTACTTACCGTCCAGAATATGTGGAATTTGACTAACATTACACAGCTACCGCCAGTTTAAGGGCTGGGTCAAACTCATTCTGATCCGCAAGGTGACAGACATCGCAGCCGTGGGTCTCGCTGCCAAGAACGAACCGGAGCGCTTCGAGAAGGCGTTTAAGAACGTTCCTCGCGATGACTGGTTCGTATTCGAGAATCCAGTCGACTGCAACAAGATTATCCGCGACGTCATTGCACAGGGCTAAGCATCATTGCCGGAAAATGTGGGCATTATCGGTTTAAGGAGTCTGGCGCTGCATGATGTTTTCCCAATTTGAACAGACACGACAGTAACGACCTCAACTCTCAACAGAAATTACGTAGCGAGCCTAATTGAATCCATATCTGCAGAATGACACGCCCCCCAACCCAATTCGCTGCATCGCGAATGTGAGATGGAGCATGCTGCAGACCAAGCCGTGAGATTGCGGAGAAGCCCCCTCGTCCGCAGCAAACCAGCCGGCGGCGCCGTTGTCAGCACCGCCTCACTGAGCCTCCCTCCCGAGCCAGTTCACCAACCGGCTTTCTCCAAATGGCGTTCGACCTGCAATCCGTCGCCAATTGGCCGCAGTTTCGTGCTATCAATGCGTTTCCAGGCAGACTGCCAGGCAACATTGGCCTCAAGCACCCTTAGTTTTCCGGCGCCGTGACTCATCCGGCGGCTGCCTCCGTGCGTTTGCTGTCCACTGGATGAGTGAAGCGGCCTGCATTGCGGCTCACGGCTGCCTGCCTTTAAGACACTGATAACCCCGAGCCGCATTTATCAGGCTGTTTGGTGTTTCTGTAGATTAGCAACAAGTTTCAAGAGCGAAATCAATCAATTCCATTGAATCGTCAGCCATCCGGTCGCAACAGGCCAGGCATCGGCACCACGCATCCAGACGAAGCCATCACCATCACCAACATTAAACAATATCATCAAACAATGGCTAATCTAACCCTTACCATCCCCCTCGCGCCCAACCAGATCCACTCCTCCTCCAAGACCCTCCTCGGCCTGCCCCTCGAGCTCCGCACGCAAATCTGGCGCGCCGCCCTCGTGTCCCCGCCAAAGCACTCTCTCGACCACCACGCAGACTGCCACTTCCGCCAGAACCACACGCGCACCTCCATCGAGCCGCCCGCGCACCTCGTCCTCGAGCCCACGCTCGAGCTTGTCGAGCCGCGCCTGTACCCCTGGGACGCTCCCTCGCAGTGCCGCTGCGCGAAGCGCCGGGGCCTGAACCTGCTGCTCGCGAGCCGGCAGGTGCACGCGGAGGCGGCGCCGCTGTTCTGGGGCGAGAACACGTTCGTGTTCGAGAGCTCGGACGAGTTCACCGTCGCGGTGGGCAGCAGGTTGCGCGAGGCGTACCGGCGGCTGCTGCGGAGCGTGTACGTGGGCGGGTTCCAGGAGGCGGACAAGAGCCTGAAGACGAGCGTGAATCTGTTCACGGGTGAGTACCTCGAGCAGCCGATCCAGCGGTGGTGCCAGTTCTGGGGGGTGCTGAACCAGTGCCGCGGGCTGCGGGAGCTGGCGATCCGGCCCGAGGTGGTGCGGAAGCACGCGGTGTACCTGACGAAGCTGCGCGAGAGGCTGCCGGAGCTGCGGAAGCTGGAGATGACGTATGTGGGGAAGCACAAGGACCGGAGCTGTCTGTACCGGCGGGACTGGGGGAGTTTCCGGGGGTGGGACCGGGATGTGCAGCGGGGGGTTGTGTTTGTGCGGGCGGCGGAGGAGGTTGAGCTGGAGAAGCTGAGGGGGATCGATGCGAAGGGGTGCAAGGAGATGTTCCGGGGGTTCACGACGAACTTTTGCGTGTATGTGGATCGGATTGTGCGGGAGAGGTTTTTGGGGTGCGAGGATGAGGAGGGGCAGCTGGATTTGTTTGAGGAGGTGGTGAAGGTGAATGATGCGCAGAGGGAGTTTGTGGTAGGGCTGCCGAACGGGACCGAGACGAGGATCGTGTTTATGGGGGTGCCGCTGAGCAAGGAGACGCGGGTGAGGTTGGCGATGGGGCGGATGGAGAGGGATCGGAGGTTGAGGGCGGAGGGGAAGAGGACGCCTGCGGAGGAGAAGTTGTATGAGGCGGGGAGGAAGAAGAGGGAGTTGTGGAAGGAGATGGAGGCTGACGAGGAGGTGCGCGCGAGGCAACGAGTTTTGGATGGGAGGAGGTGTCGGGATGAGGATAGGGCCGAGGAGGAGAGGCGCGCGAGGGAGGCTGAGAGGGCTGAAGTGATGAGGGCGGCTGATGTTGCGAGGGATGAGAGGAAGATTGAGAGGAAGAGGGGCGGGAAGTTGGGGGTGGTTGAGGTGAAGGATGTGGTTGAAGAGGAGCTCGTGGAGGTGATGGGCAAGACGAGGGTTACTGAAGCTGGTGCGAAGGAGGAGAAGAAGACTGGTAGGAGGAAGAAGGGGATGGGTAGGAAGAAGGGAGGCGTAAGTGAGATTGAGGAGGGCTTGGCAGACTTGGGCTGGGACTCCTGGGACCCTTCTGGAGATGGGTGGTAAGGAGTAAGAATGGAAGATGACTGCCACGATAATGATACCCATAAGAATGTACGATCAGCCGGAATCCAGGATATGAGCTAGAATAATTCTCAATGTCTTACAATTTATCCTAAATGATGATAATCTCTCTGTATTGGAGTTCGTTGAAGGAAATTGCCATTCCCGTGGGAGGATGCACAATGGGCGTCGACGCACCCCGTCCTCAGATATCTGTTCTTTAACTCGGAAGCTAGCTGTATGATTATAGCTCTCACTCGAAAAGCATGCGTTCCCACCGTACGGACAGAGGCAGAAGAAGGGGATAGGTAGGAAGAAGGGCGGCGTGAGTGAGATTGAGGACGGTTTGGGAGACTTGGACGATGACTCCCGAGACGCTTCTGGGCATGGATGGTGAGATGGAAGATGGCTGCTATGATATTGATAACCTCATGATTTCATGATCTCATTCAAGTTGCCCTGGGCAATTCCTCGCCTTGATTACACGATGACTAGCTCGGCCTTCTCGATTCTGGGAGACAGGACTAGGTCCAAGGGGCTCTTTCGATCCCGAGGGGGGCTCTTTGGATCCCAAGGTACGAAATTTGCCCAACCTATCCTTCTGTACAAATTTCCCGGGCCGTTCACGGGTAGCAGAATCATGGCATCGGCGGCAAACCAATAACCATCACGTGAACTGACCGCGTGAAGCAAAAGAATAGTCCGACCCTCATCTGCAAACTCGTATTCCGTAACATCCGCTATCATCCACCCGTAGAGTTCAAAACCAATGTCAGTATCAGGCCAACAGTGAAAAAATTCATACCTTCGCTTCTTATACGAACATCCAAAACATGTGCCTCGTACTTTTAACCAAGCATCACACACATCGGCCATTCCCTCAAAGGCGTTGGAAGTTGCGCCGGCATCTATTATCTCCAATGCTTTATGCCTCTCACAGTCTGGAACCTTCCCGTAAAGCCGTAGCCAGACTGGGCTGTCAATAGATGCCCATGACCATGAAGGCGCTCTATATCTCTTGGGAAATTGGACCGCACTCGTCTTCTCCCGAGCCGTCCAACTCAGCTGTGCGAACAGCTGCGACCGCCAAACCCCAGCTAGATACGTGTCGCCGGTAAGCTCTTGGAAGGCTTTGGCAACACCAGCAAAAGCGACAAGCTTGTCCTCGGATTTGGTGAGCTTGCATTGTGAATACAAGCCCACCAGCTTCCCCCAGTGGTTTAAAGTGGCTTCTGTCATTTCCCCGTATGAAGCTTCAGCGCTCTGTTGAACAGAGGCTAGCAGTTCGTCCATGATGCTGATTGAGTCTTCAAATCGCTGGGATACGCCCTCCCACTTACGGCCTTCGCAGCATTCCCAGCTGATACGCTGACCGTGGAAGGAGAGCAACCGCGGGGCCAGGAATCTTTCCTGAAACACCCATCCGCGGTCCGCCAGAGTTGTTACATTGTCATTCCTGTCCTCGAGCATATCATCCCAAATAACGAATCTCTGAGGTTGCCCTGATGATAGACGAGTTTCCACTAGGCCAGGGGACACATCGCTGGGGTTTCTGTATCGGAACAGCCCCCCTCCAGGATCTGACGAGGCGCAGGCCACAACATTACAACCGGAATTCGCGTACACATCTCTCATGGTAGATGCCTCGTGGTTCCAATCCTGGCCGCAGTCCTGCATGATGCATAGACAATCGATCCATATATACTTGAAGCCAAGTTTACGGGCTACCACGATGAAGTCCTTGAATGTCTGAGGTAGGTCGGCGATTGACTTTCCGCCGAGAAAGTCTCCCAATGTTGAGGTTTTGAGCATCAAGGCTTGTGGCTTTGATCCCCATCTATAACTGAGTGTCGCGTACTGGGCATCTATCAGCCTGCCAGCTTGGTCATCAGTAATGATGAGACTCCAACTTTCATCTTGGGCCTGGCCAAGATCCACCAGGCGCGAAGGTATCCATCCGGGCTTACGAGTCGGCAGACTCGAGCATTTGCTGTGATTTAATCGACAGAAATGATGCCAGTCGGCAGCTGTTTGCAGCACCTCGGGAGATCCGGTGTTGTTGCCACTGGGAGCGACCAGCCGTTCAGGCGGGCAAGATGATTCTTGGTTTGATGAGCAAATGAGCTCCGAAGATTAAAGGCTTGGGCTTACCTTTTGTGTCGATCAGTACGAACGAAGGTGCTTCATCTACGTCCCAGAATACTGCCGCAGCACTCTGCTGGTACACTTTCATTTTCAATCTCATTATCACACCGTTCTCCTCAAAAGAAACAAAATAGGAGTATGTCAAAGGACGCCAATTGGTCGCACCAAGGCTTTCCCACTTCTCAGCGCGACTTCGGTCGTAATTCCATACCCGATAACATATGAAGCATTCATCCTTGACGGCTTTGAGGAATCGCTCCAAGGTCTGGCCCTCCGGCGTTGAGATGCACTCTGCTAGATTTTCCAAAAGTAAAGAGTCGTGCTGTACTGATATTTGTTCAAGAACAAATCTGCAAATCGAACACAATGGTGACAATGGCATGGAGTCATATGTGAGAGCTTGCTTCGTCTTTGGGCCTAAAGCAGGCGAGGGATCAGACATCATGTTGTGTTACTAACGAGTTTGCGGAGAAGATGACCAAAGCCTGAATCCAGACCTGTACCGGGCGCGGGGGCACCAGCATTTTATCATCAGCTGCGACCAACATGCCCAATAGCGCCCAATATTAATTTCATAAGCGGCCCAATCAGATGCACAGCCGACAAGCACTTTCGTTCCGCGAGGCGCATTTCCATAGGTTGAGAGAGGTTGTGTTTGGTACGTCTAGCAAGACGGTACAATGGCGGGTAAATGTCGAAGAAGATATGTACTTGTGGCATTGATGTTTGTAGTCTTTGTGCAAAAGTCCCTTAGTACTGTTCAGCCTTTTAATGCTACTCTCATTCCCGATTGTTTTCTGTATTGTTCATTGTGCAACATCTGTCGTTTTGTGCGCCAGATAATAAAAGTCGGCTAGGAAGAGCAACCTGTTAAATAAGACTCATAGAACGTAACGTAGCAACTACTTCAATATTCTAAACTCGTATACCCACGCCAGCCTACAACGCTTCATTCAAAACCAACGACATGCTTCCGTCTCATCCAGCTCATATGCTTCTCCAAAAGACGCTCAACTCCAAGACACAAGTACTTATCCCCAATGATATTCTCTTGCTGGTATTCGATGTTCTGATTGATGAAGCAGTTAAATCGCAGTAACCCATCACCTGGCTACTACTTTACAGTGACGTGGAGACATGGACTGGAAGACTTTCCCTGGGGGTTGCCGGCGAGGAGGATGCGCTCCACAACCAAATGGAGTATAAGTATCGGAACAAGGTTCTTAGACAACGATTTCGAGCTACCGGGCTTCTTCGTCAGGTAAGCAAAGCAACCTGCCACTTGATTCAACGAAAATTTCGCCCAGCCACAGCATTCTATCACCTGGACAATAAGCCTGTCACAGCGCTGGTCCTCCCTGAGATTGACCTTTTCGCAACTACACACCAACCTTATGCGTGGAACACTTTCAATGCCCTGGAGCTAGAGGTAGCAGCCGACGATAAGCGTCTCATACGGACCTTGCACAGCCCGGGGGGCGGAGCGCAGACAGTCCTCGACTACATTCAGCACTATCATGTCCCCCTCCTGGACTGCACCGACCCAGTCCGCCGCGATCGTCTCGCAATAACCCTGAAAATGCCTAGTCTCAAGGAGGTGTGGATAGAGTGCGGCTGGATTTGGCGGAGACGTTATCGTAGGAAAACTCGACATGCAGGCATCCGACCGATTAGCTACGTGGTATTTTCCCATTTGCACAAGCTGCAGCCCGTGTACCGCATGGCATGCTTCATCTTTCGGGAGCTTCAAAAGCGTGGTGTCAAACTCTACTGCGTCGGCAATTGGCACAAGAAGGATAAGGTGATTCAGATCTTCGTCACGAAAAACGATACTCAGATGCAATGGGTAGAGCCCAATTGCGCTGACTGTTTGAAATCAGGAAGCCCGTGCAATACAGATCCAGATTGCGACACGGATTCGGACGCAGACTTGGGTCCTGATTGGGACTCAGACTGGGATATCTATTATGAGTCATCTGTGATTGATGATTTAGACTGGGACGTACAAGATCTGTTCTACCCGTAGTTACCTGCGGATGGATCCGAGAGTGAGGCGGAGACTCTATTGAACTCAGGAGATGCGTAAATGCATGGGCATGATGCTGGGCAAATCGAAAGAGCTTCAAGTTGATGTTAGCTATGGATAGCTATGCCGTTTTGCTGTGTATTCCTCCCGTAATTGACTACCTCTTCTGAAATCCTTGTCGTTGTGACTGAGGGCATGAAGTACCCATCAACACCTTGATTCAAGAAACCGTTCCGAAATTGAAGTCATTTCTATACTCAAAGACAGGCATGGTCAAGTCTCAGCATGCCGTTAACAGCCCGCACGCCTACAATTGCGGTTAGGACTCTGTAGTAACAGAATACCTATCCTTTCTATTGTTTCCCTGCGCCCATGTTCTGTATTTGGGCAAACTTGGTAATCAGGTCGCGCGCTAAACCGAGCGAAGCTTTGCTCACCGTGTACCATATCTTGTACGGACTGAAGGATGCGCCATGCACTGTATCCTCAAAGTCATGGCCTTGGCGCAACGGCACAAGCATGCTAACAACACACGCAGAACGCCCCTGAATGACCAGTTGCCTTCTGCGATGCTGAAAGGTGCTCGCCAATGCCGATACCAGCAAGATTGGGATGTAAGTCTTATGGGGCCTGCACTCTCAATCACTCAGCCGGAATTGTATTACCAGGCAGTAACTCTCTTACATTCAGCCAACATAAGCTCAGATGAGGAGACGGAATCTGCATCCAGTCTTTCTGGCAGTACTGGAGAAGCTATTATCGTATTTCACACGTAAGACAAGTTTGAACATGACTGACTTGGCCTTAACCCAAATTCCTGACCTTCTCGCACAATCCAGAGGCCTGCCGCCGTATCATCGACTGGCGCTTGCCGAAGGTTAGGACCCTGAACCCGTCGAAAAAGGTTTGTAGCGATGCAATCGAGCTGGTTCAAGCTAGCTATGATGCATATGGCATGTAATCTTCTTCGTGCCATCTTTCGACCAACCAACTCGCCTGACGCTCAAGCACCACAGCCAAACTTTTAGGAGCAGGACCAGAGATTACTATTGCGTTGATTGCCGAACAGATGCGAGAAGACGGCATTCAGTGACATATATATCATTGTCATAGGAATGGGGATAAGAGCATCGACGAATTCTATCGTCATACCTTGACTTGAAGGTAAGAGAATGGACCAATATGTTTTCCTTCCCACTCTGTGTTTTGAAATGCTCGCAGCTTACGAATTCCGTTCTTTCAGACCTAGTTCAGCTTTTCCGCAGGGAAACACCAACGACTCAACAGGTGTTCAACTCAGGCCCCAGATCCTGTTTGGAATCTGTGCAGTATCGAGTAGGCCTTGACGCCAGCAACGACGGTCGCCAGGGCACCCTTCTTGTAATTCTGAACCGCCACATTGACAGTGCAGAGTAACATGCTAATGTTGTGGCACATTGAGGGTACGAAAAATTGTTCGACGGTCACAAAGGTCAGCCGTCGGATTCGGTACCTCGTCGTGATGATTAACTATGCTAGCAGGGATTCCGGGGTGGGGGTACTTGGTATGTTATGTCATGGCTTTACTGACTGATGGATGCTGAGCCTGGAATTGTGAGGTATTGTGAAATGCTGGCATGTGAGAGTCCATTCCTTTGGACCCATCAGTCAGAAGCCACGTATTTCTGCACATCCGCCCAACATCATCATCCAACTTCTGTTCACCGCGAAATTACGTGAATAACTAGAATAGTAGGAGAGCCTTTTGAGATTCAATAAGTATTTTTGGCACACATGACTAGGATTGTTCGACCAGACAGGTAGCTAAAATCGACAAGCACGCAGGTTGCACCCTGCGCCGCCATCTTGCTTTGTAAACACAGGGAAGAAGGATGTGATATGAATTTGTGCAACAAGTGTCGGTTTTGAGATGTAGTCAACAGCTCTTTCTCGTGGAATCTTGCAATTCCTTCGTGAGTCTTTCCATAGGACTCATTCCATGACTGTTTCTGGCCACCTTTTCAGCTACTTCAGACTCCAACGTGAGCCCCAGTGACTCAAGATTGCGTACGAGAGTCCGCCCATTCCTTTTCTGACCTTCTTCGAGACTGTCAATGTCCGTGGAAGTATTCTCAGCATGCCGCTGGATCATACTGTGCGATAGCTCCGGCGGTTGTTCTCGCTCATGCTCGTTAGGAAGGGAGCTATTGCCATCGTGCCGTTGGGTCGAGCAACCCGGCGCGCTAAGGGTATCGGGCCTTCGGTCCCAGAATATCAGCATAGTTTGGAAAAATAGGGTCTCATAGAGCGCATGTTTGCGAGTGAAACTGTACCCTGAAACGGCATGCGAGGGTCTCGACGCGCCCGTGAGCGATGCCATGTCTACCGCAGTGGAAATATGGGCCGTGGCTGAATAAATCGACGGGGAGTCGAACCAGTACTGCCGCAGTCTGAAATGTCAAGCAAAGATGAGTCGCCGGAGGAAGGCTTGTCCTTGAACTCTTGCATGAGCTCAACCTTCCAAGACTACCTATGCTTAGGCTCATAGTGATCATTATATATACGAGGGGACTAGGGAAGTATTCAGCGTCATCAAAGATGTGACTTTTGACCATCTGTTGCCCAGCGCTGATAATCTGCAGTGGTCTCTTGAGATATGCAAGAATATTGTCAGGTAGAGAAACTGCAGATATACTGTCAAGGGTTATGCACAGCAATTGATGATGCAAGGTCAATGCTATGGGTGCTTTTGGGGACTAAACTTGCAAAAAGGGCCCAGGCCCCATGTCGCCCGCCATCTATGCCCAGCAAATGCGAACCTTGGAACTAGTTTCTTTCCTAAGCCTGAAAGACGAAGAACAAAGCATCGGTCTCTGAGAGGACAACAGTTTCGCGAGCCTTGTTGCAATACTCGGGGGACGCTTTGGAATCGAAGCGGTCAGCGCATGGTCGGGAGACCAAGTCCCGGCGGCCGCCCGACGATTGAACATAAAAGACCAAGCACGAATGTGAAGGCGACATAATCTGCAATATGATTGCTCATATATCTAAATCGCGGAACGTAAGTTGAGCAATTGTCAAATGGACATGGGTCAAAGCCTGCCACGCCTGCTGTAGTTTTTGCAGATACGGAAACTGCAAATCAGCCCTGAATGGGCAAAATGCAAATTCTTTCTAGTATAGTGCCAAACAATGGCCCCACTAGGGAGATAATGGGATGCAATGCGATGCAACGGGATATCCAATCAATTGAAATTTGCACTTTGATGTCGTATTGTATTGCAGCGGTGTTGGCCAACTGGACTTGCAGAAGCTGCCCTCCTCACGTCTTTATCATTTGTGATGGCGGCTCAGCTGCATATGCAAATTGGCAATTGACCCGTACCAGCTTTGCCTCTCAGCCTCAGGCGCTTCAACTTGGCCACCAAGTAGATAAAGGATTTGCTCCAGATTGAGCCACGGCTGTCGAACCTCAACTGCAGATGTTGGGATGATGTTTGTCACGATTACATGTCTACAAGAAAACCGTTGTATTCATTTCTGACTCCTCCTTGCTGGAGCCATCTCGCAAGTACCCAAGATGACTAAAGACTGGCGAAGCCTTCGAGCAGATGTCCAGCAACTTTACTGCGTAGAGAATCAAAAACTCAAAGATGTGATGAGGATAATCGAGGCTCGTCACGGATTTAAAGCGTCGTAAGCTGCATCGAATGATAGATTTTGATACCTGCTGATTGCGTTGACTTTCTCCTCAGGGAGCGATCATATCACAGCCAGCTACGCAAATGGGGTTATATGAAGTACAAACTTCATAATGGTCAACGGTCAAGTGAAAAAGCTCGCTCCCCTTCACTCTCTCGTTCCCCTACTGCCACCGGAGACGAAGCTATGGGAGGACTCCTTCCACTTGTGTCGATCCCAGCAGCGGAGACGAGGTGAGCTACATGCATTCACTGTGCTGCAGTCAACGAGTTGAAAAGGCTGACGCCAAGCAAGGTCGAACTCCACGATCAGCGCCCCGACGCTTTCTGCTCCAACAACTCTTACAAGCCATTCATATTCTGATGGAAATGTTGCCCTGCGAGCGCTTTCCAGAATCGGTCCCGTTTCCGAAGTCGTTGCTCGAATTCGATCCCCAAGGATCGCTGATCCTCTCTCTAGTCCATACCGTGCGGACGGAAAGACGGATCTACATCTGGCTGTCCTCGGACAGGACAAGAGTAAGGTTGAAAAAGCCTTACAGGACTTCTCCTCACTACTGGACGTCAAAGACGCTTTGGGTAACGGAGCACTTCACTACGCTGCAGAGAAAGGCGTTGTCGAGATCGTCATCCTCTTGCTTGACCACGGAGCCACGGTGGACGCTAAAGGGCGACTTGGAAAGACCCCGCTGCATCTAGCTGCATCCTATGACATTGCCCTTCTTCTCCTGGAACATCTTGCAGACCCAACGATAAAAGATGCCAATGGTAACACACCGGCTCATATTGCCGCACAAAATTCGGCGCCTGAGATGGGCGAGAGCAACACTCTTCACGCCTTGATCGACCACGAACGTTGCACTCTCAATACCCCCAATCGATTGGGATTTACCCCTTTCCACTATGTCTTGCAGCAGCATAGGCTTACCCTCGACTTCTTTCTCTCCCGAGGTGCAAGTGCCACGATGCCATTTCCAGACGGCCGAATGCCCCTTGAGGTACTTTTGGCAACTTTAGGGGAACTCAAGGATTGGGTAGTTTGTCGCCGCTGGACAGACATTATCTGCCTCATGATCGAGTTAGGGGCAAATCCAGACACCTTGCTTCCCACAGGAGAGTCGTTGACAGTGGCATATATTGACATACTGCCCCGCGTGGGGGATGACGAGAGTTTTGACATCGCTCTGGCACGAACGATATGCTATTCCGCAGACTTGATAGCCCCGACATGCGTAGGTCTTGAGCCAGGAGCCTCTCTCTTGCATGTTTTGTCAAAGAACTGTATTCAGAGCACCACATCCACAATCCCGTTCGACAATATGTTCTACACCCTATTCCAAATCGTTCTCGAGCGAGGAGGAGACCCGAACAAGGAAGATGAGAAAGGAAGAACGCCATTGTTATTGTTGCTGTTAAATGAAAAGAAGAACAGGGATACAGTATTTTTTCACTCGAAACAACTACTCTCACATGGAGCAAATCCCTGGATATCCGACAAAGACGGAACGAATGCGATACTGGCAGCGGCAAAGTCCCCTGAGTACTCCGGAGCGTGTCTGCATTACCTGTTGAGGAATTCATTGGAAGCACAGAAGCAAATGCACCAGAGGCTCCATAAGCGGAGCGTCCTTCGACACTGCATGTTGCAGGACTGGCTTTCAGCAGTTGAAGCAGATAATTGGTCTGAAGCGAACAGGTGTCTTCGTAACCTTCGCGATCCGGACTTGATGATATGCGCATGCAAAGTCATGGCAGAATGGCATTTGGAGAATTCTGAGGATTGGTTTGGAGAGGTAAATGACAGGAAAGACATGTGGCGCCGATATAACGCGCAAATCATCAGGGACTGCCACAAGTTTAGTATCAGGCTTGACCTCGACTACTACGGCTATCTTCTAGACCTGTGTGATTGATCCAGTCTTAGACACTGGAGGTATTCAACCCCGTTCAATTAATCAAGTTGAGACATGGGAAACTACGGGTCGTTAGAAAACTAAGATGTCTGTGTCAATAAATTGCTAAAGGTGACGCGATGTAACATAAAACGCAAAGTACTAGCTGTCCTCGGGATCTTGCGTCTTGTCCAACTCCTCCCTAAGCCTGCCCAAAAACGGTGCAGCATTCCATTCCGTATCCAAAAGAATCTCAAATTTATCCTCGAGAAGCTCACCCGTATCCATGTTTGAAACGTCCAGATTCATCCAGTCACTCTTCCACTGCGACCCAGCCTCCCTTCCCCACACGATACCGCGCTCGAGTGCGAGATCCATGAGATCCTCCGCATATCCGGGCATCGACATCCAATCTTTAGCAGTCATCTCTATCCCATTGTCTCTCGCCAAATCCGAGATCTGTTCGCTCGCCTTCTTCGAGGTGCAGAGCGCGTACCAGGCCCGGTCGACCAGGATGGTTCCCCCTTCCTCGACGCTCTTGCGGTCGGCGAAGAAGCCATAGAATTCTGACTCTGGGCCTTCTTCCTCTTTGATCTTTTTGTAGTATTGGAGTAAGTCTTTGTCGGTGGTGCCGTCTGTGTCAGACGTCCATGGGACCAGTTTGGGATGGACCCAGGACCCTTCGTCTTGGTCTACCGTTCCGTCGATAGACTTCAGGTACTTCTGTTCCTCTTCTTCGGTGAGCTTTGTCATCATGTAGATTTTGACATATTCGGCATCGATGTCATCGTCATTGGCGACATTGCTGAGCTGTGTATAGTTCCCTTCTGCCGACATGATGATGGTGGGGAAGGAATGTTCCTGGATGAAAAGTGATGCGTTCTTCGGCGAGCTTGACTCGACTTGGTTCGACTGCGATGATGGCAAAATGGTTGAAATCAGAGACAGCAATAAGACGAGCACTGCCATGATCGTTTGAGAAGAAGCCGGTCTGCTTATATATGGCAAGTAACAAGGTAAGCGGCCCGCTGTGTGCCAAAGATGCGAGGATTCATTCGCGATAAGAGACGACCAGCGCTGACCACCCTTGGCATTTGCAGACCTAATCCTGAGGTCGAATCGATTTGTGCAGGATTGCTGCCTGGCCAGCGGCCGGCGAATCCCTCGCAGTGGAGATGCGGATCAACGGCAAAGCAGCGTGATTCAATAGGCAGGTGGTTCAAAAGATCTTTTTCAAAAAAACTAGTGAAAAGCCTCTGGGTATCTCATCATGTGCATTATTCTTCATACCCCCAAAACATCCCACTCGTCTTAAAAGGGCATGGCAAGCGCAACACCAGCCAGCGCCGCGAAAGTCCACACCGTAGCCAAGATCCCAACACCACCTCCGGAGGTAGTCATCCTCATGCCGTGAGCTGCACTAGCCCCCGTACCCGATGGAGCCGCAGTGTCGCTCCCACTACCGCTGGCACCGCCGGTCTCTCCGGCCTCGCCCTTGTTCACCAACGTGACGGCCGGCTTGTACGCGACTGGGTACATACTTTCAGTGATCGCGGAGGCCGTGTACGTTGCGGTGCGAGTGCTGTACTCAATGGGACCCGAGGCGGTGTACGATATCACACGACCCGTCACGACGGTGTTGTTGTAGGTTATGGCGGCCGTGACCTCGGTGTAGACATCGTTTGGGATGACCCTCCCGCAGGCTGTCTTTTCACCATACACAGATTCCGGGACTGTTGAGAAGCAGCCGCCGTTGATGCCGACAGTGTAGTTTCTTTTCCGTCATTTAATAATCTGAGATGAGCCAAGGATCCGGGGAACTTACTCGGGACAGCAAACAATTGCCGTCTCATCCTCGTCAAGAACCTCCATCAACACGTTCAGCGGCGGGTTGTAGCCAATCAGGCCGCCGGCGCGCAAACCGCTCGTCACAACCGGTGGCACGAAGATGCCGGACGACGTGACGTTGCCGTCGCTGCCCCTGTGGGCTGAGCCTGCGGTGGTGTATGAGTCTGGGCATTGGCTGGCAGGTGAGAAGTATGCGATTGTCGCGCGGTCGTTATTCGCCTGGGTGCTTGCCGCGGAAAACGCGTCGTCGAGTTGCTTGCCGGAGGGGAAGCACTCGCCCAACTGTGAGACGTCACAGTTTTGCTTGTAGTAAGCTGCGACGCGGTCGGCTCCCCATGCACCGCTGATTGCGAGATACAAGTCTGGTGATGCGGTCGCGCAGGAGGTTGGTGTTGTGAAGACCGTTGTCAGCGGGCCGACGTTGGTGATGGCGTATTGGGAGGTTGAAGTCGCGGTAGGCATTTTGACGGATTTGGCAAGTTCACTTGGGTGCAAGTGTGCTTCGGCAGCATGGGGTGAAAACCTGTGAACATCGGAGAAAAGGGTTTCCTTTTAATAGCCACCGGCACCATCGTGACCATGAGGGCGGTGCCACCCGCAAGGGGTAAGCAATTAAGCTTGCTTTCCCCAGACCGCAGATCGACAACTCCAGATGCTTAGCGCCGAGTGACAAACACAAGTCGGGCGTAGAGATTCCCTGTCGCTCGGCGTCATAATATTCCTTTTTGGAGTGACAGCTTGCCGCGGGTCACTTGAATGAGCTCCAGCAAATTGGCTTGGCGAGTTCAAATTGGCAAAATGGTTTTCTAGCAACCAGAAACCGTGGGGCTGGAACAGTCGGTCTAGTGACAAAAGTCCCAATGGCGGTTGAAGGATTCAACCCGCGGAGGCCTTTGCAGCGAGGTCGCTTGGGCTATGTGCTGATGCGGCGCAGTCGGGCGGGAATGACATCAGAGTATTGGGCGCTGGTCGAGAGTGGTCGACTTATCGTGACACATGGCTCCGCCCGTTCTGCCCTACAGTCTTGGCAAGGAGCTATTTGCTGGATTACTCCGCAGAAGCGATGGGCGGCGATTGATGCCTTGGGGCTGTGAGATGGCAATCCGGCCGATCAATAGAAGGCAGACCGTGAGGCTTCGCGAACTTCACACTCAAGGCACCGCGAGAATCGTGTTCATGGTCCGCGAAAACGATCAGTTTGATTCAGAATTTATCACAGTCTTCCACGGACTGAGTGAGATACGATCAACGCCAAGATAACTCCCAAACCACCATGTTCTGACAATCTTACATACCGTTTTTCTCATTCTTCCATTCACTGCTCTCCTTCAACCAAGTCTCAAAGTCCTGCAGTCTGGGCTCTTCCTTTCTCAACATCTGGATGTCCGCCCCATAGCCTTCTCTCTTGAAGAACTCAAACATCCTCCCCACGTCGTTAATCGCCCACATCATGCCCCGCCCAAAGAACCCATACGTCTGCGGCATCTCGCTGCCAACAACTCTCTTGAAGACCTCCCGGGCCTTGGCGTAGGTGATGTCCTCGCCGGCCAGCGACAGCGCCCGGCGGTCCCACCTCTCCGGCTCCGCGATCGCGCGGGCGGCAAACAGGCCGATATCCCTCACAGAGACAAACTGCAGTGAGCGGTCGGCCGGGAGCGTGGACCACATCGACGCAAATACCTTGCCGAACATGCCCGGGTTGGTGTTGTCCAGGAACGCGGTTGGCCGCAGGATGGTCCACCGCAGCCTGCGCCCGCTCTTCTCGAGCTCGTCGGCGCGGTCGCGCAGGTGCACCTCGATCTCGTGCTTCTGGTAGAAGTGCGGGACGTCGGTGGGGTTCTCCCAGGAGCGGTCCTCGCCGCCGCGGTCAACGGAGGTGAGCACGATCTGCGTCGCGCCGGCGTCGATGGAGGCGTCGACCCAGGCCTTGCCGACGACGTGCTCATTCCCGGGGGTCGTGACGATGAAGGAGGTGTCAATGCGCGGGTGGGCGCGGAAGACGGGGATGGGCGACTTGAGGTCGCCTTCGACGGGGACGAGGGAGATGCCCTTGGGTTTGGCGGCCTCTGAGAGGGATTTGAGCTTGGCGGAGGCGGGGTTTCGTGTGAGTGCGAGGAGTTCGAGGGAAGGGCTGGCGCGTGGGAGGTTGAGGAGGCCGTCGATAACGGCGGAGCCTTGTTTGCCGGTCGCGCCGAGGATGAGGACTTTTCTTGTGGCCATTGTGGTGTCTTTGGGATGACTCTGTTGGTGAAGGGGTATGAACGAAGGTCGGGTCCAGGGACAGAAAAGAATTAATGAGAAGTGAGAGGTCAAAAGAAGCTCAGCAAGCAGGTACTGGGAGCTTGAGCCTTGTTGTAGGGATGAGCTTCCCGGCTGCCGATGTTTGATGTTTTGATGGCGTCATGACCTTGCGGCCGCACGACCACTTCCCCAACCCATGTCCGAGAGTGCATCTTGCATAGGGGAAAAGTGATCTCTTTCTCTCTGCAAACCGACTACACTAAGCGTCTACTCCGGCATGAGAAATAGAATATCAGCAGTTATGTGCCGTGAGCTGGTCAAATGACTACGCGTATGATTTGGTGACCTCAGAAGCTTGTTGAGCTTTCGTAGAGACATGGAAGATGTTTGTGAACAAGAAGTTCAGCAAACTCCACGGCCCCAAACTAGTCCGATCGCAAGGGTGAAACACTGCAAGGCGTCGGACGTCTTTGCTTGTACATATGCAACTCTGCTCAAATTTCATGCTGAACTGCTGAGAAAGGAGCTGGATATAGTGTCAATCCTGCTCAGTAGCTTGCTCTGGCAAGATTCGATTCCTGAGCCGGAGCGGAGCCCATTGCGGCGCCGCTGCCGCCGGCGAGATCTGTTCCGCATCGGAGCCGAGGCCGACCGGCCAACGAGACGGAGCGGGACAGACTACAGCAGCATCGCAAACCAATCAAAAGCATTCCAATGAAATGAGGATTTCTTTGAGCGACCTGGTAGAAAGATCTAGGGACGGAGCAATCCAGATAGACGGAGCGGCCCGGCTAGAATGACCAATCCAGTTCCATAAGTGAACGATAGCGTAGCATTCTCCATGATTTAGCAGTTAGTCTCGGTCCCGTTCGTGCCCTTCGCCCATCGGATTGAATCCCTTCGCGACTTCGCACATCATGAAAAACACCGAAGAATTTGTACGATAGGTCACCCGCAAGCACGAAGTTGGTCTTTTTATTTGTAAAATCGCGTAATCCGAACCGAATCTCTCGGTGATCGAGAAAGACCACTCCTTCAAACACACCATCACCCGCGCGGTTGCCGTATTCGCCAACAGCGTATTTGTAAACATCCATCGCCATCCGAAGTCATCCCGGCTCCGAAGCGCGACATCCACTGCCTCATCGGGACCGGGGCCGGAACTACCGGAGATCCCCAAAGTCCGGCATTGAGGGGCCAACGAACGCGCTCGCGCCATGGGAAAGGCGACTCAGGCGGCCGTCGTCGGAGCGCGAACTCTGCGCGCGGGAAAACGAGAACAAGTGTCGGTTTAGCGGCTTCTCCTGCAAGACATGTTTCTGCTCTGTCAAAGATCGGACGCCTTCTGCAGATGACGTTGGGGGGGGGGGGGGGGGGGGGGGCCGTTTAAAGAGAGCATGCAGCCCTCTGCGATTTTGACGCCGTTTGTGAGGTTGGGCAGACTTTCCGCAACTCAATTGGTGCTTGGCAGTTCAAGGCTGCAGAAGTGAGGGCGCTGAACTTACGTGAGAAACATACTTACATACATACACATACATTACCTACAAGATGTTTGGCCGCGTCCTGCTTACCCTTGATGGCATCCTGCTGCTCTTCGGCGCGTATCTTGCCGATTGGAATGAGACGCACATCCACAACCCGCGATGGCCTCCGCACGCCAAGTAAGTCATGCCGCTCTTTGCTCCTCACCCACGGCTACTAAATGCCGTTGACAGATTCCACAACGCTCAGACGATGACTCTCTCCCTGATCCTCGGCCTCGCCACGCTCTTCTTTACCTGGCGGCCCACCACGTCGGCCGAAATGGCCAAGGAGTCGTTCCGCATCGCGGGGTTCCTCGGGTCCATATACTGGGTGGCCGGGTGGGCGTCGCTGTTGTATCCGGGGACGGACGGCCTCGATCCCGAGTTCGGCGGGCCCGGCTTCCCGCAGAAGTACCCCTTCACGACGGCCCTGGGGCTCGCCGTGTCCGGGATGTATCTGGAGGGGGCGTTCTAGATTTGCCCTTCTCTTTGTTCTAAAAATGGACTACGGGTTGCAACCGCGAAAGAAACAACGCGATATGAAAAAGGGCTGGCAGTAGCGGAGAATTGAGGCAAAGATCCATGGGTTGTGGAGTTTGGCATGTTGCAGCGGGAACGGGAATCCCAATGTCGGGGATCAGGGGAAAGATAGGCGGAGGACTTTTTTAGGGTTTCTCCTTTAGATTGAGGGCGACGTGGACGGCGGGCTGAGCTTCTTTTTGTGGGAAGGGGACCAGATGTGTACATAGCTTCGAGCAGTGTGTTTTGTTTACGCACGCATCACGGACTAAAACAAAACATTAAGCTGAGCCTCTTAATCTTCGACGCCCGCCGTGACAGTGTAACGGAGATAAAGTGAAGGGGGAAACCCTCTTGGATCCGCGGAGGCAGAGTGACGACGACGCCGGAGGATTACACGCAAGTTCGACAGAAGACACTAAATTGAGCCGGAAAGTGGGCGGACCACGGCAGCGGCGCATGACCGAGCGGGCGGCGTCCTCAATGGCCAAGACCCTTCCTCCGGACGGGACGACCGAATTGAGGAAAACCTCGGAGGGAGGCAAGGCGAGAAAGAAAGCGGCGGGAAGACGAAAGATTGGAAAGATGGACGGAAGGGTGAAAGCTGACGTGGAAAAGGGCTGGTTCTTGAAGCACTCAGCAGTGCGTCAATCTGTCTCGCCCAACGTTTGTTTCATAAAGAACCGTTGTGGAACCCGTCCAGACATCCTGTTGCACCAGACGAGAATGTTGCCTGGGTCGCTAAATGTCTTGGGCGCGCTTCTGCTTCTGAGGTGCCTTAGCGAATTCGCATGTTTCCCGACTCCCCCGGTTTCTGCGTGAGCGAGTTTCCTGGTTGGGCGGCGCGGCGGCGGACATTTTTTCGTGCTTGGGAGAGTGAGAGAGGAGCCCAGAATGACGTGTGCTGAGACTCTTGGACGAGCAGGGGTCCAGGGGTTGGGTTGGAGGTGCTGAACAGGCACTGGCTGTTCTTGTTGCTGTGGGATCTGGAGGAGGAAGAGGCGTTTGGTTCTTTGGTTGCTCGGCTCGGGTTCGCCCCATGGCTTTAGCCCCCGGCAAACGGCACAGGCACAGGGCGCGATGGCGCAACACTTGTTTGGTAGGGGGGCAGCATGCTGCGGTAGAGTGGCATGTACGGTGACGGTGAGCTGGGACTGGCTTGGCTGGTATTCCTGGGTTGGGCTTGGGTTGGTATCTATACCGTTTCTAGGAGGGGATTGATGGGAATGAGGACGGCACACGGCCTGTTAGGCGTCAAGCCATTTTGCGATCCAGCCGCACAGAAGGGCAGGCTGGCTTTTTGGGGGAGCTGGCTCTGGAGATGGTGGAAGCAGGTCTCGGCGGCGGCTATCCGGTTAGCTCGGGATGAGACGGTCGGTCGCTGATCTATTACTGCATACAAACATTCCCAAGGAGCCAGCCAAGCTTGTCAAGACTCAAGACTCAAGACCGGTACAGAGTAAGAGTGGCCGTGTTCTTTGGGGAAGCACACGAGCGCCACAGACCGAAGCTCAATTTTAAACTGCGATTTTGGGTTTGGCAAAGAACCCTGGAGGTGCATCGGCAATATCTCGCGCTGCCATCCTCCTTTCTTTTCGTCGATACGGTCTTGACTCAACAGCGGAGGTACTCGCGTGACGTGTTACCGTACACCGGAGTGATGGGCAGTGGCAGTGAATGAACCCATCCCATCCATTTGGGCGGGAAATGGAGTCGCCGCGCAGCGGACGTGGGGAACCTTCGGGATGTGGACCTTGGCAAGTCATGACCCGTCGATGCGTATTTTGCAGCATGATGATGATGAGCCTGCTGCTTCTCTCTCCTCCTGTTGATGGTAGACCCGGGAGGTTGCGCGTTGTCCAAACGGCAATAATACGTGCTCTTCATTCCCGGCAATCGGCAGCCGTTCAAGCCCGGAAGCAGACTAGACTCCAGCCACGCCGACTTCTTTAGAAGAAAAAAAGGGTATTGGTACGCGCTACTGTCCAAGACAAGCGCCTCTTCAGGGCCGGCGGAACGCCCAGGAAATGGTAACACGGATACAACGGAATCGAAACACAGCACACGCACACACAAGAGTACATCCATCCATACAGCAACAGCAGCAATGGAGACCTGAACCACTCAATGCTGTGTGTCTGCCGCCAACCCGCCAGCCTCTCTGACGGATGTACGTCGTGTTCCCGTCGTATGTCTGCAAAACCCCCTGATTCTCCTCGTCAATCCGCCGTTGCATACGGCTCTCCCGCCCGGCTGCCCCCCCGTCGCAGGGCCCTGGCACCTGGGAAAGCAAAGCCGCAGCCACACAGACGTTCACCCTCACCCCCCGTTCAGATGACGGTCCCCACTGAGCTTACGACGACTGCACATCAAAGCAAGGATGTTCAGCAACGTCCACCACCGCAGCAACTGGAGCTCGCTCCCCGGTTCATCCCAGGTTTAGGGATTGTAGACGTTCGGAGGCAGCACAAGCCATCAGACGCCTGGCGAAAAGCCTCTCCCGCCCTTCTCCCCGTCCAATCACTGTCTGTATGCGGCCGGGATGACGGTGAATGTCTCCTTGCGGCTTCGCCTCCAAATAGCAATGAGCGCCAGATGGCCCTTTGGTATTATTTTCCCCGTAGCCGTAGCCGTAGCCTGCCGACGAGGAGACGGGTTGTATGTACACCACGTACGTGTACCGTAGCTACTGCGCCCAGAACAAAAACGCTGCTGGGCCACATCCCGCTTCGTAAGAGGGACGGGGAAGTGAGAGTAAAAAAGACTGGAGAAGGGAACCACACCATATGCCCCCCTCCCTCCCCCTCCCCTGGTCTGATGCGCGCCGAGTGAGGGTCTGAGGGCCCTTTTTGAAGTCACCATCTTCCCCGTCTTCGTCGGCTCTCTGCCATGTTCCGTTGCTGCCAATCCTTCTGAACAAAACCCTTATTCACTGCATACCCGCCCACAGTGACGATCACTTCTTACATCTCTCTTCCTTCTTTTCTTTGTTTGTTCTCTTGTCTGTGTTTTTTTTTACATTCTAGAACGTACCCCAGGCCAAACAAAAAAAGCTTCGAGATCATCCGGTCGCCAGCCCAAACATTCCCGCCGTCCCGCCCGGCTCGCTTTTCTTGGCAGCAATTGACTTTTTGTTGTCTCTCGACTGCCGGCTTGGCACTGTACCACCATAAACGTTGTAACGTCAGCACACGACAGGCTTCCCATTTGGGCAGCTGAGGTGTTACCGCGCGGTATAGAGAAGGATAGAGAAGAAACATCGACGACTAAGCATCGACGACTCAGCGAAGGCATCAAAGCAGATTGATTTATTGGGAAAAAGAAAGGGAAGGAACCATCGAAGAAAGAACATCGCCGGACAACGCCTTCTTTTAGACCATCGATACTCATCACCACATCAAAAACCGACGAAAACCCCCATATTGAGGGCCATATCACCAACACCAAACCGACACAACGACACCGCAAAGATCATGTCGAAAGAACTCCCCCGCCACGAGCGGCGGTCCTCTTCCCCGTCCGGTCTCGGCGGCGGAAGCCCGTTCGACTGTAACCTGAGCCTCAAGACACTGCTTGGCTTCATCTCAACACGGGTGCTCCGCGGCGGCCCGCGCTTCGTCATCCAAGTCATCCTCGCCCTCTTCGCCCTCATCGTTTTGGGCAGATTCTTCACTTCATCGTCATCAGACCTTATGAACGCACCAAAGTGGTCGTGGTCGCCGTTCGGCGGCAGTTCAGAGGATGCTAACCTGGCTGGTGGCGTCAGAGTCGTCGCCTTTGGATCTCCCGATATTGCGACGCCTGTCACCGGCAAGGGCAAGGGATGGACCGAGATGTTCTGCGAGGAGGTAAGCTGTTTCGGTATCCCGAAGATTCTCGTGTGACTAACATGGCCCAGCTCGGCTGCTCCGCCCACCACTCCTTCGTCCCCAAGATCAGCCTCCCCGCGCAGGCCCTCACCGCCCATGAGCACTACAACGAGACCCTCCAAAAGGTCCTCCGCGAGCTCGAGCAGGAGAAGGCGCCCGGCTACGACTACGACTTCATCCTCGACCAGTTCCCCCTCGCCGACGCCATCGCCGACCTCGCCGCCCAGGTCGATCAGTTCCTCGCCCAGCCCCAGGAGCGCTACCTCCCCAAGGAGACCATCTGGGTCTTCAGCTTCGGCACCTGGGACGTCTGGACGCTCGCCGCCCTGCCCCGCGACCTCGGCCAGGGCATCGTCGACCTTGCCGTGCGCGCCCTCTTCGCGCAGGTCGAGCGCGTCTACCAGGCATCCCTCGACACCAACTCGGTCGCCTTCTCCGACTTCTGGGCCTACCAGGGCGCCGAGCTCATCGACAAGCTGAACGCGATGGACACTGAAGGTGGCGAGGTTGACGAGCGCGAGGTGGAGAACTTCAGGGTCGTCATCCCCGAGATCTTTGATGTTTCTCTCACCCCCGGATGGCATGCGCAGAGACAGAGCCCGCCGGGCCCGCACACCAAGGCCGAGCAGATGACCAACGCCGCGCACCTCACGTCCCGCTGGAACTCCGAGATCCGCGGCCGGCTGGACGAGTGGACGCGCACCGCCGACCCGCAGCCCAAGGAGGGCGAGGAGCGCGGCCAGTTCGGATACATCCCCGCCTCCCAGCGCCGCTCGCCCAAGCTGCGCCGCGCCGTGAAGGGCATGGAGCCCCCCGCCGAAGGTGACGCCCTCCGCGTCCCCTTTCCTCGCCGTGTGGGCGCGCAGGTGAACCACGCCGAGTTCGTCAGGGAAGCCATCGTCGAGCGCCAAATGAGACAGCACGGGCTGACGGACTCCGTCGGCCGCGGGAACAGGACCGAGCAGGACCGTGGCGTATACTTCGCCGAGACGTGGACGCCTTGCATCTGGGCCAAGACGAGCGAGACGCCCGAGGTCGACGGCGGGTTCTCTGCCTGCGACACGCCGGGCGATTACCTGTTCCACTCGCCGTTCACACTCAGCGAGCGCGCGATCCAGGAGGCGGCGAAGATTGCGGCGGCGGACGCGCGGGAGAAGCTTGCGTTTGTCGACGCAGTTGTGGAGAAGGAGAGGGAGCAGTTGCTGGGGGGTGGAGAGCAGACTGCGAAGGTGAAGAGGAATGAGAAGAGGGGCGCGAGTACTTTCCAACGCATGGTGAAGCCGAACCACGCGTTGAGGATTGTGGAATCGGCGTGCCCCACTTTGGATGTCTGCTAAGGGGGGCATTGGAGATTCTGTTGGATAAATGATGGATTATTGGCATTTCACGGCATTGGCGTTGGGGATGGGGGTTGGCACTCGTCATGGCATGACGCCCTCAACGAAAGGGCTGGACGGAGTTCAGGGTTTCCTTTTTTTCTAAGACAGATACCGGGGATCATTATCCCGATGGTCATAGGCAATGACATTTCTTTATGTTCAATCATCGAAACCCTTTCGTCGCGTGAAGTCGAGCGATGCGTTTAGGGGGAAGGTTGTGTGTGCCCGGTGGTACTTGTATCGGGGAATGGTGGCACTGCGTCACTCCTCTTCCACAGATGTCTAAGTAACTGGTCTGTGGTATGGGGGCTACTGAGGCTATGGGATTGACACTTCTGTGTGTGAGGCTGGGACCATCGGTTCGAACCTCCATCTCGGATTCTCTTTATGCCACTCGACTTGTTTTTGTTTTGTTCTTATACACCTTTTCGATCTCGTAATTGAGGCCGGCACCAATTAGCGCCTCGGATCCGAAAATCGTACCCACAGCGCGGGCCGTCAACGAGGTTCCGTCTGATCTCCAGACTGAATTGCAGCGCCCAGAAAAGGCTAGGACAACTCAACTTTATTGTCTTGCGGATTCCAGTTAAGAAGTGCTATAGTTGCGGTGCGGCAAGGCAAACCTTTTCTCTTGCGGCACGTCGCTGGTAAATCATTCTCAGGACATCACAGGGAACATTCTCCAGACCGGAAGCTCCGAAAGAACGCTCAAAGTAGACACATGATGGTGACTTTGTTAATTTTATGGTGATTGTGAGACGCTCCTTTGACTCTTCTAACAGTATCTAGACTTTATAAGCTGAGGTAGGTTAATATGCGCGCCAGAAGCACACGATATCCGGGCCAACCAGGAACAGCCATATAGTAAGCACAAGACTGTGCATGAGCTCGGGGGCTTGTTGGTAAAAGCTCGACAATAAAACAACGGTCTTGATACAAAGCACAGTGTTGCTATTGAAGATAGTGACCAGTCGACTATAGGTATAGTGACTTGGGTGAATTCCTACCTTTTCGTGCTGATTAGTTTCTATAACTCACATCTTTCCGGAGTATCGGTGGAACAGTCTGACAAGGAATCAGGGTCTTCCGTCACAGTTTATACGACGAGAGACGAATCGGCGCTATCTCTGCGATCAAGATGCGTACCCCTGTGGTAACAGGTAACTTTGGCGTCCGGGGTGGCATGTACAGCACATACGATTGCGCGATCAAGGGGATACGTCAAAAAGCAGATGCATGGAACGCCATTGGAGCAGGATTCATAACTGGAGGCACTCAGGCAATCCGTGGCGGCTCCCGCGCAGCCAGAACAGGCGCTGTGAGGTGCGCCCCCTTGTTTGCAGTTATCGAAGGCGCTGGAGTCGGGTTCCGAAAACTGATGGCGGATAGTACGGGGCTGGATGTTGGTTCGGTAGCTATGCCATGATTCCTTTTGCTAACAATCGCTCAGGCACCTACCAGGCTACCGAACAACGAACTGGCAATGGCCTAAACCTGATTTCGCATCGTCTCGAGCATTTACTCCGTGTACTATACCATTCAAGATACCCAATGTCTTCTCTGTGCCGTTTCTGGGGAATAGTCTGACATAATGTGATCAGTTGGACAGATACTCAAAAATCCGACATCGCCGACCTTTGCGTCGGGAATGCTACTCGCAACCCGATTGATGTATTGATCAGGTGCTGCTTCGAAGCTGATATGGGGGTGGAGGGCTACATGAAAGACGACCAGCTGCGGAAATTCCGCCCAACTCCACGTACCTACACGCAAAGCAAAGCATGATGGAATGGGGTCGGGCAAAGGATGGGGCAACGAAAACCCACTGCGATTTGCTGTGCAAGTGTCTCACAGGCTGGTCATTGGGCGACAGCAGCGTCAGCAGGAGCGTCAACATGATTGGACTGCATCGAATTGTGTTCCTGCCGATCTTCCCGCGGAAGCTGACAACTGCAACAACAACACCATCGTGGAAGCCCCCACAGCGTCTCACGAACAAGACGGATACATCGATCCCTCTTGCGGCGGCAATTTCTGTTCGACGTTTAGGAAATAATTCCTTGAATGATGCTGCCTATCTCAGCCACTCGTAGGCTGCGGTATGAGTCGAAAGCACTGCCCTAGAAACCGAAGCACCGTGGACATTATGCCAGGTTTCGACCGCGAAAAATGCTGTCCGCCAGTTTGCAGTCAATACCCGCATGCACGCACAAGGGTCAGCGCCACAGATGCCTGTCTAGGCAGTAAGTACGACCAGTCAACTGCGCCCGACTAAATTTACATGACGTGTCTTCGTGCTGGGTGAGATAGAATGCTACCCCACGCTGCAGCCCAAGGCCAAGTGATCCTGCCGATGAGGGCTTACGGCCAACTTCAATCAGTAGCCAACAGCAACCGGTGAAGAAGCGACCTCGCGGCTTGATCTAGCCGAGGTGTGTCCAGCCATGACTTCCCTCAGACGGAAGTCCTTGCCAGCCAGCTCGACCTCACTGCAGCGGTTCGTCCCATTGGGGCAACTTCATGTCCATCTATTTCGGGTCGACCCGACATCTAGTCGGCCAACACAGCCGCCCCCGCGAGTCCACCTTCGCGATATCGGCGGGCTTCTTCCGCGCCCGTCCCGTTTTGATACTATTGACGCAGAAACGCGGCGTTCGACGGTCAGCTCCAAGCGACCGCATCCCTCCGTACAACCCTGTCTTCTCGCGCACGCGATCCTTCCAGAGTACGGGGCATCAGGTGTGTAAAAAGGACGCCGCAGCGGCGGAGATGATTCAAGCTCCACTGCAAAACCCATTCATGCAGAAGAAGCCCAAGATGCAATGCAGCTGACCAGCCACGAACACCCCGCTTTCCCACGCGTTTGAGATAACACGACTTGCTGTTCCCGTCTGTAGGGCTGATGCGGTGAGACTCGAAGGATGGAGTTGTGTGCTACCGTGGGCAGTGCCTGTTCGCTGGCACTGCCTTCATGTCAACCTGTGGCGTGAGTACAGTCTCAAAGGTGAGGATTTGAGGCTATTATCGTGACTCTTCTCCCAGGTGGTTGTTGCGATGTATAAAGAGAGAGGGATGCTCCGGTAAAAATGCACTTTCTCATCTCACAGAGCATCAAGCACTTCTCAGCATTCCATTTCACTTTTCCTATCTCATTTCCTATTTCTCCTTTGTCTCTTCTCGGGGTTCATTGCTTTCGCATTTTCTTCGATCTAATCGCATATTTTCAACCACCATTTTCCTTCCGACTTTGTGCTGTGCTGTGTCTCATTCTTCGACTTAACCATATTCAACTCTTATTTCCCTTCACACATACACAACATGCCTTCCAGAACTTCCATCCGAAGCTTGTCCAGCTCATCTGGATCTTCGTCCTCCTTCCCCAGCCCCGACCTTTCCAGAAGAACATCCTTCCCTTTCCCCACTACAGACCTCGACAACATCCACTTCCCTCGTGCATGGGAGGCTGCATGGGAGGCCGCAGGCCAGTCCAGTTTCGAGCGAGCCCAGGCTTTCCTCTTCTTCTACCGAGGGGACGATGTCGCCATCAACACCGAACTCAGATGCATCGCCTCCAACTCCAAGCACCGAGATGTTGCATCTCTGGCTGCTGCGGTACAACAGCGCGTTTTCAGCAACCGCCATGCCAGCTTCAACACAAGCCCACTCCTTCAATGGGTGCGCTTCATGCTCATCAAGAGCCAAGCGCTCATCTCTTCTAAGACCAAACCTGTCCGCGACTTCTTTTTTGACCCCTCCGTTGCTCGCAACCTCCCCCAACTCCCCGAGGATTCTGTTGAATACCCGTATCCAGCCGCCCCTTTCAAGGTTATGATTGTTGGCGGTGGTCCCACCGGTCTCGCATCGGCAATTGCACTGGCAGAGAAAGCCGGAACGAAGGTCGAAGTCCACATCTACGAGGGTCGATGGGTCCAGCAGCCCGGCAGCTCGTTCGTCAACTACCCACCAGGCGCTCGCCGCCGCGACCAAGTCGTGACTCTCCAGGACTCTGTCACCGATCTCATGAGCGAACGAACTAGACTCGCCGTCTTTGGTGGCTGTCCCGAGCGAGTCTGGCCAGGGTCGAGCAACCTCCAAATCCGCAAGCTCGAAGACGGTCTCCTTCGTCGCGCTCAAGACAGCCAGTTCCGCGACCTCATCTTTCTGCATGCAAGCCAGGTCCGCAGGGAAAACCTCGCACAGTATGGCGACTTCCACATCATGCTTGGTGCGGATGGCGCCGGATCCTGGCTTCGCGGTTCCTACTTCGAGGGACAAGAGTCGGTGGTCGGCAAGAGCTACGCCCTTGGGGTGGCCTTCGATAGACCCCGAGGTCTCCCCCGCTCCCAGCCTATCAACGTCTTCCTGACAATGGGTCAGACGCGTTATCTGCTCAATGCAAGCGATTTCGACGGCACGGGGTACCTAAACATGCAGCTTACTGAAGCTGAGTGGGACCAGATGGTCTCTGTTGACGGCCACCCATGCACCTTTGGTCAGCCTAGCTGCCTAGAGGTGGGTGGTCGTCTGCCAGAGGGGTTCCAAGAGAACCAAGTCTTCGCTCCGTCCCGCGACCCCAACAGTCCCCTTTGGAAGGCCATCCTCGACGGCCTCGAACTCTATGGCTTCAAAGAGTGCGAAGTCACCAACATCGTCCGGATCCCAATCGTCGTCCGCCGGATCAACAAGGCAGTCGAGCAGCTGCCCCAATGCGACTCTTCAGCACTGCACCGTCCCCATGGACTTGTTGCTCTAGCCGGTGACGCTGCCATGACAGTCCACTTCTGGCCCGGCCGCGGCGCCAACTCTGGCATGAAGGCAGGTATCGCGTGGGCCGACGAGGTTGCCCAAGCTCTGAACCGGGGCCATCTCGTTGGCCTGCAAGTCGGATCTCTCGGCATGTACGACGATTTCCTCCAGAAGCTGCAGCAGCGCGAGCACGGCGGCCGCAGCCTGCCCATCGTCAAGCAGTCCGGCGACCCGAACATGATGGCTTGGCTGATGGAGAACGCCCGCCTCATCCCACACCACGTCGCCATGGAGTGGCTCGTCGGCACAATGCGCCGCGATGCCGTTCGCATCCAGCAGCGTCCCGACTGGGCCTTCGAGCAGGAGACGAACCTGGAATCCCAGCTCCGTGACATTCTGGACAAGATGGATCCCATTAGTCTTCAGGAAATGGCTGCTACCTTCCCCTGGCCCACAAGGGAGATGGCCGGAGCTGAGGTCATGCCAATGCGGTCGGTCGTCGATGCTTGTCTCAGACAAGACGGCAGCAAGCAGAAAGAGATTCTGAAGTTGGAGAAGGAAGCCAAGGCGAAGAGGCAAGAGCGGAAGAAGAAGTCCAAGAGCGCCGAGATCACAATGTCGGGAGCTGATCTGTCTCCGGCCTTTTTGGCTACGATGGCGGGAGCAACGAAGCCTGCGCCGCGACAACGCTCTTGGAGGCCGTTTAGCTTTAGCAGGACCCCGCAGAGTGTCCAAGGATGATTAGACGGTTTGAAAAATGAAGCATATGGGTCAAGGTTACAACAGCATTGGGTAGCGTCGACTGGGTTTTAGGAAGAGGCGTCTGGGTTTTGTATCTTCTGGGCCGGCGCTGGAGTTCATAAGTGGAAAGTCTTATTGTCATTCCCTAGTAGCATCTAAATTTCGTCATCACGGCAAATCTTGAAGTTGTTCAAAGAAGTCGCCCAAAATTTTGTCATGGTGTGGATGTCTTGAAAAGAATGAAATCGCCTTGGTGTAAACACAAATCCAGGCATCATACGCATGGAACAATACGGTACCGTGTACCTCGATGATTGGTGTAATTGTTTCTCAATCCGTTGTGCACTTTTCCGGTTGGTACTGCTCACCATTCCCATGTGATTGGTCTACCTAATGCACAATGATCATGTTGACCCGTAAGGGACGTTGGTAACAGTAAGTTGAGTAAGCAACGTAAGCTGACCAATTCTTATTTAACACGTCATGACCAACACCACCGCTACCATTCCTCGTCAGCCTCACTCACTTCTCACATCTCGAAGGTTCCTTCACCAAGGGTTTCCGCAATGCTTTTGGCTAAGCTCTTCGTTTCACGCAATAGCTTTCGACCAGCTCTTGCCGTGAGATCACATAGTCGACGATTCTCGGCCGGTCATATCACTCTCAAACGCTCACGAAGTTCGCGAAGTCCAGTTATGAAGCACAAGAAGGTGTCCGTTCCAAACAAAAGCCCGGTTCCCATCTACAAACCAAGCAAGCACAATATTACTGATTACATCGTCAACGGGTTGATAATATTCGGGGGGCTGAGCAGTATGTTTTTGGCACCTTCACTGTACGGTACAGAACGCCCAGAGGTATCTTCGTACAACTCCGCACTGCCAACTCCATGGATAAACCCTTTATGGGATTTTCATGATCTCAATCAACCTCAAACAAAGCGAGAGGATACCAAAACAGTGGAAGACTTCAATTATGCGCCTCTCAATGAGCCATTCCAAGTCCGAGTCCTTGTCTTGCGCCCTGGGGACGAAGACCAACCGATTGAGTGCAGCTTGGTACGGGCGACATTACACAGGGAGCCGCTGCATTCAAAGTATCCAGGGAGCTTCTCGGGAGTCAAAATCAGGAACGATCCAGAAAGCCAGTCTTGTCTGCCGATATCTGGGTCTCAGCATGAGAAAACAACGTACGAAGCTGTGTCATACGCATGGGGCGATCTGACAAACCCAATGTCTATTCAATGTGATGGAAAACCAAAGATAATCTCGCTGAACTTATACGAGGCTCTACATGCCTTTCGACACGTATACGAGCCTCGAATTCTGTGGGTAGATGCCTTGTGCATAAATCAAAATGACAATCTGGAGAAGACGCATCAAGTAAGCATTATGGGAGAAATATATTCGGGCGCGTCTCGGGTGCTCATATGGCTTGGTTGTGGCAAAGAGATGGAGAAAGCCTTTGGATTGCTCATGAGAGGCCAAGAAGAAGAACTGGATTTAATCCAAACTCTTATGTCTGCACCGTGGTTCAGCCGTGTTTGGTGTGTTCAGGAGCTAGTGCGTGCAGCTGACCCTGTTGTAACTGTGGGCAAACGGAAAGCTCATTGGGACTTTTTCGTACGGCAAAGCCGATCGGCGTTGAAGATGATCAGAGAGCAAACGAATGTGGACAGATATGATCATCTCAATCATGCTGAAATTCTAGACGACATTCGAAGTCGCTACGAAAACGTGCAAAACCGGCGGTTCAAGCAAGCCGGAAGAAGGAAGAGCAATGCCAGCGCTTGGAAAGCTGGCGGAGCCAGCCTAGTGGAGCTTCTCCTCCTGACGAGGAATTTCAAAGCCACCGACCCAAGAGATAGGATATTTGCGCTTGTGGGCATCGCGAGTGACGTCCGAGAACAGGACGTGGAAGTCTTCCCGCGATATCACCTACCCACCGAGGTTGTCTACCGGCAATTTGCCGTCTGGTATCTTACTCGGAAACGAAACTTGGGAATATTCTCTTTTGGGGGCGATCGTATGCTGCCGAGCGAAGACCACGTGGATTGCTTACCCAGCTGGGTTCCCGATCTGACACGGCCAGACGCATTCACGCCTCTCCAAAAGCTGCCCCATGGCTATAATTACAGCAAGGACAACTCCTATAACGTTTTCAACTACTTGGACGAGTGGTATACTGTGCTTCAGGCTAACGAGGTCAGTCGGCTTGACAGACTTCAATTTTTCCACACTGATGTTCACAATCCTGTGTGTGTGGGGTGGAGAAACTGGCGAGACAGGCCTCTGATCAGACTACCACCGATCAGAATCTCTCACGCTGGGCGTGTGCTTCACTTGAAGGGGAAGTACGTTGGAAAAGTCGTTCATTTGACTGCGAATTCGTCGCATCTTCTTGCAGATACATCTATCCCACCGGAAGACATCCTTGACCCCACGCAGAAGTGGCTGCACGATTATTGGGAGATTGTGTTTAGCTTGATGCATGGAGTTGGGGAAGATAGACGACTTAATGAAATATTTGAGGGTGCGTGGAGAGCCATGATCTGTGATACGACCATGGCAATTGAGAGAGACTTGGGGTACATGGCAGACGAGGAGCTTGGCAATGCTTTTCGAGCATCGTTCAATAATTTCCTTCATAAGAAGCTGAAGAGGGATGTTGAAGAACTCAAAACAGCTTTGAACTTCACTCGAATTCAGGAAAGATCAGACGGTACAACAGCTACGATATCAGGTACAAATTCTGTTCCCCGCGAGACAACAGAATCATGGGCATATCATACGGACTTCTGGGATCGATTTGTCGAATCATCAAAGAAAGCAGAGCCAAAATACAGCGTGGTAGAGGCTCCGTCAGATTTAAGTCTACAACCTCCAAGCGGATCGTCGGCCGAAATTACTACTCGTCGTAAGATGCTTCTGCAGGCTGTGAGGGAGGGCATTGACAGAAACTTCTCACACGACCCTGCGAGGACACCGGAGATTGCAGCAGCTGTGGTCTCAAGCTTCAGGTTCTGGCACCGAGGGCGGCGCTTTGGGATCGCAGATAATGGTGGATTCATTTCTGCTCCTGAATCTGCCCGCGAAGGAGATGTTATTTGCATGTTCGACGGAGGTCGAGTGCCTTTTGTACTGCGGCCTAATGAAGACGGTTTGTATTCTTTGGTCGGGGAATGTTATGTGCATGGACTTATGCATGGCGAATGCAAGCGGCCTAATAAGCGGGTAAAGTTTCAGACAATATCCTTTGCTCTCAAATAGACGCCTATGCTGTGGGTATCCCGGTAATCTATGGTGACTCAAACGATTCTGTTTCCTTTCAATATCTTCAGTTACGGACTTGCATAGCATGAGTGTGGTTGGAAGGATACTTTATCAGCATTGCTTATTGCTCAGATCCAAGCATGTAGATCTAGAACTTGAATCAGATGGTCGTATGATAGTCCGCCGCATAATCATTCAAACCCGACATTACGGGAAATCGAACAGCAGAAGTGGAGCGCTACCGAATACTGGGCGCCTGCAATTCCTCATTCTGGCCCATGGATGTGCATGTAAGGTAAGGTATGACCTGAACGAGAATAGTACGCCACACCTTGACCTTATCCAATACTGTTTTCACAAGTCTTGCCACCTCGAGGATAAGACTACCCAATATCAATAGAGATCCGCTCCGTGATTGAGCACTCACGAACTCGCCGTCAACGGCCCGAATGACAGCGCCCGCAATGCGCAGTCACATCAAGGACGCAACTTGAAAATACACAGTCGTGAAAGCCGTCCCCGTTCTAGTTTCAGCTTTCCTTAGATCAGGGGAGAGACTCGAAACCATGGCAGGGAACTTACTTTGCAAGGAGGCAGACGACGCACTATATAGAACGTCGAAAACGATGAGACTTTTGTGGGTAAACGTGCCTGTTCACACGAACATCATGATACCGGCTGTAAATTTAAAGCCCTCCAAGATGAATCTCATATACACCCCCTGTCTAATCGACGTAGCCCTTGCTACCAGCGACATCAAACGTCTGAAAAAGACCCGTTTGCCACATGTTCAACAATCTGTAAAGGCGACTGGTATGGTGATGTTGAGCACCCCGAATCTCTTGTCGGCTAGATAATTACATGCGGGTCAAGTTTGCATTCAGTATTGGGAAGGGGTGCCTGGATTTTGGGAAGATGCGTTTGGAGTTCTTGGATGCATGGATCGTCGCCGAAGGTTGCATCAAGAATGTTCTTCAGTCGCTCCTTGGTAGCCTTCACAGTTGGACAAACACAGCGAAATACAAGAATTGCGTAAATGACTAGAGGAATGGTGGTAAATCTGTTTCAAGGCAGTCTGTATGCAAACTTCCGTTCCGAGTCGGTCCTTTTGTCCCTGTGACTCTGCAGTACAAATGTCCAGTCCTAGCCGCCCGACGCCCAAGTGGGTTGGTCAACTGTGCGTAAATCATTTCATGTTGTTCCCATGACCCTCTAGTGCTGAGGTTCTCACTTAGCCGCTGAACACGCGGCTAGATCGATCAGATGTTGTCTTTGCACGCAGGCAGTAAAGCTAGGCTTTGTAACAATAAACGCTTCTCGGTTCAAAGGCGGGGAAATTGGTCTTGCAATCGTCGCCGTTATTGATCCAAAATGCGTTGTTCCGGACAGGAGTTTCGCTTCCTTGAACTGGGCCATTAACCGAAATAATGAACCTAGGGCCGTAACCGTCGGAGGCGATTCGTAATACTCCAGATGTGGACCCAGTGGATGGGGGAGCATAGTAGACGTATACATGATCGCCACATACAGCCTCATATCTTGGGCCGACTTTGAGGGTGAAACTCGCTATGTCGTATTCTTCGCTGTTTGGGTTGGGAGCTTGAGCGCATGTGACCTGTGCCCAAGCACGTACCACAAGAGATGAAAAGAGAATTATTTGTAACATTTTCAATACTTCGTATAGTTCGAATGGACTGAATAGTGAAACACTGGAAGAACAACAAAGGGGGGTTAAGCAAATCCGCGGTGAGTTTAGCAGCTTTCGTGATACTTACTTATAGTTCTTAATATGGATGGCTGTTATAAGCGAGCAGGCGCAAACGTCAGGGGCCAGTAATAACTAGACTTAAGTTTCTTGGTATCTGCATAGCCATGTTATCTCCACCAGGAGAAGCCCGCCCGAACTTTAAATGAGGACAATAGAACAGATTAGGCCATATCTTCAAACTTTCCCAGACCACTAAGTAATCTCCAGCCGGAGTAGTCCTGCAGTGGTCGCGAGTCAGCCCATCAATACCGTGAGACCCGGTTCGCCAGTTCTACGATAGTCTAAGATGATCCACCGCAAGAACTCCTTGGCCACTTTTCATCTGTGGTTGGTTCGTGGACCATGATGCCAATCCAATAGTCGGAAGCCGTCATTGGAATACGGTATCCACACTTCCAAAAGCATTAATGTACTATTTCCTCGGTATTGAAATTCAGTATTGATGGGGCTCAGCAGAAATATTCAAAAACAAGTGTGTAGCGTTTGCTTCTCGCCGTCTACAGTCCGGCAACATGGCTGAGCTTCATATCTGGCCTGGAGCATTCCACTATTGCGACGCGTACGTTGCCGCACCGTTAGTCTCACAGTGTCATGAGGTCTCAGGTCACGTCAGGTGGAATGCGTCTACGAGACTACGAGTACTTCATTTGTATTGAACAATAATGACGCTCTGAAACTCCAAAGTCGCAAGCCGCTCCTGGTTACGGGCAACTCAGCGACTGTGTAGAATCAATTCATGGAAATGATGAACATCGACGTCAATCTTTCTATCCCAACAATCGCTGAGAATACGTGCGAGATATCTACGTCTCTTTGATCTTTCCTCAAGTTCCCCCTTGAACATTTGGTCTGCTTTTCTCAGATGCTTTTCAGCCAACGCCCTCAGAATAGCCCTGGTCAAGACTCCAGCGCATGGCTCCTTCAAAGAACTAACGGAACCTTCAATTGTGCCCAGAGCTTCATCCCAACTCGCTACTACCGCCACCTGTTCCCACATAGGCCAACGGTCACGCCACTGAGAATCGGCTTCGTCTTCGCATGATTCACTACTTGCTTCGAGGAATTCCAAGTCTGATTGCAGTAACAGCGGAAGAAGCTTGCCGGCCTTCTTGGAAGCCGCAGCTACAGAGATTGCGCTATTGCCTGACAAGTCCCGTAACCAAGGATTTGCATGATGATGCAACATGCATGCCACAGTCCCTAAGATCGCAGAAGAATGGCTTTCAGTGTTGGAAACCAGCAATTGCAATGGAGTTGCGCCCTTAGCGTTCGGTTTATTCGGATCAGCCCCTCGCTGGAGCAAAATCTGCACACAGTTTCGAACCGGAGATCGCTTCGATAATATTGGGTGCTCCAACAGCTCATGTAACATAGAGTTTCTGGCTGTGGTGACGCTTCCTGATATAGGCGAAAGCCTCGCAACCCTACAAAGGGCTTCTGACAGAGCGAAGGTCGCATTGGAGTGATAGCCTGGCAAATATTTGAAGTATCCGGGAACAAGAGGCGTACCGCAAGGGAGAAGTGTTTCCGGATGTGCCCCTTTCTCTATAAAGAGTTGGATCTCGCTGGCATGTTGTTCCTCATGCAAGAACGATGCTGTTGCTTGGAGTCTGCTGATATTGGCCAGGTAAGCCTGCAACGGTGTAGTTCCATTGGGCAGTTCTAGTGCGACGTCGGCTCCGTGGGAAAGAAAGTGCTCCAAACACGATGAAAATTGTGAGGTATGTGCGTGCTGATGTTCAACGAGCAAGTGGAAAGACGTTGCCCCGCTGTGATTAGGAGTATTGAAATCGCAGGCTGAGCGCATCAGGACTTCGATAGAAGACGCAATCGATGCGGGGTCTGAGTCCGCAACGGCTGGGAGTAGTGCTGTATGAAGGGGTGTGTTTCCATGGTGATCTTGCAACAATGGCTTTGCCCCAGCCTCTAACAAAATTGCCAGATTGGCACTGTTTGACACAGCCGCATGCAGAGGACACTGTCCAAGGTGCCCCCTAGCATTCACATCAGCGCCGAATCTAATCAAATGATGGACAATGATTTCAGACCCTTTACCAACGGCGTTGTGAAGAGGCTCATTCTCAGCAGTGTCTTTGGTATCCACAGGAGTACCGCGGTCGAGAAGACATTGGACTTTCTGGCTGTCTTGATTAATGATGGCGTTGTGCAGCTCCGTTTTGTCATCTTCTCCAGTGTAGATGTCGCTTGATGGATCAGGAAAGTTAAAGGAGAACTCAGGCGTGGCAATGATTGCTGATGGTGTTGAGTTTGTGCTATCGTAGCTGATACTACCGCTGCTGTTCGAAGTAGACGATACCCTTCGCGAAAGACTTTCCGAAGAATGAGTGAAATGAAGTCTTCTAAGAGAATCAAGAGAATTTATCAATCACCTCGGAACTGTTGATGTAGCTGTACTGCGACGGCGCCCAAAAGGCCTCGCTCCCAAGGACGCGGCTGGGTTGGATTCGGCACGATATCTCCTAAGCCCCCACTCTTGTAGCTTGCTGCGGTACGAACGTTCTCTGTGAGTATCATGGTAAGTACATTGCCCATTGCCGGCCTGTAGTTGCTAAAAGCACAGACTTACGAGGCACTGAATCCATGCCGCCCACGCATGATCCTCATGACATCGTCGAGCGTCTTGTTCCGAACATGGTAGAGATCATGAATGTCCGCCTTGACAGGTTCCCAGTCGATTGTCATGTTGAACAGTCGAACGATGCAGCCATGCCATGTGCTTTGTCATTGAACAGAGGGCGCCAGTGGGTGCCACGAGTCAAAGGTTGCGAGTTGTCGAGTTCTCTTGTCCGAAAGCGCCCTTGAGATGTGGTAGACGGCTGCAGGCTCAAATCAAAGATCGCTGCGCACGGGATACGGGAGAGTTCTTTTTGGATCGAGAATGCTTGAGACGAGACGCGAACTGCGGGAGGCTCCGAGAGGTTCTTATCAAAGGTGAGCATTGAAATTCGATGTTTCGGCAGCGCCGCAAGAGGGGGCTGCGTATCCTACACCATAGCCCCTCCTTGGTGGCGATGTCTGTGGCGTGGCTGTCTAGCTGTAATTTCCCGAAACTGCAGAAATACCTTGCAGCGTGCTTGTGGGAGCTTATGGACAATCTTACTGGTACTTTGGCCGCGGGGTGCAGTAGTCGCATTTTGCAGTTTGATTCGTTGCCACTCGCCCCGAACCGCAGCCTGCTGACCAACTTCGACTGGTACTCTACGGGTGTGAGTGGTCCCAACCCGTGGGGCAAATGGACGTGGCGAAATGCTGAAGCATTGGATTTCGCCCGCTATCGTATGATGTCGTCATTTTATGGCGTTGAGAGTGCAAAAAGAGAACCCGACAACTGTTGTGAGGTTTTGGGAGGCGGTTAATAGTATTATCGCAGCTTCTCCAAATCTGAGTAAATGCGGCAAAATTGCAAATTCAGATTAGATGTGTCCTGATGACTGTCAACTTCAGCATTGAAGTTATTCGGCATTGCCTACTGCCACGAGACGGAACATGATGACCTTGTAATTTGCACGGAACGTTTGATCATGGCGAGGACGTACAAATTAAGCCGTATGTCTTCGACATTTTGAGGTCCGAAAAGACATGGATTCATTGTCCTCCGAACTTGCTGTTGTCGGCTTGAAACTCTAAGAGGAACGAGGTCATCACTGCGCAATACCTTGAGCCAAGCAAATATTACGCGAACATGAGGTACGTGTTTGCAAAGCTCCTTGACATAGGCTTTCCCCATGTGGAGGAAACAGCGTTGGTGAACATACATCAGCGCACACTTACAAGTTTATGTCATCATGGTCATTGACCTTGGACGTTGCGACTGACATGATCCTCTGCAGTACCCATCAAAACCCCAACGCGAAACTAAAGCCTCTCTCTGCCGAGAATCTTTCGACGCATTTGGCTGCACCACAACACGGCGCGGACTACCTCAAGCACATTCAAGAGCAAGATCGACAAGTCATATTGCGGGGCATGCGGGCATTAGGAGGGAAGCGCAGCGTTGGGATCGAAGAGAAGGTTGCAGTCTCTGAAAAGGGCATGAGTCCAATGGAAAGGCTTTTGGGGCAATCTCAGATCGTGTCGGACAAGCAACGTGTCACAAGCAGCCACCATGCAACGAAGCCAGACTCTGATTGACTCCACGGGTGCCGCCAATCAAGTCTAGTTCTGCATGCAGGAACCTTAGAAAGTCCATATACCATCAGTATATTCAAGATATTGCCAATGAAGCCTCTTAAACACATCAACCCAACCTGGGCGAAATGCAAAATGTTGCCCATCGGTGTTGTTCACCGCTGTTTCCCTCATTTCACTGTTGACCATTGCTAGGCACCTAGGTACCTAGGCATCCATCCAGGCACTTCCCTTTCGGTCATCAATTGGCGCCTGTGAAACCTGGCAAGAATGTAGGCAACCAAGCAGGCAACGCATTCAGGAGCCGTAGGTGGCAAATTGCATGTTCTGGCCAATCACGAGCCTAGGCAGGTTTTATTTGCCGGTCCTCATAGGCACCAAATGTTTCCTTTTTCCATTTCCTCCACCGATCTAAATTTGGCCACCAATCATGTATTTCAGCACGAGGCCGCCACCTAACAACAAGATGTTCCCTGCCACTGGCCCCATCATACTGAGAACACTGAACGGCACCAACCATTTGACCTCCACAGGCTGCCGGACGGCATGATACAGATACCATGGGGAGGTGACGGTGAGCCATGTTGAAACCCAAAAGTAGCCTACAATCTTGTGCCACAGTGGGACATTCTTAGAATCCTCTGCACCCGCAACGCGGCGCCACACTTCCTGAACCCCGTCTTCAATCATGATAGCCACAGCAAAGGAGCCAAAGAAGGCCAATGTTGGCGCTTTAAGAGATGGCTCCCAGCAGAACATGTCGAGCATAACGTGGACTAGGCCCGAACCCATGAATACTAGAGCGATATTGAAATAACGCTCCAGACGAGAGGGTCGAGGAAGGCGTAAGAGGTCCCGGCAGATATAGTTGCTGACTGACGTGAGAAACCAACGACAGTGTTGGTGCCAAAAGACGCTACGCATGGCTTTAGTCACAAGACTTCAACGCGGAGACTGTGTGAAATCTACTCACCTCCAAAAAGCTCGGATCGTGTATGCATCCCAGATGCTTCCAAAGAGAGGCGGCCAGTCCTCCGGAGATGCCGTACCGCTCATGACAGAAACTACTGATAGCACTCGATAGACGATGTCCATTGTCACTCGAGCCGGGGCTAGCCAGGAGATTAAGCCAACAGCCACCCGGGCTCCCCACTGCTCTGCGTTGGCGTTGGTGCACAGGAACTCTTTACCGGGACCAAAGAGCTTCTCCGCATCTTCCAGTGATGTATCCAAGGACGAAAGATACGTGAAGTCGAGAAAGAGGTACTGCCAGAAGATAATCTGCAACTGTCGCGCCACCCACGGCCCTTTGCGCAATTTTCCGTTCTCGGTATGCTTGTCGAGGCTCTGTGGAGCCGCATTAATACGTGAGATCTGCCATGGCGTGCCGATGCCTCGCAAGTTGAACATTAACCCAATGACGCCCCGAAGTTTGTGAACAAGCCCATCCGACGGCTGGTAAATATTTCCCTTCACGAAATCACCGGTATCGAGCCGCGTGAGGATGAGGAAATTGCAGCTTTGCAGAAGGACGAGACAGAGCTGTCCCATGGCAACGGTGTTGAGAACATAACTCGTTGTTATACCAGACAGCTGCACGAGTAAATGTCTAGCGATGAAGGGGACGACGGCGATCCAAGCGTATCTTATCACGGAGCTGGGGCCAGATTTAGGCGTCGAGATGAGGATTATCGCCGAAGGGATGCAAACGCCGAGAAGGAGGATTGCCGCCTTCGCGCAGCTGACGGCGGGGGTTTCTCGGTCGAGAGGCGCCATCATCGCTTCTCATATGGCATTTCGAGTCAATTTAGTATCGTGGGCGGTGAGATGCGTACGAGCAAAGTTTGAAAATGGTTGGAGAGCGCGTGTCGTCTTTTTATCCTGTTCCCCTGACTAGGTAGTGTGGGGATAGGACAGGGAACACTGAAAACGGCCGCTCCACGTCGGCTGTCACTGTTCCTTTCGAGCCCTTTCAGGGCTCGAACGAAGACGCGCTATGGGACTTTTGGTCCCTAGGATCCTCGCGCGCTTTTCCCGAATGACCCTAGTTTGAGTTCGCAAGTGCTTATGCCAGCGGCTCTCTGGAGCTCTGTTTGCTGGGATTTTGGCAAACGCCAAGGCCCACATCACTAAATTGCCATTGTCCCATCCAAGCCAAGGCCATTGTCGTCTTCCCAGAGAAGACTCAAGATCAGATCTTCACCGCCAAAATCCAGTGTCCCGAGATCGAGCTGAGAAGTGAGTAGGTTCTCGGTCGCAACTGTAGCTCCTGCATGCATGTTGTAGTTGTGATCTCTGGCATGGATCCGCGTTCCAGCATCGTGCCGGCTGCTTTCTGGGCTGCTTGACGTGTTGATCGAGAGCAGTCGTTCGACATAAGGGGCGGCGGTCTTGTCGCGTCCATGTACAGAATGGCCACGATAAGTCTCTAGAGCGTGCGAGAAGCTCGTTAGGACGCGATGATACTGTCCCGCTTGCGGACTAAGACGTCCAAGGAACTCCAGTACTCGCAGCGTGTTGCGAAATGCGGCGCGGTTGTTTACTCCTGTGTCTTGGTCAAGAAGCGAGAAGCCAAGAATGAGACCGGCGGCAAATAGCCACGCTCTAATGATTTATAAAGATTAGCATGGTGCGGTTTCGACATATGAATGGTAGTACCCACTTGAGAATGCACATGTTTCCCATGATCACGCCGGTGTCTAGTGCGTCGGAACACATTTCAGCCATGTACGCAGCCGCGTCGATGCAGACTTTGGCCAGCTCCGCCGTCTTTTCGTTGTCTTCACTCACAAGACAACCGTCAGTCACCATCCCCGCCTCGACTCGACCATCAATCTGAGGCATGATATGCTGGATGAGAAACTCTCGTGTCGTCGTAATTATCCCAAAGTAGTACGTGCAAGCGACGTGAATGTTGCCGATTGTCGTCTCTCGGTCCGACGACGGCCGGGCTCTGGCGGATGCATGTCTCAGCCCTTGCCGCAGTGCCAAGGGTAGGTTGCTACTCCAATCGCGGATCTCCTCTAGGAAGTCTTCAGCCACCACGAGGCCGAGGTGGCCTTTGTCCGTGAGTTTCTCCACTATTCGATTCATGATTGGGGAGAACTGGCAGGCTGCTGCGACCGACTGGCTTCGATGGTTGGCGGCGACAGGAGTTGTTGAAGAGCCCCCGTTACTGCGCCGCGGCAGACTGCTGGTCGGCCTTCCGAGAATTGAGCTGCAGACTACATCAAAGAGTCGAATGCTGCGGTCTATACGGGATCTGTGATGGATGGTCAGGGCCAAGAGGCAAAGTAGAAACTGAGAAGATTTACCTCAGGCTTCGCTCCGCTTCCGATAGCGACTGGAACTGGTCCGACATGTGCAGGCCTAATACTGAGGCCGCTTTGGTCGCGACCCCGAGATACATGAACGCCGCGTTGCGACGGCAGGCACCAAACATGTAGAACGCCATCAAAACGAACCCCCGCGCCATATTCAGCGTGAGATCTGTCAAGAAGCCCTGGAACGAGAGCGTTCGCGCTTGCGAAAAGTACTGGAATGCTTTCGGCATGTCTTCAGGACGACCTCGACATTGAGCGCCGATGGCAATCATCATGTACAGACAAACCCGGCCCTCGATGTCTGTGGCGAAGCCGGTGCTGGAACTGCTGACGCTCTTCTCTCGTGGATGAGTTGCATCCACGAGCGTGTCAATCTCGGACTTGTCGAAGAGATCCAAAAGACCGCTCGACTGTAGAGGTTAGCCATTGCGATGAACACACGTATGAGAGGTACTCACGGCATCTGAGAAGAGTTGAATAAGTTCTAGTTTCTCTTCATCGCTCATGTCGTCCTGGAAGCTGTCTGGTTGCTGAAGCGGCACCTGCGCCTCGAACATGCGATGGCCATTATGGCTGATGGTGAAGCCATTGGAACCGAGGATGTTGCTGAGGCTGCCTCTAAGAAACTGCAGAAACGAGATAGCTGAGGCATTGCCGACGAAGACTGAGAAATAAGTTATCGTCAGTTGATTGAATTGAACGCAATGGGGCAAAAGACCGGCTTCTTGATCTTACCCTTCTCCCCACTACATGTGTGCATCATCACCGGCCGAGGACCTGGCGGTGCACTCGACTTGTTCAAGTCCCTGGCATTCGAATTGGCATCACGATTTCGCGATGTAGGCTTTGCGCGCCGTTGTCTCGGTGAACTTGGCCCATCACTACGACTCTCCAAACTGCCTGGCGTAGTCTGTCGCTGATCCGTCCTGCGACGCGTTCTCGCGCGTTCAGAGTACTCACACGATGCACCGTTGCCCCGATTCACGCAGGGCAAACACGGCGATCCTCCGTCGCATCGTTTCTTGGTGGAGCGGCACGCGATGCATGCTTTAGCCGACCGCTTCCGGTCCTCCGGTCTAACCGGTGGGCGGCCCATAATGTACTGAAGGCAGCGGCGGGCCCGTTCAGGCCGAGCGGGTACGGGAAATATGGGGCCGGGCGCTGGCGCTGGAAGGTCGATGTTTTGGAGAAGTGGTGCGGTGGTGCAATTGCCGCTTGACGATGTCAACCGAAAAGACGTATGATGTTGCAATTATTCGGATGGGAAAATGACCCTCCAGAAATCATTCTAGGAGGAGAAGGACCCTGTAAAACCGCAACACCGTAAATCCGCATGTCAGCGGCGGAAGAGATAACTTAGTGAAGCGCCATTGGAAGATGGCTTATCTGAGGATATTGGGAGGGTCGTTGACCGGGATGTTTGCACTTTGTGGGTGCTCGGCCCGCGCACCACCCCATCCGCAGGTTTGCAATGCGGCACGTACGAATGGAGCTGGTTTACTAGCGGCTAGGTTAGCTAGGAGTTGGCATTGTCCATCGCTATTTAGTGTGAATCAAGAATGTCATTTCGCAACCTAAACCTCGATTTCGGCCGGCGCTCGGTCCGGGAAAGTAGTACTGGGGGATAAGTTGGAGAGGCTTATCGCCACATGGGACGATCATGCGTAGTTGGCTTTATGTCAACCACAGGGAATATTTATTGCACTTGATACCCATTCTGACTTGAAGTGCGCCTCGGCTTACAACCTTATCTTCAAGTACCACACCGTATTAGAACACAGCCTTCTCAATCATGCCTTACGCCGACATCACCAAGCCTCCCAAGCCTCTGCCTCAAAATCATCTAGAGGCTGTGGCGGAGGGCATTTCTCTGCTTCTACCACTCTCACGGCGAGGAACTGGCCCCGGCCTAATCCTTCTCGTGCCCTCCCTTGACAAAGCGCTCGCTATCGAAGAAGGAGTACCCTCTTTGCCAGTAAAATGGGCTGAAGAGGGGTATACCGTTGCAGCCATTGAGCAAGGAGCGTTGAAAGGAAACGCACTGCAGGCTTTGCAGACGGCCACAACAGCTCTCAAAGGCAGCGATAAATGCGAACCCAAAGATGTAGTTGGTCTTGCTGGTAAGTCAAATAATAAGTGCTTTGTCGTTGAGTTACAGTGTCTGACACAGCTGCAGCGTATGATCCAGAAATGTGGAACTCGATTGCAACATCAATCTCAGAGTTCCCCGAGATCGTCAGTGCTGTGGTTTATGCGAAGAGCTCCGACAAGAAGTCTCTAGCTCCATCGCCTGTACCAGTAGCATACCACTTTGCTGGGAAGTCCGAAGGAGATGCTGAGCGCTCAAGCACCCGCATGGAGTACTTCTACCCAGCAGCAAAGTCTCACAAGTTCGCGACGCCGTTTCAGGACCATTTCCACTACAACACCGAGGCCCTCTCTCATACCCGCAATCTCACACTTCTGAAAGGGCAGATGAAGAGCCCCATATTTGATTTGGAGGCCATTTGGGATGAGCATACGTGGTATGAGTTTGCGGACAGATCAGTGGAGCACACCATGAGCACAATGGTGCAAGAGCCATACGTGAACCACGTTCCCACAGTAGGTGCCCTCGATATGTAGCGTCGCAAAGTTGATCACTGACTTATTTTCTCAGCTCACCGGTGGTGTAGGCCGCGGCCCGCTCACCAATTTCTACCGCCACAACTTCATCTTCAACAACTCAGCAGACACCGAGCTCGAGCTTATCAGCAGGACGATCGGTATTGACCGCGTGGTGGACGAGTTCATCTTCAAGTTCACCCATGAGCAGGAGATTGACTGGCTGTGAGATACACACTCCGAAATACTTGGACGATATGGCTGACCTCCTTCCCAGACTTCCCGGAATCCCTCCGACGGGTCGCTCAGCAGAAATACCCTTCGCGGCGGTCGTCAACATCCGCGGTGATCGGCTGTACCACGAACACATTAGCTGGGATCAAGGGACGGCGCTGACGCAACTTGGGCTGTTGCCAGAGTATCTTCCGTTTCCTGGTGGGGAGTTGGAGTACCGGGTTCCCGTCGCAGGGCTGGAAACGGCGATGAAGCTGAGATCTCGCCACTCGGTGCAGTCAAATGAAATGTTCAACTTCAAGACGAGGAGTCGGAAGGACTCTGCACAGTCGTAGTCCATATGAATAACACACGAAAGTTGATGAGCCATCATTCCTGCCGGGACATCGGAAGTTACTCAGGGTACTGGCCTTTCTGCACCTCGCTTCGTCTTGCTTGAAGTTCTGTTGGGGAAAGTTCATCTTAGAACATCACTTGTTTCCGCCGTGTAGAAAGGCGGGACCTGGGGATGAGGCAGCAGTGGTTAGTGCTGTGGCTCGGGAATCACGAAGGGCCCTTCCTTCACTTTTACCCGGAATCTAACGAGCCACCACTTCGGCCGGCAGAGGGAGGATCTGGATGGGCAGCCATTGAGAATTGATACCTGCCCACCTTCCTCACTCTTCTTTTGATTTCTTTATTCTACTCCTGTTTTCATGGCGTCCGGAAAGCTTGGGAAGCTGAGACGCAGAGTGGTTCTAAAATGAATATTCTTTAGCGACAGTTCAAGAAGCAACCAGATGTTTGCAAAGCATTAAACACGGTAGTCGGAAGACGACTAGTAGGTTTCCGATTTCCTCCAGTGGAAGATGCATTGTCATAGTACGTACTCAGGAGGGTTCAAAAACTTCATGGCACCTGATCAATGAGAAAAAGTACTTTGTTGAATTCGCAAAGTCCAAAGAAGCTGAAACTCAACCTAATACGTGTTCGCGTGTCTGATGAAATTGTAGTGAGTACGAACGTATGAAATATGTTACAAGGAAAAGGAAAAGTCTCTTAATCAAGCCGAACATTATCGTGTTCTCCGTGATCACCAATTCTCTGTTTAAGTTTATTCTTGGAAGCTTCCTGATTAGGGCCGTTGCTTCGAAAAAGTAACGATATCCAATCAGATCTAGAAGTTTCGTAGACCCAAACAAGTGACCGAAGGCCAGTATCATTTGATTTTGGTTTAAGTCATACAATGTTGACTTCCAGGTTCTTGGACAATTACGTAAATGCTTTTCTGACAGCAAACCTGTTTGACCGTAAGACACGTATATGGATGTCTCTGAGCTGTTCAGACTAGTTATCAATACCTTGTGCTGTCTCCCTTTGTCTTCGCTTCTCCTGCTGCCAAAGTGGTTTGTGTGGAAATGTTTTGTTTGAGTGTCAAAGGCTTCTGAGCAGGATTGAAATTTCTGGAAAGAGTTCCATAGAGTATATTGATTGTTCTTCAACAATACACATTGCCTACGTACTTTCCGGAATACACATTATATCTTGAACGTCATTCGCGCTGCCGTTTTCCAACACCGCCAGTCTTGAGCAGCCCACTAGTCCTATCTGGTCGTGTAGCTACTCATTCATCTATCACTATCTCAAGATATATTTGTACTAGCCAATCCGTCGGAACATTCTAGTCAGCTCGAAGTGGGTTCTATAATGTTCACAATGTCCGAAACCACTCAGCTTAACAACAGTGTGGACACGAAAGCAGAAGGCACCTCGAGCAAGGAAGAACTCATGGCTGTTTACGAGCAGCTGAAGGATGAGCCTGGCCTCAAGTCCGTCGTCACTGCGGACGATCATGAGCTTCTGGCCAAGATGTTTCTTGATAGAAAGAGCCTGTCGCAAGAAGAGGGAGAAAACGCAGCGGAGGATGCTAAGGTAAGTTATCATGCCATTCTTTGCCAACTCCTCCCTTGCCACCACTGTCGAATCTGGACTTCACAGATGTGTGCTTTTACTAGAGGCCCGGAGGCGGTTGGTGCAGTTCTTCTTGTAGTGACATCTGCTGACAAACGGTTCAGAAACTATGGCCTGCTTTGGTGACACTTGGCATGGGCCAAGTCCTCACAGGAAGAGTTATGCGCATCATCTCCGAGGTTGCTGCTAAGCTACCTGAGGATTGGATATTCGAAGACGAAGCGATGGGTTTGTGGTTGTTTCTCATGGTGCGCGAAGCTGAGAAGCATGAGGGGGACCAGACTCTGACCACTGAGTGAATGAGCGGGCGACTGAATAGTTACGGGTTTCTCATACCGGAGGACACGGCTAGACCACCTTTTTGGAAGGACATTGTTTCCAAAGATATGTATAAACCTAGACCGCGGCGAAGCAGCTGATTCGTGTGTTAGTTGAAATTCGACGGGATAACCGGATCACAGTGTTTTCACAATGTCAAAGCCTCACGCCAGAATATAGTCTACGCGAGGGCGGAACCAGAGTTTCTTGGCTGTTGGTCTGATCCCCAGAGACCGATCATCATGGAATAGGGTTGTTGTTTTATTACACCATACGGTTCATACGGTCCATGCGATCCATCCGGCCCATCTCGTAACTTTCATTATGCCCATCGTAATCACTTCTCGCGTCGTACTGCACCACCACCTCGTTTGTCTTGACGATCTTGCCAAACTCCACCTCTTCCTCATCCCCGAGGATGCTCTTGTCGCTTCGGTCGTCTGCGAGCTTGTCTTTCCTTCTGACGGAAGGCTTGCGTGTTGTCGTCGTTACTGTGACAGTATTCGTACGGGTGATGCCACCGCCGATCTGAGACCTGCCTGTTCGGGTACCGGTGGATCCGCCGTAGTATTTGCGGGCGGTGCTGGCGACATCGCGGACGAGGACACGGAGGACGGGGATGGAGGCGGCGGCGATGGTTACGCCGGACTCGCAGGTTCCCCAGATGACAAGGTCGCTGCCGTCGTCTGCAATATCGATCAGTCGAAGGCATCAAATCATAATGTGAAAGACCACTTACACGTAAAGTCACCCGAGAGGAGAGTGGGGATGGTCGTGCACTTGACGATCGCAGTTGCACCGGCACTGGAGATCGATCTTAGCCGGAGGTCTGGAGGAATGGAGCGATTGTACCCACAAGAGACCCATACTCATAGCGATGGCAACGCCGATCTTCTCCTTCAACTTCATTTGGAGTCCCCAAACCAACTTCCATGGCAGCATGGCCAGGAGGATGTCCATCAACGCGGAGTATCCTAGACTTCCGTTAGATCATTTCCGCAACAAACTTCCACTGGCAACATACCGGCAGCAAAGACACCGTAGTACGCGGCAACCTTTGGATCCCAGCACTTTCCAGGTAGATCAGGATGCCAGTTCTTCTCGATCGGTGCACACTGAACCCAGCCGGCCATCGCGTTGAGCGCCATCAACAGGTTCATGCTGACGATGGCGAACCAAATCAAATGTCGTGTCCAACCCTTTCCTTCGATCCTTAGAAGCGTCATCGCGAACGAAGTCTTACTCCACACCGCTGCCGAAATCGATATCGTGCTGGAAACCTGGCCATTGAGGCCGATCGCCGGGAAGTTGACGGGGTTGATCTCGAAGACATGCTTGCCAAAGCCGAGGGAAACGTTGACCGAACTCAATATCGCTGTGATTAAAAGGGCGACCTGCTCGATGTCAGGCTTGGCTCACGATCGGCTACAATACCGATCGAACTCACCCATGATGCTATGAGCACATGATCGTCCCACCACAGACCTCGATGCTTCTTGAACTTGCAGTACACTCTCAGAGAGAGGAAGAAGGCCGCAAGCGCAACCTGAGACCAGACCACCGCATTGATCGTCGGGCCGTAGTCTGCTGGCCGCCCCATTTGACCAGCCAAAGGGTTGAAAGTGGTGATAGGCCCACGCACGTACCAGACGTCAAAAGAGGGTTGATGGAGGAAACAGACCAGCCGTTAAACGAAGGACGCGACGCAAAAAGCGGAAAAGGGAACGTCAAGAATGGCAACGCAGCGAGCGATGGGGTATCAAAAGGTAAAATAGATACAAAAGAAGGCAAAAGTGGGAAAGAGGGAATGTAAGACGGTCGCATCCACCGGGCGTGTGGGGGACGACTCTCGAGATATGCAACATCGGTTGACTTGGCTATCCACTCTTGGCCCTTTCAGCCTGGCCGCCAGACCCTGCAAGCCCGACATAACCATTCCGCTGGGCTGCAGATTGGCCCTTCCCTGGTCTCGCTCCCGGTATGGAACACAGATGCCGGTGATCGACTTGTAAGGATGAGACGATGATCACGCAAAGGTGCTGACTGGATGTAGGGTTGGCCCCGGTTTCACATAAGGAAACCGGGGAAAAAGAAGGATGGGCGTTCTAGAAGAAAAGAAGCACAGTCACTCGTCTCAGCGTCTGCGGTGGTGGCCTTTCCATGTGGCGTGTCAGGAAGGCGGAGTCCAGCAGCTGGGCATGACAGAACGCCAGACGCCGTTCATAAAGGGGGAACTGGTGTCTCTGCGTGGTGGTGTGTGTGCTGTCATGGATATCCTGTTGCGTGTTGTGGGGGACGAACGACGAGACACTAAAAGAGGCTCATGACTCGACGTGCAAAGAAAGTTGGCTGTGTTCTGTCACTGCTGCGGGCACGAAGTCTGTTGGCGGAAAAGGTAAGTATGGGGGAGAACCTGTGGTCTTGTCTCTGTTGTCCTTTGCTCGGGTTCGGTGTCGAGAAACATTCGCCGTCAAGTTTTACTTGCCGAGAGTGGAAGGGGCCCCGGATTGGGAAGCTCGTCGTTTTGGATAGACTGCGCCTCGCGTCTCTGTTAAACTGGCCGCGGGAGCAGCCCCGGCAGGGGTCGGGTAGGTGATGAACCCGCCCTAGCGCAATAGTCAAAAATGATGGCTTAAATTGATGAGGAAGGTTACATTGACGTCCATCTAAGCTGTGCACGTCGCATTCTGGATGCTGGATGCTGCCCCTTAAAGTTAGGCAGACCGGATGGCAACCACAAGGCGTGCATGCGGCCAAGCCCTTCCCTCATCACCCCCCTCTTTGGAAGATCATCGCGGGATCGTATCACGAAATTCAGAGGAATCCCATAATCTCGCGTGGGCGAACGCAAAATCTGCCGAACGTGAGCTGCTTTGCCGTCTTTCCCAGAAAAACCTGGCATTTCGCGATCTGTGCAGGGATGTTGCCCGAGTCAGAGGCTTTCGGGCTGCAGGACGGGAATCGTCCGCCGCCCCGAGACCGGGTCATCTGGCAGGCGCATGAGCGGACGTCGTCTCAGAGTGTCAATGCGGACAGGGAATTAACCTTTATCGCTCATCGGTCATCGAACGAAAAAAATGAGAGAGCCCCGGCCACGATTCTTGCCAAGACGTTGCACCGCTGGACCAATCGTATGGTAGGGCTGGGGGTGACGGGGGAACGGTGTTTCAACCGATGTTATTTCGTCACCAGGTTGCTATTTAGGGGGAAACAGGTGGGTTCCAGTTTTTCGGTGTGGCCGTTCTTGTTAAATACAAGCACATTGCCTGCTGCTGCAAATTCCAATTCCTGATGTGAATCTGGCGTCTTGACCAACTGCCACGAGCTTCTTCCGTCGGTCGGATGATCTTGCGCACTGAAACGCGACATCTTCGCTCTGCTTGGAACCGTTAACAGCGTATTATGGACGGGCTACTCCGGCGCTGCCTTTGGAAATGATGCACAATCGATTCAATTTTAGGTTTTCTTTTCTCGGGTCTCTATTACGGATGCATCACTCCTGGCCTAAATCCAAAAGATTGACTCCACGACTTGGCTGGTTTCCAATTCCACCTAGGAAAGACATGACTTATCAAACCCAACGATGAAGCCCAGGTCAACTGGCAACACCAAAAACCTTGCCATTGACAAAATGAATTCTTGGTAGTTTGCAGGTTGTTTCCGACAAGGACCCAAATTTCCAGTATTTCTGACACCCTGTTTCTTCACAACCAGCCAAGGTCCTCGCAGTAGCCCTGATTAGGATCAGCCCTACGTGAAAGAAGGCTATCAGTACAGGACCACGGGCAAATTATTCGAAGAGTGGCAAAGACTTACATGTATTCCCAGTTCCAATAGCCTGTTTGCCCGCCGTGTTTACAACCGTATGCCTCCTTTTCCATGCCGTTCATACACTCTTTGGTTTTGATAGTGTTCGTTCCCCAGTTGATGTACTGAAATGCGTCAGTGATGATACTATGGTTTAGCTGGACATTGAATCGATGTGCAGTAGGACAAACAAAATGTTTTTGGATCAGGTTCCATCGGCGCCAGCCTTACCTTGAGCATAAAATCCCACTTCAGCCCATCCTTTTCTTGCATGCAAAAGCGACGTTGCTCCCCCTTATGCCACTTCATTTTGCCCCCACCCGCAATAGCGTTGCAAACAATTTCCATACGAGTCTTCTTCTTGAGTTCTTTTATCTCCTCCTTCAAAAACTTGCCCTTTTCGGCTGTCATCCCGCTGCTGAAGCATATTGCGGCCACGGTAGTAGCGGCTAGGATCATGAAGATCGCGGCTGATTTCATCTCGGCAATACGGTGATGCTGCGAAAGTATTTGCTGAAGATTGAGGCAATGTTGAATGAACTTTGAGTTCGAGCGTCTGGTTGATGTGTATGATAGTGATGAGAATGTCCTACATAAATACAGATACACAAAGCTGCTTGATACCGAATGACCCGGTGTTCCATGAGGTATTGTTGCATTCTCTAGAATCATATAAGACGTCATAAAAATAGCCGAGTGGCATTGGACATTGAATTTCGTATCGCAGGCTTAGGCTGAGTAACCCAACCAACAAAGACAGGCATTTGTGAATGATAGTTTTCATTTTACACTCACTGGCGACTGACGTATGCTTGAGGCGGTTGGTAAATCTGCCTAAGTTTCAGTGCTTCATTTGAGTCTCCCTATTCTTGCCAGATTATGTTGCGTTCGGCCACGTCATGACCATTACACGCGAGGGGATAGAACCAAGGATAAATGGCCTGGAATACGAAACAGATTCTATCAATACGGCGGTAAAATCAAGGGAATATTTGATGCCAAGGTGATACCACATTTCACTGCCTAGTCTCGTGTAATTGTAAGCTCTGGGGATCTCTCCAAATGGTCTTCTGACAAAGAACCATAAGCGAAGGAAGGGCGATGATGATCACGAACTTTGAGTCTCCATGTGTTACGTTGAATAACGCAAGGAGACAAACTGTTACACTAGAAGCTATGTAGTTAATGATCAGTTCAAGGAAATAACAAAGAGTCCATCTTTTATTGGCTAATGATCTGGATGCTTATTAGGAGCAGTTCAATAGGATATGACGCCCAAGGGCTGGTGTGCACGCATGATCCCATTCTTTGCTACGATGTCGCCAATCCTCTCATGCCTCTCGCCATGGAAACCCTCATGTGCCCGACAGCCGGGGGTTGTTCCTTGCTGGTCTCAACGCCCACTACCATTCTCATAGTGGTAATGTTGACGACAACTATAGACCAAAGACAGTAGGAAAGCCGGATTGTCTCTGAGACACATGACAGCCCTAGGGGATTGGGTAGTTTCTTGGTGTTACCAAGATCACCCAAAAGAACCATAGCCAAAATACTTAAAGAAGCTGCTGGGGGCTAGAGACCTAGGAATTTGTGTCTGTAGATCATATGAGCCTCAAATTCGCTCTGAAGTTGGTCTTCTTGTCATTGTTTGTGACGAATTCAATATGTATCTGTCCTGGCAAATCCTCATATGGATCGCAGCATTGATTTCCACCTCAGTGGCTGGAGTCATTCCCACGAGCGACGGCAGTCACTTCAACAAGGAATCGGACCTCATTACAAGCATTCAGCAGGAGCTTGTTGCTCATGGAGCAGCACCCAAAATCGAGGAAGTCACCAAGCTGGCCGTGGCTACGGCCCTTGGGGAACGATCAATGTAAGTTATCTATCGCTTTCTGTTGTATGAAGGACAGACTTCTGATCATGATTGAAGTGATGCTTCGATTGAAGCATCTTCCAGAGACACGGGTACGATGGTTATCGGCAGCAACCCAGTCATTGACGTGGTGAGGGAAAGCCCGGAATCAATGAATGATCCCCAGTCATAGTAAGGTTTGATTCAGATGTATCCGATTCCGCATTGAACCTTGCAGTGCAGATTAACTGATCACACCTGATATGACAGCGATGTCATCGTTCGAGACCTTGATGGAAGCGGTGTGACTAATATTACAATGGAGTCGCTTGACAAGAGATCCATCGACTGGATATGGGATATCTCAGGTTTTAGCCGAAAGATGATATGCTGTGTGAGCACCCTCCCCCTTTTCGATCTCCAGCAGATGCAATCGGGTATGGCGGACTAATCAAATTTGACCTAGATCGCTTGCATTGCTCATTGCAGGACTCTCGTCATTCACAGGATTGTCGGCAGGACTGCCCCAGAGGCGATAAAACAATAGTGAGTAGATTGAGACCTCCAGAGTAGTCCAACTAATTAAACAAACGAATAGCTGCGTTTTCTCCACATGCTTTGCAAATTGGGCATGTGGACCTGATGAAGCTTCAATATATCAAAGAGTGTTTTCGGGTGCCGGTGAATTCGCACCTGAAGATTGCGAAGGTGCTTGTACTATCGCGGCTTATTACGATCCTTCTTGGCTGTTAGGACGACGTGCCGAAAATTCGTGCAAGAACTGTTGTAGATGACCGTGACTACTCACCAACTGAAGCCGCACGGTAGGTATTTATCATGCCGCGAGGTTTCTCCCGACGGGCATCAATAAGGAGAAGGCACGAGTTATGGCAGATCCATGGATGCATACAAGTACTTGACTGATGAATCGATTTATGGCGAGCAGCATGGCGTTTCACATCAAAGAGTGCATCTTACTCTTTGATATCATCCACACTATTAGAATGTGGCTTGAGAAGTCTATCAAATCCAATCCTTCGGACTGCTCAGCCCCAGCTCTTGACTCATTTCAGCTGTCTCTTTCGCTTTCTTGTTGACGCTTTCCATCTCGAAACCGGCGACCTGCTTGTACACTTTACCGATACTCTCCAATTCTTCCTTTGGGACCACGTCGTAGACGTTCTCAAAACCATCTGGTGCTCGTTCTTCACATAGTTGAAGAACGTGGTCGGGGCCATTGGCGCGGTTTGCCATGATGATTCTAGCCGTGGCCGGGAGCCTCTCTGTTTCGTAGGCTTTCAGAGCTGCCTCAATATCACCGACACTCTCGGTAAGAGTTCTTGCCAAAGTCTCCGCGTCGATGATGGCCTGGGATGCACCGTTCGAACCAATGGGATACATGGCGTGAGCAGCATCTCCAAGAAGAGTAAGTCGGCCGAAACTCCATCGCTCGACCGGGTCCCGATCACTCATTGGGAACTCAAACACCTTCTCTGTCTCGTCAATGAGACTCTTCATATCGAGACCTCCACATTTCCATCCGTGGAAAGGCCGCTCGAAGACGGATTTGTCCACAGCCTTGGTCCAGTCCGTTTTGGGTGGTGTCAGGTCTTCATCGTCCTTGTCTCTGATTCTGAGTTCCGCAATCCAGTTCACCAAGCTCTTGCCTTTGTCTGCTGACCGTTGGCTGATTGGGTATGCGATGAACTTCTGGTCGGCATGACCGGCCCACACCATTGATGCTCCAGTCAAGTAGGGATCACGCTCCAAGCAGCCTCGCCAGAGCATACGCCCAGAAAAGCGTGGTGGTCCTTCGTTCGGGTAGAGAATTCTTCTCGCGGTTGAGTTGATGCCGTCGGCAGCGATGAGTAGATCTCCCGTCACTTTAGACTGATCTGCTGGCGCACCATCCCTTCGTCGTGAAAACTCGGCTGTGATACCTTCGGCATCTTGAGAGAAGCCGGTCAAGGCGTGGTTGAGTGTGACGGCGGACTCGCCCAAGCGTTCTTTGACTGCGCTCAAGAGCAGCATCTGGATCTCTCCTCGGTGAATGCTGAGCTGCGGAACAGCATAGCCCGCTTTAATGCCTCTTGGCTCACTAAGAATTGGGTGACCATGGCGATTGTAGAAGTTCAATTCCTGGGTCTTGATGCCTGTCTTTTCCAGGGCTTCAATCAAGCCGAGGTTGCGAAGGATCAGCACGGCGGAAGGCTGGACATTGATTCCGACACCAAGCGTTGTGAGTTGCGACGAAGCCTCAAAAATGTGGATGTCGGTGAATCCGGCGGCGTGGAGCGACAGGGCCGCGGCAAGACCACCAATGCCGGCGCCGGCTATGATGATCTTGGGCTGGGGTTGCCGGTGGGATGGCATTGTGTCGGCTGCAAGACTGAGTTACACGCCAATGGTTGCAGTGACAATTGTGCCTAGATGCAGTGGCAGAACTCAATTGAAAAGATGCTTTAAAGCTGGACGTGACGTCGATCCCGAGTTCCGAACTTCGGAGACGGTGGAGTCTGTCGACTGCCGAGGGTTGATGCCGTGATCTGGAGCAGAATTTTCCTAGATCCACCAAACCCCATTTTGCCGGCACCCCGCTCACCCCGGATCGTGCGATCTTGCGGCGGCGGGTGATCCCGTGCTGAAAAGGTACGAGTATTGCCATATTGAACCTGATTGTCAGCCTCATGGAAGTTGGAAGCTTATTCGAACTTTAAGGGCTAACGCAGGCACTCATGTGTAGTACCGGATGTGTCCGCCGCGCACATTAAGATGCAGCACATCTTGCCGCGTACCATATGAACTACATACAGCATGTCAATGGCCACATATAACTGCGTGAGAAAGTCTAGAACTTCAAGACCTTACCAGGTCTGATATCCGGACCGGCAATCTACTAGAGCCAGTCTGCGCGGCAATCAACGGACGTCAGGGATTCTCCAAAGTCTTTCGAGGGGTGGCAGGAAGGGAAATTGCACCTCGGAGTCGCTCAGGATTGGCCCTGGAATGCGTTTTTGTCCTCATGCAACGCCACACGTGGCGCAAGGCCAAAATGGTGGCTTGCCTCAACACCCATCTCTCCTAAGGACGTAAATCATGCCATTGTCTGAAAGCAAAAATCAGATCTAAATGAAGGTGTCTTACCGAGCTGCACTGCGATATGAGAACTACCTTTTCTCCCGTCTATAGCCCTGCCAACTGCTTTAGCTCAAATGTAGATCAACGGTGCCATCTCAATACTTCGATTCGAGCTGGGATGTTACACATTAAACAACAATTGGATCAAGACCAAAAGCAATCATGAAGGGATTATACGAGTACTTTTGCAAGTTTGATATTTACATTAATTATCCAGAGGCCATCGATCAGAAGCCGGGTGAGATAGGGCGCGATCATCCAAGGTAAAGATTCTTGTGTATACCAGGCGCAACGCGGAGTGAATGAAGGACTGCAATCATACCTAATCTTTTCAACATCCTCCATGATTCATGAACAGTGCAACACCGCTCTCTCTGTTCTTTTCTTATTGACACCAGGCATTAAACAAGTTGCTGCTGTTGCGTGACCGTAATGGGCTTATTTGAAGAGTAAAGTGCTGCACCCACTTCATAGTGTACGGCAATTGCTAACGAAAGGCAACCAGGTTCTACCATCCTTGGATCTCAACGCTTCAAGCTAAGGATTTGCTGGTAATCCTTTGATACTAGGAGCTTGTCCGTATGTTATCTTCAGGATAATACCACAGAATCTCATGGTGGCGTTGCCCGTGATAACATACCCCGGCTCAAGAGTATGTAAAGTGTGCTTGCCTCGGTCCTCGGTAGCAGTCATCCTGAGTCAAGCAACCAGCTTGGCGAAGCGAAAACGCGCGATGAGGAACATGGAGTCCTCTAAAATCCTACCTTGAGCTATGGCGAATTTGTTAGACGAGGCATGGGCAGATTTAAAACCACTGGTGGCCGCGTCAGCATGCAGAGCCAAAAAGCCAAGTGTCCCCAAGTAGTTACAGTACAATGTCTAGTCCGGCCGGGGCAAATAGGCTTAACCATCAATCTAGTATTAGCAGACCGTAAATCTTTTAGGAAGCGGTGAGGTATTAACAGTGAAGTTTTGCCTCCTGAGGACTTGCTTCAAAAGAGATACACTCGCAGTGGATACTCACGGCTATCCCACTACAGGGCTCCGCGGCTATCAGCTAACCGAGCGTTCAAGGGAGATGAGCAAGCACATTCGCAATCGCAAAACCCTAGTCTGCTCAAGTTTACGTTGCATCATCAGATCGCAGTGCATGGCCGAGAGTGTACAGTCGTCTACAGACTGCAGAATTGTGATAATCGGCGGGGTGCCGTCATGATGTCCTGCTGGGGAATCAAGAAAAAGCAAGGTTGTGTAACACATCACGGTTAATTTCAAACAACTTTTTTCGTGATCGTCATGTTTCTGCCATAACCTTGGCTATTATTCTTTGTGGCTTTCAAGCTCCTGTACTATGGTATGGATCATGATGGCGCCCCTTACATGTAGGCTTGAGTTACCTCAACTCAACCTGATACGTCAAGCCCCTCAAGACCAAGTTGAAAGCCTTTCCAAAATCACATCTCACATCATTTCTACCAATTCAACGCGCGACACGGACTTCGGGGCAGGCCGCCACTCCGTGATAGTCCCGGCGCGAAGCAAGGTCGGTCTCTGATTCTCTTCAAAGACTGGATGGAATAGGGGCCGCCCCACATAATTGTCCAATAGCACTGTGAGGGCCGTTGAGGGCGTCGTGCCTTGGCCCGGCGCCAAAAATGCACCTTCGCCGCTCTGCCACTGGCCCGAAACGGACATCTGTGGACCTTTCAGGCCGCGATTGACCTGCTCCACACCGGTCAATTCCACATCTTGTCCGATTTTGTGAGGCCGGGTCCGATCCGGAAGGAGTTCGCACTGTACCGACGTGCAGACTCCAAAAAGTCGATGACGGAGCGTCGTAGTGGGAGCCGGAATTCCAAAAAGGGGGAGGGCTAGTACTACACACGGTGCTTCTGACGGCTCGATTATAGCTAACAAGCTCTGAGGATAGCAAAATGATAAATAGCTTGAGATGTTCTGCCATCTCAAACAATTCTCATCAGCATCTCAAACCATTTCTTCCTCATCTTTAAACATCACTAGCTTGCTTCTTTCATCATGAGCTCTTCAGCTTCTCATCTCCGCCAAATCGGCATTCACCGCAACCTGCCGACCTTTGACGACTCGCTCGAAGGACTTACGGCCATCATCACCGGCGCCAATGGCATCTCTGGCTTCAACACCATGAGGGCTCTCCTTGACAGCCCCAAGCGCTGGAAGACCATCTACTGCCTCTCTCGCAAGCCCCCTCCGGAGGAGATGATGGCTCTTCTGTCCTCTGAAGCTCAGTCCCGCATCGAAATTGTCACCTGTGACTTTTTGCAGGAGCCTGCTTCGATCGCCAAGAGCATGACCCAAGCTGGTGTTCGGGCCGACCACATCTTCTTCTATTCCTACATCCACAAGGATTGGTCTGAAGCGGAAGCCCTCGTCGAAAGCAACGTTAAGCTTCTCAAGAACTTTCTCGAGGCCCTGGAGCTCGCCGAGATCAAGCCCAGCCGGTTCGTTCTGCAGACCGGCGGCAAGAACTACGGTGTGCACATTGGTCGTGTGCGGACCCCGCTGTTGGAGTCTGACCCGCAGCCGCGACATCTGCAGCCCAACTTCTACTACCCCCAAGAAGACATGTTGAAGGAGTTCTGCGCAAAGCACGGTACTTCGTGGAACATCATCATGCCCACTGCTGTCATCGGTACTTCGTCGAACGCATCGATGAACACCTTCTGGTCCTTCGCTGTCTACGCTGCCATTCAAGCACGCAAGGGAGAGCCCCTTGCATTCGGGGGAGACTGGGAGCAGTGGCAGTATGAGTACTACCACTGCTCTGCCCGCATGACTGGTTACCTTAGCGAGTGGGCGGCCCTCGAACAGGGTTGCGCGAACCAGGCGTTCAACACCCAAGACGGCGGTCCGTTCACCTGGGAGCGTTTCTTTGCCGAGCTGGCCCGCTGGTTTGGTGCGAAGGGCGTGGTGCCGCCCCCTGATGACGAGTCAGGACTCAAGACAGTCGAAGGCAGGTCGGGCAAGAAGACCCCTCTGGGCTACGGACCCCCACTGTCATACAAGTCCAGCTTCACTCTTCGGGACTGGGCTGCCGACAAGAAGAATGTAGAGACCTGGCATGCGATCATGAAGGAGTCTGGAGGCAAGATCACTCATGATCCCTTCAAAGACCCGGATACTTTCTTTATGGGAGACTTTGCTTATCTCAGCTTCGGAAGCGTGTCCTTGAACAAGGCCAGAAGATTTGGATGGACCGGGTTTCTTGACACCATGGAGAGTATCTTTGAGTCTTATCAGGAGATGGAAAAGCTGGGCATGTTGCCAAGCATGCAGGTCGATGCTGCCCAGCCACTCGGCTGCTAGACGAATCATTGCCGGAGGACAGGCACCCCATGAGATAGAGAAGGTAGAATTATCAGGACAGTGAACACAATCCATCTGAATTTGGCCTCATTTTTGTAAACCTATTGAAGGACGGACCTTTAAATGTTTTTGTTGATGAATGTGGGCTTCAAAGAAGCATATTTCTAGCTCGGCTACCTCTGAACTGGGGTCAGTTTGACATGCATCTTGGGCTTGGCCCAGAACACAACGGAAGTGAAGGTTGGCTTCACGTCCCAGTCACGATCTTCCGGTTTAAGCTCGATATCGAAGTGCCATATCAGTTTCGCCAGGAACATGCGGATCATTCCATAAGCAAAGCTGTTTTACTCGCTGTCAGTTGTGTCCTCATTGGATGAAGGGTGGAATGGCTTACCCTTTTCCCAGGCAATTTCTGGGCCCCTTAGCAAAAGGTTGGCAGGCACCCTTCTGGTCTGCGGCAAAGCGGGGGTCGTCGGCCGAAGACTTCAACCACCGCTCTGGCAGGTAGGAGTTGGCCTCAAAGAAGTTGGAGTCCATGTGATGAGTTGCCCATTGCGGTACACCCACAGTAGTCTAACCATGTTGATTAGCTTGGAAGTATGAACGGAATTGCAGGCCACTTACCCCCTCAGGTATGTAGTGTCCATCCACCATGCCTCCACCAGGCGGTCCAACTCTTGGGATGACTGCAGCAACAACAGGACGCATGCGCATGCCTTCATCGATGCAGGCTGTCAAATACTCCATTGTCGCAAGTCTGGAGATAGTGATCTCTTCGTCACTTTCGATTGTTCGAATCTCGTCAGTCAACCTCTTGTAGGCGTGAGGAGTAGTCAGGAGATGGAACATGACCACGGACAAAGTCGTGGCTGACGTCTCACTTCCGGCGAAGAAAAGAAGCTGAGCAAAGTTGATGATCTTATCCCTGGTCCATGACTCTCGGTCGTCGTTCTCCGCCCAGATCATCGTCATGAAGTCGGGCCGATCGTTGCCCATCTTCTCCCGCTTTTCGGCTTTCTGCGCGACGATGTCTACCGTCTCAAGCCACGTCTTCAGGCCCTTCTGACTTGACACCATCTTGTACAGGAGTCTTGTCAAGGGCAGCCTATTGAACAGCTGTAGAAGGCCAATAAAGGGGGAGACATTCAAGATCATGTCGACAAAGGGATCCATCTCTCCCTTCTCCATGCAGTACAGCGACTCGCCGGTAGACAGGTCGGCCATCACGTCGGCAGTAGCGAAAGTGACCCAGTCAACAATGTCGACGTCTTCCTGGACCCTATCGCGGAGCTCCGAGATCATCATGTCGGCGTATCTCTGGATGATGGGTTCCTGGGCCTTGAGAGCCTTTTCCGAGAAGGCGGGTGCGACTTGGCGACGCAACGCGCGATGTGTGGGTTGGTCGGCCGAGATCATGGAGTCATTGAGTGGCGTGCCCCGAACATCATAGAAGACTGCGTCCTTGGGGAACTCAAGCTTGCCTTTGGTCTTGACACCGTAGATATCATCCAGGGCTTGGGCCGATGAAAACGAAAGCTCGTTGGGCCCGACCCTCACGACTGGGCCATATTTCTCGTGAAGGGCTTTGGCATGCCTCCAGTAGTCAGCCTTGTAGACTTGACGGTAAAACTTTGGCAGCCAGGAGACCGCGTAATGCGATGGGCCAGGGAAAGATTTCAAGGGATGGATGAAAAGATTGTAGAGAACGATGGAGAGTCGATAGGCAACAAACTGCTCCTGGTTAGTCAAGACTAATGCAAAGGGTCGTAACTTACGGCGCAGACGGCCAGTTGCCACATAGAACCCATTGCTAAATGAGCGTCCAACACCTAGTGAGCGGTTAGATCTGCGCCGATTTCACCTTCGGTGTCCGATTTTCTATGTGCACGCGGCTAGTTGCTATCCTTATTCCCTTCCAACCTTCTTTTTTCACAGTTTGCCGCCTGTGGCGCACCTTTTTGACTGCCGTGTGACACTGACGGGGAAATATGCAATGGCCAAGATGGCAAAGAAACTTGTTGCTATTCTGTAGAATCATTGATATTAAAGGGCTAGGTTCCAATGCCCAGGAGACCTCTTGGCCGTGGAAAATCGGCATTTGATGTTGCTCTAGGTTCCCATGAGTTGCGGAACAATCCGTAGGCTTGCGGAATCCCACTTATCGAGACTGTCAAATGCGGCCGACCCATTTGGGCAGAAACGTGCCGATCAGGCGTAGCCGGGCAAGGTTGATGAATCGACAAACTGCGTTCTTCAGAGCGCCAGTCTTTTGATATATCCCACGTGGTGAACTGCCGGCGAACGACGCCCGTTCTTGGATATGGTCGAGCGTGAATGGCGGTAAAATAAGTGGGCACAAACATTCGGGGTCCCCGTGTGGTACGCTTCTCGCGTGTAGTATGGCCAATTGGTCACATCGGCCCTACACACTCACAGGATGCCAAGAGGAGGTCAGCACAAGCTTCAAGTGAGCACGAACTTAATCGTGTGCCCTGTAAGGCGGAGTATTTTCTGGGGAATTTGTCTCTAAGTGCGACTGCTATCAACCCCAGATTGGGAATGTGCGCCTGCAGTGTCTCCTTGATAGCAAGGGGCAACTCAGGGGTCATGCATCGTCAATTGAACGGTTGACCCGTAAACACCCCAGCTTCTCCAGTCGAGGTCGTGATAATTCACATGATGGACCCCTGGTGTTGAAGTTGAGGCTCGTGAACGGACTCTAGCAGGGCAGAATTTCAGCGAGTAATCTTTCCGCTAAAGGTCAACGTGTGGTGCGCGAGTCATTACTAAGCCCCTCGACGAGTGCTTTGATCTCCTGTCGTGGATATCGCGTTCATGGTGCTTGAGTCATATGAGAATCTGTCCCGATTCTTCGGGAAATGCCGTGATATCTAGTCGAGTTCCATACTTTACAAGCCTGGGCGGGAGAGACGGCATATACATGCCCCATAATACCCAATGTGCAAAGTCATTTGTACCTTGTTTACCTCGTCTTATGTCTCTCTGCAGACCTCTGTGTCTTTTCAGTACTGAGTTTAGTACTTCTGTGTTCACACCTTGGGTTATGTCTATTAGCGTTGCTTGGTCCGTTTCCATATTTGCACCTTGCTGTATATTGTACCTCGGCGCAGAGCACACTGGTCGTTCCTTGTAAATCCCTTCTCTTCTAAGTTCTTTTTCACCACGGGTACACCTTTTTGACTGTCGTATCGCGAGGGCTGGAATGGCCAACGGAGAAACGTATATCGCCACCCATGGGGTATATGAAGAGGGCGCATCGCTGCTCGTAAATACAACAGTGACATCGAGACACTGAAGTGTGAAAATACAAAGGCCTTGCACTCCAGCAAAAGATCGATCCCCAGAGTCCATTGCTCCATTGCCCTCTTTCGCTACCACCAATCCTTTGTCTTCTTACTAAACTCATTAAAAGATGGCCGAAGAAATGTGGAAATATTCAATTCCTATTGACCCGGAGACGGTCAAGAAGACTGGGTGTTTCACAACTTTGCCAGTCAGAATCAACAGCCGCGACGATCTCGCAAATGCTGCGTCCTCTCGCGTGCTCAAGGACTGGGCAGAGCACACCGGTAACCAAAACATTGACCCGAATAGAGTGTCATTCTCCCCAGTGGGCAGCTTCTGCTCTTTGATCTACTGCGAAACCATTCCTGAACGCTTGGACTCCATATCTTATCTTACGGATCTTTTCTTCTTGATCGACGGTATGTCTGTCAGCTTTCCATTTCGAGAAGGTTTACTGACTTAAGAAATCAGATGCAACCGAAGAGGTTGAGAACGACAAGGTCGCTCAAGAGCAATGGGCCGGCTTCTCAGGAGCCATGACCGATTCGCTTGGAGAGACACCCCAACGCGACCATGATTTGGATTCCATGAAGAAGAAGAAGCTGGTTGCTCGTGTGATGCTGGACTTCATGAGGTTAGACTCAGCCCTTGGCTTGGACCTCGTCAAGAGCTGCAAAGCTGGCTGGACTCCTCTAGCAGCTGGTGTGGAGTGGGAAACGATGGAGGACTACCTTCACTTCAGAAGGCTTAGTGCAGGCCTTGAGTAAGTCTTCGTGCCCCGGTATTGGGATTGTGTCGCTAACATGAGCAGCATCTACTGGACGAAAACTGTCTTCGGGCTTGGAGAAAAGCTCTCAGATGATGAGGAGAAGCTTATCCGGCCCATTGTATGGGCTGCTGAGAAGGCCGCCATGCTCAACAATGACTACTGGAGTTGGGATATCGAGTACTTCCAAGCGAACCAGAAGATCGACATGCTAACCAACGCCGTCGCGGTCTTGATGCGGAAAGAGGGCGTCACGGCCGAGGAAGGCAAGGATCGCATCAAAAACCTCATTCTGGGGTACGAGGCTGAGTACTCTCAGCTGAGAGCGCAGTTCTACCAAAGCCACCCTTCAGCGCGGCTTTACCTGCGCAAGCGAGTCGAACTTGCAGGCTCGATGGCGGCTGGTGTCAGTTTCTGGAGCGCCAACTCCCCTCGATATCACCTGCCAACGGACAAGCCCGGGTCATCCGTTGTTCCTGTAGAGGTCAAGTTCGAGGAGATGACCCTGAAAGGTTCTGCTGAAAGTGTTGCCAGCACCGAAAGCGAGAATTCAATGGACGAGAATTCGGGAAGCGGTACTGAACTTACGAGCCAGAGCTCACATTCAGACGACTTTAGAAAGCGTTACTTCGACGTCCCGAAATTGGGCCCGGCGGCAATCAACGAGCCCATCGACTACGTCAGCGGCATGCCGTCAAAAGGCGTTCGATCGTCCCTAATTGATGCCATGAACCAATGGTGTCAGGTCCCATCTGCACAACTGGCGGTAGTCAAGCGTGTCATCGATCTTCTCCACAACTCGTCGTTGATACTTGACGACATCCAAGACGATTCGCCCATGCGCCGCGGCAAGACGGCGACACATTTGATCTTTGGCGAAGCCCAGTCCATCAATAGTGCCACCTTCTTGTACGTGCGTGTCGTGCAAGAGGTCCATGCTACTGGCAACGCCGCCTTGATGAAGGTGCTCCTTGAGGAGCTAGATGACCTGCATGTCGGTCAAAGCTGGGATCTGTACTGGAAGTATAATCTTAAATGGCCGACAGAGGAGGAGTACTTTAGCATGATTGACCTCAAGACCGGCGGACTCTTCCGGATGTTGGTGAGGATGATGCGCGCCCTCTGCCATCCAGAGTCAAATGAAGAGTTTGTCTGCGATGATCTTGTGTCCATGGTCAGCCGCTTCTTCCAGGTCCGAGACGACTACCTCAACCTCAATTCTCGGGAATACAGCAACCAGAAGGGGTGGTGTGAGGATCTTGACGAGGGCAAGTTCTCGTACCTCATCATCCACTGCCTCGAGAACAGCCCCAAGTATCGCGACCGGATTATGGGCCTCTTCAGGCAGAGGACTGGATGTTCAGGTCCGATGCCCAGCGTTGGAAAGGTTCAGATTATCGAGTACCTGCAAGAAGCAGGAAGCTTCGATGCCTGTTGGGAGCTGTTGAATAAGTTGGAAGACGAGATCGAGGCTGAGATCAGGAGATTGGAGGCCGTCACAGGGGAAGAGAACCCTCAGATGCACCTTCTGCTCAAGCTTCTTAGTGTGAAGAACGAGAAGCCAAACAAGGGCGCCGTGATTGTACCATTAGGAGCGTAGCTTTTCTTTTTGTTAACTATACCTCGTCGAGATTACTTTTATTGGATATTATTTGAAGGTTCAAAAGCATTTGCGCTGTTCCCCGAGTAGCTGATGGTAAAGCAAGCTTCAGTAATGTTAACATCAGGCTATTGCCAAGCAAACGGTCGTGATAAAATAAGCCAGTTTCTGCCGTATTTGATAGACCTTGTCTGGCTTGTCCCCAGCCGTCTGCGACCTGGAGAAGATGGCCAAGTGGTTGCAGTGAGCTCATCGAGGTAAACCATCGAGGTGAACCCATCGAGGTCTATTGGTCATCAATGCCGGTATCCACCTTGAGCTACTTTGTATTGCTATGATTTCACTCCATTTGCCAAGAATGCTCTCTTTTATTTGAATATATTGCACGCCTTTACCATGTCATCGCCGATCTATTGGTGTCCATTGTCTCATCATAACCCCACGTTCAAATACTTTGGCTTTTCCAGGCATCTCACCCTCCGTGATGGTATCCAAATCATTTTTGATTATTTGTCCTATCTAATTCTTCTGATGTGCCTCTACCTTGGTTGATCTTTCTACGTAGCTGCTCGTCGCATTACCAAGGAATTGCTCGCTGCCATCTCACTCTCAAGCGGCTAATGGATGCCTACTCCTGCAGCAATGTGGCACCGTCCACATTCGAAGTGGAGTTCATCTCATAATTAGGTGATGTTGGCTGACCTTCAGACCAACCCGTTGGGTAAGAAAAACAAAGTTCGCTCAAGCTGCTCGTTGCACAACGTCGCCAAGCATAGTCTCGTGGGGTCGCAAATTAGCCTGCCATCCCATCTCTAACCTCTATTGGTATCCGGCAGTTTAAATCGCCGGCGAATTGGCTCCTCGTCCCGACGAACCCTGGTTTTCGGCCGTGCCTCGGTCTTACTTTCCCCGGATTTCGGTTTCGGGGGTCCCCCCTCCCGGCGTGGGTTGCAACCCCGCACGCCACGGTAGTATTCCCCCGCTAGGCTGGGCGAACTGCAAAGATGACTCCAATATCGGTTCTTGACCGTGATTTGATGGTCTGATGTCTGACCACGCTCGTGGGGTTTGGCTCGGTCGGAGGAACCTTGAACTCACATCCAGCGCGGATAACCAGGGTCACTGAAGATCCTGCACGGTGGTTGGTATTTGAACCTCGATGTTTCCCTTCAAACGAACTACCATCGGGTTCTTTCCATGCCCCTCATCCTGTTTTGAACCTACCGGCAACAGATCATGGCCATCGTCGGCGCGAAAGAAGAACACGTCGATCCGCAGTTGACGCGGATCGCGCAGAACGACAAGAAGATATGGTACAAAAAGCCGAATCTGAGGTTCTTGTACCTTATCCTCATCCCGACCGGTCTCGGCGTGGAGTGGACCTCCGGATTTGACTCTTCAATGATGAACAGTCTTCAAGCCGTGGAATCATGGTTTGAATGTAGGCCGTCCTCTTGCCTCAAGACCATCAGCCGTGATGAAGCAGCTGACATTCCTATACAGACTTTGGTCGCCCCAATTCTTCTCGACTCGGTCTTCTCAACGCCATGTACTCCCTCGGTGCTCTCATGGCTATTCCTTTCGTCCCTATTGCGAGTAACTACCTCGGCCGTCGTCGCACAATCCTCCTTGGTTCATGGATCATGGTTTTGGGAGCGGGTCTTCAGGCTGGCTCTCGAAACCAGGACATGTTCTTGGCCTCACGTTGGGTTCTTGGTTTCGGCATCCCGTTCGCGATCATCAACGCGTCCTCTCTGCTGGGAGAACTCTCATATGCCAAGGAACGATCCATCATGACGAGTCTATTCAACGCTTCCTGGTTCGTGGGTAAGTGATTAAGGAGACGAGAAGTCAGCAAAGCCCGGGTGTACTGACAAGGCATTCTTCAGGAGCGATTATTGCCGCAGGCGTGACATACGGTACGTGCTTCTGACTCACTCTTGAGGTACCCGAGCGAAGTAGGATCCAGTACTGATGTGCAACCTGAAAGGCACGTTTCAAATGACCAGTACTTGGGCATGGAGAATCCCCAGTCTTCTTCAGCTAGTGCCAAGCGCGTGCCAGATCTGCTTCATGCCCTTCTGCCCCGAGTCGCCCCGATGGCTCATCTCAAAAGACCGAGGCGATGAAGCATTTGCAATCCTGCAGAAGTACCACAGTGAGGGCGAAAACGGCGATGAGTTTGTGCGTCTTGAATACGCCCAAATCCAGTCCACCATTCAACAAGAGAAGGCGGTTGCCAGCAAGTTCGCTTGGGGCGATGTCTTTAGAGATGCTGCCATGCGCAGACGTTTCATGATTGCAGGCATTGTCGGCTTCTTCACCCAGTGGAGTGGAAACGGTATGATCGAGATAATCGCAGATCTGGAATCTGTACTAACAATACGCAGGCCTCCTGTCTTTCTACATGAAGAAGATTCTTAACCTTGTCGGAATCACCGACAACCGAACTGTCCAGAAGATCATCCTTAGTAACACCTGCTGGGGTATGTTCCCCTTCCCTAATATGAGCATGAAATTCATGAATTACTTCATCGTTGATGACGCGTTTGTGTCTGCTCCTTTTGCAAGATTGATACTGACTATACAGGTTTGATAAACGCCACACCGATCGCTCTTATTGCGCCACGCTTCCCCCGTAGAAGGATGTTCCTCATTTGTACTATCGGTAAGGAGCCATGCTTGAAAATCTCCCAATTCTCCGCAGAGTCCACGGTGTAGTTGAAGCTTGATACATACGAGACCGTCACGAATCATGTTGAAGAAAAGAACCTCTTCAAAGGCCGGTGAGCATTGACATTGATCATCGTGCTAATGGGCTCGAACAGGTACCGCATGCGTTTACACCGTCTGGACTATCGCCTCTGCTAGGTTCGCAATCGATGGATCTAAAGCAGCCGCGATCCCTGTTCTGGTCTTCATCTACCTTTACTCGCCGTGAGTCAAGCTGACATACCCAAACATCTCGCTCAAGTGTCAGCCAACTAACGCTCACTCTAAGATTCTATAACATCGGCTGGAATGCTCTCACGTATGACAAACCCTTCCGAAAAGACTGCGGAGACTTCTCTAACCATCAGCAGATATACCTACATGGTCGAAATTTTCCCATATACCGTCCGGTCTCAGGGTATTGCCGTTGAGCAACTCACTGTCAGATTCGCCGTCTTCTTCAACACCTACGTCAATCCCATTGCCCTAGACAGCATAGGCTGGAAGTACTACTGTGTATACTGCGTTTGGATCCTTGTTGAGATCGCGACCGTCTACTTTGTCTTCCCTGAGACATACGGCCGAACTCTCGAAGAGCTCAGCTTCATGTTTGAGGGCAAGGAAGTGCAGGATAAGGTGCAGAAGAACACTCAGAAGGTGCTCCAAGTTGAGCTTGAAGATGTGGGCACGCGTGGTGGCTCCCGAGAGGAAGCGCGGGACACGAAGGTCTAGCGGTGATCAGTGGTCGGAAGTCCGGGGTTTAGCGGAAGTATGTGTGATGCGGTAATCGAATGGTCACGATACTTTCTTTGGGTCTTTTCATTGAAGCTCACGTAAAAACACCAAAATTGATCGGCAATCTTATCGTGTTGACCAAGCGTGATCCAGAGTGACGTCCACTTCTGGTCTCGAATTTGCCATTGGCCTGCGGGGGACCGCGGAGACGGGCCGAGTGGACCCACATCGTACGGAGGTTAGCTCCGCGCGAAAGCCTCTCCGGCATGTAATTCTCAGAGATTTCCTTGCTCAAAATTGTATGAGTTTGTATGGAAAATGTAATTACAAGTGCATCTCCCGGATGATTGCGAAAGTCTAACAGTAATAGCTCAGGGGTACACACAAGTAGACACGCGAACCAGGGATACGGTGGAGCTCGCGGTCGCTCAAGTGAGACAATCAGAGGGTTGGGTCGCCTATTAACAACCAGGAAGGGCTGCCTGGGAAAGGGACCCGATTTGCTCTCCATCAAATCGTTATTATGAGTAAATCCTACATGTACGAAAGAGGCAAATTACTGAACGATCTTCCTCCCATCCCACCAAGTCAGCCTGTCAAACGAAGTATGCATGCGACCTTGCCGTGCTCCTGGCCCTCATGTTACTTTCTCAGGGCAACTCCAATGATCGACAGAGGGTAGTATGGTACCTGTGGCTTGGTATCTGCATCTTTCCTCGCCTCTAGTATCGGCCGCGTCATCTCCAGGGATTGCCATCGTGGCTGAACCGCATTTCCGACGCCCTGCCAACTTGCGCAAGCTGATCTTCGGCCCCGTGCTCGTCCTTCCTATCGTGCGGCGAACCAACGCGTCGGAGCTGCTGCTCCTTTACTTCTTCCGGCCCCCTGGCACAGCATCCACATGACCGCGGCGTGGCACCGCGTGGGATGTTTGCCAACAATAGCTGGTCCGTCACACAACAACATGGCAGGAGCTGTTGTTCCTGTCGCACAACTGTTGGGTTCCGGCGATTCGGGATGACGACAAAAGCACGTCAATTCGAATATCGGCTCGCTTTCGGGCAGTTTGAAGTCAAACAGACGGCACTAAATTGTTTCAAACTGCATACCTGTTTTTTGTTTTACCTTGGCGGTGAAGTCTCTCCACAAATTTAAAGAGCAGTGCATTATTAAAATGCCCCCAACCACACTCTCATGATGCTCACGCTGCTCCTTGCCTGTACTTAATATTGTCCTTGTCAAATACAGCTTGCTACGCTACAATCTCCTCAGCAATTTCGCCCTTACTACAGACTGATACAAGAGAACATATTATTATTCATTCCCGTATAATTGCAAAACAGCATGTCATTGATCGCAAGAGCCGTTCGCGGCGCCGCCATCTCGGCCCATGCGGGGCCGTCTCTGACATTCGTCGCACCGACAGCTATCACCCGGAAGTTCTCCGCACCGCAACCTCCGCATCCGCGCCGACCGTTTCACAGCACGCAATCCCGGAATCACGCTAAGCCCAAGAACCCCAAGCCAACCGACCATCCCGCAACCGAGATCAAGCCGCCTCGGAGTACCAACTTTGGCAGCGGCCGCTTTTCCGACTTTGATCTGAAAGGCCGCACGTTTATCGTGACTGGTGGGGCGCAGGGTCTTGGCTTGAGCCTGGCAGAGGCGCTAGTAGAAGCTGGCGGCAAGGGTAGGTCCAGTGATGTCAGCATGACTTTGCAGTAATGGGTATCTGACGATGTCTCAGTTTACTGTCTTGATCAGCAAGAAAGGCCCCACGAAGACTATGCAGAAGCATTGAAACGTGTCGTTCCGGAATGGGGCGGATCGCTGCACTACAGACAAGCTGATGTTGTGGATACCGAGGGCCTCGACAAGGTCATCACCGAGATCGCCGACAAGAACCAGAGACTGGATGGCGTAATAGCTGCTGCTGGAATCATGCAAATCGAGAGCGCCATGGATTACACAGTTCCCCAGATCGAAAAGATGCTTGCGGTTAATTACACCGGCGTCTTCATGACTGCGCAGTCCGCGGCCCGGAACATGTTCAAGTACAAGAACCACGGCAGCATCTGCCTGATCGCAAGCATGTCGGGACTCGTCGCAAATATCGGCATGCTTTCGCCTGCATATAACTCTTCGAAGGCCGCAGTAATACAGCTTGCACGAAATCTGGCAATGGAATGGAGTCCGATGAGGAAAGATGGCTCTGGAGGCATCCGAGTCAATTGTATTTCACCCGGCCACATCTTGACGCCGATGGTTGAGCAGAACTTCAGAGAAGTTCCGGGTTTGAAGGAGGAGTGGGAGGGCCACAACATGTTCGGTCGACTCGCCGAAACGACTGAGTTCAAGGGTGCTGGTCTATTCCTGATGAGCAATGCTAGCACTTTCATGACGGGAAGCCAGCTTGTTATCGATGGTGGTCATACTGCGTGGTGATAGTTTATTACACTTTCTGTATTCAGAACCGCAGACTGAAAAGTATTGTAAGATATCTTGGAGCCCGTGAACTACAATTCAGACGATCTCTCTGGCAGGTACAAGAAGCACACAGTCTCAATTTCAGACTCTCGGCCCTGGGATAAAGAGCCAGAGATTTGATTCCCAGAATTTCGGCCATTGACGAATCGTCCACTCCCGTGCAGCATCGCTGTCGACGACGGCCGTGTTGATATTGATGTACGTTCGTCCTAAATAGTAATCTGGGCAGTAAACTGGAAGTGACTCAAATGAAATGTTTGACTTTGCGATCAGAAAACAAGATCCTACATAATCCTAACCCGTAAAGTCTTCACGCGGAAGGCCAGCATATTCCAAATTACGTCGCTAGATCTTTCAACCTGAAGTGAACCTTGCTGCCCATGTATTCATCAGCATCCGTACCTACGGGTTCAAAAAGGATAATGAGTCCCCAAGCCTGCGATCAGAACCATGAGAACCTGATGTTTTCAATGTCCATCTCCTCCTCTTGTGGGTCTCTCCCGGTCCGCACGTCTATGCTGATTTTCACTGGTACTTGGCCGCTGTTCGCTGCCCTGGCGATTTCCATACGAATGGCCTTTTCAAACTTCGCCTTCATCTCCTCGAACTGCTTCTCTTGTCCTAGTTCTATGACATTCTCTACCTCTGTATTTGAGGTCTCCATGAGGAATTGCAGTGACTCCACGTCAGACACCTGTACCCATGCTGGAAACTCAGTCAGTAGTTCAGAAAGCGTCTTTTGCCCGAAACCTCTTTTTGGCTTCCAGTGTCGCTCTCTGTATTTCGGATAGTGTGTCATAATTGTGTAGGTAAATTTGGGCTGCGCAACAACAGTTTTCGGGTCGACGTTGTTCAATTCAACATTGTCGCTGTGTTGAGGGCCGGCTTTGGCGGCTGTTTCTTCAGGGACAACGGGTTCGGACATAAGAGTCCTAGTAGAAGGATGCACGCTTAAGAACTCTGATGCCATGTTCGGTTTCTCAGCCGCCTCTCCTTTCCTAGTCGTATTGGGAGACATTGCGAGATTCTTGGGAACATGTGTGGTCGTCAGGATGACCTCTGTGTCGGCGTTCTGTTGCATGGTCCACTCATCGATGAAATCGTTGACGGGGTCCTCTTGCGGTGCATACTCAACAGTTGGCCGAACCGAAGACGTGGCTGTTGCAACAGTAGCACCATCTGAAACACCCGGGTTATTTCCAGTAGACTCCAGGCTTGATGGACACTCTGGAGACTCTCCGGCGGCCCAGTACTGCTCCGGTGTAGCCCACTCCGGCTCTCTTCGCGGCTTTCGTTGTCTAGTCGATGAGCGATTGGCAACCTGTGTCGATGATGTGCGACCTCGTTTTGCAGACGATTCAGAGCGCGCGGACGACGAGTCAACTTCTCTTGCTCTTTTTGTCGACGGTGTCATCTCTGCAAATGGCGCAAGCTGCTTTGTGTTGTTTCATGATCAGCCGTCAGGTGCTCCCGTAGTCTGAATACATCATTCACAGGTTACAATTATGGACTTACAACTGGAGCCTGAGCACTGAGATCAGGGTTCTGTGGTACCAGATACGTATCTCTTGAGATGACCGAATGACTAGAGGCATCATCGGCAAGTTCTGACTCATTCGGGCCCTCGTCAACTGGATCCGCTCTCAAGGTGTGACTTCGCTCTCTGGCCGATCTATTGGCCCTATGTAAGCTTCATACAACAGCAAGACTTCATCATTCATCGCCTACCTCAGACCGGGCGGTTTTTCACCCTCGTGGCTCTCCACGTCTATGGGGTCACTACGATGGAGCCCGGATTCAAGTCCCTTGCCTACGTCATTTCCTTTACTCAGTGGGTTCCGACTTTTGTTGTTGCGATGGTCTTGAAGATTGAGTCGCCAAAAGAGTTGTCGCAAAATGTCCTTGATTCTGAAAACGGGTTAAAATGAAGTTCCTCTCTCCCGAGGGGTCTCGTTGCACTCACCTATTCTGATCCGTTGAAAATCTGAGCTTTGTGGTATCAAGTGCACCATCATCTGGCCAAAACCTTTGTGGATTCCCGTCACGGTCTAGGAAGGATTGAACCATCTTCGACAGCGCGTTCTGTTGGTCACGAGATTTCCAGTCAATGAGATCTTTACCATTAAGTCCTCCATCACTCACGAAGACGTCTCGAGAGGATGCCATGGCGTTCCTAAATTTGGTGAACATCTCTTTCTTTGCATCGCCGTAGCCGAGCTGTGCCCGTAGGGCAGTAACGCTAGGAATAGCGGTTTGATTCGTAAGTGTTGGCATGATGAGAAGGTACGGGTTGGAATCAAATACGGGGATAAGCACGAAAGCAACTGGGGCTGGATACACCAGTATATGGCAGATGATAAAGTCAATGAACTTCTGCTTTTAAAGGTCCTGGAGCGGCCCCTCTTCAACGGTCGTAGCGTGCTCGTGGGCTGGCCTCCGCGGATCGAAGGCTCACCCAATAAAAACGCATTAAGAAACTGTGGGAGGCTGGCCATTTGGTCAAATACCGCAATGCATGAATGAATCGCTCACGCACGTTGGTGCGGCCGTCATAGACGGCCGAACGACTTGACTATCGCTGCAGCACAGCCATGGCAGCCTGGCATGGGCGGGTCGTTTCGAGTGGTTGCAGGCCAAGGAAATGTGCAGGTTCGAGCTGCTTCCTCCCCTGCAACTGCAGCTCTCAAGTCAGCCTGGTATGTTGAGGGATACTATATCGATCAATTCGCCTTTCCGACAAAGTACAATTTCGATATTTGGCCGAAGAACATGTCATTGTTAGGTAAGCTGCAGCTAAGATAGTGACTTTCCCGTAGACCATGAGTCGTTTTCAATGAAAAGGCTTTTGATCAGTACCCGGCCGCTCTTCAGTTGTAGGGTAACTGTTTGTGTGAAGACTGTTTACCTTGATACCTATGCTACGTCACAAATTCCGTTCGTCTCAGGCTGCCCGCATCTTCGGATTTGATAGGACCTCGTCCCAAGAAAACGCCTAGGCATTATGATGCACAGAATTCAATTCAGCCTTGTTGCCCATCATTGACATGCAGGGGGATGCAGGGGTATCAACTAGGTCGGTGGCATGGGCGAGGTTTGTCACGTCGATATCTTTTTTTGCAAGCCTATGGTCCTCAAAGTTTGGATTTCGAAACATTCAGGAGGTGTTGTTCCTTTTGTAGTAGCGACTCCGAATGACAGAGCCACATGAGTGGCTGCTGCGCCGCGAGCTTGCAGCGGAACCTGTCCGGGCCATACACACAAGGCCCAGCTCGATGCCACTGGTTCTCAATACGAAGTTCTTTTGTCTCAGAAGTATTCCAGGGTTCTCAAATGAGCGGCTCATGCGCAAAAGACGCCTGCTGATCTAGAGGTGTGGCTAGCTGCTTTGCATGCAGCGGCGGCCTCCCATCCAGGCGGTGTGCTGTGTTGATCGAGGGTTTTCTGGCTTATATCACGGCTTGAATTTAGAACGATGCATGTTTAATAAATTAATTCAAGTTCGGATACCGTATACTAGAGGAATTGAGCATCGCATCTATCATCCACGCTGACTACCGGCAACATTGCGTCCGGGTGGAGCAAGAGTTGTTCGCATTTGCACCACATTTACAACACTAAATCCCCAAAACTCATGAAAGCGCATGACCACAAATCAGGGCCAATATGGAAAGTTACAGCGACAGAAACCTGCAGTTGCAAATGCTAATGGGCTGATCTCCGATTCCAGCTGAGGCTTTGCTGGTTCCTGACACTGTATTTAAGGAGCTTGAGGCACCATACACGCCAGTCGAATGTCAACTATGCACAAAAATAGCAGTAGCTAAGCCTCCGCTACTGGTCGAGACTGTGACAAAGAGTTTAAGTGGCAGAATTGAAATATCCGGACTTGGGATGAGTGTGGCTTCCGAACGTCCTGATCATGCACCTTAACGAGCATCCAGGATACGGGCTACGGCACGCTTGACCTCGGGCATAGCTGACATCTAACGTCACGTCGGAGGTTGGTATTTCGAAGGGGTTACCACATTTTGGAAGACTTAGAAACGGGAAAAGCGATCGGAGCACTAGGACCAATGTACCGTCCGTAAAAGGGCTTGCAAATAATGTCTATGCAAAGACACTTTCCAATCCGTAATAGGGCCAAACCTTTGGTGCTCACTTAGCTTTTTATCTTGACAAGACGTAACAAGTCGACGACCCTTGCTTTTTTGGATGAGTGTGTGGTCTCATTTTGTGTTTCCCGTGACCACTTGGTCGAGCCGCGCGATGATTCGCGCGCCAATCTCCCAGCAAATACACAAAGCAGTCACGGATGGTACGCCAGCGAAAGGCGAGCCACTGCTATAAACGCAGTACGCAGATGTCTGCAGTTTACAAGAACTGATTGGCCACGACTGCCATTCGGTATTCAGGCAAGGCAACCAGTAGACTTGGCGCTTACAGCACATCGACCGCCTGTGGGCTGCTTGCGGACCGGAACCAATGAATTGAACCCACGTGGAAGGCATAGCCTGATATTTACCCCTCAAATGAGTTTGTTTGACTTCGTCCGTTTCCTTCTCTTTTTTGCACCTTATGTATGCTCGTGAGCTTTTCCCCGCCCAGCCAGGGGAATCTTATCATCTCAGTACGTTGGGGGTGTTTTCCCTAGCGTCAGCTTTTCCGTTCACGCTCAAATAGACCTGGTACCAACTTCAATACGTTCCAGGAATGCAAATTAGGGGCGACGCCGATGATCGGAAATGGATCCGTTCTCGGCAGCCACCGGCGTCGCCGGACTCATCTCCCTAGGAATCGAACTTGGCAAAAGCCTCAAGACTTACTACGATGACTTCAAGTCGATGGACGAAGATATTACTCTTCACATTCAGCATGCAGATAGACTGCGGGCGTTCGTTGAAATGCTCAGGAGTCGATTCGATGGGCAAAATGAGGTCGATCCAGCGCTTTCCAGGTCTCTGCAGGAATGTTACCAGGCTTGTAATATTTGCATACAGGACTTTGGGGCTTTAAAGACAAAGTTCTCTCGAGACCCAGGACCTAAGCCCAAAGGAATCCGAAAGCGCTGGGAGGCTGCCCTGGCTCACTTTCACTACCCGCTCCAGAAGAAAAGGTTCGAAGACCTCGAAGCTGAGATGGAGAAATTTCGGGTCGACATTTCACTAAGACTTCAGCTTCTAAACTAGTAAGTCTTCCCAAGTTATGATGGCGTTTCACGACCTGACTAAAACGCACACAGCGATGGCACTGTTGAGCTCCGCAATAATATCACCTCTGGAAATGCTGAAGTTCTGTCTGCTGTCCAACCTTTGGCGCAGATAAAACAGGCCATCGATCAACTGCCCCAGGTCCTGCTGTTCCAATTGACTGAAGCTTTAAAAGTCGTGGAACCGTCGTCACCGTCGTGTTCTGAAGCTGCCGAGAGACCAGATTTTCTCGAATCAATCAATTTCAGACAGCAAGCATTGTCTCAAGACGGCAATCGTGTCTCTACGGCTTCAAGTCTTGGACATATTGCCACTACTACGCAAGATATGACTCGACTCGTTGCAACTCCGACTGAGAGTGAAAGGTCGCTGGAGAAACATGACCCAAGAGTGGTCATGATGGCTGCTTCATCACAACCTGAACAAATGCATTATCGCGGTGCACGATTTCCGCGGTTCCAAGGTTTTCGATGTACTTGCAAGCCCATCAGTATGCGTCATCTCTCAGCTTCACGGCGATCCAATATAAACAAGCACAGGGATGGATGTCCTGTCTCCTTCCTCGATACAAGAAGCCGAGGTGTTGCGGCAGGGAAGTCTGTTCTGGAGACATTTTTCAGCTGCTTTGCCTCCATCGCTTGTTACAGAATCGAGTACAACTTCACAGCTCGAGCGATAGTCCTGAAGAGTAGCCCTGCTTTTCTCCTCATAGACAGACTGTCTAAAAGAAGCTTCAAATGGATCGAAAACGAAAAACAATTAGAGAGCAGGTTGTTGCCTATTCTAACAGATTTGAAAGAGCTATTTCGGCAACAAAAGGCGTGGCCAACGGACACCTTGTCGAATGACATGAACATTCTGCAAGTAAGTCAATATGGCCGTCTCATTTGAGATCAATCCTCGAATTTTGCAACCTCCTAATCACGAACCACGTACTAGATAGCCTGTTCTCGCCTTCGCGGCAAGTGGTCCGAACCCATGGTCCATGTTTATTTCCAATTCCTTGAAGCTTTGGTCAATATGGGCGTGCCAGTAAATGGGACTGGAGAGTTCGGGTTAGTTGCGGCCAATATCATGATTCCACCGAGAGTACTAATGTAGCCCCAGTACACCATTACGATGGTTGCTAAATTGCGGCAACGTCCATTGGACGGAGGACAACCACCACCCTGGATACCCGAACTCTAGTAACACTCTTTCATATGTAGCGAAGGGTTTGATAAGTCTGGATGCCTATTATTCGGAGAACCCAAACGAATATAGCTATGAGCCTCCGTTCCGCAGTAGTATGCTTGTATTCTCAACAATTTACGGAGGTCTTTCCAATTCACTTGAAGGTATGTGTTCCGGGCTGCTTTCTTGACGGTTCATCGAAAATAACGATCTCGATCGAAAAGCCTTTGATTATGGGGAGCTATGTTGCGCACTGTTCCGAAAGTCAGAGCCATCTGTTCGGCATATCATGAGCGTATCGTCAGACTCTATTTTCGAGAGAGGCCACCACAACCAAACCCCACTACACGTTGCCGTCTACTGGCCAAACGGTTTAAGAATACTTTTTGAGCTGGCAGAAAAAGCATGTCATGACATCATTGACGAGGAGGACAAAGCCGGACTTACCCCAATCCAATGCGCTATTGCCTGGCAACAAGCCGAATCCGTCGAGATATTACTGGAAAAACGCGCAAGCATCGATTTAGAAGAAACTTCGAATTTCTTTACACATCAGGCTGAGATCCCTCTCAACTGTCAAAGCACCAGAGTCTGCGAGATACTAGCCAAGGAGCTCGCAAAGCGACGCAAATCTATGCGAGATTATGCGTTGCAACAGCTTCCCGGCGAAGATGTGGAATATTTTCAGCTGGATCAAAAAGCGATATTACAAGGAGAAGCTTATGACGTGATCACATCTTTAACGAATCAAGGCGTTTGGGTCCCGAGAGAATGGAAGCTGGTGCAGCCGGGATCAATCTATCATTCGCTGGTGATGACCGACACCTTAGCAGAAGCACTCTTTCAGTCCGGGTTCCATGAGATTGATTATATGGAAAACGGGTACACCCCCTTGATGATGATCTATTGCTGGGATTTGGAAGACACGTTGAGACTCATCGCCTGGTTTGACCAACATCAAGCCAACTTCTATGCCCCAATTCCCCACGTGAAGTCGATGGGCGGTAGCCAAGGTCTGAGACCGGAAGGGAAGGACTTTAAGCTCATCCACCGTTTAGCATATCTTCTCGGAAAGTGGACCTCAGAACGAGAACAGTACCTCTTTTCCCCGCAGCTTCCTCTACTCCCCGACAGGATCTATTCTAATGCACCAAATGATCCCTGTCAGTGCTACTGTGCACCGAACGGTTGCACTCCTGCATCTTCACTCGCAAAAGGATGGTTGAGTATATGGGACGACAAAGATGAGCACTTTGACTGGTTTTCTGATTCCAATGGAGAAAAGCTTTCATATATCCTTTGTGGAGAAGATCAAGATGTTCTGGCAAGTGTTGTTCGAGTATTTACCTTCGAACGACTTGGTATGCGGCACACATGTTGCAGACATAGTAATCACGACACGAGATGGGATGGCCTGGACCTTCGATGGGGCGCGGCAAGGCGATTTAGCCTTGTTTCAGTGATGGAACCTTCCGAAGTCGCCGAGATACGAGGAGAGGGTTTCTACGATGGCGATGCAGGGGAGGATAGATATTTGGCGAAGGATTTGGAACAATTAATGACGGAGTTCGGGGCTGTCCTTGAAGATTTCGAAGATTTTGAAGAGTTTTGGTATTTCTGGGACGATCGAATGGACAAGTTCGAGCGGAAAAGGCCTATGATGTCGAGAAAGAGTAGACAGGCTCTTTTAGATCTCGGGGTTTGTCTGGAGAGAGTACACGAGATTGAATCAGACGAGGAATTTTCTTGTGTGGTTCTCTCAGAGGATGAGATGACAGAAGATGTTACGGAGAGCTGAGTATGACGGATGGGTCTACAGAGTAGGATGAGCCAAGCAAATGCTTGGCTTGAGCCAAAATTCTCACGATAGGTAGTTTGGTGGCTGCACTGGTAAACTTCTAGCACTTCATATTAAGTACCAACAAGCGGATACGAATCCATATAGAAAGGCCGTCCGGACCTATCGCAAATGTGTCCTTTTCGTCCACAAGAGCTGACGCTCTCGTTCCAATTGGTGTGAGTATTTACTTATATCTGTTGTGAAAGTACCACAGCGTTTCAGCGGTCTTGAAGTCTCAAGGGGTTGGTATGCAGGGTTTTAATGCCAGCGGCAAGTTTTAAGGCAGTTTGACTACGGTGGCATCACTCAAAACACAAATTATGACAATCTTGTACCTGCAGACCAGAGCTACAAACTCTGCCACGACCCCAACCACGACAAGAGCGACAGAATTCACCCTGAACGCGCAAGCGAGTCTTCCTGCGACGACCACTCGAGGCGGCAACATTTGGGGAAGCCACACCTCTGGCCCAATGCCCGTCCGCTACCGCCTCTCTCGCAGTACTGTCTCGCGTCGACCTTCTCACTGGGGTCTGCTACAAGGTTTGGTCTCTATTCGAAGATTTGGGAACCCCGCCTGCTGTGGCTTGTGTGTTGCGTACTTAACCAGGCCGAACAACGAATACTTCTGGTGAGACTGAGCGGGCATCAACAGCGGCGACCACCTCGTCATTAGCTGTTGCGAAATCGGCATCATCATTAACATCTCTCACCGCATCAACTTAAACATCACCTACGGCAACATGCAAACCCGGCGTACAATGAGCCTGCTACGGGCTCAAATGAGCACATGACCACCGACACCGTCAGCAGCGCAGGCCGCATGCAGCATTTTGTATCACCAACACAGCTTCGACGACAGCTTCAATTAAAAACATGATACTTCAACATCACCACCATATTCAACTTCTAAAAGATTCCAGATGGCTACTATCTCACAGAATCAAAGTGTTGGATCGTTCGTCCCCACTGCTATCGCCGGTGAATACCGGCCGATTAGAGTTCTCTTCGCTAATGACAAGGCCATCTAGCCATCTAGCCATCTAGTTTCTCTCTTGCGAATCCCGTGAGTGAAATTGTTGAGTCAAACATGCATGTGGTCACAAATAGTAAGCCAGTGTGTAGCTGTCTTGACGCGCTCCTCTCAACTGTCGATATCGGTTCAGCTACATGAGTTTAGAGGTGCACCATGACGGGCCGGCGCGCGAAATTAATATGGTGTTGATTTCCACAGTCTGTCGCAGACCATTTCATTTCAGGTTGCTTTATACTCCTGTTCGGTTTCGTCTCGCCTCAGCTGACGTCCGATATTTGTATCAGCTCAGCCCTGAGGAGCTCAACCCAGATGAACTCAAAATAAGGTTCTCAAGCTGAAGGCTTCCAGATCCTTCAATTATTCAGTCTTACTCGCAAGATTTGGGGGCTTTGCTTTGCCGCATGGTTGGCCTAGAATGATAATAATACCTCAAACAAGGCCGGGGCCGCCGGTTGCAACTCTCCTTATCCCACCGGCTTCCACTTGACGCCAGAAAGGCCTCCCAATATGATGACCCAGTTTTACGGCAGCCGATGGGATAAGTTAGGAGACAGTTTCACTTAGGCAGAAGACAGCTTATCACAAATCTCCCATCATAGGCGGTACTTATTATGACTATAGTATATACTTCAATAGTGTATTCAGAGAAATATTCACTTCCAGCATCTTTTATAAAAGCAAGTCGTAAGGCTTGAATGTCCCACGTTTGAAATCACTTACTCAACTCAGCTCACTCACTCATCAGTCAATTGCCTACGCCAATCCCCAAGGTTCCCTGAACACACCAAAGAACAATTCTTCATGTAAGCGTTCGGTGACGTAACCCTAGACCGTGTCAATCACTTACGTGTTTCTAGATTCTCCTACAAACGTCAAAATGAAGTTCTACGCCCCTGTTGTCGGTCTCCTACTCTTGCAAATTGCAAGCTTAGTGACGGGTGCTTGTACCTGTCTTTCTGTGACCCCGGGGAAACGGGATGATAACACCCCGGCTGCGCAGAGATGCTGCGCTAAACTAGGGGCCAAGATGTCAGGCGACCTTTGCAGTGCTTCACAACAACAAATGAAGGACTGTTGTTCAACCGAGGCTGAAGGTCCGGGCGTAAGGTCTGCAGGTGTTAGGTGTGTTGGATAGGTCTTCTACATCTATCTAGGGCCCAGGCGGGATGAGCATTCGCTCTCTACTGCAGTACAGCTAGTGAACTGCGGTTTTGTTTGCAGTCATTGACTTGGGGGGTAAATAGACTCTTTGAGTGAGGGGTGTTAGTGTCGCATAGATTCTATCTGGTATAGCAATGACAGAACATTCTACGTGTAGTATGACATCAGTAGCGACGATGGCAATGATTATCGAGAAGACTCAGACGTCTCCATTCCGATGGTTAATTGAATCCCGGCACTTCCCCCCAGAGTCAGCTTCTACCCATCGCAAGGTCGTTGCCGTTGTTAGGCCACCGTATATGAGGCCCAGAAACAACAGCGTCGCAAGCACCATTGGCAGAAGTCGACACCGGAACCTGCCAGTCATACCCCAATGATCACCAAGAGTGTCTCCCGGTCGTTCGATTACTCTCTGCGTGAATGAGCTGAGGGACAATGCTGTCGAGGCAAACCGTCTATCTAATTCTACTAGAACTGGAGCGTCTCAGCAGTGTCATGTTGGGGCTGGTTTACTGCACCAGTCTAATGACCACATATAATAGTTACATTGATGGTCCCTAGCACTCCACTCTCGCAGGTTAACAGCAGTCACGCATTTCTCCAGACCGGATTGGAAATAGGCCCGTAATTATGAAGCCTTGACGTTCGTTCCAGACCTGTCCTATAGTTTGCTTCAACAACGTCGTTGCAATTGCATGTTTGCTAGAGTTGCTATGTATGACTGTCATAGCCGTTTAATTCGAGTATTTGCAGTGCTTACACGGGCCATAGGCCAGAAAAGGATGTCAGTGAATGTGTCTCGATTATACAGAGACCGGGAGCCATGCCTGCTTTCCGTCGTCGTGGCACTAAAGCGCATGTGTTCTGTACTGTAGCCTGAGAGTATCTATCTGCTGCTATCATCACCTCCTCGCAGCTCCGTAACAGAACCGTGTGATGCCAGTGATGTTCTTTCATCTGTCCACAATGTATGGCGTATGTAGGTCAACATACAACATCTTAACACCTTTCAGATACATATCTAGCCGTGCTTCGGGATGAAACTTCATTAACGGCATCGCGACTTGGGACAAAGTGTGTTCGCCTCGAACATGCATCGGCAAAGGTGCATGGACCTATTTGGCTGACAAAGTTTTGGTGGCGGATGATGAACCTGGATAGTCACCTTCGCACCCTTCCATGAAAATTCTACAATGCCCGCATCCATCACTTAGCATCACCACCTTCATGGGGTGGGCAGCGACAAAATGAAGACCGAGACCGAGGGCAACGGGTGCAATCCGAAAGCGGCCTACCATGCGCGGGCACAAACACATCCACACCCAGTCGCCAAACGGTTGTTCGAGATCGCCGAAACCAAGAAGTCAAATCTGATCATTTCCGCCGACTTTAGAACCACCGCAGAAATGTTGAAATGTGCCTACGGTAGGCTGCCCATACGTGCTATTGACCCCTGAGCCGCCCTGCTAAGATAAAATATTTCAGACATAGGACCGTACATCGCTGTCTTCAAGACACACATCGACATGATATCAGACTTCTCCGACCTCACGATCAACGGGCTCAGAGCCATCGCGCGAACACATAACTTCCTCATCTTCGAGGACCGAAAGTTTGTTGACATTGGGCACACCGTCATCGGGCAGTACCATGGCGGCGCGCTACGCATCTCCGAATGGGCGGATATTGTCAACCTGTCCATCCTCGGGGGGGAGGGCATTGTGGATGCGCTCGACCAGACCATCAAGCACCCGACCTTTCCGTTTCAAGGGCAAAGAGCGCTGCTGCTTCTAGCGGAGATGACCTCTCAAGGTAGCTTGGCTGGTGGCGAGTACACAGAGAAGTGCGTAGAGCTGGCCGGGAGGTATCCCGAGTCTGTTATTGGCTTCGTGGCCACCAAGGCGTTGACAATGGTTAAAGAGGGTGCGGACTTTGTGACCTTCACGACAGGGGTGAACAGGTCCGCGGAAGGGGATGAGCTTGGTCAGCAGTACCAGACGCCAAGGTCTGCGGTCCTTGGCGGCTCGGACTTCATCATTGCTGGAAGAGGTATTCTTGGTGCAACCTCTCCGGTTGCTGAGGCTATTCGGTACCGAAGGGAAGGTTGGGAAGCGTACCTGGACCGTACTGGACAAAGATGAAGAAATTTTTGCGACTTACTGGAGAGCAATATGAGTCAAGAGTCGTTTTGCGTTTCGCTTTGCTTTGTTAGATGGAGCTTGTTGTATGTTGCCACTGATCCAGAGGTTGCGACAGACCTGAAGTTGTGAGTCTCTTGAGTTTACCTGGAGCTTGAGTAATTGGAAGAGACTTTTACGGCAGTTGTCAAGGTCTGAGGTGCAGGTTCCTGAGCGGACATAGTTGAACTCAACTTTCCCAATCAGGCTCGGTAGTATGGAGAGAATTTAGTTAATTGGGTAAAGGACTTGGTCATTCCTGTCGCCAAGGTGCTTTTCATTCTTAATCACATTCCAGTTGTTTCTGTGGTCGCTCAAATTTGTCTCTGCAGTCCGTCCCCGCAACCACCGTTGTACCTCGCTATCTCCACTGTGATCTCTTGCAGTCAACCCTACCCATTTGTTCCTGGCTCCAGGCTGTCTTCTCTGTTGTCCTTGAGCTGCTGCGTCTCTCGCTGCTGTTCTTATTATATCTCTCGTTCCTCGCTGTCATGTCTGCTACAGTCTACAGTCCCTCGATGCTGTCTCTGGCATTCCTCGGTGTTTTCTTGCTCGTGTATGTTGTCTCTCGTCTTGGGGTTTCGCTGCCCATACTTCTCCGTTACCTCTGCCATCCACCATTGAAGGTTACTACGCCACCTCCATCCATGTATGTCAACTTTGTAGTCTCTACTGTCACCTTTCATACATGCCACGATAGTTGAAAACTTTGAAGAGCTCATGAATTCTTGACCCTAATGGCAGGAAAGATCGTAGATGGATGGATGGTGACAAATCCATTGAGCAGGAATGATACTTAAGCTGAAATTCCCTCTGGCCTGCTGCTGTCCTTCTTTCCCTTCCTTCTTCATCCTCTCGAGGCATACTACAAATCTTTCGCTTTTCAACATCGAACTTCTTCACTTTTTACTTCACACACTACTTTCACTTATCACTTCACACGCTACCTTTACTTCTCACTTCACGTATTACTCTATCTCCCACCCACCTACTTCATAATGAGCTCTCTTGCCTGGTCCGCTAACGCCGGCCCCCTTGCTCGGAAGACTAATAAAGCCGTTATGGCTCTTGGTGTCAGTAAGCGTGTTAGAGAACTGCGCGGCCTGCCTTCTAAGCGCAGTGATGAGTACCGTGTGAAGAAGAACGTTCGATCCCGCCATTCACCCTCTTCTTTGTGGCTCGAAAAGCTGGATTTACATTACAACCCCGACAACCTCGACTACCTCCTAACCAAGCGCGAGCCCATTCCCAGGCACAAGCGCTCCCGCCTTCTCGCGCCGGAGAGCTGCTACGAGGACCTCAAAATATACGAGGATCCCAAGGAAAAGGTGACCCCGAAGAGGCCCGTTTCCGATCCCGAGGCCAGGATCCTCCAAGCCCTCACCCCGGATGAGCTCGCCACCCGCACCTCCAACTTCGATCTCTGGATCGAGCGGTTCGGCCACATCAACCTCGTCAACGGCCCAGACCGCAAGCTACCCGCCGACGACGCCCTCAACGACGCTTTCGACATCGGGGTCCGCGCGCTCAGCTACCCTTTCAAGGAGCGCGACGAAAAAGTCCTCATGTTCCTTCTCCGTCTCGTGGAGAAGCGCATCCACTGCCATGAACGCAACCGAACCGGATGGCTGCTCAGCGAACCAATCGACTTAGAGGTCGAAGACAAGTACCAAGTCGAGGACTTGATGCGCGAGGCCAGGTGGTCCCATGACTTTGGCTTCCTCAATTCCGTGGCCGACTCCATTGCCAACCGCATAGAAGAGGGTTGGGGCTTCACTGCGGAAGAAGAGGAGAACATGGGCCGCAACTCCTCTCTTTCCTACTTCCGCGACTACTAGCGCCTCTTCCGCCGGCACTATCACGTCTGTCTGCCTCTATCTCAATCGGCGTCCGCCCCCCTTTCTATGTGCCGCCGCCCCCTAGCACTGCGTCCGCCTCATGTCAAGCAACAAGGTCAACCCACCCACCAAAAAACAACAACAAATAAAACACGACAACCGCGTCTGGTGCGTACCGCCAGCCCTGCCAACCTAAGGAGCGATGGCCATACAAGACTATCTCAGTCATCAGTCATTAGGGTTGACCATCATGGTGACAAGCCCCTTCAGCAACTAAAAAAAAAAAAAAAAAACAAGAACACCGAGTGGCTGGAACTACGCATAATACATTGGAAGGCACCCAACAACAACACATCAACCAGAGGAGCAACCAGTGCCTGGAACATCTTCACAGTGGCCTGCAAATACCACATTGAAGGGCACCTAACAACCAACATAAAAACCAAAACAACAAAACAACAAAACCAGTGGCTTGGACATCTTCGCAGCGGACTACGGACAGACATCACATTAACCAACACCCAACAACCGAACAAACAAAAACAAAAACAAAAACAAAAACCAAACAGTGGCTGGAACACCTCGCAACGGCTTGCGGAAACCACATTAAGGAGCGCCCAACAACAAAAAACAACCGGGAATAAAAAACAGTGGTCGAGATATCTCGGCCTGAGTGAATGGAAGGATGGAGCTGGGGCGTCTTTGCAGCGACCTGTTGAGCAAAAGGACTCCAGGCCCCGTCATCTGCCGAGCCTGTGTCTCGTGAGGTCCCAGCATGGTGGATGATGATGATGGGTGGTGATGGATGATGGATGATGGATTGGATGATGATGATTATGTTAATCACTTATGATTAATGATGGGTTCCATGATCGATGATAATGATGGAGGTGGATTATGATGATGGATGATGAGGTTAATGATGGATGACGATGGTTAACTGGGATCAAGGTGGTGAATCCAAGGTGGTTCATGTGATGTGGAGGATACCTATGCTTGGACAACTTGGAGCTTCAACTCACAACTCACAACTTACAACTTCAACTCGCAACTTGCTCCGAATTGCTTACATAAACTGTTCCAATACATTTGTCCAAAACCAATATTTGAGTCTTCTGTGCCATGGATGTGATTGTTGTTGCTGACCTTTATCGTGATATGTGTGATACGATGAGCTAGAATGATGAAATTGTGAGAGTCGCCGTCATCAACGGAGACACGTAGACAGGGTAGTCTCTGCCATGCAACCCGTCAAGGCAATGGAATTCAGCAGTTGTGCCTTTGTCTCGGCCGCCGTTCCCGCCAAACACAAACGGTCCTACCCTGGCGGGTTAGCTCAAGCCCACGGACCCCAGGGGTCGCAGTGCTTATCCCCCTGACGGGACCCCGCACTAGTCCTGTTCGGGCAAGGATCGCATGTCAGGCCAAATTGAGAGGACTTCTGTTTGCTGAAGGGAACTTCACGAACCCCGCCAAGCGGGTTGCAGAGCTGCTCAGCGAGGTGCCGGCCACACACGGGCCTTGGGCTTCGTCCGTCTTCATCCCAGTTCCTGTTTGCCCTTTTGACGAGTGATACCCATTGCGCCGCGGCAGAGCTGAACGAGTCCAGTTTGCTACAAGTACTTCAAGTCCGACGGTTCGTCTCCCCCAACCAACTCCCCTTTTTTCTTCAATTCGGCGAGCCCCTCACCGCGTTTGCTGCCCCGCCTCGACCATTTCTGACCGCCTCCAGCACGCAAACACCATCGCAACAATGGCCGACACCAAGGTCTACCGCGCCAGCACCACGGCGCCCGTCAACATCGCCGTCGTCAAGTACGCACATCTCCAACCTCACTCCCTCTCCGACAGTCGCTAATCGTACACAGGTACTGGGGCAAGCGCGACGCCAAGCTCAACCTCCCCACCAACAGCTCCCTCTCCGTCACCCTCTCCCAGGCCGACCTGCGAACCCTCACGACCGCCTCCTGCTCCGCCTCCTACACCGACGGCGACTCCCTCATCCTCAACGGCGAATCCTCCGATGTCTCGGGCGCCCGCACCCAGGCCTGCTTCCGCGAGCTGCGCGCCCGTCGCGCCGCCCTCGAGGCCCAGAACACCTCCCTCCCCAAGCTCTCGACCTACCCCCTGAAGATCGTCACCGAGAACAACTTCCCCACCGCCGCCGGCCTGGCCTCCTCCGCCGCCGGTTTCGCCGCCCTCGTCCGCGCCATCGCCGACCTCTACGAGCTGCCTGACTCCCCCTCCGAGCTGTCCCTCGTCGCCCGCCAGGGCTCCGGCTCCGCCTGCCGCAGTCTCTTCGGCGGCTACGTCGCGTGGCGCATGGGCGAGCAGGCCGACGGCTCCGACTCCAAGGCCGACCTCGTCGCCGAGGCGTCCCACTGGCCCGAGATGCGCGCGCTCATCCTCGTCGTCAGCGCCGCCAAGAAGGGCGTCTCGTCCACCTCGGGCATGCAGCAGACCGTCGCCACGTCGGGCCTGTTCAAGCAGCGCGTCGCCGAGGTCGTGCCCAAGCACATGGCCGAGATGGAGGACGCCATCGCCCGCCGCGACTTTGCCCAGTTCGCCGAGGTCACCATGAAGGACTCCAACTCGTTCCACTCCTCGTGCTCCGATACCTACCCGCCCATCTTCTACATGAACGATGTCTCCCGCGCGGCCATCCGCGCCGTCGAGCAGATCAATGCCGCCGCCGGAAAGACCGTTGCCGCTTACACCTTCGACGCCGGCCCGAACGCCGTCATTTACTACCTCGAGGAGAACGCCGCCACCGTCGTCGGCGCGTTCACTCCCGTCCTGAGCGCCGTGACCGGCTGGAAGGACGGCGCCAGCAGCCTGCAGTCGCCCGTTACTCTGGATGAGACCGTCGCTGGCATCATCAAGGGCGGCGTCAGCCGTGTCATCCAGACCGGCGTTGGCGAGGGTCCTATCAAGTCGGACATTTACCTTGTCGGCGAGGATGGCCAGCCCGCTAAGCGGTAGGCGCGACCGAAGTTGAATTTTCAATTGAGTAATAGTCACTGCAAAAAGCCACACATATAGAACAATTCGTATAATAAAACCATCTGTCGAGTTTCGCGTTTCAATTTTCTTGTTTTCTTCTGTGATTTGTCGTTTGGGACGTCGCTGCCTTTGTTGAATTTGCAGTCGCACCTTCTCTCCCTGGCCTTCACCCTCCGTCCTTCGACCGACCCCACCTCACTTTCTGCCTTCTTCTCCAAATCACATCTCACTCTCCATCGCCACAACACAACCTTTCACAACACCCGCAAAGTTCGAGGGCGACGGGCAAGATGGCATCGTCCAAGGAACCAAAGGCGATCGTGATTGACGAGCGAGACTCCTCCGGCCTCATTCGTCGTCGCTGGCTTCACGACCCCGACGGTCGCCTTACCGAGGTAAATCTGGCCCTGTCCAAACTCACCTTCACATCCTAACAAGCCGCCTAGATGCCCACGGAGAATTCTCCCACCACAGTCTCGCGTCTCTTGACAATGAACATCCGCCAAGTCTTCTCCGACGCCTTCTTCCCCATCGGCTACCCCGATTCTGTCTCCAAGGACTATTTAGGCTATCAGCTTTACGACTCCCTTCAGGCCTTCTTCTCCACCATCACCTCGCTGCTCGCCAACCGCGCGATCCTTCAGGGTCTCGGCGTCGGCGACGCAGACTCCTCCGCCACCTACGCCCTCCTCCTGACCATCCTCAAGGACGGCATCTCCCGCCTCGCCACCATCGGCTTCGCCTACCGCTTCGGCCTCGTCATCGAGCCCGAGTGCAAGAAGTACCGCTTTCTCGCTGATATCTTCAACGACAGCGCCTTCTTCCTCGACCTCTTCTCCCCGCTCTTCGGATCGTGGACCAAGGTCGCTGCACTCGTCGTCGCCGAGGCCCTGCGCGCTATGTGCGGCGTCGCCGCCGGCGCGAGCAAGGCCGCGCTGTCGAAGCACTTTGCGCTCCGCGGCAACCTCAGCGAGCTTAACGCCAAGGAGTCCTCGCAGGAGACGGCTGTCGGACTGCTTGGATTGATCGTCGGCAGCTTCGTCGTGCGCCACGTGGAGAGCAGAGAGGCCGTCTTTGCGCTGATGATCATTCTCGTCTTCGTCCACCTCGGCATGAATTACCTCGGCGTCCGCTGCGTTCAGCTTAACAACTTCAACCAGCAGCGCGCCACCATTTTCTTCGAGGAGTACATGAAGACTATGGGCAATGTTAGGCTGACGCCTGTTGAGGTCGCGAAGAGGGAGAACATCATCTTCTGGAAGCCCGTTATCTACCACGACGGCCGCCCCTTTGCCAAGATTGTCTTCGCCAAGAGCTACGCTGATGCCATGGCCCCTGGAGCCGTGGTTCTTAAAGAGACTAAGCAGTATAAGCTCTGCCAGTGTCACACGTCAGGTCTGGTGTTCATCAAGATCCTTCTCTTTGGACACCCTTTGTCAGAGGGCATCAGCACCGTCACCCTTTATGCCTGGTTTTCAGCGGTGTCTTTGGTCCACTCCATGATGCCTGACAATGACCAGGAAAGGGACTACGTTGAGAAGCTTTTCGCCAACCCTTCTCACCTGGCTCGCGCGGGCTGGGTTCAGGGCGATGTCAGCCTGGATACTTCTGCTGCATGGATGTTGCCCCCGAATGAAGACGTTGACGGTAAGAAGGATCTGTAGACACGGCTCATATTGCATGGAGTGTACCCTGAGGGGTGAAGATCATTCAAAGAATCAGGGATCTGGCGTTCAGGACTGGCATAAGGACGAAAGGAAATGTTTGCTCAATCACTTGCACCATAAGATACCAATAAAGCCTTAGAGGCATTGTTTGCTATTTCTCATTACCCTTCGATGATATGTTATGATTCTCAGAAATAGACATCAACTGGTTTACTCATAAAGCCCACAAGATGGCTCTTTCATACATGTTGTAGACTAAGGCTCACCTCTCAGGTTGCTCCTTCCCTAACCAAGAGGTACAGAGGGATCACCTCCAGGAAGGAGCACCCCAGGCCTTCATTCCTACCTTATTTGGTCGCTCAGATGAGAAGAAACGCAAAAAGGCCAAAAAAAGAGTGATTAGAGCGCGGGTCGAACGATGCGTAAGATGAGAAGCGGCGGAAACTTCACGCACACACCAGTCACCGTACCACCACCCCTCGACCACCTAGCCGGAATTGTTGGAGAGGAAGGAACCCTAAGTTCTTGATGAAGGTAGGTCTCAGTCTGGAGGCAGGTGCCCCTCCACCTCCTTCACTTCATCTCTGACATTGATGCCGGAATATGCAGGCCTGCTGGCCACACCTTTTCGAGATCGATCTTTTTAGTGGCCCTCCACACGGCCACTCTCGTAATATCCTCCCATCTTGGGAATATTTTGTACAGTGTCTGAGTGGGAAGACCATGCCCCCAAGGCATCTACGTCTATTACAAGTACAATATCGGCACAAACCCCCGGCCCCCCCATCAATACATCCGCACATTATGCCAGCGCTCTCTCGACGTAATTACACGCCCCTTTCTCACGCCAGCCCGGCCCCTCTCAGAGCCCTCATCTTCACACCCTCCCAGCTATTCAGCTTCGGCCTTACATCGAGGTAAAAGCTCGGTTTCCCCTGCGCGTCAGGCCGCCCCGCGTAAAAGTCAATCACATAATCCACCTGCACGCCGCACCGGTCAATCACCCAGTCGTGCCGGTCGAACGGCGCCTGGTAGCCCAGCAGCGTGTTGAGCCGCGCCTTGGGGGACATGTTTGTGCTGAGGCCGGCGAAGGAGTGCAGGCGCGGGCCGTCGCAGCTGTGTTATTCTTTCGTCAGCAATCTCACATCCCCGAGTTTGGCGGTTCCTCCAGGCTGGTGGTACTCACGCGGTCCCCTGCGTATACGGCGCCTCCCACTCTTTAATCTCCTTCCACGCCCTCTCGTTGACGGCGTTGTGGATCGGCACGACGGTGCGCATGTCCGCGGCGCGCGTGTCGTGCCCCTTGCGCTTCATGGCCTCGAAGAACATCTTTTCCGAGGGGTACACCCAGTTCCCCGTCGCGGCGTCCGCGCCCGTTTCCTGCTCGTTGTTTGATGGGGCGCCGTGGCTACTTTGTAACGTCGTCGGCGGCGGCGCGGAGGCGGAGGGGGCGTCGTAGGGGTAGCTCGAGGTCGAGGTGCGCGGGATCGTGGAGACTTCGCGGTAGGTGTCGAGTGGATTTCTTCCCGTCGGTGATGGTTGAGCGGGAGGGGGAGGTGGCGATGAGGTGAAGGGGACGTAGGAGCGGAGTGTTTGCGTCCAGGACTTCGTGGAGGGCGAGGGCTGTTGCGCTTGGGGGGGGAGGGCGTGCGATGGTGGGGAGTCGGGGTGAGGAGCGGCGGCGGCGTTGGCGGCGCGGGCTTGTTGGAGCCAGGCTTCGCGGGATTTATGGTCCACGGGGCACGCGTCTGCTCCCGCCGTCGGCGTCGTCTGTGATGATGTCCCGGAGAAGGGCGTGTAGGAGAGGATGGATTGCGTCCACGACTGCGTCGGCGGCGGGGTCTGGTTCGGGATCGGATGCGGCGGGGCCGGAGGGGTGGCGGCGTCGTTCGGAGCCGCGGCGCGGGCGTGCTGGAGCCAGGCTTCGCGGGCCTTGTGGTCGACGGGACACGTCTCGGCATCCTTTGGGTCTGCCATCTTGGCGGGGGGCGGCTGTGCGGGTTGCGTCAGGAGGATGAGGTCCGGTAGGTCTGTGGTTGCGGTGGACATGGTTGAGGATGGAGGGGGGCGATGATGCTTACCTAGAGTAGAGGCGAGGAGATCGGTGGCGGGCGGGTGCTGTCTACTTAAAGATGACCCGGTCGGCGGCCTTCAATCGGTCGTGGCGTGGTTTGTTTGTTTGTTTGCGGGGTGGTTATGCCGCATTGAATGCGCTGGCGCAACGGAGCCGGGAGCTTGGGATGCGATGACAGTTGGATTTTGCTTCAACTTTTTTGGTGGGTCCCCTTTTTTTTTCTTAGATGATGTGATTGGGTTCTTCTGATTGGTTGACGCCTCACGAGCCCATGTCGGGCGTCACTTCGCCAGCACCTATGACGAAATGAACCATGTGATTTTGAGTAATTGAATAATAGTTCAAGAATTCCCTGGTATCTAGAACTCGTAAACGCATTTCAATCCTTTGAATAATCATTCAGAGGTTGGCTGAGATTACGAACAGAAATAATATTGGCCTTATGTAAGCACGTAGTCTTAGGTATGAGCCGTTCCAGACGTCTTAAGCCCGGTTCCGGGAGACCGTTAGCTTTGGTCATCAGCTTCATTGCTTGATTTCACGTCTGTTGTTCTTTGGCCTCTCATTCTGCCATCTTCGCGACCTGGTCCGCAATTTCGAGCAGCCTTGAACTTCGCTGGTGACGATATCAGGCTATCTCCAAAGTCAGCTTTGAGCAAAACGGACTGGCTATTGTCCAAGGGCATAGTAGCTCAGTATTTGCTCAAATTTCCGAAAGTTCGAAAAGGACATCCAGTCAGTCAATCAAGTCTGAGAAGGATTTGGCAACGAATCTGTAGGGAAATTTATTCGTGAAAGAGAGCGCTTAGGTAGGTAGAAGCTACCGAGCGACGGCTGCGCCTGCTTATCCGGCGAGCCCGAAGACGTGATGGCCCCAGCGCCGTCAAGCGGTAATGTAGTAGGAAGGCTTTCCGCGATACCGCTATCGCATTATGCTCTGATTGGTCCTGAAGCTCTAAGTTCCCCGGATTTGTTCGTATGGAGCAATCCCGCTTCGTTACGGAACCATCCAGCCGAAGGCGACTCAACATAAGACACAATCTCCTATTCTCCGGTTCCCGAGGAGTTCCCAATGTTAATATATTATACTCTTTGAGCCTCAAATACCTTTCAAGACTATGAGTCAAGCCAGAGACGTGGCGTGAAGATGGTGATCGCAGGAATGGGGTCCGGGGACTGAGATGCCGTGTACAAAAAGAGACCAGCTCGGCGGATGACAGTAGACCTGATCGAAACCATCAGCATTTCATTCAGGCCAGTGAAAAGCATCAACCCGTCCATTTCAACCTACGTCTTCCCACTCGTCCAAGCACAAAACAAAATGAAGTTCACCGCCCTCGTCGTCGCCGCCACCTTCGCCCTCGTCAGCAGTGTCGCAGCCAAGGTACGTCTACCGCTTTCCTTCTCTTCCTCTGTCGCGAATCATCGTTGCGCGGCCGTCCATGCTGTGTCATCGAGAGCACATGTTCATCGACAAAACCGTCGATTCTCAAGACCAGAAAAGAAGCGATCTGACTTTCATGTGCTACAGTCATGCTGCTGCACCATCGTCAACACCGGCAGATGCGACTGCAACGAAGGGTACGACGAGAGCACCAACTGCGTCAGCATCTGCAACATCCGCGGCAGCAGCGTGTGCTAGATGATTGATGTGGCCCAAGGAGGATGAAGACACCGGCGCGGATGGCATAGTTGGAGTTCGGCTGGAAGAGGCACTGGGCTAGCATGACGAGACTTTGAGGCCTCCCGTTCCTGGAGAAGCAAATTCCGGCAGATACTCCCACATCTTTCATTGAGGGATATGGAAATAGGAATAGGACAATGACCAACCACTGAAAGTTCATGAGACATGATTCGTGCCAGGCTGTCACTGCCGCGATGTAAACACCATTTGGAGACTTCGTCCGCTTCAAAGCAGGTCAGAAAGCCGTCGAGCTTGAACGACAATTATTGGGTAGAGCCGGCCGCCACACTCACGCAGCCTGACTCACTGGATCACGCAAGAGTCGAGTTCCTCGTTTTATATTCAAAGTGAGTTTTGGTATCCGGACGGATAGCCGGAAGTATCCGCCCGGATAGCAGAACTTGTAAAGAGAAGGCCTGCTCTCCCATATCGCATCGTTAGAGCTGCGGCCTTGTTCTGGGCGACAAGATAGACGAGGAAGAAGGAGGAGGGGAGTAGAGAGAACAGGAAAACGAAGCTCGGAGACTTTACCCCTTCATAGAGGTCATCTGTGAAGGATTGCGCCTTTCCAAATAAAAGTGGCCGAGTTCCGAGCTATCGCTCAGGCCTTTTGGCTCCCGTCTTCTCGTTGATGCCAGTGACAGTTGCCAAGACTCCTGGGTGTGTCAACTGGGTCGTCTGGTGCACTTGAAGGAATATTCCTAGCGGCGCCCTGACAGAGCTTATTGAATAAAGCCAAGACTCACGAAGGAGAGGAACTACAATAGTCTATTACCAGTGCATAACCCTATCTATTGGACTTTGGTTATGAGTATGTACGCGTTCTCATTGAATCTCAAAGACGTTCTGTGAAGTCCTGGGAGAGATGTGAAGGCCTAAGAGCCCTGTGAGGCGGGTTGAAGAAGCTGACGGTTGGCGAGTAAGAACCACGACAGCCAGAAGGGGCTTCTAAACAGACGTTTGCCCTGGCCTGAACAACGCAGATACCAGGAGCATACGGGAGTATCTTGTGGGCTCGGCATACATGTGTGACAGATATTTCCCAGACACTCCCTCACCATGGACCCCGAGAGGGAGGTTCGAATCACACAGATTTACGAATAGAAATCGCTTCTACCAAAGACGTTGGCCGGTGGCTCAATCAATTGGAAAGAAAGACGAAAGGAAAAAAAAAAAAAGGAAAAAATTCCAAGGCGTGTAGTCGGGGAAAACGTGGCAATTTCCAGACACGTCTGCCGACACTCCACGGCGCTTCATCAATCGCATGTCGTCAAACCACCTCAGATTAATAATTCACGTCCTCCCCCGACCGGACCGGGCGGTTCATGCGGGGAGTGCGGGTTTTGCCTCAAACGGTGCACCACTGCCGCGCCTCGGGATATTTTGCCCTCCAGAGTTTTCGCGCGCTAGGTAGTCAGGACCGGTTAACTCAGCCGGGTCAGGTCTCAATCAAACCCAAACCCGCGCGAGCGGCGATCCCGCCCAGCCGCCCGCGTCGGGAATGCATTAGGAACAGACATCGGACGAGCAGTGCCCAGAAACGGTCCAAAGCCGACCACGCTTCCCTGGTTCCCGAGTCCCGACAACGGAGGCGGGAGGCGCGCCAAGAGGAGCAATTAAGAGGTTGACAATGCAGACTGAGAAGGTGGAGCTCCGCGGCACAACGCTGAACACGCTGAAAAGCTGGGAGATCACTGATGGACGTGTGGAGCAGGCCTGGAGGAGGAGAGGGCGGCCGGGCACACAGGCGGTTTCCCACCCATTCTTTTCGCCTTGAAGCGCCGCTATCGGCCGCGCATCCCACCCACCGGCGGCGGCCGTCTACAACCGGAAGGAGACTACGAAGGGGGACAGTGAGCGTCGGAGGAGCGCGAAGCGCGCTCCCGCTCTGCCGCCGACGGCGGGACGGAAGATCACCTTGACCAACCCTTTCTAAAGTCCGGGGAACCCAACTAATGTAAATCATAGAGGCGTTCGGGACCCAGCGGTCGTGGTGTTTGGCAGAGGAAACTGAAGCTGAGGCCTAAGGATTCGACGATTGCTTCTCCCCCGCAGACATCAATACTGCCTGGGGAAGACTCGAGTCGAGGGCAGACAAGACATCCTTCCCGGCGTGCGGTTACCTTGTATGGCAGGCAAAGCTGGGGGTGCCCCAGGGCGTAGTTGACCCCCCGGCGCATCTGATGCAATGCGATGCACGACCACTGGAACCCAGGTTGCCTTCTCTCCGTGGGGGGCGTTGGGTATGGTTCGGGCGGGAAACGGACATCTTGCTAGAGGGATACGACGTCTCTCCTTGGCCTCGCGAAATCCGGGTCTCCGCTGCGTTGGCGTGCTGTGTCGTTCTGCAGTTTGCTGCTGCATACGCTATCAATTCATCAAAAGACATACAATTGGTCACAGACGGCGAGGAGAAATCAAGCCCATTGACGACCACACCCTCTCCGCCCCCCGGGACGTTCGATGTGCCGCCGCGGGGGCTGGGATGGACGGGCAGCAGCCATCCCAAACAGAATCTTGCTTTCTCGGGCGCGGCTGCGCAGAAGGTTCAGGCGCCAATGGAAGCCTCCGGTCTCCGGTAGCCCGCAGAATCGTTCGATGCAGGCTGCACATCTCAGTCGAGTTTTCTCTGTGTCTCGGAGGGAAAAGAAGAAGGGGAGATTGAGATGGTGGGTGGCAGGGATCGGGGCGGCGCTCAACGCCGTGAAGACCGCGCGGAAAGGCTTGTTTCTGCTTTTGGGTGTGCTGCCTGTCGTTGCCGTTGGCGTGGCCGTGTCTTTTCTGCTCTTTTGCCTGATGGAGTATTCCCGAACCACCGACAGGTTGTCGGATTCCTCGTCCCTGAATGGTGGTTGTTGTCGCGCCCGCTGTAGACCGCCGGACGCCGTGGCAGATTGAAGCTAATCCGGCTAACATATCACAAAAAAAAGCGTCACATCAAGCACACCAAAGTCTGGGGAAACCATGGGCGCCGGTGAAGGGGGTGATGTAGGGGGTCGCTGCACACGCAAGGTTTGTACGGAACGCTCGTGCGAGAGGAAAGGTTGGATGAATCTCTTGGCTCGAATTATGATTTTTTTTTCTTGGGTGGATGAGCTGTGTGCAATTGGAGCGGTTTGTTTGGACGGGACCAGGGGTGTTGGATGCTTTGGTGCAGCAGAAGTCTGTTCGGGTGCCGGTGCTTGCGACACAGGCTCTGTTGAGGTGTTGAGGAGGTGTAGCGGGAGCGTGTTGAAAGGCGCGGTCCGAGATGAGCAGCCGCCAGACACCCGTGTGTGTGGTTCGTCTTCGACATTGTTGCAACTTGCAAAAGTCTGCGAGACTCTGAGGAGTGGCCCTCACGCTCTCTCGGTTTGGATGCGAGATAACTGGAGACGGAAGATCTGGAGGGGAGACCGGGATGGAGACAGGTGCAAATTAGCGTTTTGGGGTTCAGGAAATCGAACGATTCGGAGCCATGACGTGGGAGGGGAGAGATAAGGCGTAATTCACGTGTAAAATAGTTATTTGTCCCGCCATTGGGGAGCTGCGCTGTTACTGGTCACTTTCTTCTTCTCGCGCTCTTGCATGGATGTCTGTGAGAGAGCGGAGCTTCTTGCTGGACGTGGAGGGGAGCCTGCGGCGGAGCACACGCACAGAACGGAGACGAGGAGACATGGGCCAGAGGCGGAGGGGCACCACTGGAGGTTTGGAGAGGTGACGACGAATTGTGGACGATTATTGCAGTTGTATTGTTCAATGTTGACTGGTTCACAGGTGGTGCTGGTTGTGGCCGAACGCGTGGGATATCCAGGTCCCCCAACCCCCGGCGGCTGCAGTGTTAGGGCTGTGGGCTCTTCGGGGTTCACTGCAGTAGCAGCAGCTCGACTCCCTGTCAGCCAGCAGCGAATCTGCCCGTGCAAGCTTTTGGATGTCGTGTCTGAGAATGGCGCGGTTTTCATTTCCTTGGAGGGGAGCACATAGGCTACGGCAGCCGTTTCTGGAGTTTGGGTTGTAGGTTGTGGTGGGGGACCCCTGAAACTGGGACGATCAAGCCGACCGGACGAGTTTGATAGCGGACCTGCCTTGTTGGAAATAGGTGTTTGTAAGACATTCCACGAGGCCGAAGGTCGGGGAACTCGATGTTTGCCTGTTTTGGCTGTTGCCGATGGAGGAGGGAGCATCGGGATGCAACGAGAGGAGGATGATGACCATTGTGTTGTTGCGTGCTGGAGCACCACGTCGTCATCTCTCACACGCAACCCCGGATGGCCATCTGCAACCGAACCGACCGAACCCTGTGGCCCTCGGGTGGTTCTCGGGGCTTGAGATTGAGGGCGGCCAAGACGACGGGAATCATGTTCCTGCTGGGTGGTGTTGAGTGCGCTGTGTGTTGTGTGTGCACCACGGATTCGACGCCCGAGGTTCGGGTTTCGGCCACTTTTGTGATTTGTTTGGCTGACCTTCCTTGCTAAGGTGCAGCGAGCAGCAGGCTTCAGTGCTAAGACTTGACAGTGACACTCGGGAAAGGCCAGCAAGCAGCAAGCAGCACGCAGCAGGGGCCGGCTTGGACGTTGCACTCGCACATCTGCAGGCTGCAAGCACATCAGCGACCTCACACTAACGACATGCCCCCGGTCCCTCCACACTGTTAGGTGCCCTCCACCTTAGGTGTGTAGCTCCCCTCCTGGCAGCAGCGGTGCAGCCTGCCAAACCCAAGCCCAGCTACCTTAGGTACCCCCTGCCACCCTGCCACCTGCCCGTGCGACAGCCCACTAAACGTGCGCAATGTCCACCGTCCACTCCGGTTTAGCGGTCGACACACGCGCCAGGCGCCGCACCACCATGCAAAACCTTCGGCACCCAACCCACCACGCCGTTGCAATTGACGAATTTCGGACCAAGGACAAAAAATCAGAGGGGAAGAGAGGAGAGGGGAGGGGAAAAAGAGGGAAGGTGGCCGCCGGCACGGTACCACACCACCGCAGGCACAGCACGCGCACATGGGCCGGCCCATGGACCCAGGACCCAAGGCAGGCAGGCACGGCCTCTCGGCTCGACACACCTTACTTCTGAGAGCGAAAGAAAAAAAAATTAAATAAGAACAGCCCGCCGTCCCGACGTCGCCCGCGCCTTCCTCTCCTCTCCTCCCTCAACCACCACCGTTCACCCCAATCCCGAGATAATCCTCCCACCCGCTCTCCTCCCTGCTGATAAAGCGACGAAGCCTCCCTCGCGCATTCACCCAACAGTCACAGACAACAAAACACCAAACACCCCAATCCCACCAAGCTTCCCAGCACAAGTCGCCCGGCGCCACGCACAGCTTTATCACCAAGGAGGAGAGTCGACGGACCACCACCCACGTACATACACGCAACCACCGACCAGCTTCGGACATTTTCATTCTTCACCACACACTCTTCCTAAAATCGCAGAAATGTTCGCGACCAGAGTTCTCCGCCAGGCTGCCGCCCACGCCGAGCGCACCCCCAGCATCCGCTTCCTCGGCCGCCGCACCATTCCCTGTACGTCCACCTCCCTCTCTCCGCTTCACAAAGGACCTACATACTGACAATCGCCAACAGCCTCCGTCGACCACACCCCGGCCCCTCACCCGGCCTCGCCCACCGGCACCCTGCCCCCCAACTTCGGCAACGGCTCCGCCCCGGCCAGACACACCTCCTTCAGCTCCTACCGCGACCACGCCCAGCAGCACGGCCCCCTCCAGCGCTCCATCCGCAACGGCGAGCCCGGCATCGGCGGCACCTCCGGCCACGAGATGGGCTCCGTCATGCCCGCCTCCGGCATCTTCTTCGACCGCTCCGAGCTCCCCGCCCGCTTCCGCCGCCAGCCCCTCGACATGGCTGAGATTGAGGCTGTCGAGTCCGGCGGCGCTGCCCTCTTCGGTTGAGATACTACCAAGAACGCTCGCTTGAAAAAGTAAGAAACAAAAACGAAACAATTGCGTGTGCTTTTTATGGGTATGAGCGACAGACGGGGCGATACCAAGGACGGGAACTCAAAATTTCAGGCGGTACGCGTGTACGAAAGACGAAAGACGAGCAAAAGGCTACATGGAACCAAAGTCGCGTGTCCCTTGGAAACGGGGGATGCCCTCGGCTGGGTACGGAAACCTAGGCAGTCATGTAATGTGACGACGCCAACCGGGCTTGAGGAACGAAAAATGGATGGCGGCGGCGCACACCCGCCGCGACTGGTTGCAATACACCAAGAGTGTTGCGTTGGCGGGAAACCACCACGACGCCTGGTGCGGACTCGGGAGTTACTTGATACCTACAAACGGGAGACAATGCCTGTCTACTCGGAGCAAGTTGGCCTACTATTTTCCTTTACGCGTCTTCTACCTGGGCAGAGCACGCTCTGTACCAACAAGTCTAGCTCGTCGCAAAACCTGCGTATATAGCACCCCCAAAAACAACTGAAAAGTTCAACCTCACCTCTTCGGCATTATCAGATGTGATTTGCGTGCAGATTACACTTCGGCTGCATGTGCCTCCCAGCGCTCGTGGATATCTCGGAGGTTCAAGTTCCCAATGCAACCTCCGGAACTGCGAGCCAATGCCAAAGCTCCGAAATGCTGCTGTCCCCCTCCCCCCTTCCCCCAGAGCGCGCATGTGATGATTCGCACCTGGCTGCAACTAAATAACCTAACGTTGCCGTCCGTAGCTCCGGAACTGCGTGGTGCTGGTCAAGCGGACGCGCGACAGCTCATGCTACGCCTATTTCATCCGATCGTGCCATGTGCTCTGCAGCTTGCTTCCCCCCCGCACCTCTAAATCCCTTCCGTCATTTCCCGACGTAGCCGACTTGGAGCAAGCCGAGCTTTTGGCACCAGCCACCGATGGATGCTGATTGCGATAAGAGGTGGTCTGTGCGTCTTTCAGCCACAGTATGGCTAGTAAGGTAGTGGAGAACGAGCTGCGGGGAGAGAAGGGGAAAAGGTGCGAGGGTCCCGGCGTGACCGGGAGTTTAGCGTTTAGTCCAGCATGAAAGTTTACAGTGTTCCCATTTCGAATGAACCATGGGGGAGGATCGCCCAATCTATGTAAGTTGAACTGCAAAAGTCTGATGGGGTTCGTGGACTCGGTGAAGCGGGTTCATGCGGCGGTGCTGGAGTTTACTTTTTTGGAGAGGTCGAGTTTTCCCGCCTTTCAGGTTGAAGCGTTCGTAGGATTTGTGGTTTCCTATCCAATGACATTACACGCACGCATGACTACTAAACTTGGCGAGAAAGATGGATGTTGGGTCTGCGGTCTACGAGATACGATACAATTAACTGTGGCTGGCTCAAAATTATATTCGACTGCGTTCATATTCAGCTTCTACATCAGCCGCCAATCTCAAACTGATTGATGATATTGTTGCCTTTTTAAAACTACTTTATTATGGTATAAAGATTACGCCCGCTTCAGGCTCATGATGGTTTTTTCCCCCTTTTCTTTAGTTTTCTTTTCCTCCTATTTTTTACATAGATGAGTAGGTGTAGCACAGAGGACCAGATAGCGTGTCCATATAATCCCGCACGAGGAGATCCGTCTCGGCGAGCTCCAGCACAGGCATGCTGTCGGTGATGGCGGCCGGGTAGATCTTGTCCGTGTCCTGGAAGCCGGTGTAGTCGGCCAGGCGCGTCGCATTCCGGCCTTGCCACTGTTCATTGGGTGTCAGCTACTCATTCACACTTGAGTTGGAGTGTTTTCGATGAAAGAACGAACCTTGGCCCAGACGCGGTCGACGTTGGCGTGGTGCAGGAAGAAGAGCGGCTCGTTGGGCGAGGTGGCCGGGCCCATGTCGCCGTAGATGATGCTGTGAACTGCACTCCTCTTAGCATCCCTCCTCTACTCTCTCGAACGAAAGGGGTAGCAAACTCACCTTGCGCGTGCGGCAGGCCCTCGAGCATCGTCACCATATCCCCAAACCCCTCAAACGCATAGATCGTATTCATCACCCTCGAATCAAACGCGCCCGCCTGCATGTCCCCCACAATCGTCACCCCGTTCTCGTCCGCCCCGTCGCCGCTGTTAAACTCGCGCGTCAGGCAGTGCAGCCTGTTCCCCGGCTCCCCGACATCCGGCCAGCCCATGCTCAGCGTCAGATTCGTATTCGCAAACGGGCCGTCGACCACGCATCTCTGGAACCCCGGCACGTCGCTCCCCGTGAACTGGCCGTTGCCGCCGAAGCCCGTCTCCGCGTCGAAGAGCGGCGAGCTCGGCACCGCGCGCGCGTCCGCGTCGATGGTCCAGTCCCAGTAGGGCTGCACGCCGGTGTAGTTGCACTCATTCCGGAGAAGGTCCTCGTGCAGCTGGACGAACCAGCGGTGCCATGGGAGGAAGTTGGCGACGAAGTGGATGCGCGATTGCAGCGCCCAGTGGGTGAAGGTGAGGTCGTCCATGCGCGTGACGACGGCTTCGTAGGGGGCGTATTTTTGGTGCGGGAGGGAGCGGAGGCAGACTGCCGCGCGGAGGTAGTCGGCTTTCTCGGCCGGGGCGAGTTCGCGCCATTCTTTGCGGACGGCGGGGTTGGTGCAGGGCTCGGCGCGGGGGAGGACGGCGGCGGAGACGGAAGTTGTGGCCGCGAGGAGGGCGGCGAGGAGGGGGGTGAGATGCATTATGAAAGGTTGAAAGGAGTGACGATGGGTGAGGGGGGATGGTAGAGAGTGGCGGCTCAAGGGAACGAGGTAACGAGTGTATGGCGAGATGGGGATGAGGTCTTCATCGTGATGATGGGCTTTCCTTTATGTTTACTATCCTGTGTAGATCTTCGGTCTCCAGACGGAGCACTCCAAAGCCTCATTTCCCCATAGTCCGGCATCGCCAGGGCTCGTTAGCGTCGGCATGATCGACGACAGGAACGAAAAAGTCTTTCTCCAGTCATGTTGCAGTTACTCCTTTTCGTGTTGCAATTGTTTGTTTATTATCCACAATGACGAGACCTGGGGTAAGCCAGTTAGAGTTGAAATTAGTCGAAGAAAACTTTGAAGTCTACTTTGAAGGGGGCCACATGTTGAACCGTGTTGCTGTTCATGGCCTGTTTGCGTTGACGAGCATCCGCCGTCTTCCCCCAGCGTCCCTTGAGTTTCGGTCAGGACGAACAAGTTTGCAACATCCCTCTTGCTTGCGACTGTTGTCCCACTTGTAGCGGGGCAAGCCGACGGGAGCTACTATTTCTCGAGAAGTTAGGAAAAATAGGAAGTGTGGTATTAATAGTCTATGCGACTTCTTCGGAATCACGTCCCGCTTGTCTTTGCTCTTCCCGGGATCATACTAGTAACCGCGCTTACCCCAGAGACGGACTGACCGTCGGTTGCAGAGTCTGTCATTATGCACTTCAGCCTCTTTGTCAAGCTAATTGATACTAGAAAGTCTAACCCCTATGCCAAAAATCGCAAACAGAATGTATTGAGGCCGTTGCTTGTTACTTCAAGACTCTATTGTCTGGTCAAGAACGAGCCAACTCATGCATATGTGGCAATGTCTGTGTGTGCTGACTGGGACGCGTACTCATTGCATGACTCTTGGCATATAAAACTCTGCAACCTCTATTAATCGCCATAGACAGATGAACTCTCTTTGCTCGCAACTCCGCGAAGAATATACCAGATCAATCAGGAGATACATGCTAGCGAGGTGCCTCTTCATGACGCCCTGAACAGCCCCCTAAGTCAACCCTTCTTCATGGCAGAGAAGATTATTTCTGCCGCCTGTTCCGCCAAGGCGTACGTCGCGACCTGCAAGTTCGCCGAGACAGAGACCGGAAAGACTGAAGTGTCAATAACGCGTAGGCCAGATACTCCAATAACACGCAGTTCTGTATCTACGACTGTGCCCATCGACGCCGTTCCAGCCGGATGGTAACATCCACTACAAACAAATTAGCAACCAAATCACACCTTCGGGGATCACCAGCAAGGGCTTAAAACATACCCTGCCATCTCCCGCACTCGAGCGTCAATCTCCTCGTCCGTCGAGTCCGCCGTCAACGGGCTGGCAGCCAGCTCACCAGCAATGATCTCCCGGCCGAGCACCGTCTCGTTCGAGGTCAACAGCCTGATGTTGCGGCGGATCGTCTCCCGCGCGGCGTAGCGGTCGACGGCCGTGCCCAGGAAGTTGGGGTCGATGAGCGGCGCGTCGTTAATATCCGCGGACTGGATCGTGACGGAGCCGCGGGCGGAGTTGATGAAGACGACGGAGATCATCAGCACGGCGGACCCGTCGGCCGAGACCCCGGAGTACTGCAGCAAGTGCGAGGAGTGCGCTCTGTCTTGGTTCAGGAGCGGGTGCGCGGCGGGGTCGGCGATCGGGCCCTCGTCCTGCTCGATCGCGGCCTTGAGGCCGTCCTTGGGCAGCGAGACGACGGTCATGAAGTCGATAAAGGCGCCCTGGGTGTACTGAGACTGGTTGAAGATGGGGTTGCCGGATTCCTTGGCGTAGCCCGCGGAGGCGTTCTTCAGCTGCCAGACGGTGGGGATGAGGACGTGGTCGTGGAAGTTCTTGCCGACTGCGGGCTGGTCGAGGACGACCGGGATCTCGAACTTGTTCAATGTCTCGGCGGGTCCAATGCCGGATAACATCAAGATTTGCGGCGTGCGGTAGGCGCCAGCGGCTAAGATAGTCTCGCGGCCGAGGATCTGTGTTCCGTTGGCAAGTTGAACGCCGCGGGAGACGAGGTCGCCCGTGGCTGATTTCTCGACCAAGACCTTGGCAACAAGGCTGTCAGTTAGCACTGTAACCCCTTCAAGAGAGTACCTCAGCGAAGCTAGCTGCCTTCTTCCCTTGTCGCGGTTCTCTTGCAGGTCTGCAACGCCTAGGTTGTTTCCCGCGTTATTGTCAAACTGGGAAAGCGCATCGACACCAAGCTCTTTCCACGAGTCGAGCAGAGCATCCCGCAGGGGAAACACCCTATCGGTCGAACCGGGAGACTGGATCTTGATAGGGCCGCTGTGGCCATGTGCCAGCGGGTTTGTCGAGTTGTCAAAGAGCGTCTCAGTCTTGCGCATGTACGGCAGCTGGCCCTCATAGCTCCACCTCTCATCGCCAACCCGCTCAGCCCAGATGTCATAGTCCACCTTGTGACCGCGAGCCCAAGCAGCTGAACAAACGTTAGCAGCCCGAGCCAACAACTACACTGTTCCACTTGTGCTTACCTCCGTTGATGATCGTGCCTCCTCCGAGACCTTTTCCCACGGGCGAGACGATCTCTCGGTCATCGAGGTTTACCTGCGGTACCGAAGAAAAGCCCCAGTCATATTCGCCGCCAATCGCGCTGCTCATGTCAATCCATTCGATGTTTTCGACAGCATGAGTGTTGGGACCGGCCTCGATGAGCAAGACCTTGAGTGTTCGGTCCTGCTGGAGGAGTCGGTTTGAGACGACGGACCCGGCGATGCCCCCGCCCACAACGATACAGTCCCAGAATTGCATGGTTTTGGGTCCCGGTGCAGACATAAAGACAACTGAAGAGATTTGGAGCCTGAAAAAATGGTAGATTGCTGCAGGTTCGTCGTGTGAAAAGGTTCACTCGAAAGCTTGAGATTCATGGGTCATTGGGTTAATATCAGAAGCAAAACCCGAAAACCATCGGGCTACATGGCACCATGGGAGCGCTGAACAAATGCGTGATTCATTTCCGTGTGATCCGCTCGTGATATCGACCCTTGGAAGAGATGCAGCAAGCTCCAAGTGAGCTGTTTTCTGCATGTTACGCGGCATGCAGAGGTGCGTTTCCTTGATGCAACTTAGCGGCATGGAAACCCAGCTACCCGGACCATTCTTGTCGAGGAAAGACTTGGCATAGTGTGCGACTGCACAGAGTTGTCTGGATTGCACAACGCATTTCTAGTTTCTTACTTTGATCCCGCGACATTGAGACTCAAGCATCTGCTGGCCCGCATCGGCGCACATTGCTTCTTGGGTCAGTGCCGCGTTATTCTTGCCCCCCAATCTCTCTAAACCACCTCATTCCATCGGCCGACAGACAGAAACCATATCTTTCGGATGTGTATATCTAGCTCCCCGGCTCGATCAGAGCATCTAGAGCGCGACTTAATCTCTGTTGGTTCTTCGCCAAGCACCGGCTAGGTTCCGCGATCCGGGGTTTGATCCTACGCAGAGTTGGTTGGTGAGCTGTGCCTCTTCCTGGACAATTTCTCTTGCATATAGACCGGGGGAATATGCGGTTTCCATACCAATCTGGCTTCCTGAAGAGGGCTAGCACAGAGGGTCGTACTCGGTTCCGTTGGTTCGATGTTGCAACGAAGACATGCAATTGTGGAACCGCAGGCTTGTAGTAGACAGGGGTTTGTTGCTTCACCCGACGATTTCAGAGTCCCTGCTTAGCGGAAAACCGGGACGAAAGATTCTGAGCGTGATATGACGGAAGCGAAAAGACTTTCTACTGTTGGACGTCGGTGCAGGGCGGTCTTCATCGGGAGAAGGTCCGCCTTGGCCCTGGCAAGAAGCAAGCATGTAGGAACGAGAAAGACTTTGGCCACGCGCAAACGTACCTCTTAAGTAATCGGTGTGCCATCCCGCGGCTTTTTGTATAAGCCACACAAAGTGCTCGCTGTGGTCGTCAAGGTGATGCATTTTCCATCGAAATATTGTGTCTCTTTGTTACAGGTAGTCACCGACCGAGAAGAGATAACATGGAGGCGATCACATCTCTTCTATTCGATGTCAGACAGGAGTCTTCCACCACCATCACCAACAAGTATCCGCATATGACACAGGATGGGGCATCGCTTGTGGTCACAGCTGGTATCATGATGGTGCTAACCACCCTCTGGACGATAATGCGCCTCATTGCCCGTCAGATCACCGGAAACTCGTTTCAATTGGAAGATTATTTGTATTTCGCCGGGCAGGTATGAATGACCATAAGCCCATTATTCACGCTTTGAAGCTTCGGACTGTCTAACAGACCTTTTCAACCAGGTGCTTTACTACGGCGTCGCGACGAGTTTTATCCTGGGTAGGGTACCCCGCGCCGATGTCCGCTATCGACGATATGAGCATAGAGGAGGCTTGAATGCTGACTTGCGTGTATATCAGGAGTTGTAATCGGCGGTGCAGGACATGACGTTGAGGTTCTGGATACTGACTTACACATCTCCCACTTTGTCAAGATTTTCCTTGCCGCACAAGTCATGTACGCGAGTGAGCTGCTGGCAATCAAGCTAAGCATTATCGTTCTGATGCAGCGGATCTTCTCGCGTAGTAGTACGTGGTTTCGATACACTAGCTGGGTTGCGATCTTCCTGTCCTCTGTTTGGGCGTTGTACACAGCGTTGTTGGGTTTCGTCATCTGCCAGCCAATCCAGAGCGCTTGGGACATCTACATCACCAAAACCGGGTGTGGCAATTATACAGTCGCCTTCAGTGCTGTCGCAATATTCGACATTATTACCGACGTTGTCATTGTGGTCCTTCCCATCAAGGTTGTCAGCGGCCTCCAGATGGCTAGAGCACACAAAGTAGCAACTTGCGTCGTCTTTGGTGCTGGATTTATGTGAGTCGATATCAACCTTTTCGAGAGAACCAGAAAGTGGAGTTACTCGGGAATTGTCTGACCACACTACAGCACCATCATCTTCTCAGGCGTCCGTCTGTATTACACCCTGACGGCGGATTTCGTCAATATCACTAAAGGTTTCGCGTCCGCGTCAGTCAGTGGCGTGCTTCAGTCGGGTATCGCCGTCATGGTGGCCTCGAGTCCTATGCTACGCCCGGTGTTCGACCGCACCGTAGTTCGATGGTTTAGCCTATCAATTGGCAGTGGTTCACGAACCACCGGCACTGCGCCGTCAAAGTCGCAAGGCCCTGCAACGATCGGAAGCCGACCCGGTCAACATGCATCTCATGTCCGAAGCGATGGGTTTAAGCAAATGTCGGACAGTGACGAGAACTTGTCTTGGGAAATGCAAGGTCTGGGAGACTTGAAACGGAAGAAGGGCACACCTCAGAACCGTGCTTTTGTGGAAGTTGAGGCTTTTAGAAACTCTGGTCGCGGGTCTCCAAATGATGTTGGTATTGAAGTCACACGCACGGTTGCTATAGAGAGATAGCAATCACGAACAGCATCAGCCAGTAAAGCCTAAATCATCTCAGCTCTTGGTAGAAGTGGGAGTAATTGTTACAATATTTTGATGTATTTGCAACCGACGAAGGCTAATATTTACAGTTCTGAACTGAAGACACACGCTATTTACAACCTCATGTTCATGGTGGAGTTGATCTCGCCAAAGCGGATGTTGCTGAAAGTCACCTCGGGGTTGGGCTCAACCTTGACAATGGAGTCGGGGAATCCCTCAGTGGCATTGCAAGGGCCAGCGGCATTGGTGTCGAGCCACTCCATCGCAGTCGCGTCGTCCCACCAGATGCTCATGGCCAGGACCATGCCGCGGGTCATGGATTCGCCCATACCAGTCATGCCACCCAGAGTCATGAACTGGTCGGCACCGGTAGCCTTGCAGTAGTCGTCGTTCATGAAGTTGATCTTCGGGGGACCCTCGATTTGGACGACGTTGCTGGTCACGACCTTGCCGTCCTGGATGTACAGGCGGTGGAGCGACTTGAGCTTTCCGTCCTGGGCGGGGAACTGGGTGACGACAGTGAACTTTCTGGTCGTGTCGACCTTGAAGTTGGCGCCCCTGCCGTAGAAGGTGGTGTCGTTGCCACCGACCTTGTACGGGTTCCATGAGCAGCCGGACTTGTCGCAGACGCCGGTCTTCTCGCACTCGTCGCCGGTGCACTGGTACAGACCGGGCTTGTTGCAAGTGTGAGGAGCAATGTGAGTGGCGCGAGAGTTGGCCTCCCAGATGTCGAGCTCATTGCAGCATGAGCCCTTGCCATCAATGTTGCCCTGCAGAGTTTTGTTAGTAAAGATCCCTAACCGTACGCAGCAATCAAAGTACTTACGACTCCGTTGATGAACGACGTCTTGAAACATTGAGCATCGCAGTATCCAGTGCCGTAAGCGGGGCCGGCCTTGTTCAGTACACTGGTGTTCTTGCCTCCATCAGGCAACATCTCAGAGAGGTACAGGGCGCTGTTCATGCCGCAAGGCAGCTTCACCATGTCGACATCGAAAGTGAACTCGTTGCCGGTGAGATGCAGCATCTCGTAGCGCTGCTTGTTCTCCTCGAGCAGATACACACGAGGAGAGACCTTGTTGCCATCCTTGAGGATCTGCATGCGGAGGTCAGTGCCCGAGGTCGTGACACCCTTGTCGGCATAGTCGGTGATGCCCTGGATGATGCAGTTCTTCGCACAATCCTCAGCGTTGGGGCAGGCGGTAATGTTAGGCGGGTTGTTGCCAGTGAGGCAGCTGACGCCCTCCTTGGTGTTGATTTGATGCTGGCTGGAGTCGGCGACAATGAAGTTGGTCTTCTTCACGCATCCGTCCTTGACGGTGCAGCGGAATGTTTCAAGCTTGGGGTGGTTATCGGTTGCATTACCAGGCGTCTGACCGGCGACGATGCTGGCGAGCAGAAGAGAAGCGGAAAGAATGGATAGAGCCATTTTGGCGAAATGCTGTAAGAATGCAGGTGCTGAGTTGGTCAACAGGTTGCAAGAAACGAAGGAATGAATGACAAGAAAATGCTTGAACGGATGAAGGGCTTCGTAACCAAGGCCATCTGATGTGGCGGGACGACCTAGCTATATACTTTTGATGAACTGCATGATGATCAGATGCCGATTCGTAAGTCCTTCCATCATCAAACGAGTTTCAGTCACAACGCGGAGAACTCGAGAGAGAACGTCCTTGACAAGCTTTCGGGCCAAGGTGGCATAGCTCAGGGGTAAAGGGGGGCCACTCTAAATCCTTCAGTAAGGGTTCTTGGCCGAATACCTCGCAAACGGTAGCTGTAATCTAAAGTCTATACTGGAGGCTCAAGTGGTAAAAAGGCTGCGTAGGAAGGGATTTGCTGCCCGGACTATGGAGGACTGGTGAAAGTCCGGACGGTTCGTTGGTGTGCGTTGGCCACTCAGGGGTCCAAAGCCGGAGTTGGGGGCCAGGGAGCAACCTTGCTCTCGGCCGGCACGGATGCCATTTACCACTCTTTCTCACGGATATGTCCGCCCCAAAATCTCTTCCCAATCCCAAAACGGACTACTCCTCCCGCATCTTTACGAATAAGCGCAGTTTAAAGTTCTCTCCTGTAACGAAGAAATTGTTTCCAGAAAGTTTATCGCACATCCCACCCTCAAATACAGAGCCCTACATCCCACCGGCTAAGACATGATTCGCGGTTAAAATGATCCCTCACATATGAGCCGAAGGAGAAAACAGCCCCCACGGAGCCGTTAGCCTCAAATCTCTCATGTGAACATCCTGAGCCATTTGCAGCCCAATGTCCGTCCCATGTTGCAAGTTAATTATTTCCAGACAGTAGATCATGTTGCGGCGGCGCAGACGTGTTCGTCAAAGGTCGGACAAACCGTGGATTCGGTGACCCGCGGGGAAGGTTAGTGACAAACTGACAGCTCCGGCTGCTTCGGATGCATTTGAGGTTAGCACGAGCTGTATCTTCGCCGTCCGTCACGAAGTCGCTACGTCGGCGTTGTAGGTTTTGAAAGCATACGGAGATGGTTAAGCATAACTGCACTGGGCCAATTGCGACATCAGTACCCCATGTAATATCAGCACAATTTTCTACAGATACTCACACACGAGTCAACTTCACGGCACGCAACAAGCTGAGCCTCACTGATTTTGTCAACCTGATGGAGCTCCGCCCAAGATCGGTAGTGGCCCCTGTTCATCCCACTCGGATCTTTCCATCGGCCATCTCGCTTGTGGGTTGACAGACTCTTGGAATCAGCTGTCGGCCTGCGCTAACTCCCCGGCTTGGCACCTTCACTCGCTGAAAAGCATTCGCGTAATAATTCTCATCAGCCCCTTTGCGCAGGCATGTTCGCATGTATATGAAATGTTACATGGATAAGCTAGTCATTAGCTATCACCGAGCCGAGTATTCGGGTAGCACGCAAATCGCCATCGGGTACCTACAAGGGCACCCCGACTTGGGCCTTAAAGAGAGCATTTGGAGAATGAAACATGATCTCCGTAGCGGGGTATCGTCACGAGTGTGATTCGTGCCCGCTTGCGCCTGGAAACAGTCTCAGATCCTGACATTAGTTTCGTTTCCTGACTCTGATGCAGGCAGGTATTCCATGCTTGCTCAACAACATCGTTGACGGACGACCGACGATAATAGCATCCTTAAGAACCAAAGACTCGACTCATGAGGGAAAGGATAGTTCCGAAGAAACCCTGTGAGCCTTCAAAACGCCAAGAAATCGAGGAATCGCCGGCACGTCTGCGAGTAGATACGGGCACATTTCGTTAGTAGAGTCATAGTCAGCAATCTACAGCCATGAGGCTCGGGGTGCTTTACGAATACTGAAACGCGAATGGATGTGCGCCGGGAGCATAAAGCGGTAGTTCTCGTGCGGTGTGCGAAACTTGCAGTTCTATGGATACTACAATCACATCTGAATTGGGATAACGCGCACACCCGCATTCAGGCCGAATTGATGTTTTGGGTCGCAAAGAGAATCAGACTTCAGTTTTTTGGCGGTAGCGGGGATTACTGAGGCTGGGGCGAAGTCCTTACAGCGATCCTTTAGTGTGGAGAGCGTAAGATTAAACCGAATAAATCAGCTGCTAGGATTGTCCAGATAGTTGTCACCACAGACCTTACGGAAATATAAAGGGGAGGATCTGCAAATGGTTCAAAAAGCCAGAGTCCTCTCTGTCGGTCTTGACAGTACGCCGCCAAGGGCAACTCCGATGATTGCGGCGCCGAGTAGTCCACGCCAGTTAGCGCAATGGGCAGAACCAATAATGCATCAAAAGTGTGCTTGCATTCTTCTAGAAAAACGGGCTTGTTGCTGCTGTGATGTGGTGATTTGAGGGGTGCAACCTCACCATCGCGGGGATTGTTGCATTGAGCTAACTTGTCCTGGCCGCCCGGCCGATAGCCGACAGCACGAGCGGGCACGATGGATGATGTTGAACTGACAACGATCATTCAATTTTGTACGGGTGGCACGAATGACAACGGGCGATTGCCGGCGAGATCCTGCGAGATCAACACCGGATGTCTAAATAAGCGTTGACAAGACCGAACGGCCTCCCTCACGTCCCTTTTCAACTTCTGTAGTACCATTATCTCAGAGCTTTCAAGCCTAGCTTTGATCACTACATTTGTGACTTCAAACCATGCGGTCATCTCACTTTTTCCATGCCATCATGGCAGCAAGCGTGGTGTCTTCAGCATCGCTAAGGCCGAAAAAGCCCAACATCGTATTCATCATGACAGATGATCAGGACCGCCGGCTTGGCTCAACTGATTTTCAAAGCATTCTACATCGTGAGCTGATCTCAAAAGGAACTGAGTTCACCAATCACTGGACCACCACAGCGCAATGCTGTCCCAGCCGTGCAGGTCTGTTGCGAGGTCAGCAGAGCCACAATACCAACATCACACATGTTAGCGGTGCAGGGTAGGTTTCGCGGCCCGTGTAGATTGATTCTTGCCGAGACTAAGATTTGGGGAAGAGGGAGTTATGATAAATGGACTCTAGCCGGCGAAGACAACGACTACTTGCCGCACTGGCTGAAGAAGGCAGGCTATAGAGTTGAATGTAAGAAACTCAGTCTCAGCAACTCCGCACCAAAGGACATAGCTGATTCAGAGAGACAGATATAGGAAAACTTCTCAACGGATACAACACAGTTAACTATAACAGTCCGGCACCGAAAGGCTGGGACTTCATCAATAGTCTAGTGAGTTGCATAGATCGACCATCTGGTTGGAGAAGACGGCTGATCTGGTCACAAGACGGACCCTTACACAATGGACTTCAACAACATTGTGATGTCCGAGAACGGCGAGCGACCACGACATTACCCTGGCTTCCACCAAACAGACATTGTTCGAGCACAGTCGTAAGTTCTTCAAATCTCAGGCAACTCCACTCTGACTAATTGACTGTAGTCTAGACAGGCTCGAGTATCTTACATCTCAGGAAAAGACGTTCTTCTTGACGATAGCCCCCACCGTTCCACATGAAAACTACAACTTCTACGCTCCAGTCCCACTTCTCCGGCACAAGGGCCTCTTTCCCAACGTCACTTCTCCAAAGCCCCCCAACTGGAATCCCCCAGATGAACTTCAAATGCAAAAGTCTAATTGGATGAAGAAATTGCGCCAATTGAACGAGACAGAAATAGCGCAAGGTGATTGGCTCTTCCGTCAGAGAATCGAGTCACTTCAGGGAGTGGACGAGATCATTGAAGATGTTGTACAGTTGCTGGAGGACAAACAAATCATTGAAAACACCTACAGTAAGTTTCCGCAAAAAGGCTGGAAGATAAAGTTCTAATGGAAGTGATAGTCATCTACACCACAGACAACGGTTGGACAATCGGAGCCAACCGTGTCGCAGCCGGTAAAGCCACTCCGTACGCAGACGACACAAACCTCCCATTTGTTGTCCGAGGCCCTGGAGTGCCCAGCGGCGTCAAATCTTCTCTCCCCGGATCGCATGTTGATCTCGCTCCAACATTCCTAGAAATCGCTGGCGTCAACCCCGAAGACTTTCCTCCATTTCTCGATGGTTGCAGTCTCTTTGACCAATGGCTTCAGCCTGACTCAGACTACAAAAGCCAGAACCAAGGGGTAGGCAGGGAGTTGCTGAACGTGGAGTTCTGGGGCTCCAGAATCATCGAGGCACCCGCTGCGTCTGAAGTTGGAACGATTCTGAACAACAGCTACAAGACTCTGCGGTTGGTTGGGAATGAATTCTCGTGGTTATTTGTGAAGTGGTGCACCAACGAGATGGAGCTCTACAACACTCAGGTAGGCAACGGCTTTACCAGGATCAAGCTTATTTAGGAGCTGACTCGAGATAGGATGATCCTTACGAACTCGTCAATCTGATAAACTCCACTGACACCTCACTTCAGCGACTGCTCACCCGCCTCAATGCAATTCTCCTGGTCACCAAGTCCTGCACCCAGGGAACCTGTCGCGACCCCTGGACCGTCCTGCAACTGCCTAATTCTTCCCAAATCACGACGCTCACCGAAGCCCTATCTTCTGATCACGACGCTTTCTTCGCTTCTATACCGCAAGTTCATTTTAATGGGTGCATGCAGTACCAGTATATCCCCAACGAAGGCCCTTTCTACCCTGTGGGTGCGGAGGAAGGATTGAGCAAATTCCGGCAATCGACAGATAACTTTGTGGAGACCAGCGCAGTCAAGGTCATCAAGTCGGATCTCACGAAATTTTACGGCGGACCTGAGCAGAGGAATGTGAAGTGGGCCGAGATACTTGCGGCCTCGAGGCCGCTGACGGACGAGGAACTTGGATCAAGCATTGATTCGAGAAGTTTTGAGGAGCGTGATATCCTAGAGTGGTACAACTGAAGTGTCGGCGATGATTCAATTGATAATCTCTGGCAAAGACGCTATTTGAACGTGGATGAGGCATGCCACGGACTCATCCCATCTCCGCGTAACCACGTGGGCTTACCACTGCTCTTATCACTCGGTGATCGGTTCGACAACTACTCCCGTTGCTCCCGAGACTATGATGCATGAGAATCCATTTATTAAGGGGATCTACGCCTCGAATAGCCATATTTTAGACGTCAATTAATATCGAGTCATTCGTACCCCCACTAAGGGATGCTGTGCAATTTAAAGCCAGCACAGGTGATTGTGATGCTGACTCGCACTCGGATGCCGTCTTCCAGAAGTCCGAAGTCCATATTTAACACCAATGCGCCTGCCAAATTGCAGTGACCCAGACGTTCAACGAACTCGAAAGTCTGCCACTCAAATCTACCATCATGAAGATCTCAGCCCTCTTTGCCGTTGCAGCGCTCGCCGTCGCCTCAACAGAAGCGTGCGCCAAGTACAAGGAATGCTGGTACAACTCGCCCCAACGCCAATTGGTCGACACATGACTTACTCTGCAATGCAGGTGCGAGAGAAGCAACTTTGAGTACCAAGGGAAGATTCAGAACAACATTCCCTGGGACGACGACACCACCAAGGCGTGCGCAGACAACTCCGGAGAGGTTGGCTACTACGGGCAAAATTTCAAGGAGTGCTACCGGTACAAGAAAAACTTCTGGGCCTTCATCCCATCAAAGGCTATCAACAACTGTGACTGGACGAAGGTGAGTCGGTCCCAACGCAACGAACATGATTTCGAAACAAGGGCTAACCCGAGCGTAGTCATGTGTTGCTGCTGGTGCCACCACGGGTTACTGCCGCGATAAGATTTGAGCAAGCGATAAAGAGCATTGTTTAAAGATACCCAATGTTAGCATACCTAGTGTTATTAATATACCAACACCCAGCGTTGGCATTTTCTCAGCACATTGTCCTGAGGAATATCAATGATGAACGTTTCTGCGTAACTTGCATCTAACTATTCGAGCATGGGCGAAACCCCCCCCCCCCCCCCCCCCCCCCGACTGCTTCGAGAGCACTAATGATAAATTATGAGCCCTCTGGCCCTAGCGCAAGGAATATATCTCAGTCCACGTCGGATATCAAACCAATGAACAGATTCAACTTTTTCATCAACGATGATTAGGGTGGAGGCCTATCAGAAGTAGCCTCTGGCAAACTTTTTAACGTGACTGAGTTTGGAGGAGTGTGGAATGTAGAAGTGATGCAGCATTCAAATCGAGTCCACGGATTTTCTCTTCTTATTGCATGGGAGATCATGAGGTCCATAGCAGATGGTGGTGTAGCACCTCAGTCCCGACCAAGACTTATCGATTCACGCATTGAAAGAGACTTCAATGAAGCTCATAGCGTCGACTTTAAGAAGGGCTAGACTGGTTTTGTGATGAAGATGCCTTGGAGATCTGGCAGTGGCTGCTATGTCTTTCAAGGTGTCGTGAGTTCTACAAAAAGAAATTGAGTAGAGGTATCGCATTGGTCTGGTCACTTGGCATATTGCGGCAATGATACCCGGGGTATTCGCCCACTTCGCAAAACAGTAAACTTTTGATTTCCCTTTCGCTATGCAACCCAACTCCATGAATGCAAAATCACTTGTGTGCGTACTTGCTCCTTCCTCTCAACCAGGCGCCATACCGTACCAACATTGGCGGTACAATGCAAAGACCCGTAGCCAATGCGGCAAACAAAGATGATGCCCTGTTAAAGTCGAGGGCATCAAACAAAATCCGGCCAAAGAGCGGGAATGATGCGCAGAACAGAGAGCGAGTAAGCGCCAACGCTGCAAAGCTACTAGCCGTGTACGTTTCGTAGCAGTCGGATAGATAGCCGGCCAAGACGTGGTCAAACTCGTTAACCGCATACCCAACCGGAACGAGGGCTAAGGTCGGGACTATCCAGTGGATAGATGCGTATGGAGGGATCGTCCACGCGAACCACCAGAGTCCGATGGCCAGTGCCGGGGCTCCGATGAGATATCCGGTAAACTTCGACTCAGGGGAGACGGGCAGTTTCGCGGTCGCCAGCACGTGGCGGTCGTAAAATCTGGTAAGTACGCTGAGAAGCATACCAATGACTAGAGCAAGGAAAGGGATGTTTTTCCAGCCGTCGGTGAAACCCAATTCTTCGTAGACCATTGGTAATACTTCTGTGAAAAGGTAAATAAGCCCAAACGCGATGGCGCTGATGAAAGCCACCAAGAACACGATTGGCTCGGTGAATAGCAGCCGGAGAGGTCGGACAATATCGAACTTTTCGTAGCTCAGCGGGATGTGCCACTTGCTGCTCTTGCTTTCGGCATCATCCTTAGCCATCGCGTGACCCAGCACCACCGACGGACGCGACTCCTTGATGGTGAGAAAGAGAATTGCCACGACAGCTGTCACGATTGCTGCAGCATAGAACACCCATTGCCTGATGAAGGTTAGTCAAGGCACCCAAAGACTAGAGGAAGTGGTAACGTACCAAGCAGCCTGCGCTGTAATCAACTCCCCAAAGACAGGTCCCGCAAGGATACCAAGGTTGGCCAACAACGCCCACCAAAACATCCACCACACTCGCGCGTGTGTATCCCACAGGTCCTCGATACTTCCAGTCGCAATCACCGTCGGGATGGCAGAAAGGAACCCGCTGCCAAAACGGCCCACCACAATCCCGGCGATGGTAGGGACCTTTCCGATTAGGATGCAGAACAAGCTGTAGAAGACGGTACTGATGACATAGAGCTTCTTGCGGCCGAAAGACTCCGAGAAGGGGGGAAAGACAGCTCCACCGATGGTTTGGCCGATGAGATATCTTTTCATCTTTCTTAGTCAAAGTGTCTGGGGGTAGTGCGAGAGTTGACACTTACGTTGAGACAAACATGCAAGTTGCTACAACAGGACTGACACCAAGGTCATGATGTAAGTGCGCAGCGACAGGCGTCTTTCGAACAGGTCAGCATTCATTCTGCCACGCGCTCCGACATCAGTGGGACCTACTCCTGCAGTGCTGACCATTGTCCTACTCAAGTTAGCACCAGAAGTCTGAACAGAGGCAAAAAGGTTTCTTACGTGAAGAACTCGAGGAACACAATCAAGCTCGTGTCCCACGTCTTTCGAGCGCGTCCCCACGATCGAGGATGAACGCCTTTTGGCGCAAGAGTCTCTTCCGAGCCGGCCTGCGATCCAAGGCCCAGCTCGGCGCCATGCTGGCGTTCGTAGAGTGTTGAAGTACGCGACATATTGGACAATGATGGAACTATCAAAGTCACAGTTCGACGCGACTAGCCATAGACGCAGACGAAAGTGATTCTCGATTGTTGCTGCGTTGTCCCTGGTTTGCGAAGACTGACAAGTTTTATACAAACAAACATACTGAATTTTACAGAAGTCACGGAAATGGACTGAAAGTCCGTCGCCATACATACAATTCCCTCAATCACACAATCGAAGAGTATGAGAATGCGAATGTCTTGGCGCGCAAATTTGTAAAGTCAACTTCATTAATTGCTAAAGTCTACTTTGCACCGGTCGATCCGCACAAGGATCGAGTACTGCTACTCATTGGTTCAGGCGGTGATGGCGAGTAACAGGCCTGAGTATCTGTGCTAGATCCCCTGAAAAAGGAGAAAATGGGCGTAGCACGTCGCTGGGTGTAGGGTTTCCATGGTTGAGTCAGGGCAGGCATTTGCATCGCAAAGCACACGTCGGCAATAACGAGCTATCATGATCCCTGTTACACCCTGTAAAGCTATGCCTCACATCGACCAACTAACTGCACTCGCTGTAACTAAAGCATAGGTCTTGGCACTTGCGAGTTGCGCTGTTTATGGACGAACGAGGGCATCTCCTGAAAAGGAGATGTTCAATACCGAAACCGACTTCACTGAGAGTCTTGCTCAGAATGAAATCTCGCGAATTGTACACCAATTAAGTTGAGAAAACGGGGAGAAAAGACCCCATTGCCGCCGGCACGGGAAGCTCCTTGTTTCAAAGCCTTGTTCAGAGTGCTGATCCCTAATATGATGTGTATGATTCGCAAGTGAGGCTAATCTGAAGGGCACAGAATGCGTTGCGCTCCTTGGCTAAAATAAGACCCGTCCACTCCGCAGCTGCTACGGGAGGCAAAGTTTAAAGTTCATTCCCGGTACGGGGTTCCCGCGCGCGGGGTCGGCGACGCCGAGACACAGCCGCGGAGGCCGTGGCCCGTCTTTCGGGCCGTTTATTACTTTTACCGAAGGCTACGAGCATCTCGGGTTTTTCTTTCTGTTTTTTTGCAATTGGTGTGTGTACGGATAGAAAACAGCGCTCTTTGGGTTGAAATACACTCTGTGTCGCGCAACCCTCTGTAAGGCTTGAGTTTCACGCATGAATTCAGAGACAATGCTTAATAGCATGATAGCAGCAGAACTTCGTTGGGCCCCTGTGTGAAAAGGACAGGTGGGAACTTGGCTATTGGTGACAAGTCTCTACCAAGCCGTTAGGATGCAAGTCGTTGCCAACGAGTTTGCGAAATGTTCGCATTCCGTCAAAATCTATTCGTACTTCCTAGTACACGTGTGCTCAAAGCAAGGAACTCTCTGTTATATGGCTTTGACTGGCTGTGTTGCGGTATTTTTCTAGTTATTGCCTGTCGATCTACAATGCGTTGTCAAACCTCCGTTGCGTCCGAGAAGATCCATGAATGCAACCCCCGCCTTCCCCGTCAGCCCATGGGTCCCATTCACATTACAACATTGTAGCATCTTTTGCACCATTTAGCTTTTTGGCTAAGACATATTCGAAGAGACTCTTTGTGGTTCTATGAAACTTACCAAAGAATCTTTCTGCGTGTCTCGGATTGACTGCGTCTTCTTTTGGCGTTTGGAAGGCTCATAAATGGATCGAATCCCCATCTCGCGTCAATGTCTGACCTCTGTGTCACTGCGACGGCCCGTTCCTCTTGTCCTACGAGGGTAATGCAACGAATTACAGGAATAATCATCCGTTCTATCGTGCATCAATCGAGGATCAGAGTAGCTCTCATGAGTCTTGTATTGTTTCAGTAGATAGTGCGTAGAGGACTTGCCCCTCTCTGCGAGAAAGTTCGAGCAATCCACCTGATCACGGTCATACAGCGTGATGGCTCTGACAATCTGCCCATCAGAGCATCATTTAGAGGCTTATCGTGCCATAGTCATACCAGTGCCTCTGAGTTCGCTCAATCCTCGACGTCGATGGACTTCCGGTCTGAGCACGTATGTGGCCTCCCCGAGACTGTCCTTCTTAATGAGCAGGTTGTAGGACTCGTGATAGAATAGGGCAATGGCGAGATGACAAACGATGAGAAAGTCTACCGCTAGAGGAATATTGCAGACAGTGTTGATCACAGTGGACAGGACGATGGTGAAAACAATATCAACATATTATTGACGATTCGTACAGCTGAGATCATCTGCCTAGAGGTATCGAAGTTGCGAAGCAAGAAGCCGGCTGCCCACTAGAACTAGAGACCAACACGAACATCCAAACCGTACAAGTCACCATCCCCAGTCGTACAGCAGCTCTAAGACATGCTTTAGGGTTCAAGTCGTTGGCGTAGGTATGGGTGTAGTGGTCAAAATCCATGAATGCTAGAGACACCTAGTCTGCTGCCAATTGGTCTTGCAGGATGGAAAGATCTACCATCTTATATGCCGAGTGACGAAGGGGAAAGACGGGAGAAATCAGGCAACACGGCAGGCTACGACCGACCCTCTTTGCTGCATGTGCAGAAGCCCCCTACCAGCTGACTTGTCCAAAGCCTGCAAGCCGCTTCCAAAACCTGCGAATATAGAATGAAGCGTGCTGCCTCTCTGAAAAGACACGTCAGATGCACGAGTGCCCTACCTGGCTGTGAGCTCCCCGGTAGTGTCTTCCAAACGTTTCGGACTGCAATATTCGCACACAGTCCCTCCCAACACGATGTTTGTTCGAGCCTCAGAATCCCGCTACATCCTTCTTCGATGGCCTAGCTCCCCCCATCTTTCTGCTCTCTTTCCTTCCCTTTCATGTTCGTCGCCTTCTCCGTCGTTGTCCTTGAAGGCCAGGTCTGTCGTACTGTGTAAGACTCAGCAGTCACCAAAGGCCAGACGCGGTCTCTCAGCCAGTAGTCTTACCGTCCACCACGAGAGCCTATACGGAAGATTACATAGATCAAATCTGAGCGCAAAACCTGCCCTTTTGGGCCAATCTCTACCATTTAGATGCTGATTTAACTCCTCCACAAGAGAAGCATCCAATCGGTTGGTCAGGTGGACAGCAGAATTATACGGCAATACACTATTTGCGCTCGAGTTCGCAAAGTATTCTCTGTGTTATCGCCTGACCTAATCATCGAATAACTTCAAGGGACCGCATGCGTAGACACACCTGTAGCGAACTAGGACCTAGAAAAGTCTACACCGGGACTTGGCCTCTTAGTGCCGGCCTCCCACGTCTCGCGTGCTCGTCTCCGAAGCCTCCAACCCTTCATCTCCATCTCCATCTCCATCCATCCGCCACATCGCCACAAACACTTCTACCCACGTTTAAAACACCAGCGTGGGGGTAACTGTGGCGGAGCGGCGGGAACCGGCACGGCCTCGTCCCCGGGACCGTCATCCCTGGAAGAGTGATGTGGCATCTGCACACCATCCCTCCCTCCGGATATGCAGCCCTCTCGGAAAACGATGATGGGGTGGTCCCTGTTCCAAAACTTGGGCCAAGCCTTGCGTAGAGCTTTATGGAGCTTACTTGGAGCTTGGGTGATGTGACGTGCAGCTACTATGAAGCTGACCGAAGCTAGAATTTGCTTGTCTTGGTGCTTTTGCTTGAGCTCTTGGGCCCTATTCCAATTTTGGGCTCCGTTCACCGCGTGGAAGTGACAATCTCACCAAACACAAATCATGAATATTTTGAAGAATTAGAAATCAACTTTTGTCTACTCTATGAAATCCCTGAACGCCGTCCTGATGCGTGTATTATATGTATCTAATGCAGCCCGCTCTCGCCAGTCTCCGCCATGTACTTCTGGCAGTTGAGCATGATTCTGAGCTGATCACTGACTTCCTCGAGTCTACCCAAAACCTTCTTGTTTCCATCAACAAAGCTCAAAATGGAGTAAGGAATGCCGGTATCCGCGCAGAACTCGCGGACAAAGACCTGGGCCTTGCGCAGGTTGTGACGGGGCACGCGGGGGAAGAGGTGGTGGACGGCCTGGAACTGGAGTCCGCCGTGGATGAAGTCCAACCAAGCAGGGCAGTCGACGTCCATGGTAGTACGCAGCTGGCGCTGCGGGAAAGACTCGCTCTCGCCGAGGTCCGAGGTCGACATGCCCCAGTGGCTGAGGGTGATCTGGACGTGGAGCGGCATGGTGATGATGTGGGAGACGAGGACAAAGGCGACACGGATGGGCCAGGTGGGCAGCGTGCAGAGGATAAGGCGGTAGCCGAAGATGTACCAGAAGCAAGCCATGAAGGCGATCTCGGTCGGGCGAATCCACCAGGCCTTGCTGTTGCCGAGAGCAGAGGACTTGGTAGAAAGGACGTGAAGCCACGACAGGAGGTACAGGTTGAAGCGCGCGATACCCATGACAGGGTAGTAGGTGAAGCGCTGGTACTGGACGAGGAAGTCGGCGGCGGCGTCCCAGACGAAGGTGAAGTCGTAGTAGGAGGAGCGAAGGGACTTGAAGAAAGAAGGGCACGTCGCGAAGAGAGGGACGTTCTGAATATCGGGGTCGTGTTCCTGAGCGTGTTAGTGAAAGCCTTTGGCAGATTCAAGCTGGTTGACTTACAGGCTGGTTGGTGATGAGGTGGTGGACGTTGTGACTGCTCTTCCACCATCCCATAGACAGACCGCAGCAGAAGTCGGCAATGAAGAGACCAATGAGGGTGTCGAAGGAGAAGTTGTGCGTAATGGCACCGTGGCCAGCGTCGTGGGCGGTGAACATGATTTGATGCTGTGTCGTGTTAGTCCTGGTCCATCAAACTGAACATGATGACTTACCCAGAAGAGACCCAAGAAGCAAGCCGAGGTCATGTACCACTCGTAGTGGAGGAAGATGAGGAAAGACACGAACAAGGTCGTGTAGCGGGCCATCTCCTTGCCATAGTCGAGGTAAGGGCAGTCGTAGAGACCGGCGTCCTGAATGCGGTCGTGCAAGGCGCGGTACTTGGCCTGGATATCTTGCTGGACGGCAGGGTCGAGAGACGGGTATTCATCGAGATCCTTCTCGATGCCCTGCTGCATGGCCCAGTCGGTGAACTCAGCGGCGGTCTTGGGGGCCTGGCTGCGGCTAGACAGCTTGAGGCCATCGTCGGTGAAGTCTTGAAGATCGCCGTGGGCGGCGAGACGTCTCCGGATGCCGGTGTCGACCTTGTCCTGGACCTTGACGTCCTCCTCGGCAGAGCTGCAGTCGGATGTCAGGGATGTGCGGGAGGTCCCATCGGAGACTTCGCTGACGGCATCGTCTGTGGAATCCTCGTCGAGATCCGACGAGGGGCAATCGACGATGTCGGCAGGGGCATCGGAGACATCTGCGGCTGCATCTGCAGGCGTGGTGTCTTGCTTGGTGTAGACGCCGCCCCTAATTGGTGGTGTCATGTTGACCCAAGGACCCGCAGGCTTCCGGCCTATCCGGAAGGCCTTCATGGTCTTCAGTGTGGCCGCCGAATGATACCTAAAAGAAGCGATATGTCAGCACACTAATTCCACTTTACACATCAACGACGGAGTCTTGACAAGTCCGAATGCGAAATATTAATGGCCCGTTCCCATCCCTCACCCTCATCTTCGCTTTCTCCAACCTGAGGGGCCGCTGCAAAAATAAGCTTAACCAGACTTCTGGTCCATCGATGCTATTCTGCCAGCCTCCTGAACCCTTTTTCCGAATTCGGAAATGGACCAGGGGGATCCCACCCAGATCTCTTGTGGCGCATAGCGAAGCAGAGTGGTGGTGGACGGGAGCCAGAAGGAAAAGAAAAATGTCCGCGAGGTAAGTTGAGAGTCATTTACACTTTGATTTCGTCGGTCGCGTCTCTTCCCACCATGTGCAGGATAGCCAAGCGGCCGCCGGGGTGCTTCTGGAGCCAGCTGTCGAGGCGAAGCACCATCTCGTCGAGGATGACGATGACCTTGCCGTCGGCGATGAGGCCCTCAACCTCACGAGGGGTGATTATCCTGGTGTCGCGGTCCATGATGGCTTATGGTGTCTGTCTTATGCGATGCGCTCGGAATTCGGTTCGATGATCAACAAGTGTCGGCCGCAAAAAAAAGAGCGGCGGAAAGAAGTCTCGAGGGGGAAGGAGCTCGAGAGAGGCGAGGATGCGGGAGCCTGGCGATGGGCTCCGGGAGGTGTGTTGGTCGACCAGGCGAAGGAAGTCAACAAAACCTCGATCAGGAAAGAAGGCGCTCACCGAAACGTGGCGGTCGAAGAAAAAGTCGAAGTCGAATTCACTTTCCGGGTCGCAGTCGCTCGCAATCCGATGATTGGGGCGGGTGGGCTGGTGGCAGGAGCGAAAAATCGACAAAGTTCGACAGAATGAGAAGGACCGTTTGCGCCCAGATGCAAGAGTCGGTGGCAGGAGCTGAGCTATTTTCTACTACCGGATCGCTCTCGACAGAAGCTTGGTGCTTGCTTGACTGGATGGACCTGGAAAAAGGCTGAAGAGTCAAGACCGGTCGAGCTTCAGATGATCGAATCCCTGTTTGGCCACCTTCACAATGGCAAAAGAGAAGTGTTGGAGGAGAGTCGCGCCATCATCAGACGAGAGAGAGACGACACAATTCCGGGCGGATGGGGGTAGGATAAAGGCCAACGACGAGCAGGCAAGGCCAGGTACGGGAAGGCAACAGGCGAGGCAGTACCTTCGCATGGGATAGGACAGGACAGGACAGGACAGCATGGGGACGGGGATGGAGATGGGGATGGGTATGGGGCTGGGATAGGGAGACCCGACGGCGACCAAGACTCGTCGTACCCCGTACGAGTGACGACCGTGGTGGTGTGGATCACTTTTCTTGTCGTCCATCCCGCGCTGCACACCCCAAGTCCAGGAAAAATAAAAAAGACTGGGAACTGGGAACTGGGAACATGGTGGTGCTGGTGAATGGCAAATGCAATGGGGGAATTGAGAATGACTGGGGACCGGGAAGGAACAAGACGAGAACAGGAGTCAGGCACACTGCAAGCTCGCGGGCACCACACCGCACCGCACCGCGGGCCAAAAAGAACAGAAAACAGCTTGTTCCCAGCAAGGCAGGTCGGAATCGAAACAGTGTGCGTGGTGGGTTCAAGGTTCCACGTTGCCGTTGCGAGATGCGAGAGAGAGAGAGAGAGAGAGAGAGAGAGGGACAGAGAGAGATTGAGTGCGGGCATTCCATCCATCAATCTGGGCCCCCAAACCAAACGGGAAATGGGAAAATCCCCTCGTCTCCTGCTCACCTACCATTCACCAGGCCGCGCCGTACTCCGCCAAGCGCAGAATGACAAGCAAGCAGCTAACGGCGACCCGCGGCACACTCTCACACTCTCACACACCCCTCTTTTCTTTCCCAATCTTGTTTCCCCCTGCTCCAATCCAGTAATTTGGCCGCTGGTGCTTTCGCTAGCCCCGGGGCGCAGCGTATTGTCTTTCACTGTGCATTTGTGCAGCTTCGCGTCTGTCTTGGGAAGCTTAGGGGGGATAGGATGGGGAAAACGGGGAACCGAGGACACACAGCAGACCCGACTCGCAAAGAAGTTGCGGCCAAGGACAGCAGCCGGGACGCTGGAGCCGTGGGCCGGTAGCAGCTTATCTGATTGACCGAGGGCCTTGACAGGACCCTGAAAGGCTGAAACGATGAATTTCGGGGTGCTGTTGAATCATGCGGTGCGCGTATTGGACCATACGCGGGTGAACCGTGATTCGGGGCCCCCATCCAATTCTCCAGACTTCTTTTTATGGTACCTTTATCGAGGCACCAGTACCCGTACCTATACCCGTACCGTACACAGAGAAATCTCAGTGCGAACTCACACACGCTGAAAAAGTTGGCAGAGTCAAGAACACGCGTCAGAAGCGAGAAAAGATGGAGAACGAGTGGGACGGGACCCAGGACCCTTGAAACTCAATTCCGTGCACGGCTCTGGACGTGGCAACTGTGAGCGCCAGCGTCGCCTGTGGTCCAAAGGCAGAGGTGCTCAGATGCTGCAACGCAGGCGGTGGGAGAATGTTTCTCGAAAAAGGGCACACGCCGGCCTAGTCTTTCTTTGGCTTGGCCTTGGCTGGCTGGGCTGGGAGGGGTGTGCGCCTCTTCGAGACTTGTCTTGGACTGGAACTTGGGACCAACGGCCGACGGCTGGGCAGTTGGAACAGTTGGAAGTTTGCCGAAGTTGGAGAAGGCTGGACGGAAATACGCGCCTGATTGGAGAAAAAGGAGGGTGGGCATGAAATTTCGACTCGAGTTTCGCCTGCTGATTCCTTGTTTCCAACTCGTTTTTCGGCTCTTCTTTTCGTTCTCATTCTCCTTTCCCGAGCCTTCAACAAACTGGCGGGTAGAAAGCGAGCAGGAAAAAGGTTCGTTTGGCGAGCCGAGCTGCTGGAGCAAATTGGCCCGAGAGAAATGGCGCTTGTCAAGCACAAGAGCGGAGGCCGTTTCCCATCAACGACAATGACGACCAGGGGGGTCGATCCAGGCTCTTGGCCACGGAAATTCTCCTTGGCGGCACCCGCTGCGCCTCAGAGCGAACCCATAGAAACCTTGCAACCAAGTGAGGAGATGCGACAAGGATGGTGGCTTCTTCCGTTGGGGTTTTGGTCAAAAGGCCGCCTCCAGGCTCGTTGCCCACTGCAATAGAGAACCTGTCAGTCTGCTAGCGAGCGCCAGTGGCACAGATAGTGGCTTTCTTCCCGACGGCTGACGATTTGGACTGGCTGAAGGAGGCGGGAAGCGTCATGGATGTTGGAGAATGCTTGGCGTCCGCCCCCAAGCCGGTGACGGGCCCAGACGCACCAAACATGCTCCCTAGCGAACGGACGTCCCATCTCATCTGATGTTTCTGGCGCCGTGCATCACGATTTTCCAAATAGCGCGTTTCTTCGGCAGGTGCCTTGGAACCTGGAAGGCCAGCAGCAGTCAGCCCGTGGTCAATGTTCTGCAGATGATGTTCGAAGGCATACAGAAAAGCAGGAGAAGTGTTCAGCTCACCTCAGCTGGCAGCCCCAACCGACGGCAGCAGCACAGCAGTAGCGAACGCCACAGAGACGAATCAGAACCCCCGACAATAGTGAACGGCTGATATGCTTGTCAATCTTGAACACCCCACTTAACAGCCACGACTAAGGCGAGATCCATTGCCAGTGTTCACAGTACGTACTGAGGCGTCGCATTCGCAGCGTACGTAATATCCCGTATCCATATTGGAGTAGCTCCAATCGGTCCAATGATGGCTGTTTGTGTGCGTGGGCAGTGGAAAGTGATAGGCAAGGGGAAACCCCAAGAATAGTGTAGGTGAGCGCCGAAGGTGAATCGAAAAAGTGGTTCGGCACCACTTGCGAGCACCGTCTGCCCTCTCTGGGCGGAGGGGCGAAAAGGGGGTTGGTGGGAATTGGATTGCGATGCCACAATGCGAAAAGAAAGATGAGGAGAATCTTGGTTGAGATGGGCAGAGGGTGTGATTGCATGCGCATCAATGACCAAATGGCTCACTCCTATTCCTTGGAGCGTGTTGGAGATGGATTCATGGAACAACGAAAAGTGGAGGACCTGCGCAGGAACACCACCACGCGAAGTCGATCCGAATGGGCGAGATGCAGCGCCTGTCGTCAGGTCGTGGTTCTTTGGATGCGCGCATCCAATACGCGTGAAGCTGGGCGAGGAGTCGAGAGGAACGAATACGTCGTTTGTGGAGCTTGCAGAAAGGGGTATGGCGGCTTTCCCTTTCCCTTGGAGACTTTTTGGAGACGGCTTCGGTTCGCCTCTGGGCCTGTGGCATCATTGGTGCCGTCGGTGATGTCGAAGTGAGGGGCAGCTCGTCTCGTCGATGGTCCTGCGCCATTCGGACGGGTGGGGGGAGGAAGTTGAGAAGCGGAGGGGGTTTGCTAGCGCAGTCGCAGTCGCAGTCGCAGTCGTACCTCGTACGCTAGGCACTTGGTAGCGTGTCCCTTTCCAAGCTTGTCCCAAGCTTCTTGCAGTCTTGCAGAGGTGAATGGCCCGGTCGCACCTTCCCCCAGGGGGATTTTGCTGGGTCTGGGCCCGTCGTCGACCCGCGTTGGACCCAGGGCGATTGTGATTCGACACAGCAGGCACGCAGATCACCGACCGTTGCAAAGCACGTGTCGGCTTTCATCCCGACCCAAGACGAGAAGCTCGGATCAGCTCGGAAAATCTCGAACCTGCCTCGGATGAATCCACTACTTCCTCGTTGAACTTTGAAGAAGTGGAATCGAGGTCAGAGCAGGTGCCGCCCACGGGTCCTAAGTCCCCGGAAGGTTCCCCCGTCCCCGACGGACCTGCCTCGCCTGCTTCCCGTCACTGTTCTCTCTCATCTGGAAGGCACGGGTTGCTCCTCCTTCCAGATCTTCCAGAAACCCACCCGCTAGCGCTTCGCAGACCGCTGACTAAGGTTTCATCCTGTTTCGGTCGCCACTGCCATCCGCTTGTGACGGCTTCCATCACGAAATTCGCCCCTCTTTGGCAAGAAGAAGCGCAAAATCACGACATTGATCCGTTCCAGACCACCTTTTTCTCAATTCTTGACTTGCCAAGCAGTGAAAAAACTCTTCAGCGACCTTCAAAGACAGCAAATGTCGTGAAACCAAAGCTGACTCGACGCAGAAACATCGGCATTGCTCCGGGTCACGTGGAGACATGTCATCGCAACCGTATTGGACGAAGAGGCGAAGCGCCGCCTCTGCCAAGACAAGGCTGCAGACGCACTTTGGGCAGAGTTCAAATCCAACGGGAAACCGTTATGCCTCATGAGCCAACGAGCTGCTATCTTTGCTATTATCTTTGCTGTTGTCGTTGCTATCATCGTCTTCATCGTCGTCGTCCACCGTCGTCGTCCGCTATCGTCGTCAACCATCATCGTCGACTATCATTATGATCATCAAAGTCATCAAGTACATGGAAAATACAGCCACCCAGACGCAGGAAATTTAGGCGGTCTCTTTTTTGAATTACAAGCATCGTACAACCCAGTTGCACACGCGCACACGCCCGCACACAGACAAAGTCGGACAGTCGGAGCGAGCTTTACGCGGGAACTTCAGCAAACTTCGGGGGTGCATTGCCACTTTCGGTCGAAATTAGTGCCAGACCATCGGAACCGGGCTTTTGACAGTGAGCCGCATCGGTCCGACACCACCGCCGCGCACGGGAAGAACAAGAAGCCCGCCAACCATTCGCTACGAGTGACGAGGTCGGCGGAACCACGACTGCGTATCAGTACGAACCGCTCTTGTCACCGGACTCCATCCGGCTGCTGGTCCTCCGACCCTCCGATTCCCACGATGCCAAACTCAAGGGATCCCTACTCCATTTCACACTGGCAGAAGTCGACGAAGACTTGATCGACAAACACACAGCCCTGTCTTACGCAGGGGGCAGTGACGTAAGGCCATGCCTGATGTTCCTTGATGGCGGGAAGTTCGCCATTACGCAGTCTCTACATGATGCCCTGCGCAATATGCGCGACCTCGCGCGGGCCCGGAGAGTTTGGGCTGAGGCCCTTTGCATCAATGAGACGGACGTTGCCGAGCGCAATGATCAAGTTAAACTCATGGACAAAGTAATGGAATGGCATCTAGTACCGTCATCTACCTCGGGCGTCCTACCGAAGATGCGGCTAAATTTGTCGCTGCCGCGAGAAGAGTCAACGAGGATGACGTTCCCGAGTCAGATATTTGGGACACTAAGGAGGCACGTGCCGTAGAATACCATCACAAGCAGGCGGAGGTAAACCTTCTCCAAGTCGCTTGTCGTGATCTTTTATCCCGACCGTGGTTCAAACGCGTCTGGGTGCTCCAGGAACTAGTTCTTTCTACAGATCCCTGGATACAGTGCGGTCGTCAACGAGTCCGTTGGGACGAATTTTGCCATCTTTTACGCCATAAACTGGCAGCTCGGTCTGACGAAGATAAGGCATTGTTACGAGTTCTCGACCATATGAACGGAATTCGCTGTACCTCAGACAATTCAGAATGTGCTCTCTGGCAGGTCGTTCAGAGGCGCCGAGGGTTCGGTGTCACCGATCCACGGGATTATGTATGCGAATCTTAGCATCATCAATGACCTGGGATTGGTCAGCAAACACGTCAGTGTTGATTATGGGGACTCCATACAGAATATATTCTCTAAGATGGCTACATACAGCGTTAGCGCATGCGGCTTCTCAAGATTATCAACACAAGTTAACGATATGCATCCCGAGGAGCGTCTGGACGGCCTGCCATCTTGGTTTCCAGACTGGCGATACCCGGATCCCCTCTTAGACCCCATATACAGCGCCTGTCCGGTCACTCCGTCAATTGAGTGTGAAAAATACCGCTATGTTCTGAGGATTGGCAGTGCACCACCAATATTGGCGTATACAGGTTACAAGATTGATTCTATCGACAGCGTTAGCGCCGTCGTCCCGTTCAACAGCGATGTTGGTGAAGCTTTATTAGCTTCGGAAGTATGTTGAGTGCGCGCCAAACCAGAAAGTCGACTTGAGTTTTTAACCTCTACAGAAGCCATTGTATTCAGAATCAATCACGGCTATGAAGGCAGCGACGTCATGCAGAAGCGAGAGAAACGGGGCTACTGGCATGTGTACGATTCAAGGGAGGGCTCTGACCGCCTGCGAGAGGAACTGATGAATCGATGGTGGAGTCGATTCGTCGACGCGTTGGATCAGCAATTGAAAGAGGAGTCTTCCGGGGGCACGAGCTTCGTAGCCACATATTGTCAATGGATATCCGAAAGGCTGTACGCCGTCACTGCTCAGGCAGGCACCACTTCGGACGATTGGTGGGAGTACTTTCGGGTCAGACACAGTATTCCGCAACCTCTCACTAGCTACCTCAGATACGACGCTGAAGAGAGTCTTACCAAGAGACGTGTTGCTTTTACCAGTTCGGAAAGATGTGGACTGGTTCTGAAGCAAGCGCGGAAAGGAGACGCGATTATCTTCAATGGGACTGTCGCACAACCGCTCATTGTTCGGTCAAAGGAGTTGACAAAGTCTCAAGTGGTCAGCACCATGCTGATCCTAGCTCTACGATGCCAGATACCGCAGGAAACGACGCCTCTTGTAAACGAAGGTGAAGCGGGAGATTGGCCGTCTTTTCTGGCACGAGAAACGGACTGCGTCGAGCACTATTCGGTGATTGGACAGGGTTGTTTTGCAGGTTGCCTGATCTAAGCAATCGGCTCACAAGGGAGCAAATGCGTGTGTTTGTGCTGCATTACATACTCGATGCGTCAAGAGAAACGCGCATTGGCGAGGAGATAAAAGTCTCACTGAGCAACTATCGCGTCCCTAGGAGTTTCATGAAGGCGTCTCGCTGCACAGAGCTTGAACAGTCTTAAGATATTGCATGATCTACATTCTTTAACCCAAGCCATATAAGTCGCCTCACCCAACAACTCGCCTTACTACACCTACTTTCAATTTAGTAAAACATTTTAGGTCAGTCTAAAGTGAGTAGAGTGAGTAAGAAATAGTTCAATAAGCAAATAACTTAAGTGGCAAGTCTGCTAGGATTCTCTAATCACCGAGTTTCTGCCGGATGTCTTTTCGAGAATCCCGGCGGCCACTGCTCGTAGTCCAGGTCCATAAGCGTGATTCCGTCTTCTGGCTGGTAACCCTCCGGCGCCCTTCTCCACTCCTCGGGGATAGAGATGTACGTCTCGACATAGCTTGCGTTACACGACATGCCATTGTAAACAGAATCCAGCTCGCCTTTGTTCGTTCCAATCCCAGGGGGCCGCGAGGGCAACTCTGTGTCAAAAAAGTATACGTGTTGTGGTAACTCTTGCACTAGCGGGTCGAGCCGTGGCACACCTCGAGTCATATCAAGCCCTAGTTCCCCCGCCTTACGCTCTAGAGCTTCACGATAATACACATTATAGCTTCGCCTGGCCTCATTCAGGAGGCTGAAACTCGGCTCGACGGGCTCGCCACCGTCGTCCCCGGCAATAAGGCTATCGAATAGCGTCTGATTGTCCGAGAAGATGGCAGCACGAGCAACACTGGGCCGCATTGGGGGGATGAGGCGTGCGAGAGCCTCATACGTCGAGGAAGCAGCGACGGCAGGATACCAGATCAGTCGGGGCCAGGCTCCGTTTGGAGACAGGATGTAAGACAGATCGTTGTTCATGATTCCTCGCGCCGATATGGCCTTGCGGATGGGCGATTCATCGCCCTCGGGTAGTGGCTGGCTTTTCCACCATTGGGCAAAAAGCGTATTATGATCTGCAGAAAATGTCAGAAGCTGCGAAAGGCCTCCTCTCGCAAGGGTTGGTCATACATATTCCGCGGACAATACATCCAATCTCGTGGTCAAGGAGTCGCGGTCGTCGCAGTCGATGGTACCTATCGATGTCGCCGTTGTATGCTGCCATGAGAATGAGCAAGTCTTTATGGCAGGTGGTCAGGTCGACTGGGAGCGGCTGGCAGAGAATCTTCAGTGCCTCTTCATCAGAATTCGGGACTACTGGGGTAATTGAACCCGGAAGTCCACCATTCCCGTCGAGATCGATGTTCATATCCTCGGTGATGTTGAAGAGAGTCTGTATGAAGCCGAGCGAAGGGCTGAGGCCCCAGGGATCCAACTCGTCGTCCCCAGGCTCGGAATCCCCTTCTTCGTCATCCATGCGACCAACTGGCGGTCCAAACGCCTGGGTCTCCAGCAGATACGGCCGGATTGCGGTATCGCCGTTCAAAAAAGCGGGCTTCGGTGTTGTGGTGTTAATCGCGCGGTTGTAATCGTCAAAGACTTTGTACCGACAGGGCGCCTCCATGATCATATTGAAGATGGCATGGTTGCCGTTCTCGCGGGCTTCCTCCGCGATAGAAACCTCGGGCAGGATTTGAACGGAAAGCTCATTGTAGAGCTCTGTGTGTCCGGCGACAGCACACGCGCGCGCGGCCTGGTAGGCCATGGCGGGAAAGCACCGGACGAGCTCTCTGAGGGTGTCTTCCGAGGGAAGGTCAGGAAACCATATGCAGTAGGGCATATCTTCGGGTTGATCGGGGTCCATGTCTGGGATTCGATTGCTCATGATGGCTCTCGCGTTTAGGGCACGAGTAAAGATTGGTAGCGATCCGCGGAGGACGGCGGCTGGGCCGAAACAGAAGTCCGCATGGAACCTAATGCCGCGGACGACGCAGAGACGCGTGAGCTCTCGGCCGAGATCATGCGGGAGTCGTTTGCCCTCGAATGCTGCCACAGCATCCGCGTGGATGTATCTGCGAGACCGCAAGCGCTGCTCTATGTCGCCTGTAGCCGCTTGCTCTGCTGCCCGGACTGGCAGATCAGCCATTGTGGTTTGCGTCTGAATGGGGGAAAAACAAACGGAAAAAAAGAAGAAAAAAAAGTAGCAACCCGATGGCGCCTGTGTTGTCAAGTTGTGTTATAGGTGTTATAGGGAGCTGAGAGGGGGAAGGGCGTACGATGAAAGAGGGGTGGTGGTGGTGTTGGGGATGATAATTATGCCCCCACCTTCCCTATTGGGACCCCTTTGAGAAGCCAAGGTACAATAGCTTAGACTAAGGTACAGAGTTGGTAGCGTTGCCTGTCCGTCCTTGCCCCTGGACGTGGATCACGGCTAGAGGAAGACATTGAGCCGGCCAGTTCCTCCGCACTTCTGGCCCGAATTACCGCCACAGGCCATGTTGCAGTCTCTCTCTGCGGCGACTACGGATCCTGCAGCCCTCTGGGCGCCGCAGAAGCATTCGCGATCGAATTGCACACCGAACCTGGAGAAACCCCTGTCGATGCAGAATTTCGCGCAGTTTTCAACCGTCGTGCCGTCGTTGGCCAGAACGGCCATTTGGCGACAAAGAAGATAGGGTTGGCACTCAATGATGTTACAAGGTTGGTAAGAACTTGCTAATTACTTACCTCCGTCTAGGGCTCTTCCGCCCGTCGAGAGCTCCGTGAAGCAGCCTTCGTACCTGAACTCCATCGGCTGCCACTCCAGCTGCCTGTTGTTAAAGCTCAGTCTGTTGGATCCATCGCACGTCTGGCCCGAGTTGCCGGCGCACGGCATATTGCACTCGGCTTCGGCAGAAAGGAGCGAGACAGTTCCAAGCACTAAGTGCCACAATCATGAAGGAGATCATAAAGACAGGGTCCTACCTCGCCGACCAACACAATATCGGAGTCAGTGAATCAGAACTCCCTGCACAGGAGGGTGACTGCGTCTACCACTGCTCGGTGGTTGGGCAAGGTTTTGTTGACATCCCCCGGATCCCCCTATCGGTCAGCTTGTCAAAGACTAGCTGCATGTGTTGGCGCTCCATTGAAATGTCTCAGACAGGACGAAATGAACCAGGAAGCCGGAGAAGAGACAGCTCTCAATGCAGCAACTGCACGTATGACGACTTTGTTGCGGCGTCTGACTTTATGTTCAATCGATCATCATTGAGGCTACCACATGTGATTCATCTAAGTTGACATTAGTTTATTCTTTGAGTTTTGCCAGCCGGGCGGTGTACTCTATAACTCCACCGTACCCAATACTTCTATAAGGATGACGGTTGTAGAGAAAAGGATAGGGGTAGTGATAATAATGATGATGGATTACGACGAAAGACGACGATGATGGACGATGATAGATGATGATGACGAAGGACGACGATGATGGAAGACGATGATAGACACTGCCCGGATAGCCAACCGGCACTGTCCGGCTAGCAAAATTCTCTTACATCTCTAGAATGAGACCAACTGGGCTTTGCATGGCTGTCACATTCGATCCCCCTCCCACCTCGGAGCGTTCAATATCAACGCCATCAGCGACCCAGACAGCAGCGCCGTGACAGGCACAGTAATAAACCACCCAAAATAAATCCACGCCACCAACCTCGGGTTAATACACCTCCAGTCCCCATTCGCGAGCCCAACACCCACCGTCGCGCCCGCGACACACTGCGTCGTCGACACCGGCAACGCCAGCCGCGTTGCCATCAGCACCGTAATCGCGCTCGCCAGCTCCATCACGAACCCGCGGCTCGGCGAGATCAGCGTCAGCCTGTGCCCGAGGTTGCGCATTACATGGTACCCGTACGTCAGCAGCCCCAATACGATCGCGCCGCCGCCGAAACACAGAATCCACAGTGGCACGCCGACCGCCGTTTCCACTCTCCCCGAGCGCCAGATGTCGTAGGCTGTGGCAAAGGGCCCGATGGAGTTGGCCACGTCGTTGGCGCCGTGGATGAAGGACGCTGTAGAGGCCGTGAGGATCTGCAGCGCGCTGTACATGTACTCTGCGCGGTTGTCGTAGTGCGGAGCTCGCGCGTGCATGTCCTCGATGTCCCAGCTGAGGAGGGCATTGCGCTTTTGCAGGCTGACGACGTCCTTTTCGAGGCCGCGGAGGACGAGGCGGTTGATGCGCCAGAGGAGGACTGGCAGGCTGTTCCACGGCCCGGCGGGGCGCGGGGGAATGATGTCTTCTGAGGAGCGGCGGGAGGTGACTGTTTCTGCGGAAGAAGGAGTTTGCGGGAGGGCGAGCGCCGGGGAGGGGAGAAGGACGGCTGGCTCGTCTTTAAAGAGATCGGAGGGCGTCTGGCTTGTCTGGATCGATTCGAGGAGGGTCTCGGAGGCGCGGACGTAGGCGAGCTCGTCGACGGTGAGGTGGCCGCGGTAGTAATCTTTGATGTTGATCTTGTTGACGCCCGGCGGGGGCGGAGGGGGTGGTGGGCGGTTGAGGAGCCAGGGACCTTTCCATATCATTGTCCACTCGAGCTGCCAGTCCTCGTTGACGATCTTGCGCCAGAGGTAGGGGAGGATGAAGAATGCCTGGAGAGAGGTGGCGCCGGTTGCGACGGAGAAGACGGCGATGAGGATCTGGGTGGGGGTGAGTTCGACCTCGGTCTGGACCCCTTTCCACGCCATGAGCACTGGCAATCGTGTTAGTGACGGTTGAGCTCACATAGGCAAGGGGTTTCGATTACTCGTCAACGCTCCAAAGGTCAGGAACGTATAGAACGGGATGGAGTAAAACGCCTTCCTCACCGCGTTCGTCTTCGTCAGGACGAACTTCTTCGTCACAAGAAAGAGCCCCGCGCCCAGCACGCCCGATAACCCTGGCGCGACGATCCACGCCGCAAAGACCTGCGACACGCCGTCCCAGCCCCACGAGATCTGGCCGATGCCGACGGACGCCGTCGCAGCGCCGACGATGCCGCCGATGATGGAGTGCGTCGTCGAGATGGGCAGGCCGTTGCGGGTTGCGATGCTGAGGAACACGGAAGACCCGAAGATGGCGCACATCATGACGAGCAGCAGCACGCTCGGGCGGTCGTCGTAGAGGTGCGGGTCGATGATGCGGTTGCGGATCGTGTCGGCGACGCGGGAGCCGATGGAGACGGAGCCCCCGAACTCGGCGAAGGTGGCGATGACCATGGCCTGCTTCATGGTCAGGGAGCGGGAGGAGACGGAGGTCGCGAAGGAGTTGGCGACGTCGTTTGCGCCTGGGCTAAGTCAGTGGATGCTGGTCCGGGGTTGGGTTGACTGCCTTTGCCGGGGGTTTCCACGACGGGAGGTTCTTACCAATGTTCCAGGCATCGAGAAAGGAAAATATGGTGGCTATCGCAAAGATGTAGTCATATTGGTGGAGGACTGCCGCCATGACGGCTCGCTCGGCGTACGGTGGCACGGAGGTGCGGTGTTGGGAAGTGGAAGATGCGCGTCTCGGCTCCGGGTATGTTCGGCGGGGCCAGTCCGGCGGGACACGGCTCGGCCGCGTTAATGGGGACTCATGTTACGAGTCAGGCCTTCAAAGCATTCTCTTTCTAGTAGTTCTGTTTTGATGCAACACGGCGGCTCGCGATGAGGAACGAGCACGATGGATGATCCGCGTTGGGTATTGAGAGGGTGGATGCTGCGAGCGTCCGGGGGCTAGGGGACGGTTATATGAATCGCGCATTCCGGCCTGCCGTAAGCCGAAAGCTCCAAAATAGGGCGAGCCTTCCGCATGGGATTGGCAACGATGTGGTATCAGGGATCTTGGTGTGCCTGGATGGGCTGCGTGGGCGAGATGACAGGCGCATGCTTCTGGGCTGCCTCGTCCGCCCGGCTGGCCTCGCGTTAGTGACATTGATATCTCCAGACCCCAGCTAGCTGCGACAGCTGGGAGACTAAGACACGAGGCGGGGAGGTGGTCGATGACAGGCTAGATAAGCTGTCTTGGAAGCTCCATATTGCTGACCGACGGGGGCGGAGCTGGCGGACGCGAAAGGGCGAAACACCGCACCCTTTGGGCGCTCGGTATGTCGTTTCCACTCGGGAGGCTCGGTCGCTATGCAAAGATGATGGCATGATCAACGCCTGCAGAAATGCGGCAGTGGCTGAAGGAGCAGCTCTGCGAGAATCATTGTGACACGAAAGATGTGCGAGAGCTGGAGAGCTTGGCGGACGTTGAAAAAAGGAGCCAATCGATTGCTGGGATTCGAGCACGCTTCTCAACGCTGCGAGTTCGCCAAGACCCACAACCCACGCGGGCGCCGGGATGGAGGGTGACATGGGTTGTTCCTGTTTGGGGGTGCTGTTGGTGTTCTCCTGTACCAGCGACGCGCGGTGCTATTCTGCGTGGGCCTTGCGGATCATCGACTCTTCCGCAGTGTACATCCTCGGTGCTGGGCCTTATTTCATGGTTCTTTGACTATACATAGCCAGGAGTGTCTTAGCACGAACGACTGCCAGAATCGTGCTGTTGAGATCCGGCAGAGCTCGGATTTATGGGTGGATAGCCTGTGTACTAAGGCTATCGTAAAGATCGTGACTCCTATTGGCGGGGTTGCCACATTGGCCAAAGACAACATCAATGGATTGTTGTCTTCCATTCTGGCCTGGCTGGAGGGTTCCAAAGATGTCACTGGTCGACGTGATTTCGAGGGGTTTCAGCTTTTCACCCTCAATAGACTCCGCAACCAGAATGTGCCTGAGACATGCAAGACAGCGTTAAGCGCAAAGGTCCTGTGCGTCTTTTGGGTGAGCCTGTGTGAAGAGCCGGGATACAGAGGTACTCTCGGCAACAACGTTGACTGACTCGGTTTGTGACTCGGGTTGCGGAAAGTCACTGCAAAGCTGGTTCGACCCCGGCAATGCTGGATGTCAGGGCTACAAGATTTTTGGGGGACCATTGTACTGCTTGTCGCCGCTAACCCATCCCTTGGGAGCTAGTATTCGGAGTGCACGAGCAGTTTGGTGTCTGGGAACGCGTACTGCTCCGGGCCAACATATGACTGGGAGCATACGGAGGAGCTCTGAACATGGAGTGCCACGCGATGTAGTCCCATTCACATTATTGCACTAGGATAATACTACCAGTCAACGCCTGGAATACCCCAAAAATTCAGAGCCCCGTCGGTCTCGGACCACGGGTCTTCAGCCCATCCGCTTTCCTCGTAGATAAAATCCGGATCCTCTATCTCGAACCACATCCCCCAGAATTCATATATTCCCGCACGACACCATAGTCTACCGCGCTTCGGCCATCCACGGTCAGCCCATTGCTCTCCAGTGACGAGTTTGATCCAACGCTGGTTCCTAGGCGGATCCATGTCGGCAGTAACAGTTTCCCGATCCTCAGGCATGGCCAGAATCGCATCGATACTCTGCTGGTCAAGCATCAAGCAGAATCTAAAACGGGCATTAGGAACATCGCGTTTGTCGGTAGAGTTGAGATGTTCCTTGACCCAGTCATCGAACCGTCTTCCAACCTCCTCCACATCTGCTCCAGCGAGTCCCGGGTCCTCTATGATGTCGCTGTAATACCGACTTGAAAGATCCTGGTTAGGCAGAGGGTCTTGGGGCTCTCGGCCTCGGCTACGAGCGAGGTCATGATAGGCCCAGTGTTTGGCGTAGTTGTTGAGTCGCTCAACGGCCTTCGTGAATGCCTCGTCAGACTCGTAAGCGGTGCGAAAGATGGTAAATCCCCAGCAATAGGGATAGTCATGGCTTCCATCGTAGTCGGCCATTTGAAGTAGATGTTGCCTTGTGCTCCGATTCGTTTCCGGATCGTTAACGAAACGAGGCTTTGGGTTGGCTATTGCCATATCGATGGGCTGGAAGTTCGCCATCGCTTGCTTCCAGTATGCGGGAATTACTGTATGAAGCGCCAAGACGGCGAGAGGGGAAGGTCTGTCGAAGCAAGAGAAACCAACGTTTTTTTATTCTCTTCAGGTGCCTGCATCCATAGGTTGCTGACTAGCCCGCCCGGGTCGGGATTTAGAGTGGGGCCGGAACCATGGTCGACACATTGTTGAAGTTGTCTGAAGAGCACGATTGAATCTAATATCAGAAGAGCTCTAGCATTAAAAATCAATAACTGTTATTCATCTCTCGTTGATTACCCGACCTATCACGCTATGCATATTCTTTTACCACTCAAATTCCGATGACTAAACTTTTGCCAGCCCCCACCCTCCTTTCGCAATACGACAAGCAATGAGGAACGATGTTCCTAAGCACAAGCAGAGACCTCCGAATATGAAAGCGTACGTGTAATCTCCCCCGCCGATCTTGATCAACGCGCCGGCGAGAGGGGGGCCGGTTAGGTTGGCAAAACTGACGATGGAGTACACCATGCCCATCCGTGTGCCTGCCTTGCGAAGGTCGGTTGTAAGAGACGATAAGGCGGCTGGAAATAGACCTTGTACCGTGGCTCCGAAGATGCCTTTAAGTCGGAAACACGTTAGCGATGTTTGTATCTTAAACTCGATAACAGCGTGGGGGGCAGGTGTCCAAGGCAGCTCAACATTGACGTACCATATATCACAGCCCAGGCGTATAAACCAGCAGCACTCTTGATTGCCATCCAAGAAAATAGAAGGATAGTGCAAACTGCGGCAGCGGGTGTGACAACGTTGAGAGGTCCCAGGAACAGATCTGCGAGAAAGCCGGGTATGACGCGGCCAATGGCTCCAACTCCGTTCATTATCATCAGAATATCGATCGAGGTATCATAGGAGAACGACAACTTGTCGCGACTAAAGGGACCAATGCTACTTCATGTCAGTGTCTGATGTTTGAATGGGCTTTTACTGTTGTGACTGGACTTACTAGTAAAAGGCAAAGTAGACACCCCAGAAGTTCTAAAAGCGGTCAGCATTTTCTGCACAAGTTTGGAGTTGTTCAAGACATACAAAGAACATGCCAATCGTGAACAAGAGATATGGCTTCTCCTTGAAAGCCGAAAATTCGACAAGCGAGCCGGCACGTCTCGGTCGAAGCCGAGACCTCATAAAGATGTTGGCAACCAGCAAAGTCACGAGCTGCACCAACGCCATCACCCGCATCGTCCACCCGAAACCAATCTTGGGCAAGAGCTGGCGCGCCATGACCGGATATATCATGCCTCCCGTAGCCGAGCCGCTGATGGCAATCCCAATAGCCAGGTTCCGCCGGCGCTTGAAGTACGTCGACAAAACAGCCATGACCGGGCAAAACAGCCCGCCCATGCCGAGTCCGATGCAGAGCCCCTGGGATAGGAACAGCTGCCAGTATTCCGTTGCGAAGGACGCTGTCAAGCTGCCCAGAACTACGAGCGCCGAGCCGATGCCGAAGACGGTGCGAAAGTATCCCGCGTCCGTGAGCCGTCCGGTGAAGACGCCCACGACGAAGAGGAAGAAGACTTGCATCGAGCCTATCCAGCTGATGTCTGACGCTGGCCGGGAGAGGTATTCGCGGTAGAAGGTCTGGAAGATGCCGAAGGAGTTGATGGTGCCCCATGTATTCACGACGACGAGGTGTGCCATGAGGGCCTGTGTCCAGGCTTGCAGACCGCCGTCTGGGGGTGGTTCGTCGGCGTCGGCGGGGGAGGTCTTGGAGGTCTCTTTCGTTGGAGCATTTTGTTCGATGTCTTCGTCGGATGTATCGAATATTACGGATGTTGAAGGTGATGGGTGAGAGCTGGAGGTGTTGTCGGGTTGGTGTTTGTCTTTGGAGTATTGCCCTGCTCGGGGCTGCGTGGTGTCGTCCATGATGACGGGGACAGTAGTGCAAACGGCACAGAGAACTCAACAAAGGGGTATCGTCAAAGCAAAGCGTCTTCAGTTGTTAATTAACATGCAAACCAAGAGAACAGGCATTATCTCAAGCTAGATATTAGTTTATATTCTCAGCAGCCGCCGAGGGCACACAGACGGCCAACATCCCATTCCCAGCGTTGCTATCATCGTGGCACTTACACCTCCCATGTCTGCCGCCGCAAGCCGAAGCGCTCAGCCCAAGCGACCCGATAACTTTTCGAGAATATCAAAAGGAACACTCTTAAGGTCCCGTACTCTGACTCAGGATGCCCAAGTTTTCCGGACGAGGGGTTTCCCGCACCAATTCCCTTCCACTGCGGGTTTCCCGGCAGTTCCCCGGTGAGTTTTCCGGTAACCGGCGAACTTTCCCGCGGGAAAGATAGCGAACAGGGGCACGAGTTGCACTCAACGCCGTCAGAGCTTCGGAAAGCGACGCAAATTTTGTCGTCGGCGGAGATATCGTTGCTTCAGATTTCCACCTAGGGAAGTTAGTCGCTCGGTTTACGTCGGCGTGGGGACTGGTGTCCAAATCTCAGTCTGTCTCCTGACTTGACAGAACATTTTGGGCCTGCTTTCGGGTGTAAGTGGCCGACAGCTGGTTTCGAACCCTTAAATAAGAAGGTGAAATTGTATTGCTCCGAGTACTTTTCATAACCCCTGGCAAATGTGTGCCAAAAGCTTTACTTGTCGTCTCAAATCCCAAGACCTTACATGGCAAGAAGCATTTCGATAAGTGCTAATTAAGGTAAGGCTATTCAGTATATCTACGGGCACCAAGAATCGTTGCTAAGTTTAAGTACCAGGGACGGATAGAGGCCATGCAAAACACAGACAGACACCCACATCATCTATGCTACGTTAGAATGATGAAGGCTGGTCAACTTCTAGCGTAGAAAAGTACTCCAATATCTCCATCGCCTTCTGACTTTCATCACGATCTCGGGCCGGGTACGCCTCCATCTTCCGGTGCATCGACGCACCCGCCTCAACAAGCCTTCTAGTGATAGCAACCTTATCATCCATAGCCGCACCATCCAGCGCTTTCTGCAGATAATCGGACGACTTATCCACGTTCGCGGCCTCGACGAGCGCGAGAGCGATATCTAAGTGGTGCCGCTTGCACGCGAACTCCCACATATGGCCGTCGCTTGTCAGCCTCCTCTCCGGGTCTACGTCGTGCTTGAACAGCACTTTGATGCAATCCAGCTGGCCATATTTGATGGCTTTGTCGATCGGCGTGCGTTCGAACGAGTTGGTCACGCTCATGTCGGCCCCGGCGCGGAGGAGCATTTCGACGACGTCCGCACGGCCGTGTCGGCATGCTTCATGTAGCGCGGTGCCAGCGAAGGCGGAGCTCGCGTTGATTTCCTGCAGGGTTGCCTTCGCGATTCTGGATCGTAGCACGTCGGACGGGTCGCCGATGACGGCGTCGCTCAGGCTGCTCTGGAGGCGGGAGTCGGGCGCACTCTCAATATAGCCCTTGGCCCGTCTCAGGATATCCAGTATGTCGGGCCTGTTCCTCAACATGACGATGTCGACGGGAGTCTGCCCGTCGCTATTCTTGATGTCGCACCGCGCGCCCGCGTTAACTAAGATGCTCGCTCCCCGGGCATCGAGCTTCCAGGCGCTGTCATGTAGGGGTGATTCTCCAGAGCGCCCTCGCAGGTTAACGTCAAGGTCCGTGACGTTAAGGAGGTATTCCATACTGCGCCACGACCGATTACAAGATGATGAGTGCAGCGCAGTCCGACCGTAAACATCCCGATGCGTGGTGTCGATGCCGCGCTTGACCAACAGCTCGACCGCCTCACTCTCGTCGTAGTCAACCGCGCGCATGAGCGCGTTGCCGCTGTTGTTGTCCTGTTCATTGATGTTGGCTCCGTGATCGAGGAGCAGCTCCATAAAATCCGTGAGTCCGACGCGGGCGCTGTAGAAGAATGGCGTCTCATTGCGCGCCAGGTCGCGACTGTCGACTTTGATGTCCTTGTGGGCGAGGAGGTGTTCGGCTGCTGGGAGGTTCCGCCAGTAAACGGCCGCGTGCAGCGGGGTGCATTCTCCCACTTTGTGGCGGTTTCGCAGGTTGATGTCGATGTCTTGCCGAGCCACGAGCATCTTGATGATGGAGGGGTCGATCAATCTGGTCGCTGTTATGAGTGCAGAATGAACCGCTATGCTTGAAGGGGTTGCATTGATGTTGATGTCGGTTTGGCGCATGAGTTCCGCGACAAGAGTCACGGCACCGAGCTTGACCGCTCTTATCAGGGTCGTCGATCCAAAGTTGCAAATAAGAGCGGGATCGGCCCCGGCTTCAAGGAGGCGCTTCAACTCAGGTAAGCCATCGCTACCCCGAGCGGCAGCGTACATGAGTGGTGTAGCACCAAACGAATCCCGGGCGTTGGGGTCCTCACCCTCGTCAATGAGCTTAGATACAACATCCGTGATTCCGAAGTAGACTGCAACATGCAGTGCAGAAGCGTCCGTGTCATCTGTCCACTCCGCGTCGACGTAGTGCAGCGCCTGAATGAAGGGCTTCAGGGCATCTGACAGTAAGAATTCCACTGTGGGCTTGATCTCGCCTTTCTCCCGGCTTCTTGCAACGTGTTTGAAACAGTTGAGTACCGCATAGTCGATTAGTGGGTATTGCTTGCGCCGAATGATAAACAGAGACCTTCTGTCGGGGCCTTCAAGGGGTGCTCGAAGAGTCTTCATGTTGAGGTAATGTAGACAATCGTGGGCCATGACGCTATCCCCCTTAGGATACAGCTCATGCCTACGTCCCTCGAAGAACCGGCTTGTTGTGGGGTGGATCACGCGCAGAAAGTCGTCGCCGTCGACAAATAGTAGTCCGGCACTCCATGTTGCGATCTGTCGGATGGGAAGAATGTCTTCTTCATCAATGTCCTCAATGCCCGGGTATATAGCAAGAGCATGGCCAAGCTCGCTAATACTCAGCGGCCTCTGTCCCCACGCGATCCAGAGGAGCAGTTTCTTGAGGATTCCGTAATGCTTCGGGCGAAGGGATTGCTCCATGCGCTCAAGACTCTTAGTATACATCTGATCCAAGTCTCCGGTCAGATCTCTCAGGGCTCGTCGAAGCGCACCCAGTGTGAGGCACTCAACCAGTGAGTCCACATGAAGGCGAGCCAGAAGGAAGCTATTAAACCAGCATATTAGTCATGGTGTGAAATGTCATTCACTGGGTATTTGAGAGCACTGAACATGGAATCTTCGGGCTGGCTCTCGATGAGTTGGGAAATGTACTGACATCTTCTCCGACCTTTCCGTAACAGTGTTTATTGCCAATTTCCTTAGAGAGTCTTGGCCTGAATCATGGCCTATGAGTCGTCGTAACTCTCTGTCGGTGTCGAATCTTGTCGCCACGTAGCTGCATATATCGCTCTCTCTCGGCTTGTATTCCATGTTTTCCCACTTGCACTCCCTTGCCATTTGGTGCTTGGTTTCACCTTTGAAAACTGCGGAGGATTGGCAATGGTCGCAAATTACATAAGACGCGCAATTAATGGACCTCCAGTATACCTCCGCATTCGAATCATGGCACTCTTTGCAGGTCTGCGTTGCTTCAATGGCCTCAGTGATGTCTTCCGAATGTCGTGAGGTGATGAAAACCTTGACACTGGCCCCGATGTTGTGGATCGCTTTGACCATAGAATCTCTCTCAGAGAGGTTGCTCACCTCGTCGAGTCCGTCGAGGATAACATAGCTTTCGTCGCGTGTGCTCAGCTCTTCTCTAAGTAAATCGGTTAGAGCCTCAAGACTTAGCGGTTGACTGTCTGCGCCAGCAACTGCTCTTGAATAATGCTCTTTCAACTTAGAGGGAGCCTGCCTGTCGTATCGCGTTTGCAGTACCTGCTTCAAAAAGCTCGCGATAACACTTCGAGGTGACTGCGACTCCTTATACTCGAAACTGCAGAAGCCTATCATGACTGCGACGTTTTTGGCGGCGTGCCTTTTCGTCACATCTGCATACACCGAGGCCGCAACGACGGACTTGCCGGCTCCGGGAGCGCCCCAGCACCACAAAGACCTGAGGTCATGCTCGTGCCACAGCTTAAAACGCTTCGATGTGAGAACATGACAAGTGTACGGATCTGCAGAGCCGAGAATCTCCTGTTGTTTCTGCGAAAAGTTTAGGGGCGTGAGCCAAGCCAGAAGTTTCTTGAGAAAGGTGTCTTCGACGACATTTTTGATACATGATAGCTCCCCCTGCATCTCGCGACTCATGCGGTGGCCGGACTGCTGTATAACCAAGATGGTCGTCTGCTTCAGTTCTTGCAGTCGGGAGACTATTCGCGTGACTTCTTTTTCTTGAAACGGCCATCGAAGATTCGACATGGCTTCGTGGAATCGCCCGATTGGTGGCGTAAGCTGCGCTTCAAGATCATTCAACTGCTCGCGAATTTGCGCTGAAATGCCTCGGGGGCCGTCAAGGATTTTCAGAGGCTCAACCCAAGGCTCATGGGCCTGTTTTCCCGTTGGCAGATCGATCTCTTCTTTGAGGCGCCGGAAGACAAGCCAAAGGAGTGTTACTTCCTCAAGAAGGGCTCGGCGAGACTTGCCGCCGTGTTTGACGCCCTCGAGGAAGCCTATGACCTTCCAGGACGTCTCGACGACTGTGATTACGCTTGACACAAGTCCGAATGCTTCCATAGTTGCTGCTTGGAGGCACAGATTCAATTATTATCTTGTCAGTTCCTACCCCGCATGAGGGATGGAGAAAATGATGGAAGAAATCTCCACTGCAACGACTCCCAACTGGGCGTCATTGATGCAATATGATTCGCATGATAAGAGGGGCACTCCGTTCTTGCCTTGGTGCGATAAACCGCATATAACTCTCAAGAGGGGTACATTTTCAACCAACCATTCTCCCAACATCCGCTTCTTCGATATCCATTCACAATCGCCAGTCCGTGGACCCAGACAACTGTTGTAGGCCCTGGTCGCTTTGAGTCGGGTAAGCTTCGGTGCTAGACAGATGACGCCAGAACTAAATATAGGGGACATTCCAGCGAAGTTGCTTAGTGATTTTCGCTTTGCCTACGAAAGCAATGAAATGGACGCTCTCACACTGTATCGTCAAGCTACAGGCACTTTTCCACAGCGTGTTAAGTGTCGAATCATCAGGTGTGTGTTGAGGAGGGTTGGAGCGTAAGTAGGGAGCCCCCTTAAAGGCGCGCCAGTAAAACACGAAACCCTCCAGCATTGGTTAATTTTTCTTGAATCGCACTTAAGCGCTTATTTGCTGTTGGTGACAAAACACGTCAATCCTTGCTGATTGCTGTCTATCCCACACAGAAGTCCAGCTGTACCCAATTAGTGGGGTGTCAAATGTCACGCAAGTTGGCTGCTTTCACGAGAGCGACAACTCTACCCTGATGTCTTGCCAACCGCAGAAGTGTGTCATTCGAGAAAAAGAAAATGGATGTGGCGTGTTCGGCTTCGTTAGAACAACCATCCATTGGCCTAGTGACAATCCATAGCTCAACTCACCAAGGTGTTCTTGCAAGCTCCTTTTCTTTTTTCTTTTCTATTTCTTCTAGCCGCCACCCCTGAAAGCTTTCGTTTTGCAATCATACCGACTTTCAATCCATCAATATTTCTCCACGAAGAGATACGAACTAGTCAACTCAAACAAGTAGAACGCGTCTGCTCAGGGTAAGATGAAGTTGGATCGGATGCCACCGGAGATCATCCTTATGATTTTTAAAATGATACAACCCCGAGACATTCTAGCCTTGAATCTCACCAGCACTACTTTCCACAATTCTTTTCTCGCGCATGAAGGCATCATCATCGGCCAATTGGTGGCTTCAATTCGACGTATGCTTTCCGATGACCTGCTTCACCTTGCCACGGGTCGCCGTCTACCTCCGCTTCATGAACGCCAAAGTCGACTGTACCGTAAACGACATCAACCCAACGGAGCATTCCGAGCGCTTGATTGATTACGTCGAACGCTCTTTCAATGACCCAGTAACGAGATGGCCGCAACAGCAGCTTCATCCGGTGGACGTGATGGCAATCGGAGAGCTAGTTCACGAAGCCGAGTTGATAGGCGTTGCAAGAGAAGACCGTCTAATGGAAGGCAATGATGTTGACTTTGTGTTTCCGTGGAAGCTTAGAAACCCAACCGCCCTCAGTGTGGCCCGCGACAAGCTTCCGATCTTGATCTTCGAGATCTGTTGCCAATGCGTCCTTCGTCATGGCGAGGTTTTGGACACGGCCGAGGAGACGCGGTTGCTCGATAGAGTTGCGCGAGTTGTCCACGACGGTGTCTCAAAGCTCTGGGGCAGCGATGGACGTATCGAGGCCGTGTGGGCGCAAGGTAGTGACCTGATCATGAGACCGGGGGCTTTTCTCCGGTCCCTTGGGAGTTGGCTTTGCATGGCCCTCGCACCTCGTCTCAGATACGCTGTGCGTAAGGTGGTCGAAGTTCAAGCCATTGATAATCGACCGTATGCACTGTGGCCAGAAAGTGTCCGACTTTTGAGTGAGTCTTTGTCATTGCCAAGCGTGCAAGCTTCCCTCGAGAACCCCGCGGTATTGTCACGCTCAGCCGCCCTTATGCAAAGAGGCCTGTACCATGACGGGAGATTGGGACCGTTGGATTTCCGAGAACGTGCCTGGCTCCAGGATCTAAGCCCGAGTTTGGGCATTGGTGATTTTGAGAGGATGCCTTTATCAGTAGTCAACAAGCTGGCCAAGGTAGGCCTTCTCCAGTCAGCTCAAGTTGTTGCCTGGCGGGTTCCATCACCACTCTATCGCATCACTTGTGTGGGCGAAGGCGGCAGCGGCGATCAAGAACTTCTTTTCATCAAGGCTCCTGGAGGCCTCAGGGCAGTGGCTTCACTGAAAACTATATGTCAGCACGAAGATTGGACTCGGTTGGATGAATTCTGCTGGATATGGCACAAGCTCTCGGCTGGAGTCCGGCCTCTGGTGGGACTTTTGCGAGTGGGACAATATCAGAGTCGACAGCAGTGCCTCCGATCTTTACGTGGGCTCAGCACGAGGGCCATGCGGAAAACGCTCCTCGAGCTTCAGTCCTACGACCCCTACCAAGGTTGGTATCCCAATATTTCCTCTTTTAAATCCTCTGTCATCATATCGTACGCGCCCAATCAGATCGGGAAGCCTGGGCCATGGAAACCCAAGCCTTTTGTGGAGGAGGTTCGGGATGAGGAAGGATCGAAGGAATTCAGGGCCGTCAAATGGTGATATGGCCGTGCCTGCCTTTTATCACGTGAAGAGACAACGTTTAGCTTAACGGCGACATAATCAGTAAAGGAGTGCATGAATTCGGTTTATTGGCCAAAAGACTTTCAAAAAAGCGCGGTGTGCGAACGACGGCACGCTTCCCAGCGTACGGCGGCACTGCGGCTTATCAAACCGGTCATAGCAGCATTTTAATCGATAGTCTAGGTCCATGGAGGGCCGTTGGTAACATATCTTTGGACAGGTATATGAAGAAATCTAAAAATATTCTGCGGCACAAGCATCTATGGAAGTGGCATTGAAGAGCGGGGGGAGTAACGGTCGTCTCTAACACTGCCTCGGCTTCGTCCCAGCAAAGCAAATACCAAATAGTGGCCGCGACTGACGCAAAAACAATCAAATACATCATCACATGTAATGTTCAAGTTACTAACTAACGTGTATTCAAATGCTGGCTTACGTTTCATTTCATGCTGCATCACCCATATGACCTCAATTGCCGAACGTCTCGATTTCTGAACAGCCCCAATTATACGCCCTTTCCAAATATTTCCAAGTCGACATGAGATGTCTCTCCGACTGCCTTCTTAGTCACCATCACGAGATCATCAACCGCGCCAAGGAAGCGTGTGAAGGCGTTGATGGCCCCAATCAACTGCCTGCCCTCGTGGCCTTCAAGCTGCTCTCGGACATTCAAGTCATCCTGTTTTGCCCGTTGAAGTTCTCTAGCCCTGAGAGCTCTGCTTATCAGAGGCGTTGGCAATAGGGCAGGCAATGGCTCGCCCGAATCTAAAGACTGTTGGACAAGTGATAGTGTTGACATTAGATCCACAACCAGATTCTCATCGTCGATACTCATGGAAGACATGAGTCGAGCCCGGAGCGGAAGTGGCAGCTCGTTCATGTAGAGACCGAGCTCTGCCAAACTTGCGTTGATGCTCCTACATAGGTATGTCGCCCTCCGAAGCGTCTCAGTGTCGATGTTGGAAGTAGAGAACTCGAACTTGGTAAGTTCTATAGGCCGACCAATGGCGTCCAAGATTCCATCGCACATGGCTGTCTCCTTCTCGATGAATTGGACGAGATCCTCAGGAGGCATGCGCCAAGTCGACACCAGCAGAGCATAGCGGTCCTTTACCCCCAGTAAAGATGTGGACAGAATATGTCGATACTGCCGACTTCCAGTCATTGGCCGGGGGAATAGCCCAATGAGCATTGCGCTAGCGTTTCCAACAAGAACGAGAAGAACTCGCCGCCAGAAGATCTGATACCCAACACCGGGGTTGCCGTAGGTCGGCACATGCGAGTCGATCCAACTGTATGCAACAACCATGTATGCAGTGGCGGCAAGCATGATGCCCGCGGCTAAGTGCTCTGGTGGCGTGAAAAGCCTCCACCACATGAGAGGGATGATCAGCACAGCCATCACAGCAGCGAGGCCGTATGGATTGCCTGGGCCAGAACCAGCACCGATATACCAGCAGACTAGTCCAATTATGCCACCCGCCACTGTGCTGAGTGTTCGGATGATGATTCCAGACAGCAAGTCTGACATGTACGGCTCGATAGCAAGTTGGCCCATTACCATGGCCCAGAATCCCTTTTCGCGGTAATAAAAGCCCGCAGATGATGGGATGACGGCCGGCAGTGCCAAAGCGATGGTCACCACCAGTGTGCGTAAAGCGTGGATGCCTTCGACGTCAGTGAACCAGTGAATTAGGCCCAGGAAAATCATGCTTGGCTTGCTTCTCGTTCGGCTCGTAGGGTTCCTCATGCTCTTGATGAGTTCGGCCGCCGTGTTGGGGTCGTCGGTCTTCTCTTTGGTCTTCTTCTTTCTACTAAAAAGTCGAGACTTCTTCTCCGGTCGTGAGACTGTGGACATGGTTCGAGCCAAGTCCACTGCTCCCTGTGTTGTGCTCGGAGTTTCAGTTTGGGATAGACCCAGACCAAAAAGGCGTTGCAACCCCTTTGGCAACCAAAGGCTTTTTCGAGGTCGGGACTGGTCGATCTTGATTACTGTTTCGAGCATCGTCGCGGTCTTCCGGGATAGGCTGATGAGTCTCTCTTGCAGTAAAAGTCCCGTCATCAGACCGTATAGCGGAGGCACCTGACCATTCTGGTCGTAAATAACTCTACCATCGGCGTCGAATAGATGTGAGTGCAGGGCCGTAAGCTGCTGAGTGGATGCTTCAAAGTCGATCAGTGCCTCGTTCAGCAAATCCAGCGTTTGCTGGCGCTCCAAGTCGGCCGATGATGTCGACACTCCTTGGAGTGCAGACACGATGGCGTCCAGAGCTTGACCCAACGCACCCAACAAAGGCTGGGCGGTTGATGATATTACATCTAACGTCCTTTCCAGCATTTTTTCCGTGTCTGGATGTTTGACACTGTCGCGGAGATCGATTGCTCTGGCGATGTGATAAGCGAGCGGGCGCTGTTTGTTACCAGAGTCCTTTTGGTCCTCGAGAGCCATGGCAGCTTCGGTGAGAGCACTGGCTTTGAGACTCTTCTCTTCCATGGTAACAAACAGCTGCAAAAGTCCGTTGAAGGCAACAGAAACCTGTCGGAGCGGGTCCTGTAGGGACTTAACATCCTCAGGACTCCATTTACGGAAAGAAAAGTCCAAGGCCAGGAATCCGACGGACGACCCAAGACTCTTGTGCGCCATCGCTAGTTGACTCTTCAACTGCAACAGTCGATCCAAACTAAATCGGCTCTGGCGGTTTGCGAGCTGCCAAGTCAGGGCCTTGACGAAACCCTTCATGGGGCTCACCAGGTCCGCCATACCGTCCAGCACGATTTCTGACGTAGACTGCGGGAATATGGCAATATTGCAGAATGCACCAATACCCACGGCAATTCCAACCGGGATCAGCATGCTCTTGGGGATCGTTCCTTGGAATGTCGGGATCGTGGGAGCACTCGTGAGGTAGATATCGGCGGTGATGAGGGCGAAGATGCCGACCAGTGTCATGTTTGGCGCGGCGACTCGGATACGAGCCTAATTCCCAGTTAGCATGCTTACGTACCGGCTCAAATGCTACCGCCAGACTCACCATTAGATAGACAAACAACCCCATCATGCAGAAGTATGTTGCCGTGACTCGTACGTCAAGCAGACGACCCTCGAATATGGCGATTTGCAAAAAGTTGGGTTCTCTCGCGTTCGGCGACTGTTGCAATTCCTGAAACTGCCTCATCAAGTCTGCTTGGGGCCGTGTAGCCAGCGCGGCTTTCATCGTGATCGTACCCCAAGCCCACCCTATTGCAAGACCAACGCAGATCATCAGGCCGCTCAGGATATGGATGAGGACAACGCCAGATGGCGGCATCATGAAGAGAACGATACTATGACTTCGGTTAGTACCCCGGACGAGGAAAGAAAAGACTACACAAATCCCACCATCCGAAGAAGACAGCCTGCCCGATGACAGCCAACGTGGCTTTAATGAAAATGAAGAGAGTAAGGATCCAAACTGCCAAGGAGCATTTGAATAGGACCTTGAGGTCTTTCGCGTTGAAGTGATCGAGCCATGCGGGCAGTCGTTTGGGCTGATTGAAAACATTGAAGTGGTGCTCAGCATCAGCGTCATCCTGAACGCGACTTTCGTCGTCGCATTTTGGATTGGGCTGTGCCATTCTGGTTCTGGTGCCACAGCAATGACTTTGTCGTCGAAGCTTTGGATGCTTGTTGTTGTCGATGGTGATGATGTTGTCGGATGGATGATACGATGAAGCACGGGAGAAGCAAAACAATCAGAGAAAAATCTCGCCAAGTTAGGGAGAACTCTGTAGAAGTCTTAGCTCTCTCTTCCGACTTCTGCGCATCGGGCAATGATCAGATCCTATCCCCAGATGTTGGAGGCTTGACGGGGTTAAGAGGCAAGATCCCGAGATTAGCGTGGCGTACGAAAGCGAACGCGAGAGCGACCCACTTGAGCAACAGGAAGTCGACGCCTTGGCGAGCTTTAAAGTGTGCGAACCCATGAAGAACGCCTCGCCTGATCATAGCCAAAGCCTGTATATACTGCGCCAACTTCTGCTCCAGAATGCGATTCTTTGATTCCCATGAGTTGATGTATGGGCTTTGCACAGAACAAGAGGTGAATTGGGGGTTCGTCCCAGATCTCACGGCGGGGCATGGGTGCCCTGGTACGAATGCGAACGCGACGGCCGCCCCCGCTGCTGTGGAAGACCAGGATTACGGGTGGTGCGAAAAGCCCGACTGCGTACGATACAACCTTCCTAGAAGCTTGGTATTCTCCATGCAGCCCAATAAGCAGGAAATGCCGTGCTTGGCCAGGGCGAGCTATGTGATTGGTTGCTCAACCCTAGTTTATTCAGGCACTTAGGGGTCAAGCACGTCTACAGACAGTCCGTACGGTACGCCGCTTGGTGTTTCGATTGCTACGAGAGATGCCCTGTAGGCGTCATGCTTTCTTGTGGGGAGGCAAAATGATCATTTTAAGTGCGGACGGTGATGCAATCGTGATTCAGATGCAAATACACGTGAGCATCGTGTAAGCTTCGCGGTAGTTCATGCAGCCTCAAGCTCTAGTCTCCTGCGCGTCCGGGTCGTTAGCTAACGCTGGCTTCTGTTAAATTGTGAAAACGCGGACGATGTCATATCTGAGTCTTAGTGGATGTCTTTAGTGTTAGTAACCAGGTAGGGCTTGTACAGGAGCCAGCGCAATTTCATAGGAGGAGACAAGGCTTTCCAGCGGGGAGTCGAAGCGTATCAGTACAAGGAATTTCATGGCCTGGTTTCCCCACACTACGTTTCCTTCTAGTTTGGCTCATTAGCGAATCCCTCTCGTTGTGTAGCTTGTCTTTACGTGCGAAATATGAGCACATCGCTATCCCCGAGATTATCAACGTACTCCTGAACTACAATAGAAAAGGACTTATGACTCCCCAAATCTCTATTAAAGCCCTGTGGCACCACCAGCACTGGACCTTGAAGATATGGCATGCTTCACTTTGTTTTTACGAGTTATCAAAATAGCCAAAATTACTCTGTTCTCGATGCTGGGTGTTGGCACAATGCATATTTGAGGACATATTCTTCAGACCAAATAATGCATGTATTTGACTAATAAAGGTGCACCTAATGTAGGGTTTCGTTGTATTTTCCTCTTCTAGTTTCTGTTCCATGTAGAGTACATGAACAGTATCAACCTGTTTGTAATCGACGCTACAGTGAAATTATATTGCTAAAGGAAAGCCAAAGACATTCTGACCTTATTCGCCCAAAGTAACTGCTTGTTCTCAAGTCCTGCATCGATCCGCTACAATTGCCCTGAAGAGTGAAATGACTGCTGTGACAAACAGCTTCAAGATGATGAGGAAGTTCTGCATTTCTTGAGACTCCCTCTGATGACAATTTGTGGGCGAAAGTACTGAAAAGTTTTGGGCTGAGATGTATCAGTACTACGTCGGCCGCTAGGCTGATGTGGTGGCAGTCATGCTCATATCCTCATCTTCGCCTCACCTTTTTTTCAAGACAGAAAAGCCCAGCTAACTTCTAAGCAGGAATGAAGTTACACTTTTTAATGGAAAGCACATGCTGATGCAAGTTCTGCTCATTTTTTTTTATTAACCGCCAACAATCGCGTGAATGACTCTTTGAATGCAAGAAACACCATGAGCGCGTTGAAAATACCGACTTGGTTGAGTCATGGCCATCGCAACTACAAAACCCCGACGGACATTAAGAAATTTCAAAACCAACAAATGTTGGCGCCATATGTCGCGCACGCCCTTTGCGCCCTTGACGTATGCTAAAAAGCCGTGACACCCTGACGGATCCGCAAACTATTAAGTAATTTTTCCTCATTACAGACTGAATGGTTCCATTTTTACACATCCGAACATGGGGCTCTTCCGGGGCTCCACGCTCGGCCGATCTCGGGCACATCGGTCGAAATTTTGCACAATGAAGTATTTCTACGCCGGGTAACCGGCTCGCTGGGTCTATATGGTGATATGGTGCTGGAGGACTAGCAGTTTCTGAGTGATCTTCTGTCTGGTGAAAAGGGTAGTCTTCCTGGTCACGACCTAGTGCAACGTTGTGAATTGAGTCAGGGTTGACAATGTCGACAACTACGGTTGAGGTTATCAACGCTCCAGCGTCGCCTCTGGCGGAACTTTCGGCCTCATCGTCAATTACATCGAGACCCAACCAACCTGTGTTTCCCGCAGAAGATGCCCAGCATGAAGACATCTCCAAGGGCAAGACGGTGGTTGTCATCTCATCGGTGACGTGTATCACCGGCATCAGCTCCCTCTTGGCTGGTGTTGTTACCGTCTGCATCCCTGCAATGGCGAAGGATGTGAATCTTGAAGGCAACTTGCTACTTTGGTATGAGCCTTAGCAATATCCTGCCGGTGAACCATTGCTAACACCCCGTGAAGGCCTGCCTCGGTGTACGCCCTGACCTGCGGTTGCACTCTGCTCCTGTCAGGTGCCATGGCCGATCTGTTCGGAGCTCGGCAACTCTATCTCTTGGGATGCTTCCTCCAATCGGCCTTCACCCTAGCCTGCGGCCTGGCCAAGACGGGAATCCAGCTGATCATGTTCCGCGCCTTTGCCGGCATCGCGATTTCCATGTGTCTGCCATCCGCCGTCAGTATCATCACACACGCATTCCCCTCAGGCAAGCGACGCAACATAGCGTTCGCCTCCATGGGCGGCGGCCAGCCCATCGGGTTCTCCGTCGGTCTCAGTGTCGGCGGTGTCTTCACAGACACCATCGGCTGGAGATGGGGCTTCCACATCGCGGCCATCATCAACACTGTCATCTTCCTCATCGCCCTCAAGTGGCTGCCGAGTATCGGGAAGCGCGAACCGGTGACATGGAACCGCTTCCTGACCGAGGTGGATTGGATCGGGGCGTTCCTGGCGAGCGGCTTCCTGGCGATGGTCTCCTATGTTCTTGCGTAAGTCCAGCCCTGCGACGATCGGCAAAACCCAAAGATGAGACGAGGAGACGAACTAACCCGCCCCTCCAGCGTCATGACCGAGAGCCTGAGTGACATCAAGAAACCAGCCAACATTGCTCTCTTGGTCGTCTCGGGTGTCTTGATCGGCAGCTTCATCGGATGGGTCGAGCGGCAAGAGCGCCTCGGCCGCCCGGCCATCATCCCGAACTCTCTCTGGAAGAACCGCAGCTTCACCAGCATCTGCGTCAGCGTCTTCATGGTCTGGGGCGCCTTCAACGCGACGGAGCAGCTGAGCTCCTTCTACCTGCAGTACGTGCAGCGGCTCTCGGCGATCGACACCTCGGTCCGCTTCCTCCCGGCCCCGGTGGGCGGCGTGCTCGCCAACGTCGTCGCCGGGCTCGTGGTGCACCGCGTCCGGGCCGACCTCGCGATCCTCATCGCCGTGGCCCTTGCGGCGCTGTCCCCGATCCTGATGGCCGTTGCGGACCCGGCGTGGAACTACTGGTACTGCATCTTCTGGGCCATGTTCATGAACGCCATCGGCGCGGATACGCTCTTCACTATCTCGAACCTGCTGATCACCTCGCTGTTCCCGTCGAGGACGCAAGGTGTTGCGGGCGGCGTGTACAACACCATCGCCCAGATCGGCAAAAGCGTGGGGTTGGCGTCGTCGGGCGCGATTGCGAGTGCCGTGACGGCCAAGTCAGGCGTGGCGGACAAGGAGAGCCCAACGGCGCTGCTGGAGGGCTATCGGGCTTCGTTCTGGTATTGCTTCGCGCTGTACGGCGCAACCCTGCTGGTGACCATTTGGGGACTCAGAAAGATCGGCAAAGTGGGTGTCAAGAAGGAGTGAGAGGGTTGCGGACGGGAACCCGGAGCAATGGGTCGAAGGACACCTCTATTCTCTCTCAACATCGACCAATTCAGGGGATGGGGGCCGCTCAGTGCGAAATCCGGACGAAATAGCCAAAGTTTCAGTGACGCAGTGCAAACTCTACTCTACTCGGTGTGCGGAGTTGATGCTTGCCAAGGCGACGGTGTGAATGCTTACCAAAATTCTGAGAGCAAAACACGTCAACGGGCTGTTCTGGAATCACGTCCTAAGAAAGCTTGGGAGTCGGGCCGGGGCCAACCCAGCAGATCTTTCTCAGAGTTCGGCGTGTCGGTGCGGGGAGGATCCGCGTGCTGCTGGCGGCGAAAGCGGTCGAAGGTGGACAGACTGACTCAGCGGCCTGAGTTTCCACCAGCCGGTCGCATGCCTTCGAGAGCCCGAAGGTGTGGGAAGGGACACAGACGGGATGGGGCTGGAGATAGGGGGGGGAACAGATCTAGAATTATGAACCGTCTCATGAACTGCACGTGGAAACACGCAGTGATACTGAAGAGTTGTTTCCGCTAGCTAACTGTTAGTCTCGTAAATATGGATCTGGCCGTTCAACATTATGCGTCGTGCTAGAGCTGCGGATTGGCGTCATTGTGAGAGATCGGACTCTCGATAGTGATCCCGGAGCCCGACATGTTGAACTCCGACTTTACTGACTAAAGCCAGCCTGCGAAAAGGGGGGAAAGAGAGGAGCCCTTTCAGTGGGAAATTGTATTCGTACATGGTAAGCAAAGTGATCTGGCTTGTTTACATATCGCAACCCCTATCTCCCCCAAAGTCCGACGGATCCACTGCAAAAAAAACCAGTCAAATCCGCAGTCGGGGAGGTTCAATTGTTGGTAAGCCTCATCACATCGGTGCGTATTTGACAGCCGCTGCAACAGCAGCAGCCCTGCCGAGAACGCGAATCTCCCGAAAGAGGGTCCGCCAGCGGAAAGTGGAAATCACTGCAACTCAAGATTTACGAGCAGTGCAGGGCAGAGAGATATACGGACTTACGGACCAAAGAGAGAAAAGGGGAACAATCCACTAACCAGTCATATTTACGAGTGCCGTGGGCTAATGCCTAATGGGGGGCCACCATGATGCAATCGGAACATGGTTAACACAGTTCAGGACACCTCGGCCGAATTCCAGCAGATCGCACCGCCGCAACAGGCCTAGCCAATGACCCTGACTCGTCTCTGGGGCCGCGGCGCGGCTCCTGCGTGGCTTACGGTAAGCACCTCTCGGGGCCTTGGAGCTCCCCGACGACGGGTTGCGGACTCGAGCTGTGCCTTCAACACCCCGCCCGGACCGTAATCCATGGTGCTGGGAACGCGGGAGCGGCCAGCCTACAGACCGTGCCACAGGAGAAGACGGGACCACCCACGCATACAGATGCACACACACATCAGACGGGCTGACATATCCAGCCCTTCCCGCAAATGGAACAGTTTCGGGGTGGTGAGAAGGGTCGTCGGGCGGGAACTACAGGGGCATGACCTCATTGCCACTTCACCGGGGCCGGCGGTCGGGCGGGTGCTCTGCGAACTCCGCACACACACAACACAGCTTGAGTCGATTGTTGACTCGGCCGCGTACCAGCAACAAACTTCAGCGCTGGGGGAAAGATGGGCTGGGCTTGGCGGGCTTGCGGCGCCTTATTCGGTGGCCCCGGTGTTGGTTCATGTCCGCAAACGCACACTTCTCTCGCGTCTGCCTTCTTTGATATAATAACACAGTCATCCCATTCATGCTATCGTTCTTGTTACTTCCCCAGATCTCATCAACAATTATCGAGTGTAACCGTCTGTGAACGTTTCAACTTACACGATACATCGACATCAAACACACAGATCACCAATCACACTGTTCAAAGATCAAATACTACTTAATAATATCAAGCTCACTTGAGCTTAGCCATTGGCAATACACCCCCAACCATGGCACAACAACGAACCGACACACGAGACTCAACAGGCTCCTCTATCACAATGAACGGCAGAGCCTCATCAGAACAATGGGAGGCCGGCTTCGCCCCCATCAACACCGGCAAGAACAATGGCGACTCATCAGACGACAATGCCACCCTGTCCAGCCCTACGAGAGATACCCACCGCGACACCATGATGATTGAGGAGGAGGACAGGAGAGAGCTTCAGAGAATCGCAACCACCCTGTCACGGCGCCAGAGCGGCGTCAGCTTCGGCGAGCCGCAACTCTCCAACATCGCAACCAACGATCCCTCTCTCGACCCCACTAGTAAGTCCTTCGACCTCTCAAAATGGCTGCAGAGGATCATGCAGCAGATGTCCAACGAGGGCATCAGCATCAAGAAGGCCGGTGTCGCCTACAAGGATCTCAACGTCTCCGGAACAGGTGCCGCCCTGCAGCTCCAGCAGACCGTGGGCTCATTCCTCGCGGCGCCCCTGAGGATCGGCGAGCACCTGAGCTTCGGCAAGAAGGAGCCGAAGAGGATCCTCCACAACTTTGATGGTCTCCTCAACAGCGGCGAGCTTCTGATCGTTCTGGGCCGTCCCGGATCCGGATGCAGTACCCTGCTCAAGACCATGACCGGTGAGCTTCACGGTCTGAGCTTGGGACACGACTCTGTCATCCACTACAACGGTATCCCTCAGAAGAGGATGGTCAAGGAGTTCAAGGGCGAGACTGTCTACAACCAAGAGGTTCGTCGCTTCATCCACTATCTCATTTCTGACATCTAGCTAACGCATCTTTCACAGGTTGACAAGCACTTCCCCCATCTCACGGTCGGCCAAACCCTCGAGTTCGCCGCCGCCGTCCGCACACCCTCCAAAAGACTCCAGGGCATGACCCGCGATGAGATGTCCAAGAAGGCCGCCCAGATCGTCATGGCCGTCTGCGGTCTCAGCCACACCTACAACACCAAGGTCGGCAACGACTTCGTCCGCGGCGTCTCTGGCGGTGAGCGCAAGCGTGTCAGTATCGCCGAGATGATGCTCGCCGGATCCCCCATGTGCGCGTGGGACAACAGCACCCGCGGCCTGGACTCCGCGACCGCTCTGAAGTTCGTCCAGGCTCTCCGCCTCGCCTCCGACTTCACCGGCAGCGCCAACGCCGTCGCCATCTACCAGGCCTCCCAGGCCATCTACGACCTCTTCGACAAGGCCGTCGTCCTCTACGAGGGTCGCCAGATCTACTTCGGCCCTGCCAGCGCTGCCAAGGCGTACTTCGAACGCATGGGATGGGAGTGCCCTCAGCGCCAGACCACCGGTGACTTCCTTACCTCCGTCACCAACCCCCAGGAGCGCCGTGCCCGCCCAGGCATGGAGAATCAGGTCCCTCGCACGCCTGAGGACTTTGAGATGTACTGGCGTCAGTCCCCTGAGTACGCCGCTCTCCGCCAGGAGATTGAGCTGCACCAGGAGGCCTACCCCATGGACTCCAACAGCCAGGCTCTCACCGAGATGCGGCAGATGAAGAACGAGAGGCAGGCGAAGCACGTCCGCCCCAAGTCTCCCTACACCATCTCCATGACGATGCAGGTTGGCCTGACCACCAAGCGCGCCTACCAGAGGATATGGAACGACATGTCGGCAACAGCAACATCCGCAGTCATCAACCTCATGATGGCTCTCATCATCGGCTCGGTCTTCTACGGCACTCCTGACTCTACTTCCGGTTTCTACGCTAAGGGCTCTGTTCTCTTCCAGGCTATCCTCATGAACGCTCTCACTGCCATCTCCGAGATCAACAGTCTCTACGATCAACGTCCAATCGTCGAAAAGCACGCCTCTTACGCCTTCTACCATCCTGCCGCTGAAGCCATCGCCGGAATCACTGCAGATATCCCGATCAAGTTCATCACGGCAACAACCTTCAACCTCGTGCTCTACTTCCTCGCCGGACTGCGACGTGAGCCTGGCCAGTTCTTCCTGTACTTCCTGATCACCTACATCTCCACCTTCGTCATGAGTGCCGTTTTCAGAACAATGGCTGCCATTACCAAGACCGTGTCGCAGGCTATGATGCTTGCTGGTGTCCTGGTCCTAGCTCTCGTCATCTACACCGGCTTCGTTGTTCGCGTTCCCCAGATGGTCGACTGGTTTGGCTGGATCCGATGGATTAACCCCATCTTCTACGCCTTCGAGATCCTCATCGCCAACGAGTTCCACGGTCGCGAGTTCACCTGCTCGGAAATCATCCCCTCGTACACCCCCCTCAACGGCGACTCCTGGATCTGCTCTGCCGTCGGCGCCATCGCTGGCCAGCGCACTGTTAGCGGCGACGCCTTCATCAACACCAACTACCAGTACTACTACTCCCACGTCTGGAGGAACTTTGGCATTCTGCTCGCTTTCCTGTTCTTCTTCATGATCATCTACTTCGTCGCCACCGAGCTCAACTCCGCCACCACCAGCTCCGCCGAGGTCCTCGTCTTCCAGCGCGGCCACGTTCCCGCCTACCTCCAGGACGGCGTCAACCGCAGTGTTTCCAACGAGGAGATGGCCGTCCCGGTCAAGAGCAAGAACAGCGAGCCCGATGCCAACGTCAGCTCCATCCCGCCCCAGAAGGACATCTTCACCTGGAGGGACGTCGTCTACGACATTGAGATCAAGGGAGAGCCCCGTCGGTTGCTTGATCACGTCGACGGCTGGGTCAAGCCTGGAACTCTTACTGCTCTCATGGGTGTCAGTGGCGCCGGTAAGACTACTCTTCTCGATGTCCTCGCTCAGCGCACTACTATGGGTGTCATCACTGGTGACATGTTCGTCAACGGCAAGCCTCTCGACGCCAGCTTCCAGCGCAAGACTGGCTACGTTCAGCAGCAGGGTAAGCAGCCTCTTCCTCACCCCCACTCAAACATAATTGCTAACATCTCCCAGATCTCCACTTGGCTACCGCAACCGTCCGTGAGAGCTTGCGCTTCAGCGCCATGCTCCGCCAGCCCAAGACCGTCAGCAAAGAGGAGAAGTACGCCTTCGTCGAAGAGGTCATCGACATGCTCAACATGCGCGACTTCGCCGACGCCGTCGTCGGTGTCCCCGGTGAAGGCCTCAACGTCGAGCAGCGCAAGCTCCTCACCATCGGCGTCGAACTCGCAGCCAAGCCTAAGCTTCTTCTGTTCCTCGATGAGCCTACTAGTGGTCTCGACTCCCAGAGCTCCTGGGCTATCTGCGCCTTCCTCCGCAAGCTTGCCGACGCCGGCCAAGCCGTCCTCTGCACCGTCCACCAGCCCAGCGCTATCCTCTTCCAGCAATTCGACCGTCTGCTCTTCCTTGCCCGTGGCGGCAAGACTGTGTACTTTGGCGATATCGGCGACAACTCGCGCACTCTTCTGAACTACTTCGAGTCCCACGGTGCTCGCAAGTGTGACGACGATGAGAACCCTGCCGAGTACATGCTTGAAATTGTCAACAACGGCACCAACTCGCGCGGAGAGGACTGGCACAGCGTCTGGAAGTCGAGCGAAGAGCGCACCGGTGTCTCTGCCGAACTCGAGCGCATCCACCTCGAGAAGGCCAACGAGCAGGTCGCCGGCACCGAGGAAGCTGGCGCTCACTCAGAGTTCGCTATGCCCTTCACCACCCAGCTCACCGAGGTCACCGTCCGCGTCTTCCAGCAATACTGGCGCATGCCCAACTACGTCTTCGCCAAGTTCGTTCTCGGCATCGCCGCCGGTCTCTTTGTCGGCTTCTCCTTCTACAAGGCCAACGGCACCATGGCCGGCATGCAGAACGTCGTCTTCGCCGTCTTCATGATCATCACCATCTTCTCCACCATCGTCCAGCAGATCCAGCCGCACTTCGTCACCCAGCGATCCCTCTACGAGGTCCGCGAGCGCCCCAGCAAGGCCTACTCCTGGAAGGCCTTCATGTTCGCCAACATCATCGTCGAGATCCCCTACCAGATCGTCACCGGCATCCTGATCTTCGCCTGCTTCTACTACCCGGTCATCGGCATCCAGAGCTCCGTCCGCCAGGTCACCGTCCTGCTCTTCGCCATCCAGCTCCTCGTCTACGCCTCCTCCTTCGCGCACATGACCATCGCCGCCTTCCCCGACGCCCTCACCGCCTCCGGCGTCGTCACCCTTCTCGTCCTCATGAGCTTGACCTTCTGCGGTGTCCTGCAGTCTCCCACTGCCCTCCCCGGCTTCTGGATCTTCATGTACCGCGTCTCACCGTTCACCTACTGGGTCGCCGGCATCGTCTCCACCCAGCTGCACGGCCGTCCCGTCACTTGCTCCGCGGACGAGACGTCCGTCATCAACCCGCCCGCCAACCAGACCTGCGGCGAGTACCTCGCCGACTACCTCAAGATGGCGCCCGGCCAGCTACAGAACCCCGACGCCACCGAGTCGTGCCGGTACTGCTCGCTCAGCAACGCCGACCAGTACCTCTCCGGCAGCAATATCTTCTACGACGAGCGCTGGCGCAACTTTGGCATCATGTGGGCCTTCATCTTCTTCAACATCTTTGTTGCTGTTGTGTCTTACTACCTTGTCCGCGTCAAGAAGTGGAACTCTGGCTCGTCCAAGACGAAGAAGGAGTCCAAGGGAAAGGGTCCCGCCACTCAATGAGTGCGATCCTGGAATGATTACAGATCAATGAGGACATAAAGTGTCCAGATATAAGCTCTAATAGTCTTTTACAAATTCATGTAGCGAGCGTTGCTTTTTAAGGAGGTATCCCATCATTAGTATAGAATAAACAAGACTTTCCATCAGACGCTTCCTTCATTTGTGTGCCCTACAATTATGCTATATTATGGCAATTCTTTCTTTGCGCCAAGTTGAGAAGAAGCCTGGCGAAAGGAAGCTCGACAATGATTCCTTGCCCAACTTGAGAACCATCAGCCCAACTCTTTCAAACGCACGCGGTCGGGAAACTGATCGCCCGAGCACCAGCACGTAAGCATACTTTTCGTAGTTTTCTATGCGCCCGAGATATCCTGTGGTCAAAAGCAAGCACCAGACGGGATATTCAACCCCTTCTTGTCGATAGTTCGCACTGGAAGATGTGCCTCGGATAGCGGTATCGACAATCTCGCCATTCAGCTCAACATCGGCAGTTCCTAGAAACGAATCTGCATAGAACTCCCCAGCGGGCCATTCAGTCAAAAAGTAGTGCCGGCCCTCCTGCGACGGCGGTGGATTGTGGAGATATTTTGCAGTGACCTTGATCAGAAGACCTTCCAGGATGACATATCCGCTTTCCACAGACCCGAAGGGATTAACCTCAAAGGCCGCAGTGCATTCTGCTTCGATGACTTGGCAAGGCTCCGTGTGTCTCAATGATTCAACGAAGGAGGATTTCCACCAGGAAACGGCACCGTCGATAGAAGCCCAACTCCATGACGGCGCGTTAGGACATCCCCTTGACTCCTCTACCCGAGATCTGTTCCAGCTTAGATCATGAACCAGTTCCCTCCTCCACAATCCCGCGAGGAACTCGTCATCCACCCGCTCTTGGAAGACTCGGGAGATCGCCGACAAAGCGACCAGCTTGTCCGCTTGGAAGGTAAGCTTGCGCCCTGAATAGGGTGTGACTACCGATTTCCTCCATTGACGATGGAAATGATGGGCATCTTGCGTCGACATTCCATCTCCTTTGGAGTGTATTCCCACCGAACCCCTAAACCTCCAGCTGTTATTCCCTTCTATACCCACTTGGGATTTTCTGAGGTCGAACTCGTCGCATTCGCAGTCTTCAAGTGAGCGACACGCCCACTGGAGCTCAAACTCGCCGAATGAAACGAAGCGCTTCGCCACAGCCCTCTCTTGGAATGCCCATCCCCGCTCTGACAATGGACCGTCAAAGTTCGCCGAGAACAGCGCCTTGCTGTGGTCCAACACCGGCCGATAGTGAATTTTGCTGAATTTGCGCGGGCTCGCTGAGCAGGGAACCGTCACGCTGCCACGGATATGAGTGCGGCGGCCCAGGAAGCCCTTCGTACCGTCAGACGCAGACGATGCTCCCAGAACCAGATAGGCGAAACCATAGACGTCAGCCATCCTGGCGGCTTCGTGCTCCCAGTCCAGGACGTCGTCTTGCACGATGCAGAGGGAGTCGATCCAGATATATCGCATGCCCAGATATCGTGTCACGGCGACGGCATCTTTGAAGGTTTGCGGCATGCTGCTGAGATCGATCCCGCCCTGATGCAGCCCGATGTTCATCTTCAAGGTTCTGAGTGGCTGAGATGCCCCCCAGCAGTGGCTTAATGCAATGTACCTTTCGTCTTTTTGCGACAGGTTTGCCGTGATGACAAGCTTTGGGGCGTTGGCGGTGACATCGAGGACTCTGGTCGGAAGAGGGTGGTCTGAAGGCGAGCAATCGGTGTGTGAAGCCTGACAATTTTCCATCCAATGTTTCAAAAGAAGAAGGCATTCTTCTGAGCCAGCAGTGTCCGACATGTCACGGTTATAAGGGATACCCTCCCATGGAAACCGAGAATCTAGTTCAAGGATAAGTACAACGTGCATTTATGCCGAGTTCACTTGCAGGAAAACCTTCATAAAGAATTGCAACATACCGGGAAAGTTGTAAAAGAAGATTGTCTCCCGCTCAGCTGGAGGCGTGTTCATGTCTGGCGTATTGGGGCCCAGGAGGAATTGTTTGCGACCGTCGCGAGCGTTGCGACTGTACACAGCAATTTTGCCTTTGTCAAGGTCTGCAAAGTCGATCGCGTGCTTTGTCTTGAGCTCATTTTGCAGAGCGACGATGAGATGACAGAAGTTGCAGTATAGGGAAGCATCGGTCCAGGTCCTTAGGCCGTGCTCACGACTTAGGTTCGAGGTACTTTCTGGCTTGAAGCCGCAGGTATCACATCCATTGGTCCTGCGGCCATAGAATGGATTCACATGGCGTCTGATGTGGTCAGGGATCTGGAAGGATGCATGTGGGTTCGGCCGAGAAGACGCCATGTCGCGGTTTGTGAACGGAGCTACCGGCGGAGGAAATGTTTCCCAACTGCCGGATCACCTCTTTTCTTCTGGGTCAGCTGACTATGTTTTGCAGAATGATGTAATCCGTGGGGCTTTTTGTATCGACTGGGGGGTTTTGGCAGCCGAGTAAATGGTTCGACTTGTTGGTGCCCTGTGATTGAGCACCAACAGGACTGGGGCTTGCCAAGCTGGGGTTCTCATCGCCGAATTTCGTGAACATCAGGCAATTCACTGTATACAACATCACAAGATCATATTAATATATTTGTTCGGAGTGCGATTCAAGGTCATCAATGCCAAATTGGGCAGACACTGTACACCAACAAAGGTAATGATGGGTTAAATTCTCAGGCTTGGTTCATGGTTTACGATGTTACTTGAGACAGACCTCACTTGTCAGGTGACACTTATCTCACCTGCCCTGCGAATGCTTGGTTTGCCTGATCACTTACCGCTACTCAGTCTCGCAATATCCCGGTAGCATCAGAGACCAAATATTCGAACCTTCAAATCACCAGACATCACCAGCAAATTCACAGCACCACGTGAGAGGTAGCGCACGGCGCAATCTCATTTTAGAGGTCTTCGACGCTGGACTGTCTCAAATTACATCTTTTGAACTCCGCCATCGCCATCCCGACATAAGTCGTCCCGCACGAAGCTATTCCGTAGGTTCCCACAGAGATGTTCACGTCTATACGGCCTCGCATCTATTTGCCGCCCTTCTTGGCCTATAATTGCATCAGTCTCAGATTCTGTTGCCTCAGGGCATGTGCAGAGACTTACGGCTTGCTTGTTCTTCTCATTCTGCTTGCGGCCGTCCTTGAACTCGCCACCAAGCTTGTTGAGGGTGGCGTTGTCCTTCTTAGGGTTGCCGGTCAGGCCCTTGGCTTGCTTAGACTCCTTTGCTTGGGCACCTTGAACCTAAAGTTCCAATATTAGTACTGAGATCGCATGGTTTGCATTTCCGAGATATCTCACCTTCTTCAGGCCATCGTTCAGTTGCTTGTTCTTGGGGTCGGCGTTCTTCTGGTTCTGAGCACGTTGCTTCTGTCCAGCCTTGATGTCTTTTTGGAGGTTGGCCTTCTCCTTAGGGAAGTTCTTGGTTCCCTCAGCCTTCTGAACCTTCTTCACATCCTTGGATTCGTTCTTCTGGATGTTGATGTTCTTGTCGATGCCCTTGACCTCCTTGGAAGTTGACTTGGAGCTACCCTTGTTGCCGCCACCACCCTTCTTGCCGCCGTTATTGGCCCGCGCCTCTAATGCCTCAAGAGCTTCTCCATCCGCCTGTGCAGGTACTGGCAGGGCAGCGACGAAGGAGAAGAAGAGGAAGATGGAGAGGATGAGCTGAGTGAAACGCATTTTGAAAGGTTTCTAAAGGAGGACCGAGTGGTATTAATGATAAACCAATAGGATTAGATGATGAGGGACCAGCCGATGGATGCAAGACGTGAAAGACGTGAAAGCCTGATGAGAGTGTTGCGTATTCCCGAGGAGATGGGCGATTTCCGGGTCATATATATAGAGAATCCGTTGACTGTCCCGAGATCACCATTTGCGAGTCATCATCTCTAATGGAGGAGCACATGCGCCGTTGTCCGAGGGCCATCGAGCCATCTGGCCATCACCCACCGCAGGATGGCTCCGAGTCCTTCAGCCGCGATGCTTTCGAGATCGTTTCGCTCTTCCGTGATTGAAGCTCCCGGAGTGTCGCAACCCACACGGCGATTGCGCCCGCTCTCTCGTCCGAAGTCAGGAAGTATTGACAAGCGACAAGCTTTTGGGTGGAGTCGAGACGAAGAAAGTTTAGCCGCACATGTGTTTTGGGCTGAACCTAGATGCCAAGGCCCGTTTCCCTTTCTAAGCTTTCGGGACATTATTCCACTTTAGATGCCAAGATACGTGGCTCTCTCGCTCGGCCGCGATTGCGCTGTTTGACGCGAACCTGTCCGTTCATAGGGTGCAGCAAGGCAGGAGGAAACAAACTTGGCTGGATTCGAGATGGAAGCCACACTAGGGCCAAGTTGGTGATAGCTTCCTGCGAAGCGGGAAGTAAACTGAAGATGTCACGCTTCATCTCAATGACCTAGTAGAAAGCAATCTGAAATCCGGCCGCCTCGCATAACCCGAGGTTTACACCACATCAGGTAATCACGATGATCTGCGGCATGTCGTGAGAGTCAGAATTTGCTCATAGAGAAGGAGGTCACGGGGGCAGAATCACTTCATTCCGGTTACCGAGACCGTGGCGCCACAAAGTCGCCGGTCGACTGGGACGAACTCTGCAGATCAGGGCGATCATATCAGGGCAAAAGATGCCTCTTGCATGGTCCGTCAGACCGCATTCGTAACATGAGGCCTACGTCGGGCTTCTCCAAACGAATAGCAGGGCACCCTCCACTTGGGCCCCCGAAAACGAGGCTCCACATCCGTACCAGGACAAAGTGAGTAGCGGATGCTCATCCGGTGTCTGGCAGACTGTAAACACGCTACTCGCGGCTCCCGCCGCCCTGCGAGGCGTGCGGCCGGCCTCCACCTTTTCTCCGCGTTGCCGCCTTCCCCGCGGCAAGGTGGAGTAAAGAAAGTTTAAGCTATCGGGACTTGACATAATTCTCGCGACATAAACTCCTGACTAGTGCCGAAAGCCCTAAGCTTCTTTTTCATCGTTGTTTTAGCCATGTTGGAGGATTAAGCTTATCGCCCGCTAACTTCTTATGACGCTGCAATGCAGCAAGGGGTAATTAGGCAAGGAGATTAGAGGCAGGCGTTGAGTCCTTGGTGTCGTTGACCAGGTTGTGTCCTGGGTGATCTACCGATCATCGTCTGAAGATTGTGCTCACGACAATGTTACCACATGATCTCCGTCCGTCCAAACAACACCGCCAAGAAAGGTCCGTCGCCAAGAGCTGCCAATGATGTGCCGTTCACTGCACCGTCGATCCCTCTCCGACCGCTCGGCTCCGTTAACGACTCAAATCTTCCTTCGCATTATTCTCTCATTACGAGCCATGACTAAAACGCCCTTACTCGTCAATCCGATCTGGTCTGTTCATTGCGCGTCAACCAGCACAAAAGCAGGTCTAGCCGTAAGTAAGGCGTACCGTCTCATCACTTGCCCCCCGTTTCAAGCGCGCGCGCGTTCTAGGTTGAGGGCCACCCCGGCGCTAGTCGGAGCTTATTAACGAGCGTTGAGTCTCAGGACAACGGGACTGCAACTTCCCGCGCCTGTCTCATGCGCAACATTCTCAAGGCGCTCAAAGCGACGATGCGGGCAGAATTATAATTTGAGGCTTGCTGCATAGTACGTGCAGGCGGCAGATCACCATACCACTTTCGGCGTGACGCGTGGTCGGAAATACGGCAAGCTGAATCCCACTTGCGCCGGGTCATCCCAACTATATGCCGGCGGCATTTAGATAAGTTCCGGATATGTCCTTAAGGGTGTGCAGCGCTGCTAAATCCTAACTTGAGGCACATTACGCTTCGTCGACACGGTCGACCTCACGAATATTCTGGTCTAGACTCTTCCTATCATCCGCCTTCGCCTGTTGGCTGTGAACCTGACGATCACCTTCATACCCACTAAGTTGTAGAGTTAGCTAGTTGCACCGAGATACACACAGCCTTTGGGGGAAGCAGATGAGAACATACAATAGTGTATCCATCTGGTCAATCGTGACACCCTTGGTCTCAGGAAGGAAGAAGAATGCCCAGATGGTGGCCGTCAGCATCCAGCAGGCAAAGAAGAACCATACGCCGTAGTCTAGACTGCTGAAAATGTACGGCAACGCTTTCGTGATGATGAACTGAATGAGCCACTGGGTGAAGGCCGCGAAGGTTCCCGTAAGATTTCGAAGGGCGCCGGGGAAGATCTCAGCCGAAACGATCCAACTAAGAGGAGTTAGTATTGCCGTCACGCAATTGCACTTAGTCGCGACTTACGGAATACCGTTGAGACCGAAAGACCAACTAGGGGAGCACGTGTTAGCTTAACGTTAATTGTTTATGCAATTTCAGGGCTGAAGTTACGACTTAGAGACGAAATAAACTCACAAGACGGAATAAATCATAATAGCCGCAGTAGCAGCTTGGCCACCAGACTTAGTGGACGACGAGAGTTCACCACCTGCAGCAATGATTGGGGCCGGGTTTCCGACCTGAAGCTGTTAGAGGCTAAACCAGGATTTCGTGATCTTCCAGAAGAGGCTTACCTTTACATAAGCACCGACAAACCACAGGCAAAGTGAACACGCTAGTGAAGATATGATCGTTGGTCGACGGCGACCCCAAATGTCGATGAGAGCTCCATAGAAGATGATAGAGGCAACGGCCTTGACCAAACCATAGATTCCGGTGTACAAAGCTACGTCGGAGATACCAATAGAGCCGAAGAGTGTTGGAGAGTAGTAGTTGATAGCTGACAGTGTGTTAGAGACTGTCGATTTCGGCATGAAACGCGACAGATGTAGAGAATATTTGTGGCCAGGAATGCTTCAAACTTACCTGCGGCACCAGACATGTTCTGCAAAGTGAAGGCAGCAAACACAAGCAGAAGGCGGTTCCACATGCCCTTTCGCGACAACTCAGACAGAGAGCCGCGGATGTATGCCCAGAACCCGTTACCATAAGCCTTCGCGACGGCCGCTTCCTCAGCAAGTCTAGCGCGGATCATTTCCACCTCTTCTCGCATGTACTGATGGTCTTCCGGAAGATGTCGGAGCGCCACGAGGACCTTTGCTCCCTCTTCCTCTCGTCCCTTTCTGTAAAGCCACAGCGGCGACTCGTGCAGGAAGAAACCTCCGATGAGCAAGCCACCTGCAGGGATGAGCTGGATAGCCATGGGCAGGCGCCAGGAAGCGGAGCTGTTCGGGTTCATGTTTTGGTTAATACCGTAGTTAATCCAGAAACCGATGAGAGAGCCGGTCTGGTATGTGACTTCAAATAGGCCGGTGAGGATACCACGAATTGAGGGAATCGATAGTTCGGCGATATAGGACGGCACAGTCGCAGTTATCACGCCGCAGCCCCAGCCGGTCAAAGCTCGGCCGGCATACATTGATGCTAAATCGTTCGTGGCAGCGACCATGGGAATCGCGCCTGCAAGGAAGACCAGATTGCTGATGATGAGGGCCCATTTACGGCCGACATATTCGGTGACTTTGACAGTTAGCCTGGCTTCATCGTTACGAGATAGCTGCGCCTTCATACTAAAGAAGCACATGAGCGCGCCGCCGAGAGCGCCGGCCTGGAAAGCCGAAGTGATGTTTGACGATATCTCTTTCGACGTAGCCGAAGTGATGCCGAAGTCTCGCACGAAACTTGCTCGCGCGATCGTTGTTCCGATGAACGCCGAGTCGTATCCAAACCTAGGCAGAAAGCATTAGTGAGGGCCCATTATCTTCAGTCTTCTCTGCGGGTAACTTGGACCAAAAAGCTTAGGAACATACAGCAGGGATCCTGTCGCAATAATCGCAGACTCGATGTAGAGGCGCCAATTGTACACCTCCTTCGGCGTGGGCCGATCCTCGACCGCGCGAAAGCCGCCCATCCTGCGTTACTATTGGTGAGCCCTAAGAGGCTGGCTGGGTTGGTTGAAACGTTGCGACAAGCTTCAAAGCTGTATGCGAGTCTGATTTAAGCTTTGAAGACCTTGGCCAGCTGCATACAATCACGCGCGCATTGCAGGAAAGAAACAAAAAAGTGAGCAAAAGCAGGAGAAGGTTCCGAGGAAGACGAGGTTCATCCTCGATTTCCGCTACTTATCCCCGCAGAAGATCACCCTTCCCCCCGTCCCACACTCGGTCCATGGGTGCGGGGGAAATCTGGGGAATGGCGCGCCTGCCTCGCGAGTCTGGCACTCTGGTTTTGGAGATGGCAGGGGTTTGTGTGGCCGCGCACGTCGCCCTCATTAACCCGACACCGACGAATTTCCAAGGCAGAGTTGCACCAATGGGGCCGACCTGACCCGAGGGGCAGGGAAGCTGGTGAGAAAACGGCGTGGCAATTGGAGAAGGGCCTGGCGATGGTGGGGTTGTTGGAGCTGAGTGCCGTCAGGATTGGACAGTTCGATCCCGTTCCTGGCTCGGTGGCTGGGGTGGTGAGCGAGAAAATCATGGCCGAGCGGTGAGGAATTCAAGGTAAAGCGTCCACCCAGAATTAAGGTATGCTCAAACATTCTTGGGACGGTTGAACACGATCAGCTCAGTTTTGATATGTCTGACTGTTCCCAAATAGTTTGAAAAGACTTGTTTCTTTTGACACATGTCAAGACCTTGGGGAGCGACAATATCTACAGCTATCACGACATGGAACTAGGAAATTTTAATGAATATCTTCACTTTATTGAAAGATAGAAAATACACACTGCTTGCCATGTTGTCTGATTTGAAGTTGGTTTGTCAACAACCCTGCTCACCTTGAAACGCATCCCCGGTGTCCTGGTCTCCACCCCCACTTGCCTTTAATACCGTCGCGGAGAAGTTCCGAACCTAATGCCAACGATTGTTCACGATGCAGGTACAGCAAAAGCACGTGGTAGTGTTGTTGGTTTTGTTTAGTCGGCGGCACGTCCTTTAATCCGACAAGGACATTCACGTGGAGCTGATTACATGCAAACAGAGAAGAAAACATCGTAGATAGAAACAAAATCATCTCCCCCGAAGCAAAACCCACTCATCGCCAAGTCTAGTGATGTTCCTGCAGGCCGCTTAACAGAATTCTTACTACGCAGTAATGAATATATGAGGTTCCAATTGAAAGCATACTGTCGCCGGAAGCGAAAGAATCGAGTTTCATCAAGCGACAGCGAAAGAACCTAGCCTTCCAGGTGATATCACGATGCCTGATATCTTACTCTTCCTTTCTTCTAGCAACATGGACAGCTGGTACACAGAGCAGCGCCGCTCCCAAGCATATACTCAACCCGCTAAAGAGCTGACCGCGGCTATAATCATTCGTCGTAGTATCGACAAGAACCCCCGCAATCGGCGCCCCAATCAACGCCGCAAACGCAACAAAACACCACATCATCCCCGTCCTAGCCCCGACAACGTTGGCATACGGCGCGAGCCTCGGCACAATAGCATTCGGCAAGGCCACAGCGATCCCGGACATGAACCCAACTGAGACGCCCCAGATGGTTATGCCCGTCACATCGCGGATGCCAATCCAGCCCAGGATCAGCGCCCCGAGACTCAGGCACCCGACTATCAGGACCCACACGGGCCCGATGGTGCGGACTTGCGCGATCCATGCGGGGAGGATGCGTCCGGCTAGCGAGCCGGCGTTCATGTATGCTAACAGGTAGAAGGCGAAGTCGGCGCTTGTGCCGAGGGAGATCTGGGCGTAGGGGGCGACGATGAAGGGCGGTATCCAGTAGCCGAGCTCGACGAAGAAGAGGCCCAGGCAGAAGAAGAGGTAGGGTATGTCTTTTAGTGCTGAGGAGTCTAGTAGCTCGCCACCGCGCCTGCGGGGAGAACTTTGGATGGGATCTGGGCGGAGGAGGATGAGGGCGAAGAGGGAGGTGACAAGGACCAAGATGCCGAAAATACGATTGACCCAGGGAAATCCCATGCGCGGCTCGAGATTTCGGAATAGGATGGGGAATAGGACCCCGCCTACGGCTGATCCGGTTGCTGCGATGCCAGTGGCGATGGGGCGCTTGGTGGTGAAGGCATTGGAAACGATCGAGACGCCAGGTACGTAAAGTAAACCGCTTCCTAACACTGCGTTAGCTGCATGAATATCAGATACCGCGGATGCTTCACTACTTGCCGATACCGATGCAAATACCCTGCGAGAGAACAATGTGAAAATACTCAGCTGCAATGCTGAGCATGAAGAAGCCAAACACGACGAGGAAGCCGCCGATGGCGAGCAGACTTCTCATGTATCCATTGTCGTACAGAGGACCTGCGAGAATACCGGTGAAGCCCAGGAGAAAGACTTGAGTAGTGCCGATCCATGATATCGCCGAAGGCGAGCTTGAGGCGAGTTTATCGGTTTGATAGTACGCCTGGTAGGCACCGTACGTCGCCGCGATACCGTAAGTGTTCATGAAAATGAGCCAAGAGCCACCCACTTTTAGCCAGGCTCTGCCTCCATTTGGGCAGTTGGGAAGCTGGGAGACTGCGTTTGAAGCTGGTTCTTGTGTTGCTTCGGGGACTCCCTCGGTGAGGGTCCTTAGCATGATAGTTTCGGGTTCTGCGGAAGTCATGGCGTACTCAATCTTCCGTGATCGTCTTGAGGGTATCTTCGAGACGTCGCGATAGACGTCGAACGAATCTTGGAAGTCGGACTTGCCCAAGCGATGGCGGGACGTCCCATGCTAGCCACGTGTCGCCGCAGGTGATAAGAGATCCGCTGGCACGAGCAAGCGGGGTAAGGCAGCATTCCTCCGTCATGATCTCCAGCTTGCATAGCCGAGTGCCATTGAGTGCAACTCATGATGAGGCTCTGAATTTTTATCCAGGTCTGTAAAGATAAGATCACTCCACTCCGTGGACTCCGTGGGCTGCGGTCCGATGCCTCCATTGGCTTTTCAAGACTGCGTGTCATGTATGTCTCCCGGTGGTTTGCTTCTACTTGTTTTGGTGAACAAATTTTGAGATTTCAAAGATGCAATTCTATAATCCAAAGCATTTAGCCACGACAGACATATCCATTTGGAGTGTACGACTTTGATAATGGTGCTAGTTACTTGAAAATTGCGTTCACGCAAGCTGCTGGTCCAAGGTCAAGTGAAAAATGAGCTGCTTGGCTCAGTCCACAATTCTACGAGGATGGAACACGCCCTTGGACTGCAAATTTACGGAAACGCACCGGAACTTGGAATGACGATCCGGCGAAGGCTTGCGGATTGTCGAGCGGAAGACTGGGCGCTCGGCCCCGGTGATGCGGGTCGCGCAAAATTACGGGCATCGGCCCCACTCGACCGATCAAAAACCGGGATTCCGCTTCCAACTCGCGGAAATGACCGATAGCTCGTAGATTATAGCTTTTGGGTTTGCACACACTCTGCGGGCAAAAACACTTTTCACTTACTGACAGTTCCGCCCTTAACAAGAGAAGAAGAAGAAATCAGAAGATTGCGGAGATGCGTTCTTCCGTCGGCAAACCCGGGGGTTCTCGCCCCCTCTCCCTGTCCCGCCTGATTCCTCATCATTGTCGAATGCCGACTGACCGACTTTAGAACCATCCGATCGGCTTCGCATTAGCGACAAAACCTGATGAGGCTGACCGGCGGAACTGATGAGTAAATATAGCGAGAATTTGACAGCTCGCGATGGCCATCAGCTCACTTGCATTCGTTCTGGAAGCATTCTTGAGTGCGCTCATGACCAACAAAACCTGACTCTGCATCCCACTATTCCCCCACACTGCCTCCGCAAACTCATTTTAATGCCTCCGCAGAACTCTATCGCCCCAGTGGAAGTCGTCCGAACGACAGCGAGCTTGGGCCAGAAACCACCCGATTGACTGGTACGAACGACGCAAACAAGACGCCGTTAAGAACAGGGTGCTGGCACATGTACCAAGGTCGGAATGGCATGGCGCGTGACAGCCCCCAAAATTCGCGCCAGATCCAACGAGATCCATCTAGCGGCGGGGCTGGTCTGGCGATTCTTCGGCCGTTTAACCTTGCGTCCCCCCCATGTGTGGTAACAGCGAGCAAAGCACCGCTGGAAATTGCAAATCCCCACGAAGTCATGCGCCCACGTTGGAGTTGGTGGTTTGGCTACGCGCCTTTTTGGGTTACCGGTCTGCTTCTTCTTGCATCGCAGCAGTGGCTGGCCAGTCGGACGATGAGGCCTAGCTGGACAGAGACTTTCGGGGAACGCAAGACGTGCAGCTATGCTTGGGGCTATTGCTTATCATGCATGGGAGAGCAACGATATGAGGCCAAGAAACAAACGCCCAGGCCAGCCCGTTTGTTTTTTTTCTCCCCCAGTCCATCCGCACGAGGAGTTTCAGCGAACTATGTCCCGACCGACCCCCGCGACTCCGCATCTCCCGCAATTTCTCCCTCCTTCAACACCACCAACAGTGCCACTACCCACCGCCGCCGGGGTAGCGCGTCTCCAGTCCGGCTTGGCCGCCCCGCGATTCCCATCCCCATACCAGCGACTTCCCGACCGCGTGGTGCAGTTCCTTTCGGCCCGCAACTTCAGTCCAAGGGACGACCTTTCCCTTGGCTCGTGTGCCCATAGTAGGCAATCTTCGACTAGCCATCGTCAATTCGTCATGACCAGCTTCGCCGAGCCGCAGTAGCCCGGGATCATGACTCCGTATCCTTGCGTCTGACGGCGGAGACTCAATCTTGGCTCCGGCCCTGGCTGACGTCGTATCGACGGCCTGCCTGACAGCCTCTTCCCCGGGTGGAATGGGAATTGGATGGGGTCGGATCGTCTGATGCGCGCCGCCTGGTTCGTTGGTATATAAGATGAACCGCTCACGGTTCACCGTCCAGAATGTCTGGGACGTCAAGCGGCGGATTTACCAGTCTCTACAGCACAGCATGGCAATTCTCAAGGGTAGCGCCGTCTTCACGGCCATCGCGTCGCTCGGGGCCATTGCGGTCCCCGCGGCGGCGACTGTGCCGACGACCATCACGCCCGAGTACCTCGCGACGGCGGGCAACAACACCCTCTTCACGCGCTGGAGGCCGCGCTCGCACTTCCTCGGGCCTCACAGCTGGATGAACGACCCCTGCGGCGCCGTCTACGACCCGGCCACCGAGACGTACCACCTGCACTACCAGTTCCATCCCAACCACGTCAACTGGGGCAACGTCTCCTGGGGCCACGCCGTGTCCAAGGACCTCTTCCACTGGACTGACGTCCGCGACTGGTCCAACGACTCGTCTGTTTCCCTCGCCGCCGGCAGATACCCTTCTGGCCCCCTCTCGCAGTTCACCGGCACCACGCAGGTGGTCAACACCGAGGGCCAGAACGACGGGACCCTCCTGACGTTCGGCACCGGCATCCACGCCCTGCCCACGAACTGGAAGCAGCCTTACATCACCGGCACCGAGGTCCAGGCCATGTTCACCTCCGACGACCACGGCGAGACCTGGCAGGAGGTCGGCACCGTCATCTACGGCCCCCCCGAGGGCTGGAACGTCACCGGCTTCAGAGACCCCAGCTTCTTCCCCTCCACCGACCTCGACGCCCTGCTCCAGGTCGCCGAGCCCCACTACTACATGGTCCTGGGCTCCGGCCTCAAGACCGGCGACGTCCCCGCCACGCTCCCCGGCGCCGCCCGCCCCGGCTTCATCGGCCCCCGCATCCCCCTCTACTCCGCGCCCGCCTCCAACCTGACCGAGTGGACCTTCCTCGGCGCCCTCTGGGAGCCCGCCGCCAACTCCTCCCTCGGCGCCCCCGACGTCACCGGCTCGTACGGCTACAACTTCGAGGTCAGCTCCTTCTTCGACCTCGCCATCGGCAACTCCTCCGACAAGGCCTGGTTCGTCTCCATGGGCGCTGAGGGCGGCAACACCACCTCCCACTGGAAGGAGCAGTGGGCCCTCTGGAACCGCGGCGACGTCGCCCGCCGCGACAACGGCTCCGTCGAGTTCACGCCCACCTCCGGCGGCGCCCTCGACTGGGGCATCTCCTACGCCCAGGCCACCTGGAAGGACACCCGCTCCGCCAACGGCCGCCGCGTCATGTGGGGCTGGGCCAACGAGGACATCGCCTCCGACTACGCCTTCAACACCTCCAAGCAGCTCGGCTACCAGGGCGCCATGAACCTGCCCGTCGAGCTCTTCGTCAAGGAGACCGCCGGCGTCCTCAACTGCGGCGAGCAGCAGGACGGCTCCCACTGCATCGAGAGCTGCAACGGCTACACCGCGCAGACCCTCGGCCTGCGCCCTCTCCCGGACGTCATCGCCCTCCTCCGCGAGGGCGCCGCCGAGCAGGACATCGAGGTCGGCGAGCTCACCGACGCCTCCAAGTCCGTCGCCGCCGACCTCGGCTCCTCGTACGAGCTGACCGCCACCCTCTCCGGCGCGGACCTCCTCTCCGGGCCCGCGGGTATCGTCGTCGCGCAGAGCCCCGACGACGCCGAGCGCACCACAATCGTCTTCGACCCCGCCGCCTCCGAGATCCGCGTCCTGCGCGACCGCAGCTCGCTGCTTCCCAACTTCAACAACGCCACCTTCGTCGGCCACTTCCAGCCGTACGAGATCCACGCGAAGGGCAGCAACACCACCGCCACCGAGGACCTGACCTTTCATGTTATCCTCGACAACTCGCTGCTCGAGATCTGGGTCAACGAGCGCTTTGCGCTGACAGCGCGCATCTACCCCTCCCGCAACGACAGCACCGGCCTCAGCTTCTTTGCCGGTGATGCCGCGCAGCCCAGCGGTGCGAAGGCGAGCTGGACGGACGTCAAGGTCTGGAAGGGCCTGGCGCAGGCCTGGCCTGAGAGGCCGGAAGACACCAGCGTTCCGTTGGTGTGGGACACCGCGGAGCAGACGAACAACTACACGTGGTGGGCAGGATACTAATGATGCATCCTGGGATAAGCCAGGCATGATTTAATGCATGATTTAGACGTAAAAGTAATCTTTATAACTTAAATACAAGTATTTGAAGTAATATCTCGAACCTTCCTCTACGATGATCTAGTGCTGCATAGGTGAATACTGTTTGTTTCGAGTGCTGGCTCTCACCTGATGCAGCGCTCCTGTTAATAGAGACGACATCAAACGGCTGTCTCGACAGGCATATATATGGTCTCTGAAGAAAAGTAAGGGAACAAAAAAATCAACCTGCACGTACAACAAAAAAATGAAAAATGAAAGGGACGAGACTCGAACTCGCGCGGGTTGCCCCACCAGGAAACAGATGTTAAGCTGACCTTAACCTGGCGCCATAACCAACTCGGCCACCCTTCCGTGTGGTGATCGTGGTGATCAGTTGTTGCGTCTGGTGCGACGGCAAGATCACCATAAGCCCTAGAGTGGAGCCACGCGAGCGCTGTGTCTGAGCTGTGGTTAGCGTGGAGGAGCAGGCCTGGAGGAAAATGTCCGAGTGGAACCACGATGGCGGCAGCCGTTGCCGCTAAGCCGGCAGCTGAGGGTGGGAGAGAGGCACTATGAGTGTTGTTTCTTGGGAAAACAGGTTGTTTCGGCAGGATTAGCTTGGGGAGGTGTTGGATCGGCTGGTCCAGGCGAAAGGCTGGTCTCCAACCCCGCGGGTGAGGCTGGACTAGTCGTGTGTCTGGGATTCAAGGGATGAATGGGGATGACAAGATTCAAAGAAAAATGCCGGAGGAAGTTGCTGTGTTATGTCTGCGTTCTATTTAGAATGCATCCGTTGAAGCGATTGAGAAACACGCATCGAGCGGTCATTTTACTCTCAAGAGACTTACAAGGCCTCCACTCCGTCGAGAGCGCAGTCCACGACATGCCCACGATGGTGTTGTCCGTTGATGATATGACTTCCGAATGCAGTAGCTTGGCTCTAGTCCCTCGAGACAAACATGAAGAGACCAGCCAATGATCGCCCCCATCGAGCTCGGATGATGTTCAACTTCCCTAACTTTCAGGGATCGAACGTGCGGTGCGGCCTCTCCCTTCTGCATCAGGAATGCAGCTGCAGCAGCTGCAACAGCAGCCGTCAAACGGGCAGACGAGAGGATCCAATCATTCGGTAAACAGGTGTCATTCCTTCCCGCGTAGCCCATCCATGTGGAGATCTTCCGCGTGTGATCATCGCGATCTCCCTGTCGGAGCACCAATCAGTGCATGCGCGTCTCGTGACGTCATGAGTCCGTTGCCCAAAGCGGAAAGCTGTTGCCAGCTACGCGCTTGACGTCGGCGGCGGCTGGATCTAGACCTGGCTCCAAACCATGTTTTTGGAGCTCATTGCAGCTTCAAAATACGAGGGGCTCCCTGGCTTTTGCATCCAGGAGGACCCTTTGGTCTCCATCCCCGACATCCTGCAGACACCATGTTCAAGGGACACTCAACAGAAGAAGACGAGCAGCTGGCGGCGCAGCAACAGCCGCCACCAGCAACTGCTGCAGCCGCACTCCAACCAATCGTAGACCCCTCAAATACGCCAACTCAATCGGACTTTAGCTACTCGAGCCAATCCACGATGGGACAGGAACCGGAGATCGTGGAGGCACATGAGGACGAGAGGCCCACGGACAGCCACCACCTTGCAGACATGGCGACCAAGGAGACGCCAATCGAAGAGAAGGGACATGCGCAGATGGACCACAATGAGGTCGAGGTCAAGAACTTGGGCTGGAACACCCACGCCAAAGAGGTAGCACAGCCGATGGTCGGTGGGTTGTCAAACGAGGAACTTTGGATCCTCGTCCGACGTTTCGACAAGGTAGGGCCTGGATACTCGCTATGACTGAATGTTGTGCCATTGGTGGCCGTTACTGATGTTTCCCTAGCAAGTATTCCACGTCAAATCGATCCCAGAACCACCGGTAAGCTTCGTCCAATGATCCCATCCAACCCTCCCCGATTTAAGGTTCTGACACTCTGCAGCTGGCATCTCTCGACCTTAACATTGCGGACGAGGAGGAGTTCTCACCCGACAAACTTCGCGCCCACGTGGAACGCCTGTACATGACAGTTATTGTTGGCGCATTCTCATTTTGGAAGCACATCGTTCGCATCCGATCGTGGCGCGAGTGGAAGCGCACTTCGGCCTTTCTATCCGTCTATGCCGTAGCCTGGCTGCTTGACTTTGTTATCCCCGTGCTCGTCAGCTTCCTCATTGTCCTTGTCCTAGTTCCCGAAGCCCGCACTTTTTGCTTCCCTCCCGCCCCCGCATCCCTCATCGACAGCAAGACTGGCGGCGTCAAGAAGCCCGCGTCAGGCGTCCTCGCTTCCGACGACTCCATAACGGGAGCCCCCGAGAAGCATGCAGGCGAAGCCGTGGAACAGGAAGCGCACAGCTTCGTGACAAGCATCTCATCGCTGGTCATCAGCACCGCGGCGGGCAAACATCCTCAAGGCGATCCCCACACCGACACTGCTGCGCCGGACCCTACTAATATCACTGAAGATATCGTCAACGCCAAGGACAAGACCGGTGGGACAACGTCGCCTACTCACCACGACAAGACCAAGAAGCCGGTCTCTGAGACGGTCTGGACCCAGGCGAGGCCTGTGATGCATGCTATTGCGGATGTGAGTAGACATGTCTGCCAGCCCTGGTGGAGGCATATCTGATTTGTTCACAGTTGGTTGATACGTACGAACGATTTGGAAACGCCCTCAGCCCGACTCCACCATTCCCCCAACAACGGCCCCGACTTATCCTGGCCAGCGTCTTGCTCCCCATGCTCCTCGGATCGCTCTTCACAACTTCCTACATGCTTATCAAAGGAACCGGATTCATCGTCGGCTTTACCTTCTTCGGCGACCCCATTATCCAAAGAGGCCTGGTGTTTATCAACCGGTCAGTCTTCCTGTCAACTCTGATTGCTCGCGTGTCTAAAGTATGTCAATGTCCAGCACCTACCCTCATTGGAAAAAGTATGTTGAATTGCGAAACACCATTCTCAAGGGCATTCCCACAAATGCCCAGCTTACGATCACGCTGCTCCGTATCGGTGAGAGAAACAAGGCGCCCCTGCCGCCGCCGCCCGTGTCTTCGACGCCCCCTCCTGATGAGCCTCACGCCACTGCGGGCCAAGGCCTAGAGCACCTCGGTAAGTATCAAGGGCGTCCTGCTCAAACTCAACGACTCACGAACTTACAAGGCGTCGACCAAGACGAGATAGACGAAGCCATCCAGCCCGACGAGGTGGCCCTCGCCCCGGCGGAGTCGGAGACCGAAGAGCACAAGCAGAAGAAGGGCCATCGGATTTTGAACTTTATCAAGAGCACCGCCAAGGGTGGAATCAATACCACACTCGCCGCGGACAAGGTCAAGGCCAAGGTCGGAGCCAAACATGCAAAGGACCGCCTCGGCGTCGTCAAGAAGCAACCCGATCCTGAGAAGGGTCCGATTAGCTTCCCGGCGAGATACAAGGGTAAGCGCGGTCACGCATTCATCACGGCAACCGCTACGACTCCGGCGTTGAGTTGGACAACGGAGGCGGAAGATGTAAAGCCTGTGTGGTCTGTCGCTATTGGGGATATCCAAGTAAGAATATGCTCCACAAAGCTTAGGTCGCCACGTACTAACATGGTTTCACAGGAAATCCGCAAGGTTGGAGGTCTCGGATGGAAGTCCAAGATCTTTGTGGGATGGGCGACGGATCGTGAGATTGCTGATGGTCTCGTCATCACTGATACCATGGGCAAGGAGCATCATCTCACTGCGATTGTCACTAGAGACGAGTTGTTCAACCGCCTGGTTGCAATGGGAGCCCAGATGTGGGAGGCGTGGTAGTTGCAGGGGAATGACTTATGATGAACAGAGAAACGATAAACGTGTACTAGCATATGTGATTTGAGCGAATTCCATAACATCACCGAAATACCTTTGAAACACCACAAATTGATAAAATCTACGAGATTTCATGGAAATAGAAACCTCAGCTTCGGTGGAAGTTACAATGGCGCCAACCACGCAGGGGTAGACTCTAAACTTCCGATGACCTCATCCCTTGATGCTTGCAGATCGTCTTCTCCCTAGTTCCTTGCCAGCGCCACAAAACGCGTCCACGTCTGTGTTCGCGAATCCCTGAACCGTTTCGCCAGCACATCACGGGTTACATCACCCGCATCTTGCGCTGAACAGCAACTGCCCGAGATCAAAGTGCCTTCCCCGCAATTGCAGACTACTTCTCAACCTCAAAATGCCTCGGCGCGGCACTTCATCACGCGGCGGTCGCGGAGGAAAGGCCGCTGGCGAGGCCGCCAGCGGGGCCGCTAAGCGGAAGCGGGACGCGTCCGATGCGGGGAACTTGGACGGCATCCAGGAGCGAAGGACGGACAAGCGCAGCATGGAAGAGGGCCGCGAATGGCAGCATCAATATTACCAGGGCGTCAGCGTCAGCGACCTCTCCGGCATGGGGTGCGGGTGGTGTAGACTCATCACACCAGAGGTTCCGTTCCACTCCCCGTTCACTTGCAAGGGCCACATTGAGAGCATGTCTGGAACCGAGGGGCCTGGCAGCGGCGGGCTTCGGCTCTGTGGTCCCAAGAATTACATGGGTGTTAATAAGGATGGTATATTTGATGCAGTATTCATGATACCTTATAAGCACATCGGTAGGCATTATCCCCTCTCTATTTATGTACTACTTCTCACCACGTCACAGAGCAAGTATTCATAATCCCTAATGTGTCCAAGACCTTCAGTAAGGAGCAAGCTTACGAAGTCATTATCGTACCGACTGGCGCCACGGGATCATCGTTCATCAAACGTGAGTAACCGCAGATAATATCCTTCACTTGGCCCGAAAAGAAGGCGGATAAAGAGTTGGGCGGCACAGTTGGTGAAGCCGCAGATAGAGAGAAGGACACCTACAGCAGCGTGCTCAAGCAGGTCCTAAACGACCAGCTGAAGGCTTTCGACAAGGAGGTCATTGATCTCGGCGAGGACCCTCATGCGAAATTAATGGTGGGCGAGGAGGTGACTCTCTCGCCACCATCAGACGCAAGAGTTAAATCCGATGTTGACGGTAAGCGCACCTTGCTTTGCGGCATGTGGTTGCCAAACTGACGGCCCCAGGACGCATCCGCTTCTTGAATAAAGGCATTCTTTTCACCGCGGAGACGCAGACGATGTTCCTGCCCTTCAACTCCTTGGAGAACATCATGCTCATACAAGCCCGCGACGGCAAGGGGAAGACTGTTGGAGTGAGTCTGGTCTGCAGTGCCACTGAGCCGTTCTACAAAGACGAAGAGGAAGGTGGTAGCAAGACCATGATGAAGTTCCGTGGTATTGGTTATTCACTGATGGATGGCCTCGAGGAGTACATGAAAGCACACGATATCCAGGTCATGCTTTGTGAGCAGTCCTTCTATGATTACAAGAAGGACAAGCCGATGACTGGATTCATGCCGCTAATGAAATGAGATTTCTTCACTTACAGAAGCGTTCGTGTTCTTGCCAGTTCAATGGCAGCAGATGAGTTCCTATAGAATGCAGGGGTAGATTTTAAGCTCCCGGTGACCTCGCCCCAAGATGCTTGCGGGGGCTGACCGCCTTCTTTCTTGCCCCGCCACAAAATGCGAGCGCGATTGCATCCCTACCCTCAACCCGACATTCACAATCGAAACAGACAACACCACTTTCAGAAATCCAGACTTAATAAGCTGGCACCAAACTGAGCAAAGCCTTCCCGTACCATTATAGACAGATCTTATTCGGCATCATGGCTGCACGCGGATCCTTGTCCGATTGTCGTACGCCAGAAGAAAAAGCCGCCGCCAGGCGCAAGCTGGAGCGCATGATGGACCCCGCCGACGCGGGAAACCTGGAAGGCATTCAGAAGCGGAGAACCACCAGCGCCGAAAGCCGGGAGGCAGGCTGCGCATGGGAACAGCAGTACTACCAAGGCGTCAGCTCTTCCAAATTCCCTGGATTGGGGTGTGGTCTCTATGCATTCGGGACCCCGCGCGTACCTTTTCAAGCGCCCTTTACCTGCGATGGCAGGTTCGAAGTCATGTCAGGACTCGGCGGACCTCGAAGCGGCTCCATCCGCTTTTGCGGCCCGAAGGACTACTGGGGCGTCACTAAACCCCCCTTTCCTAGGCTTGACGCAATCTTCATGTTGCCATTCAGGCATGTTGGTGAGTTCAACTTGCATCCTTTCTGTTTCCATGTTGCAGCCCTCAGGCGATCGGGTTTCTTACTTTATCACAAAACAGATTATCATCATACCAAACGTATCCATTTCAGTGACTAAAGATGAGGCGTGTCAAGTCATCATCGTTCCTACAGGCGCGGTAGGCGCGTCTTCTGTGAAGAGAGAATACCCTCAGATCATCTCGTTCAGCTGGCCAGATAAGGCGGCGGATAAGGACCTGCATAGCCATGAGGCTGCAAACCCTGAGAAAGACACTTACCTTTTCGTATTCGTGAGGGCTATGAACGATCATCTTAAGCCGTTCAACAAAGCTGTGATTGACCTCACCTCCGATACTGGAAGATGGTCTGTGATTGAGCAGGCCGCAATCTTGTCACCACCGACGGATTCGAGGGTCAAAGCTAAGACCAGAGGTATTGACACAAAACCCCCTTGACTTGCGTATTAATATTGAATGCTGATCCCACCAAGGCCAGCTGTGCCTCATGGATCAAGGCATACTCTTCAACTCCCAATCGCACAGAGTTTACCTGTTTTTCGATTCGGTGGAGAAAGCGATGACCATCCTTGCTCACGACATGAAAAACGAGGGCAAGGTCGCCGGCCTAAATTTGATTTTCAGCGCGACAGAGCCATTCTACAACGCTGAGGAAGAAGAGACTGAAAGTCAGACTCTGATCAAGTTTGTTCAAGTCGACCATACGCTTCTGGATGATATCAAGAATTACATGAAGCAGCACAGGGTCGAGTTGATGCTGTGTGAGCAGTCATTCTATGATTATGAGAATGATGTGCCAGCAACTGGTTTCATGCCGATGAGATGAAAGTAGACCTAGATGCTCTTACCATGTTTGCAATGACCTATCGTTTTGCCATTCCAATGGTACCAGATTCTCAGTGTTGAGACAGCGTTGAACAGTATGTGTATCTACTTAGGTACGGCGCCCCACTAAGTGATCGAGTCAGTGACTGCCCTTCATCAAAGGGGCACGTCAAGCTTGGCTTCACCGCGATCAATGTAGGTTTGGTTAGGTCTGCGATTTACTCAGCGCTCTCGGTGAATACGGATTACCGTTGTGCAGCGTGAACTCCCAATTTAATATCCAAAGACTCCACCAGCCGCGATAGCGGATCGTACTAAAGTTGCCAGGGACTCAGTGGCGAGCGGAGGTTCAAACGCCGTCGGCGATGATGATACTCTCCGAAGTCGAGCCGCAATTCTTAGTGCGATTGATATCTATTGGATATAATAGGATAAATGAAGGCTTGGTCTGGCAAATGGATAAATAGTTTGGATAGCCGATGCTCACTTACATCGGTCTTTGACATCATAATCACAATTCTACCAGACTCATCCTACTACACTTTTCAACTGCGCTTCGGTTTTGAAATTCTACCCAGTGTATCAAAATGCGCTCAAACGCGTTTATACTTGTCGTTTGCAACGTCCCGGCCATCTTCGCAGCTTGCAGGAGCGTTGTGCAGCCATGCGTAAGCCCTTATAGAGAGCACCATGGCACCTTGGGAACTTACCTTGACTGACAGTAAACCAGACAAACTTCCAGACTTGTTACGCGTTGGAGATGCAATCGACCTGCGCTTCTAACGAGCACGTCGGTTCTGGAAGTTGCCAGTCCACAACTTCCGCTGCTAACAGCTACGTCACGGTAAGCTTGTCTCTCTTCCGATACAGAAAGACCGTGGTTAACGGAAATTTCCAGTGCGATTGCTGTACCTAGAGGGAAGCAGGCTCCTCGGGGGTACTGGGGAGAATGACCAGGCCTTTTGATTTGAAAGTGTCAAGGCAATCTTGCTTCGCAGGAACAAGTGTATCAGGTATCAGGACCTGTCGAAATTCCGTGTATTAAGTCAGGAGATGCCCACAAAACAAGTCAGTTGGCTCTCAACCGCCAATCGTACAATCTGAATAGCCCAACTTTTCGATATTATCCGAAACCTCATTCTTGCCCACTATTTCCCCGGTGTGACCTTCTCCGCGAGCTTATCAAAGTCCCCTGCTGCCGGCGTCGTCGTGCCCTTTGGCTTCCCCTTCAGATGAACCAAATACGCACCCACGCCAACTCCCACCGCAGCGATCGCTGCCAAGGTAGGCCTTTTTGCATGCAATCAGTAACACAAAAAATAGCCAGCATAACTCAAGGAAAGCTCACCAACTCTGCGACGCGCCGCTTTGTGGAGGCACAGGCTCCTGCCCGCCCGGCCCGCCGAGGTCTCCATCATTCGACTTGGCGCTGTCCCATCTCACTTGTCTGGCTGCTGCGATGGGCATTGAGGCCCGCGGGATGCTCCTCGGGATGGCGGCGCGACGGATCGCGAGGGCTCGTGTGAACGACATTGTGACCTGATGTTGCTGTCAAACGCGCAAGTTGGGGTCGTATCCAGAGAAGAGTGTCTTGAATCTCTTAGATTGATTAGGCTGTGAGTGTTGCTGTCAATAGAACCGAGTAAAACCAATCACGTCCAAAGTGATATGAACGAAGTTGAAAATCGCAATGCTCTCAATGGTGGTGACGACACATTTCACAGGGGGTTGCCGTGAGCCGCGAATGCGTCATAGGTACATCATCTCCAAACCGTCCCCTCTTCTCCCTCCCTCGACTCCAAAGGCAAGGATTCCCCAAAATGCCACTGTGCTCCAACTAGAACTCCCAATTAAAATCCGTCGCGCTAATGGAAAAGAATGACATGGGACGGAAAGTTTTCAGCTGAAATGTTTCCGTGCAGCGTTCTAGAACACCGAATGTTGCCGCATTGGCCTAAGAAGCGTCGTTCAGGTGCGGCTCCTGCAGTGCCCCTTTTCTGCAACGACACGCACCCGCATGGATTGAAGTTAAAGTTAGATGATTTGAACGATGATATGCATGGGTGCGTCAATAAGCTCACAGGAAGCTGTTTTGGAATGAATTACAAACACACCCTCCAGCAAGACGTGGCAGGCCAAGTGTGGCACGCAACCGCAACAGCAAGCACCCTCCAGCACCCAAAATACGGACAAAGATCTCACCTAACCCATCCCAAAACCTGGATAAACATTTTCCACAAAAACCCAACGCCAAGATTTCCTGTTCCGCAATTCAAACAACCAACAACCAACACTCTTTCGCCCGACACCCAAAATCCGAGTCCCGACCGCCGTTCGTATTCCCGAGCACCAGCCACCCGTTCGGAGATGATAAACACTGACACGATCGATATCTCGGAAACGGCCCGAGATATGAGACAGCAAAAGTCTCCGGAGTCGGATCTGCCAAGCGGCGTTGCGGGACGGTGTTGTTGGTCTGATATCGTTCAGCTCGTGGGGGTCACCTCACTTGCGGGCGGCTCTTGGAGAAAGTGGATGCCAAGCTTGGAGAGGGATGGCTATGGCGGGTTGCAGATGGAGAAAAAAGGAACTATTACATATTGAGGGAAATGTAAACCAAGGGATGTAGTCGTCAAGAGTAGAGTGACTGCTTCTCCCGTTTACTTGCTATCGTCGTCGTCGTTTTTGTTGTCGTTTTCTTCGTCGCTTCTATTATTCGCATTACTGATATCGTTGTTTCCACCCTGATTTGAGTTCATGTTTTCTCTCTTTGCTGTGATTTACTGTTGTGCTCAGTCAAACGATACTTTACGTGTGTTGAGCAAAACAAATGCGTAGCCCCATCAGACAAGAAAACCGGGCGGTGCCATCAAAATAGTATTCATAGGAGAAACTCGTGTCACACACAATGCTTACTCGATGCGCTGGAGAAGAAAATGAGAGGTGCTTTTTTCCTGTGGTATCTAACATGCCTGTGATGCATCCCAAAAGAAACTCGGAATGCTGATGCTACCGTCGACGCCATCGCCATGCCATGAACATAAGAAACATATCCCTACAAAACACAATGCTTCTGTTTGCAAGCCAGGTATACTCTGAATTGGCGGCTGTCTTTTGTCGTCTCCCGTTGTCGCCGTCTTTCCCGTCGTCTTCTTTCCCGTTGTCGTCTTTCCCGTTGTCGTCTTTTCCGCCGTTGTTCTCCCCCCTCATCGTCCTCCTTCGTCGTCTCTCTTCGTCGTCCCTCTTCGTCGTCCCTCTTCGTCGTCCCTCTTCGTCGTCCCCCTTCGTCGTCCCCCTTCGTCGTCCCCCTTCGTCGTCCCCCTTCGTCGTCTCCCCTTATGCCATGGGAGGAAACGGTGACCACCCGTAACTTATAGCGACCTGGGTCAGTCCTACGAAAGCCACAACAACCACGTAACAAGAATGGGCACCATGGGGCTCGTTGGCATCCTAAACAATCGGGCGCGGGGTGCTCGTCTTGCCACCAGTCCAATAGTCGGTCTTCCGGACGGCTCTCACTTCGGGTGCCTTCCAATCTGGCAAGGACTCCTTCGTCTCTCTGATCGCGTCCATAACCCAGGACTTGATCTCACAGAGAGCGCGGCGACGCTGGATCCGTTCTTGCTGCTTGACTTTGGAGGCGAACTCGCCATCTTCGGAACTGCCGAATGCGTGGACGTGAAACGTCACGAGGAGAGTGAGCGTCTTGAGAGAGGGAAACTGCCGTATGAAGTGGATGCCAACTAGGCATTGCCCTTGAACCCAACACGGACGGAGACCCCAGTCCATGGCGAGGTGCTGGATGTTGGCAAAGTTTGCTGCGTCCGGCATGGTGGCGCGGGGAGGAGCTGTTTTTGTCAGTCATAATCCTCAAATTCATCAATGCTCTTACCTCTATAAATATAGAGCGTATCCTTCTCGCAATTGACATACGCCCCCCTTCCGCTTGCGCCTGACGAGTGCACTAGCTCAAACTGTTCTTGCGTTCCACCCCGGCGGTGCTCCCTCTCATAGAGTAGCTCTGCACGAGATTCTCGGCAGACCTGCAAGACCCCGGGTATCGGCGCTTGGCGACGAAGGGTTTGCTCCATGAGGCTGTAATTCATGGCGCGTTCAATCACGGCGGGCCGGGGCACCGCCAGACGCCAGATTCGAATGCGGATTTCCGGCGGGAGCTCGTTGAATTTGTGAAAGGAGCGGGTGAATGGACAGCTAAGGTCTATGCTCGCCAGATTCATGGCCTCTGGATCGAGATGAGAGGGGGCAGGTGAAGTTGAGAGTGGCATCTTGAAGGTGGTAATGGGTGTGGTGTGAAAGTGGCGTGTTGGTGAGATTTATGGTGTAAGCGCGGGTTGTGGTCGTGTGTCGACTCTTGTAATCTCATCAGGAAGGAACAGTCCCGATCGAAGTGAGTAACAACGGCGAAAAAAAAGAAGATGGAAAAAAGTTGTGTGAAGGGTTTGCCGGATGGAAGTCGAGACTCTAATAAGAGAAGAGAGGGAAGGGGCGGTCCAGCATCAAATCCGAACGATCGACTCTTATCGCGATGGGAGGAAGTCGTGCTCGGTCGTCCGGTCGGGTTCGGACTGGCTGCTGCGGTGAAGGGAGCGCCTTCTAGGTTCAGGGTGAGGTGGATTGGATTTGGGCAGGGGCGGGAAGCTGCAGCAGCAGATTCACCAGGGTCGTAGTTCGGGTCCACGTCTGATACCGCTGTTGTTGCTCTCGGGTTGCTCTTTCCGTCTGATGCGGCTGGGTAGTCTAGAACGCCAGTCGACTTGGCGGTAACCGTCTGCGTTGCAGTTGGGACGTTTCGCTGCGCGTGTAAGGCGATTCTAGAAAAACGGTCCGAAGACGTTTAATATGGGAGAGAGAAGACAATGGCAGCGGCGGCAGGCAGTCTTGATGGTCTCAGAATCTGCGCAATCTAAGATAGAAAAAAGCGACAGAAGCAAGGACGCGTCTGGGCGAAGATGAACCGGAACGGAGCCCTTTGATGGTTTTTATCAATGGGTGAAAAAATAAGACTATCCTAAGGCTATTGCATGACTCCCATTTGATAGTACCAAGGAAAAAACCACCAAAAAATGAGGCAATGAAAATTTCTCGGGTCCGGTTCCTTGCCGCCTGCTCCTGCCATTTCTCACCGTTGACTGGCTGCTAACACCTCACTAAACCGTCCCGTCCCCTAAGAGCATGACACAAGTCGCCAAGCGGTCAGTGCCAGGCCTTTCGCTGGCTCGATCTTGAGCCCATCTTTGATTCAATATCCGGGTGCTTCCCTGGAAATCTGGCCATAATTGGACGAAAAACACAATCTCTCGTTTCCAAGAAAAAACAAAGCACCCATTGACTGATATCAAGTCAAACGAATAGGGGACAGGAGCGGCCCGTCAGTGGCATGTCAGTGAGCTGTTTCCCCATCAGGCCAGAAACGATTAATAGTGGGGCTCTTAACCACTGACTGCCACCACCGGGAACAACGGGCGCCAGCGAGGAAACAGCGCAGGCCGGAGGCAAAACACAGGCACATTCTGACGTCGGAACAGCCTCATTTCGAAGAAACGGAAAGCCACCTCTCGGGAGCGCCCTTGCCTTGGCCCCCCTTGGCTTGCAACCCAAGGCAGGCCCCGTGGACTACGATGAATGGGCCGTGGGGGTCCATTGAGACGAGACATTCATGCGCGACACCGCACGCAGTAGCATCCAATGTTGCTGAATATGACTGGACCGCCTACTTCACACAGCCGCCCGTAACAAAATGCCCGATTTCTTGGTTCACTCGCCGCCAAACGCAAACACGCACGTCGTCCGATGCTCCGCTGAGCCTCGACAATCTCCCGTCGCCTGAGCCATCTCATTTTATGTGTCTCGTCACATCGTACCAGATTGTTTGATCTAGTTGCATCTCAAGGCCAAGGCCAAATCTCCCAATCCGCCATTCGCGCACCATCTCGAGTGACCATTTTTACTACTACTACGACTCACGATGCACTGCCCTCAGCGAATGAGCCAGGGTTTCCCACCGACACGTGAATGGGTCTTTAGAAAAGCATCTCTGTTGAGGTTCCACGCTAGAGTGATCATATACATACACACTACCTAGTCTTCGTCGTCGTCGTCGTCGTCGTCGTCGTCTTTGTATGCGTAAACAAGAAGATCAGGCACTCTTTGACTAACTCCAGTGTCGGCGTCTTCAATCGGTGGATGTCGATTGCTTAGGTCGCCCTCATAGACCTGGAGAGTATGGACCCCATCCACAAATGTAGCCTCACTTCACCACAAACTAAGTCCACGTCTAAAACATTGAAGAATAATAGTAATAATAGACTGAATACCGCTATCAATATTCTAACCCACCTTAATCTTCCGACACCAGTCCCGCCCCTTACTAACCTGCCACTCACACAACCGCACCTCCATCAAAATCCCCAAAAACCCAGCAATGCAGATGCCCCCGCTATCACTCACACTCGTCGCCGCCAGACTGAACTCCCTATCCTCCGCCGGCACCTTCTCCATAATCTCCGCAAACGTATTCACATACACCGCGCCGCCCAGCAAGCCCTCCCAGAACACAATTACAAACACAACCCACACCCCAGGCAGGAAGTCAAACATGGCCTGCGCCGTCAGCAGCCCCAGGTTGCCCACCTGCAGGAACGAGGGCAGGTATAGCCTATGGATCCGCAAGAATGGCGTCGACGAGCGCGAGATGAAGACGCCCAGTTGGTACAGGAAGCCGTACATCGGGTAGAACTCGCGGAACTCCTTGAACGGCGACGACTCGAGCGGGAACAGCAGCGTCGGCGCCACGCCCTGGTTGATTGTGTACTCAGCGACGTAGACCAGCAGCAGCGGCAGCATGTAGGGAAAGAACAGCCGCTTCGCCCTCGCCAGGTTCGCGTCGAACGAGTGCGTCGTCACGTCGTGGTGCCTGGTGGCTGAGTACGCCGTGCTCGTCACGCCCGGCCCTGGCGCCAGCAGCGCCGACGATGCAGCGTCCCGCGGCATCTCCTCCACGTCGTCCTCCTCGAGGTCGTCCGCCCCCGGCACGGCGGTGTACTCCTCCTCCTCCTTCCTCCCCGCCCGCAACGGGCCCTTGGGCAGCACCAGAAAGAAGCTGACAAACATCACCGACGGCAGACTCGCCGAAAACAACAAACTATTCCTCACAGAAAAGCCCCACCAGTCCGTGAGCGCAACATACAGCCCCGCGCCCACCAATCCGGCCGCCCCCGTCCCGCTGCCCCAGCCCGCGAGGCTCATGGGGCCGTAGTAGTGCGTCAGCCCGAGAAAGCTGAGCTCGCCGCCGCCGGAGGAGAGGCTGGCGATGCCGACGCCGACCATCTTGACGGCGACGGACTTGTCGGGAGGGGTGAGCGCGACGAGGAGCATGCCGCTGACGGAGAGGGCGATGAGGACGCAGACGCGCGCGGCGTAGGGGACGCGGTGGATGAAGTAGGGCGCTACGAGCTTCGTGAAAAAGGAGGGCAGCACGTCGGCGAGGAGGACGACGCCCTTGGGCACGGCGGAGCCGACGAGGTCCTGCGCGGCGGAGAGGATGATTACGTAGAGGACGTTGTTGATCAGGCCTGTTTTTCTCGCGGAGTTAGCAGGAAGGGGGTGACGACGCAGAGGGCGGGCGACGACGCACCGAGAAGCCAAAAGGCCACGACGACCTGCGTGTCGGCGTGGCGGAACATGGCGGACAGGCGGGCGCGGTAGAGCGCCCACGACGAGGACGGCGAGCCGGGCATGGGGAGGAGGCCGGAGGACGAGGGCGAGCGGCCTGTCATGTCTGGCGCGGCGAGGTCATTGAGAGCGTGTAGGTCGGGGAGTTTGTTGCTGTCGGGGCGGGAGACGTCTTATCGCGAACTTGGAGAGTTTGGGTGGTGCGGCTGTCGGTCACAAGATAACGGCTGTGTCTCAGCGGAGGGCCCAGTCAGCGGTCGGAGGTTGCCGTTTCGGCAGGCTGGGACCCCCTAGCTGGGTGAATTGTCACTGGCCCCACCCTTTTGCGCTGGGAGTCCCTGTCAGGTCCACGCGACCCAGCGGGTGTGACTGCACCGTGACGTCGTGGCTGGAGGCCGTTGATCGTCGGAGCTCGTCCCGAGTCAGTTTTGCGATGGCATCGTATTTGATGATTGCGATGCCACGAGTGAAAGCGCATGGGAATCACGAAAGCACTTCTTATGCAGCTTGTTTCTGGTTGAATCGGGTATTTCTTGTCCCGCGTATGTATGTATGAAGGTAAATAAACATCTCTACGCTCGCTGTCTCTCATGTCGCAAACCCACTGCCGCTGCAAAATGTCATATAGCTCCCTCCTTTTGTGGAATATCAATAGAACCGTAGCGAAATCATCACAACGCCGGGCCGTCCCATGCGTCTCTGTTCATCCGCATAAAGTACGACTGCTTGTGGGAAAAGGCAATCTCGCGCTCTTTGGCGAAGCCCGCACTCTCCAGTAGTCGGAGGAACCTATCGTCCGTTAGTACCAATACTACACACCCAGAACCAAAGGATCTCTCACCTTGTGTTGTCTATCCGCGGCTCCAAGCAAACATTCATCGTGCGGTAGTCGTCCGTTAAACACCAGTGAACCAGGCTGGACAGCCACGCCGGCACGCGGCCGCGGGCCCACTCCTCGCCGATGAAGAGGTGGATGCCGCGGTCCCAGTTGTCGGCGTCGTTGCCCAGCTTCTGTCCCAGGATATCCTCCTTGACCCAGTATATCTCAAAGTAGCCAAATGGTATGCCGTCCCACATGCCAATGACGGGGAATGAGTGCTTCGAGCTGAGGGCGTTTTCGAGGAAGTTCGGCGTGTAGTCGCCCCAGAACTCTTGCACTCGTGGGTTCGAGAGCCACTTTTGAAGGAGCGCTGTGTCGGAGAGGCTCATCAGGTGCAGGTTCTCCGCCGGCTTTGGGCCCACTGGTCCGAGGTAGGGCACGGCGTTCGGGGCGAGTGAGGCGACGCGGAAGGAGAGGTATTGGCCGGCGCTCGGGATGTAGCGGGAGTAGAACACTTCGCCCATACGGCCTGGCTTCGGGCGGATGGGGTGCCGCACGCCGTCTGTGACTGTGTACATCAGTGGCGCTGGGGGGTAGTACGTCGGCAGGTGCGAGCTCGAGTAGAACGGGCCGATGGGGAAGCTGGGCGTGATGATCGCAGACATGGGCGGCGGGCCCCCGGGGAGGTCGACGTCGAAGCGGCTGCCGGTCGACTGGTGCGGCGTATGTATGGGTGTGTGGTGGCGTGAATGGGTCGAGTCGGCGCGGACAGGCGATGTCGGTCTGCTGCCCGTCGGCGAGTCTGATGGTCCTCCGCCGCCCGTCTTCTGCAGCGTGAACAGGAACAAGCGACCGGGTATCTGCCAGAACATCTTTCGCGAGACAAACATCTGCGACCACTCCTCCCCGTTGTCCTCCAACCTCGTCCCAACGGCTGAGTCCAGCGAGGCAATCAACCCCATGCGCTCCAACTTGGGTATCAAGTTCCGCCCGCGCAAGACGCCGTCGCGCTTGATATTTATGCGCCACTCGCCCTTGGGACGGGCTGCCTCGGGAGTGAGTCGCGAGGCCTCGGTGACGAGGTAGGGAGAAGGTCGGGGCTGGTGGAAATACCAGTACAGGGTCACCCAAAGCATCATGGCAATCTGGCGGGTGGGGCTCGCGGCGGGCTTGAACTCGGTGCTCGAGGGCTGAGAGATGGACGAGATGAAGAGGTTGTCGTTTTGCAGCGTCGGCTGCTTGAAGCTGTGGATGTGCCGGCGGGCGCGCTCATCGTCGCCGCGGTCGCCATTGACGGCGGCATCTCCAAAGGGCTCGGGGTCGTTGTCCTCGGTGTTTAGGACGATGGTCCAGCCGATGGGGAACGGGTTGTTGTGGGTGTTGAGGTCGTGGGACTTGAAGAAGAGGCCGGCGAAAACGGGGGTGACTGTGAACTTTTGGCCGTCGGGCAGGTGGATGATTTGGGGAGGCATGGTGGTGGGCTGGCGTGCTCTGGGCGGTGGAGCGGAGCTACGACCCTTAGGGCAGTCGCCTTGGGAAGCCTGGTGGAGGGCAGGAGAGGGGCCAAGGAGGGGTCAGAACGCGGTGAGTCGGTACGGTTGCACGAGCGAGATGGAGGTGTGCGCTGAGGTATTTCTCGAGGTGGGCGTCTCCAAGATGCCGTCGTCGGGGATTGCTGATGTGCTCGGAGCAAAGGGAGAACCTTGGGAGAGAGGAGAGACACTGCCGAGAAGGGAGATGGCGGGGTCGAGAAGAAGCAGCTTCTTTAGCGACAATAAGTACTTCCAGACGCGACAACGCGAACAACAGACGTCGTGAGATGTCCCCAGGCACATGCGGCTATCGTCAGATCCGGGGAGGCCTTCTAGAACCCCTCCTTCGGTCGGAGATGGCCATTCATCGCCGTCGCATATCGAGGGTAGGGAGATTCTGACAAACAGGGGCCTGTTGGTTGGGTGGTGGCATGATGATGCGTCAATCATGTGGGGTGAAGCTCTCCCGCTGGCGGCCGCGGCGGGGTGCCACCAACCGATAAGGGCATGGTACAGGCCTGGAGCTTGGGTGACGGTGGCTCCTCGCCTGTGAGCTTTTCTGTAGCGCACGTGTTAGCGTCTTGGGTGTGCTGGCTGGTTTGAATGCGTGCAGGCTGATGCCCGCACCGCTCGGTGAGGCCGACCCATTCCGTCTTCACCAGGACACACCGGCAGAGGTGGGCTGTTTGCCAAGGTGACGGGGATACCAAGTGAAGAGGTTGCATTGGGGGCCCCGGGAGCTGAAATTTCAATTCAGCATTCTATTCGGCCTGACTTTTTAGCATCTACACACCAACACTTTCCCGTTCACATCGCCAGTAACAGCTCATGACGGAACATTTGGACGCTTATTACTATCGCTGTCTATCATGCTCGAGATGCAACGGTAAATAACACCATATACTGTATCGGGGTATCGCACTGGAAAGAGGCAAATGCTCTACGACGCCTTCTTGCTGTCGTCGCCCTCTGGTTCCTTTTGCCCCTGCTTCTTCTGATCTTTGCGCTCACGCGCGCGATCGTCTTTGTCGTCCTCCACGTCCTCCTCGTCGGCCTTCCGTCGCCGGTCCTTGCGCTCCTTGTCTAGCACCTCCTGCACCTCCTCGCCGCCGAGGTCCTTGGTCTCGTCCCAGTCAACGTCGTACTCGGTCGCCACCATCTTGATCTCGCGTCGCAGCGAGTTGGCCTCGTGCACGAGCTGCTCCCACGTCTGCGGATCGAACCCGCGCGCCTGGTAGAGCGCCTGCTGGCGTTTCGATACCGTCACGTTGAGCGCCGCCTTGTAGCTGAGCTCCCGGCTAATGTACAGAAACCAGAGGTAACCGCCCATGATGGTGGTCAAGCCCACCAGATATGTCACCGGTTCGACGAGATCCCAGCCAAAGTCGGTGTGGAAGGTCACATAGTAGACTACTCCCCACCAGCCCAGCAGCACTCCGAATCCGCCCTGGGCGATGCGATGGGCGCCTCGGTGGGCGAGGGTGTCGCATTCTTGCTTCAGTTTTGCAAAGTGCTCGACCTTGTGCGACAACTTGCGCAAGCGAATTCGCATGTAGTACGTTCGGTCGTTGAAGCTGGGCACCGCCACGCGAAGCTCCTGGTCGTAGCCCTCGATACCGATAGAGAACTCCCGTCCGCGCGCAGCGTCTCGAATAAAGTCACCGACCTCGGTGCTGCTGCTCCAACGAACCCAGTTGGTATCGTCCTGCTTCTTCTTTGGGCCTTCACGCCCTAGGCCGGAGTACGAGGCAACGTTGCCCTCTTGCTTCTTCGTCGCAGCCTTGTGCTGGTCAGTTCCTTTATGGTCCGCCTCGGCTCGGAAGTATATCCTGGGGATTCGCTCCCGACGGCCGTCGTCAATTGGTGGGATCTCGGCCTGGAGCAGCCTCTCGAGGTAGGACAATGGCTGCTGGGGGTGGACGAGGAGTGCAAGGGGAGCAATCTCCTCCTGTTCACCATCTTTCTCGCCGTCTTTCTTGGGGGCTTGTGTGATCCTCGTTTGCTCGGCGTAGAATGGCAGCGGCAGGATGAGCTTCAATAACCGGGTCGGAGTTGTGAGCAGGCGTCCTAAAGCAGGGTCAGCATGCAAGGCACTGCAAGCTTAAGCATTCGAAGCGGGAAGTCGGTGCGTACCGCGGGTCTTATCACCGTTTGTCGGATCTTTGGACGACTCCCGCTGCTCAACCTCATTGCCAGCGCGGTGCCACGGCCTCTCCTCCTGCTTCCTCAAGGCAAACAGCTCAGCGCGTTCGTCCTTCTCCTTCTGCTCCTCCTTGTGCATGTCCTCCCTGTTGGTCTTCTTGGCCTTGGCGTTCTCGACCTCATCCCGGCGGTTTGCAGAGTGACTGGCCGCGCGTCCGAAAGCTGGGATGCTTCTGCCGATGCCGACTCCGGCTGGGCGGAAAGCTTGACACAGCGAGCCATGCTTGGTACCGATGCTGGCAGGCAATTGAAGGCATACGCGACGGAACGCGTAGCTCATTTCGATGTGTGTTGGTCTGAAATGGTGGGTTGGGCCGAGGTGTTCTCTTTTTTGAGTTTTTGTCTACTTAATCACAGTGACATTTTCGTTTCCAAGAGGAGGACAAAATGCAGCAGCAACCCAAGCTGGAAACAAGTATCCCGTCGCTCCTGCTTCCAGCTTTCATTGCTTCCTGCTGGTACGACGCCGCCATGACGTCAATGTCGGTGGCTGTCACGTGTGGCTGTGGCTGAGCCAGCCCAGAGTAGCTTCAGCTCCAGCTCCAGCTCCGATGAGCTCGATGCAGCTGCAGGTCCCACGTCTTGGTCTTGGCCTTGACAGCTCCACCCCGGTCTCGTTCTGTGGGCTTCAAGCTTGATTCCCGGCACTTTCAGCATCATCACTCATCACCGCCCAATCTCCGTCGAACCCCAGCTGCAGCAACACGTCGCCATCGGTTGCCCTTCCACATTCCGAATGCCGGACGTCAATAAGCGCTGATCAGAGGCCTGCGACACGCGACTAGCCCCTCCATGACTGGGGCCACTGAAAGCCGCCTGTCATCATCACCAACGTCAGTCGTACAGCTGCATCATCATGCTTCAGTGCCAAGAGAAGACTTCTCTGAACAGATCAGAATCAATGGGCGAAATGATTTCTACGGCTTGGCAACCTAGGACCCTCACACCACTCAGCTGGTGTATTGCCATTTGACCCTCTCCCACCCCTCCCGTCTCGCGACGCGGGCACCGAAACCCTCGCCATTGTTGATCGGCCGGGCTGCCGCAGCCGTCATCGGACACCGGTCCATCTTTGGGGCCGCAGTCGTTGCCTTCTTGTTCTCGTCCAACGTGGTCACGTCAAAGCCCAACAACAGCGAAGCCACGAACCCCAGGTTTTCAGCAAACGCAAAGTTGCGTCCCGGGCACAGGTGCCTTCCGCCACCAAAGGGGATGAATGCAGCCTTCTTGACCTTTTCCATCATGATATCTCCCTCAGCCTTCTTGTCTACGAACCTGTCCGCCACGAATTTTTCGTAGTCTGTTCCCCAGACCCTCTCCAGGCTATGCGAGACCTCGTGGGACAGCTGAATGTTGCAGCCTTCCTTCAAGAGGTACGTGTTACCCCTGCCGTCGGAGATGGTCGTGTCCTTCATCACACGGCGATGCCCCATGCCCTTGTTCGACAACCGGATGGACTCGCGGTAGCAGCTCACAAGCAACGGGCACTTTTCGTCAATCGCACCGATATCGATGGTCACTTCGCCGTTCGATCCGTGCGTGGCAATCGCTGCCACTTCTTCTCGGAGCTTGGCTACCAGCTCGGCGTTGGTGAAGACATGCGCAACAAACCAAAACAGAGTCGGGATCGTGTTGGATGTGCCCACGTGGAGGAGGGCAATCTCGAACGTGCCAACTTCCCTATCAGGGATGCCGTGTTTTCGGAGCACGTTTGCTCGGTTCTTCACAATTTGCGCCGCCTCCTCGTGGTCATCCTCTCTTGCTCCGTAGTAATCGCTCAGCACCGCCTGAAGTTTGGCGCGGGCTTGGTAACATCTCTTCGCAATAATGGACGGGAAGACGCCCAGCATAAGCAGGCCCAAGCCCGCATCAAAGGCCCTGGGTGATGTCAGTCCAATCAAGCGAGACACGCCGCAGGTGAACTTACCAAACCTCTTCCATCAAGCTAGCATCCTTCGCAAGCGGGTTCGCAGGCCCATACAGCGCCTCAGCCGTCGCCAGAGTCATCAAGTCCCTAACCCACAAGAAAAAGTTGGTGGTCTCAAACGCCTCCCCAGCCGGAATCTCTTCCAGCACCTTAGCCACGTATCTCAACGCATTCGCATTCATGCGTCGCACGTTCGTCGGCGTCATTCCCGCGTGGATCCCGTCAAAGAACTCGGGCATCAGCGTCGAATCCCGCAGAATCTTGAGCGTATCATTATCGAACCCCAGCTCCCGCTGCGCAAACTCGAGAGCAAACGGCTCGAATGAGAGGTCCTTGTTGCGATGCACAGCCTGTCCCAGCATAGGACACCACACGCCATACACCTTTCCGCCCAGGATAGGCAGTGTCGCGATCCGGAAGCCCCTAGGTCTGCATCACATACATGATCAGCTCCGAGTTTCTCAATCGCGTCAGGCCCACCCCTCATTCGCCATGGAAACTTACTCAAGAAACTTGAAATAATGACTCTCGTGCTTAATCATCCCAATCAAGTGCCCAATCACAGGAATCGTGGGCTTCATCAGCGGCGGCTCCCGCTCCTCCACCGCAGGCGACGACAATCTGCTCACCAGCACCAGAATCGCCAGGACCGCGGCGAATGTCGAGTACAGCACCGGCGACCTCTGCACGTCCTCCGCGAGGAACGCGAGGAAGCTACCTGCCTTGGCCGTCCCGTTCCCCGCCAACTCTCCAATCACGGCGGGGGCTGCGCTGGCCATGATTCCGTCGTCTCAACTCGTATGCGTTCGTGACCTGGGATGAATTTCGGAGATGGGATGACTGAACCTTTCCCGGAAATCACAAGACTGCGAATGCTTTCTTAACAAAAGAGGGGGTTTGCGGACGGCTGCATAACATATACCCGACGAACAACAATCCCCCCTCCTCTTCATCCCGCCCAGAGACTCGGATTTCCCATCCCAAAAAGAAGATTAAATTCATATTTGCGGGCGTTTTACGTCAGAATTTAGCGCTGAATCCTTTCTTTTTTGACGACTCCGGTTTAGACCTACGCGCCGGTTGCCCCTTGTCTCAATCTGTCCAAGAGCTCAAGGGTAGCGCGGCGTCACTGCTTGGGCGCTTTCGGGTCCGCAATCCTGCAGAAAGGGGACCTGGCCAATTGTGTTTGTTGCATTAAGAAGTGCTTGATTGGGGATGGTGTTCCTTGGGAGAGCCGTTTGAGTTGTGGCTGTCGTGGAATGGGTGCCTGGCCTGCCGTGGTGGGTTCAGGGACTTTGGTGGAAGGAGGGTCTTTTGGCGGCCATGGAATCGGTTGAATAAGGTACCAGGGTAGGATCCGGGCATATGGGTACGGACATTTCCAAACGTGGGACGGCAGTCGGGTCCGGGCCGGCGTAGGGTTCTGCCCCATGTGTCTCGGAGTGGCCCCGTGCTTTCCTCCGTCTTTCCACGACTTCTAAACATCAAGGCGTGTGATTCCAATACCTCCAATCCGAATCTTCAAGTCAAAACTGTTCAACTGCAGAGGCTTATCTCGTCTCTTCAGGAAATAATCGAGCAATGCGGCTGGCCGTGTGCTCGGACTACACGACTCGAATGCGAGCGAGCCAATGATGAGCCGGGGGGGACATCCTCTAGAAGTCGCGGTCCACTTAGCTGAACTCTGTCCATGCTTGAGGCTGTTGGGCTACAGTCTGATATTTCTTGCGTTCGTTTATCTACTTTCTGCTCTCCTCCATAGAGTGCAGGGACATTTCGACAAGCGCAGAGAAGGTACGTGTACAGCGGAGGGGCTGGCCTGCAGGCATTCTTTACCACGAATGCTTTATAAAGGTCCTCATGGCTTCTTTATGAGGACTTGTCGCTACTAATATGGCCGATGTGCGACAGTATTGACTTTGAGCGTTGGTATCAGGGCGGCAGGAGGCGTAAACAGTGGTAGCAGACCTGTATGTCTCTTGCACCAAAAAGAATTCTTGGCCTCCGGTCGTGAACGTAGAGCCTCCACCACACCGTCAGTTCTACGAAGCATCCCAAACACCATGACGACCACCAGCGTCGTGATATTCGACTTCAACGGCACGCTCTTCGACACGCACTCGTCCATCGGAGAAACAATCAAGCTCACCTTCGCCTCCTTCCTCCCATCCACCCCGCCGCCCGCCCTCGACCAGGACCGCTTGATCGCCGAGTACCGCCCAGGAGCACAGCCAATCGCTCATCCGGGCGTTCCCCGGGGCAGACCAGGTCCTCTCGAGCCTGCGACAGCGTAAGATCCCCGTCGCTATCGTAAGCAATAAAGGGGTGCAGGCCGTCCGCGCGGCGCTGCGGAATAATTCCCTTGATGGGTATGTGCTCAAGGATTTGGTGGGGATGATAAGACGCCCGGTGCGACGAGGAAGCCTGATGTTGGGAGTTTTACGGACGTGCTGGTGCCGAAGATGCGTGAGGCTGGGCTGGCTGATGCGGTCGCCGATGCGTCTAAGGTGGTGGTGGTTGGGGATACGGTTGCTGATATCCAGTTTGCTCGTAACATCAATTCGGGGCAAGGGCGTGCTGGGCGCGGTATGAGTACGGTGAGCGGGTTAAGTATGAGGAGCTGAGATCGGAGTTCACGATTGACAAACTCATGGATGTGATGACAATTACCTAGGCGTAGCGGTTCTTGTACATAATTACACACCACCCGATGAATCTTTCAATAACACGGCAGCACCAGGACCAGGTGAGAGGTGGACTTGTGGCTTTACCGCGCAATCTCCTTCCCCCATTCCGAACACCGACGAAGTATTCAAAGATCCTATATACAACTTCAGTGCGCGGTTGTTAACTAGCTTGCGAGACTTGGCCCTCAACTGTCGTCAACCAAAGCCGATGAGATTGGATGCTGACCGAGACACAGATTGTTTTGATGTGACCCAGTAAGTCCACCGTCCCAAGCCAGTTGGTGCTTCAAGACTGTCAGCAATCAACGGCGATGTGAAGCTTGGCGGCTCAATTGGATGAGTGGGATATTGGGGGTGTCTTGCTTACGGGGAACCGTTCTTGGGTAATCCGGAGCAGAGGTCTTGTGTCACGGGAATTTTCAGCGCGTTGTACAAGAAACACCACTACTTGCATGCCTTCTTTGTGATGACAATTGACGACACGGTCAGAATATGTGCTTTTGATCCCCTGCTACGCTCACAGGGCTAACAGATACTGGTAATTGAGCCACCTAGGCAGATGTGTACTCTACCCTTGAAACTTGACGCCAGTGGGGTACTCCAAGCTTGTGGGGTACTCCAAGCTTGAATTTAGATTGGATCAAAGAACTGATGAATATAATTGGATTGGTCGTCGTTTATCTTCCATACTGTACAAAGACTGAAAGAAAATAAAATTAAGAAACCTAGCCTTGCATGTTGCTCTAACTTCATCGCCGTCCCTCATCTCGTGCTAGCTTATCGTCACTCTGTCCACGAACCGTCTTCAGATACTTGTTGAAAGCCGCCGAAGTCTTCATTACTTGATCCAAATGCTCCCATTCCAACCGTTCCTTCCGGTGCTTGGCTAATTGCCTTGCCGTGAGTAAGGCATTACGGATTTGCCTGCCGTTCATCTCCTCCGAGGCTAGCTGATCCAAATGGCCTTCAAGCTCGGAGATGTTCGCGTCTTCATCTGCAGAATCCTCGATCATTTCGAGGAAGTTTTGCCAAATGGCTTTGCGAGACTTCTTGGAAAGATTTTCGTAATGGATTGCCACCTGGATACGTGATTTGAACGCTTCGTCGAAGTGGCCAACGCGGTTCGACGTGAGGATGAGGATACCCTCGTAGTATTCCAAGGTTCGCAGGAAAACTGCCCTTGCATGGTTAGACATCATGAAAGTAAACTGATGGATGGCCAGCATGGGGTTTTACGCTTACCTGACACCAAACTGTTTCTTTGCAAGTCGGCAAAAGTTCTTTCTTCCAAGAAGACATCGGCTTCGTCAAGCAAAAGGACTATGAAGCATCAGAAATGATTCGTGGGAATGACCGTCAAAGCGTACGTACCGCAGTCCCATAGCTTTCCCAGGTATAGAACCGTAGACAGATACTTCTCGACATCTTGAGCCTCAGTACCAATGTCACCGCAGGTAACACGGTACAGTGGCTTCTCTGCGATTTCTGCCACACTGGGAGAGCTTCAGTAAGAACTAAATTCCCTTCAAAAAGTACATGTCTCACCTCTCGGCTGTCAAGGTTTTCCCAGTACCTGGGCTGCCATGAAGCAGAACTATGAGACCGTTCCCCTTCCCAGTTATGATGTCGTCCATCCTTTTCGTCGCTGTTTGAATGTCTACGAGAGCATATATCATCTCCTTTATCTTTTCTTCAAGTACCAGACGCTTGAATGCGTTTTTGTTCCATGCGACCGGATGGAATTTATCCACGTCTAGGTCAACTAAGCAAGCGTCAGCATCCCAATACTCGGACTTTTGAATATTTCCTTATCGAGGTCATTCTTACACCATTTTTTCTCTTGGAGATTGAAACCGTGCACGGTCGAAGGAAGAAGCAGAATCGTTTCGGGTGTTATCTTGTGCTCCCACTTGATTTTCTTTGGCCAGGCATAGTTGATTGGATGCTCGGTCGGGACATGAAAATCCGGCTTTTTTGGCGGATGCATGAGCTGATGAGTAGCTAGGTCTACCATGAATCGAGATGAGTTCTTGGTTGTTTTAGCAGCAGACCACATGAGGAATCTCCGTCGAGATAAACTGAAAATTGAAGACTTACGTAGCAATGGTCGTGCCGATGATCCCAGCCAGTATAGCACCCGTAGTATCGTCCTTTCATTCTCCAAAATGCTTCGCCCCTTGAAGTCAATTTTTCAATGTCTTCCTTTTTTCCGAAGCTGACCGGATGGACCTTGAGATTTGATATGTTGACGTCTTCATTGCCAACAGGGCTCATGGTATCGCGCCACATCCTTTGTCGTAAGCTGCCTTCAACATAGAAATACGACCATCCCGTGAATAATACGTCTTCCTTTGAAATCTCTGGAGAGTCGTCCAACGCATAGACATTGAATTCGTCAGAGGCCTTCAAAATGACCAACTGATTCGGCTGAAAAAGCTTCTGCAGATGGCGGGCGTTGACGACCCCCCTATCGAACATTCTGGCTGCTTCTTCATACTCCTCTGTATAGTTTTCATTCAAAAACTCTATCAAAGGCGACAGGACTGGCCCGTATGTGTTGTCATTGGCAAGCTCGATAAGCCTCTCTCTATGATGAAAGAGAAAAGGATAAGGAGCATCCATTCCCATCCCATCTTCAACGATATAGTGACTTTCTTCGAAGGTATACTGTGCGATTTGGTCAAGTCCTTTTCGGAGCAGCGGTGATACGATGGCCAATCGCTCAGATCTCTGTGATGGTTTGTGATCTGTTGAGTCGTTTTGGTGATGAGATACCTCTCGAGCCTGATCTCTGACGCAAGTGTGTTCTTTGATGACGACGAAACAGAACTCTGGATGCTCGGATAAATAGGAATCCAAGTTTTCTATCTCATCCCGGGCTTCGAGTCTCATCGCGAAAGAAGATGCAGACTTGGTTTTGGCTACCGGTTCGTCTTCGAAAAGCGTCATGCTGTGATTGTGGCTTGAATTGCTGCAATAAATTCGATGGATAGTTTGAAAGCACGGAGCAGCTGGAACGTTCGAGTCGTTCCGTTCGTCATATTCACTCTCGGTGACGTTGCTCTCAGAGTCAGCATTTTGGTAGCTGACTTCAGCTTCCAGCATCTGAATTGTGTCTAGAAGGTAGGATATGAAGTTTGAAACGTCTCTGGACTCGTCCAGAACGTCGAGGTTGAGGTGTTGCTCTGCGAGCGTGCTCAGCGATTCTGCAAGAGAATCTACTTTGACTGGTTTCTGATGCGTGGTTGCTAAGTGATCCGCTGCACCTTCCCCATCTCCTGGAACATTGCTAATGCCATCCCCAACAGGTTGAAACGTGTTTTCTGCGCTTGAATCTTGGAGGCTGTGGCTGGAAATTGGGTCACGGGTTTCCTGCAACTTTCTTCGCCATTTGGAGCTCCTTGATGACTTCAATTCTGAGTAGCTCCCGTGTGGCCTACTCTGTCTGCGAGGCGGCTCCATCCAAGATTGTGACGCGCGTGAGCTCCCAAGGGGCCTAGGTCTTGTGTTCTTTGGTCTTATTGGAGGGGGTCTTGGAGGAGGCAGTCCTCTACGCGGATAAATTCCCGGGGGGGGGCCTGGATCCTGGAGGGAGCCGAACAGGCGGGGGTGGGGGCGGCGGCTGAAGCCCCCTTGGCATTTTACCTGAAGACGGCGTGCCTGAACGAGGTGTGAATCCCTGGGGCGATCTGGACATACTTCTGGCGGAAGTTAACGACATTAGGTCATGCCTTTGGGGTCCCGGCTGATTGGGCTCATGCAGATTGCTTAAAGGCAAGGCTTTTTGCTTCGTTAACAAACTACGACGTTTCCCACGGAATATTTACCAGGCTTACTCGAAGAATCAAATTTTGCGTTCAGGCTTGAAAGTGAATCTTGTTCTTCTTGTGCGATGTCGACGTCGCGTGAAATTGTCGAGTTCATGAAGAGTTTGCTGCTGATTTCTCCTTCCAAAATCGCGTCGTCGGTATCTGAGCTGGAACCCATCCGCCCGGGAGAGTATCGCCTACTCATGATGGACAATATTACTTATACCGTGTTTTGATCGTTCTGGACGGCGGTAGTCGGCCTAAACATTGCTGTCGCGATGAGAACAGGCTGATGTTTGTTGTGACAACGAGTGCGGGGTCCGCTTGTGTTGCAAGAGTATTTAGGAAGAAGGCAACACAATAATGGAAGATATGTAAGAAAGAAGTCTATCGGGCTATTGAGTGACGATCCGCGAATAGTTCGATGAGTTTGTGTCACAGACGGTGGTCCTCAGATTAGATGAACATGCGAAAACCTGTGAGACAGCGCTCATGCTGACACGAGCAGGAGATGACGGAGACAGATGCCTCGCTCAGGCAAGCTGTTATCAGTCGATCTTACACACGTGACAGATACACGAGACCACTTGCATATCAATATTCTAATGATTGGGCGGAGGCCGCCCACGTCACATTCAACCTGGTGTGGCGCAGCAGGGCTCACAGTTCGGGCTCCCAGATGCCACCGCTCAGTACCACCGAGCTTGACCTATTTGATTGCGCTGTGTTCTGTAATTGCCCTGATCATTTGAAGCGTCTCTTGCTGCACGAACTAGAAATATAAACGTCAGTTGGGGTCTATTAGGCCATGCTAGATCTGAATCTCGCTGTAGTTTGTCGCTGCTTCCCTCGATCTGTCGCTCGAAACCTGGGTTGTTTCATCATCATCTCAACGCGCCGCCCTCTGTCTGTATATATCCGATTCTCGTTGAAAACCTCCTCGGGGTCCAGATTCGTGAATGAGCCGAGTCTCCATGAAGCGATAACCACCTTAAGGCCCCCAGTCACCTTTCGTGACACTATACCCACCATCTGCTCAATGAACTCATCCATGCTGAAGGACTGTGCCTCCGACTCTTCATGTTGCAACGCCGCTTCAATGAGGCTCATATCAATTACAACAAACAAGCGTGAGGAATTCACAATACATCGTTCGAACACGTTAAACCACGTTTTAATCGTCATGGAACTTTTAAAATGCTGGGCCGTAAGGGGGTTAGCACCTTCAACTACAAGGCCGGGGTTGACTGTGATGATTTGGGATATGAGAGATCGAAGGACTCCGGACACAGACACTGGCTCTGCTGTCTCGCTAGACACGGTTGTAGTTGATGGAAGAGCCCAAACAACTGGGTATTCGTGTTCAAGGACGATGTCGATAAAGTCTGCGGCAAAATCGAGCGCACTCGTAGTGACACCCCTCTCTTCTGCAAGTAATAGAGAGGAAGTTGAATTGGAGACCCAGAACTTGAGCCTAGATATCGCCGGTAAAGGCAATTGAGTAAAAGACCTTTGCCGGCGACGATTTCGCATAGACCGACACCAGTCCAGGCTATCGGCTGCGATTGGAATGTCCGAGATCATTACCGCTGATCGTATGGCGTCTATCTGCGTGTTTTGAAACATTTGCTTGTGTTGCGTTTGAAAAGATAGGATTGACTGGTTTTGCACTGCGCCAGAATCAGCAGTTGTGGAAAGACAATAACTTCGGGCTTTTTGTGCTGCAACTCACAAACCATCATTTCAGTCAGTTGTGCTACCGACTGGCTGAGACCATGGACCTTCACGTGAAGGTCTCTGATCTCGGCCTTGGAAAGAGCACCAGCAAGCTCGTCTACACGTATTGACCTCTCCCTGATTTCTTCAATGATTGGCTTGAAGTTCAAGCTAAAGGGCTTGACAATGGAGGCTATAGAATGTGACAATTTTCCTTTCTTATAGAACTGGATAGCCTTGATCGAGAACTCTAGGATTTTTGCATAGAGCTGAGCCACGTTCTCTTGCATTCTTGGAGTAGAGTAGAGTAACGAGTGGAGCTCGGTTCGGGGTAGTACGTCGGCGATTCGAGAGACGGCTTTTGAAACTTCCACAAGAAGCTCCTCGTAGTTGAGAACTGCCTCGGTAAGTCAGCAAAGAGCCGGTAGAGGTGGCAAGACCAGGGCCACTCACAATAAATAGAAACTTGAAAGCACCCCATGCCAGAGATACGTATTCAGGATGATGTTGCGAGAATGTGTCAAATACCGCTGCCACATGATGAGCTTGGTTCCTGGAGAACTTGGCGTAAAATAACATCGGCCTACCCCCATAGTACAATACTCGAGACGAGCATTTTGCCAGCCAGTCTCGAACCTTGGAACCCTTCGCTTTCTTTTGGTATTCTTCCAAAGCTTTGTCAAGAGCCAATTTGACATCTTGGATTGAGTTGTGTTCTCCCAGCCGTATTAATTCACGCTCGGTTGTTGTGAGCTCTTTTCGTAGGATTCTGACCGCTTCATCGTACGCGTGCTTCGCTGGATCGAACGATCTGAAATCAAGATCATTAGCTTTCGAGAGGCATGAATGCATGCTTGAGAGGGACGAACTGTTGGTGGACGCTGTTGGTATACCAGTGAGAGTAGGGGTTGCTGTCCCCACCCCATACGAGACCCGTAGACAGCAGATTAGAAGAACTGCTAGGACTTAAGAAAGGCGCGACCGTGGTGCCTCCTGAACCAGTAAGAAAATGCGCTCGCGGATCCAGTAGAGAGCGGTCGGTTGGCTCAGATGTACTACGATGCTGAAGCTGATTCATTGTTCGCTACCGAGGCCTGAGGAGCGTTGACGAAGGGCGAGCTCCGAATGACGGTGCCGTTTGTGAAATTCAAGATCTCGCGATGCTGCCTGATCCGGCGCCCCTCCCGGCCAGCGGGCGCTTCTACAGCCACATATCCGGTCAGACGTTAACCCGAGCTGCATCAAGGTTACTTGCGAGTCCGGTTCCGCCTATGGGATTGGCACGATTGGTTCTGCGTGCATGGCTGACAGCATTGCTTTGGGTGCATCTTACTGGCTCTTCGTCATGCGCATCCCGTGACACAAGACCTCTGCTTCAGGTTACCCAATAACGGTCGCCCCGCGGTAAGCAAGACACAGCCTGCTATGATTCCGTCCTGTGTTATAGTGGTTGAATCGGAGTAGAGTGAAAACAGTTGTGGATGCGAAAGAAATGCTGGTAGAGGAAAGTCCCGGTTCCATCCATGGAGAAGGTCATTGGTTACTATTCTTTTTGAATAGTATTTGGCCTTTCACGACTAGATATTTCAGTCAGACAACTACCCGGTGAAAATAATTGAGCAAGGCGCTTTACTATATACAAGAATCAAAAGTTTCAGTTATAATTGTGCCCAAAAAGACTCATCATCCCCACAACTACATCGCCCAGTTTCCGGCGACATTGAACCCTTTACTGGTGAACAAGCAGCGCGGCCTCCTGCAGCGGCGCAAGCAAGGCGTACGCCAGGGCGTTGTAGAAGAGCACGTTGCCGCCGTTCTGGCTGAACTGCCCGGTCGCCGCGTCTTTGGTAAAGAACTCGCCCGAGCGGTAGTCGCCGATGCCCTGCAGCGTGACGAGGGTGCCGTAGCCGTGAGGCTGTACAGGTGGTAGCCGATGGTCTTGTCGGGGTTGAGGTAGGCGGTGGCGTTGAGATAGTACTCGTTGATCACGGAGGAGGAGATTTGCACGGCGCCGGGCTGGACGATGCCCCTGATGGCGGAGGTTAGTGACTTATCGTCATGGCTTGCCTTCTGTTCAAGGGTATTTGCTGGCGGGTGGGCCGGTTGGGCAGAGAGGGGATGGGACTTACTCTATGACGGGGACGTTAGTGGAGACGACTTTGTTGGTGTCGACGGTGACGACAGCGGAGAGCGTTCGGCGGTCGATGGTGCTGGCTGCGCTGAGGAGCGGCAGGGCGAAGAGGGCGGCGATGGATGTGAACTTCATCGTTACGCCGAGTTGCAATGGGCAGATCAAATGACCAGAGTTTTGTTCTCTGAAGATTCGTGACTGAAGACGTGAACGATTTGTTGCTCCCTCCCAAGAAAAGGTTGAAGCAACGAGCAGCTATTTATCCAAACTTGGCCCCCCGTGTCTGTCCATCACACAATGCGTCGTGGGTTGTTGTGCCACTTCGGCCTTTCCGCACATATGTAGAAGGTTGCATTGAGCCTGCATCATGGGAACCTTTCGGAACCAAAATTCTCATTCAGAGTTTGAGGTAATATCTACGGTGGTTGTTATTCGCTGCCGCTTCACGATGTATCACAAGCCTTCCCTGCCTCCTCTCGGAAGAGTCGTTTATCATCACATCTGGTCCTCCTCAAAGGCTGCAGAAGTATGCGCCAAGACAATTCTCCATTTGTTCAAAGTGAAGTGATACATACTCGAGCTTCTTCTGGCAGCTCGGGGGAGAGAGAGCGCGGGCCGGCAACTGTCGACACAGCATCGTCCCATTAGAACCCGTAGTCAAGGATCCTGCATGTCACAATATTACATTAGTATTATGTCTTTCTGCTATAACGAGGAATTGGGGAGTCCGGAATTTGTTTACTCCCAGACTCGTCGGTGTTTTGGTCCTAGAGTAGCATATAACCTTGCACCTCTTGGTTTTGGGGAGGCGGATATTTCCCAACACAGATCTCACTTGCCAGATTCAACATCCAACTCCCCGCAAGGCCCGCAGGAGGACGTGCGTGCCGCGCGCTACCCGAGAGAATCACGGAATCTCGTCGATCTTTGCTCATGGATACTTGTTCCGGGCACGTCTCCCGATGCAGGCAGGGCTGTTGTTATGCGATGCTGGGTTGTTTGTTTATCAATCAGTGCCAGTGGAGCTGGCAGGTCGTCTGATGGTAGACTTTGGATCTCGTGTTCATCTGATTATGCTCCGTGATCGAGATCTATGGGAAAGTGTCTCATTCATCCCGCCGTTGCGGGGATTGACGCCAGGCAAAATGGTCATCATCCAATCCATTCCTACTTACATCATAAGGATGGGTATCTTCAAAAGTCTAGCAACTCGAGTAGAACGCCTCTAGCCGTGGCGATGGGTATCATTCGTATACGTGAACCAAAACGCCTAAATCTGCCGCCCCTCAGTCTCATAGCCCGAAAGTTCTTTTACCCTTCCATTTCCTTTGCCCCTCCTTTTACTTTTCCCCCTTCCGGGCCATCATCAAACCCCCCTTCTCTAAATCATCATCCCTTGATGCATTACATATAACCCATTACACATAATCATGAAATACCCCTCGTCTCTAATATCTTACTCAACTCCTTCAGCCTCACAGGCTTCGTCAAAAACAAATCGATCCCGCTCGCGAACGCCTCCTGCTGCGCGCCCGCGGACGCCAGCCCCGTAAGCGCAAAAATGTTACACCTAGATAGCCCCTGTGCCTTTTCGTGCGCGCGGATGCGCCGCGTCGCCTCAAAGCCGTCCATGACGGGCATCGAGATGTCCATGAGGATGCAGCTGACGCCGCCGGCGTTCTTCTGGAAGTACTCGACGGCCTGCCTGCCGTCCATCGCGCTGTCGAAGACATGGCCCAGCTTCTTCACGTACGAAGCCAGGATCTTGAGGTTCAGCGGGTTGTCGTCGACGATGATGAACCGCGGCTTGTTCGGCTTTGGCGTCGTCGGTGTTGCCGTGCCAGGGTGGGGGGCAGCAGCACAAGCCGGCGCTTGGTTCGGCGTCGACGGCGAGACGTCCTTGGACCGGTCCGGCAGGGCGATACCGTCTATCGGGTTCCTGATCTCCATCGCTGAGGGCGGAGTTTGATGTAGCTGCTCCTCAATGAGGGGAAACTGCGGCTCGCTGATCTGCGAGTCTGGGGAGAACACGTCATTGGGGGTGTTCACGTCCGGAAACGCCTCGGTGCTGCTGGCGCCGGGACTGCGGGCCATCTTGGCCAAACCCAGCCCCGTCAGTCCGTGGTCGCCGGCCTCTGCAGGGGTGGCTTGATCGGTGGCCAGGGATATTGCGGTGGGTGTGGGGATTACACCGGCTTGTAGCTTCGTCCACCGCCTGAAGCTCAACATCAGGACCTTTGCTAGTTTTCTCGGGCCGATACTGTACGCACAACGTCATCAGCATTATTTTGACCATTGGTACGCAGGGGGGTACTTACGGTTGTGAGATGAACTCGAAGACAACGGTTTTGCTTGTAAACCTCGGCGAGAGAGAGAGTTGGCGTGCTACGAGGGCATTTCGGCAAACGACCACGATCGGAGTGTTTATAGTGCCGTGACGTCGATCGTACAGGAGTTGGTCCAGGTGACGGTCTGTGGAGAGGGTAAGGTCGGGCAACAGCGGTTCGGCTGACTTCTCGTCGATGGCGTGCATGTGCAGCCACTCACCGCAGAGGTGTTCAAGCAGGGTACTTTCGCTAGCCACGGTTCCGGGAAGACCCTCGAGGGCTCCGGCCCCGGAGTCAGTAGGGAAGTTCAAGAATCGGACCCGAAGGCCTTTCAGCTCGGCCACTTGGGCCTGAAATTCATTGAAGCCCGCAGACTTGAAGGGACTAGAAGTTGCGGCAGAGTGAATGGCACCATGCAGCGGAAGTCGGACGGTAACTCTGGTGCCACGGTTTACCTTACTCCATACGTTAATAGTACCGCCTAGGTTGACGACAATCTGGTGTACTAAGCTCAGCCCTAAACCTGTTCCCGCGGACAGGTTATCCTCCTGGGTGAAAGGCGTGAACAGGTGATTCTGGAGGTAGTCTTCTGAAATGCCCTTTCCCGAGTCCGTCACGACAATCTCGATATGAGCGCCTTTTGAGACAGTGTTGCCCTTTGCAATGCTCTGCAGCACGTTGATGTTGACAAAGCCGGTGCTCGTGAATTTGAGTGAGTTGCCCAACAGGTTCATGATGATACGCCGTATCGCGCCGGGCTGGGTGTGGAAAGTCCACGAGATGGCCGGGCTGATGTCGAAGTTGACGGATACGTCCCCAAGGACCAATTGCACGTCTCCATGCCTGCCGGCACTCGAAGCCATGTCCTCCATCGCCTGCATGCTGTCAAGTCTCGACATGGCGTTGGGCTCGGTGTGATCAGCGGCGCGGCTGTTGGCAAGTTGGGCGACGGACATGCGCTGATAGCTGAAGCCGGCGCAGACGCTGTCCACGACCTCCTCGGCGAGCACATCGATCTCCACGTTAGAGGAAATGCTCATCATGCCCGCCTCAATGTTTGCCTTCTCATCCCGACCTCTCAGGCCACGATCGCCAAGGCTGCTTCGCCGTCGTTTTGATTGGGATCCGATGAAGTTGTTAATCTTACTCCAGTCAAGAAGATGGTCGATCGTCTCCAGGAGGGTGCGGCCGCAATTTTCCACTGAGACCAACGTCTCGCCCTGGAAGGCATCGAGGGGAGTATCGCGGAGCAGTTCCGTGCCGAGGATGATACCGTGCAGCGGGGATCGAAGTTCGTGGGAGAGGGAGCTCAGTAGGTCCGTCTTGGCCCTTTCGACTAGTCTGGTGTTAATACGATCAACCTCGGACATGACAACCGCGCCGAAAGCGCGGAGGTAGCTGAGTTCGCCTTCGATGGTCATGATGCGCGTCGCGGTCTTTGTGCAAGCGAACCCGCCGGCGAACCAGCGCTGCTTCTGCACATCCCAAAGAGGAACGACGGCTATGCTTCGGGCCCCAGAGAATATCGTAATGAGCATGTTGCCCTCGTTCTTGCGTGAGAACGGATTGCGAACCCGTCGACGGGGTTTTTGGCTGCCCTCTCCTGCGTGCGAGGATATCAGCAAGGCTTCGCTCATCTCCTTGACAGGCGTCGGTGTCGTCTTCCCATCGTCGCCCGAGAAATCGCTCGACTGGATGGAGCCGCTTTCGTCAAAGTTGAATATCTTCCCCTCGGGGTATCGTCGCAGCAGTTTTATGAGGAACCTTTCCGATATCGACGCGTGGCTTTGGGACGGCATCCTGCCGTCGATACTCGAAGCCGAGGAGGTGGAAAAGCCGAGGACCCGACATTGCGTGTCTTCCGAGCCGACATCGCTGCCCACATTGCTCACCGGACTCCCTCTTTCGTCGCTAGACGACGACGTTGACTTGTTTGACCCCGTAGACTTGCGTCTGCTGGAAGCGGTCGCCAGACCCCCAAACGAACCTATGCTGGCGTCCAAGAAAAGCACGCTCTCGACTTCGATAGCTTCGCGGATCACGTTTGCCGCTTTGGAAAAGACGTGCTGGATCTGGACGTGGTGAATGTTTTCGCCGCTTGCCCCAGAGGTAACAGTCTTTACTGACATCTCGGAAACCGACGGGGCGGCAATTGGCTCATTTGGGATGGCCGATTGTATTGGTGAGGATTGCCTTCTGGGTAACGGCGAAGCCTGCGGGCGTATCGGTGGTGAAGCAGGGCCGGCCCCCGCGGCCTCTTCCATCGCAAGCTTGTCCTCCTCTTTCTGCAGTATCTCTTGTTGGTTCTGGTTCAGACCACCCTCGAGTGATGGATTATCCTTGAACGACTCTGCATTTGGGTCCTTCTCCCAGCCAGAAATTGTGGTCTTGCCCTCGACAAAGCTGCCCACGCCGCGAACCATTCTATCCGAGCGACGAAGATTGTCCTTGTTGCGCTTTTTGTCCAGGTAATCCATGACGATGTGGGAAAGGTCACGCAAGACGCGCGCCGACACATCGTCTAGCGACTCGCGAGGCTTGTTGTCAAAGACACAAAACACGCCAATGTTGATGCCTCTATGCGAGCGGATAGGCACCCCGGCGTAGAAACGGTTCTGCGGCGCATGACGGCAAAACGGTCTCTGAGCCGCTCTGGGATCCGCTGCCATATCCGGGATCACCGTCACCGGCAACTCTCCTTCCTTGGGGACATCTTCCGTATCTGGCGATGGAGGGACGGCGAGGGCAATTTCGCATATGCCAGCAGATCTGGGAACTGCGGTGCCGGACAGGAAGAGTTGCTCCTCGTCGGACGCATCTAGCTTGACGTTTGGGGTCAGGGCCAGCGAGGGGGTCGCTTCGGCGACGATGTACTGGTACTTGCTGTCGAACAGAGATATCAACGCGCGGGTGGCATTCAGACGCAGCACGCCAAGCTCGGCAAAGGCAGTCAGAGCCGCGTCGGGGGAGGATCGCAGCTCCGACGGCGGGACGATGTTGTTGACATCGTTGTGGACGGCCTGGGCGATAAGGGAGGGGTCATATCTGTGAGGGCATTCAGCACTGTTGGGCGGCGAGCTGGGACACCAGGCGCGCTTGCGCTGTGGAACGGAAGAGGGCCACCACCCCCGCCCTGGGAGGTGATATGGAGGATCACTGATGCAGATGGCCGCTCTCGTCAAGGGCAATTATGAATGGAGAACAACTGACCTGAAAGTCTCCCTTTCGCGGCGGCTCTCAGAGACGTCACGAGCAGTGTAGAAGCTGGCCATGACGGGGAGAGTGTATGAAGCTCCTCCACGCGCAGCAGTGCACCAGCCTCAAGGAACGTGGTCGAGAGAAGCTGCGCTGCGCTGCGCGGCGGCCAATGTTGCTGTGCTGGGGAGATGTGGAATACCCAGTGCAAGGGGGGATGGCAAGAAGAGAGAGAGGCCCACCCGCCACAGCGACTGTGCGAGAGGGACTGGAACTGCAGAGGCACGGCGTGCTCGCTTGGGGCGGACCCTACTCCGAATGCGCACCTGTTAACGGGTAGTCTAGTCCAGCCCAGCCAGGCCTAGACCGTTCGATGCTGCTTCACCTCTACGTTAGCCCCGTTGCTCCCAAGGAAGGCAAGGAAGTCAAGGCGGCGGGGTTGGGGTGGCTTGTACGACTGACAGGGGAGCAGGCACACAGAGGAAAAGCGAGCGCACATCGGTGGCGATGTTCAAACGCGGAGCGGAAATGGCGCTCAGCCGAGGCATGTACCGAGGTACCTGTCGCCTAGTTTTTGTTGGTATTCCCCAAAGTCTAATGGGTCTGTGAGATGTATGGAGAGAGACAAACAGAGAGGAAAATTCATACACACCCGGTCGTCTGATTCGATGGTTTGGCGACGATTTGCAGAGACGATAGGATGGCATGCAAATCGGCCTGATGAGCGTGTCCAGTAGAAGCACGTCAAAAAGGGAGAAATCCGTTCCACCCAAGGGATTTGCCGACTTTCCCATACCCAGGCACTTTGGCTGAACTTTGCTTCTTCGGGAACTATGCAGCCAGCCCTGCCTTCGGGCCGGGTTAGGCCGTGTTAGGCCTGCCGGTCGTAGGTAGGTATTTGTCACAAACGTCTCCCAAATCGTCGGTCTTGGATATTGTCGCAATGTTCTACGTACTGCGCACTAAGGACAGGACTAAGCGCTCTGGCTGCGTTTGTCCGCCATTGAGAGAGAGTGCATATTGCTGATCATTGATCATCCTATAAATATATCGTACGCGACTTGAATATGTACCATCATCCTTTGCCCAATTTTCAGCGTCTGATGGAAATATCATTTTGGAGATATGACGGTGTAACGACAGCCAGGGTCTATGGGATTCTCAAAATCCCATCAGATCAAGCCCGAGAGTTTACTGAGCAGGCTGTGTGTGTGGTTCTTACAGCTGGGGTTGTGGGGTTCACTGCTGGACATGCTTCTGGAGAAGCCGGGATGGTCTTGGTCCAGGTTACCCGACAGTTGGATTTCCTGAAGCACTTGCCCTAAGCTTCATAACTACAGGAGTTGACAGCTATGGTCATGCCGCGAGTGCCAGGCTCTTGGGACCGAAGAGTTCTTCTCAGGGGCAACGCTGTGGCACTAGAATCGCACATAGACATTGCGTAGTCCAGATACAATTAAGCCAAGGTCAGTAACGGGAAGCTTCCGTGCCCGGTTAATTATACGGGATTGTGCGGGCGAGTATGCCGTTTGGTTTGGTTGCTCTCCGTGTTCCACTCCCACCGCGAGCTGTCGCCCAAAGAGAGGCATAGCAGCGTAGGTGGTGATACCTCTTGGTCGACACAGAGCCCCGGCCAAAACTCGCCCAAACATGCAGAAAATTTCGTAAAATGTACCTCGGCCTTGTATAAGCCGCTTTAGCATGGTGGAGATCTGTTCTGGTGGTCAGACAGTGAGAGGCTTTCCTCTGTTGGTGTGAAAACAGCAGCGTGGCAGGATGACGGCCATGGGGTCGCAGGCTCAGTTTCCCCTCCTAGAGTCCTACAGCATGTTTCTTCCGTTAACCCAATCGCTCAAAGACTGCCACACCGCCATGCCGTCTTCCCAGGCCAGCTGGATTTCGCCACAACAGCCGTGGGACTCAGCTGACGGGCAGGAGAGGCTGCGAGTTGCGACATGCGGCGTGCCGGAGACGTGCGACTCTGTGTGTCTTTGGAAAGCACGACCAGGCTGCTAAAGAGAGGGGACGCTGACTAGGAATAAGAGCGGTAAATAGGGCGGGCGCGGCTGCCAGTGTAAAAGGTACTGACTCCTGGTTCTGGTTATGGTTTGCCGGCCCCTTCTGTGAGTCTGGACCCCCCAACAAGAATCTCCGTTCAGCGCCGAGGCATCCGCATTTTCATGCCGAAGATGGTCCCTCCCGCTCTGAACGGTCCTGATCATCACGAATATAAGAATACCAAGCACAGATTGTCTCTGGAAAACAAGATCTGGCGAGCGAAAACGTCAGATGCAGATCATATTTTCGACAGCCCAGACAGAGAAGACGCGGCAAATCCCCACCATTCGGCTGTGGATGCCTATGCCTGCCTGCAGATGGATGGTGAATTCTGTTTCGACGAATCTAGTGCTTTGCGGACTTTACTCCGCTAACACCCCCCTCGAGGGTCCCTCTCGCCTCGGAAGACACTCGAAAGACCAGCTGCTAGCAAATACTTGATAAAAACGGAGGAGACGAACCAACTTACATCATTGCGCCGGAGACGCCTGAGAAGCTCCGGTCGCCCATCAGTCTTGAGTGCGCGGCCAATCAGCAGCAGCCGCTGGCGCCGGAAGACGCGTCCGCCAACCACAGGCCGCTCTGGGTGACGCCAATGACGTACGGGCTCCTCTTTCGAAACGAGACGTGAATGGCCAGTTCACGTGTTGGGGGACCCTGAGCCCCACTCCCGCCAAGCGGGCAAAGACCCCTGCCCCACTCCCCGTTCCAATGTTGGGTACCCTGCGCAAGTCCCTTCCCTTCCTCTTCGCTTCTCCATCGTCTGCTCATTTTTTTACGTAGGCAATGGAGTGAAGTGAGTGCGCAATGAGACTGGCCGGCCTGGAGCCAGCCAATCTGCTGCTCTGCTCTTTGCGTCTTGGGGTGGTTGTATTGCTGTGCCCCCTCCTCCCGTTGTCACTCATGTCTGCTGTTGCTAATGTGTGTTTGCTTGCCTGCTTGCCTTCCTTGTCTGTCTGTGTGTGTGTGTGGCGATTTACCTAAATAAAAGAAGACTCTGCCCGTGTGTGGTAAACCGGTTTCCCATGCGTCTTCTCGATCTCGATTGCCCATGATACATCATCGAGGATCGATCGAAAAAAAACCACCTACCGGCCACCGCACAGCACGAATTCGCATCCCCACTCTATCAGACTTCTCTGACATTTCGATCAGGCTGCTTTGCCCATCTTTTGATGCATCCCATTCTCGAGATCGGCCTTTCTGACACCATCGACTTTCCCAAATCCCCATCCCCACAACAGCAGCAACGGCATCAACCTCAGCTGGCCTCCGGCCGCCCTCACCGGCGGACTGTTCGCCTGATGGCCTCCAGCCACTCCAGCCCCATTCGCCCTTCTTTCCCGACTCATGAGCTTTCGCCTCCGCGCAGACGCCGAAGATCCTCTCCCAAGGCGAAGCCGGTGGACAACAGCACTGCTTACGGCGAGGATGCCACTCAATCCCGACTGTCCTTGAGACGGTTGAAGCAGGGCGAAGGCCATCAAAGGGTATGTGTCTTTTTCCCTCTCTGTCTGTTTTTGCTTTTACGGGTGTTTGGGCGCTGCTCTGCTGCTGCATTGCCTGTTTTCAGTTGCTGTGCAGCCAGAGTAGGCACACAGCGAATAACAGGGCGTCGCACACTGCAAGTTGAAAAACATGGTTGAAAAAGCAACAATCGAGGGTGCACAAACCAACACAACAGAATTTAGCTAACACAACATTCAAATACAGATTCGCCATGGAGCATCAGAGCTGCTGCGTCTCTCAGGAAACTTCCCCGGCTACCACGGCCAATCTGGGGGCAGCGGCTTTCACTCCGCCCACGATCAAGCCCTCCCCAGCGACAGCGACCTGCGCCACATGGCCCAGCTGTCCCACAATATCGCCAACGACATTTTCGACATCTTCGCCCTGAGGAACGAAGACCCCAGCAGCCAGAACCGACGCGGCGCAGACAGCCGGCGGCATTACCAGTCCCAGAGTATCGCGCCCGGCCATGCGAGCGTGATGCGCAAAGGCGGCAAAGGCGATACCGCCGCCGACTTGTACTGCCACAAGTGTCATCGTGTCGATACTCCCCAGTGGCGGCTCGGCCCAGACGGACCCATGACATTGTGCAATGTGTGCGGTTTGGTGTACGCCAAGAGACAGCAGAATCTGGATGATTTGACCATGCCTGGTTCTCCCAGCATGAACAGGCACTGCCGGCAGGACGAGTCGTCGTGAAAAGAGATGTTGTGACTAAGTCTCTCGACCGTAGTGTGTGTATGTTTCTGCCCTGAATATCTAATGTCTAGCGAAAGCGCTTTTTTTTCACGAGAGTTAATCATTGGGTATTTGACGCGGCGCAAGGAAATGTTTTGGGAGTTATTGGGAGTAAGCTTTGAAGGGCTGGAGGCATCTTGAATATACCCGGCAAGACTGCCATTTTTAGTTCTTCGTTTTATATCTCTACGTAATTGCAGCGCATATGATACCTCGCACAAGTCTGGAATTCCATCGTGATCGTAGACTGAGATTGTGAAGAAGAGCCTAAAGCCGTTGACCGAACTGTACCCATGCAGAGACAAAGCTGATATTACCCAGAGATGTGTTCGCACTTGCGGGCTTACGGGGGCGGGACTTTGGCATTCAGCATGAGTCCAAGCACCCGTTTCACGCACTCTCTGCAGTCCATGCTCCCAGCCAAACTTAGACATCAACATAGGAAAGTCTGGGACCCTGGGCCGCCGGCTGGATAAGTGGCAGCCACCGGTGATTGGGTCGTCAAGGAGTGAAAATCACTCAGTATGGAAAATCACAGTCCCTTCCGTTCAGCGGCGTCAGACTCAAGGGAGTGGCCCAAACAGCATTCGGCCTTCAGCCCTTTCTCGCGCACGTGGCTGGGGAGGGAAAGCGAGATGGAAACCCTTTTGCCAAAACTCAGATGTTTTTCCAGCCCCAGAAAAGCAAACAGAGTTGTCAGATATGCAGCGGGAAAAAACGTGCAACCACTGTTCAGGAATCTGCTGTTGGCGCGGTGGCGAAGAAAGGGGGTGTGTGCGTCTTGCGGCGTGCCGGCGGCGTGTGGCGCGGCAGACGACCGGTGGAACGAACCTCAACAGTCCATCACAATCACTCCCTTCCGGTAACACAGTATATAGACGGTATTGTAGAGATCGTCTGCCATCTTCACGATCTCAGGCGGTTGTACACAGACTTGATATCGTGATTGTTGTGCCATCGGAAGCATGAGAGAAAAGCCTTCTGTGCGGCGTCGGTGGAGTCCACTGTGACCTGTTCCCTAAAGACCGTTGGTCTTTGCACTTCTGAGGACCTCTGGAAGAACTCCTTGAGATATCGAGTCAGAGCATGAAGCCGCTGTTGTGTCCGGCACAATCCCCCCTTCCGCGAGACCCAGCCCAACAAACTCCGCTGTAGACAGACCTTATCCCTCCTCCTCACTGCCGGCAATCAGCAACAGGGCCCAAATGCTACCATCAGCCCCAATTCATCCCCTCGAATCCCCATACTCATACTCGCGTTGTTTGCACCCAGTTCAACTTTCTCTCCTGGACCCCCGAAGCTTCCGTCACGTGCGGCCCCTTGTCGTGGCCACAAGTGGTAAGCGTTCCGGAGTGCATACGACCCACAGTCATCAACACCATACGATTCAGCTGCTTTCTCGCGAGAAAGTATTCCATTAGCCTCAAATACCTTGTTTGACAAGATGCTACGTCCATGATCTCTTCCTCGACCGGCCGAGAGTTGGTCTAACTCCGGTTAAGTCCATCATGTCGCTCCACGGGGTATCAAGGAAGACTCTGTCGGTTTGATTCTTGAACAAAGTTGACAACAATGGCATCGTTAAAAGGTACCGACGCGCCCAAAGAGCCTCTTGAAGGACTGGTCAAGGTATCACGGGCTTGAACCACCTCGACATCCCCACAGCCAGATAGTCTGCCTCCTCGACTTGATACGATTCCACAATAACGACAACAACTCCAAACGACACGATGAAAGCCCTCGTCCTATCCCCCTCCGAAAGCTCCGTCTCTGTCAGAAATATTCCGAAACCATCTCCAGGTCCTCGAGAGATCCTCATCAAGATCTACGCCGTCGCCCTAAACCACGTTGACGCGCTCTACGCCAAAAACCCCATTGCTGCCCAAGACGACCGCGTCACTGGCAGCGACTTTTCAGGAGAGGTTGTGCAACTCGGCGAGGGCCTTGACGTTGTCGATGACCCGCGGGCAAAGATTGGAACTCGCGTAGCCGGGTTTGTCCAAGGAGGTAAGGCTTCAAACACCATCGCGTCATGTACCCAGTCACAACCCAATCCCTATCATCTTCTTCCTACCCACAAAGCACACGCTGTGACTATATCTTCCGTGGCTGTAGCAGCCCAAGACCTTGTACAAACACCTCGCAGCACTTCGCCGCGCTTCCTCGCCTTCGTCTAAATGCAACCTGCCGGGTGTCCTTCACTAGCTAACAACAGCAACAAACAGCCTGCTCCGTCAATCTCCGCCCGGGCGCCTTTGCAGAGTACCTCGCCGTCGAGTACGACCTGACATGGCACATCCCGACGACATTGTCCTTCGAAAGCGCGGCGACAATCAGTCTTTGCGGTCTAACGGCTGCCCAGGGCGTCTTCGCCCGCCTGCAACTACCGTGCCCGTTCTTCAACACAAGAGGTTTCACGGGCCTCGACCTCGCTGACGACAGCCCTGCCAACATCTTCATATATGGCGCGACCTCATCCCTCGGCCTGTACACGGCACAGCTTCTTCGCGCTTCTGAGAAGACCGCTGGTCGCAGGATACGGCTCATCGGCGCGGCCAGCGCCTCGAAGCACGCCATGTTGAAGCAGGGACCGTACGGCTATAACGTTCTAGTCGACTACTGTGATGTCGACTGGGTCGAGCAAGTGCGTCGTGCGGCCCGGGGAGGGGTGCAATACGCCATCGACGCCATATCCAAAAGCCCGTCGGTTGAGCAGGTCGAACAAACACTAGCAGAGGACGGTCAGTTCGCCGTGTTCCGGAGCCCTGCCCTGGGCGGATTCGACGTCTCCAGGATGCGGGTCAAGCCTCTGATCGGAGCTGTCTGGGAGGGGTTGGGAGTCGAGATATTGTATCAAGGCAAGTCAACGTTGGGCCCCTTTGACTAACGCATCGACGCGAGACACTGTCGCTAATTCCAGTTCGTCTGATTCTAGGCGCTACGCTCCCCGCGAACCCCGACGCGAGACGATTCACGGCCGAGTTTTATAAGTACATGGGCTCTGAAGCCTCTTCTGGAGTTGTCAAGGTGCAGCCGAACGCTGTGCGCCTGATGCCGGGCGGTTTGGAGAGGATCGCTTTGGAAGGGTTTGCGTTGTTGACTGGTGCCGGAGGGGAACGGCCCGTTAGCGCCGAGAAGATTGTGTACACCATCTCTTGAGGATCCCCGTCCTGGACCTCGAGGCAATGCGGTGTCTCTCCTTGCAGCGTGTCGGTGCATCATTGAACGCTTGGTGAATGTCAGCGTCATCCGCGGTATCTCAAACGTACGAAGTTCCTTATAGAAAGCAGGTACCATTAATTGGACGGAAACCTCCCAAGATCATCTAAGATACAAAAGAATTGTGTGCTATAGAGACTCTTCGCGTCTGGGGGTGATGAGCGGGGGAGCGAAGAAAGGGCAATCGCGGAATGCCATTGCTCAAGCTTGTCGATTACAGACTTGCCTGGAAAATGGTCTGCTATTCAACATCGAATACCACGTTGACCTACGTACTTGATGAATGTTGCGAAGGATCCGCCTGAACTTTGCCGATAGTTGTCAACTATTATCAAATGAAGCCACAAAGCCAGCCCGCGTAGCTAAAGTGCTGTATTAGCTCCACCAGCGGTCTTTCCAACTGTCCTCCGTTCCTAATGCAATGTGTCTAGAGCTGGAGAAAATATCTTCACCACTAGTAGTGTCAAGCAAACATCCACACATATTGTTTCTTTGCAGGGACTAATAAATTCTGGAAAATACCGTTGTCTTCTCGGCACTCATTCGTGGTGATAGCTTTCCACGACCTCCACATCTTCAGGCATCACATCATGTACCTTGTCACCAGGGATTATTGATGTAAGCGGTGAAATTTATGAAGTCTGGTTGACCTTGTAGTTCGCGTGCTACATTCTCTAAGCTTGGCTATATTTTCTTAGCTATATTTACCTACACTTCCTCAGGCAGCATATCTTCGTGCTTGTTCCTTTCAGCTATCAGAATAGAGACATTTACAGGATCTCAGAGATAGTCAGAGTGCCCATGTACGTTCTTTTTCAACGACCACAAGCAACAGCTAAGACGGGCGAAGAACCGCGCGTGTGTAGCTACCAATGTTTAACTCATGATCGAATTACTACGTAGACACTGATGGATGCATTAAGAACCTCACCAAGAGCATCTTGGAATCCTGTTCAGTCTGAAGAATAGACACGAAGCAATGACAGCAGATCAGCCTGTGTGATCACAGTTTCTCCCGGCCAAGATCCTCTCTCATACATATTCACTGAGTTCCGAGACTGCGACGGCGGCGAATGTTAGGTTAGACAGGAGCATGTTAGCAAGTGATGCAATAGTATATTGAGGAGATGCCTGTTATTAATCGGCGAAATAATGGATAAATCTTCTAGAACTAACTGAATTGAAGGAGAAGTCCAAGTATGAAGGGAGATTAGCCGTCCTCTGTAAATTACAGCCAAGCGCCATTGACAAAAAATAACATCCTCTTTACGGTTAGCTTTAGACCTCCCTCTTAACTTGGCATTATATTACAGGACGAATCTGTGTGAAACATCACTGAAGGCTTTCTGAGATGGTGCAATGCATTCTTCAAACTAAGATAGTAAAACACCAAGACACATTTGATACTAATTTGCAGAAAAAGGTAGTTCCCAAGACCAAGCAAAATTGTCTGTGTCCAATTATGCAATGTTTAGGCGAATCCTAATTAGCTCCTGTCCTAACACCCTTCACTGGACCAGCCTTTGTTCCTGTGATTGCGAGGTTGATTGGCATGCCGCAGGACTGAGCCAAGGCAGTTGTTTCAGAAACCAGGAAACGATCAGCATGGTTTGGGTTCTTACACAAAGATGTCTAAGCTATAAGAAACGAAGATCCAGGTCAGCCGTCAGCGACTGCTTGTATTTGACGGATTAGTACGGCTCACGTGGAACCTTCCGTGTAATGAAGCCCAGGGAATTGTGCGGACGCTTCAGATTGCAGGAAAGACACATAGTTTCCTAGGATTTCCAGACCGCTCCACATGCATTTGTGCTGCCTTTGTTCAGCAGCAAAAATCACGCGACGTTCAAGTGGGGAGATTCAGCTGCGTCCGCTCTAGGCTATAGCCCGCTTGCGGTTGTGCGGAGTCCATCTCACCAAGCGGGGCTCAGCCCCGTTACTCCCCTTGGTGTAGTTGGTTCATCACGTTCGACTGTAATGGTATCATATCCACATCTATCGAAAGGTCTCTAGTTCGATTCTGGAAGGGGAGAACCACATTCCTTTTTGCATTCGTTCACGTTGAACAATCATGAGTTGCGCCGTTTTAAAACAACGCGAAGTAACGCACCAATGATGCGAGGCGGTGGGGCAGGTCATAACTAAATGCCTTTTGGTTCTGTGTTTGCCTTTGTGTGTTAGACTACTGTGACGTATTGGTCTTTTGTTATAAGATTTACTTGAAGTTCTGAAGTTTATTGAAACGATCTTGGTCTTGTAAATAAGCACCCTCTGGTGGTTCTGCCTGCACTTAGCATGGTTCAGTTTTCAACACTGGGTCGCAATCAATGCGGTTCTCAATTCCTGAAGACAGAATTACTCGATATACTCGTCTTCTTTTTCTGTTTTGTTGTATTGATGGTAACTCGTTAACGACCCAGGTTGCTGATACTTCCCGGTGGACTGAGAGCCTGGAAGAGAAATACTGGCTGCTCACCGAGTAGCTCCTAGAATCTGGATCAACGGGGCCTCTTCCTGTGATAAATAACTATGTCACCCTACATGCTGACCTCTGCAAAGGCATTCATAGAGTGTGCGGACGTGGGACCATGTTTATATATTAGGCGGCTGTGCAAGATCTTTTAGATCTGTAATGAAGGAAACCTTTTTGCCAGTGCAGAGATGGCTAAAGGCAAGTCAACGTTTTCTGAATATCCAGTCTTTTTCGGACGGCTTTCCTTAGCACTGCTCAAGCAGCAGGGGTCTAGAACTTGCCGCTAACGTACCAATCGGGCGCTGCGCTGATCCTTGTCAGGAGCGCATGTCTGCACGGCAACATCGAGGCCAGGGAAAGCAATTCTCGCATTCATGTCGCCGGATCTCACGTAAGACGAATATGGAAAGCCAGCTGGGCCACAGTTTACCGACTCGGGATATTCAAGCGAGAGCTGGTAAGGCTTAGGAAGGATATCTGCATATCCAAGGAACCAATGAGACTTTCATGCCAGGCATCTATCCCGTCTTGGCATTCATTTAGTAAGACTACGTGCCTGGCGCTAAACTCACCGACGAATAGCTTGAATCGATCATGACCTGGAACACAGAGCCCTTGCAGCAATGACGAAGATCTTCTCCGTCAGAGGGCATTCAAATATGTCTCCCGACACCTAAGATTTCAACTCCCATCGCTCTTTCCCAGCGTACCTCCCTCTCTCTCACGGCGCGAGGAAGGCAAATAAATATGCGACACCTTTTCGGCCAAGCCCTCAGCGGCTGGCGCGTGTCGGCCCTGACCTTTGTCTGCGCAATATGGACACTGAATCTCATCCTCTGGGTTCTCCTCGCCGTCACCCGGGCCCGCGGGTCATCAGACTCACTCGTCTTCAACATTTCGAAGATCTTTGAGGGCGACTGCGACTCGGCGCGTGTGCGTTTGATGGCCCTCAAAGCATTCGTCAACGCTTTCTCCACCTTGATTCTCATTTCGTCAAACTACTTCATGCAGATGCTGGCCGCCCCGACGCGGGCGGATATCGACGTCGCGCACCGCCGCTCCCGGTGGATGGACGTGGGAATTCCCTCCATGCGCAACCTGCGCTTCGTGTCGCCGTGGCGCGGCGTATTATGGAGTCTGTTTGCGTTGAGCTCCGTGCCGTTTCACCTGCTCTTCAACGCTTGCGTTTTCGGTTCGACTACAAGCACGGAGTGGGTGACGGCTGTTGCGTCGGAAGGGTTCCTCGAGGGTCGGGAGTACTACCTTCCCGGCATCGGCCTGGGCCCTGACCCTGGGCCCGCTGACCAAGCGTACAGTGATGTTGTCCCGGGCGAGGTGCAGTATATGGCCGCCAACGCGAAGTCCTGGGAGCGTCTCACTGGGAAGGAGTGTCTGGAGGCGTACAGCGTGTGGATCAATGTGCGCAGCAGGAGACACATGGTGGCAGTGGTGGAAGCGGACAACAACGGCAAAGGATGGACTACGGCAGAGAAGTCTCAGACATGGGAGGCTGATATGCTGAACAACACGGTCTATAGTCTATGGTACGCCGGCTTCTATGGCTTCCACTCTGGTAACAACAGATTCACAGGCTCTGGCTTGGCCACGGGCATGACCATAAAATGGGAGAACGACCACGGCCCATACGAGAACGTTTCCGTCATCTCGTCAAAGGGCCGATTCTGGGGTCTTCTTGACCTCAAAACCGGCACGTGGATGGATGAGCTGCTCGATAAAAATGACAACTGGGTCATCTCGTGGGACGCCGTGGGCGCGCCAGGCAACGTTCCACTACTCAACGAAACCCTGACGGTCAAGTACTGCCTCTCGGAGCCCATCGTCGGTACCTGTAGGGTGCGCGTCAACAACGACCTGTTTCTGGCGGTTTGCATCGTTGCGCTGTTCAAGAGCTGTCTCTGCGTCGTTGTGATAGGCTACTTGTGGAAGAGAAAGCCGCTGGCTACTATCGGGGATGCTGTCGACTCCTTCATCCGCCTGCCCGATGCGACTACCAGAGGAATGTGCACACTCGGGTGGCGGGACTTTTCGAGGAGGAGCCGCTGGAGACCCCGTAAGCGACCGGAGGAATACGGCTGGCTCGCCGAGCCACGAAGGTGGGAGAAAAGGGAGCAGCGTTGGGGCGGCTCGGTCCATCTCTCGGACTGGGTCAAGACATATACCATTGGTGTTGTGGGTTTAATACTGGGCTTCCTGGCGTTGAATTCTTTTATCAGCGAAGTGTAAGAAGCCTGTGTCCATCCCGTCTTGGGAGTTTCTTTGCTAACGTCGATATCACAGTGGGGGATGGAAGCGCGCCTACACATGGGGAACTTTCGGGCAGGACCCCGAGAACCCCGTCTTCGCAATGAAGTACCCCTCCAAAGCCCTCGAGAACTTCGTGGGGAGCTTGGCCATAAACCCGATCGGCTCATCCCTCCTGTCCAACCTACCACAGCTTGGGCTATCTATCACCTGCCTCCTCCTGAACGTCATCTACACTCGCATGTTTATGGCCAGGGAATGGACGTCCTACAGCCTGAACCTCAAACCACTTCGCGTCAGCGCGCCAAAAGGCCAGCAGCAGTCTGAACCGTTCTTGGAGATTCCCCTGCCGTATGCTGTTGCCATGCAAGCAGCGGGTCTACTGGTTCACTGGCTGTGTGCCAACTCCGTATACGCCATCATAATAGAACGTGAGTTCTTTTGAAGCTTTCATTTGTGAAATACACTGACGCAGTAAAGCACTCGAGGCCATTCCACCAAATCAGATCGTGTCGAGCAGTTATGGACAAGTCACCATGTACATCAACATCCTCCTATCATTCAAAGCCGCGATCGCGACCATGGTCGTTCTCTTCGCCATGCTGCTCGTCCCAGTCATCGCCTCAAGATTTCGTCTTGCAGGAGAAACAGTAACGGTTGGGAGCTGCTCGGCTGCTGTTTCGGCTGCCTGTCACGTTCTCCGGCCGAATCGCGAGCTCTCTACAGTGACTACCCCCGAGCCGCTCTCGTCATGGGGACTCTCAGATTCTGATTCAATTTCCCTGAATCAAGTTGTCCAAAAGAGCGGTCACGTTCATGTATCGGAATGCGACGGTGGTGATTGGCGAGACGACCTGGCTGAGAGTAGGTTGATGTGGGGGGCTGTTTCTGGGAATGGCTTGCCGGCGACGGAGTACAGTGACTCGACGGATGATACACTTTTGCATTTGGCATTTGGTACGGCAGAGAATGACGTGAAAGGTGTTACAGTGGGAGCAACTTATGCTGGCGTTAGGGACTGGGACAACTAACGGTCGTCGGAAATGAAATGGGCATTTAGCGTGGCGTCAACCGTCAATTTTCTCGAAAAGCGCTATCAGATGGTTAAATGCTATGATACGTGATTCTTGAATCGGAAGATTTACATGGAAAAAAGAGACAAGATAAAAGAAACGACAATAACATTGACAAAAATTGGATGAGCATGTCTCCCGGTTTAGAGCTGCAGGGGTCCGTGGACATGCGGTCTAGTGGCCTATCAATCCCAGAGTCATTAGGGTCTTCTGCATAATATACCTATACTCATCAAACCATGATCTGGTGTTCGTCTGATTGTTTTACAAGCTTACACTAAGGTGGCTTTCTCAATGCATGATCCCCTCACATTCAGCATCGTGAGAAGTCAAATGTGGGGCCTGAACCACCCTCGCTCTATGGGCTGCTTGCGGCGCCGTCGAAGTCATCTCACCAAGCGGGGCTTTAGCCCCGTCACTCCCCTTGGTGTAGTTGGTTCATCACGTTCGACTGTAATGGTTACATTGTCATCGAAAGGTCTCTAGTTCGATTCTGGAAGGGGAGAACCAATTCTTTTTTGCGGTCTTTTAGGTTGAAGTTGACCTGGCCTTAAGTCTCATCACCGGGTTATTTTGTGCTCGCGAGCATACTGTGCACTACTACCTTTATTTTTTCCCTTACATTCTTGCCTTCAATATTTGACTTTTGAACGACCATCAACCAAGAACAACCTTTTTCATGAAGCTCACAATCTCATTCTCTTCCCAATCAAACGAGTCAAAAAATGGAGCTACTCTCATTTGCTCCTCAATTTCCTCGTTGTCAGGGATTCTCTGTTTCTCGTACGTCGCTGGTCCACCCTCAATCGAGTGCGGAATAAAGACGGACGTGTTTGTCGTAATCGGTGTCCGGTCTTCACGGATTCCCATACCTGCCGGATCGCCGTCGATGAACCACAATCCTATCACAGGGTAGTATGTGTTTCCATCCGCGGCCCTGAACTCTGGAAGTAGAGCAAGCTCCTGCACAACATACCCTTCAGCGCCATAATCTCCCGTAGATGCATCCTGTATAACTTTGCCATCACGTTGCAGAACAACATCGGCACCCTCTCGCGCAAAGATTGGCGTGCGTGCAAAACTCGTCATTGACGAGGGTGCCTCATTGACATACGTCGGGAGAAGCCACTTTCCCCTCGGGTCGTCTTTGAACAGTCTCCACAGGATGGCGAAGATTGACTTGTTGCTCCACAACATTTTGTACGGCGGCTCAATCCAAATGGTTCCTCCAATATATTTTCCTGCTTCGTCCTGCAAGCCAATCTTCTCCATATCCTGGAAGCAAGACCGTGCAAATTCCTCCTGCACCATAAACTCCCACGGGTAGAGCTTAAAGATGACGTCGAGATGATCGCCGTTTGCATCGTAAAATCGTCCATCTTTCTTCGAGATAGAGATCTCCTCAACTGTAAGCGCCTTTGTCTGCCAGCCCGCCTGCTGGCAAGTATCCATCAAGAACATGACGTTGAAGGCATCCTCCCCCGAACACTCTCCTTCGCCTACCGCAAAGTGAACCACAGGCTTGTGTCCCAACGTCTTCTGGATAAGGGTGAGATTACGTTGCCAAGCCGTGATAAGCTTTTCGGTGATGCTGTTGTATTGATCACTTCCATTTCCAGTCTGTTCCAGCCATAGCCATTGGATTGAACCGGCTTCGAGTAACGAGGTAGGGGTGTCCGCGTTGAACTCGTAGAACTTGGGCTGCCGCAATCGAGGGTCCGGATGGTCTAAGCCACCAAAGCACACATCGAAGCGTCCATAAATACTGCCCCATGCAGGCTCTCGATTCCACGACTTTTTAATCTCGCCCAAGGCAAAAGCGGGCACCGCCATGTCTTTAGTGATGATATCTTGGTTTTCTGTCAGGTAGTCTGCTGCCTCGCAGCACATCGCAAAAACGTCTTTGGCGGCGCCTTCGAGAAGGTGTATCTCTTCTTCGGTAAACGAGTAGTACCGGTTGTCCGGCCAATATGGCTCCGAGGCACCGGGAGCTACGAGGTCTGCGAAAACTAGACCCTGGCTTTGGACTAGGCGCGTATGGTTCGGCCGTTTCTGAACTGGAATACGACGCATTCTGTTGAGCAGTTCTGGCTGAAAGCGTTATGGAATACTTCCCACGGAGCGAAAGATTGAGCCAAAAGGAGTCTCGTTCTTATATGGGGCATGGGCTTCGATCCCCATACCACAGACCCCCTACGAAGTTTTAGTGGAATCAAGAATGTGGCAGATACATACAAACCGGCGGGAAAGATTTCACATTGTGCGGTTCCATAGTTGCTCGTTGCAAATCCCCCGTATACGGAATCCTCGGTAAGTTTCGGCTTCAATCCGATAACCGACGGAAATTTTGATACTCTCACACGATTTGGCGACTTTTGGCTAGAGTTCCATAGAGTTGAAGGCTAAAGACATTCCCTGCGATTTCATGCTCCGTTATGTCCACAGGGGCGTCTCGTTGAAGCAGCTGTGTTAGAGCACACACGACCATGACACGATCTATCACGAAGTGCGTCTAAGTTGGTTACCTATGTGCGGAAGCTCTGCGTTTAGCACTTCCTCCCTTCCAAGGTTCATGGTGGTCGAACGCCTTCCGAATGGACGATAGAATTGGGTTTGGGCGTTCGCTCTGTCGGACCGAGTTGTCGGGCCAGGGCATCACAACACCAAAGTTTTCCGAGGATAGTCGTGATGATGCGGACATCTCTATGTAGAAAACTTTTAGGAAGTTCCATCGCCGAAGTCAATTCCCGACATTACGAACAAGACGCAACTGTGCTTTATTCGAGACCTAAGCTATGACAGAAAAGCCTTTGTGTCCTCCAAGTCTTTATCTGACTGTCGTAGAAGTCCGAAGCACTCGTACCCTTTCCTAACGAGGTTCGTCCCTGGCGAAATTGACGAGCAGATTGTTTCACCATCAACCCTTCAATGGAAGATGAATAGTTTCTTCCTCTCTTTTCATTCAATCTTCTATATAAAGCTCTGCCAAATGGTATAAAACGACGATCTTCGTTCGTCCTAAAAGTTCGTTCTAGCTTGCCGTCTCAAGCAATCAAAGCCTGTTACTTTACTACCATCATCTCAACTAAAAAAGAGCTTAGCCACACAAACATGAAGTCCACTCACCTCTCCCTTTCGGGCCTCCAGCAGCTCGCAGTCGCCGCCTTCTTTGCGGCTGCTGCCGATGCTAGGCCTTACTGCGTCAACCAACATGGCCAAGTTGTGGCCCTTTCCAATTGCGATACTGGTACTACCCAAGCAACAGAGAAACTCGTACTCGTCGAGCATGATGGCGGAGACCTTCAAATCGGTGACAGCATCATTGACGATAAGGCTGGCGGATCTCCTATGGTCGCCCGGGATGTCGAGGGCCCTGATCCTGATCTGGTTAGCGGCGGCTTCGGACGAAGGTCTCCTCAGCGTCAGTGCGACCCGTCTGTCGGTCATTGCGTCGTAGGTGGTGTTCGAATTGGGTCAGGCAGCTTCGGCGGCGGAAGCAATGGCGGTTAAAATCTGTCAACTCTTTAGTTGTGTATAGACTGAGACCTTCATCAACGTGTATTAGCATGAATGGAGTTTCGGTGGGGATAGAGTGTATGCTTGTTGATTGCCATTTCTAGCTAAGTGGGTTCAACAAGACGTTTTCTAAACTGAACCCTCATACAACCAGCCAGAAGTGGTGAGTTAAACAGGTTTAACCTCCGCCGCAACAAACGCTCTTACGCTATTGAAGTTTCGCGATTGTTTAGTGCGATGGTGTGTGTTATTCGGCTTAGAATCCCACCCGTAAAATGACAATACTTAGCGCGCAAGTAAGTAGAGGGATGTTGTACAACGGTTGGTTCGCCAGACTCTTCTGTGCCCCTTTTGAAACATCCGCAACACCACCAGACAAGATGCTCCCTTGCAGCTCTAGAATGCGCTGAGCTGCCCTTTCCGCAACAGTCATGATCGGTCCAGACGGATTGGTTGTGACCATTCCAGGCATAATCGAAGCATCGACGATGAACAGATTTTCTGTACCATAGACGCGCGTGTGAGTGTCGACGACGGACGTGCCACCTTCAAGACCGCTGTCGATTCCCATCTTTGCGGTACCGAGATAATGAAGCCCACGCCGTCTCTGGAGATTGACAGGCATCTGTAAATTATTAGCATCAGTTACAGAAGGCCAAGCCAAACGCCTGTGATCATACCTCTTCTATGTATTGTTCCACAGTCATATTTGCTGGCGGATGTGTGAACACGATGTCAGGATCAGTTGACAGGGCCTTCATCAGACTTTTGATACTAGCAATGATGGCCGCTTTATCCTCCTTTGTTTGCTGGTATGGAAGAGTAGAAATTGACATCGTGAGATTTGGGTTAATCGTCACGGCACCGACAGATGTGCCGCCTCTGCCAAGGAACTGCGAGATTGTCATCGAATTCTTGGTCGCTCCGGCCACTCGCGCTGTATACTGAAACTGACGTGGTCCATCCGGTCCATCAACGACTTCCCACATGATAGGTCTATCATTTGGCGCCGTCATGGTAAGCATCCTAGTCCGATTCTTCAAGTAGGCATCCACATCAGCTTGGATTGGACTCTCCCATGCACCAATCTGAAAGTCATAATAGTTGACGTCTTTGTGAGTGATCTGCAAGTCAGTGACAGTGTGGTCGTGAAGATTTCGACCTACTGGTAGCTTGATCCACTGGGTTTCTTCGATGAAGTCGGGGCCATCGGTGCTCTGCTGGACAATGCGGAGCTGATCCTCTGGTCCGATGCCGCCGCTTCGGAACAGCAGCTTCGGTGTGCCATAGTAGCCGCCTGAGATCACCACTCGGCCAGTTGACTCCGTTACGTTCACGATGCCGCATCGGCCTCCGTCACCACGAGACTCGATCTCAACCCCTGTGATCCGACCTCGATCGCGGATGACACGGCGAGCCATCGTGTTCAACCACATTTTGAAGTTAGGTCTCGAGTTTGCCGTAACTAGGTAGGTTGCCAACGGACCATGTCGTTCCCCGTTCTGATACATAAAGTTTGCAAAAGCAAATGCTTGGCTTTTCGCGTTGGGGTTGTCTGCCGGGTTGACTTGATTCCATCCTCCGGCTTTTAAGGCGCGCGAAAGCACGTTATATTCCTCTGGGGCATAGAGAACACCGTCGGTTGAGGGCCTGTCAGTTGCGTATTCTCTTGAAAAGCGCGTCCGCGGCAACCTTCATATCTGCTGCCTTCCAACCCTCTGGATAATTTTGATCCCAGTCAATGTCAGGAGACTTCCACCAGAGACCCGCATTGACGGCCATTCCTCCGCCAAGGACGCAGCCAGATGTGTTCTCATTGATGTCGTCACACGTGACATTCTTCCCGTCTACCCAGATTCTTTGGCATAGACCTGGAACGTCGAATCTGGTGAGATTGGTGCCCTTGAGCCATTCCGGTCGCCAGTTGTCGAAAGAAAGTTGATCTTTGAGTAAAGCCTCCTCGGGAAACCATCGACCAGATGAAATCGGTCCCCTTTCAATCAAGAGGACCTTATGACCCGCCTCGGAAAGCCTGTCTGCCACAGGCATGCCACCGGCGCCTGCTCCGACGACGATGTAATCATATCGCTCTGAATCGATGGTATCCTTGGAAGTGCACTCGGCCGTCGAAATTTTCAGGCCAGGAGCTAAATAGTCAGTAATACCTTCAACTCGTCAGTAGGGCATGAACCCACTAAGCAGGGTCAGCAGAGCATATTTAAGTACCCGCATGATGTCCACTGAACTGGTCTGATGTTGATGGCCTATGGTTTGTTGGGGCGAAGGCTGTCGGGAGATATTTGCAATTATGCGGGGAAATGGCTAGCAAGAGAATATGTATCTTTTTGGGCACAATTGAGACATTTCTGGCACCATGTTCGACGGCCTCCGTGGGATGCGTGGAATGTGACATTTCCTTCCGCGCCGGCGGGATGAAGCCATTCAACTGGCCTCTTTCTAGTTAAAGTTTTACGAGAGACCGATGTTGCATCGCCAAGCAAAGGGACGGCGTCTTTCAAACAAGGTCTTGGGTCTTATGGAATCTTTTGGCACAGAGCTTCACTCTTGACCACTTAACACTTCAATCAAACTTGAATAGTGTCTATCAATCTGTGAGTAAGATAAGCATAGGGTTGCAGAACATACTTTGTCCAAGTAGAAGTTGATCATACGGTCCAACACTAAGAGGTTTCTGGAGATAACGTTCGCAGTGGTGCCTGACGGGTGGTTTTCGTTGGTTGGTTGATTCTCGATCTGTCAAAGGAGTTTAAACCGCCAACTGACAGTTTAAGACTCCTACTAAGCGGCTATAAGCGTCTGTTATACATCATTCAATCTTTTACGCAAGTGCTCTATATTCACTCAGGCGTCAATACATGACGAAAGGCAGGTTTTGTGAGGCAGAGAGGAACGATCATGTGGCAAGTCTTATTCGGGTACATGCACACGGAAGGAGTTATTGAAAAGGAGACGCTCATGATGCAGGTGTTTTCTGCCCCCTCTTCAGCCTCCCTAACTAGCCATAATGTACGTCGAAGTTTCAATCAATTTACGTCCAAAGTAACATGAGGCCAGCGAGTATGTTGAGATGCTCTTGATGGATCCATCGTATTATGTACTCGTAGCTCAGATCGGTTCGGCCCGCCCGGGTGCAAGAATTGCCATAGTAATATGCCGTGCTAGGGATGAAACCAATCATCCCACCGGTAAACGCATTTTATTCGAGTCCCTCGAGTACTGGGGCCAATAGCCCGAGGAGCTCGTAGATTATAGTTCACAACTGTAGATGTGTGAAACTTTCCCCGTGTCAAGGGCCTCGGCCGCTCGGTCATCGAGCTCCTCGATCTGGCTCGAATCCCAATAAATCATTGGGGTCCCCATACCAGATTGGGCGCAAGCAGGTATCGCCGCATATTATTTCTTAATTCAACTACAATCAAAGATGTTGGATACTTCGGCCACTTTGACCCAAGTCACGCCGATTCCAGCGAGCATAACACGCGAGAAAGCTCTCGCACTTGTTCAAGATGCGGAACATCACATACGGTCCGACTCTGATATGAAGTCTTTTTCGCCTTGCGACCTTCAAATTCCGGTCAAACTTCCCAGCGATATTCACCCAACTGAGGCGACAAAGGCGTACATGGTGACCGACAGCGTACCGGCATTATTTGGTCACCGCGACGCTGTAAGCTACAACGAGTACACTCGCACGAATGACGGCATATTCGTTCACACCGTTGCTCCCATGGGCGTGGTGTTGGACACGCGATGGCGGGTTCGAGAAGCACAGGACGGAGGGTTAGAGATGATCGCTGTTGTGGAGATCAGGTGTTCTAAGCTGATGGTTGGTATGGTGAAGAAGACTTGTGCGAAGAATTCGAAGCCCTTCCATGAAAGGTTGCTTAGTGGACATGGGGCATACAATTGACATCCGACTTATGTTGGATAAGGCAAGACATGGAAGCCTCAGTTGGTTCGTTTGCCACAATACTGAGGATCAAGCCAGTGGTCTTTAATTCTGATACATAGATGTATTCGTCGTGGACCATGATCCCGAAGCATTGATATGTTGGTGAAATACACATCTCTGCTCTGTACACCTGTTGCGATCGGTTTGTTACGCCTCAAATCCAGGAGTCAGGGCACCGAGAGAGGATGTGTTTTAGTAGTCAAAAGATCAATTTCTATTCATATGTACAGTCTTGGTCTAGTCTTTGCTCCACACCTTCCAGCTCGTATCCAACTTTGTCTCGACACACCTAATCGTATCGAAACTCAGGTCCATGCCATGCACGATGAAGTCGAGCGCGAATCCCGTGTGCACTTCGTGGACGATCACGCTGTCCAATAATCTGCAAGATGTCCAACCGATTGTTTTGCGATTCCGGGTGATGATGAGACGGGCCCCGGAAGTTCTCCTCAACTTCGTAAGTTGAAAGATCCTGAGGAAGGGTTTGAGCGCGACGAGCTGGGGAAGACTGGAAGCGAACACTAGCTGGCTCGGGTGATGGTTCTCGCACGTATAATTGAGGCTGGGTCAGGTTGCGGCGCGGCGGGCTGTACTGCGGTGGAGGCTGAGAGATGCGCTGCGAAGTTGCTGTACTATGATAAGCGGGAGGGGGAGATGGCAGCCGGTTGACATGTCGAGCGAGTGTTTGTCGGGGTGGAGATATCTCTGCGGGAAATCTGAGAGACCGCCTATGAGGCGGAGTCAGTGGTATGTCCTCCTCTTCATCGAGCTCATCTTCGTACTCGTAGTCGTCCGCGTAAGGATGAGAGTGTGGATGACATCTATGGCAAGACTGAACGTAGGTCTCATCGATGTGTCGGTAGAGTGTGCCTCTGCACCACTGCGCTGGGGTTCTGCATGATCTACTGAACTGTTGCACTCTCACGCACGGTTCGAAATTGTCGCGGTAGAGTATCGTCCTGCCGCAGTTGATGCAGTATTCAACATCCTGCGTGATTCTGCACATGACTGCTGTTGCTGTTGCTGTTTGAATTTAGACGGGGCTCACTTACGTGCGTATATGAGAAGCGGGCCTGAGGTTGACGTTGTGGTTTAGTGATGAGATCTCTGGGTAGGCTTATTGTGGTTCCAATGTAGCCCCAGACACCGCCGTCAATTCGCCCCCTCTTAAGTAAGGTTATCATTTATGAGCTTGCCATAGTTTCCGCAAGAAAGCTCTTTGGCAGTCGAAACAACAGCTCTGTCTTGACTCAATGTTCTACTTCGTTCAACAACACAATTCTTATTATTTTCGATGAGTCTGTGAGCTCTCTGCAGAAGGCCTTTGGTTTTGAACAAAGCATAGACTACATGTTGATACTTGGTCCAAGTTCCATGAGATAAAGAGCGTCTCCCATGAAAGCAGTATTGTTCATGACTGTCAAAGGCTCGGCGAAGATTCTCGCCTGGAAGTAAACCAAGGACTTAATGGGGTGCCCCCATTGGCTGTCACTGTGGGGCACTATTGCCAAATCTGTCCAGATTATGTAGGGTCAGAATCCACGTTCTTGAACAGGGCAGTTCAGCAAAGGAATGATGATTTTTTGGTTTCGGGTCACGTCAAACCAAGAACCTTGACCAAAAGTACCAATGAAGACTCCAAATAAGTTCCATTTCCTTAGCAAGCGGAGTCCGACAACATGAGGTGAAGCCAGCCGCCCCCGTTGCTTCTGGGTATGGCTAGAAAACGTTGCTCCTTGCTTTCGCGCGCTCGGCATGACTGAATGCTTCTCACCTGATTTTCACTTAGTGACTAAGATCATTCATGTGTCTACGACATGGAACATTTGCCGACAAGTTCAGCCACAAAAGAGTGCTGGGGTTTGGGAATATCATCCCGGCCAAGACAATCGTAATCTAGCCAATCATCCTCTTGAATTCAAGACCCGTAAAGACTACGGATTCAATTTCAAGTAGCCGGGGTTCGAGATAGGATGCTACGTGAAAGGGGAAGATTCCTTCCTTATTCCCTTCCTTCAAGAAATCCTCGTCACATGCGGACAACTCGCGTGCTCAGGCTGTCTCAGACGCTCGGTACCTTCCAGCCCTACAGGCTCCAGTGTTCAACCTGGCTGTTCCTAGATAATTGCCGTTAGCCGACACAGCCCAGAAAAACATTGGGGGCAGAAACATGATTCAAGGCTATCCAAACATGAGCTAGCCTCTAAACTCCAAAGGCGGGGCCCGCGGGGCTTCTAGATGAATGTTGTCCCGCGTCCGTGCTAGGATCGTGATCCTTCGAACCGTCCGAGTTATGGATAGGGGCTTCTGGATTGGGCTTCGCATCGTGGGCGCATCGCTGCCTCTTTTGGAGGACACCCCGCTGTACTGTCGTCTTCGGCCTCTGGGCATCGTCGAGTGACAGTCGGATTATACCCAAGAAACTAGGCATCCTCCCGGGCCGACTCTGTTGATGATAGCGATCATGGCCGCCTCTCCGGAGGAACTTGATCCATGCTCCTTTGGATCCGTGCAAGTTCGGGCCCACTCATCACACGGACATTCGGTTTCCCGTGAGAAATTGATGGACAGCTTTCAGGGAGCTTCAAACCCGGATCCTAGCATTCACTGCAGCCTTAGGAGGGAGATGCTCCTCACTAACCCAAGAAGATGCTGTACATCGCAGGCAACAACGTTGCGGGAGCCTGCAGAAGAAGCTAGACAGGGACTGAGACATTGTGGCCTCCAGGCGGCCACTGAAGGCACTTTTCAGCAAGGTTTTTGGTTGGACGGACCGGATTCTTTCCCAAGATGTGCGTCTTCCCAAGCGAAGGATTACGCCAACACCGGTTCATCATCAGTTGAGCATGGCGTGTCCGCATCAAGCAGGCGGACCTTCCGCCGAAGTTGAATAGGGGTAAGAGTATCCAAATATGACTGCGCCTCGATGGCTATCTTGGTACTTGCCTTGGGGTAGCAGCGAGGGATTCGGATCGATGTTGACCCTGGCATGCGGTAGAGCCGAGGCGTCTGGTGTCTGAGCCCGGGAGTCAAGCGGATCACTGTAAGGACCAACGAGGCACTGCTCAGCAGTTGACCTCTCACTGATGATCACTGTTGGAGATCGTTCCTTTTCAAGGACCTTCGGGCTGAGATTAGGCGGGCCGGCCCTGCTCGGGCTGTGTTGCAGTTCCCAAGGAGCCAGAGCCAACTCGCGGGGCAGCATCAGCTTTGTCTTGATGACTTTCATTTCCTTTCCCACTCGCCTGTAATTTTGAGGCAATTCTTGTGTGCATCAACGTAGCGAGAATTGATGGACAGGAGCAGAGTGCTGTAGTACGTTCATGGTGACGTTACGAACACCCTTCTTTCGGCAGGTCGCAGGCAATAGCATGCATTTACACTAACTTGATTCTTCTGGTCTGCCACACTGGCGATGCAGGGACAACTCACCGAATTAGGCACGCCAGCTTACTGACAGCTCAAACGGCACTATACATATTGCTTTCTCGTAATATTTTTTCATTCAATTCGAATAAAGCTTCAGGTTAGCTAGAAGTGAATCACAATATGTCGTGCCCGAATCTTTAGAGGCATGCTGGTGATTGACCTCAGTGCTTTTTACCATGATGATTCAGGCCCGAGTCCCCGTCCCACCATCAGGATCCGTTTGGACTCACAAAATCAAGTTTGCAGTCATTCAGTTGTCACAGCCGTAACAGCTGAGATGCTTTCTTGCCAAACAGTTGTTTCGTTGTGCATCTCGTATATTCACCTTCACAAGCAGTTTAATTCACTTTATTGTTGTGCGCGTAGGTTGGAAAAAGCAGATTTAACGCAAAACCTATTTATGCATTGTTGCCTGTCTCACAACGAGATGCCCTCTCCTCCTTGTCACGCACTTCCGTACCCCGCTCCCGACACCTCGACTCCGATCCCCACTGACGAGAGCCGATCCCTAAAATCCCTAAACCCCTCATCCCGACCTCTCTTCTTACTCGACATGAAGATCAGAGTCATTGCGTGGAAGTACTCCTGCCCGGTTCCAAGTTGCAGAAACCTGGTTGATGTTCAGCTGCAGACGCTGTATCCCCCTGGAAGCTCATCAAGTAACCCTCTCGGCTCTTTCCAGGGAGAGATCATTCTCGAGCACTACGACATCCCCCACAGAGGGGACTGCAGGATGTGCAACCTGCGCATAGAGAACGCTGAGCTGCGCGGCGAGGGTTGGACGTTGGTGGATGACTCCGATTTGAATTGAGACCAGAAGTCGTTTTTCTGAGCCATTCGGTGACTTCACTAAACGGCGTTCAAGTACAATGGATGCCAAGGAAACGATACTTGCCAAAGAAAAGCACGTTCGCCGCAAGTCAGAGCAGACGTTAAGAAATTAAAATTGGGAACTCTGGGAAATCTTAGCCGAACGAAGAGTATATACTTCACAACGAAAACAACGTTAAATGCTAAGATAGACTTAATTCGTGCTATGTACTCCCGTACCAGACACGGCACAGGTCTGTAGTCTCAATTTATTTACGAAAGGTTTAAGTCTCCTTCACGCCTACGTTCCCCGTACAATCTGCCAAGCACCTTACATGTTCCGACAAATTTCCGACTTCGCTGCAGGAATCAGAGCTGCCAAGGCACGCGCACTAATATGCTGGCCCAGTTGATCTTCCCCCTTACTTCTGAACGCCCAGGAGTCCGAGACCCATGTGTAAGTCCCTCATCTTGAGCTTGTGAGGAGCAGCCTCGGCGCCGCCGGTGATAAGGCTGGTCGCCTCACCAATCATCTTCGTGACGCTGAGGATGTTCTCGAGGGTAACGGCCTCAGCCTTCTTGGTCCATCCAAGCTCCTCGGGCAGACGCTCGTTTTCTGAGATTCATAGTTAGACGTTTGCAACTCTGAGTGGTGATCTGGGGGTTCGACTTACGGAAGAAATATTCGACGAAATCCTTCTGGACAGTACCGGCGACCATGTCACCGAAGACAATGATAGGGGCAGCGACCTCTCCAAGACTGAAGTTCTCGACGCTGGCGGTGAAAGTGTAGTTGGGGTTGAACGCCCTGGAGGTGACTTGACGCGCAATCTTGCTGTTGGCCAACTGCTTGGGGTCGAGGATAGCGTTGGTCCAGTAGGATCTGGACTCGTCGAAGACGCTCTGGTTGAAAATGTGATTGTTGCCAAAGAAGGCGTCGGTGCGACTAGTACGAAAATTGTCAGAAATCAATAGCAGAGTCATAGTGTTCTATTATTACTCACCTCAGACTGGCATCGTGCTCGAGGACGTTGTGACGGTTGAGGTGGTCCCTTACGTAATGGTCAGCATGCGAGGCTTTTGGGAGGGACTATATTTAGCTCATACAAGGTAAAGAACGTGGCATTAGGCTCCGGATTGGCGACAGTAGCCTGGTTAAACATGATGGCTCCAAGGGTCTGGTTGAAGTTGATGCCGTCTTTCAAAGCATTCACAACAGTGTCCTGCGTGAGGTTTCTGCCATCACGAGGCAGAAAACCGTGGTTCGCCAAAGTGTTCATCATGGGGCAAGGACCACGAACTGCAACATATCAGTGATCCAGTCTAAGAGAGCATTTAGGCTTTATCTTACAGTCATCAGGTCCAGCAGGAGCCCACTCGCCGCGTTCGGCCCGCTTGAAGTGAGGGTTGTTCACCATGTTGGTGTTCATCAGCTCAGGCCTGGCCGAGACGGCCAAAGCAAGGCCGAGAGTCGCAGAGGTAATACAGAACTTCATTTTGGGTTTGTTGAAAGATGTCAAGTTAAGCAAAGCCTGGAAAACGAGTGAAAGATGAGATGATTGCGATGCTTGTGTGTTTCTTCCGATGAACAGGACATGATTCTAGGTTGTCTTTATACTCAACAATGCCGAGAACACCGTTTGTGCCTCAACCCCCTTTTTCTTCCAACCACCACGTCTAGTTTCACCTTGAGGTCACCACAGCCGCGACTGCTCCCCCCCTCGTGGCCAATGCCAAATGACAGAATGTCGATGTCCGCAGATCATCCCGTCTAGAATCTCGCTCTCGCTCTGCGATGAACCCTTAAAACCCCACGAGTATAACACACAGCCAATTGGAGATCGGATGATTACCATTGCGCATGGTTGTGATTGCGGGGACGATGGATGGTTGCAGGCATTCGCGTAGCTATTCCCAGTGAAACGCGTACCGGGCTGGCCGCTAAGCGGATTTTTATACGCGGAAACATTTTTATGCTACGTCATACCATCACGAAACACAGCATATACGCGGATTGGATATGATTGCTTTTCTTCAGCGAATACGTGTATTAAGAAACATTGGCGACTTTTAACGTTGGCTACCAGCTTCGTACGTCAGTAAATAGACGTTCACGATGAGGTCAATGTTACACCGGTAAGTCTGGACTTGGAATGTCACCACCTACAAAAGTGTGCCTCCCTCCTATCTAAGCAGCCAGTATGTTGCACATAATCTACAAATTGAGCCAATCATGTCTGGTAAGTTTCAAATCCACAATCCTTGGGGCCAGGGGATCATGTAAATAACCTTCTATCGTCACTTTCAATTCTCCGGACTCCGCTCATGAGGCGTATTGATGATGAGCTGTTCCATCTGCAAACCATTTTATTGGCGGGCAATCATCAGCAAACCCGCTACTCGATTCAAGCATAGAATAACCCCTACCCTTTCGCCCTTTCATTAGGACCGCGACCCCGGCTGGCAAGAAGGCGTCGTCAACCTGTGACTTCACCCAGCCACTCACATCGCCTTGTGGTCCCCTCGAGTCGTTGTTCTTTGTGCTAAGCCCAGTACTAGCGTCCGCCAAGCTTAACTGCCGCTGCCGGTAGCAGCACACCGGTAACGCATTAGCAAGGCTCGCCGCCGCTCGCCACAGCGATCTGCTGACTTCATGCAGTTAGAGAGCTGGTTGAGGCTGGTACTGGGCTGAGGCTAGGGCTGCTGGGGCCGGTCTGTTTCGCAATTCGCAATTCGCTTTCGGGCTCGCTTTCGGTGCCCCCAGCTCACCGGTGCCGGAACGCTTGGCGGAGGCCGAGACACGCTACGGAGGGCTCCGCTCCGTCTACATACTAATTGCGCCGCTCCGCCCCGGGCGTAGTTCATTTCGCTGCCCGACTTCGTGCGATGACAACAAAGACACGGAGCAACGCGTGCGCGGCTTACTGGAATTTTCGCTGACAGCCGCATGCTTACTTCACGGACGTATTCTCGGACTTTGGAAAGCTGACAGGACCCCACGTGTGAGGTACTTCCTCTGCTACGGATCACACGGGAACTGAGCCCCTCACTTCGCCTGCATTTTTATGCCGCACCAAAAGAGAACTCATCGAGTGATGGGGATATGAACGGCAGCTTCGGATCGATCAACTAGCGGAAATCGTTCTGAGTGACTACGAGAATTTCTGTCCCATCGACTGCTAGTGAACTACGGTACACGAGATACGGGGTTCTGTTCAACGAGGTGTTCTCCAGAAAGATCAGCATCCATTGTTTTCTAATGAATAGCGAATAGCGAATTTCTTGGCTAAACGGAAGCAATTCTAACCTGGGATCCTAAGTGCTGGAGTTCACCAACAGTCGATGGCATACGCGATGACTTTGCTTTCACCTTCACTAATTGAGACAGTTGCTCATGGTATGGGCAAGTCGATGCTGACATTAGTCATAATGAAGATGCGTCTCGCGACACAGGAATGTCCGTTTTCTACAACATCATGTGTGAACAATCTCCCGATATTTCTGCGAACACCTGGAAGAGCCATATCATCAGTCTTCGAGTTTACATGGAGGAGAACGCCCATTTGCCTGCGTACAAGGCATGACCTTTCCTACGATAACCCAATATACAGGCTAACAATCTGTTTCCTCTACTTGGCTTGGCAAAACCCAGGAGGACCATGCAGTTTGCCCGAAACCGAGACGGGCTAGGTACTCAATTCGCTGAATTGTCAACCTGTTGTGTACTTCGTCAGAAACCCCTTTTCGGCCTCACTTGGCGAGTACACGTTTTCCTTTTGATACTTGACCCAATTACTGACGAGAGCAGAGCACGAGTTTACATGAAGCTGCAGCGATTCGATCTCGGAAGGGGCCAAGAGCTAAGCCCGTTTGTGCCGATGGATCGCAGAAACAGATGCAAGGACCTCCGGGTATTTGGGGATGAACAACATGGGAGCGAATCCTTCCAGCCAATCTGTTCTGACAAATCAAACCCGTCGGATTCGGTATCGAGGGGCGTCGTGGAATTCCATTCGACTCCGCTCAACTGGCCGAAATTTCTCCCGTCGAGGGTGAAATGATCACAATAGCAACTTCAACAACAATATTGCCAGTCCACGGAAACCACGCGTCACACCTCCGCCGCCGTCATCGTCACAACCGATGTTACTCAGTAACTACGAATGATGACCCAAAGAACAATCCCCGGGTCTGAAGGCGCAATGGCATGGCATACAGGGTGAGGGAGTGACCGGTGATCTTTCCACGAACGCGTCGACTACACAACCAACCCGCGATCTGCCACGTGAACCTCGATCTCGTTGCCAGCCAGCTGGGTAAGCAACTCTCCGATTCTTGAGCTCGTGATGCCTGAGAGCAACAGCTGACTGAGCGCCTACCTTAGATCGCACGATGCTCTCCAGGACAGGGAATCATTGGTTCTTCAAGCTGGGTCTCAGCTTACTGTGCACCTTGCGCATACATACCCGGAGACGGCGAACGCTGTTCGAAGCTGAGAGTAGTCCGATCGAGATCACAACGGCTCACTCGAGTGATTAGCCTATGCCGCGTAAGCCTTGATCGCAAGACAACAGTAAGCAACACAAAGGCTTCACCGGAATTCCACCGCTCGAACAGTCTCGATTGCGGAAGAAGAAGAAGACGACCACTGGGACTGGGGAACAGGACGGAGGCTCAGCAACAACATGCAGGAGTTAATATTAATACCCGGAAGATCTGTCAAAGGCCCGATGACAAGCATGTTGGATGGGCTTCGACTAATGGGCTTTGCTTGAAGCTTCAGAGGGTTGCAGAAAAAGCACTGGCACAGGATGAGATATTGCTTCTCTATGGCACCGGCAGCGACGTACAAGGCGCGTGATTTCAGTGAAGAGCATTGTGGTACGCAAGAGCTTAAGGCTGTCGGGAACTGCCTTCTTGCATGTTCAACTCCCAAATGTGACGGCAACTGTTCTGTCGTCCGGTCTCTTGAGAGACATCAGAAGGACACTTGGCACCCGCATTCCGACTTCAACTTCATAGCACGACCCTCGTAACCAGTTGACGCATCACGCACCTGACCCGTACTCCCTCCCGCCCGGCAAGACTCCTCCCTTACGCCTGCCTCATCATCACCCTCACCCACGTTCGAAGCGGCCCGAACGGACGGAATTCCACAACCCCAAAACACCGGAACCGTCCCCCACAAGCCAACCAACCCACACTCCTCCTCCAAAGGAACATTAAACAACACCCGCAAGCCCCAGACTCGCTCGTCACGCCGGGTGTTTCCTCCCACTCACCCGGCGCCTTAAGGCTATCCAGATGAAAATTCTCCCCGAAAACAAGCTCCCCGTGTAAACCAACCAAAAAAGCAACCAAAAACGAAAGCAAAAAAAAAAAAAAAAACCGCCCCCAAGGCGCAACGCCGCCGCCCATCGCCCGGGGCCGCCCACACAACGGCCCCCCGCGGCCCCATGAAGTTGACAAGGCCCGCGCAAAAAGGCTGACGACGACGCCATCTCCCGCCGCCATCGTCATCCATGCCACACAATCTCTTTTGACAACTCAACTCTTTGCAACTAGGTTAACAAAGTCTGAATCCCGTAAAGTCCCGGCTCAAATCAAGCAACGGAACAGTGGAGACCCTTCATCTATCTCTCTACAACTGTCCATCCCCTCGGGCCTCCTTCTGCGCCCGAGAAGTCACCTAGAAATTGAAGACAAAGTACCCTTTCCAGGGGAGCCCCCTTCTTGCCCCCCTTGCTGCGCCTTACCAAGAGATTTTCGATATTTCTGCCCAGGCTGGGATTGTGCAATAATCTCCGATGAGAGGTGGAGGGGGGCGTGTTGTATCTCTCTTGTGCCAAACCGTTGTCATGATTCAATCACGAACCCGTTCCCGTCCCATATTGATATCCCGTGCCCAAAACATAACCCGCGCCTCTTAAGATCCGGGATCAAGCAACTTCCGCGGTATCAAAGAGCGTGGTGTGGAAAGAAAACACACACAACAAACCCATGGACCATGTCCATGTCCATCCCACCCGTCCGTCCAGCGTCACAAACAAGAAGAATGCCAAGACCAAACCGTCTCAAGCAGTCCCATGTCAAAGTGGTCAAGGTCCAGCAAAAGCTACCCCTACCTCTCAGTCCTGTCTCCCTCCCTCCCTTGGAGAAGGATACCCCAAACCCCCGAGAAGGGAAAAACCCAAAACCTCAACTTCTCTCCAAAAAATTCAAACCTCCAACTCCTCCTACCCCAGTCCAGCCCAGCCCAGCCCAGCCCAGCCCAGCCCAGCTAGCAAACCCAGCCTAACCCTTCCCTTCTCCCCCCCAAAACCCTTCACACTAACAGACGGCAATCCGCACTACTGCTTCACACTTCACTACATCCGCGACAACCTCCGTCCCCTAATCCAAATAACCACCATGCATGCCACGCACTCTTCCACCAGCATGCTCTATCCCCCCTCAGGCTTGCTTGGCCTCTCTCTCTGTCTCTCCCACCGGAGACGCCTCCGTGATCCCAACCACCAAGGAAAATCCCGTCTTTACACGTTCCAATCTCCCAATCGACGAAATAAACCCCAGATAGCCCAATCAATTGAAATCTAGATAAGGCACCACGACAATCAGCAACATCCATCCATCCACACACCCCCAGTCCAAAACAGAAGATCTACACGCCAAAGTCACTGACACCAGATCAAATGCCTAAAGAGAAAATGGCAGAACATCTCCTCGCGCTGCCGGATCGAACCCAAAAAGAGCTCATAAATCCAAATCGCGTGCTTCGCAGCAGCAGCAGCAGAAAGTGCCAATAGACGGGGCTAGGCTTACATCCCTCCAACGACTCAAGACAAACAGAACCTACCGCCCTGCTGCTCCGTAGCGCGCGCCGGCGCGGCTAGCACAACCCAAAACCTAGCCATCGAAGCGCACCACTACCAGGATGAACAGTGCACCTACCGCAACAGAGCTGTTACAAGAACGAACACGAGCGCCATCCGACGACCTCGTTCTTCTCGCCTTCTCTATGGGACACCCACCGCACCGCACGCGGGCAAAAGAACGGTGAACGGTGAACCTAAGCCTCGTGGCAAGATGAGACGAAAAACCCTCTCTGTCCCAGACCCGGCAATCACGCAACATGTGGCTCCTCCTGCACCACTTGCCCAACTATTGCCCTTTCTTCAATGCAAAAGCCGTAAAACAAACTTGAACCATGGGACGACAAAAAAAAAGTGACAACCGGATTCTTAGCCCAGCAAGGCACTGACTAAGTCAGACTGCAACCGCAGCACACAACACGTCAAGTTCCGTGTTACGAACACTTGACAAAGCAATAAACCCGTCCCTTTTTTTTTTCGTATTTTTATAGCAACAGTTCCCAAATAGGCCAAAGAAACAAAAAAAAAGGTATCCGTACACGCAGTGACGAAAAGGAAACAATTGCCCCTCCTGCTGGACCGCCCCCCCATCGCGAACACCACCGCCGCCGCCTCCGGCCGGCGTCCTGCGTGCCCAATAATGCAACTCTCCATGTCGTGCAGGTAGCAACGGGACCCAAAAACTTACTCATTCACACATATTGGACACAGCTTGCTTGCTGATGCTGACTTGGGCGCGGCTCCGGGACGGGGGGACGGGGGGCCCTCTCATATCTCTCGGTTAATGCCGAAGTATTGCATATCAAAAAACAAGAAAAAGAGAATCACAAGCAGTTGTTCTTTTTCTCTTCCCACTTGGCAGACCCCTCCCCTCCCCTCCGTCGCTGCCCAGGGCTGGCTGCTCTGCTGCTCTCCACTCCCCCTTTCACAACGATTCGCGCTGTTTTCCCGAGCCGATCGCAATGACGACACTTTCTCTTCCATCCTGTGATGCGCGGGTTCCACTGCAACCACAAAATCGCAGCAAGAGGTAGCGCGCCCCCATCCGGAGCGCGTGCTGTACCGTGTTAGCGCCCTATCCCACCCCCCGGTTCCCCTCCTCCGACCCCCAAATTTCACCTTAACCACCTTGCCGCATATCAGATATACATTGTAGGAGGGAGGAGCAGTGCCCGAAACATACCAAAACAACAGCGATCTTACGGAATTCTTTCCGACTTGAGACTGCTTGCAATGAGGCTTAGTCCGTCGTCGTTCCCTGCCGCTACTGGGCCAGGTTTCTTTAAGATTGCCAGCCCTGCTGCCCTGCCGGGTTGCCCAGACCCAGCCTTATTGTCTGGGGATCACCTCTTTTCCCACTTTCCCACCGAGCCATGTTCATTCTTCACCCACTCAGAGGCTGGGAAGGGGGAGGGACGGATGGGAGGGAACCGGACGGCACGATTCACACTCTCGCCTACGGGCGAAGAAGCGGGACCACCCCCAGAACCAAGTCGGTATCCCAGCTTCTTTTTTGACGAACATGAACCGCAAAAAAGCAACGTTGCTTGGCGAGCTCCGTGAAGGCCAAGGAACGAACCTGTGCTGGGAAGATAAAGTGAGGACGACGCGAAAGTTATCTGCACACCCCGCGATTCATGTTCTCGGAGCGGTCTTTGAGTCCGAAGGGCTGTGATGTTGGACAGAATTGGCTTGCTTCGCCATGGAAGGCACACCATGTCCCGTGTCGTCAATCCGGAAAACCCGTCGAATATTGGATAACACACATAGTAATAAGTTTTGCCGGCCATTGCCGTCGGCAACGGCGATATCAGGTCACTGTTAAGGTGATTCACCCGTAGCGTACGGAGGACCGCCGAACCGCTGGAGAGAGATCGTGGATGCCGCGTGGTATTTCATCAGGCCAACGAGAACCACCAGGGGCCAGGGAACAACGAAGAAGCTGGCTCCAGCAACGAGCGGGCGAGCCTTTTTGCGTCGATTCATTCGCGGGGCCGGGCGGGCGCAAAGGACTGCTTAATCTGTGAACCTTCGTTACCGTCTCGTGGCCCTGATGAAATGGCAATGCTGCACTGCTGGTTTGGTTCACCTACCACCACCCCCGGCCACCGCCGTTTAGCAGTGTTACCACGCGATGCGATGCCGTGCGATCTCCAGGGCCACCAGACGGCAGGGCTGTTTAGCGCCCTTTCCTCTCCTCCTTTTCCCAGCGCGTGCTGCGTGTCAGGAGTGTGTGCTGTGTGTATGTGTGTTGTGTGCAGGCATTTGTGTATCCAGTCCAGTGGTCGGAGGATCAGGCCTGGGCGAGGGAGGCGCTCCCCCTTCACCGCACTTTGCAGCTCTGCCGTGTCTGGCGACGTCGGGCGGCATCGCGAAACCAGGGAAGACCCTCGCATCCGTGACAGGTACAGCGCCGGTAGCGATCTCCACGACGATGGGGCCCAGTCAGCAAAGTACATACCTGTCGCCGCCTGTGCTAGCAGAAAGCAGAAAAACCTTCAGGGAAGATGACTGAAGCCTGGCAAAGGTGACAGGCTGACTTGCTGCTGTTGCACACACACACCGAGGCATCAATTCTTCGCGGTGGTGTACGGATGTAGTATAAGTCGTCCGTTGTTCGACGTTCGCTTGATGACGGCCACACACCACACCCCTGGTTCCTGGGCGGCAGTGCAGGCAGGTCCAAGAGGGAACGAACGAAACAGTTGCTGAAGAATGTGGGGCCCCTTCTCGAAAAACCATCAAAGTCAGAAGAGAATAGGGCCGAGATTGGGGGAGGCATTCTCTCTTCTCATCCTTGAGATGACCGAAAGAGGGGACAACCACTGCACCGTAAGCCGCTGATCGCGTGGAAAATGGGTAAACCAGACGGGGATGAAACGCCCTTTTGCGGATAGTTGCTACCCTTTCTTCGCCTTACCACCGAAGTGAGAGCAGCATCAGCAGAGAGAAGAGGAGGCCGTGGTGGTTCCTCGTGTAAATCCTCGTAAGTCGCAAAACAGGCCCCCGTTGGCCCCCAAAACTGCGCGTGCAATGTCCAGCAGCCCAGGGCGTAAACTCTAACAAAGTGCAAGACCCCTTGCTGATCCATCCATATTCCGGCATGGAAGGGGGGGTTTGGTCAATTGGGGGTTCACGGAGCGATGAAGAAGCACGCCGCCTGGGAAATGGCGCGGCACACGCCTAAAGGCCCAGTCAAGATTTCACCGATTGATTACCTATGGCCCCTCTCACCTTGGGCGGGTTCTTCCTAAGTTCCATTCTCGCTGAGGGAACGCCCCCTCACCCCAGCAGGAACCCTTAGCAGAGCCAGCCCTGACAATATCTCGCACGGCAGGGTAGATGCGCGGGTGGCTGACGTGCCAGTGACGTTGGGCAAAGAAGGCAGATTTGACAGCGGACGAGACGGCACGTATGGGGAATAGTTCGCGATGCGATCCCGTCAAGCTTCGAGGTTGCATGAGGAGAGGCAATGGAATGGTGGAAAGAACCCCGCGCGCAACGCTGCTGTGGCTCGGCATCTGTGTTTGTTAGGGGCTCGAGACGCGGTTTCGATCGCGGTAGCGTAGCTAGCTTTGTAGCTCAATCGCTTCGTCGTTTCTGTAGTTTGTTACCAAGCAGTGTGTAATACTGCTGAATACTAATCAACAATCGAGCGCTGCGTCTGCGTGAGGGAGGTTGACGCTCTCGAGGGCAGCTAGCGTGCGGACTATTGCAAGCCACGGTCCGCGATGGAACCCCGACGATGACCACAGCGCGACAAAGTGGTCGGCGATTACTGTTGCTTTTCTTCGCTTCGCGTGTCCTTCGAGAAGGTGTGCTAGTTTAGTTTTAGTATGAAGCATCAGCAGACGGCCGGTTCCCGCTCACCCGAACGCTGGCGCCGGCGCATGTCCCTCCCTCCCTATTATCGACCACCACCACCACAACACCGTCAGATGAGCCCTAACGAGCGAGTCCGAAAGAGGCTGCTTTGCCTCTTCCGCCCTACGGGCCTGTGACATATTCCCAGCTGGAGGGATAGCGTGCTGTCCTAGCGGCAAACGGACCCTTGGCGTCGCGTTCCCAAAGCCCCCCAAGCTAAAACCACCACCTGTGGCCGGTAGGGCGGAAAGTGCGGGATCATGATCAGCGTGGTTTCGGCCATGGTTGTGAACGCGCTCTACCAAAAAGGGAGGCCATCCCCGTCCTCGACCTCGGCACGTCGGGGGCCTGGCCTGGACAGGGCCAGTGGAGGTTGATACGGGGGAGAACTGGGAAAGCCCTAGCGTGTGAGAGGGGACCACGGACTGGAGTCCAAGGAGATAATTAGGGGAGTTTGTCGATTAGCGCAGTTCAAAGGGCCGACCCCTGGTCCTTTTTCGAAGCTCCAGCGATCAATCGCCCCAAGTCAGTGACATCGTCGGGCTTGGTTGGCGATTTGCGTGTCGGATGGAGAGTGTACCTCAGGTAGGCAGGTATTCGTACGGGTGTGTGTATCATGATGGGGTCTCGCTCGCCTGTAGGCACGGCACGGTAATTGAACGCTATCGTAGCTTCGTCCAAATCGATACAGGTATGAACCATTGAACACAAATTGCCCTGGTCTATCGTCCCGTCTTTGTCCCAGGTGGGAATCCTGCCGAGATTGAACTCAAAAACAAGCACATGAAACCCCGCCTTGCCAGCTTTTTCGTTCCTTGAGCTAGGAAGAAAGACAGAGCAACGGGTTTTGTCGCCCAACAGCACAAAAAGGTCGATATGACTCGTCGATTGGCCCTCGTAACCTCCTGGACATTGCTTCTTGCACTGCCACACTCGCCGGTCGACCAAAGTATCCACAAACAGGGCCGGTCAGCGGTAGGGGAGATGGGGAGGGATGGGGAGGGGGGCCGGCCTTGTCCTCGATACCAATCTCCCTAAAACGGGGGCGTCGCGGGATTTTAGTGTCCAGTAGGAAGGGGAGAGAAGAATGCGTTAGGGCTCCGGCAGTCGAGACGCCGGAGACGGGATTCCAAGACAGCAATTCCTCCGGCCGGGGCACCGCGGGCATTGGCTGCCGCCGCGGAAAGCGTGCGTAACCAGGAACCTTCGGAGCCAAGGGTGACACGCTTTTTGTTTTTTTCGCCGTCCACCAGCCCATCGAGCCGTTTGCCTAGGGCCTAGGGTACCGTGCTGCAAACCCATACCGAACCCAGTGCCGTGAGGGTGGGAATGGAATGGCAACACAGCCTTTCCGCTTGGAATGCGTCCCGAAGCTCTGCCAGGAGTCGCTATGGGGAACAATAATGCTCTTTGATAATGCTCTGACGGCTGCCTCACAGGGAGAGACAGAGTCGCTACAACACGAGCTGAGCTCCGTTCCTCAACCCCGCCGCCACCCTCCGATGACCGCGTAAGCACCGAGAAAATGTCACTTGGTCTGTCACTCTGTCAAGCTTCTGCCTGAGAAACGGACAGGAGCAAGGCATGTAGCAAGTTGATCCCGACTTGCCTGCGTCGTTGCATTCGCGCCGATGAAAGGGTTCCATACCGGGTGTTACGGCTCCGGCATGGCTGATCGCTGGGCGCAGCTTGTTTTGAGCAGGAGATCTCAGGGGCCGGCACTCTTGGAGGTCATCTCCCAAGGTCATCGAGAGCCGTTCATTCGCAGCGTGAGAGAAGCCAGCCACCCCGTGCAACATGAAGATCTCGGTTGACCGGAGACACCTAGGTGTCGAGAACACCGGCGCCAAAGCCCAGCCAAAGCCCAGCCCTCGGCGGTTGAAGCAACAGCAGCCGCAGCCAAGGCAAACATGGTCCGCCACCGCACCCGTGGCCGGTTCGGCGCAATTGCAAACTTCAACACCTGAAGCGAGGCCTTGCACACGCCCACTGGCACCAGTAGCATGGCATTTCAGGCGTTGCGAGACCTTGTTCCTCAACCGGTGCTACCGCGGGGCTGCTGTGGCCGGGGCGGTAGATCATCGCCATCCACCCAACCAAAAGCCTCCTTTCAAGGACATTAGGCGCGGCGGCGACTTTTTCCGCCCAGCAGGGCTCCAGCCAGGCGAGTCAACTGCATCCTGTATCCCGTGTCATGCAACGTCGTAAACGCTCAGGTGGCTAGTCATTGAACAAATGCCACCCGACACATTGGTAGCATGACGTCTTGCAGGACATGCATGCGTCGACAGACTTTGCGCGTGTCTTGCAAATTTTCAAGATCCAAAGGCCGCTGACCAAAAGGAATCACCGGCATAAGCTGACAGCGAAGATACTAAGCAGTCGAGCTTCCAAAGTTCCAGAAGCCTTCTGGACCAATTCCACGCGCTTGCCGAAAGTGGCAGTTCCCCCGTCTCTTAGTCTTTCAGCCCTCTAGGCGAATGCCCTTCTGCGTCGTTGTCAGGCTGTTGGGTCGTATAGTGCGGAAAGCCGATCTCGTGATGAACGCTTGCTGTCCTGTCAAATTTAGATGCAGCATCTTACCTGACCGTTTCGAGTCAGCTCAGATGGACACCCCCCGTGTTGATGGAGCATCATCCCAGAGGCGACGCGAACAGTGTCCTTGTCTGGAACATCACGAACTCCAGCTCTCCCGTGTATTTGCGGGGTCTAGAGCGAGCCAAAATATGGATGTCAGCGTAGCTTTCTCTACTAGTTCGCGATCCAACATAACCACGTCCTTGACAAGTCGGTCTTTGTAACTCTGCGAGTGGGCTCTTCGTCGGATTTTGAGTAGTGCACTGACACCTCCGTCGTCCAAGAAGGACTGAGCGTCTGTCGTTCGTTATCCGGAGATTGACTCGTCCAGGTCAGGGAGGTGGCGATGCTGCCGCGATGGATCCGTATCCGTACTATGTAGAACGGGAGACCGCGTAGATCTGCTTTGGGTACGTTGCGAACCCAAAACATCCAGACGGCATCAGCCTTGTCTGGACCATACGATCTTCTCCCATGCACTTTGATATCCACGCACCTGCTCGACGCATCGGTTCGGCCTCTGTACACCGTCTCCACCGAACGGACACCCGACTGATCCGGAAGCTAGGCCGGCACGAGTCCCGCTTCAGCCCCGAACGGGCCTCGGCAGCGCGTCGTCATCCAGGGCTGTTAAATGGAGGACGCGTAAATATCCTCAATAGCTTCAAAGAAACGATATGAGTTGTAATGCGCATTCTTTGTTTGGCCCCGGCTTGTTGACCCCAGCCCAACGCCCCCTTGGGGGCATGCTACATGATCCCTCGGATTGCGCTCAACCACACGGCCCGGAGACGTTGTCGAGAGGCAATTTGACGTGACCTCAGACGCAGCACCTAGGTCGCGGTGAGGCCCGGATGCATAAGCGTCAACTGACTGCAGACAGAGAGACCACCAGAAGAAAGTCCGAGGTGCGCATGGAAGCTCATGCAGGCCAGGAGGTCGCACCTTTAGACGCCCTCCACCAGATCTGTCTGCAGTCATTGAGTCGAAAGCAATGTTCCAAATCGGACGACACCAAAAATAAGTAGAGAAGGCAGACAATGAGCTTGTCACTTCATTCAAAGTCCTTTTGTCATAAGGTTCTCACTTCCATGTGCCAGGCCGCAGTTGCAGCCCGCGACCTGCGTATCAGCAATTTTGAGCGAGGACATGTCCTCGCAGATTTGGTGCTTGAGCCGTCATTCAAAAACGCACTAGCCCCTTGGTGCAAACGTACGGAGCGCGACCACTCACGGCGTCCACGCAAACGCTGGTTTGCGGCGGCGTCAGGCTTGCAGATATAATCCAGGCTTCTCGTTGGTCAGTATACGGCTTGACAGGATCGGAGGATCGCGTGTATGTTGCGAGGGTGCCAAGATCGAGGCTGCAAGTTAAAGGCACAGTGGCTGCTGACAGACGATAAGGGCCGTGGAGATCTGCCGTTACGCCCCCAAAGTACACACGCCATGGAGAGAAAGGCAAGAAATATGGCAAGGCTTGCCGCGGGGGACAGCCGGCAACCCTATCTGGCTCGTGGCCAACGCCGGGCTTCAATGCCAACGTGTAGGATGCAGCACGGTCCGGGTATTTGCATCGAAGAAAAGCGGTGTCGTATCGGGTGGTGAAGACGACGCGAGAACCCGCATCTGTCTCGTGATGTCTAAATAATCATTCTCGTCTCCCTGTCATGGAGGCGCATCTTGAAACGAAGACACTGGCCAATATTGGAGTTCTTCCATCACCGAGACCCAAGATGCCGTTGTGTTCCCTCTTGGCGCTGTAGTTCTGCATGCCTGGCAAGGCTGAATTGTGTAAGTGGCTGGCCTGGTTTGATTTCCCAAAAGGGTGGCATCACCAAAAGATGGCAAAACCCCATGCAGCATCGCTGAGTCACAAGACTAAAGAGGGGGGAAGGTCGAGACCGCCGAAGAGACACTGTCTTCCCCATTCCAGCGTGGGTTCATGAGCTGACAAGCAGTTCCGTCGAAAACTGTGCGATTTCCATCGGCATTGTGGGTGTTGGTATGCCCGAGACACCAGTACAAGCCACGTTCCCATGATCTTCTCAGTCAGTCATGACATGCCACTTTTGACGTTCAGGCCCTGCCACGTCGGGCGAAACAACTTTGGTCCATTGCGCCTCTGGTGAGCTAGCCTGCTGGCACCAAACCATTATGGTGGTGTCTCGTCAGCCCATGCATGCAGGTCGCCGAAACGGGCAAGGAACTCATTGCCATGCTCCGACGCGGGCGTTGAGGTCTCTCAGCCCTGTGGTTCCGGTTGACTGTTGGAGAGGCATGCAGTCCGGGTGCTTGCGTTCAGACCCAAGAGAGTCTGGCCTGCCTTTTTGTTGGTGGTAGCTCTGGGAATGAAGCAAGCTGACCGACAGGGGTGTCTGGGAGACCGGCCTGGAATCCCGGTGATTGATTGCACGTTACCAATGGCTTCTCTTGGAGTAGCCTGCCTGTGTCGTGCAGTCTGTCGAGGACAATTGCTCGCACGAATATAGACTTGGCCTGGTAGATGTTCCATCTGACGCGAGACATGCATGGTGCTGCTCCAATGCTGCTGCAGTTGGAAATTCGGCTGTCAGCTTCGGGACCAGGCAATTGGCACCATGGCGTTTATTACAGACCATGAGTCTGGAAAGGGACGTTGCGATTAGCGCTAAGCAGCAAAATTGCCGTGACGAAACCCATTCCGATGGAAAACCGCAATACGAAGAAGCATGGCCGAACGTACTCAGTTACTACAGTTGACACGCAGCTCGCAAGGACGAGTCGTGTTGGTTGTGCATGCTTAAACGGCCAGCCTTGCCTGGTCGAGCCCATGGCCTTCTAAGCCTGACTCTGCAGAGTTACCCAACTGTTCCAGCCATGCTTTGAAGTGCTGATGACGTTGGAACGTCGCATGCTTGAAAAAGCATGGACGACTCAGCCGGTGGCGATTACAGTTCGCTTCCGATTGCCGTGTCTAAGCTGAGGCTTCGTTCGATTCTCCTCGTAGGGCTTGGTCTGCGTCTGTGGCGTGCCACTCTGCCCTTACAGGCTTGAATTCGCAATTCCGGCCTTTTGCTTCCGGCATGCACTTGTAAGTGCTGATTAAAGCCAGCATTGAAACATGTTTCCTTGGTACTTGATTGGTTCGTGCGTTGCGCTTCTCTCCCAAGAACCAGGCCGGGGGCCCCCAGCCTTTCCAACCCCAACATTGCCAGGCGAGACATATCCAGAGACTTTGGCTCAGCCACAAAGGACCAAGTCAGGTCGTTGCAAAGCCAATGTCGTCGCCGCCGCGGGTGTGTCATTCTTCGAACGAAACTGACGTGCGTCCCAATGGTTGCAAGTGAAACTTGATGGACATGTATCGACCATCCAGCCCGAACTCGAGGCTTTGGGTGACACCTTTTCCTGGACCAATTTCAGGTTGACGGAATTGAGCGATTGAACAATCCAGTCCAGCTCGTTGATTGATGGCGCAAAAAAGCTTGTGCGGCGTCATTCAGACCCCAATCACCACCGGATGTGTTCGTGTCGGACAGTTGCTGTTTCGATGCGGTTGCATCGTTGTCATGAATATTTGGTTCCATGGAATGAAGATGCCGGCTTCGCCTTCTGCTACGATTTTCCGAGCCGGGAAGTGCATCTTGAGGCGCTGTATCAAAATCAAGGCTAAGCCCCAAGACCTTTTCTTTAGTCAACTGGAGGTCTCATAGAGGCATGCCAGCGAAGGTGTTATGAGGACAATTGACCAGGATCTTGGTACGACTTCTAGCCACGAAAGCCAACAAATGGCACATGTGCGAGTCAGCCAGCAGACATTCCATGGCGATGGCCTGCTGGATGTGATTTGTTGCTTGTGCACCGGCGTCATTGTGTTCCTGGGGATGATCTCGGACGCCGGTGGTGCTCTGCGGTGATACGGGTATCATCCTGTTGATGGATTTAGGCGCTATGTTTCTCCTCCGCGAGACTGTCGCTGGATAGTGAGTCAGTGTTGGGGGCTGCCCTTCACCGCCCGATGCGCAATTGGTTTGTCGCACGACCTGTGTGCTCCCCACCGCCAGAGAGGCGAGAAACCAACAAGAATGTCAAGGCCGATATTCGACAATACTTTCGTCAGAATAATAAGCGCCGTTAGCCAAAGATATTCAGTGTCGGCCGCACTCGCAGGCATGCGCCACAGCTACGACGTTGGTCAACGCTCAACGCGTAACGTCTAAGCCTTGCCAGGTGGTGTCGTTGCAACAGACTTGTCTTCAACAGCCAGATACATCTGGACAACATTGTTGCTGGACCCTGATAGTTTGTCTGCCACCCTCGTCTCTTGTCATGCCTCGACCCTGCTGTCGTCCCCGCCGATACGAGGCCAGACCCCGACGACCCAAAGGGACAGGAACAATGACATCCAGTCCTTTGTCAGTCGCTTGCATGATGGACCGCGTTGCCTTGGAAGACGACATGCAATGACACCCAGTCGGACTAGGTTGCGCTTTTTCCTTTCCAAGAGTGAGGAGGCCACCTGTCAGAAGTTTTTTTTCTCTCTGTTCCTTGTGAATGCCGATGCCAATCACGGCGAAGCGCGCCGCCGTTGCTGGAGACTTTGGGTCCGGCCCCCGGACACTTCGGTTTCCTCCAGCACCGAGAGTTAGTCAGCTTGTAGAAGTGCAGATTCCAAATTGCACAGAAGTATCGAACTGAGATGTCGCTGTTACCAAGCGCAAAAACATGAATGTTAAGCGTTCAGTAATCATTAATGCATGTTCCAAGCCTGAGCGCCTGTCCGGTATGATGAACGTCGCCCAAGATCTTCGACTGACTGAACTAGAGTCCCTCCTCAACTGAGCCATTTTGCGTCTAGGTCGGAGATGAAGGCTGGGCGACCCACCGTCTAATAACGAGAGGCTAAACTAGTCGTGGGAGAGACAGACGTTCCTGAGTCGAAATAGTGCCCTGCATCTTGCTTACGCGTAGGTTGTAGGCAGCTACAGCAACTTCGCAGCGCTGGTAATACAGGCCTGGCAAATTTGCTGCCACTGATGGAGGGACAGTGACATGCTGCAAGGAACAACGCCTCGTTTGATACGCTCTGAGGTGTTGAATCATACCACGGCACCCGGCCACCCGACGACCTTGCCATTCCGCATATTGAGTCCCGATTGATGTTAGCTGGAACATGGCTTTCGCACCCAAAGTTTGATGAATTCGAGATGGCCCCCACGACCCACCGGGAATCCGTATCGACCCAGGTCAAAAAGAATTGACACCCGGACAGGCTTGGTTCATGTGCGTTCTGGGTCTCGCTGCTAGGCGTTTGTTACACTGCACAGCAGCCGGCATTAGATGCGCGTTCTCCGGAGCTGGTTGTCACCGACAATGTGACAGCACCTGAAGCTGTCTCGTCGAGATCGCAGAATCTGGGCGTGTCTTCCGCAGTACTTCAAATTGTGAAATGTTGCTAAAAACAGCACCCGTGCGGCCTCTCTTGATCAGCAGCACCGTCCCAAACTCGCCCTCGCCATCATTGGATCGCTTAACATGGAGAATAGGGGTGTGCGACACAAGGCTGGCGTCGTGGCCGTGTAAGTGAGCACGAAGTTACTCGAAGTTCGAATGGACATGTAACGCACGCGCTGCAACGGGGTCTGGGCGGTGCCTGCTAGGGTGGAAGATCTCGTCCGGCAGGGGACTAAGATCTACGGGGGGTCTGAACAGGAGCCGGATTGACTACATTGAACTGTACCGCAGGTCTCAATTGGTGGTCACACCTCTCTGCAAGCCGTGCTGCTGTTATCGGTGGAAAGGATGCCAGATGTTGATGTCAACTCGCGCGCTGATGGTGGGCCATTGAAGTCTTCGAGCCGAGACTAGAAGCTGTGATCAACACAAACGAAATTTGACTTCCTGCGAGCAAGTCGTGATCCGCGCTGCGGAGATACCTCGCTGCGGAATGTGAGTGCGATGGTGATCTCCGGGGCGTGATCGGTTCAGGCCCTGCCTGTAGAGGATGCCAATGACGGGGGGACGCTTAGACGGTAAGTCAACTCTCACCGAAGACTTGACAGCTTCAAATCTCCGCCCAGCCACGAATCACCTTCTGTCAGACAACCGGAAAAGAAGCTTGGGGGCGGCTGCAAATGGCAGCTCATCCTTATGAGTCAGCTCGTCGCGTGGCTCGTGACTCGTCCAGGTCCAAGCGATCGACGGTGCAAACCGCAAGCCCTAAGGGCACCACGGCCATGTATGTTCATCGCTTGCACACCTGTGAACGGTGCCTCGAGCTGCCCGCTTGAGATCAAGACACCGACCGGTATGGTTGATCAAGCGAGTCGACAAGTGTTGCTAGCTGCTTCGTTCAAACTACAGCCGATCGTTGCACATTCTTTCCCAAGCAACGAACGATTTGACGTGCCTCTCTCCTGCCAAGCCGGCGAACACCCTCGGCAGTTGGAGGTGGGAAACCAGGGGGCCAAAACCCCTATGTGACCTGCATACCAATGGTTGTGGGTGTGAGCGAATTCGGTATGTGCTGTAATGGCTGCGGTCAATGAAAATTGAGGTGCATCGTACACCGTAAGCAACCCTTTGGCATGTCCTATTCTATGTCGTATGCACCGTCTCGCCCCCCGCGGCTGTCCGGGTCATGATTCAGCAATGATTCTGCGTAGGGATGAATAGCTTGGAGCTTGGATCATTGAGTCGCATATGCGCCATGCAGTACTGCGGTATGGATGGACGAAGCTTTGGCTTTCGGACAAGTGGTGATGTTTCATGCCGTTCTTGTTCTCGGCGGCTTATTGGGCGACGAGACTCGGAGCTCTGTCGAATACGGAAGGCATCGCCCTTTCGCCCATCGGAGCGACTCCATCAAGCTCCATCGCACTCCGCTGCACAGCCTTCCAGTCTCCAGCGCCTAGGGTGGCCTCTGGGTCTCCATGTGCCGAGGCATGGGGACTCCCACTGCCTAGGATGTGATGCCTTATGTTACATGGTGGTGAACCGGCTAATGTGGCTCGCCCTACGAGGACAAGTGATTGAAGGTGTGCGTGGCATCGTCTCTTTTCAGAGAACTTTCCATTCAATGATCAGGTTGTCTGCCAAGCTCTGCCACCGGACGCTAGCCTCGCGTAGAGTGGCAATCCCCAATCCTGGGACACCGCGCACGTTTGAATGATTCCATCCGTCTCGTCTCCGTTCACAACCACTAAGGTAGATGCGCCTTGTTTCGGGCCCTCGGTGAAAATGTGGGGGATACTCAAGATGAGTCGTGGACTTCGTTGACGTGCAGTCGAGGAGGGGGCCATCGAGCAGTCGCGTCTCTTCGAGCGGCGGTGGTTTGAGGTTCAGTGGCAAGCCCCTGAGCTCCGCCAGACCGTTGGTCCGGGGTCCTCTCGCCGTCAGGGAATGGCCATCGGACCCGGGGGACTCTTCCGGATTGCCTTTGCTGTATCCATTAAATTCACCACTCCGGTTGCGACTGAGACATTTGGGTGATTGACATTCTTAGTTATGTGAAGCTGCCATGACAGAGCCGGCTTTTGAATTGCTCGATGTGGCTGCGTTGTACACGACTGTTCATGGGTCCGGCGGCTATCGTGCTGCTCATCGCTTTGCAGTTTCAGTGTTCAGATGTGCTTGTCATCCAGTATGACGTTAGTTAGCCAACGCCCCTAAGACGCAGCAGTTCATTGACTGTCAGCGTTTGTGTGCTTATCTCGGCCGAGTTTCGTGCTGCCAGCGCCGCTAAATTGCCTAGAAGTAGGAGACATGTCCGTGATAACCCCATAATGCGGAGGCCCGGACTGGTGGCGGAGGCGCAATCGACCTCAACCACGACGGCGGGTTTCCTCTTTGCCCTACGGGCGCCAGCTTCGCAACAAGCACTGGATCCTGCCTAGACTCGCCTGCTAGATTTAGACGTGTGGATTTGGCTTCAAAATTGGCGTCGCTGCCAAATTCGACCATTATGTTGATTGTTGATGCCGTCCATTGAAATCTCAAAGTCCTGCAACCAGTCACCCAGAAAAGGTGGCCCGCCGCAACTACGGCCGCGAGTTGGACCTGAAGATAAATTATTATTAGAATGGTTGGGGATCTTGCCGCTGTGTGACACATTCGGGCGCGTGCTGAATACTACCTTTCATTTGCCTTCGAAACACAGGAGGGTCGATGGGATTGGACCAAACCATTCCCACTGATGAATAAGACGCACAAGAGCTGGGGTCTTTGGGACAATGACAAGCTGTGTCCCAAAGCGCTCGCAACGATCCCAATCGCTGTCTCAGTCTTTGGAGGTTGCCAATCCATGCTTGGCAATCCAACATGGTGATGGTTGCTGGCATGATAGGATTGTAATCTCGGGCGAAGGTCTCGTTATCGTGTCAATGAGTCCGTTGTCCGTCGGTTCCCCGCATGAGGGAGAATGTTTCGATTGCGCGCAATGTGCACGAGTGTGGTTCGCACCGGTAAGATCTTCGCCCTGTCTCCGCCCGGAGCCCTGAGGGAACATCCCTGCATGGATGTTGACGCCAAGTTGGTGGCAGGAAGCTAATCAGAGGCCTAAACGGTGTAGGGCTGAGAGGGGTAGGCTTGGACTACCGCCTCGAATCGTCCTAGTGCGACGCCGCCTCAGAATCCGTCCAGCACAATCCTGTCGACTGGCTTCTGGTTTCCCAGTCTCCGCGGATGTGGTCAGAGATGAAGGTCGCTGGCTGTAGCCTCGCCACATGAAATCGCTCAAAATGTTTCCTTCTTCAATTCGATATGAGTCTTAGGATGACTCGCGCGACGACGATTGTCCACCAGTAAGGTGATTAGTCGTGAGACAAGGAATGTTGACTCTGACATTCGATGGTAGGAACAGGGCGCGGCGCTTGAGACTGGAAGACTTGCATGCAGGACATACCTCATCGGAGCCCATGAACACCGCTGCCCTCCACCTTCCGGCGCTGTTTTGGTGTCCTGTGCCGCTGCAGGAGGCGACTATTTCAAAACAGACGGTAGCAAGTGAACATAACAAAGACGGGCCTGATGTGGGAGTTCGCAACCCCAAAAACCATGATAGCTTGCCCTTCGATTGGACGGGTTTTGTCGTGCTAACCAGGCAAGCACTGTTCCACGTCAACGACTCGTGGCTGTGGCTGTGAGTCGGCGTCTCTGACGTGTGAAGGCAAGACAAGCCGCTGTCGGAATGAGCTCCGTAGCGTGCATAGCTGAACAGAGGTGTCTGTGGCTGACTGAGCACAGTTGTTTAGGGGCTCCTTGGCAACAACAGCAGAGAATCTCCAAAGTGTAATTGGATGGTTTGATCACGGTATTGGCTGAGACCAAGCTCTGTGGGCAGTGCAGATTGACAAGTGTGTGGTGCATGCCGTGTTATGGAAAGAAACGCACTGGATTGTGGTTGATGGACTTCCGACGACAAAAATGACAGCAAGATTTGGCATTTCCTTGCTGGCCAGCTCTGGCAGTTGCTCCACCGATGGAAGGGATGACTTCGGCGTGGCTGGATCTTCATGTGAAAGTTGGGACGAGCAAGCTGTGCCGCAATCAAGGCCTGGATTGCTCGTGGCCGTTTGGTGTTGCTGGGTGGTTCAATGCACCGAAAAGGAACGACGATGCACGCTGTAAACCCCGCTCAAAGTTCATGCTGCAGCATGACCAAGCATAAGCATGTCTGTGTCTTACAGGCGCCGATGTCCCGACCAAAAGATACTGGGCCCAGCTGTTCCATACCAAGTCATGTGCGACAATGTCTTGTCTAACAATCTGTCACCTTTCTGGGACAGTTAGAACTGGTTGGTTGATGGCGCGTTTGACCAAAAAAGAGCTAAGCCGGGTTGCTCATGAGGGACAGAGTAAAATGAAGTATGCGTATCCGTAGGATGCAAGTTTCTGGGTGAGTTAGGTAAGCAGGTAAGCGAGCTAGGGCCTCCGTCTCTGTAAGACGAAAGCAGGAAGAAATTCAAGAAGGCTGGCTAGAAGTCGACTGGGGTGAGAAGCCAAAAAAGGTACCGCCAGAATGGCAGGATATTACGGTGTCAGCCCTAAATGACGAAATGGCATCTGCGGCGCTTGGAGACATGGTGAATAGTCGTTCCAATACAGGCACCTGTTCCCGTGAAGACTTCAGAGTCGTGGGCGCTTGGTCAAAAGTTGGAAGTTGGCCCGAGGAGACTGATGCCCCAGGTGCTTCAACATTGTCGGCAAGGGCAACTTGCGTCTCATCAAGCCCAGGAGTTCTGTGCCCAGCTATGCGGCAAGCGGATAGCGGCCTAATTGGGGATTGGTGCGTCGGGGATGAGCTGGGGGTGCCTTGACAAAGGGAGTTCGGGCAGTTCAAGCTAGATCAGACGGGGGATTTCGCGAGCTTCCAAATTGTTGTCAAATAATAAGCTGCGCGGCGATGAAGTCGAGTTGATGGTAGAAACGCGTACGGACCGAGGCTGATGGTCCGTCGAATATCTTGTCCTTGTTTAGTGGGACGGAAACTTGCTCCATTGGGAATACAGTCCGTAAGGGGCGTCATAGGTTTGGTGCTAAGTCTCAATGGCCAGCCGGAGATTGATATGCAAAGAGGCATAATGCGCGGTTGAGCGATATCTCGGGCTTCTTTAGTGGCAGACTCCAGACCGGAGCCGCGGAAGGAGGTGGATGATGATGAAAAGGGGACGTGTGCTGGTGCGCACACAAACGTTGTAGTTAAGGCTCCGCCGTCCCGTCCCTCTCTAACTGTGGTGGTGGTGCTGGTAAGCAGCAGCATCGTGTGGGTAGGAGATACCTCACAAGTGTGCTTCTTGCACGTCGAGGCCGAAAGGGGGGGTGCATGGTCGGGCGGCGGGCAGACCTGACTGACAGCAGATATGCAAACGGTGGGCCCCAGGGATAGACGTTCTGACGGCGTAATCCCCGAGAGGTTTACGATGACTGATTGGTTGAAGAGACGAAGTGCCGGCATGCACAGCCCCGTGAAGACGGGCGGACTGGCAGGCTGATCCCGTCCGTGTACGTTCCGAGACGGTTCTGCGCCAAAGTGGGAGCGAGATATTGGAGATGTCGTATCCAGATGGCAGCCTCTTGGCAACATAGAATACTGACTAGGACTGGGCGATGGTTCCAGACTCCGATACAGAGGAGCCGCAGACGGTCCAGGCTCGATGTTGAATGGTGCTAGTCGTCGAGTGTGTCTCATTGGCATCGGTCGGCTCAGCAGTTCGGATGCACGTTGCTTCGGAACATCTCAAACATGCAGCATTTGGACGGAGACTGCCGTGGCCCTGGCGGCTCCGTGAGCCTCTACTGCGTACGGAGGCTTGCATGACCGCAGATTCAGATGCTCCGAAGCAACAACCACTAAGGCATGGAAGCAGGCACCTATCCTCGTGTCCATGCCGGCCCCGCTGGGTCCAGGCACCGGGCATCAGGCAGTCAGTAGTGCTGTCGTCCAAAAGGTCCATGCCGGGCAACGTGCCATTCTGAATAGTCTGTGTCGTTGAGGGCGAAATCCAAGCAAAGTCTGGCTGGGTTGACGGAATCGTCCAGGCCGTCACGGTGTATGTTATGTTTCTGCCTTCGACGCCCGGCATAGCCATTTCTGACGGTGAGTCTGGTCTTCATCGTAGAAACGGGACGAGGTTGACGTGCGTGGCATCGACCCCACTAAAGCAGGTTACTGTAATTTGCGAGGCAAAACACTGCCCTGGTACGGGACACCTTGAATCGAGAGCGAAAACGACGTTGACGGTTGACGACGACGACGACGACGACGACGAAGCCGACTGCAACAATTGGTGGTCAGGATTGATGCCAAGACTCCACCATATGGCCGAGCGGACGGCTGGGAAAATGCAGTGAAAGGTGTGGAGGTCGGAGGTCTGGCGTTGACAGGTCTCAGGTACCTGGGGCCCAGGGAGTTGTCGGCGCGTTCCGAGGTACGGGTACTCTTGTACCGCTTGTACCTCGACTTGGAGATGGCTCCAGCTCCAGCTCCATCTCCATCTCCATGCCTCCTCCGTGGAGAGTGCCCGAGTTGCCCCAGCGCGAAGAGCGCGAGGCAGAGAATGTCGGTAAGGTGCCATCGTGATTTCCGTTGGCAAGGCCATGGTCATGGACATGGGTGATGAGTGATGCTGATGGTGTTGATGACGATGATGACTCTTGGTGTTTGCCTTGCGAGGAGCTTAGAAGATGTGGGGAGAGGAGGGGGGCCGAAAAGAGGATCATGTTGACAAGACTTCAGCCTAGCTGACAAAGGAATCGCGAGAGAGACAGGGCAAGAGATCAGGCGAAAGACAGTCAAAGTGTCGTCGACATGGACTTGTTGAACTGCATGTGTAGAGTAAGTGTGGTTCCGCGGTCCGTCGTACGCCTTGGATATCGTGGAGGATCTGATTTGGCATGGCGAAAGCTGCTGCTTGCTTGCTTGCTTGCTTGCCAAAAACCCAGCACGATGCTGAGGCACTTGGTAGGTAGGCAGGTACGTATCTGTCTCCGGCTGGCATTTTTCACCATTGGATGTCTTGCCCTTTGCCCTGCTGCTCTGCCTGGCCTTGCATGCCCTGCTTGGCTGCCACCTGCCTGCTCTGTGCGAGGTGCCTCATCAGCCCGCTTTACGGCGAAGGCAGGTTCGACTGGTAGCAGTTAGGTAGTGTAATCGAGGTAGGCACATTGTAAGGCAGGTGCAACTTGGGGAAGCAGGAAGGAAAGGAAGGAACACCTTCTCTGTACATACGGATGCCCTCGCAAGTGACCTGTACTCAGAGAAAGTGCTACTTCAGGGCAAGTACTGGTCCTTGGTGCTCCTGCACCTTCTGCCAACGACTGTCCAATGACATGTCGATATCGGGTACCCGCCCATCCAGCGTCGCTCTGTTCTTCCCGTGCGAGAGACAGCCAGGGCCAGCAGGGCCAGCAGGGCTAGAAAACACCCCACCCTCTCAACGTCCTTCACCCCTTCCCATAGCGGCGTTCATTGGAATGGGGCGTGAACCTACTTTGTCCACACCAGTGCTTGGCTCAGCAGAGAGAGTGTGCGCTGGTAACCCACACCCCTTTTCCCACGCCCACGCACCCCCCTCCCACGCTACGAATGGGTGAGTGTGGAGTTGTGTGCTTCCAGTCGTCTTCTGCGTTTCTCTCCTTGCCTTACCGAGCATGTAGGTTAAAACCACTGCTCTCTCTGCGGTGACAGGAGCGAAGGAGAAAGGAAGAGTGAGAGGGCGAGGCACAGAGACATGCGCGCAGAGGGATCGATGAATGAGTAAGATCAGCCAGGGTGTCTGTCGTCGCAACACAGCAGCAGCAGCATTTACTCAGATTACTCTAATTAGGCAGTATTTCTGAGTCGGGTCAGAGAGAGAATAACCAGAGGGTACCCAGACATCAGCAGGACGATAGAGTCAAGGTCTCGTCCATTGCGTCCCAACTGAGAAAGAAAGCACCGAGACGGCAAGGAAGCGGCAGGTATCTATCAATCTAAGGTATCGTCGAAGCTGCATCCATCGGTTTGCTGCTCACCTCTGAGTGAAGGAAGTTACTGTGAAGGAGAGAGGAAGAGGGAAACGCCCAACCTGTGTACCGAAAATAAGGTCCACTCCATTGGCTGCCTGACCCACCATGCGACTGCCCAGTCTTGTCCTGTCTTCTGAGTGCTTTCCGTGGGCCATGTCCTTCCTTCCCTGCCTGTCAGCCCCTGCTCTTTCCTTCTCTCCCCTCTCCCACCCGGTCTCTGCATGGCGCGCTAAGCCCGATAGGGCCCCCTGGAGCTACCTGCCGCAAGGTAAGGTGCCTCGAGGAAAGTGCTTTCCATTCTGCCCTGCCCGAAAGACACTACTGTCTCTCGGTGCCATCCCAGGTCCAGGTATTCGTACACATGCATTCTCCTGCTCGTTGTTGACAATGAATGGCTTTTCAGCCATGAATACCAGAGAGCGGGGACCTCACCAAGATGATGCATCATGTGCCCGACGGGCTTACCAAGTAGATAGACAGACGGGCAAGCAAGCAGCGGTAACGTCGATTTGCCGTGGTTGTAGCGGCTGCAGGTTGATGATGCGGTGAAGAAGATGATTCTCTTCTGCCTTGCCTTGTCCTGGACCGTGGGGCCCCATCTCTATCTGTACGTGATCTGCCTAAGGTACGGATACCGTAGGTGACTTAAGGTAGCTAGGCCAGGTATCCGTAGCTCTTGCTTCCATCTCACCGTTCTTGACCGTGTGAATGCGGTGTCTGTGGCGGCTTCCTCCATCTTGTTTCGTCATCGCAGCGCAGCAGAGCAAAGCAAGAAGGAAGGAAGCACTTGCAAAAGGCAGCAACGAACAACATCGCGAAAAGTTCTCAGACGCCTTCTGCCTGCCTCGGTCAAAAAGTACCTTGCACGGTATCCGTCCCATTGCGCCTGCCTCGCGCAGCTTCTCCTCATCCGTGCCGCAGGACCAACCCCCAAAGGTCCCTTTTTTCGTTCTCGTGGAAGGAAAGGAACGCGCATGGAAGCAACAGACGGCCGATCAGCTGAACTAAGCTCGACTGCTCTCAATCTCTCCCTTCTGCCTGGGCCGCCGCTTCCTACATACGACAAGTTTGTTGGTTGCTTGCTCAGGAAAGCACAAGTACTCGGCGCCTCCCCGATACCCCTGCGAATACATTGGATACCCTCTCTCTGCTTCACTGCAATATCGACGCCGGGCTGTCAACAACTTTGAACCCTTTCCTTTCCTTTCCTTTCCTGCCTGCCTTGGACCTCCAAACTGCAGACAGACACACAGAACTAGGTTGTCTGCCTACATTAGACAGGCACACTCTCAGATCCACGCTCGCATATCGCTTCGTCCACTCACACATACACGTCCTCGCTGTCACTGCCACACACAACACACTTCGTTCACGCGCGCGCACACTCATCACCGCTCACTCACACCTGCCTCTAACTGCTGCGGCGTCTGCCTGAGCTGCTGCTCCTGTACGCTTGCTTGTGTGCCCTGCCGCCCGCAAAGCAAAAAAGCAACATTACCAGCGGCAAAAGCAGCAACACAGAAGCACCGCAACACCAACACCGATGCCGCGTGGGCTTCATCACATCGCAGGGTCATCAGCATAACAATAATAATATCAACACACAAACCCCCCCCCCCTCTCTCTCTCTCGAACTCTCGATCCGAGCCAACCCCCCGCCAGCCCGTCTCCGTCCCTCATCCCCGTCCCCCGTCCCCCCGTCTCTGTTCCGTCCCTCATCCTGACTCCTCGACGCCGTCCCCCGTCCTCATCCTCGTCAGCCGCGACGATATCGACACTGGATCCTGTCCCAAGTCGTCCGTCCGTCCCAAAATCCCAAATCCTGTCTGGATAGAGAACCCCGGCGTCGACCACGACGCACCACGCGCACCCCCGAACCCGACCCCGACCCCCCGACCCAAAATTGACAGACAGGGCTGCATCGCTGCTCTGTGCTTGCATCCCACTAGACGGCCATAAGAAACAGCCACACGCCAACCGTCGGGCTCCCTGGCGTGCTACTAGTCAGTCCTTCCGCATCCTATTCCTCTTAGGGCTGCCCGCCGACACCGTTCCCGCTACCCTACCTTACCCGTTGTAACTTGTCCCTCACCCCCATCCACTCACTCCTCTCCTCTCCTATCCTATCCTATCCGTGCTGGCCTATCCCCTCTCCCGCTCGCTGTACGTGAGTGTGGTGTGCGTGTGGGTGTGTCTTGTCTTGTGCGTCTCCTCATTCCCAGGTTTCTCCTGCCTACCCAGCGATCCATCTCTACCTCTGCCTCTACCGGGCACTCCTTCATCTACATACTGTTACGGCGTAGACAGGCTCTCAGTCCTCCTGTCTTGTCTTGTCCTTGTCTTGACCTGACTTGGGCCTTGCACTGGTCCGACCTGGCCATCTATCGACCTGTCTCCTTGAGGAAAGGAAGGGGAAGGAAAAGCGGTACTTTGTCCCCTGTGCTCTTCTCTGCCCTGGCTGGCCCCCCCTCCTCCTTCTCCTCCTCGACCGAACGACAGAAAGGGTACCTGCCTACGGCACACACCTTTTCAGTGAGAGAGACGGGAAAGAGACAGAGAGAGAGAGAGAGAGAAAGACAGCCGAGAGAGAAGTGTAGTGCACGCCCCCCTCTGACCCTTACCGCTCACTGGGCGCTCTGCTTGCCGCTGCCGACGCCAGCACCAGCACCAGCACCAGCACCAGCAGGGCTGCTTCTTCTTCTTCTCCTTCTCCTCACTCTTCCATCTCCACCTGCCCTACCACGCCAGCCCTTTCCACGCCCACCGTACGCTTCTCTTGTTCCTTCACCTGTCACCCTTGACACCACTGACTGGACTGCCTACCCAGGCTAGGTACCTACCGACCTTACCCTTACCCTCCTCCCCTAGCCGTACCCGACCTGGTCCTGGACCTGGGAGCAAGTACCTTACCTTGCCCTGCCCTCGCACATCCTGGGTGGTACCTGGCTCAAGTACCTTACCCAGAATACAACCCACTGCTAAGGTCTAAGGTAGGGTGCTCTCGACAAGGATTGCAGAAGCAGTACCCGCCCATACCTTGTCGACCTGTCGCCTCTCTTTTTTTGCCTTAAAGCCCCCCGGGGTTCAGCGGCGTCGTCACACATCGCCTCTTATTTCAGCTGTCCGCTCCCCACGACATCGACCCGAACTCTGCCCACCCCAGCACCGGCCACTCCTCTTCCTCCGACGACATTTGCACTTCGCATTCCTCGACGCCGTCCGGTCCTCTGCTGTTTCTACCTGTCCTGTCTGCGAATAGATCGCCAGACTCGCCCTGTCCCGTGTACAACCTCGACCTCTTTCGTCGACTTCGTTTTCGAATTCTCATTCCAGTACCGGTCGGCTTGCCTGTTTCCCGTTCCCGCTGTCTTGTCTTTTCTTCTCCAACTCGCCCACTCCGTCCGCTCGCTGCGAGGGAGACAGTCCACCAACAACAACACAGAGACAGGCTCTTTTCTTTTTTTCTCTCGACCTGCATTGGATTGGCATTGGCCCCCGGCCCCAACCAACGGCGAACCCGACCCTCATCGCCACCCACGGCCTGCACCGCATCCTCCTTGGCCTCGGACACATCTCGTATCCCGTCGCGATCTCAATTATATTCCCCCTGGCGCATCACCCATGACGCCCGTGCTGCCGTCACTATAAACCTTAGTGGCCTCCGCTTCAGCTGTGATTGTCACAAAGCCTCAGCTGTCATTGCACAGATATTAGCCGACACCATGGAGGCGCCATCACGATACAGGGAGCCTGCTGGCCTTCCCAGCATCCTTATAGATTCGAACCCCAGATCCTCCGACCGATCGGACCCGTTCAGCATGTACTCGTCTTCTGTTGCCGTATCCATTCCTGGTTCAGACAGAGGAATCAACGCGCCGCCCCCGTTACCTCCTCCACGAATGCCTTTTGAAAGTCCTATGCATCCTCAACAGGAGCCCAGACAATACCACCGCGACCCGTCATCCTACAGCCCTAGGGAACACGGTGGCTACGATAGCTTGAGCAGCTTCGATGACAGGCCTCACTACAAGAGAGCAGGCTACAGGCACGAACGAGATGAGGGATATGCCAGCATGGGCTCGGCCTCGTCTAGGTAAGTCGGCCTTTACAGCCTTAGCAGCCAATGTTTGTTGTCAGTCTTGAATCCAATGTGCTAACGAGCCAATGTTTTGCAGATCCGAATGCTCATTGCCAAGCATTAGTGCTGGTTTCGGACTGCACCACAACAAGTTCCAGTTCCAGTCCGGCGCTGATGCCTTCACCGACATGAAGAAGAAGCTCGACCCTTTAAAGACCTTTGATAACAGACCGAGCGTGTCTCTGTTGAGTGCCTCTAGCGCTTCTTCCACAGACCCCTTCTCTAGAAGATTGTCCGGTGACCTGAGATCTCCGCTTTCCCTGCCCTCCGCGACCCTGCCGTACCACCTCAAGACGAACGTGCTGGATTCGCCCGACAGCTACACCAACACTCCTCCTCATTCTGCCGTTACACCCTCACCGAGGAGCCAGCCTTTCCACTTGGGCCAAGAGTACTCGCCGCCCACCAGGTCAAGAAGGAATAACAGCGACGATGCATCTTCGCACAGTTACGAGGTGGAGGATATGGAGATGGAGGAGACCAACTCAATGAAGAGACTACGCATCGAGGACCCATTGCGAGCGCACTATGACGGTGCAGGAGTCAAGCGCCGCGCATCGGCCGACCCCGACGATAGCGTCCCGATCGGCTTCACGACCCAGGGCGATTTGATGCGTCGCCGCGATGGTAACTCGAGAGGCTCCCCCACGCCCCGGTTGAGCGTAATCCCGCAAGGGTCTGTATCCTCGGTGTCCTCCAGCGGGCGTGCCGGTTCCTACAGCTCCAACCTGTCACTGCTCACTGGCAGCATCGCCAGCATGGGTGCGTCTTCGTATGGCCGTGTATCTCCCGGAGGTATCTCACCTGGCGGTATTTCACCAAACGGCACCGACCCTAGCTGCAGCTCGCCTTACAGTGCGTCCATGTCGCTGAACCCCTCACCTCGTGGCTCGTTGTCCCGTGCGCCACACCAGCGAACCATCAGCGAAAACAGGCCACTCGCTTCCCCGCGCAAGCTCGCCGAGGTTGGCAAGCCTGGTAGCGCCAAGATCTCGGGCTTCTTCATGTGCGACTGCTGTCCCAAGAAGCCAAAGAAGTTCGAGACGGCCGAAGAGCTACAGTAAGTTTGGGTTTTCCAACACGCACGAGACAATTCACTAACAGACGTAGCGCACACGAGGCAGAGAAGCAGTACGAGTGCTCATTCTGCGGCAACCGATTCAAGAACAAGAATGAAGCGGAACGCCACCAGAACAGTCTCCACGTACGCAGACACAGCTGGAGCTGCTCGGCTCTGCACAGTTACGACCGCGCTTTCCACGACAGCACCAACCGACCTGGAGAAGCTGACACTTGCGGCTACTGTGGAGAAGAATTCCCGCGCAACGGCCGGGGACCTGGTGCGACGGCACCCCGTCATGCTACGGACCAGGATTGGGAGGAGCGTATCCGCCACCTGCAAGAGGTTCACAAGTTCCGGGAGTGCAACGCCAGCAAGAAGTTCTTCCGCGCAGACCATTTCCGACAGCACCTCAAGCACAGCCACGCTGGAACCAGCGGAAAGTGGACCAACATGTTGGAGAACGCCTGCATGCTGGATGAGGATCCCACCCCCAGGTAGACGATCAACCGGAGCAATCTCGACAAGTGACTGAAAGACCCGACATGCTGGAATGAGGCGATGGATGTCGAGTAAGGAGGTTGTCGAGCTTAAAGCAAGCCCCGCGAGCACGAGTCATTCCGCAGGGATACAGTGGAGGGCATTATTTGCGGCAAAGGACGAGTGAGAGGGGCGGCATTTGCGACTTGGATACCCGACGAGGAATCGTTTCCCAGCGCAAAGCGATAATTTGGCGGCGGCAACCAGGGATTTGGATTGCACTGATGATGGCCACATCACACATCTCGTTTCGTTTCGCTTATCCAGAGTTGAAGGATTGGAAAATACCCGCTCTTGGCTGTGGACGAGACGGCTCGCTGACAGCTGGAGCAAATCAAAAAATCAAAAGTAGTCGATTCAAGCATGTGGCTCGGTGTCCACAGGTGGAGGCCTGCCACTTCGGAGCTTTTGGAGTACTGGTGATTGCAGCAGGGGGCTTTCAGGCACCGGGTATATACTGATGGAAGTTGTCTAGTTGCACATGTTTTCATATTTGTTGGAGGAAATACCAGGCATTGTTGGGCCAGAGCAGGGGAGCGACATGATGACATGATGGCACTAGAAAGAGCGGCGAGACCGCGTTGTATTTTGTACGGGCTCCGGGAAAAAACAAGTTGGTCAGTAGCGAATAAGAATAGTATAAGACAACAAGAAGATTCAAAACATATTATGGGTGCCTCGCGACTGAAGTCTGGTTCTGTGTCGATGATGATCTGCCAGACGACAAGGGCCGAGGGCAATCCTGCGGATGAGTATTTCGCTAAATGCATCCTTCACAGTGATGTAGTGGCGCTTTCCTCGGCACAACGGCCATCTTGTCAGCGTCGGACACGTTCCCAGGCCTGGGTATCCGTACGGATCTCAACACCATCATGGCCATCGTGATGGACGAAAGAGGCCGCCAAACGTCACATGACTTCAGCCCTACAAGCCACTCGCATATGTATGTGGCGATTCACTAGTGTGGCGAAGGGGGGAGGGGGCGGCGGTGCAGCGAGAAAGCGGGAGGGAGAAAAAAACGATCGGCTTCTTCTTTTGGAACACTAAGGGTCACGTTGTAGTGGGGTTCGGGTTGCTGCGAGAAAATGTCTTGGTGAGGGGCAACTCGGGGGTACTTACCTAGGTACGCCGTATGCTGTGCTAGGTGGGTGAGAAGTCACGAAGTGAGGGGAGGGTGCCTGGTGCCACGAGGTCATCCGAACCTTTACCGCGGGTGCCTGCCGCAAGCGAATTGGTGGTGGTGAAGGACAAGAGCAGCACGGGAAGAAGCACAGCAGCACGCACCTGCTGCCATCGCTGACTGCAGCACACGAAAAGTGGAGACGTTGACTCTTTTCGGCGCAAACCTTACTCACCTTCTCCCAAGCGCTGCGTCAACTGCGTCATTCTCATATCGCAGCACCTTTTACACCGAGCAACACGGAATTGCTTTTACGATTTCCACCGACCAATTCCTTGCTTTTTCCAAGCGGCTCATCATACTTCGGAAGGGACCTTCCGGTCAGCACGAGGGACAGAGACGGACGTAGCCCCGCCTTGGACGAGAAAAGTGTGTGTGTGTTTTCATGGGCCTTGGCGCAAACGCAGAGGAGAGAGAGACGACGCGGCAGAAACGAGGCACCAGCGACGGGGAAATTCCGTTTGAAAATCTCGACGGACGGGAGCAGGCTGCGGCGCTACACCAGCTGATCAGGAAAAGCTGCGTTGAGATGGCGCTGAACCGTGTGGATGGGAACGACGAGCTCTACGTCGGCGGGTGAGTTTTAACCTGCCTGCCCCTCCATAACCCCGCCATCCTAACGACGCAACGTCCAGCATCTGGGCCCTCCGCCGCCCGTCGGCGCTCAAGGAGCGCAACATCACGCACATTCTCTCCGTCGTGCGCTTCGACCCCGCGGGGCTGAAGAGCGAGACGGATACGTGGGAGAACTACGGCAAGAGCTACAAGCACATGGTCATCGACGTGGACGACGTCGAGGACTCGGATCTGCTGGTGCATCTGCCTGCGGCGGTGCGCTTCATCGAGGAGGGGCTGCATCCTGGGTCGGCGGCCGCTGAGGGCAAGAAGGAGGCCGAGGATGGGGACAGCTTCGAGGAGAAGAAGAAGAAGCTGAAGGCGGCTGTGAAGCAGGACCTGGCCGAGGATGCAGACGTCATCACGCCTGCCAACGATGACGCCCCGCCCCCTGCGAAGGAGTTCGACGAGCTGAAGCTGGAGACGGACGAGAGCAAGCCGCCGGCCGTGTACGTCCACTGCGCGATGGGCAAGTCGCGCTCCGTCTCGGTCGTCGTGGCGTACCTCCTATGGAAACACCCGGGCCGCTTCGGCCGGTCCAAGGCGTCGACCGAGGCGGCGCAGAAGGCGTCCTTGTCCAAGATGGACGAGAAGACCGCCGCGGGGGTGAAGCAGCGCGCCAAGGAGGCCGTCGAGGCGGCGGTGAAGTGGGTGCGCAACACGCGGGAAATCGCGGAGCCGAACCCTGGGTTCATTGCGCAGCTGGAGATGTGGTGGGCGATGGGGTGCCCCGCGGACGTGGAGGGGCACCCGATTTACCAGCGGTGGGCGTTCCAGCGAGAAATTGATGAGAGCGTCGCGGCGGGACAGGCGCCGTCGAGGCTGCGGTTCGAGGACGAGGAGGTCAAGGAGGACGGGGAGGGGGAGGGAAAGGAGCTGCGGTGCAAGAAGTGCCGGCGGACGCTGGCCACGCCGCGCTTCGTGCTCGAGCATGAGCCGCAGGGCCAGGCGCAGGGAGAGTGTGGGCACTTGTTCGTGGAGCCGTTGAGCTGGATGCGGGAGGAGCTCGAGAAGGGAGCCCTCGAGGGCCGGCTATGTTGTCCCAACGGCAAGTGCGGCGCGGCGGTGGGGAGGTATAGCTGGAGGGGCTTCAGATGCAGCTGCGGCGGATGGGTCACGCCGGGGTTCAGTCTGCAGAGGGCGCGGGTTGACGAGGTGAAGAAGGTCGGGACGGGCGCGAAGGGGATGGCTAGCTTGGGGATCCGGATGCCGCCTGGGACGGGACGGCTGTAGGGTCGTGGGAAATGGGGTGTTTGGAGTTTGGGGGTGGGCTGTTTGGAAGCATAGGAGGGACGGAGAGGCTAAAAGGCAATGTGCATTAGCAGAGACATAGAAACATGAAAACTGTAGACAGTACGGCCTGTTGTTTTGGTGTTCGTGTTTCCCTCGACCAGGTGTTCGACTTGAGATGGCTTCCGAGACCAGAAGTCACCGTCACCGTCAACGTCCCTCGGGTAAGCCCTCTAGGAAGATCCCGCCATACAGACTTTGTTGAAGGCAAAGAGAACAAGTCATTATTCATAACGAACAATGCATGATCTCTCTTGATCGTTCTCAAAGACGACCTTTCATCGGTTTGTCCCACGACAATCTTCAACTCCCCAAACAACTGCATTGTTGCACAACACAAAGACTGTTCCCGTCCCGATTCACCATCTCGACCACCTCCAGCAAGCCTATTTAAGAATACCTTCGAGGCTTCTCATCAACTTCCTAACCCCAGACACAACCTCCAATTCAAAGCATCACCAACCAACCACCTCCTCCGCCAACTCATCCATCACCACCACGTACCCACTGAACCAGATTGAACCGGACACAGCCGAAAAGATAGAAAAGATGTGCCGCACCCTCAAGGTAACCAACAAATGCCACTTCTGCCGCGTCGTGATGGGCGCTTACTCAGTCGTGCACAAGTGCGCGCAGCGCGTGCTCCTGCCCGTCCGCGGCGCCGACGGGCTGATGTGCACACGCCCGTACTGCCCCGTCGGCCGCGTCGACCGCCTCGAAGGCTTTTTGCCGTACTGCGAGGCGTGTAGGCAAGATTTGGAGGAGGGGGAGTTGGAGCGGCCTGGGTATATGTCTTTTAACCGGTGATGTTGTTTGGGGGGAAGGTGGATGTTGGCATATCAAGGGATCTTGCTTTAAATTCTAAAAGCTGTGAGGTTTACGAAGGTTGAGAGGAACTAATGGGAGGCGAGAAGTTCTGTTTTTTATCTTGTTTATTTTGTGTTTCGTGATTTAGCTTGAACTATTCAGAGGGACAGCGTGCGACTTGTTTGGTTTGGGAAAGGGGGCGTTTTGGCGATGGCGCGGGTTCAAGTGCTTTCATTGCAACAACAAATAAATTCCCGCTGTATTTTTGGGTAATATCTATGTAAGCAAAATTCTCTGTTTTCATCAAACAATCAGAAGGCGCACATGGCGCTTCCCTTGCCCTTGCAACAGCTCGCAAGCGCGTCGAGTCCGTTGTCGGGAATCCAGTATTCCGTCTAACAAGAGTTAAAATCTTTGAATATAGGGTTGCTTGAAAGGAAATGTATTAATAGGGGGTTATGCCAACTTACGCCGTCGAAACGTCCCCGACAGCAGTCCTGCGTCTGGTCGTTGTGCGGGACGACTTGCTGCTTGTCGTTGCTGGTGCAGCAGTAGCCCGAGGTCTCGGCAAGGGCGCTTTGAAAATGCCAATGGTAAGATTGCGGGTGAAGAAAGAGTACAATGGGGAGAAATGGGGGTCCTTACCAGATGGCGAACAGACCGCCGGACAGGAAGGTGGACAAACGCATATTGGGTATCTTTTAATGAGGGTGGAAATCGAAATAGCTGGATAGGGAAAGGGGAGGTGTCAACTCAAGCCTTTCCTCTAGCGGGCCAAGAACACAACTTATATGAACACGAGCAGAAACCCAACAGCTTTCTACCGGGATACTGGCGGTGAATTGGCACCCCGCGAAGTCCGGCGGTTAATGTGCCTGTTTTACCGACTGCCTGGGTGCCGGACATCATGCGATGAACTCGGATTGAGCCCCGTAAGGCTGCCTGACTCGTGGGTGAACGGAGCAGCCCGCTGGGGGCGTGTGGATGAAGCTCAAGTGTGACACACGTCCTATAAGTTGCAATGAGTTGGTTGTGAATCATACTTTGGTGGAAGAAATCCGAGAGTTTCCGTTTTACTCGGAATTGGGTTCTGCAATGCTTTTTGCCGTCGAAAGGGAGACAGACATTCTGCCTTGGTTGGTTGACTGAGAAGAACAACTTGCGGTGGAGATGCGGATTGAGGATGTAATCTATTTGGGTTTTGTCTGAGTCGCGGGTGGGCGAAAGTCTCTAGCCGATTACTATTTCCTACCGCTGATCGAAATCCTCAGACCATGCTGTCACAGGTGGTCGTAATTCATACACTTTCAACTTTAACGCATCTCGAATGGTGATGGGTACTCCCGTACATCTGCTCTCAATTTGGTGTTCTTTGATCCATGTTATTCAGTTTCTTGATCAGACTCAAAGGCAACGGGACAACTGACCTTCACGCACTATTAACAAATACCTCAATCACTCTTCGGCGGGTGCCGTGCTACATCTAGCTGCAGGACAGCTAAGACCGTAGCTGCAACACCGAAACCAAGGGTGAAGAAGAAGATCAACAACCCAAGCCAAAAGGTCCAGAACTGCATGGGGTTCCGTCTGTCTTTCCAAATTGTCCGCCACCTTCTGGGGGGATTGAGAAACTCGTATGCAACGTCTACGAGCCGGGCGCGGTAGTATCTGAACTCTCTAAGGCGCGGGCTGTCTGGGAACGGCTGCTTGAACTTATGTAAGTTCACCCCTTCCTGATCGAGTATTGGACGTTTCCCTTTCGCCGCGAGGGTAGCGATAGTTCAGTGAGGCGATAGTCTCTTGGATAATCTCACGGGGCACGAGGAAATCTCTATGCGAAATTAGCGATAGGCTTTCTGTGTTCGTATAAGGACTCAGGCACTTCATCTCCAATGCATCCAACAGCCATCTCATATCTTTGAACACGTATAAGACGGTGTAATCTGACGTTGCGTCGAATTTCAGGTGCCATGGCAGATCTTGGTCTCGGTAATCTCGATGCGAGTGTGCTTCTTAATGTTGACAACGGTCAGGCGGTATGTGAGACGTGCTTGTACTGCAGCGAGCTCGGAGTCCTCAGGCTCTATGAGGGACAACAGGTCGGTAGATTTGCCGATCCTTCCTGCGTCGAAAGTACTGCGAATGTACTCCCCAACGCTTTTGTCGTCTGGCCAGGCTGGGGATACCTGAGCGGTCCGATCTTCCCCTGGGCAGACGGAGCTTACGCGAAATACCAAACAAGTAGCGCGATGTATAGCGCTCTTCAAATCCGAGGGTTCCTTTTGATTCTCAGTTATTTCCTTTAGGTTGATGAGAATATCCGCTTCTGTCGCTGTTGAAAGGTCAAGGGTGCCGTCTGTAGGCTGCGCTTTCCTCAGGAATAAATTGACAGCTTGAGATGTGAGTTGAAGGCATTCGGAGAGGGCCTGGCATTCTCTTGTTTTCGTTTACGAAAGAAGATCTCTCTCGATGAATTCGAAGTATGGCGTGTGCCAAACTTCCTCTTCAGCCGTTCGGTATCTATCGAACCAATCAAGCACAATTTTCTTCTGCTCGGTGTCCATCCCAAAGACTACATGCAGAAATTGAACGGATTAGCATTCTTGATGACCCGGGTTTCAGGTTGAAATGAGCAGCATAGGTAATACGGTGAATTTCGTGTGTTGCCGATCCGGGATGGCTGCCATGGGGTAAAGCCGTGGTCAGCTGAAGCGCTGTAGCACGCTTTCTACCGATGTGTTCATAGAGAAGACACCCTCGATAACGACAGGAACCACACATTCAGTTATAAAAAAACGCTTGTTGTCTCTCGCTGCAACCTTCACCTCCCTCCCTCAGATGAGGTGGGTGTGAGACACATTCAGATGCAAGGCATGAAATGAGAGCTGCATCTTGGCCAAGTTTCACAGGCTATTCGCGCAGCAATAAGCCGAGCAATGCAGATGCAATGAATATTTGACCAATCCAAGCGGCCCAGTAAATCAAGTGATGTGCTTGTGAAACCACACCTGTCAGCAGGATTTGATGATTTGACATGGCTGGGCGCCGAAAGCAGTCAATATTGTCTGCAGGGTGTGAGGTTCCACACCCATCCTCGGAAGGGTTGGTTGGGGAGGAGCATGCCCCGGCAAGGCTCCCACTCGAATCCGAATACTAAATGGTCAAACATCCGCAACTATGGAAATCCAGCTGTGTCCCTTTGAGCGTTAAGTATTGGATCCTTTTCTAGCCTACCATCCACTGTCATCGAGATATCCTTGTTTGGCCCCAGAAACAGTGATCTAGGGAGACACCCGCTGGATCTTTCCCCACGAACTTTGAGACTCCGGGCTTACCGAAGTTTTGTCTCCATCTTGGAACATTTCAGAAACGATTTCGATCGCCTCGACACGCAGGCAGCACCGCATGTCCCGACGGACGTACACCTGAAGTTGCGGGAAATCCTACCGCTGCTTCAAAATATGGAATACCTGATGCGACATCCAAAGTCGCGGAGAGCCCTACGACGTCAGATACTCGGTTCAAGTCCGAATGGTGTCAGACGATGAAAGAGAATGGCAGCCTAGACTTCTGATTCTCTGTGGCGAGAACCTACGGCACTACTTGAAGTCCGAACTCGCGTCGTATTCGACCACTCTTTGCGAATCTAGCTTTCGAGCCCCTACCCCCCCCCCCCCCCCCCCCCCCCCCCCCCCCCCCCCCCCCTACCCCCCCATATCTTCGAACCATTTAGCTACGCTGCTAATCAGGACTATCAGCCGTCGGCTTCGACCCCACAGATCAGTAGCAGTACCCTTGGGTCAATTCGGCCGAGGACCCGTGACGACGTAGACGAAAATTGGGTTGTAACCATCGGCGGTATCATTCTCGTTGACGATTTGTCCTACGGTTTGACAACTGGGTACTACCGGAGCTTTTCAGCTTCAAACAAGCACGGAAAAGAAGGTTGGTCGTTAACGAAACAGAGCAAGGGACTTCTGGAAAGGGCAGCCGAAGAAGAGTGCTTCAGATTTGATGAAAGGACCAACCAAGCTGTTGATTGGGCGCTCGGTTCAATGAATGACAGGATTCGTTTTATGTCTAATCATCTCATGCTGTCATCGGAACCGAACCTTTCTTTGTTTATGGACGAAATAATAACAGAACGTGAATTCGTTACGCTGCCGGATATCCGAAGCACCGGAAGAACGAAATGCGTTGTCGCAACTCCTCAGGGTCTGATTCCTGGTTTTGTGGCCACAGGGCTTTCAACCATAGTGCTTGATAATGATCCTTTTGAAGTCCTAAGCATAGAATTGGAAGAGTTGATGCGTATGCTTTACTTCACTTAATTCTTTTTTTCAAGTTTGTGGCTAATCACTTAGAATACAGCTGCGGGAAGCTCAGGATTGTGGGTAATAGTTGACAACAGGCTTCTGGGAAGTATCATTGCCGCGGAAGATACATTTCCTCGCGCCTGTGTCCTTCCCATAGAAGGAACGTTTCGGAGCATCGACAATGCCCTTGAAGCTTCAAACGTTTCACTTCCATCTGCTGTAGAGACCAGAATATTTGAGTTGGATCACCTTTCTGACGCATCGACATGGCTTGAGCCAGCAAATTTAAGTAACTCGTTAGAACGCGATTTACTATTGGCTGTGAGACAGGCGGAGGCTAAGACCAACCACGACGAACTTACCAACGCAAGCACTTGCGATGGAATAGGTTAGGCTGGTATGAGGAGGGAAGAGATTATGGGAAACTCACTCACTCTCGTCGAACCGTTTGCCGATCCAAACTTCAAGGTCCGCATATATGAGCGGCTTACAGGTTTAAAAATGGACACCATAAGGTCTCTTATGAAGATTGGGCACATCTTTCCGATACATTCAGAATACCGCACCATTTTCCTCGGATGGGTAACACGCAACAAAGTCTCCCACCTTCGCGGGACTAGAGCGATTGCTGTCAGAATAATTCTCGAAGAATGTCTGGGCACTGAAGCTGGAGAGAACCTGTTAGGTCTGATCTGTACTCTCAAGGTGCTTTTGCAATTGAATCGGGGGGACATACACAACCAGGGCTCGAGAAGCTCACTTAGTGAACTTCGAGCAACTTGGATTGGGAGACTCTTTCGATCAATTTTCAAAGGTCTAGAGTTCCCCCCGATTCAGATTCCTAGCCAGCCTCAGATACAGGCCTTCGCATCTCATTACTTAGCAGGATTCAAAGGCGCTCCGTATCTGGGGTTCTATGAACTATTTACGGGCAGCAGAGGATCTCTAAGTCCTGAAGCCTTCCTTCGAGTAAAGGCTAAGCCCGCAGGCGCATCCGGTATCGCTCTGGAGAGCCATCTTCCGGAAACTGGAGAAGCTTCATACGAACAGCGTTCTGGAGTTCAATTCTTCACGCGGATGCTACTTCAACTCAGCGACCTCACCAATGGCACTGGAGACCAAGTTCTTGTATGCTCTGGAGAACCTTGGGCGATATGGATTCGAATAATTGCGCAAGTACTTGGGAACACCGTCAGTGTCCGTTCATACCAAGCCAACAACTCATTGGCTTTTGTGGGGCGAGAAGAGCTGTTCCCTGGTGTCTGTATCTATGCCGGCATCGACATCAGGGTTTCAGAAGTCTTAAAGAGGCAAATCATGACCTCAACTCAAGAAGCGGTCACTTCCAGTAATATCCCACCTGCTGAAAAGAGCTTGCCCACAGAACGACCCCAAAGAACACTTAACGTACACTCAAGATATGTTCGTTTGCACAAACGCGAAGGTCGTCCTGAAACGTTGGTATCTCGTCCACAACGGCCTTCGTTTCTTGGTATAAGTTTGAAGCCATCGAAGAAAGACGAGAAATTACTCGCCGGATACCAGGCTAGGTCAAAACCCAAGACTTCGTCACACATACGGTGGGTTGATGGACTGCGTGCCAGACTGCTCATATGACGCGACAAAGACGTAAAACGGCCAAGTCCTGAACTTCGTTCCAGATGCCCGGCCCTTTCAGGCTCCAAACCCTCGAAAAGGCCGAGAGTTATTCGTCCACGGCGATGACATATGTGAACGGAAGGTTCTGAAAGTAAGGATCACTAGGGGCTACCTTTTATTCCAATTCCTCTCTTAACGGTATCTAGCTTGAGGCATTCGGCATTTTCTTTCGTTCTCTTACGCCTAATAAATTCAAGGTGACTGTCTACAAGCGCCTGCGTAAGTGTCCAGAACATGTGCATGCGCGACTGGTGTCCGGAAGCATCACTGCACAGGAGTTTTAATCGATCATGTATGTATTTTGAATTTAGTGAGAACTCATACAACGGAACATTTCTTTCATGGCCGTCAAACATTGAGTTCGAATTCTGTGAAGACTCTTTAATGCTTCAATAAGCAATGTAGGCAAAGTTTGCGGGAAACAGTGGGGCACTTTTACTCAATTTAAGGCCAGAGAAGCCGCTTCTCCCATGTGCCTTCCTCCGATCCAATGTTGTAAGACAGTCTTTTATGGAGGCGACTCTGAGCACCTTGCCAGAACTCAACAGTCGTCGGGTCAACAGTGTACACCGTCCATCCCGGAAGAACAATACCAGGATTTTCATCCACCGTCCGGCGTGCCGCATCCAAAGCTTGAAGGAGCTGGTTTTCATCCCGGAGCACCTGGCTCTGTTTGGAAGCTAGCGCAGACACCTTCGAAGATGAAGGACGATCAGTAAAGTCACGCCGGCTCTCATCCACAGGAAGCGGGTAGGCCTTCCCGCGAACGCGTATCTGGCGACCTTGATCGGGCCAGTAGAAAGTCAGAGCAGCATGGCCGTTACTTGACAGTTGATGCCCCTTTGGGCTATCTGCCTTGATCGCAAAATGCCAGCCACGATGGTCCACGTTCTTGAGGATCAGGACTCGAGCATCCGGACACCCTTGCGCGTCAACCGTGGAGAGGGTCATTGCGTGGGGCTCCTTGACTCCAGCTTCTACGGCCTCCTGGAGCCAGCGGGTGAAGGCTTCTTGGGGCGAAGCGGGAAAAGTGGTGAAGTCGCACTTCTCGAGACATCCTTGAAGGACTTTGAGGTTACGCAGCTGCGTCCGTATGGCGTTTCCCTCATGGTCGGCCATTTTCGTTGGTTGAACTTGATAGAGTCAACGTCAGGTCAAGAGCAGCGATTTCTACTTACCAATGGGGGCGAAAATGATGAATGAGAATTGATGCTTTTTGTCTGGGAAAGAGAAGTTGAATTGCGCGTTGTCTCGGGCTGGCTCTAAATAATGAGCTCGCTTGAGTGACTCACACCAAAGTCAATTCAAGGGCGTGATGTTGGCCCGTTTTAAGACCTCCGAGGGACGTTAGCGTGTGATTAGAATTGAGTTCTATTGGCTAGATCGGCTCAGCAGTCCCGATCGTCGTCAAAACTGCATATTAACGCAACTGTCTCGCAACGGATCAAATCAATATAGAATGTGTTACGGCTGATTGCTGAACATTTTGTAGAATGAACCAATGTCTAGTCAACATTGCTGCAATCTGGAAATGACTAGCTGGGATGGTGCTGCAACGTATCACGAATTGCCGCTTCTAAGACGATGTTAGAATAACCACCAAGTTCCGGCCCAAGTTCCGGCCCAAGTTCCGGCACAGCCGTGATGTTTACAGATGAATGGTTTCGGAGTTTGAGTTCACTCCGAAATCCTCATCCGGTTGTTGAAGACCTGAGTAAGCAGCATTTAACCAAGCTTTGAACAAGGAATGCCCCTTCAGCCCCAACATCTGAATGACACGGTTCCTAACGGCTGGACACTTTGAATGACACGCAGGCGTACCCCTGATTCCATCGAAGAAAATGAATAGGGGCCGGAGAAGGTGAGACGAAAAAATTTCCCGCGAATGACTCTCGGAAATGCATCATCGCATTTCGTCCCGGCCACGGTGGATGTCCCCGTTCGTTCACTCATTCACTCATTCATCTATCCTCTCCCCCACACTCTCTCTTTGGCCCCTCAGAGAGTGCAACTTCAGCCTTACACACAAATTTCGCCATATTTGATGCTGTGTTATAGCTTCTTCCCTCCCTCTTCCTCCGTCCGGCGATATCTCGGAAGTTCACCGACATGGCACACGCAAGCAAGTCTCAGCCCGCACTCCTCATGACGACCTCATCATAACTAACCTCTCACCAGACATGTCTTCAACACCCTCAGAAAAGGTTCCGGCGCTCTTTGGCTGCCCCTGCATCTGGAGCCACGTCCCCCTCTACGGCGCCGCCAAACGTCGTCTCCCGTACCACCATGCGCCTGCGAAACCCGGCGCACCCGGTCTCACCCGCCGCCTGCCCTCGGAGATCATCCTCTGCATCGTCGACGCCCTCTTCGACCTGCACGCCAAGGAAGTCTCCCTCGGCTACGAGAAGTACTGGGAGTCCTCCTGTCTGCCCTACGAGACCGAGACCTTCTGCCCCTTCTGCATGCTCCCGCGCTTCGAAGTCTGGCGCGACGTCGCCAACCTCGCCGCAACGTGCCGCGCGCTCTACGACCTCGTCACGCCCGTGCTGTACCGCAAAGACGCGCGGCACAACCACGCTTCCGCGTTGCTGATCGCGACCAAGAGGGGCAACGCGCGCGCCGTGAGCCTGGCCCTGGAGAACGGGGCGGACGTCGACGAGGACGACCACACCATGCCCCTGCAGTGGACGAACGAGTGCTTCCGGTACTGCGAGAAGTGCGAGTATCAGGTGTGGTGGCGGGAGCCACGGAGGCTCGACATGGGCGCGCTGCATTGGGCTGCAATGTGCGGCAGGGAGGAGATTCTGGCGCAGCTGCTGGCCCGCGGGGCGGATGCGAACAAGAGGGCGACGGTGCAGCCTGTGCTCGATGCCGGGAACTACGGGTCGTTGAGGTATGTGGAGGACTTCTGCGACGAGTACAACGCGAGCTTCCCGTGCGAGTCGCTCCAGACGAATTTCGACATCCGGCCGGAGTTGAGCACCGGCGGGGCGAACCCCTTGTACTTTCTTCTTGGAACGAGCGGGATGAGAGCCAAGGGAAAGACAACCTTCATGGCGAGGGCGCTGATCGAGGCCGGTTCGTCGCTTGTCACGCATCAAGGGACGGGCCTTCATGCGCTTCACCAAGCTGCGGCGTCTGAGAACCTTGAAGTGATGGAGTATCTCGCCGCAGAGCACAAGGTTGACCCCAATGTGGCGGATGCAACTGGCAACACAGCGCTGCATCATCACCTTCTATCGCGGTTTCGGTCATCTATACCAAAGGATGAGAAAATCCTTGAGAAGCTCATCAGCATGGGGGCCTATGTGAATGCCAGGAACATGCGGGGATCCTCGGCATTGGATCTATGCCTGGAAACGGCTACTGTTACGACGGACAAGTTGAAGGTTGCCGTTCTGCTGTGCACCCACGGGGCGACAATTCGGGAGCAAGACTTGAATCGTTATCGGATCAGGTTGAACGAAGGACAACGAGACCAACTTAACCTGGCCATGGAGGTAGCAAGAGCTTGCGGTCGGAGCGATTGGCGTGAAGTCATATAGACATTTTTCAAGGCGTTATAGGTGCTGTGTACATAAATCGGGGCATATGGAGAATTGGCATGGGGTTGCGTTCAGTATGTCTAGGTACTCAGAGTTGAGCCGAAGTTGTTAGACGTGCATGGCCAAGAGATTAGAGGGACTAGATTTGAACACTGGTGTTAGAATTAGAATGAGTTGAGACTCAAGTATTACAACTCCAAGCTCTGAAGTTGAGCGACACTTCAAACTCATGACGCGATTCCCCCTAAGGTATGTCCCTTCAAGCATAACACGCATCGTATCTGCCCTCAAATTGAATGAACATCAACGCAATTACCCCAAGACTCAACTCAAAAGAACCCCTGACGTCTCGGGTATAACACATGCTAAGCAAAGGGGACGTTCAGATAAAGAGGATTAGTGGGCGTCCCTCAAGCTCAAACTCTCAAAATTCCTCCTCATACGCTTAAGGTATATCATCAGAGTAAACCGCCGGATCAGGCCATGAAAGATCTAACTGCTAGAAGTCTCTCATAAAACACCATACCATCGGAAACATCCTCGCCATCGAAGAACCGACTACGGGCATAATCACAACCGCACTAGGCGCCGGATCACCACATCCCCACGTAATCGCCGACATCCTCCAACAACCAGCAAATCAGAACCTCCCCCGAAGTCATCAGCACAAACCCACATCACCATCCATCATCACAATCACAGCACGTATAGTCCCAAAATGTTCAAATCGAGTAAGTGAGAAAAAAGCCTGCTGATCCCATCGCTCCCTGTCCGCAAATAACTCATATGCTCCGCCGCCGCCGCCCAGCCCGCGCGCCGGAAAACACCAAAACAAACTTCTCACGTAAGATTACCACAACTCCCGTCAAATCTTGGTACGCATGCTGCAAAACGCAAGGTTGACAGCCCCTCCTTCCAAGATCCTGATAGTTTCAGAAGTCGAAAACAAGCGATCTGCGCAGCATCAGAACGCGTAAACCCCCCTCATGGACTGAAACAGACCAAGGAACGAACTCATATCTGATGCCAAACGATGACATCCGCCAAAGCTTCAATCTTGTTCCTATGGATCTAGTCTTAAATGCTTAAGGGGTGCTGACACTCATCAAATCTGACAGGAGCTCCCAATCCCCCCATAGGCCCTGTCCCCAAAAACGCCTTGTTTCATCCTTTGCCAAAAAACATGATCACAGCCGGTCTGCTTACACCGACATTCTCACCAGCCCTCGGCACCCCCACAGACGGAACCAAACACAAGCGGCTCAGTAAGCATCTGATAAAAAACAATCCGCCCCGAGGAGAGAAAGCCACACCAAAAGCAGCCAGCTAGCCTAGTCCCCAAGCCGGGGACCCGCCTTGCGTCCCGGCTTCCCAAAGACCCCCGCCAAGGTCCGAGGCATCCAATCTCCGTCTTCTCACCCCCGCGCGCGTACGCCCCCGGCACTTCGCTCCGCTCCGTCAGCACCTCACATCAAGGAAACAAGAAACCGAAAAGGCCTGACTCATACACGGCATCGCGAAGCATTGACGACGCAATGACGTCTGCTCCATGCCGAGGAGAAAGAACCTTCCCATCTTCATGTTTGCATGATTTTGAGCTCAGTCTCTTCTCAAGATCGTCTGTTGTTCGGAGAAAAAAAAAAAGAAAAAAATACAGACGGCATTGTAAAACGTCCGCGCCGCAGGAGCTGTCATCACGCTTCTCAGCATCAAGACGGGTCCGTGCCACCGAGCGCCGTGCCATCAACGGACGCCTTCATAAGCAGGGCAGATCAGAAACTACTCAGCCCTGGCCGTGACGTCGAGGGCAGTTCGGATGAAAGGACGCCGTGAGGAGGCCCAAGCGAGGAGTTCCCTTGTTCGACACGGTAGTTGAAAGGGCTCCATCGCGTCGATTTGCCCACGATTCTGCGCATGTGCCTTGGAAGTCTAACAACCCCTAGTCATCTTCAAGTTCATGGGGGAAGTGCGAACGTGGGCCGGCAGGCAAGGATGGAGGGCGGGATAAGAAGAAGAATTTTCAATATGCAGCGGCAGTCCAAGAAGATCGGTGAGATTGAGCTGCGTCAAGCCACGCGCATGCCACGCCCCCTCCACCCATGCCATGCCGCCATGACGATACCCTCACGCCCACGGCGCGAACTCGCTCAAGTTGACAATACCCCAGTGGCGTGAGGCAGAGATGCCGCTAAGATGCTGACAACCCCCCCCTACCCCCCCATTTACCCCCGTTTGCTTTTGGGTACTTCCATCAGGAGCTGGACAAGTACCTCTTTTTGAAGATACTTTGGCATTTTGGCCCCCTCCAAGTGGTCTTCTGGGTACGGGGAGTGGAGTAGGCGGGCGTGGTTCTCCCCCCATCATGAATAAGACCCTAGTAGCGGAATCGAGTTCTGCTCTCTGATCGATGATCGTCGTCTGGGGCAGAGAGTGGAGACCGGAGGGGGGACCATATGGTGAGATGTATGCGTGTGGCGCCCCGATCACCTCTTCGCTTCGCCGTGGCAGACTCCTGTTGGAAACTTGGCGGTGCTGGATGCGAGAGCAAGTATGCCATTGGATTGTAAAGAAAGCCATCTTGTTGAGCTTTCCAAGCTTACCCATCCAACAGTCCGGCGCTCAAGATGGTGACACAAGCCACAGCAAACAACATCCTCGAATCGAAACCATATCTGGACCACCATCAAACGGTAAGGCTGTCAATGTCTTATTGGCCTTGAATGCCGGAACGTCAACGTTCTCCATTATGATCACGTCTCTTTGGGGACACCTGTCTCGGCCGTAAACGCTTTCAAGGAAGTGCGGTATTGCTGACGTACAAGACAGGCAACTGCTCTCACACTGTTGTCAGGTAGACATCGGGCGCGCTGATGAGAGCCTCGTGCCGAATGTGGCACCGCGTAATTCTGACGTGATAATGGTAGTGATACCAAAGGCCCAAAGTACGGTGGTTAGCGTGAGGCTAATCGACGTAGTGTCCGCTGTCCGAATCCATGCCTCTAGGTACGACGTTGATATGCAGTGCCTGCTGAACCTGACCACACCTAGTTGCCTCGTGGCTCAGCCAGCCACCGTTTCGGAGGGGCTGCTGAAAAGAGACAGTAACTCGGCTAGCGGCTAGAGCCTAGAAATAGGCAGAACCCCAAAAATCACTCTTCTTTGCCGACGGAAGTTTCTTTTTCTCCATTGCAAGGTTAGCTGGGGCGTAAGCATGCGCCGCAGCTCTGCGGCGACCGCCCGAGGCACTGTAACCGGGCTCAGAATTAAGGCACAACCTCGTTCCTAGTGGGGTTTCGTCCGAATGGAGTGCCTGGTCGAGAAGAGATTCTCAAGTGGTTTGTAAGATGCGGTACTTGCCGTGATGGAGGCTCTGCGACGGTCAAACTCTTGACGGAGTTCTCCTCGAAAACGGCATGCGATCTGCTGTGGGGTCAGAAAGACCCTTGGCTTGCCCCAACATGAGTCACCTGATGCCCAAAGACCTTGTCTGGCCTGCCAGTCTTACTGGCGTGGGACTGGGTCGAAGATGCAACGAGATAGTCGTATTCGCTTTCTTATCGTTGTTGAATTAACCGGTTGGACGGGTGGCGCGGCTGGTAATCAAGCTGGGTGCAGATCCAGTGGACTTTCTAGCGTAGTGTTCATCTTCAATCACGCCTAGGAAGGCTGATGATTTGCGTCAAACTGCAAGTTGAAGCTGGTCTTGTACTACCAAGAGCTCCTTTGTGCCTCAAAAGTGATACTCTAGCAACTGTGGAACAATGTTGCTGCCATGCCTGAGTCTCTGCACTGAAGGACCCGATACGGCCGCAAGCCACAGGTTCCAGACCAGCTGCTAATAATGGATTGTTTCGGTGCCGTGATTCTTGAGGCGTGTCGATTGATCGCCATCCGATTAACGCAAGGTAACACGCGGATCCAGCAGCTGGTGTCAGCCCTAAGCTTCTCTGGGTGACGGTCGCAGCATGTTGGCCCTGTCGCAACCCTGTGGTGTGAGTGCGTTTACCGAAGTCCCAGGGGCCACTTGAAACCGACCTGGCAATGTTCACTCTGCGTGGCGCCAACATCATCGTCTCGCTGAAAACGACTCAGCTTGGCTGCGTACGTGAACCTTCCGGTTGGCTCCAAGGGACCTTGGCGCGGGCCGGTGATAGGACCTTTTCAGGTGATCTTAAAGCCGACGATGCCGCTCAGGTCATGTCCGCGTGAGGTGGCAGGAGACAGGGTGGCATCCGCTGCATACCTCACGCAAAACGTGACGGCCTCATGTAAGTTGCTGGGGGACTTTCAGGGTGCGAGCACCCCGCTTCATGATGTTCTTCCGTGGTTCGCCCTTGGCAATCTCTCAATGTAGTGCACTCCGCGAGTTGAAATGTTTTTGATTTGTGGGACAGGGGCACATGCAGATGTTGCCCGGCAGCGTAAGCATTGTCAGCACTAGGCCCGACGCGGGACTTGGGTGACATGAAGCATGACGGCTGGAGATCGTTGGGAGGCACAGATGGAGGGACAGGTTTCTCCAATTCCCTGCAAATCTAACAGTTGTGGATCAATTGTGGTCCAATGTCGTGCTTGATAGATGAGTCGAACAAAGGCGTACGGAACGGCTAGGAGGCGTCGATAACCGAGACCAAGGCCTGGACAGGCCACTCCGTTGGAGTCATACAGCAGAAGGCTGATATTGAGAGGCAACTCGGGCCGTGGTGTAGTCTTGGATCTTGGACGTGTTCGGTCCGTGAAAGCCAGGGAAGCACTCCGAGAAGAGGAAATGAGGTAATGCAGGGAGACTTATTGAAAGATGCTTCCAAGACTGAATGCAAGGCGGCAACGGGACAAGCTAAGCTCTGCAACGGAGGTTGGAAACCCCGTCATTAGTGCGTGCCGCTGTTGACGGCAGGTATCCGGGGTATTGCTTCGAATTCTGTGAATGTCACAATTATCTGCATGAGATCGAGTCCTGGGTCTGTCGAAGAATTTCCCGCTAGAGACTTCCAAGTTGCCCGGATGCCATAGCTACACCCCCCAGTGATCTTCGCAGGGATGATAACGGAACTGCACCTTGAACGGCAGCTCGTGCTCCCGCGCTGCTCCAACAGCCCATTAGGGCTACTGCAGGTCGTCTTACGCTGCACGGAAGCAATACCAGCAAAAAAACCAGCACACCGTAGACACTCGTAACTGAGCCAACCAAAAGGGCTCCTTCGGACAGCGGATCCCACGGTTGTCGAACCCGAGGTCAAAGCGTTGCTCGAGCAGACGGATGATAGCCGGCGCGGTTCAAATTGGAGGCACACGATGCAGCCGGCCTGATTAGGATGCAAATTCCCTGTACATGGCTTGGCGCAGGTGTGATCCAGATATCAAGAGCATATGATGTGAGGGGGGTGGATCACAGCAGCCGTGACAACTTGCTGGGAACTGGGATGCGGCGGTTGAAGTCGATGACCAGGCAGGCTGACATTGATTGATGTGACATCGCGAGACGCTTATTGTGGAGCGTACAAGCCGCCAGCCTTGATGCAATGTGAAGGGGTCTCTTAGCTACCTGGGGCGCCTTTGGGGACCGAGGGAAAGAAGTTGGGCTGTTGGAGACGCTCCCGGTTCCTCTTGGCAATCTCCATCTGGCGCTTTTTTTCGAGCCTCATTCCATAGAAGTTCCTGACGGCAGATGGTTAGCGTTGCATCAGCATATGCAGGACCAAGAGATCATCTACTTGTGGAGCGCGAATACTCGGGGCTCTTCTTCCGTGGATGGAGTTTCCGTGCCGGCACCGTCCTGGACAAATGTTAGCCGAAGCTCGGGGAAACATGTACGATGCCCCGGAGTCTAGTCCGATATCCATGGCAAGGCTCCGACTTTTACCTTTTCGGCAGCCTTGCTGTCGTCATCCTTCTTCTCATCGTCAGCCTTCTTTTCGTCCTTGTCTTTCTCTTTCTCCTTCTCCTTGTCTTTCTCCTTGTCCGTGTTCTTGTCCTTCTCGTCCTTCTCCTTCTTCTTCTGCTTCTCTTCGTATTCCTTCTTGACCCGCTCAATTTCGTCTTCCATCTCCTTCTTCTTCTTTGCTTCGACCGCCTCTTTGTCAATGATCGGGGAGCAGAAATTCTTGTCCTTCAAATGGCTCGGGCAAACGTAGAAGAAGTCCTGAGACATAGTCAGACGTCGTCAACGTTGGGCATCACAGTAAGCGTATCGTCTACCTTCTTCTCGTCGGCAACGAGAACGCTACTCGTAGCTCGATAGCATACGTCACATCCCTTGGCGGCATTCTCAGCTACCTTTCGGTGGGTGTAGATGTTAGCGAATGACATGATGACGGCAAACAGCTTCGGGCGCTGCGAGTGCAGCTGGGTAATCGGTCGTGGGAGGCGTGGATGAGCGGCGAGAGATATCGCACTGTGTCCAGACAGGCGCCTGAGTGTGGTCAACCGAAGAATGGCTGACGCGCAATGGTCGCGTCGAGAAGGTAGAGGTGAAGGTGGAGGCGTGATGTCGGAGGTGACGATGGCAGGAGGTGAGGTTCTTGTGCTGGTGGGGGCAAGGAAGGAGCCGGCGGTGTTGGCGCTGGCAATGGAAAAGGTAACCGCGGGGTGGCTGCTGCTGTCAAATCACCACCAGCTGTAGGGGCCTCGGATGGCGCATCCTCCACTGTGACGTCGGGCTTTCAGGGGAAAACTGAACCCTTCGGGTGGTCAAAGCACCCCTTAGCTCGCGATAAAGTCAAAGATAAGACAAGGCTGAGCGTCTGCGTCTCCGACAACAGCTCCGATAATTAAGGATTTGCGGGTACAGATGACTCAAGAACCTTGCTACGCTATCCCCCTCCCCCTCTGTGGACAATTGAAAGGCTGCATTTGATCTAAAAGTCAATTGAGTCACTGAGTTTGAAGTTCATTCTCTCAACTCGAATACCAGTTGGACCCCCCACGACCGAATAGCCTCCACACGACCGTCACGATGGCTTCAGGCTCAAAACCGGCCGAGAACAAGCTGTGGGGAGGTCGCTTTACTGCTTCGTTATTGCTGTTGCCCCTCCACTGGCTGCGAGCGAGGGCATTCACACCTCATCGTATTGACAACTCGATATCGACATGAAACTGACGACACTCAGGCGGCCTCGGACCCCTTCATGGAGCAGTATAACAAAAGTATTCACTTCGACAAGCACTTTCACAGCAGGGGATCTACGGCAGCATTGCCTTCGCCCGCGCGAATTCCAACAATGGCATTCTTACTCAACACGAATTCGAGGAGAACGAGAGGGGCCTGCTGGAAGTTGAGAAGGAATGGGAGGCTGGCAACTTCAAGATCGTCCAGGGTGATGAGGGTATGCATGCTGCCGCTACTACAAGAAAGTCAATCAAGATACTGATGCCGGAAAGACATTCACACTGCCAACGAGCGCAGGCTTAGCTCGCACCGGCCGAAGCCGTAACGAGCAGGTCGTCTGCGCCTGTGGCTCCGCGACGAGCTCCGCAAGCGCGAGGGGCACCTCATCAGCTTCTTGAGGGTCACCGCCCACCGAGCAGAGAAGGGGATTGATTCCATCATGCCCGGTTACACCCACCTGCAGCGCCCCTAGCCTGTCCGCTAGAGCCACTGGATGCTTTCCTACACCGTGCCTTTTGCCGACGACCTCGAGCGCCTCCGCGAGATCGTGAAGCGTGTGAGGAGGAATCCATTGGTCGCGGTGCACTGGCTGGCATCCCCTTCAACATCGACCGTGAGGCTATCTCCACGGAATTCGGCTTTGAGCGCCTGCTGTGGAACTCCATGGCCGGTGTTGCCTCATTATTTACTCCTCTGGCGAGTTTGGCTTCGTTCACCTCACCGACGCCTGTTCAACGGGGGATTCCCTCATGCTGCAGAAGAACCCGGACAGTTTGGAACGCGGCAAGAGTGGCTGTGTCTTTGGCCTGATGGCCGGCCTCATGATGGCCCAGAAGGGTCTTCTCAGCACCTACAACAAGGACCTCCAGGAGTCCTGAGAGCCCATGCTCGGTCACATCAAGACCGTCAGCGACAGCTCCCAGATCGCCGAGGGCGTCCTCGCCACCCTCGTCACCCAGCCGGAGAAGATGAAGGCGGCCCTCGACCCCTTCATGCTCGCCACTGATCTGGGCGACCACCTTGTCCGTAAGGGCGTCCCCTTCCGCGAGACCCACCACATTTCCGGCCGCTGCGTCGCCCTGTCGGAGAAGACGGGCATCCCGACGAACGAGCTCTTCTACGAGCAGATCAAGAGCTTCGACGCCCGTGTCAAGGAGGACACTGCAGAGACCTTCAACTACGAGCAGAGCGTCGAGATGATGGCGTCCAAGGGCGGAGCCAGCAGGCCCAGTGTCCTCGAGCAGATTGCTGTCCTGCGTGCCTCTCTGCATCAGAAAAGCAGTTTGTTTTTCACCATCGAAAATGATTTAGGGCGTCCTAGGTTCAATGGCAGCGAGTACTAGGTTAGGTCCTGGGTTGAACGAGTGGGAATTGGCTACGACAAAGAGAAACGGGAATCAAGAACTCTATTAAACCTGGGATGAAAAGTTGGGAAGGATGTACGTGTGTCGATAGAAGAAGTTCCAAAATATTTCCCCAGTGTCGATGAACAATGCCTACTGTCCCATTGGATGTTTGACGTAACGATTCAGTACCAAATGAGCCAGCGGCTTGGAGAGAAAAAAGGGGGCGCCAGGTGAGCCAAGCTGGAGAGGCACTTTAACCGAGTTAAATCCGCCAGCGGCAGGCAGTTTGCAGCACAGCTCAGTGTAAGGTGGTGCGCCGCCCATGCAGCAGCTCCAACACGTCACAACCCAAAAATTCAGATCGACATCGCGTCAAAAAAACACCATCAAATTCGCCGGGCAAAACAAATTCGCCGGGCAAAAACATCACCGATTTTCCTACTATCGTCCACGCACCCGAAATTCCATCCAAATCGTTAGATCAATTTCCGACACGCACCTTGGACGGCAAAAATCTCGATCTCGAAATTTCCATAACATGTCCGGCCTTGACAGCCAACGGCTGGGAGCCGTCTTCCACTCCCGGCCAGATATTCTGAAAGGGATTGCAAAGGCAGCTGGTACGTTTGACAGTTCCAATTGCCCATATTCTGGTTTTTGAGGCACTCAAACTGATCGTCGCTACTACCAGATACCCCCGACCGCGTAGCCCTCTTCAACAACATCGCCAGCTTCGTACACGAGCAAATTCACGGACCAGAGCCCGCCTCGAAGCGCAGGCGGGTAGACGGGGGCCCAGCAAATGGCTTCAAGTCCACAAATGCGAACGGAAAAGCCGCAGCAAGCGCGCCCAAGGCTGCTTCCAGTCCAGGGAACCCCGCAGACGAAGATGTTCTCCTCGAGATCAAGGAGATCTCCGTCTCAGTACCCCAGCGCAAGAAATACGAGCTCTGCTTCACCGCAAATTACCTCTACGCGCGCGCTCCAGGCACCACTACGCCCGTGGAGGGCATCATCTACGCCTGGGAGGACATCGGTACGTCCCTCTTCTACCTGTAGAGATAGGCACCGCAAGCCAAAGCTAACAAACTGGACAGAGTACGCCTTCTACCTCCCCGTCCCCGAAAAGACCCAGGTACAACACAACTACGTCCTCTTCCCGAGGGGGACCTGCCTGCCAACGAAAACGGCACCCGAGAAGGAGGCCCTCGTCTTCACCGTCCCCTCGACGCCCCCGAAGCAAGGCACCATCGCAGGACCTAAAGCCAACGCCGCCGCCGCCGTCTCGGACACCTACCGCACCCTCTTCGACTGGGCCCTGACCACACATCTCAGCTCCGCAGGCAACAAAGCCGAGATCGTCGCCGCGGACCCGTCGAAGTTCCACAGCCTCGTCCGCCAGCCGCACCGCCCCAATGAGAAGGCCGTGCACGTCAAGGCCTTCCGCGGGTCCAAGGACGGATACCTCTTCTTCCTGCCCAACGGCATCTTGTACGGGTTCAAGAAGCCGCTGGTCTTCTTGCCCACGGACCGCATCGTTGCGGTGAGCTACACCAACGTGCTGCAGCGGACGTTCAACATGGTCGTTGAGGTGTTCGGCGAAGGCGACACGACGGAGGAGATTGAGTTTGGGATGCTGGACCAGGAGGACTACGCGGGCATCGACGAGTCCTACGTGAAGCGTCACGGGCTGCAGGATCGCAGTATGGCGGAGCAGAGGAAAGCCAAGATGGAGCTCACGGAGAATCTGAAGGCGAAGAAGGGCGAGGAGGCAGAGGCGAATGGGGAGGCTGGGACGGGCCTGTCCGAGCTGGCGAAGGCGCACCTGGAGGCAGAACAGAATCTTCAAGATGACGAGGACGAGGATGAAGAGGATTACGACCCTGGCAGCGAGGGGGAGAGCGAAGGGTCTGGGTCCGATAGTGACGATGACGACGACGATGATGATGAGGGCGATGACGACGATGAGGAGATGGATGATGGTGAGGGCGAGGAGTAAGGTGCTTGGTGCTTGCGATGGATTTGGTTGCGGTAGACTGCCGCGAGATTTGCGAAGTGTACGATATCACGCCGTCGAACAGTGACGGACACCGACGTCTCTGCAAACTGGCATGTAGAGAGAAAGGCGCATCGGCGTAGCCCGGGATGAATACAGACGTTGCTCACGGAGCAACATTACGCATCTAAGACGCACTTCCGTTATGGACGGTTCCCGCCATTGCTGCCGCCGCCATTTGTGTGAAGAACTCGATGCTCTGGCTACTCTTGGTCTACTCATGACGACAGCACTCTGTGAGAAACCAATCAGCATGAGCACCCTTTATGGCCATGTAAGCGTCTATCTCAGGGCGGTGAGAGATGAATGTTGCGCTCTCCCTCCCCTTCTGCCCCGTTTTCTTTTTCTCGGGGAATTGGTGGGGGTGGGGATGCCAAATCTCGTTCCATAGAGCCATCTGCGACTCCCAGGACACCGATTTTTCATCGCGCAATATCCGAGACTCGGTAGAGTATGTCATTACTGGCTCTTAGCATGTCTCCAAGGTACTGTCGGACGTGATGGGACCTTGTCAGTGTAATTTTCGGTCGTGTAGAAAACATACAAAGCAGTATTCATCATCTATTGATAATGGGTCAGGTTGTTGTCTGTTACACTCGGCGTCATCTGAATAACCGGCCCGAGACCAGGGTCTTTTCGGCTTGTAGGGGAGGCATTCGGAGTCCGGACGGCCGTTGATGGAGTTTCCCCATGACTAACACAAATGTGGCCAAATAGAATTGCTCTACTTGGTATTCCCCAAGGACGTTCAGTTATGCTAAGACCTCCCCCAGCCGGGCGAGTTGAGTAGATGTGCTGCTCCCTGTCTCTCAAAATTATCTGGGGTTCTGATAAGTGGCGCAAATACGAGCAGAACATCTGCTGCCACCCGGAAGTCTGCGAGAAAGAGTCTTGTGTCCGTTGACAGCTTGGGATTGAAGGACCTGAAATACTTACTGTGCCTACCATCAGCGATATGAATACCTTGAACTTTCTATACAACGCAAATAGTGTAATATGTAGACAGTCTTGATGAGACTTGAACAAGAAGTCAGTTCCGGGACTAAGTGCTCAGCAACCATCACGATTCATAATATGTTGGCTTAGGCGGTCTGATTTCTCCTAACTCCTCTCCAGCGCTGGAGGCCTTCAAATCGATAGCCATCTCCGGAGTCTCATTAGGATGTTCCAAGTGTCTGTCGTGCAACTACTTCTTTCCGCTGCCGATGAGTGCGCGCCCTCGTGCTGCCCTCCCTTGAAAACCATCTTGAGTCAGTCCGACAGTGCAGCAAAATCGCTGAAAGCCATCATCACCACATGGGAATTCGCTTACTGAAGCTAGGGTTCATTGGCCCACACCACGAGGGCGGCTCACCTGAGCGCCAAGTAGCTGCATATTGCAAAATTGGGGATGTTAGCCACACGTCGCGATTGCTTTAAGCCTTCTTTCAATGTCATCCGCAGAGTCTAGCCCTATTTGACTCAGACGTCCGAGGATTCGACTGCATGTGGCACATCACACCCTCTGTCCAGGCTGAACATTGGCGCGACATCACGTCGGCCCCCGGAGACTACAGACAGCCCGGCAGAATGAGGCACGCCGGCGTTTTCCCCCCGTCGAGCAGAAAAGATCCCCTTGACAATCAACAAGCGACTTGGCCGAGTTCAATGGGAAGATTCGCGGGACTATCGGGGACTCAAGCGCTGCCTCATCTCAGCCTAGCTGAATTCCTCTCGTTCAGATCGTAGAATATAAGAGACTCCAGTTGCGCACTGCTCAATGGGAATCTCTTAACATTGCAACAGGCAGCTCGTCAATTCAATCTGCAACAAACACCATACACTATGAGATTCCTGGCATGTCTTTGGCCGTACGCACTCTTCGGTGCTTTGGTCCAATCGCTCCAATGTGCAGAACCACTCGTGCGCAAAGAATGGTAAATCGGCGAGAACCTAGGTATGGCCCGTATGAGTGCTTCTTTACTGACGATCTCTACCAATAGGCGTTCATTATCGATTGAGGAACGTTCAAACTACATCTCAGCCGTAAAGTGTTTGCAAGCCAAGGAACCGACTTCGTCCAAAGACACCCTCCCGGGCGCAACCAACCGATTTGAGGACTTTGTGGGAGACCACATACTTCAAACTGTGAAGCAGCACTTCACCGTAAGTACCCGAGGCATGTAATGGCGAGCGCTAACCAAATTCAGGGCACATTTCTTGCTTGGCATCGACTGTTTCTGTCTGAGTACGAACAAGCCATACGAGAATGTGGTTTCGAAGGCGCCCAGCCATACTGGGACTGGTCTCTCGACGCCGAAGATCTTGGGGCCTCGGAAGTATTCGATCCAGAGTCCGGTTTTGGAGGAAATGGCGAGTGGGTTCCAGGTACCTTCGAAGACCCCGAAGAAGGGATTCCCGTCACTGCAGAAGGTGTGCCTGTTTCGTTTGATGGCCGAACAGGCGGTGGCTGCATCCCAAACGGGCCTTTCGCCAACATGACGATTCACATGGGCCCGGGAGCCAGCACGACGTACTACGAGTGGTGTGTCAGGCGGGACTTCATGCCGCAGTTCTTCAATGAATCGGCGCATTCGACCGTGATTTCGCGGCTGATGCTCTTACCTGATTTCGGACAGCTGACCCGTCAAGCCGAGCTCAGCGTCCATGGTGCAGGACATCCGGGCGTCGGTGGTTTGTACGGAACATTGACTGACACCTACTCCAGTCGTAAGTCTAACATCTTGTTGCTGATCAATCTGCGAAGTGTTGCTGACAAGCAGTCAAGCCGGAGATCCTCTGTTCTATCTTCATCATACCAACCTGGACCGACTTTGGTGGTCATGGCAGTCAAGGGATCTGTCCACACGACTGAGCGATATCTCTGGTCCTATCGTCGCTAATGATTGGGCAAACGAGGTGGACCGCAACGTCACGTTGGACGATACAGTCTATGTTGGCACTTCAAACATAACCACACGCACAGTCAAACAACTTATGGATGTTCGCGAGGAGTTGTTGTGTTATACTTATGAAAATTTGTACTGAACACGAGACCCTGACTCAAAAACGTATCATCTTGGAGATTCTGCCAACGGGCTCTGAAATACCTCCAGTTTCATAGCATCAATCACCAAAGCTAAGCCAAAATCATCGTTTGATTTCGTGATGACGTTTCTAGTTGAAGATGAAAGCCATGTGAAATATAGCAGCTCGCGGTATCAAGTTGATGCATGGTGGGGGATTCATTTTGCTGACTGCTGCCCCCCTAAGCAAAGTAGACTTTCATCAAGCCTATAAACAAAAGTTTGGTTGCTAACAACTTTTTCTGTGGACGCTGAATCTGCAGTGGCAACTATAATTGGAAGACTCAAAGACATTAGAGTGCAATCCTAATCCATGAGAGCTATCAGATCTTGGAGTCTTTCTGTAAAGATTGTAGGATTGTATCAGTCATCCATGAGTTCTATGTCATCAGGCAACGACACCATCAGGAAGGTCCAGATGGCTATTGACCCATACCCGTCTCGCAAATGTAGTAGGAGATCGACTCATATACGAAGCACTCACATGATTGACATGCTGGATTCGACATATTCTATTGCCAGAAAGAAGAGGATGGTAAGAGTACATGTACATTCATTTCAATCGCAATCACTTTCATTGAGTTTGTAGAAGCTTTGACATTGTTTTTCTCGTGAAAAAGTCAACACCTTTCAGTGTGGGTAGATCTCCGCAAACAACCGGATACATGGCGTACCATTGCACCCGGTCTCGCGTTATCAATTCTTAGATCATTTCCTTGTGAGCTATAGCGCAAGAAGCCTACATACGCAATGCCGTAGATGAATTGCTTCCAAAATTACAGGTGAGAACTAGTTATGAATCATCGATAGCGGCTTGCTTTGAACAAATATTTCATTGTCGTCCGGTGTTTCTAACTGGAATCTTGCATAGTAATCTCGAAAACTCCCAAGTTGATGTGCTTGTGTGCCGCATCCCAGGTTAATTCCACAGAGGAAGGAAAATGAACACTGGAAGTACGGTTGTGTGTAGGATCAAACTTCTCAGGCCCACTCAACACGTCTTGCCGTCTTTAAAGTTTGATTTGCAAAAGTCGCTGCAGCTTTGATTGTCTTCAACTTGCGAGAAGCCGAGGCACGATGATCCTTGAAATGTGCAAGTACACCTCTATAACAAGGTTTCGTTAGAAAAGCGTCGTAGAAAAGAAAGGGAAAGAGGGAATGCCGATTATTTCCTGTCATATTTCTTGACTGAACGACAGCAAGCCGCAAGAAAAGCGTGGCGGAACGAGCAAGGTTCAAAGTGGGTTGACTCGACTTACTTGTAGTGCAAAAGCATTTCCAAGAAATACAGAAAAGGATACGGCAATGATAGAGAGCCTCATTGTACTAATGGTACCAAGATAACGAGACTTGAGATATTTTAACTTGTCAGAATCCGAAGATGCGCCAGTGTAGGAAAACTGATTGCTTCGAGTTGGATTCGGGGTGGCTTTTATGTGTTGTGGAAAAACAGGACTGGCATGAGACTTTGCAATGATCATTCCGCAATGTGGCATCCCTCTATAGCCAGACCCATTTGCCGGACTCTTCCCGCAAAAGTCACCGGACCGGTGATATTAACAAGTGCATTAAGTTGACAGGTCCTGCCTGCGGTCTCGCGGGCAGTTCAAAGCTCTAATTGGGTTGCAAGGTCGACTTTCCACGTTTCTACGAAACCTGGGCTGGTCTAGGCGAGACGCAAAGGAGGTCAGCAAAAAAGGCCTCGGAACCATAGACGCAGAGAAAGCTGACTCGAATTGTTCTTCTAATTCTTAACTAGGGTGGTAGTGATCTCTTCGATCTTAGGGAGAACAACGCTCTTGGGAAATCCACACAGGTCAGCAAACGGATTTGCAACCACATGGGGATATTTCACATGGGCCTCGCCTGAATCACACCAAACTTCTCAAAGCTGCCAAGCCACCTTCACCCTGACTTGCTCATTTCGGTGATCTCATGTCATGGCCGTTAAATACGAGTTCGGTTCATAGAGTAGGAGACATGTTGCGTGTCGCTATGGGGTGATGGCAAGGATTAGGGGATTTCGGGGTCAACAAGCTGCCCGTTCTCGGAAAACGATTACCCAAAAGAAAGCAAACTTCGCCGAGCCAGAAAACAAAAGCACTGCAATTCTGACTCGGGGGTGATATTTGTGTCCGGCCTGGTTCTTTATAAAGCCTCCATCATATCTCAAATTTAACCAGTTCTAACATTATCTCATATCGTTCTCCGTTCACTCTAGCGCTGAATGATTTAGGCCGACAGGCTTCGTTCGTGGCTGAGATCAGCTCTTTAAGAAAAGGCTCAGATGCTTCTGTTTTAACTAAGTAGAGCTCTCACGACTACTTGCCATGTGTCCCCACGAATGCTGCATAGTTTCGTCGGGCAACGAAGGGCAGACCGTGCGATAAGACATTCCGTCAGCTTTTCCGAGCCTGATGTGTCTCTTTTGCCGTTGTTTTACGGCTTAAGGGTGTTTCCGGTGCCAACGAGGTTGATGCCACTTGCTGACGATCAAAGTATTGGCACACGATCTGACCTGACGAACGGTAAGCACGAACGGTATACGTCCCCGGGCAGCCAACAAGCCTTCTTTCGGAGACGCATGCGACATACAGAGACCCACCTGCGGCCGATCTTGGGCCGGGAGTGGAGGCTGTGAACGGACACAGCTCCGGTTCGCCGCAATTACGTTGCCCATGACGGTGACAGCTGTATAGTTTTGGGCTGCCATTAGGTTTGTGTCGTTTCAAGAATCTCTCGAGGGAATAGATCGTACAGGCAGTAATTCCTTTTTATTCTGTGCAACCGTCCCTGATATCCGACAGATCCTATGAACATTGATACTTTTTCTCCCACATGATCGACGAATAAGTCCAGTGTACCAGGAAGCTATTGTAGGATTCGTTCTCCCTTTTCAATCGCACTGCACATGTACAAGAGCATAATGACATCCAACACCCATTTGACGCACGTAGCCAGACGATTATTTCTCATCGCACCTTGGCGTCTTGCAGCCACTGAGACCACGGACCGCCCAAGCCGACAGCAACACGCTAGTCTCAACGCGAGCCAGACATTGTCGCTTTGGCCCATCTAAGATTGCGAGGCGTTGGTGATTGGCCCCGACCGAGACGTGGCTCGCTTCCCTCCAAATTTCCCGTCAGCACTAGACTCGTTCCCGTTGACAGGTCCAAGCGAAAGGGCATCCCGCGAACTCCTTTTATTCAAGACGGGAACGCCCGACCTGAACTCTATCAGACGTTTCCCGTCGTCTGCACTCCGCCCTACTCTCTTACAAGACCAGACATAAGACCGCGACCTCAACACCATGGACGGCCCATCGACGGACGGTGCCACGACGTATGACTGCATCGTCATTGGCGCGGGATACTCTGGCCTCGCAGCCGCACGGCTCCTGAAGGACTCGGGGAAGAAGGTCCTTGTCCTCGAAGCGCGCGACCGCGTCGGCGGACGCGCAAAGACGGTGCACCTCGAGAATGGCGACTACTGGGACGTCGGGGCGACGTTTCTCGGGCACAAGCAGAACTTGATGTACGAGCTTGCCAAGGAATTCGACGTGCCCGTTTTCAAACACCCGACCGAGGGCAAGATCGTGCTGGCGTACCGGGGGAAGGCACGCAGCTACAGCGGCTTGATTCCTCCCATGCGGCCGTGGGAGGTTCTCGATATTGGAATGTTTGTCCGGAAATTTGAAAAGCTCTGCGACACCGTCAACATGGAGGAGCCGTGGAAGACGCCGAATGCGGAGGCTCTGGACCGGATGACTGTGCATGAGTGGATGAAGAAGAAAGCCTGGACGCAGGCGACGATTGACATGGGCAACATGGCGTTCGAATCAACCATTGCGGCAAACACATCCTGCATCTCCATGCTTCATGCCATGTTCTTCTTCAAGGGGCTTGTAAACTTTACCTCGGCGTGTGGTGTAGAAGGGGGAGCACAGGAGCATTTCGTTAAGGGCGGTGGTCAGCTGATTGCGGAGAAGCTGAGGGGGTATCTTGGTGATGATCTGGTCCGACTGCAGGAGCCGGTTCGGTCCGTTTCTTACACGGAGAGCGGTGCGACAGTGCGGACATCGAAAGGGGAGTATCAGACCAGGAGGATCATCTCGGCGATTCCCCCCCCACACATCCTGAAGATTGACTTTGAGCCGAGACTGCCGGTCGAAAAGGTTACATTGCTTCAGCACACGCCAATGGGGGCCTACATGAAGGTCTTTGCGACTTACAAAACGGCCTTCTGGAGAGACAAAGGGTTGACAGGAGAGAGCACGAATCCGACAGGGTTTCTGAGTGTTACATACGACGCGACGCCGGAGTCAGGATACCCTCCCAAGCTCACCGGATTCATCGTCGGCAGCAAGGCGAGGGAGTTTATCAGCTTCAGCAAAGAGCAAAGACGACAAGTGGCCCTGGCGGGTTTTGCTTCTGCGTTTGGACAGGAGGCCTTAGATCCTGAGGATTTCTTTTTTCACACAATGATGGAGGATGAGTGGGCTACAGGATGTCCGATGGCGACTCCTGCCCCGGGAATGTGGACGTTGCTAGGCGAATGGGTTCGGAAACCTGTTGGTGCTATTCACTGGGCTGGCACGGAGACATCGTCGAAGCACTATGGCTACATGGAGGGAGCGGTTTTCGCGGGTCAGAGAGCTGCGAAGGAGGTGCTGGAAGAGTTGAAGTGGAAGATCTGAGACGTGTTATGTGGAGGAAAGGGACACAGGAGTCGTGTCGAACTAGTCGTACTTTCCTATATCAGCGTACATCACATGTAGATACCTTAATTATTGACCGTCGATATTATATTTCCGGGGTTGTTGTTTGCCATGCTCTGTTATGGGGGTCCTTATCTCTCAAAGTCCGGCTGAAGAAAAGTCTAGGTCCTTGAAAACATTGCTGCAATGCGTCGTCAAATTAAGGAGAAAGAGACACGCAGCCGTCAGCGCTGTCCTCCTCGAAGATGCCTCCAAAGATGATACCCTCGTTGATGCCAGACTCGTGGAAACCAGTCTTGGTAGTGTCGCCAGTGCCGTTGATCGACTTCTTCAGGACACCAAAGTGGAACTGTCCCTGGCCAGAAATGTCGTTCTCAACCGGCTTGCCCTGAGCAACAAGGGGGGCGCTGCCCTGGGAGTAGTATATCTGGGTCATGCTTCGAGACATTGTTAGCAGTGGCTTCTAGAGTGAGATTCTCTCTGCTTACTTCTTGGTGAAGTCCAATGTCAGCGCAAAGTTGTGGAAGACCCCATCCGTGAACTTGGTCCTGAAGAGCTCGGGCTGGAAGGGCTTGGTGTTGGAGTTGCCAAAGAGAACCAAGACATCAGGGTCCGCGGGGTGGATGCCGATGAGGTCTCCGTACTTGAGCGCGTACTGGTTCGAGCTGAAGATGGAGCTTTCGAGGAAGACCATTTGGTACTCGTGCGTGAGGTTGAGGGGCTTCTTCGGGTCCTTCATCATACTCCAATGAACTGTCTTGATTCCGGCGGTGGAGGGGTCTGTGCCGTTGTTGCTCATGGGCAGCATCTCCGCACGGCGGAAGCCTGTTTGCACGTTGGTCTCGGTCGGTGCAAAGATGGAGCGGTCATCGATGTTGACTTCGAAGGGCTTGCTGAAGTTCGCATCGAACTGTACAGGGCATTAGCAACGGGGTTCGTCTATCGTCAAGCTTAAGCAGCGACCCACGAGAGAGTTGAGGCCAGTAGGAATAGTCACGACATCGCTAGCCTTGAGGCCCTTGCCGAAGACAAAGCCGTTGTTGAAGGGACTGGCTGACGTATCGAAGTCGGTAGGAGTGAAGTTGGTCGGCACTCGGCCCTCGAATTGGATGGGACACTGCTTGGCAGCGTTGGCGGCACCAGCCGCAGATAGAAGGAGGGACAAGGTGGAAACGAAAGAGGGCGACATTTTGAAAATAGTCTTTCTGATATGTTACACCGAATTGAATGGGAAAAGAGCGAATAGATCGGACGATCTGAACGAATGAAGACGGAAGAGACCTGCTGGGCAATTGTTCACGAGGGACCAAGAATCGTCCGAACCAACAACTTGCAGATCATTCTTGATTTTATAAAGGCAGGGACGCGATATCCCATCGGCTTAGTCTAAATTGTAGATTCATCTCTCCTGGTTTCTCATTCGTTCGGGCCATCTGCACCCTGCTGACAGTTGCGACGAAGCTTCCGGGATGCCGCTATCACGATTCATTCGAGATGATGGACGGTATTGAAAGGGTATCGCAGCGGCCCGTTCGGTATCGCAAACTGGCCGTTCAAATGTGTACTGTCCAATCATTTGGGGGCACAGTCCCATATTCTCTCTCTGTTCGAGTCCGCCGGTGACCGGTGGGATGGGTTTCTAATTTGTCTGAGACTGGAATAGAGTTTAGCTACAGTCCCGGAGCGGATTCCTCTGTAGGCTCGCAGCACACGATTCATGTCAGGGGCATAGAAGGCCTGTTCGTCTGTTGTTGAACAGAGCTTTACAGGGGACGTCTTCAGTTACATATGACGACGCGGTAGCGCTGCCGGTGGGATACCACATTCCACATTCCCGGGACCACGTCTATGGGTATCGCAGGATGAGGATGTGGTCGTAGGATGATTGTACGGAACGAACCCTGAAGATGGATTTCGGCATGCCAAACTACCCGAGAGAGCCGGACCAGTGGGAACGAACTTGCATCTAATTCTAGTTAATTGACAATACTCTTGCGAATCTGGATCGAAGCTTTCCTGGTTATCATAGACAGCATCACGATGCTTAGTGGGCATTTATTAAAGTACAAACAGAATGTTCGTAGTGTGGCGTAAACCTCCACAAATCGGATGTGGCTGGGCCCAAAAGAAAGAAGAACTGGCATCTAATAGAGGTTGTTCTTGCTGTAGGTCTTACCTTATCTACAAATCCTCATGAAGTGGACATTTTGTTAGCTAAATGCCATTCGAACGCTGAACATAGAACATCGCAATCAGACATGATCGTGAAATTAAACACCAGACGTAAGGGATCGTTGACGAATACACACGCCTTTGACACAGATCATGCGATGGTGGGCCTAAATAATTGCTTTTCTCGGGAACGGCGTTCCGCTGGCGTCGAAGGGCAAGTTGAAGTCCGAAGCATGTCGTACTCGAACAATGCATCATGACCAGAGCCCAAGAAAAAGTTGTACGCAACTGATTGATCGGCTCTGTTGGTTTCGATATGCCATCCCTTGCCCTCATTGCATGGCATACACACACGTTCGAGAAGAAATGCCAAACCCTTGGCGTGGGGAGATAAGGGGCAGGGAGACCAGAACCACGCTACCTTGGCAACACAACTAACCATCTTGTCTCTTAGCACGTCGGATAGTACCGATCTAACGCTCTGATTCGTCTTTGCAGACGCTTTCAGCTACCAAGCCACATGGCAACCAACAGCAAGACCACTCATCTCCCGTCTGCAGCCCCATCCCTTAACACGCAAGACCTGGACGCTAGAGCCACCCGATGCAGCCAAGCTTCCTCCCGTCAACGATAGTCTATCCCAAGGGTCAGGAACGGCAGCAAACATGGCGCGGCTTTATTCATGTTAAGCTTGCTTTTCGAAGCTGCAAGCTCCGGGAGAGATTTCGCGATTAGGGAAGAAGAGACATTCGCTAGACCTTTCCTCCTTACCTCTATCGGGTTTCGATGGCTGCACTATGGGCTGTTCCAGGCTCGGCGTCTGGACGGCAAATGCATGGCGCCCATGCGGTTCGTCTTGAATGTAAGTCCTGCAATGAGTCCGTCGGGTGTCTCGCCAGAGTTGATGATTTCTGTCCTTCTTCCTCTTGCACATTCGTCTCGGGGGCTTTTCTTCAACGGTGCGCTCTTCGAGCCCATCATCACGGTCCTTACCAGGTTTTTGTATGCGTCCACACTCGTTTCTTGCGAATTGCATTTTCTTGCAGTGAAGTGGTTCTATCGAGACCACCAGCTTTCACCAAGCCGCCTCAGATTAAGTTCTTCGAGGCTTCCACTCGTTTTTGTCAACCGCCTGCTCCCAACTTTGGAGGGCTCGTTCTCAAAATAGCTGGTTTCATCGCGACGATCTTTCATGATGACGCTCACGAACCACGATGATCTGAGGGGTCTAGTCGACGCTCTTTACCAGTTAACCCCCGACCTTATCAAGACCGATGAACGATTTATTTCCTTACAATCCTCGAACTTCGACCGCGAGGAAATCCTCCGGTCACTCTACGCACCCAAGGAGCCCTCGCTCAGGCCCCTCTACCTCTTGTACACACTCTTGACCGAGATATCCGGCTCCTGGCCCCCACTGCCTCTCATCGACTGCCATACCAGACTCACCAGATGCCTTCCCGAAGGAACCAAAACCAACCCCGACGAGAACTCAAAATGGCTCATTGAAAAGACGAGGAGATTGGTGAAAGAGTCGTACCACTCCTTCGGGCAGTTCATCGGACGAGACGACAGACCAGCGCTGCGGTCGACGAGCCCCACCAACTACATCACCCACCGCGGTCTCAGGAACTTTGTCGAATGCTTCCGATTACCCCTCGAACATGGCACACGGAACCCGATTGTCGCCATCGCGCTTCCGAACGGGCCGCTCTTGGCTGCGGCGGTCATGGCCGTTGCAACGTACTACACCTCTGCGCCCATCAACCCCGCGGTAGGCCCGGAGCAGTTCCAGGCCGATGTTCTCCAGGCCGGCGCGCGGTGCATCATCACCACGCCAGAGGACTACAAGAAGCTGGACTTGAACAGTGCTTGGGTCTCCAAGTCCGGTATCCAGGTCGTCTTTGCTGAGTGGAATCAGGGCGACGACATCACTCTCCAGACCATGACGGGTTCCCCTCTGCCAATCTCAGACACCCCCAGACCCAACAAGGCCGACGAGGTCGCATTGATACTCTTCACCAGCGGAACATCGGGGACGAAGAAGGTCGTTCCTTTGACGACACACTCCATGATTGCAGGCATTTCTTTCGTGGTAGACTCCTGGGGTCTGACGTCCGCGGACATCTGTCTCAACATGATGCCGCTGTTCCACGTGTAAGTGAGACTGAAAATCAGTCACAGACTTTTTGGCTCCAGCTAATCGGGCCCTACAGCGGCGGCTTGGTGAGAAACATCTTTGCGCCCATTTTCTCCGGAGGCTCGACGATATGCTGCCCCGCATTTGATCCAAGTCTCTTCTGGGATATGAACGAGGAGATCCAGCCGACGTGGTACTACGCATCGCCGTCCATGCACTCGGTCATTCTGGCGGGGGCAGAGTCACGACCTACGGCCTTGCTGAATAGCAAAATCCGACTTGCATGCAACGCGGCGGGTGGTTTGCTCCCATCGCTCGCCTGCCAGCTGAGGGACACGTTCAACTGCGTCGTGTTGCCGAGCTACGGAATGACTGAGTAAGTCTAGCTCGTTCTCGCGCCAAGCTATCGCAACTGACGCAACACTAGGTGCATGCCGATCTCGACGCCTCCGCTAGACTACAAGTTAGACCGCCCAGGAACATCAGGAATCAGCACGGGGCCGGACCTGACCATCCTCGACTACTCCGACGAACGTGTAGCACCCGGCGAAGTGGGAAGGATTTGCGTCCGAGGAGAGCCGGTGTTTTCGGGATACCTCAAACCGGACGGATCTTTCGACAAGTCGCCCTTCAACGAAGATGGTTGGTTCGACACTGGCGACCTGGGATACATGGATGATGACGGGTATCTGTACATCACGGGCAGGAGCAAGGAGGTCATCAACCGTGGCGGGGAGCTCATCTCGCCCTTTGAGGTTGAGAATGCCATCATGGCCGCATCGATGGCTTTCGGAACGCCGATTTCAGGACGCATCTCACAGGTGCTCGCGTTCTCTGCAGCTCACGATGTTCTCCAGGAGGTTGTGGGAGTCGCCATCGTACCTGCCGTGGATAGGCCCCGAGTCGACTTGAAGACTATCCAGAACGCCCTGAAGCAATCGCTGCAGCAGGCGAAGTGGCCCGTTTGCATCGTTTACATGGAAGATCTTCCGAAGAAGAACAACAAGATCTTGCGAATCAAGTTGGCTGAAAGGCTGAAACTGCCAGAGCTGACAGATACAACGCCTTACATCGAGAGACACTGGGAAGCCGACTGCCCTCCGCCAGATACCTCTCTCGACGTGCCAATATCCTCTCGCCTGTGCATCATAGATCCCGACGAGCTAGCCGCTTGCCTGTGCTCCATCACGCCAGCGAGCTTTGAGGGCTATCTCCGCTTCGACTCGAGGCTCGGCATGGCCGAAGCCTTCCTTGCACCCAAAACTCCCGGGTTAGAGCCCCTGAGTGTTGAATTCTTGGATCACATCCGGCAGGAGATGGCGACTCAAGTCCACAACTACATGATTCCCAGCAAGTTCCACGCCATGAGGCTGCCGCTCCCTCAGTCTGAGAAGGGAGTTATCGACGAGACAAGACTTCAAGAAGACCTGAATCAGCTTCTCGCCGACCAGCTTCAGGGCCTATCGAGCACGACAGAGGGTAAGGTGACCAAGATCTTCGCAGAGGTGCTCTCATGCAGCCCCTCCGATATCCCAACGGACACCGACTTCTTCAGCTTGGGAGGAGACTCTCTCAGCGCCGGAAAGCTCATGTCCGCACTCCGGTCAGAGCTAAACACCAGCATTCCAATCAGTCTCATCTTCAACCACGGAACGGTCACCGACATCTCAGCGCACATCGACAAGATCTCCGCGTCGACCTTCCACGACGAAGACGCCAAAGCGAACGACGACCACCTCGTCACGACCGAGCCGAAAAGCTCGACAAACCCATGGCTGATGGCCATCCAGCTCCTTCCACTCGTCGTCTTCTACCCCATGCGCAGAGCTCTCCAGTGGACCGTCTTCCTCGTTGCCCTCGCGCAAACCCAGTTCTGGCCCACCAACGAATCCGTCCCGGGCCGCCTCTTCAACCTCACGGCCTCCATCGTCTTCGCGCAGATCATTATGAGAATCACCATGCCGTTCGCGGGCATAATCGCCAAATGGGCAATCATCGGACGGTACCGCGAAGGTGTATATCCCATGTGGGGTCTCTACCACACCCGCTGGTGGATGGTACAGAAGATCGTCAGCCTCTGCGGCGAGGGCATCTTTGGCTTTTCGGACTACACGATGTGCCTGTACCTGCGGATGCTCGGAGCAAAAATTGGGAAAGACGTCAAGCTTTCCGGCGTCTCGTTTGGGGAGTGGGACCTCCTGGACATCCGCGACGGCGTCGTCCTCGCCAAGTGTATCTGCCGCCCGTTCGCGGCGGAGGCCAACACGTCAATGTACCTCGGACGCATCATCATCGGGGAGAAGGCCTCCGTGGGCTTCTCTTCAATCGTTGCACCGGGGGCCGTCATTCCGCCCAACACCTGCATAGGACCCAACTCGTCCAGCTGGGAGCTGGATGATGCGGATGAATCGAATAGGGACACACTTCCGACAAAGGCTCCGAAACCGCACTGGCTACTCACACTTCTCGGGACCATGCCTCTGTTAGCCATCGGTTGGCTCCTGTCGCTGACCCCGTGGCTCAGCGGCCTCGTCGGCATGGTCCTCAACCAGCCTCTCAGCAGTCACTCGCCGATGAGGGACATCCTCGAGTGGTTTACACACAGCCACCGCGTGGGATACCACTACCTGGCTTTGATACTGCGCTCCATCTTTACGCCCTTCTTCGTATTTGGCTTCGCTGTCCTGGTGAAAATCCTCTTGGACGCCATGTTCGGCCCGCTCAGGGGCGGCCCCAGCAAAACCCGAGGCAATATCGAGACCTGGCGAATGGATCTCATCAGGAAGCTCCTCCCAGGTGCCCGTCTCCACGACGTCACCGGGCTCTTTGGCTCGCACTACGAGGCCACATCAGTCGCCGTCCGCATGATGGGCGGAAAAATCGGCAAACGAGTGTACTGGCCCGGCACCGGCCCCGTGATCACCGACTACCACCTCCTCGACATCGGCAACGACGTCGTCTTCGGATCGCGTTCTCACCTAATCACCTCAGACAGCATCGGCTCAGAGAAGATCATCATCCAGGACCGCGCCATGATCGCCGACCGCGTCTGTCTCCTGCCGGGAGTGGAAGTCGGCGAGCGGACTACCATGGGCTCCGGCGCGTTGACGAGACGGAACAAGCTGTATGCCAAAGGCGGCACCTTCGTCGGCTCCAAGGGCGGAGACGCCGTCTGCTTGACGACCGGCCGCGAGAGCTTCAAGCAGGAGAAGCGAGCGAGCCGGTACTTTCCCAACGAGAAGACCATAGCCGCCGACAGGTTCATCGTGCCGCGCAAACCCCTCCCAACTCCCGCGCCGAAACCAACAACGCCGGCCGCCCAACCAGACGCAAACGACGCGTCCCCGTTCGGAAGGGCCTTCTACCTCAACCAAGCATCCTACCGCGTCCTCGGGCCCGGCACCATCTTCCTCTACTCCACCTTCATCACCGTCTTCACCGCCTTCTACTGGAACGTGCCCACCATCTCCTCGATCCAGCTCATCAACAGCGTCTACGATATCTTCCACGCCGAGAGCAAGAACGACTGGTACGCTGTCATCCTGCTCTACGCGCTCTCCTTCGCGGGCATCTCCGTCCTCATGACCCTCCACGCGGTCGTCGCGCTCGCGCTCGTCGTCGCCGCCAAGTGGCTCCTCCTCGGGCGCCGGCAGCCGGGCAATTACGACTGGGACAAGTCGCCGTACTGCCAGCGGTGGCAGCTCTTCCTCGCGATAGAGCGGCTGCGGCGGCACTGCTACCGCGGGCACGGGGTGCTGGGCATGCTGACGGGCACGCACTGGATGGTGCTGTACTTCCGCGCGTTGGGCGCCAAGATCGGCAAGGACTGCGCGCTGTTCGCCAACGGGGAGCCGAGTTTGATGTTCACCGAGCCGGATTTGATTACGCTCGGAGACAGGGTTGTGGTCGATGATGCCAGTGTTGTGGCGCATATCAATACCCGCGGCAAGTTTGACTTGAACCGCCTCGAGATTGGGGACAGGTGTGTGCTGAGGACGGGGAGCAGGTTGTTGAGCGGTGCCATGATGAAGAACGATAGCTGTCTTTTGGAGCATACTCTCATCATGGGAGGGGATGTGGTCGAGGCGAAGTGGACGATGCAGGGATGGCCAGCTGAGAGGTTCTCTGGTTCCCGAGTCGGGGTCACGGTGAATAAGGATGATGATGAGAGCGATGTTGATAACATCATCGACTCATACAACACGTGGTAATGTGGGATTAATAGGTAATGTTTCTTGTATATATTATGCATCACAGCAACATGGCGGATTGGATCGCATTATCGACCACCGCTTCGCCAAATACAAATACCGCTTCTCATGGAATCTCGTTTCTCAATTAATCGACGAGGATCGTCGCTCCGTGCTACCTCCGTTCCGGCGGGATGAAAGTGGAAATCGTTGCTCCGGCTGAACGGACAGCCCCGCTCTCTTAAGATCTGAAGTTTACCGGATGCTTCGGCGTCGCGTTCGTCCCATTGATGAGAACAAATCCAAGGATGCTCACATCTTGGCAAGCTTTACAGGGTCACAACAGACTGCCATTCATCTCCAAGTCAGATTTAGGCTCATTGCCGGATGCAACGCCGATCTCCACCCTTCAATTGGTGGAACATGAACCAGCCATCCGGACCTCGATTGACTGCGGCCGGGGGTCATGATGCGCAGGAATCCGACGAACTCATCGCTCATACCTCATCCGACGCTTCGAATCGCGTGCTTGACGGACGAGCAATCAAGATACGCAATATTGAAAAGAAACCCCAGCAGCACTCAGTGTTATTGAGAAATAATCACATTTTCTTTGATTAATCACACCTTTCGCAATCACAATCACAACATCGCAGACGTTGCAGTAGCTGCCCCTCTGAGTTTAGCTCATGCATCCGTCAACCTCCCCCGTCTCCACCGCCGGGGGACCCCGGACTCGGTCCATCTCGGTGCAGCATCACACCGTTGGCGCAAGACGAAAGTTTTCCGATGCGCTTCTTTCGACCGCGCGCCAAGATGAGAGAAGAGGGGGAGCTTAAAATGAGGAAACATTTACTGAGCAGAAAACATTCAAAAAGCACCGCCATCCATCCGGTCTGGGAATGTAACCTTTCTCCATCGTCTTCATCCTCAATCTTCAAAGGCAACCCGCGTACCGGGGACGATCCGACTACACCCTCCCCACCCCGCTCCGCACCCGTGCCGAACCTCCACCGGGCCCTCCACCCCTCCATCAAAACTACCTCCTCCCCGCCATCCTCCTCCCCTCCCAAGATGCGCCTTCTCACCCCCCTCCTCTCCCTCGCCCTGCCCGCCATGGCCGCCGAACAGCTCCTCTACTCCAACCCGCTCAACTCCACCGCCGACGTCGCCACCTGGATCCCCGAGGGGCCCCTCAACGTGACCGCCGTCAACGGCACCATCGAGCTCGCCGGCGCCGGCGGCCCGGACGACTACTTCGTCTACTGGGTGCCCGAGGTCTTCCCCGACGGCATCCGCATCACCTGGGAGTTCTCCCCGCGCGCCGAGCCCGGGCTCGCCATGTTCTTCTTCGGCGCCGCCTCCGCCGCCGAGGACGGCAAGCTCAGCATCTTCGACCCCAGCCTGAAGCCCCGCAACGGGAGCTACCCGCAGTACCACTCCAGCGACATCCGGACGTTGCACGCGTCGTACTTCCGGAGGCGGTGGCCTGAGGAGCGGGCGTTTCACCTCGCGAACTTGAGGAAGTCGCCTGGGTTTCATTTGGTTGCGCAGGGTGCTGATCCGTTGCCGCCTGTCCCTGATGCCGCGGGGGCGTTTTACAAGATTGAGGTTATTAAGGATAAGAGGGAGGTCAAATTTAGGATTAATGATCTTCCCATCTTTGAGTTTAACGATGACAAGTCTACTGGGCCGGTGATTCGGGATGGCAGGATCGGGTTCAGGCAGATGCAACCCCTAGTGGCCCGGTACCGCAACCTGCAGGTTTGGAAGCTCTGAGAGGGGATGAGAGTTGGCAGAGAAGATAGTAATGTAATGAACCAAAGTTATGAAACGCTTACGACGCTCTCCCCTGAGAGGTGGTATTTCTCAACGCACCTTCTGTTAACGGCAATTAAGTCGTGGTAACTATGATCGTATATAAAACAAATCCGAGGGTAACTTGAGCAAGAATGATCTTGACACAAAACGTTGGTCCTGGTTACGTTCACATGCCTCCAAAGCCGCTAGGTCCGGGGCTATCATACTCTCGTCGATGATCGATCTCGCCTACCTGTCGTCCATCACCCCTACCGCTAGCCTGTCGGATAGTATTCGGCAGTCGGTGATGTATAGTCACAAGAGCAGATAGTAAGACCTGTGTTCTCTCAAGATAGCCATCGCCAACAACTTCAAGTCCGCGGCAGTGTTCATATCCCGGTGCTCGACAGTCCCGTCATGGAGGGAAAGAAAAGGATTGCTGGGGAAAAGACCAAGTTCCATGACATCCCTCCTTTTATAACCGTAAGCATCGGGGCTTTGGGAAAGGACCAGGACCACAACCACACCGCCAAAGTGAGAAAGCTTCTATTATAAAACACTCGCAAATAGCATAGCCAAGAAACCAAACAAGAACAATCGTAGGCAGTGATCGCTGTTGTGTCACAGGATATCCCTGCCTGGCGCTGTACCCATCCAACCTAAAACAGGCCATCACGGCCCTCACTTTCATACACACTACATCACAGAGGCAGAAGCACTCAGGTGTATAGTTGTGCACTCGTCGTCAGTCATTGATTTGGGTATACGAAAGGTATAAAAACTAGACGGCCACGCCGAGTGGCGGCGGGCAAAGAAGCCAACGGAAAATTTCAAACAAGCAAAAACAAAACCAGAACCAAAACTCCCACAGCTATGCATGCACGTCTTTTTGAAGCGAACGCTTGATGCGGTGTCCTCCACTTCCATCCTTGTCCTCATCCTCTGTCGTCCGTCCTCGTCCTTACTTCTTCTCCGCGATTCTTCTGCTTCTCTTCGCGGGGGTTCCGTTCACAGCCCCAACAACCTCCTTCTTGGCCGCCGCAGTCACTTTCTTCGGTTTGGTGACCTTGGCACCCTCCGTCTTGGGGCCCGCGGCAGCAGCCGGGGTGCCAGGTTGACGGAGCTTTGATGGCGCGGCCGCCTTGGCGATCTTCGTAGTTGCGGCAGGCTTCGTAGTCGCTGTGGGCTTCTTAGCCGTGGCAGCGGGAGTAGCAGGGGCGGCAGGGGCAGCCTTCGTGGTTATCGTTGTCGTAGTCTTCGCTGGCTTCTTTGGCGTAGCCGCCCTCTTCACCCTCGTGGCCTTGCCCACCTCCTTCTCCTCCTCCTGGCTGAGCTCCGGCGACGGGGAGAGCAGAGGGGGTTCCTCGCTCTGGCTCCTAGCCAGCTGCTCAGCCCACGAGACGTTCTTCCCGTCCTTCTTGGCGGCGGCGGCGGCACGGGTCTCGACAGTCGGAGCAGCGTTCTTAAGCTTCTCGAGCATCTCGTCCGCGGGGATCGCGCCTCCCTTATTATTCTTCGTGTTCTGCCGCGTGAGGGTCGCGAGGTCCTTCTCGCCGTTCCTGACCTTGGCGACCTGGTGGCGCATGGGTATTCTGGTCGCCACGGGCGTCTCACCGCGGGCGGCAGCGCGCTGGGCGCGCGTGCGGACACCAGGCACAGAGCCGTTAGCGGGAGGGGCACCGTCAGGGTCTGCTTCCAGGACGGGTGTAACGTTCACTATCCCCTTTTCGTCCTCGCGGTCGTCCTTCTCGGGCTTGCCGGGGGTATTCTTGTCGGCCTTGGCCTTACGCGGCTTCTTGGAAGCGGGTTTCTCAGGCGAGGGCTCCCGCTCCTCGACGTCGTCAGCCTTTCGCTTGACCTTCTTGGGGCTCGGGCTGTTAGCGTCGAGCACGCCAAGAGGCTGACGGGTCGAGGAGGGGGCGGGCGAGGCGAGGGTGCGCGGGCGTTCGACGGAGAATGATGGGGTATCGGCCCAAATACCCTGGGGACGGCGCTCGGGGGTGGCGGCGGACAGCAGAATCGGGGCGGTCGGCATGGGAGACACGACAGCGGCGGGAGCAGACGTGGCAGCGGGGGCACTGGTGGCTTCGGCAGCACGAGCAGCGCGCGACGCAGCGTGCCGAGAGACGAAGCTCCTAAGCAGCGCCAACTCGGAATCGTCCTCGACCTCTACCTCAGCGGTCTCTGCGACAAGAGTCTCTTCGGCCACGGTGGGCACTTGCAAAACATCGTCTTCGTCTTCAAGGTGCTTCTCTTCACTGTCCTTCTCGGGGGTATTCTGCTGAACAGAAATGATGGGAACTGGCGAGGGTGAAGCCGGCAGGACGTTGGGGGAGGTTGGTGCAGTAGACTCGTTCGCGTCGATGGGCGACTCAGCGGCGACGGGAGAAGACGAGGCGCCAGCGACAGCGGCAACCTCCTCCGTGAACAGCGCAGCATGCTCATCCGGCACCTTAAACCGAACAATCAAACGTCCATCCAATCTCTCAACGAAAACCCTGGCGTCCTTCGCTTCCTTATTCTCCTCAAATACACGGGCAAGGGAAGCCAAAGCGTGAATGGGCGAGCCAGTTCTCTCCTGCGACGATCCAAAGATGTCCATGTTCTCTCTCACGTCAACCACGACAGAAGCAGGGGACGAGCTTCCGGCCTTGGGCGACTCCTCAACAGCGGGCGCGGGCGAAGCCTCAGGTTCCGAGCGAGAAGATGCTGAATCAACCGTAATGGGATTCTGCACCTGCGACTCGCTGAGCTCAACCACCGAAGTGGGAGCAACCACCTGCGACTCGGATGCTGGATCTTGGGGAAGATCCTGCACCGACGAGCGCTGGTCGGAACCGGCGACGAATTGGAGAGATGCGCGGCGGGCGGGCGAGGAGAAGGAGAGGGGAGCGACAGCGAAGGCTGGAAGAGAGCGGCGCTTGTTCTTGAAGGCCGTCTTGGCGGGCGTGCGGTCCTTAAATACGACGACAGGGCTGGCGACGGCGGGGCTTGCGGCGACTTCAGGCTCGGCTGCCGGCTCAGGCTGCTGTTCTTCCTCGACCTCCTCGACAAATTCGGCCTCGTCCTTCTCGCTGGTCTTAGAAGCGCTAGGGGAAGACATGAATGAGGGGCATTGGAAAGTGAAACCGGGGCCAATGGGCGAAGAAAGCGGCTCTGCAGGAGCGGGAGAGGGCGAGGTAGGCTCGGGAATGGAGGCAAGGCTTTCGATTCTCGCGCGCAGGTTGTCAGCGCCTTGAAGCAGCCTCAGCTTGCGACTTGCGCTGGAATGGTGCGTAGCCGTCGAAGGGAAGTGAGGCAGCTTGGGCGTCGGGCTCTGAGGCTCCTCATCCTCCTCAATGATCGAGACTTCGGGTTCGCCGTAGGCGGCAATAAGCTGCCGAACGTTTCGTGCGCGTCGTGTTCGTCGGCCCTGGGCCTTGTCTGACTCGGCGATGAGATGCTCGAGGACAAATTCGTAGGAGAGCTCGGGCTGAGGGAACTCGAGCAGTTGCTGGATCACCATATGCGTGAGTAGATCGTTACTGTACGCGCGCTTGGGCGTCCCCTTGTAGCTGCGCTTCGAACAAACGGGTACCATGGGCTCGCCGTGCCTCTTCATATCCGCGAGGTACTGTTTGCGAATCTCACCAACGGTTGGGCCCATCGGGAGGTGGAACAGCTGATTGCGAACCTCGCCTACATGCTTGTTAGATAGAGCCACCTTCACAAATTGCCGGTGAAACTTACGCTGAGCGTCGATGATGAGTCCCAGGCCAAGACCTTCCTCGATGTCATACCACGAGGCCACGTCGTTGCCCAGGTCCTCCTCATTCCTCTGTCTCTTGCGAGAGCCGATCACATACGACTTTTTGCCAATCTGAGCAATTACCCGGAATTCAGGCGCAGCGTCGAGCTCGTCCAGGGTGAGAGACTCTGCGATCTGCTCGAGAATCGCCTTCTCTACCATCAACATCTTGGCCTCCTGCTTCGTGCGGCGCTGGCGCTTCTTTCTGTTGACGGCGCGAGCCTCCTTCTGCTGGAGACGCGACGAGGGAAACGACCAGGGTCGGGAGAGGGTGGTGGTGTAGTCACTCTTCTCGAACAGCTCGGGCTGGAAGGGTCCACTACGGAAAAGGGTTAGCGAGGCCAGCACAAACACCCTCGAGATGAGCGTACCTAAGAGCGCGAGCAGCGTCGGTAAGATCGACAGTCGCGAAGGTATACGTCTGGAAACCGGTCGTGGGCGCGTAGTCGGACATCCACGTAACGTCGTGCATTGAGATATCGATCTTGGAGGGCGACTGGAATATGCTGCCAGCATCAGAGGCCTTGGAGGGCGTGAATGCGCTCATCTCGGAAGCCTTCGCAGGAGTATCCTCTACTTGCAGCTTGAAAATCGGCGCCCTCGAGGGAGTTTCCACCAGCGAAACCGTCTGCTCTTCGTCGTACTCCTCCTCGTCAAGTCTGCTTGCGATCGACGCGGGCGACGGGTCCTGTGAAGCCTGTGACGCGGCAGGGGACGTGGTCGACATGATCGAGAATTCTGAAGTCTCCACCATCGAGGGCGAGGACTGGGGTGAAGGGTCGCGTGACAGCTTCGGTGTCGACGCGGTAGCGAATTGGAAGGATGCTTCGTCGGCGAAAGACACCTTCTTCGGTGAGGGCGTCTTGCTCGTTCGGAAACACGACTTGGTCGGGCTGAGCTTGCTCGGCGACAGGTCGCACGCAGACTTTGGTGTCGAGCCGTTAACCGACATGAAGCTGGCGTCCTCGAGTTGGAGCTTTTTGGGCGAGGGCGTCTTCTTGGGCGAGGCCCGGTCCCGGGCAAGAGACATGACAGAAAATCCACCAGATAGGTTAACGCGCTTCTTAGGCGACGTCGTCTTCGCGCTCTTTGGCGTCGTAGGTGTGCTTTTTGAGGGTTCGTTGTCTCCGAGGGACATGGCCGCGAACTTTGGTGCGTTCTTCTTGGTAGTCGACTTTGACCTGGGAGAGGGAGCGCCACGCTTCGTTGGCGTGGTGAACCCGAGGTTCAAGGAGTCGAGGTTGGCGGTCATGGCGCCGTTGGGGTTAGGCGTGACCTCCAAGTCTGCGAAACCGGCGAGAGCCACCTTAGGGTTCTCGCTGGAGGCGAACTTGGAGCGCGAAGGGGAATTCGACGGCGCGTCGTGCTGACGCGCCGAGAGAGAGAGGCCGGAGAAATTCATCGTATGCGATGAAAAGACATTGGCTTGGTGAAGGTTGGGGTTGGAAGTGATATGAAGCTCAGTGTCCGTAAATTGGAAAATGAGGTAATCGAGGAACAAGTTGTGTGGTGTGGTGTCGAGCTAATTGGAAAGCTATAGCCAATGCAATGCGACTGTGGGTTGTCTGGTTGGGATCCGGGAAGAGGTTGCGCGCGGTTGGGGTAGGTAGCGCAGAGAAAAGGGACACGGGCTCCGGGGGGTCGCAACTCGAAAGTAAACAATACTTTTTAGCGAGGCAGACCCGACGCGACCAACAAAAAAAGAGACCGTGACGCGCTTCGACTTTGAATAACCGAGAAGAATCATTGACTACGAAAGCCGTATCGGAAGATCAAGTCCAATTCCAGTATACAATCGCAATGACGAGTATCTCTGCAAGCGCATGTATGTATAGCCTCGAGAAATGCTTCAACAAAGGGTTCAAGGTACCTGCTGGTTTGCTCAAGACGAAACCGGGACCAAGTCACTTTTTGTATTGGAGGGCATAACAGACGGGAAATAATCGACCTAGGGTCCCTCCCAAAAAGTGCGGCTCATTCTGTTCCTAGCAACGCCTCTTTCCCCTCCCCTCCCCTCCTATTGTTCTTGGTTCTTCTTTTGTTTACATTCCATTGCATCCAGCCAATCGGCAGCTCCCGACGGCAGGCGCTAAATTGAATTTCTCAAAAACCCCTCCACCGCCTTTTTTCTGCTGCGCGGCTTGAGGGTCTGCAGCGGTGATCCGTGCGCCTGTCTGTGGCACCCCACATCGCGTTTTTGGCCAATCATGAATTTCCCGTGGCGTCAAGCAAGGCTGAAGGCACGTGATTGGCGAAAAAAAGACTGGAGTGGCGCTTTGGAGATTTTCGTGATGGAGGGAGCTTGGAGATGGGGCCGGTGAGAGCTTTCGGAACGACGACGACGACGACGATACGATACGATAAGTAAAAGCCCCCGACGGCTAAGTTGACTCGAAAATTCTTTCAGTCAGTTATAAAGACTTAGAGTTGAGCACAACCGCCCATCATGCCGCAAAAGCCGATGCGCCTGCCGCCTGTGAGCGTCCTCCGTGTCAAGCAGCCGAACAAGAAGCCCGAGAACCCGTGCATCGCCGTCATGACCTCCGTTCTTGGTGAGCCAACTTCTCCCATCCACCCTGCGATTGCCTTTTTGATTCGGTGCTGGGGGTTGAAAAATGCGCTGCGATGATGCGTACTGGACCAACTCCCAGTAGACACCCCAGAATCACCACTCCAGCTTCCATCAGAACACCAGCTAACACCTCCATCCACAGCCTGCTGGGCCTCCGCCGGCTACCACACCCAAGGCTGCGCCGCCCTCGAGAACAGCCTCCGCGCCTGCATGGACAAGCCCAAGGAGTCCAAGAAGCCCTCCTCCCCGATCAACTACCACCTTGGCCGCATGAAGGACCGCGTCGTCCCCCACTCCAAGGACGTCAAGCCGACAAAACGCAACTTGTAAACGAGGGGCAGTCGAAGGCACGGAGGAGGAGGCTAGCACGATGGGGCCTGCTGGTGACGGTGCGCAGATGAGTAAGACGAACATGGTACCAGCCATCATTTTCGTAGGATTGGGCCAACTGTTGCCCACGCATGGCCCAGTTGCCCAGCGGCCGTGGGAGGAAGAACGAATTGAGATTATCATACACCGGAAGAGGCGTTTTAGAGCATGGCTGTTGTACACTATGTATCATATCTGGCAAGATACTTTGCCGCATTCCACCACAAAATATGGAGAGCTTTATGACCAGCAATATTCACAAGTTGGCCTTGGTTGTGACTTATTAACGCAAGGCAAGATGTAGGCATACTAGGCATTTCTTTGACAGGCTCGACAAAGGTTGCACGCGAGGATGACTGATTTCAATGCGACTTTGCGCCAAGACAAAGCAATTTCACAACACCATCACAAGCACAGTGCATATTGTAGGACCAGAGTCAACTTGAAGGATCAGCAACGCCTGTCCATTCTTCAATAACCTTTAGCTAGCGCCAGTCAAGAGCCATTCCCAAACTGTAGCGAACGACAAGGCCAAGCATCTCACTTCCGGCAGATGCTGTCCACCAGCCATCAACCCTTCAACACCCGAATCAAAATTCTCCGTCATCATCAAAGTCGTAACGATCGAAAGAGGGTCAGTCATTCCAAGAGTAAACAACCAACGTAAGAAGTGAAAAATAAAAAGTAGAAAGAGTGCCTGGATTCGTTTACCAATGGCCCTCAGTCTGGTGTCTCGTTGGCCCGATGGGCATATGCAAAGTCCGCCCAGAGCTGCGGGTCGGGAAACAGTCGTAAATATTTCCAAGAAAGAGTCCGGTTGAAGCGCGACTCCACGCCTAAAGTGGTACTTGTGTGTCGTGGGGCGGGAGGGGAAAAAGTGATCATGATGATGGTGCCGTCTAAATCTCGCAGGTCCGAATGCTTCCTGGTTGCAGAATGATTACCGCTACAAGCCCGCCTTGTAGACTGGCAGCCACCTGCTCCGATGATGATGCGATGCTGAGAGGTATAAAAATAAGGTGAAACAATCTGCTCCGGACGCCTTGTATGCAAAGAAATGCCCCCCGATGGGTATATGGTATGATGCGCCTGGGAAAGTCCTACTCTCCCAAAAGACCTACTTCGACATAGAAATGGGGCGTTTAGGCCGTGTCTCCAACGCAGAAGAGTTCGATCTCGCCAACTCCACCTTCACGCCATTCGATAAAGGCGATCTGGATATCATCGTCACTGGCGATGGTGACGAAATCACCGTCCTCGTCCTGGTAACGCAGCTTGAGCATTCCCTTGCTGATGCTGCTGTTCGTGAACCGTGCCAACTTGGCGTCGATTCGGTCAATCAGTGACTGGTAGGTAATATTGAAGGCAACGACCAGGGTAACGTAGTTTCCGCTGTCGACAAAGTTCACCTTGACCTTGAGCTGGGTAGGAATCGGGAGGTCCGGGCTGGCAAGCGGGTTCGACTGAGTTGCGCTAACACCGGTGCCAAGTGGAGGAGACAGCACGGCATTCATTGATGCAGCAGCGTCGATGCTGAGCTGCCGGTCATGCGCAATAGAGTTGGGTGTTCCCTGGCGGGGATAAATCGGTTGTGCGGGGAACTGCGACATGCTGCCGCCGTAACTTCCAGACTGCTGGTGGCCATACTGGCGCTCTCGCTGCGCACCAGGGCTCTGGGTGTTTGCGCGCATGGGGAGGTCGTTCATTCTAGGGGAGCCGGTCTGAGATCGGGGAATATTGTTATCATGAGCAGGATGCAGGTGTGCCGGGATACTGGGCACCGTAGGAACGGGCGTGCCTCCTTGCGTGCGGCGAATGCCACCTGGGCCGTTGATGTCGGGCGTGCTGTACGACCTGCTGCGCTGCTGCTGGGCGGCGCTCTGGCTGTTGGATGCCATAGCAGGTAGAGAAGGTCCACGCGGGTTTCTCTGGGGAGCGCCATCCCTGGACGGCGCGCGAGGCATAGCCGGCGCAGTGTATCTCTGGTTGGGATCTTCCCATCCAGGCTGGGGCGTCAGGGACTTGGGGAACTGGTAGTTAGGGTTAGGGAACATGCCGCTCGCGGTACTCGTACGCGATGACACTGGCGATTCGGCCACGGGCGAGAAGTATGAATCGCCGCCACGGGCTCCCGGGGATGATGCACCTGGGGGAGGCATCTGTGTTTGCACGTTCAAGGGCGCGGGAGGTTGCGGGAGCGGGAATCGGGGTGGTGGCGCCCTCACCATGCCGGCAAGGCTCTCGCCCGTAGCAGCACGTTGCCGAAGGCTGGTGCTAGACGCGTTTCGAGGGAGCATGGTGCCTCCGGTAGACTGTGTCGGCATCGGGAACTGGGCTGGTGCGGACGCAGGTGGCCACATTTCGTCCTCGTCGTCATCGTCTTGCTGATTGAGATACGGGTTCTCGAGCTTGCCGCCATGCTCACGAGTCCAGGCGAAATCGGGTGCAGCCGAATCAGGGCTCGTTGATGCCTTCGGGGCGTTGTCCTTCCGCTGCAACTCGAGGGCGTTGGCCCATTTCTTCATCTGTTCCTCGTTTGTGTACTTGATCATAAAGTTCTCGACACCGGGGTCGCCCTTCCACCAAATTTGAACGCTGTACGATCCAGGCTTGGACAGAGAGACGACGTCGGTAACATTCGTCATGAAAATCCGGCCCTTGAGTTGCAATCTTGCGTTCTTGTTTCTGATCTTGGGTCCAGTCGACCGCGTCTTGTCCTTCTTATCCTTGCTCTTGTTGGCCGAGATTTCCTTACAGCAGAGCAAGATGCACTCGAAAAGGTAAATCTCGTACTAAGTCAGTTAGTACACTTATCCCGAAATATCGAGGGGAAGTGCAAAATCAACTTACGTCTTTCTCTTGCTCGCTCTTTCCAGTGACGACTGTGTAGACGCCGTGCATTAGCAACCTACCGAACTGTTCTACGCGGTGGTTCTTCCAGTCATCCACGCGGTTCCGGAGATCGTCGAGGGCTTCGTCCAGAAGATCGCGATTAACCTCTTCGTTGGCCCGAGAGAGCACTCTTTCGGCCGCCTCAATACCTCCCGCCAAGTCGGCCTTAATCGACTCGTCTTCACTCTTCTTCAACAAGTCCTTCAGCAGGAGAGGGTATTTCACCAGACGCTGCATTGGCTTGAGCAAGAAGCCATCTAGGGTATTGAAATCGGCTGCGACCGGGTGTCCAGACGCTTTAATCTGGTCAAAAACCTGCCCAGCGACCTGGGCAGCCTTTCGTTGGTTGGCGATGAACGGTCGGTAAATGTCAAAGGACTCCTCGTAGGTGACGAAGGGAGCACCCCATTGCTGAACGGCTTGCGGCATGGAGTTTGTCGTTTCCACTCGAATGAGGAATCTACGTTGGAAGTCGAGAATGGCGTTGATGTTGAGGAAAATCTGATGGATCGTGTCACCAGTAATGATACCCTTCGTCTCCAAGCTGCTCTTCAAATCGTAAAGGTTCTCCAAGTCCTGCACATACTTGCGCTCCGTGTCAACCAGTTCCTTAATAATGTGGTCTCTGTAGCTCAACTTGGAGCCGGGCTCCTTGGGCATGTCATCTTCAGGGTAAGGCTGCAACTGTAGCAGTAGTCCTCTTTGTTCGGCGAGATCGAGAACGAGGTTGACCACTTGGGTTGTCTGCGATACGGTCAGATTCAATTCTGTCGTCAAAGCCGGAGTCATTCCGAGGCGCGACTGCGAAGAGGCGACTTTCACATACCTTGACAAATCCAGTAGTGTCGTTTCCGAGGACGTCGCTGATGACGAAGCATTCGGCGGACGGGATGCCGAGCTCTTTGAGACATGCCTGGATAAACTTGAAAATGGCGATCTTGGACTTCTTGCTCTCTGACGCCGCAGCGTTCGGACCGTCGATTTCGAGGGGCTTTTCGGGCTGCAGGGCATTGTAGATATCCAAGAACGGGTAACCGGTGCGGAAAAGGCTCCACAGTGACTCGACGGGGTCGGTTGGGTCCAACTCTTGCAGATAGGGGTCGAAGCCTGGAACTTGTGCTAAACGCTGCTTCAACGACATGCAAATCTGGTAAAGGGATCGGGAAGCATCGGCCTTTTGGTTGATGATGTTCGCCGTCGCAATAACAGGGCCGCCATTCTGCGCCGGGGTTATGGTCGAGGTGCTCGCAAACGAGTTGATTGAACCGGCCGATGTGAACGCTGTCGAGCCGGAAAGCTGGCTGGCGCGGGGCGCATTACTCATGGTATTGGGTAGACCACCAATTCCGTTCTGGTTCTGGAATACGGGAGCGGTGTTATTTCTGAGGAGAGGAGCATGAGCCATGACGTCCTAACCCATCCGAATGTAGGAGGGGAGAGGAAGCGAGAGGGCGATTTGTGGGCGAGGGCGGTCGGGAGAGGCTGCAGTCGGCTGGGTATCGTGGGAGGAAATCGGGGGGTCGAGGCGGTGGAAAATTGATGAAGCGCTTTCTTGTCCAGAGGTAGGAACAAGGTTCACGTCATCCAGCGCAAGGGTTTCTCTCAGCGTCGGTCAAGTCGGGAAGGCTCCGGGGTTTAGAAGTGTCGGTGGTTGGGGCGAGAGACGATCTAGCGGTCACGGTCGGTTCGCAGGAGTCGGGAGTCGTCGCAAAAGGGGCGCCGTTCTTTCTGGTCAGGCGGAAAGCGAGAACAAGGGCCTTTGTTGTTGGGCGGTCGGCGTTGGGTTGGCGCTTTTGTTCGGGTGTCGGAAGCCCCTCTGCTGCGATCTGCAAATGGACAGCAGGTTCGAAGGAAGAGTGCAATCGTGTCGAGAGTGAGAGTGAGTGTGACAGAACTGCCGGCGCCGAGTGTCGGTGGAGGAGGAGGAGGAGGGAGAGGTTGGGCAGGTCGGGCGGGTCTGATTTCGAGTCGTCGAGTCGAAGTTGCGGAGCGGTGCGGAGCGATGCGGGCTACCGGGGCGAAACGAATGCCTCTGTTACCCCTGTTGGAGTCCTAGTGCCTGTCCTCTTTTCCCTTTCCCTAAAGCTGTATTATCTGCTGGATCCCCAGGCGAATTTTGGGCGAGACAGGTATCTGTTCAAACGGACGGGTTTGGTTGCAAGTTTGCAGACCAAGTCGAGTCGGTGATGTCGCTCAGTTTGGGGGATGTTATTGTTGTTGCAGGACGCAGAGAGCTGCAGACGGGGTGCATGAGCGAGTCTTGATTCGACCCAACCTGTGACCTGAGGGGAAGCGATCCGGGATTGGGGCTGGGACTGGGACCTGGGTTGGGTGCGCAAACGGGACGAGGTTCTTCTTGGGAGGTGGGAAAAGAGAACGAGTAGGAAGAGGGTCAGGGTAAGGCAAGGTAAGGCAAGGAAGGGGAAGCCTTGACAGTTGAGGGACGGGTTAGTTCGAGGAGGGTATCGTGCTGTACCTTAAGGCAAGGTAGGCTGTGTGCATGTGCGTTTGTGTGGTGTGTGTGTGTGTTGGTGTGTGTGTGTGTGTGTGTCTCCGGCGTCTCCTAGCCCATGGTGGTGGACTGGAAAGGCAACCCAAGTGAAGAAGGTCAGGCCAGGTCAGGTCAGGCCAGCCAAGTCTGATTCCAGCATGCAGTTTCTCGTTGGATGCGGTGTCGGTCTTTGCGCTGTTGCGAGAGGAGGGAATCTGGTAAGGAAATGGGTGGAGGGGGAGGGGAGGCCTGGGAGTACCGGGTACATCTGGCGTGGGTGTGAAGACCGACCAGACAGATGGACAGACTCCCGCGGCTGGGAAGACACAGATAAGGTAGCCTGAGGTAGTGAATGACTGCTGGAAGAGCAAGCACCCTCAGGGCACGTCGCAGTACCTTAGGTAGCTACTTACGCACCGGATGTTCCTTCCTGGCAGTGACGCTCCCCTCCACCTCAGGTGCAGCATGTACGCAACAGCAGCAGGTAGGTAAGGTAGGTAGGTACGCTGTACCTCTCGGGCAGGGAAGGAGCGACCTGGGAAGCCGGGCAAGGCCTCTCAGGGCCTCAGGCTGCGCGCATTGATTCCGATGGAGGTTTTGGGCGTTTCAAATTAGCGGGTTGCCGCGCTAGTCCTGATCGAGACTGGCCTCCCGTCGCAGTGGACAGATTCACGTCTCCCATTGATTGGAATGGTGCCCGCGTGGCATCCTTACCCTACGGAGCACCTCACCTGGCGCCCTGCTTGCTCTGGGTGGCTCGCTGTGTCCTTTCAGAGTTGCTTCAACACCACAACTAAGAGCATATCCATACCCATCTACGAACACACACGCAGTCGGGCCTACATCATTGGCACAGTTCACTGGCCAGAGAGAGGCTCCGACGTTCGACACCTGATGGTGTCGAGAGAGGGCAACGTTCTGCGTAGTGGTGGGCAGCAGGCACACCAAACCCTCGACCCCGGTCCTGCAGCTGCGAGGGAGAACAATTCTAGCCGGGTTGAAGAAAGGCAGCAAAAGAGCAGGGAGGGCGACACGGCGTGCACTGCATTGTTCGAGAAGGTCAATGGAACGAGAGATAACACAGGCACGTAAAAATAGGGGTGGTGGTGAGGGGCATCTATCCAGCCTGGCTCTGTCTGCAGATGCAAAGCAAGAGTCTGACCCGGAGAGAGAGCGAGGGAACCAGGGACAGACACAAATAATGGGAAACATCGCGAGAGTATTCTCGTGCGATCCATATCAGCAAAACGGAATTCTGCCCGTGTTCCGTTCTGCTTCCTTTTGACGTGAGCCATCATCATGCCCTGAATGACGAGCATATCGCCAACGGGCATCTCCCGGCATAGTAGCTGTGATATTGCTGCCAGTATTACCGTGCCATCCCACGTAAATGAAGTACACGCAAGACGTCAACGACAGCCGCTGCCCGCAGTTCCTCCTCGGATCTAAGTTGGCCGCCGGTGGTCCCAGATTGATTGACCAGGCTCCATCACCGCTGCAGTACGTTTGTCTCCTGTACTAAGCACAAATGCCTGACTTGCTTACCTGCCGCAATCACTGGCCGTTGGTAATCGTCAACCTTTGATTCACTATCGTGCCGGAGTAGGCCGTACTATGCAGTAAACCTTCTCGTCTGGGCCCCCCGCTGCAAATTTGGATTGATCCGTCGTCGTCGTTGCGAAGGGCAATGAGCCGACTGCCCACTTTCCTCCAGCATCTCTCAGACCACAGTTGACTGCAAAAGTTCTCATCGAGTCGACCAAAGAGTAAGAGACCCAACAACTGCATTGCAAGATGGAGCGTCTTGATGAGGTGATTGCTTGATAAGACACGGCGTTCCCACTAAGGAGGTAGGGTAGATCCCGTGCAGTCCTTCCTTCCTTCCTGCGCAGGTACCTCATGCGTGCAAAGTACCCCGTACCTGCCTGCCTTCTCTTACCAGAAAGAAGGTGCCTTCCGAGTCTCCACGTCTCTTGCTCCGATCGGTGCCTCCTTTCCCGATAAGGCAAGGAAGACAGGTGCGATAAGACACCCGAGGGAAAGCACCGAATGTCATGATCACGAGTCTCGTCCATTGTACTTTTTTGCGACTTCAACTTCAGCAACACCGTTTAGATTTACCCAAAGCTGCATTTTCTCCTTAACCCCAGCCAGTGGAATCGCAGCGTCGTCGTACGTTGGCCACCACTGCGCAACTGCCATGGTGCTGTCGGGTTCGGCCGCCTCATGCTCGAAACTAGCAGCGCGCCATACTGCGTCCGCCGCCCAGCACAGCCCTCTCGCCGTGTCGTGTCTGCAGTCTTCGGGCCTCCCCCATCATCTCGCCGTCTCTTCCCCGGTTCAGATCACATCGCTCTCCGTCCCTTCTAGCACCCAACGCCGGCTGTTGCTCTGTCGCTTGCTAAGGTAACGACAACGAGGGCCAATGCTTTCGATGGAATCCCTGCGCTGGGCTGCCCGTCAGCACTCAACTAAAGCCGCCCGACCGACAGCTGCGAACTTGACTACCTACCGCCCGCGGGCTCTCAGACAGGCGCATGAGCGTCTCCCATCCGTCTGTTGTTTCGATGCCTCAATGCACGGAGCTACCCTGCCAGATTTCCAACAAAACAGCCCATCCTGGCCTTTTCTGACTCTGCTCTCTTGTCCCTTCAGGCCCTTCAGGGTCTCTTGAAGCCTTCCTTTCGAGTGCCTTCTGCAGAGTCGCTGTCAGTCTGCTCGACACACGGCCTTTCCGTCGCCCGTGGGCAGAAATCGTCATTCGCCCAGCACAACCCATCAAAAAACCTAAATCGTCTACCGGATGATGTCTGTAGGTCCAGGACTGAGGGGCAGCAGCCCATCTTTACGAGAACCGCGGGTTCAGCCCGGCCAGACCCTCCATCGCGGCTAACCAAAACACGTCAAGACAGTTGAAACACCCAGTTCATGCACTCTGGGAGGTTTTGGAAGAAGGCCGCTCCACCACGACGAGAGAAACGGTTGGAGCCTCACATGACAATTATTTTGGGATCAGGAACGAATCGACACCATACCACCCATACCACCCCAATCAGCCCTTCTCTGCAACAAGGCCAGGGCCAGGCCGCACCGTAGGGCGACCGCGGAACCCACTCCGAATGAAGGGCTCTCCAAGGAACTACTGCTGCAACCGCCGCTGCTTTGCAACGCCGTGCCTTGTTTGCGATGCCTTGCAGCTCCATCTGCAACCCTCAGGTTACTTCCTACTTGGCTGTGGGTGGCTATTGACACTAGGCCCAACGCTCGCGCCTTCTGTTTCGCCTTCGCGTGGCTCTGAAAAGCAAAGTGCGAGCCTGTGTCACCACTTTCACCTCAGCCCCGGACGTGAGGGGCCTTTGAGGCTTCAACGGTGCGTCTCACTCACGGCCTGGGCTGTCCGGGATGCTGTCCGGATGGGCGGTTTTCTGCAGGAGGGTGGGATAGAGGCGTCGACGGTGGCTGATCATGGACGCCGGAGCCCTACTGAGGCGGCATAGTTGAGACTCAGCGCCCGCTTGAGGATACGGGGAAATGGACTGTGCTTGCGACCGGCTCACCGGTACGCGGGCTCGTTCGATCATGCCTTTCGGCGACGCAGCAGCCGCCGAAGCCTGCATTGCAAGTTACCGCAACGTCTGCCCCTCACCTCGTCTTGGTCTGCAACAACCGTTTGATGAGGCATTGAGACCCAATAGTATCCAGACGACAAAATGGCACGAGGGCATCAGAAGGAAGTAGCAGTTCAAGTGACCAGGCGGCGGCGTCTAAGGTCTGGCCAAGATATCGCTATTGGCCATTGGGCTGAGGCTCTCGAGCCAGTCACCAACTCGGCATAGTCTATCGGGACAAATCTCCCGCCCATGCACCACATCGGCTTAACCCTCGTTGGTGGGAGTCGCAGTGGATCCGACCAAGAGCCGAAGCACCCCGGAAAATCCTTTTAGGGTGGTCCGCTGTCTCTCTGAAATTCCTTTCGAAGCGGCAGCCCGCCCGACCGAAAGATGTCACCGCTCCGCACGCGAGTGAGGTGAAGATTGAGTCTTGCGAATGCGATCAAAGTTTCTTGGCCGCAGTCGCTGCTATTATTGCGCAACGGCCCGAATCCTGAGTTGCTTGGGCGGATAGCATGGAGGGTGGTGGGCACGACGGGTTGGTTGCCAAGAACCATGATGCCATCAAGCAGATTCTGCGCAGCTGGGGAGCGAGGTAGACCCGGGCGAGGCATGGAAAAGCGAACACCCAAGAACTCAGTTTGGGTTTGACACTGCTCTGCGGGCGACATATTGTGCTAACTGATTGCGACGGAACCTTCCCTTGCCTATGTGCCGAGTTAAATCGCGCGTCTCGGTCGCCTCATTGAGCGAGTCGTACAGTATGGTTGCTCTGCGCAACATCTGGACTTGCGGTGCAACGACGGGTTTGAGCAACGATGGGTTCCTCGTGTTCAAGAGGGGGCAGAGAAAAGACGCAAGCATGTGGGTACCCGGAGCGGGCGACCATCGGGGGAGGGGTAAGAGAACGGTCGGTGCGGCGGCCGAACAAGTCGACATGCTGGTGGAAAGCCCCGACATTTACTGCTTGCTTTTGCTGCTCAATTGTCCGGCTCGGCGATGGCGAAAAGAGGACAGCCTTGGAGAAACGCATGTCTGTTGTTTGGAGCTAACGATATTCGCAGATGCAGTTCAGCTCTGTCAGCCTGCCAAGCAACGAATCCTAGCAAGCTGGTCATATTTACGCTCGCGAGTGAGGGGGGAAACTATTGATCAGGGCAGATGTTGCCGCTCGCTGATCTACACGTGTCATTGACAGGTGGCTAGAAGGTTTTTCGAGAGAGCAAGGTAACCTTGGACAAGATTTGCAGCAGCAAACAGGACTGAATGTTCCGCGTTGATCGATGCGGCTGAGGGGTTAGATGCAGATCATGGCATCTGGCATCTGCACTTGTGGTGTCTAAATATGCCTCGCATCGGCCCCGTGTGCAGGGCTTGCAACCGTTGATGTCAGCCGCAGTATATCATTGATATGAAGAGGCGATGATGCTGACTCTGCGCCTGAACAGGTAAGAGTTTACAGGTGAGGTCAAGACTGGCGTCGAGGTGACGATTTAGAAGGAAAGAAGCTTCGGGAGAGGTCTCAGAAGAATATTGTCGATATGTGATGAACCAGTGTCGGAGGACCGAGAGGCTTAGCAAAGTCAGTCTAACGATGAGAGACATGGCAATTAGGTAAGGATCATCGGTGACTATGGGAATCGCATTTTGACCAGAGGCTCGGTGCTCGGGATGTTTCTCCTGCAAGGTTGGAATGGGAGAGATTGGGTTTTGGTCTTTTAGAGACGGCAACAGCTGCGAGGGGAAAGGCTATCTTGAGGCGTAAATAAGGTGTTGGTGCATTATACAGACACTAGTACACATGAAGATGAGAGAGTGTGGGTGAGGCACCAGGAGAGGGTTTTGATTTCACACTGTGGAAAGGCTCGCATTGGACTGCGTTTGAGTTGATGATGACAGGCTTCACACAGTACATGAGGCATTGCGGCTGGTGGTGGAGGGGGATGGAAATGGCTTCGCTGGGGCTGCCGCCTGGCTGACCGCTGTCCAATTCCGCCTTTTGATCATGCGCAGTGGTGCGATCCACCGGTAGACTCCACCTGTGTGAGGTCATGGTCATGGTCTTCCCGCGATGGCCTCTGGATCTGCAGCCCGCCACTCTGATGTGATGACATGCAGCGACTTAAAGCAAGATGATGAAGTTAGCTGATGGTGTTGTTGATACTGTCGACGATCAGAGGGGAATCGCAGATATGGGGGACAGGCTGTAGGTTGGCATAAACTATCGTGAGTTTTCTTTCTCGGGAGAAGAAGCATTCAAGGTGATGGTGCCGCTTACCGACGACGACCACCACCACCACCGATATTGCCGCCGATTCGCCTCCCGGCCCCGTCGCCTCCGTTCCTAGTGGCCGCCCGCGCAGCCCAGCGGCGGCGGGCCTCCGCACGACTGAAAATCGGCTCAGGGTTCAACGCCACGGGTGGAATGCTGTGGAGGGGGAGGTTCAGGGACGCTGGACCCCTGGACGGGGGGCTTGCCTCTGCCTTGTTTTCTCTGCTCTGGTGCCCCTCTTGCCGGCTAAGGTGCCGCTCATTGCCGTTGACGGGCAGTTGAACTGGTGGTGATTGTGAGGGAGGTCTGGTCTATCAGTCTGTGTCGCTGTGCGTCCTTCCATTTGCGGCGGGCTGCCTTTTCTTGTCCTCCCCCAAGCCGGCCAATCCGCGACGCCACAGTCGTGCAGCTTGCAGGTCTGGCAGGCGTTGCATTGTTTCCAGCGGGAGTGTCCCCTTCCCCTTCCCCTCCTCCAACTCACTGCGTAGGTAGGTAGCCAGAATTGCCAGAACAGAAACAGGCTCCAGGCTGCAACTGCGACCCCCAAAGCCGCCCACTGCAAGAGGTACGGGATACCAATCAGCTCCTCCAAAGCCCCAACTCCCAAGACCAAGGGCCCCCCTCCCCCTCCCCAGCCAGCTAAGACGGGACGACCTTCCATCCTTTGGGAACTTGCGCCTAGGGATGGAGTACGTATTGCGTTTTCTTAGCAATACGTTGTTTTAATAGGCAAAAAACGTTATATTTTAGCGATAGTATAACGTAGGGGTGCTTTTATTATGTATAGAGCTAATCTGAAATAAGCTATTATAGCTCCTCTACTATTACCTACTATAGTACCTCCTTAAAATACTATAAATCTAACTTAGACGCTTCTTCTTAGTAAAATAGGCTTATTTCTAAACCTTCTTATATATTATATAAGCACTTAAGTACTTAAGTATTAATATAGATAAAAGCTAGTTTATTAGTATACTTAGGTATTAATCTATTATATATATAGCTGTAGAGAAAATTTATTATTAAAAAAGACCTCTTAGAAAGTATAAAGTTAGTAATAATACTAAAAAGATATAAAGTAACCTTTATTAGTTTTAAACCTATACTTTTTACTACTTATTAAGCCTTAAATAGCTTTAGATTAGCACGCTAAAACTTAATACTAAGCTTAAAAATAGGATAGCTATAGTAGGCCTATATAGCAAAAAGTTCATAAGATATATAGTATACTTCGTTAAATAGCGCTAGATTAATTAAAAAGCATTTAATATAGTTAAAAATAAATATATCTAACTCTTCTATTATTATAAATAGATTAAATACTTATATAGCTTAATTAGTATTATTAGTTTATTATATAAAGCGTAAGTTATAAAGTTTATAGATATAAAGCTAGATTTAAGCCTCTTAAAAGCTAAATAAAGTATTTAACACCTTAAGTACTTACTAAGTAGCTAAAACCTTACGCTACTAAAGTAGTATATACCTAAGGTAACTATAATTTACTTTAGAAAGCTATTAACCTTCTATAATAAAGTTAAAGAGAGCTTCTAATACCTTAAGATGCTCCTAAAAGTCGCTATTAATAATATACTTAATAGCCTCTTTAACTTTCTTAAGAAAGTCTGTTTTTAAAATATAGAATAATCTAGTATAGCGAATAAGTATAGCGTAAGATTAGTTAAGTGATTAAACTACTTAACTTTAACTACTTTAGTAAGTAATTACTAATATAATTAATAACTTCTTATAGTTATAGAGATAGTATTAGTAACTATAGAGGTATATATACTATAGCTTAGAGGTATAGAAAGAGTTAATAATATAGAGGGCTTATTAAAATATCTTTTTAAAATAAGGTATCTTAAGTAGGTTTTTAAGTAGGAGTTAGAGGCTATAAGAGTTATAGAGTATAATAAAAATAGAAAGATTAAGGTAGGTTTCTAAGAGGGTATAATAGTTTCTTATAATAGGAGCTATATTTATAGTAATAGCGTTAAGTTAAGATAAATTATAATTAGAAATAGCTTATAGTTTAAGCTAAATTAGATTAATAATAGTCTTAATAGTATACTATTCTTCACTTATATCCTAAGTATACTAATAAAAAGTAAGGCTACTAGGAAGGTATATATATATATTAATAACTTAGTGTGAAGCTATATTATTAAAGCTATTAAATATAATATTAAAGTAACCTAAGTTAGTAAGATATTTATAAACCTCCTTCTTAATATTATTATAAACTAGGTTAAGAAGGTAGTTAGTAGGAACCTTATAAATAAGTAGTTACTATAAAGGTAAGAGTTAAGCAAAGAGAGCTTTAGTCTAAGGGTCCTTAAACGTTATAAAGGGGCGCTTATTATAAAAAATAGATAGAGCTACTTTATACTTAAGCTCCTTATTTATTAACTACTTCTTATTAGGTACTAAGAAGGCTAGGAAAGTTATAAGGGGTTATTACTACTTTTAGCATACTAAGATCTTCTAATAAAGCTAGTAAGTACTAAGGTATTTATAGAGATATATACTACTACCTATAAAGCTTTTATTATAGTACTTATATTAGTAGTAAGTTAACTTATAAATAAAATTAGTAGGTAGGCGTTAAAATTAGTTATATATAAGGGGATCGTGAGAGTTACTTATACTAGTAATAGTAGTATAGCGAAGTAGCATAGTGTAGTTAGTTAATAAGACTTTTAGCCTAGATAGGCTAACTTAGCTAGAAGTAGCTAATAGAGGTATTATAGCAGTTGAAATTAGCGTTAAAGTGGAGAAAATCTAACTAGAGGGGGTTATTCCGGCTAGAACTAGCCTAATTAGGACTAGCGGTATTATATTGTATTTGTTGTTTTTTAGGCGTAATATGTAATACGTTGTATTTCGTGAAAAATACGTATTTCCTCTATCCCTACTTGCGCCTAAAAAAGAGACCCTCCTCTAGCCACACCTCACCCTCCCGCTCTCACCCACCGACTGACTGACTGACTGCAGCTTGGAGGCAGGCAAGGCAAATATTGCAACCAACCGACCAACAACAAGCAAACCTGACATCCCATTTCGTCCCATCTCATCTCCTCCTTTTTGTTGCTTTCTCCCCTTCCATCCATCTTCTCGACCCATCCATCAACCAGCAAACCATCCAGCATCGTTTCCCTGCTTTTTTCTTTGGATGCAACGATAGACGGTACCGTGCCATTGCATCGCGGTCGACATCACCACCGCACCAAACATCATCCGCCCCATTTACGTCACCCACACCGCTGACCCTGGCATCAATTCGCAACCCAACGACCAGTGTTGCCTTGCCAGTATCGCCCTGCCTGAGGCTCTGAATACTTGCTTTGAACTCGCTCCGTGCGGCTGCCTCCCCCGTCCGTCAGCCACCGTCGTTGCCGCTGCAAACCAAAACCCAGTCTGATCCCCCGTCGTTCCGCACAGCTTCCGCCGCCGAGCACGAGCCCTTCAGCCTTCTTCCGCCAGCCCGCATGGCCCGCGACGACACGTCCCATCACTAGAGTTGTAGCGACCACAGCCCGCGCTGCATCTCACCACCCCGACGACCCCCGCCGCCCACAATGGCCGCCTTCATCTCTCAGCCCGACGAGGGGTACTCAGAGGACCCCCTCAACCCCAGCTTCAGCGGCGCCCAGGATGCCTCAAGCTCTGGCACCAGCGGTAGGACGCCTGCCCATGAGGAATTGACGGCCATCCTCCAGAGGCGCGTCCCCAGCTTGACCAACGATGAGAAGATGGGTAAGTGTCGCGACGAGGAGTCTCTGATGCATACGAACTGACTGTGTGGTCCTGCAGAACTCGCCATGACAATTATCAACAACATGCCCACCTCCGGCGTCGTCGAGCTCGTCAAGCGAATGCACCCCCGCCTCTACATCGACTTCATCCAGTACCTGCCTCCGGAAGTCTGTCTTAAGATTTTAGGCTACCTCGACCCAGTTGCTCTGATCCGCGTCGCCGGCTCGTGCCGCGCGTGGCATGACCTGGCTCTCGACAGGAAGCTGTGGGAGCAGCTGTACCACCTTGAAGGCTGGAAGGCCGACTACGAGGCGATCCAGAGACACGAGGACAGTCTCAACGAGCGGCACAAGAACTACACCCTCCACCGGGTTCGATCATCCGAGGACGGCCACACGTATAAGAAGCGGGCCATCTCCGAAGACAACGATCTGGAAATGACCGACGTCGACCGGCCCCTAAAGACGGAGGAGTCCGTGACCGGCAACAGCATTTTCGGTAGCCCCGCGTCGTCCTTCACCGGCTTCGGCAGAAATTCCGCCACGCCCACACCTGTAGATGTCGACATGGACCGCTCCTCAGGGTCCAAGAGCCGTAGTGCGGAAAGAGTCGACTCCAAGGGCAAGGGCATAGCATCCCCGCTCCACCAGAGTACGCTTGTTGGGGAAGATTCGCTGCCGTCCATGGTCCCGACGAGCGCTTGTGATGGGCGCCCCCCCGGTGTTCCAGAGTCCAAGCTGTGGTCTTGGGACGCCTCAAGCTCCAAGTATCGTCTCAACTGGAGGTATCTTTATACGATGCGTCGGCGTCTCGAGAGGAACTGGGAGCTCGGCAGGTATTCTAACTTCCAGCTTCCTCGTCCTGATCGTCCCCAAGATGGCCACACAGAGTGCATCTATACTTTGCAGTATGACAAGGAATACCTCGTCAGCGGTAGTCGGGACCGCACAATCCGCATTTGGAGCTTGATCAACTACAAGTTGTTAAGAAAACCGCTTGAGGGCCACAACGGCTCCGTTTTGTGCTTGCAGTTCGACGCGGATAAAGACGAGGACTTGATTGTGTCCGGCAGCAGTGACTCTGATGTCATTCTCTGGCGCTTCTCGACAGGTCAAATGATCCAGCGATTGTCACACGCGCACACAGAATCTGTGCTCAACGTCAAGTTCGACAAGCGCATCTTGGTGACTTGCTCAAAGGATAAGTCGATCAAGATCTTTAACCGTAGGCCGCTCAAGTACGGCGACCCCGGATACGGGGATTCTGACATCATCTATCCCGTCCCAACCCACGTGCGAGACTACGGATACTCCAATCCGATGGACGACCTGCCGGTCAAGCCCCCTTACACAATGATCGGTGTCTTGGACGGCCACGGCGCCGCTGTCAACGCTGTTCAGATTTGCGACAATGAAATCGTGTCCGCCAGCGGAGATCGCAATATCAAGGTATGGGACTGGGCGAAGCAGGTTTGCATCCGAACCGTCGTTGGCCATAGCAAGGGCATTGCGTGCGTGCAGTACGATGGCCGAAGAATTGTTAGTGGCAGCAGCGACAACGAGGTCAAGGTGTTTGATAGGTTCACTGGTCTCGAGGTAGCCAGCCTGCGCGCTCACAATAACCTTGTCCGAACCGTTCAGGCTGGGTTCGGCGATCTCCCGTACAGCGCCGAGGAGGATAAGCTGGAGGCGAAGAGAGTCGATCAGAAATACTTTGAGGCGGTTCAGAAGGGAGAAGTCAGTCCGTACGGTGAACAGGGCAGTAGCAGTCGCCGCAGCAGGCCTAGGAACGCCGGCAGCAGCAAGCCCGAAGACATCACAGCCTACGGCGCCAACATTCCTCCTGGAGGTGGCGGCGGCAAGTATGCCCGCATCGTGTCCGGCTCGTACGATCAGACTATCATCATCTGGCGCCGCGACAAGGAGGGTGTCTGGAAGGACGTTCATCGTTTGCGTCAAGAAGAAGGTGCGGCGGCGGCGCAGGTTGCCTGGAGAGCGGCATCTGAGGCAAAGGCCCAGGCTCAAGCCAGGACATCCGTCGACCAAGTCAGAACATCCATCGATCAGCCCATCATTGCGACCATCACCCCTGAGTCCGCTCAATCATTCATACACATGATTGAAATCACGGTACCTCAAGGACCTCAGCACTTGCGAAGCGCCCTGATGGAGTACCCTACGATGCTTGCCTACACTTCTCACATCCAGGCCACCATTGCCAGAGAACCTAACCCGCGCACGAGGACTGAGCTGAGGCAGATTCTGCAGGCTGCGTCGTTGGAAATCCAGTTTACCCAAGCTCGTGCTCGAGCCGCTGCGACTGCCGCTGCCACCCGTGAGGCTCAGCCGCTTGCTCCGGCCACGCTCCCTTCGCTTGAGCTAGACGACAGTGCGCCCGGCGGGTTTGACTTGACGCAAATCGACTTCTCTGCGCCCCCGTTCCGCCCATCTGAGGCTCCTGCTGTTGATGTTGAAAGACCTGCGAGACAGCACTACATTGCCCACACGACAACTGCCAACCTCGAGTCGATGCGCACTACTTCAGCGCCTACGAATATCCCTCAACGATCGGCTACGCCCGGCGCAACGCAGACGCCATCACCGGCGGTGCAAGGGCACTTGCTGATTCAGGGCCAGAACCAGAACCAGAACCAGGGCCAGGCTCGCTCATCGTCGCAGCCCCCAGCCAATGCGCAGCCCACACAGCCCGGCGCCCCTGTGCAAACGCAGGCTACGCCCGTCCCGGTGCAGGGAGCTCAAAACCCGGTGCCGGACGCTGATGGAGGCGCGGCGGCGCACCACCCGCACATTGCCAACGCCGACAACGGGCCAGCGCGGGTGTTCAAGCTGCAGTACGACGCCCACAGAATCATTTGTTGTAGCCAGACAACTGTCATTGTTGGGTGGGACTTTACAAATGGCGACGAGGAGCTGCGCGAAGTGGCGCGCCTCTGCCTCTTTGGATCAGTAGATTAGATGTTGGACAGCAGTCACAGACATAGCATAATTGTATCAGGAGGGGAAGTTGACAGGTTTATCATGGCATAGTGGCGTTTGGACGGTAGATGTATAAATTCAAAGAGTAATGGACGACACGTGCTCGCAAACTGGCCCAACGCCCTAAACGCCGTGTTTTCCGTGCAAACAATCATCACTTCTAACCCGCAGCCTCCTTGACCTTGGCACCCTCCTTCGCCGGCTCCTCGTCCACAAAGTCGGGCAGCTCGTCCTGCAAGAAACTCGGCACGGTGCCCATCTCCGGCTCCAGCTCCGCCTCCATACCCAGCGCCTCCAACTCGGCATCCAGCTCCGCCTCGTCCACATCCTCAGGCACATCGTAGCTCCTCGCCAAGCTCTCCTGGATATCATTCCCGATGTCCATCAAATCCGCCATCTCGTCCTGCAGCCGCTCGATCTTGTCAATGTCCACTTTCCCGTACTGCTTCTTGAGCTCCTTGTTGGTCGTCTTCAGCGCGTCGACGGTGGCCATTGTGTTCTTGAGGTTGTCCTGCATCGTCTGGGCCTGCTCCATGTTCCAGACCTGGGACTGCAGCTGGTCGCGCTGGCCCTCGTACATTTTGCGGCGCTGCAGGACCTTGAGGGCTTTTTGCTTGATGGCGTTCTTGCCCGGGCCGTCGCGCATTTTGGAGAGCTTGGACTGGTAGGTTTGCAGCTCGGCGGTCAGGGCGGAGAGTTTCACGTCGATTGAGGAGATGCGGTCGTCGATGTTGGTTATGGCGGAGTTGAGGGTCGGTTTGGGCCCTTTGGGGGCGGCGCCGAAGAGGCGGTTCATTGTGAGGTTGAGGGTGCCGCGGGCACGGTATGAGATGGAGGTGCGTTTCTGGTGGTGGTGGTGCTGGTGCTGGGAGGTGGAAGGTGGTGAGTGTTTGTTTTTGAAGGTGCTGGTTGCCTGGATGACGTTGCGTGGACGGCGGACAGTGATGGCCGGGAGCTTGGGTGCGTATCGATAGACCCCGCGGTGGGATCGGAGCCACGTTTATCCGATCCGCGTGCCATGCTGCTGGCCCCCGGGGCCGCTGTAGGTCGTGAGTCTTGGCCGACCGATCCCGGTCTTTCAGCTTCATTCCGGGGATTAGAGACCGAGATCAAATACGATGTCGACTGCCGAATTCCGAGCATCGCAATTTGTGCGATTCTCAATTTTCCTGCTCACACTTTCAACTTATGCTGCATCTCGGTTTTTTTTTGGATAAATCGAATGGCTGGATAAGCTTCTGAGCAGGCCAACTTCTACCGGTTCGGCTCCAATCGAATGACATACCACAAACACCCCAGCTGAGCATTCACTCGTACCTGGTCTTCTCTCACAGGTCTGCATTCGCAAACTGAACATTTCGATATGCCGCCGCCCTGCAAATGCCCATTCTCAGGGGTAAGCCATCCGCGTAGGTGCCACGAGTCGCCCGTTTACCCGTTACCTAATCGGTTCTCCCCCGTGCCGGGCATCGCAGCAAATGAAGCACGCCAAGATTACCATGACTAAAAGGATACCTGTCGCCGTTTTCCGCGTCCCTTTTATGTGAGCAACCCTGCGAGGCTATCGTAAACTTACAAACCCTCCCTTCTTCTCCCACCTACGTTTTTAGACTGTCCCTAAGAAACCGGCCCCTAAGGAAGAGAAAAGACCTCCCACATGTGACTGTGAAGACGTGAATGTACTTGCGACGCAGACGTACAATGAGACGGTCGGAGCAGGAGCTGGCGCAGATGGAGGAGGAGAAGCTGTGGACGGGCCGCGAGCCGATGCTCAGCCCGCGGTTTGGGGATGATGACGAGGATGAAGAGCCCGCGGCCGCTGGCGGCTCCGAGACGGAGGCGTGTCTCGGTGACGACGAGGTGAGAGGGCCCGTCGAGGAGGGGGAGGCCTTGCCTGTATACGTGTCGATGCATCGGTAAATGCTTCCCGTGGGTGCGTGAGGTGCAAAGCATGTGCTGACCGAGGCCAGAGTCCGCCGCCTCATTGTCGCGAGCATAGACGACCCGTACACCGTCGACCAGCTCAGCGACCCGCGGCTCAACGTGCGCATTGTCCGGCCGCTCGTGGACAGACTCTACAACCCAAAAGATGTCACCATAGGTACGCCTACACCCTCACACCTGCCATCCCCCAGACACTGACACCCGGCACAGTCTACTGCCTCCTCGCAAACCGCCTGTACTTCCTCCGCCAGCACTCCTCAACGATCCACCAACCCCTCGCCAAAGCCCGCGCCGCCCTCGCCGAACTCGTCGCCACGCGCCTCTTCCGCCGCTTCCACGAAGACAACCCGGGCGCGCAGGGCCTGCTCGCCCTCTCGCGCATGCTCGTCGGCGGCTTCGACCCCTTTGAGGGCGCCCCCTCGGCCGTCGAGTTCGAGGGCCGCAGCCGCCGGCAGTGGGCCGTTCAGCCGCGCCCCGGCGGCCACGAGCGCAAGCTCACGGCGCTCGAGCTCGCCATCCTCTCCGAGAGCAAAGGCTTCATCGCCTCCGCGGGCTGCCAGCGCGTCGTCACCGCCGTGTACGAGGGGCGCGTGGTCTACACGCCGCTCAGTTTTGTTGATATCCTGCCCGACCACTTCGAGTACCGGCCCATCTCGCTATACGACCCGCGCAAGGCGCCGATACTCAACCACTACCGCCTTATCGTGCCGCGCGCGCGGAATCTGATCGAGCTGGGGCAGTTTTTGTTGTTGATGGTGCTGTATTTCATGGCGATGCTGTACCGCCGCAGCAGCAACGAGGTGTACGAGTTCCTGTTTTGTATTTACGCAGCGGGGTGGGTGCTCGACGAGGTGGCGGCCATCGTGGAGCACGGCTGGGCGGTGCACGCGCAGAACCTCTGGTCCTGGCTCGACGTGACCTTCTCGTGCATCTACGGGGTCTACATCCTCGCGCGCGTGTACGACGTCGCGGCGGGCAGCTTCCCGGACGGCCACGGCCCGCACGTGCTCCCGCTCGCGGCGCCGATCTTGCTCACGCGCGTGGCGTTCAACATCGCGCCGGACAACATCGTGCTAATTTCGCTGCACGCGATGATGGCAGACTTTCTGCTTGTGTCGCTGCTCGCGTGCTGGTGCTTCATGGGGTTTTTGTTAGCGCTGCAGTGGCTGATCGACTCGAACGACAACCTCAACGAGACACCCTCCTGGTTCACGATCGGGAAATGGATGCTCTGGATCTGGTTCGGGCTCGACGGCACGGGGATCGAGGAGAGCGTGCAGTTCCACGTGCTGCTGGGCCCGGCGCTGATGATCGGGTTCGCGTTCTTGGGGAACACGCTGTTCCTGACGATCCTGGTGGCTATGCTGACGAACACGTTTTCCAAGATTGTGAGGGGCGAGGAGGCGGAGGTGCAGTTCCGGCGGGCGGTGCTGACGTTCGAGGGGGTGAGGTCGGACGCGCTGTTCATGTACCCGCCGCCGTTTAATGTCTTTGCGCTGGTGGTGCTGGCGCCGGTGCGGTTCTTCGTGGAGGCGGAGACGTTTCATAGAGTGAATGTGGCGCTGATACGCGTGGTGAACCTGCCGACGCTGCTGCTGATCAGCCTGTGGGAGCGGCGGCTGTACCCGAGGAGGGCGCGGAGGGGGATGGCGGGCGGAGGGGGCAGGAGGCGGTGGTGGAGGTTTTCGGGGCTGAGTCCGCACGGGGATATACAGGCCGTGTTCGAGACGCGGCCGCCACCTGATGTGGCGGATCTGATTGAGGGGCTGGATGCGCTGGAGGAGAAGGAGGAGGGGGTGAGGCTGCGGGCGGGGGTTCGGACGGCTGTGTTGGAGCATGACGAGTGAGGTGGTTTACGGGTTGTAGGATTATGTTGGTTAGGTCAATGGGTCTTGGTAGAAGAATGGGCGTTTGAGGGTTGGGTAGACTTGGGTTTGAAGAGCATTTGCTGGCGTTCATCGGTCCAGTATGATGAATTGAGTCTTCTGTTTTGAAGCATGCATCAGTTCTCGAGGTGTTTATCCTTGGGACGACTTATTTTGACCACTTATGCTATGGTAGCTGCGTTTCCTCCGCTGAAATCTCTACCTTTATCCTGTGTACTGTTTACGGGATTTCTACCTTTGCTATTGGATGTTCCAAAGTCTAGGAGATGTTCTCGTTACCTCAAACATGGTCGTGCGCGGAGACAGGGAAAACAGTCCGTTTCTTACCCCTGTGTTGTGGAATGTTTGGATAAATGCAGGATAGGCAGGGAGATAGATGCATACTGGAAACATTTCAGAAGGTAAGGTAGTCAGGAATGCAAAGAACGTCTTGATTCAGCCCTATCAGATGTGCGGGTCGTCCCGCGGCGGACTTCAGATGATGGCAGCAGAACGTGGGGGTCCCTGCCATGCGGATGTCACTGTTGATTTTCTGCTATTATGCAGTAAAATTGGGTGTTGATAGCCCCTCCACTGCAGCAACAACAAAACAACGCTCCGAGGTGCCGAGAAACACGTGGAGGTGCATCCCATCGTCGCCAAACACAACCAAACAGAGCCAATCTGACGTGCAGCAGCCTGCAGCACCAAGCAACCACATTACGAATCCTCCGTCACGCAGGCACTAGCTTTTCCAGTCGACCACGGGAGGGTCCGCCGGTTAGTGGTGGTTGGCCTCTCTGTTGTGTATTTTTGTGCTCGCATCTGATTTTTTTGGCGGCCCCTCGTGGCCCAACCAACCTCAAAAAGTCACACCCCGCCATCGCATCGCATCGTCACTTGACCCCGCGACGCACTCAGGTCACAACCACCTCACCACCGTCGCGCGACGACATCCACGGTACTTTCACCTGGCGCTCATCCCAACTTTCCGACAGTCACTACCGCACAGCAACACATCACAGAAGAAGGAAAAATGTCGCTATTCGGAAACTTTGACGTCGCGAAGCTGGCCTCCCAGCTAGGCGGCTTCACCATCCCCGACGATCCCGAGATCCAGCACGAATACGGTGAGCCTCTTCACATCAACCCCACAGGCTCCTTCTGACCCGCCCCCAGGATCAAAGGACTTTGGCTACAGCAACCACGGCTCCCACCCGGGCGGCTACGACGGCCAGCCTCCCTCGGGCTACGCTGGCGGTCCGCAGAATGGCGCCGACGAGTACAAGCGCGAGCACCCCGACGCCTTCGGCACCGCCGACCCAGAGCGCTCCGCCGCCGCTTCTTCCTCCTACGGTGCAGGCGCGTTCTCTGCCGCCGCCGCCGGCACCTACGGCGCCCAGGCCCCTTATCCCACGGACTCGCCACGCCCGGAGCACCGCTACGGCGACCAGCAGAGCCCCTACCCCTCAGAGTCCCCGCGCCCCGAGCACTGGCCGTACGGGGAGAGCGCGAGCCCGTACCGACCGCCGCCGCCTGAGCACGGCTATGAACGCCCGCCCTCGCCGCGTCTGCCGGAGGGCTGGGCCAAGAGGTTCGATGAGCGGAGCGGGCGGTGGTACTACGTCAGCCCGAACAACTCGACGCAGTGGGAGCCGCCTGCGCCGCCCTCGCCTGTCGTGTCGCCGCCGCCGCCGGAGCCGAGGTACGAGGATCGGTACGCGGGAGGAGGGCACTCTCCGCGCCCGGGGTATGGTGGACACTCGCCCCAGCCGGGATATGGCGGGCACTCGCCGGCGGAGTACGCTGCCGGTGCTGCTGCGGTGGGCGCGGTTGCGGGTGCTGCTGCGGGGTACTACGCGGGACATGGCTACGAGCAGAGCCAGCCTCATCAGCAGCCGCAGTACCATGACCCGAACCGGTCGTACGGTCAGCCGGGATACGGCCAGCCTCAGGGATCGCCTTATGGACAACCGCAGGGATCTCCGTACGGCCAGCCTCATGCGTCGCCGTTTGGTCAGCCTTCGGGATCCCCGTACGGCGGCGGATCGCCGTATGGACAACCGCAAGCTTCGCCGTACGGCCAGCCTCAGCAGCAGGCGTATGGACACCCGTACGGTCAGCAGTACGAGCAGGGCAGCGAGGAGAAGAAAAAGAAGAAGAGCAGTAGCAGTAACATGTTGCTTGGCGTGGCTGGTGGTCTTGCTGTTGGCGCCATAGGAGGAGCGCTGATTGCGAATGCTCTGGGTATGTTATGTTTTGTGTCTTACCAAGCCACACTACTAACCGTTTTGCAGACTCTGATTCCGATGAAGAGCGCCACCAGGAGCGATACGAACGAGGAAGCGACTCCGGATCCGAGCACCGCTATCGTGAGTACGAGCGCGACGAGAGTGATCGGGAGTCGTTGCGGGAGGCCAGGAGGGAGTACGAGGAGGAGCTAGCGAGTGCGCGTGGATCGAGTTGCAGCAGCAGCGATCGCGAATCGTTGCGTGAGGCGAGGGAGGAGTATGAGGAGGAGTTGCATGATTACTATGACGACTGAGGCCGATGCTTTGCAAGCGTTAGCAGATTTGAGAGTGGTTACGTCAATAATAACAGGCCCGTCATACATAGAGATTCCAACTCGCAAATAGCGGAAGAAGGGGTTTAATCCGCTAGTATTATAACATTCTTGGCCCTATCCGACTCAACTCAGAGAATAATAATGTAACCGAAGGCCGGGTGGCGAGGAAAGTCTGTGAGGCTGGCAGACACGACTGGTATTACCTCCTGTTCTAGGCTATTTGGAATGAGAACCGCTGGGTTGACCTAGCAAGATGTCTGTGTTCATTGACGCTGAAGTTCGTAAACAAAGGTGCTGTGCGTGGTTCACCGTTCGCCTCAGCTTGTGGACAGCCTGGATGCCTTTTATGTACAAGTTTATACAGAATCAATCAGTGGATCTACTAAAAGCAATGTAAAATCTATGGCTTAAAGGTACCGACCGCCCGAAGTTGTGTCGCATATTTAATCATCTTGATGCAGCAAAAAGGCCTCCAACAATACAGGTAATAGATCGTGAACCAAACTTCATATCATTTTGATCACATATTGATTTAACAAAGAGCTTAACCATTCACGATCCGCTGCGATGTCGGACTTTTCTGTCAAAGCCAAAAAGGAATGTAAGACTGCTTTCCGCAATTGAACCAGATTCCCGAAGTTCCAGGGCATATTCTTGCGCCTGCCTGACTTAACATGCATACAGTTGTGGCTTAGTCGGGGCACAGCCAGCCATTATCGGCCAGTAGACTTGGCATCTCGAGGGAACCGCCTGGGTTGATTGATGGGCCGACTGTAAGGCAGCCTGCTTCAAACATATGCCATCATGGCCAATCCCGCCCCAACACGTGCGTGAGACCCCACAAGCCGCAGCTCCAGACCTTGGCCTACCTCGGTGTCTATGCATAAATAATCGATGGTTCCCGTTTGCGACAGAAACACCCCGCGACCATGTCAGTCGCTTGAATGGCAGCAAGCCAGAATTTAAACGAAACAGGTCCCACGATTGCCTAAGTTTACAGCCGTTGGCGGCATCTTTGTTTTCAGTCTCGCCAGAACTCTCCAGTCAAACCATGGCTGCTATACCTATTACTGGCACGAAGCGCAAGCTATCAACACCCGAGGTTCCAACTCAAAAACGTTCTGCAGATCCTTACTCAACAAGCGGACTCTGCACCCGATGTTTGGAACTTCCCCTGGAGAAAGGGCTCGACCTTCCTCTTTACAGAATTGAGATTAAAATTGCCGACGTTGGAACATATTACCGTCAGCCAGCGGTTCCTAGCTGCAACTTGTGTCGCTTGCTCTGCGACTCTCGGATCACCGCTGATAATTTGTTTCCTGACCCACATTTGTCGTTGGACAGCGATGAGCTCCGTGCTTTTGACGTTGCTCACCACAATCTATGGGTTGATCAAAACGCGAAGCCGAAACAAAAGAAACGTCTCTTCGAAGGATATCATTCTCGTTATCTTGCTGTCGTGCCATCTGGTACAAATATCAGCCGGACGCTAAGTAACAGGATCAATATGGGTGAACGGGGAAATGAGCAAGGCTTTCTCATTTTCCGCCGACGTGGCTCTCCGCAGCCTGACATTTTCGCACCACGAATTGTTGGCCCAAGATTCGACTTCTCTTTGGGCAAAAGCTGGCTTCAATACTGCGAACATCACCACAAAAGCTCGTGTTCGAGGATCAAACGTACGACTAAAGGACTCCGGCTGATAAACTGCCACTCATTTGTCGTGGAATCGGCTTCATCACAACAGAAGTACGTAGCTTTGAGTTACGTATGGGGCCCTCCCTCGGCGGGAAGCAATGAACCAGAAACCTTGTCTCCAGAGTGCCCGGATGATACACCACTCCTCACAGATCTTCCAGCAGTCATCAGTGATGCCATGAACGTTACCATCGGGATGGGCTTTGATTATCTTTGGGTCGACAAATTCTGCATCGACCAGAAGGACAAAGTAGCGAAGCATGGCCAAATAAGCCAGATGGACTCTATCTATCACAATGCAGAGTTGACGATCATTGCAGCTGCAGGGTCCGATCCGACATATGGCCTTCCAGGAATTAGCAGCAGACTCCGAGAGCCATATCCCACCATCACAGTCAGAGATATCGATATCATTTCAACACTCCGGCATCCGCATTCGTCAATCCCATCATCGAAGTGGGCTACAAGGGGTTGGACACTTCAAGAGGCTGTCCTGAGTCGCCGGCGGCTTGTCTTCACAGATGACCAAGTCTACTTCGAGTGTACCGCTATGAATTGCAATGAAAGTCTTGCTTCCTCACTCGATAAGCTCCACGTGAAGCGCGGGTCAAAGTTCGGACATATCATGCTGGGGGGCATCTTCGGTCACAACCTGAAGTATAACCGACAATATGGCCATTTCGACGAAAAAGTCATCTCGCCGATGCAGAATTTCGCTCGCTTCTGCGACATAACACGACAGTACAGCCATAGACACTTGACGTACGAATCAGACACATTGAAGGCTATGAACGGAATTTTCCGAAGCTTTGAAAGTGGCAAAGACCACATCGCTCAAATTTATGGAATACCGTTCTTTTCGTGCATACCGGACAAGGCCATGGAGTCTTTCCTAGAAGCACTGACGTGGACGCATCAATGGCCCGGTCTTAGTAGGCATCTTCCACGACGGAGAGAGGGCTTTCCATCATGGTCATGGGCTGGTTGGTGTGGCGGCAAGATTGATATGGATGCAGCAATTGGAGGGCACATGTTCTCATGCGACAGTATCGAGGTTAGCTCCGTGTCAATTGACATTGGAAGTGCAACAATCTTCGATTTGTCAAAATACAGCCAGGGTGTACGAGTTGAAGACGAATTGCACTCAAGGCTCCCATATCTGCAATTTCGCGCACCTCTGTTCCCTTCTTCCCTATTTTCATACGATGGCTCATCGCTGCTCCCGAGTTTGAAGATAGGCCAGTCGGGTGTACACTCCGTTGCGTTGACAGCGTCCACCCCGCAGTTTTTAGCCTAAAAAAGGCAAAAAAAAGGGCTTTTTACTAAAAAACTACTAAATCGCCCTAAACTTTATACACTAATAACTCTATATATATATAATACGTATAAATAAAAATTATATTATTAAATAGCTTTTAACTAGTAAACTAATTAATTAAATTTCTAGCTATATATATTATATATATATAGAGTTATTAGTATATAAAATAAAAGGTAATTTTAAAGAGTTTTTAGAGTAGATAGTTTAATATAATATACTAAAGGTTTTATTTTTTCTTTTTAACGTTACGTTTAGTATTTACTAACCTAAAAACTTTTTAAAATTTATAAAATTTTATACTTTAATAACTCTATATATATAAAATATATAAAGATAAAAAAGATATTACTATAATTACTTAATTAAAAACTATTAATTAATATATTTTTTATTCTTACGTATTATATACGTATAGAATTATTAAAGTATAAAGTTTAGAGTAATTTAGGGGGGTTCTAGGTTAGTAGGAAATTTTCCTGCCGGACGAAAGTAGGTGGCGGACGCTGTTAACGCAACGGAGTATAAACCTATTTTTGTTAACTAAGCCGGGGGATCCACATAGTTTTCTGAAAAGTCTAGAAGATGGAGGCCGGCAATGCATCTACTGGGGTCAGTATCGGGAGACTTTGAACTATTTGATGGTTTTGCAACCCGAAAGTAATGACACTTGGTCCAGAGTTGGAATGATACTTGTACATAAGGGCCCACACAAGTATTACTTCCAGACGCAATGGTCTGGAGTAGAACCAGGGAGTCCCGAGTACGATTATTGGTTGAAAGAGAGGCCGACAGGGTACTTTCGAATTAGTTGAAAGGCTGGTTAGAGGTCTGAGTATAGAAAGACTGAACTTTCTTGCCGAGAACGAGGTCGACCTCGAACAAGCGCGCTTGCAAGGTACCGCCATCATTGGTAATCTTCCAACATGAGGCAATCGTGATGTTGGCCTGGACGTAGCGGTTGCAGCCAGGCGCGATGCCTTCTTCCATATTTGTGGGCGGCGAGATTGGGTTTTCCAGAATGGAGAGACTGGGAGTGCTTCCCGGTCCCCCAAGAACAGGCCCTTCGCCATCGTCAGGGATTTCCCACGCCGGAGGACCATTCCAAGAACCACCGCGACGAGTGATACAGACATAGTGGTTCGGGAATAGGAAGTCACATGCTTTAAGGACGTTTGGGTCCTAGGTAGCGAGACGTACGGCAGTGATGGGATTTGTATCATGGAAAACTGCCGCTGCAATAAAGTCACTGCGATTGACGAATGCAAGTAATGTGACAGACTCAGCCATTTTATTCACTCACCAAGTAATCCCTTCATTCACCCGAAGAAGCTTACACGCGGGTGATCCGCAGAACCAGCCTTCATCCGAGTCCTCATCATCCAATGGGCTTTCTGGCTCCATGATGCAGGAGGAACTGCGCGTTGTCACCATCAAGTCGCCGGTAGCGATGCCACGCAGCTCAGCTAGCTCATTGTACCGCTCCAAATCAGTTTCAGCGAGCGTTGATTCACGCGTAGCGAAGATATCAACCCATTGGCCCAGCTCGCAGTCGGGATTCGAGTTTGGTACGGCGGGGAATTGCTTTGAAGATTTCACCGCTGAAGTCGTAACCAAGGATAGTGGACCGTACGCCTATCAGCGGGGCATGCTTTGCATCGGCGGGATTGACAACTGAGAACTAGACTTCAAAAACCTCCTCGCCTCCTGGTTCGAAAATTGGAACATCGCGTATGACTTGCAGATTGCAATTATTGGCGACTGACAGGGCGGGTGCGATGGCAATAGACGCTAACATGTCTCAGAAATGATGATAGCATTGTACTGCGTGGTGGGTAAAATAGCGTGGTGATGATCAGTGTAGAGGAAATGTGAAATCCTAATGCAAAAGCGTCCTGTTGAAATGATCGATGCGGAGAGTAATACCTAGCCCACGTCTGCAACCGTGTCCGCGGGGAACCGACCTGCCTGGTGGGCGCCACTTATGCTGCGAGCTAAGGTACATGTCAAGCTTAATGCTGTCTATTATAGATAGTTGTTTGCCTGACTACTGATTTATTTTGTCGCTACACGCCAACTCACATAGACCGTGTATTCTTCAGAGAGGGTATCATTGTCGCAGCATATGTCGTAGTCGGTGAAATAATTCTTCATCGTCTGAATAAAGAGAGCTCGGGCCTAACCTCGGCCGAGCCTTGGGCATGGACTTCGGCTGAATCTTCGGGAGATCATTCGCCGCATGTCAGTGCCACTTCTAGGATGTTGTAGCCGCTGAAGTTTGTTATGAGATCGGAAGAGCCGGGCTCAACCTATTCGTTATGACGTAAGTAGACCTCGGTCTGGCATGTTTGATGACATGAGAAGCACCGTCGGGACATCTTATGGAGCCCGAAGCTCTGAGTATTTTGCATGCAAGTTTTCATCAACCGGATAAATTGCCGCATACATAACGTATCCTGTTATTAACACGGCTGTCAATGCTAGACAATGAAAGCATTTCGATTTGAAAAACCACGCGCTGGATTGAGCCTTCGGCACATCCCAATTCCTAAGCCAGGCCCGAGCCAGGTCCTCATACAGGTCAAAGCAGCTGGGCTCTGCCATTCAGATTGTCATCTACTTAAAGGGGACGGATTAGTGACAACGCCAATCACTCTTGGACATGAGGTGTCTGGGATTGTTGCGTCCGCTGGATCTGAAGTCAGTGGGTTTCAGCCTGGCGATCGAGTAGCGATAGGCTTGCGTTCCCATCCCTTCGAGAGCCAAGAATGGACATCAGCACCCGGTCTAGGTTGTGACGGGGGCTATGCCGAATATGCGCTCGCGTCTGCGGCACTTCTGGAACGAATACCTGAAAATGTATCCTTCGCACAAGCGGCGGTCGCAACGGATGCCATGGCGACTGCGTATCACGCTGTGGTAGTCGAAGCTAATGTGCGCCCGGGGATGACGGTCTGCATCATTGGTATCGGAGGGCTAGGCATGTCGGGACTTGTATTTGCTGTCCTGCTAGGAGCGGATGTATACGCCGTTGATGTGGTTCCCACGAAGTTGAAGGAGGCAGTCCGCCTGGGTGCTCACGAGTGCTTCGAAAACCTAGATGAAGCTAGGGGCGTGGACTTTGACGTCATTATCGATTTTGCTGGCACAGGGCAGACCACAAGTATGGCTGTTGAGAAAACCAGGAAAGGTGGCAAAGTGGTGGTTGTCGGCCTGGCGGCGTCCAGCATCACAGTCTCCGTCACGGCGTTGGTAACACGCAGCATCAGCATAATCGGTTCGTTTGGCGCCAGTCAGGATGACTTGAGGGCTGTTTTCAAACTGTTGGCAGATGGAAAAGTCCCGCTGGAGTTGTGTGAGATCGACTTCGCAGATATTCCAGCTGGACTGGATGCCTTGAACAAGGGCTGCGTTAGTGGAAGGCTTTGGACGGACCCGAGCAAAGCTATAAGGAACGGAATGGCTAAGTTTTAACTGTGAATTTGATTCAATGGCACGAAGGTACTGTATGATTTAATTTATCTTTTAGCTGTTCTGACTACGCTCCACCATGGATTACTGCAATTTGATAAGGGCATACTAGTCGGCGAAAGGTCGAAGCCGCAAAGAGGCGTGTTAATTCTCTTGGCCTTTCCCATGGCGGCCAATCCGTCAAGTAAGTCCAGATATTCCTTGGAAAGCGAGATGACCTCCTTGTTGAAAGAAATACGCTTCTCCGCCACTGACTTAGGTAGGACCACAACGCCCTTGTTAACATGGTAGCTGATGAGGATCATGGCGCAATAGCGACGCCGGCGACCTCACCTTCGTCATCGACGAGACGCGCTGGCGCGCCAGAGTGAGCCGGGCCCTGACGACTTTCGCGTTGATAAGGGAAATAGCACGCGGCGGCCGACCGAGGAGGAGCTCCTGAGCACCTTGGGTACCCCCCGTGCAAAGACAAGGCCATGCATCTCTGCCATATGCGCAGGTCACAGCTCGGGCTGCCGAACGGGTGGAGGCCACGGCCACGGCGACTGCTGATGAGAATGTCGAGTCGCCGCGGCAGACCACGTGCGACGGCGGGGATCCGCGCGTGACGGAGTGGGTCGCCGACGCGCTGGCGACGGCGACGGAGGTAGCGGCCGAAGCGGCGGCGCTTATCACGCCTGCGCGCGGCCCCGCTGCTATAGACAAACTGATGTAAGGTGATGTAGAAAGCTATACTTTGTATGAATTTCATTTTTCCCAATTAGCTCCTTTGTCATTGGGCAATCAAGAAGATTGGTGTTGTGGTCGGTCTTGTTTTCCTGCAGAGCCCCGGGCTTGATCAACGTGGTTACTGCCAGGGGTGCATCATGCATGCAAGAGGGATGCAAGCCAAGACATGCTAGCTTCTTCCATATAAAGCCCCGATGACCCCCCAAGTATCCTCTCATTTTCACCTTCTGCCATTCTCCGAGCATAAAGTGATCACCGGCCGGCTGCAGATAGCCAATGTAAATGTTTGTTTACGTTTACCCCCGCCCGCCACGTTTTCTCTCGTGCTCCAAGGTGTTAACAGTTGGATTTTGAAACCCGATTGTACAAGTCACAGGCTTCCTGAAATTTTGACCACATCTCAACTCTCCCCATGGTTACGCTCCCCATGGAGAGCGTATCGTTCCATCGCGACGTAGCCCAAGGCCTCACGCAATTTTACACCAAGTTAGCCACAACGCCATATCTATCGCACGTCGATATCCAATACCCCCCGCCCGAGGGATGGACCGACTCTGAGCTAGACGTGGATGGCCTAAGAACTACCCTAGGCCGGTCTGATACTGCCGTGGACCTCCTACGCCACCTTCCCTACTTGCGGCCCGTCGATGCAGGCCCTCATACGGGGCAATGGCCCATATTCCCCAAGACTAAAGCCATGCGATACTTGCGAGAGCGCAGCTCGCTGCTGGAGGAACACTTGGAGGGCTTGTTTGAACTAGTTCACCTTCCTCCGGACATGATCAGCTTAACGTACCCTGCCGGCGAATACACGCTTTACGGTCCGCAATGGTGGCTTGTGGACTGTAACAGTGGTCGGATTGTCAAGTACGCGGGACCACCACGCGGCGAGGCCTTGGGGAAGGAGTTCGAGACCGAGTGGAAAAAGGCACCATCTTACAGCCCGGGGGACTTTTTCGCAGAGGTCACCACGATGCTCGGCAAAGACTACTACCCCATTCCCGGCCTGGTCGACGGCATCGCGCCTGACTTCTCCACCCCTGATCGCCGAGAGATTGCCTCCTCCATGTACCAGACCTACATGCTGGCGGGATGGCAGCACGGCCGCGGACCTGGAACAGCCTTTGATCGTGAGAAATGCCGGAAAGACTTGAAAGACTTTTTGAAGGATCGACAAGAACGCGAGTCGAGAAAGCGAAAGGCAGAGGCCTCCCGGCACGAATCTCGTCCGCCGCCAAGAGAGAGAAGAGATCCTACGACGTACCCCGCTGGCTATGATAGGGACGTCATCGTTGCCGGCCTGACGAAGTACTACGAAACGCTGGCCCAGATGGCCTTCTTTCCTGCATCGCTAATACAGTACCCGCCAGGCGGGCGCTGGGTTGACGATACCTTCCTGCCGGCCGATAAGACGCGCCTTCTGAGCTTCAACGACCGTGTTATTGACCTGCTACGACACCTGCCATATCTTGACGTCGATGAGACCCACGAAGATAACCGCTGGCCCGTTATAGGTCGCAGCGAACCGCAGCGTTACCTTGAGGACAACCCCGAATTGAACGGGAACTTCACGGCGGACAAGGCTACCCCCGAGCGCCTGTGCGCCCACGGTCTCTTCCCTTTCGCCGAGAAGATGCCTGATGGTCTGGTCCCCATCGCGGGCGGCGGCGGCGAGGGCAGCGATAGCGGCGAGTGGTGGATCATCGATACCAATGCTGGCACCGTCATTGTCTATGATGATGGCAACAAGCAAGTCCAGGATGCCCCGAGTGACCAGCCCTGGCTGTGGACACCGCCGCGACCTGCCGGACCGTTCTTTGATGCGCTCGTTGACAGCCTGTATTCTCTTGACTTGGTGCCTTTGCCTCGTCCTGACACGGAGGACGCAGAGTATTATCCTGAAATTTGGGGAGCGATTCGAGAGCGGGAGGAAGAGGAAGACGACTTGGCAGAACCCGGGATTGAGGTATGTGTCTTTCTTCTTAGCTTTAGTATCTCGCATGTGCTCTGGTGGCATGTCATACTGACGGCATCGCGAATGGTTGTAGGACGCTCGCAACATCTACCGAGCTCATGGATGGCCGAACCAGGCTAGTTTCCGACGACAGGAGTGTTATGATGCCTTAGTAGAATTCCGAACGAAGCTGGTGGAGGAGGACGAAGAAGAAGATTATGGGCCTGCTTGATGGGCTAGCTGCATAAACCCTCAGAGGCTATGCCAGACTGTCATGAACTCAGTGCGGTTTGCAGGTCGAGACGGAAGGCGAGGAAGCGACCGAGCATGCTGACTTTATCGAGAATATCTATCGAGTACGCAAAGTATGATCCAAATCAGTCAAGTGAAATACATATTTGTGCAGTATGCCTGAGGTTCAAGAATCACGAGCATCCTCCATCATGTCCATAATGTGGCGGCTTTGAAGAAACCACTCCTCCAATTGAGTAGCCTGCATCCTTGCTTCGGTAATCTGGTGAGCATTACTAGATTGGGCCAAATTTGTGTCATCGATAGTAGCCTCAGTCGGCTGTGGCTGTGACGCAGATGAGCTACTGTTTAGATCAGTGAAGCCGGTGCCATCAAGAGCCATCGCCGCGGATGAGGCCGAATGCGACATGAACTGATCGAGCGATGTCAGCGCCGAGATGTTGTGCCAATGTACTGGATCTGCCACAGGTGCTGTTTGGTGATATATCATTTCGAAGGTAATGTTATCGGATACCGCCCTTGAGGCAGAATGAGACTTTGCCTCAATGTACTTGAACGCTGCATTGTACAACGGTTGGAAGGTTTTAAGCAGGTGATTGGCGCTAAATGTATCCCGGTCCTGACCAGCCTCCAGAGAACTGACTAACGAGCCTAGGAGCTCGAGGTCTACGGTGTTCACTGTCCAAATTGCATTGCAAAGGATGGCAAAGAATGGGACGAAGGTGGATGAAAGAAGCGTCCTGCGCGCAGACGTCAGCTCGTGAAACTTTGAAAGTATGGGACTTGTAGAAGCAACCAATTGATACACATGTCAAATAGGTGGGTGTCGCGGGAATCGATCAGAGACATGCTTCTTGTGTGTTCTTCAAGAGCCTCTCTAGCTGTGCTGATGCACTCTTCGCAGAAAGGTACGTCGTTCTGGCAAATACTACGGTAAATCAAGCACATAAGAGATAGGTGTGAGATCTTGTCGCATTGAATGAAGATGTCGTCGATTGTGTTTCCGAGTATTCGTCTTCTTTCTTGAGGGAACTCGCTCTACACAATCGAATCAGCGACACGAAAAGAAGAGTCAAACTACGAAGATTGTTGGACACTACGTACCTCGTAAGAGTCTGTATCATTGACGGTCTCCTTCAGGTCAGCTATCAGACTCCGAGCTCGGGAGTTCCTCGTGCTGGCGCATTGATGTAGTGCTTCTGGACTGTAGATCTCATCGTACACCCTGCCCTCAATTTGCGACATTCGTAGCCATTTTGGAGAAAGAACGCCTAGCGAGCCCCCTATCTGGTATCCCATCTTGATGGCCTTCAGTGGGACCGTGATGTCGTGATCGCGGAGAGTGGAAGATCGGCCGAGTTGCAGGGAAAGATTTTTCTCCAATATGAACATGGCCCAGAACAGTTTGGACTTTTGACGAGTTTCAGAGTCAAAGCTGTGGTCCTGTTGAGAAGCTATGCGGTGTAAGCCCATAGCTTGACTCATTCGAGATGCTGTACTGATGTAGGTCCATGCCATAGTTGGTTTACACTGGCCCATACAATATTCGGTCTGGATTTTACACGCCCTGTCAGAATAATCCTGCACAATGACCTGTGTACCTATAATGGGCCGCTGTGGTCAGGATAGATGGGCCGCACTTACAGCCATTGTGAGGGCGAGAATGTATTCTACCGATGTGGGAAGATGGAAGGAGAGTTGCGAGAGGACAGAATTTGCATAACTCTGACATGCAGTGCCATAATGCAGATACATCGGTTGAACAGAGGTATCGGTTGAGAATTGACCACTTTGAGTAAACAACCAGTAAAGACCGATAGATGCGATGATCAACTCCGCCATCGATGGGGCTCTATCAGTTGAGTAGACACCAAGCAACTGTTCAGTGACTTGGCCTACAGATTCGAACTGCATCATCCAGAAGTACCTCATCATTGGAGTCTCTGTGACGGTGGTGTTAATCATGGACAGCTTGTACGGCACCGCAACGTCTAGTGGATACCGCCAGCAAACATTTACTTCACTAACCTTTCAGCATGCGTAAACAGTTCAACGTGAGCTGCACGGGAGGCAGCGATTCCTGCGGGCAGTGTTCACCGGCGTGCGACGTTCCGTGACAAATACCTGCCATATCAGTATTAAGGGCACCAAATGTCCTGATAGTGTTTCGAATATCCTTCATCATGGACGCCATTTCGTCGTAGTGGGAGATGGGTAGGTCCGTAGTCACAGCATTCTCCAAAACTCGAGTCGTGAAGTCCGCGTGGGCAGCTAAAGATGAGTCACCCTCATACTCGACCTGATCGCAAGGAGTTTGGGGATCCTGATGACTTCCTTGATAACTTGTCCCTGAGTCTGCTCGAGCCTGATGACTTCCGCTCGAACCCGTGAGATCGGGTGTTGACTTGATCGGTTTGGGCCGACTGCTGTCCTCCAACATGATGCACAGCTTTTGAAGCCTTTCAGCAATGTCATCTACCTTTTCCTCACTTGCATGGGCTTAGCTAAGATCGATGATAAAATAGCATGCATGACCTACAGATGACCCAGCGAGACACCACTGCGTTCTCGCTTTGGTCTTGCCTTGTATCCCATCATGTATGTGCACCGTACATCTAGGCGGCGGCATCGTGAACACGGCTTTTGGCGATCACAGCCAACCTGATAAAAGGCCGTCAATTTCAAAACAGTCGAGTTCGTTATCTTGTTTCAATCCTGTGGAACAAGTACCTTTCGCAGGCGGCAATTGTCACACTGTCAAAACCAGTTGTGTCAGTCAGTTCTGCCCCGTTCACAGCACAAATTCGGCACGCCACGCGGGTACAACAATTCGGCTCTTTCGTTCCAGGAAAATTCAAACGAGATAGAAGGCAAATGAACAGAACTCCACTCACGGAAAGATTGTGACGCTCGCTGCCCCCACGCTCAGCATGCTCCGTGACTGGATTTGGACCAGCGTCTGCGGTTTCTTGCGAAGTCTCCATCGTTGGACTACTGATAGGCCTAATCGGTGCCAAATCAAGGAGATGGTTACCAAACGTGGCAAATCTCAGCTTGTATCGGGGTAAAAGATGGCAACCACACCCGACGAGGCAAGGGGTGAAAGACCTGGAAGACAATCGAACGGATCGGAGACGGAGGCAAGCTTCCTTATACATGCAAGAATCTTTCTTCCCTTCTAACTTTTCTTCCGCAGTTTACCGCCTAGAGGCGCACCTTATTAACTGCCGTATAACTCTTATAGGGAATAATCGAGGGCTAGGATAGCCTAAGCTTCACAGAGAAACCTCTATAGCTACTTATAGGGGTATATAAAGAGAGCGCGAATTATTTTAATTATAAGGAGTAAGTATTTCCCTCTTTATACTACTATAACTTATTATATTAAAATACTAAAATAATACTATATTTACTACTTCTATAACTATTATTTTAAAAATAGTAATAGCTTTACTTAGCTTATTAGAGAAAAAGAGGATAATATTTATAAGTTTTAAAGTAAATACCTTTTTCTTTAGAACTATAATAAATTTAAAAAAATATTATTTTTCTATTACTTATTAGTATATATTATCCTCTACTAATATAGTTATAATAATCTATTTCTTTTTAAAATATTTAATAAGTTTAAAGATATTACTAAAGTATTTAAAAATAATAAAATAACTAATAATTAGTATTATAAAATAAATTAGTTAAACTATCTAAAATAAAAGAGCTTATTAGTAGAACTTAAAGTAGTATTATAGTTTAATAAAGTAGTAGTTAATAAAGGTAGTTAGATATATAGGGGGTAGTTAGAGTAAAGAGGACCTCTTATATATCCCTAGTTATATAAAAATTCACAAAAGAATTCTTTATAAAATGTTATATATTGCGTGAAGTAGCTTGATTAATCTAGCTATAAGCGCTAAGCGTAGCTAGCTATAAAGTAGTGTAGCTAATCTCTTATATAAAGGTGGGATTTAGGCTAGGATTTAGGCTTTAAGCTTAAGCTTAGCTAACTACTATTTTATACCCCCCTTTTAGCTAATACTTCTAGTACTCTAAGTGAAGCTATTCCTATTCTAAAGTAATAATCTAATTAATTATATAGTAGTTTTATATTATTCTTACTTCTATATATTATTCTTACTCTTCTATATTACTATTATTATCCTATTTTAACTCTAAAATACTTCTTAACCCTTTTTAGTTTTTATATAGCTAATTAATATTATAATTACTATTTAAGTTATCTCTATAAAGATAATTAGATAGCTACTTAGTATAATTAGTATTATTTTCTACTTTTAACTTAAGTTAAGTTTTTAAGCTAGTAATTTAGAGGTTTACTATTTAAAACCCTTTTATAGAGTTAACTTTTAATTTAGATAAATCTAAAAATTATCCTCTTTAGTTTAATCTTAGATTTTATATTTTAAATAGCTTTCTCTCTCTAAAAGTAGTAATTTTTAAGTTATTAATTAGCTTTATAATACCTCTCTTCTAATCTACTAATTATATTAAGTTAAATATTAAATATAATAGTTCTTAATTAATATTACTTTAAAAATTAATCTTTTTATAATATTTTTAAAGTTTAGTTAATTAATTTTTTGTTCTTTTAAACTTTAAACTTATATTAATTTTATTTAAGTCTAAAGTTAATTAACTTTTATTAGTTAAACTTAATATAGTTATAACTTAGAGAAATACTAACTAAGATTTCTAACTTAGTAATAAACTTATAATTTAGTAAAGTTATAGTTTTTAATTACCTTTTAAGCTTTTATTATTAAATAACTTCTTATATAAAAGATATTTATAATTAATAATTTAACTATTAAATAGAGCAAATTAAGGTGATTAAAATAATATAAAGTCTAATTATAAAAGTTAATTAGTTAGTAAAATATAAAGGAATAAAGTTATTATATATAAAAGAAATAAATAAATAGAAGGGACTTAATTAAGATTAAGTCTTAAAATATTATTTTTAGATTAGGATTTATTATTAGTTATAAGTAGTTTAAATAAACTTAGTATTTTAATAAAGTTATAATATTTCTCTACTATTAATAGTTTAGTAAAACTATTAGTAACTATTTTATAAGTTAAGATATAATTAATCTTAAAATCCTTATTACTAATATTATTAATAATTTAGTAATACTTAATCTTAATATAGTGTAGTTTAGGTAATTATTTACTTAATAAATAATTATTAAAGGTATTTATAAAATCTATATATACTTAGAGGGGTAATTAAATAGAGATATTTATCCTTTTAAAAAGATTTATAATATATAGTAAAGCTTTCCCTCTAAGTATTAAATTTATCTATTTAGCCTTATAAGTTAATATAGCTATAAATAATTATAATACTAATTTCTAAGTAATTAGTGCTCTTCTATATATAACTATATAACTAGCTATTAATTTACTTATTCTTTTATAATTAGACTAACTAGTATTATAGAATACTAATAATTTAAGGTTATTAATAGAGTATCTTAAACTACTAAAGTAGAGTATTAGTTATTATAAACTATAGAGATATCTCTATATTAATCTTAGTAGTTTATTATACTTTTTAGAAGTATATTATTAATCTTTAGTAGTTTTACTTATAAATATTATAATATTTAGTTATATACTATTTATAATCTATTATAACTTATTTAGATTACTTTAATATTTATATATCTTAATAAGTATTTTATATTATTCTATAATCTCTAATAACTAAATATTACTAAAATAATAAAGTATTTAGTTATATTTAGTAATATTTTTCTCTATTAGTATATTATTAATATATTTAGCTTATAAGATCTAAAGTTATTTTATTTTATAGTAGTAAATAATCTTAAACCTAAGGAATTATTATACTTTACTTAAATCTTTAATCTAAAAGAAGTTATATAAGTTATTTTTAAAGTTATTAATTTATTTAATATTAAATACTATAATAAGTATATTATTAATATAAAGTAATATTATAATATTATTCTTATTAATAAGAATATAAGGTTTTTTTAGTAATAAATAGAACTTTAATTATTTAAAGATAATAATAATTTACTTATACTAGAGAAGAGGAAATTCTCTTAGTCTATAGAGAGCTCTTTTTAATCTATAGAACTAGCTAGATCTATTATTAAACCTATAAAGTTAAGTAATAAAGATATCTTAATCTCCTATAAAGGTATTTAGGAAAGCTATAACTATATTAACTTAGTAAAATTCTAGATTTTTAAGTATTATAATTAGTAAAAAGACTTATAAAGTAATAAGATTAATAATAATAATATAAACTATCTTATTATCTTTATTTTAAAAGTTATTATAGATAACCTATCTTATTTTAACTCTATTAAGTCTTCTATTTATAATAACCTTCTTATTATATACCTATTTACTTAAGAGATATTTAAAACTATCTAGAAGCTTTTTAAGCTATTAGTAATTTATCCCCTATAAGCTATTAACTTAAATTTTTATAATATTAAAAATAGCTAATTTTAGAGGTTTTTCTTTTATTACCTCCTATTTTCTAAAAGTTATAAGTAAGTAAATCTCTAAGCTAAAAGCTTATAATAAGTTAAATACTAAGAAAGTAAAAATAATTAGTTCTTAGTCTATTTTATTATTAATTAAATTAATCTTTATAGCTTCTATCTTACTAAATTCCTTATTAAACTTCTTTATATTATATAATATTTAAGTTCTAAGTATTTAAGTTATTTAACTAGAAGAAGAAGTAGTTATTCTTAGTAATTTTATAAAAGTAGAACCTCTATTACTACTTTTTAATCTTCCCTTTAGTTTTCTTTATATTAAAAGAAGAGTTTAAAGTAAAATATTAAGAGAGCTTTATTATTATAAAATATTAGCTAGTAATTATTATCTCTAAGGAGTAGCTAGAGATCTCTACTTTAAAGGAGTAATAAGAGAATATTACTTTAGAAGAGTAATAAGAGAATATTACTATAAAAAAGAAACTTTTTTTAGTATTAATTATACTTATATATTTATAATATTAATATTTAATATTAATAAGTATAGTTTTAGATTTAAAGTTAGTAAACTACTCTCTTTACTACTAACTTCTTTTTATTCTTAAGGAGGCTTATTTTCTTATTTTTATTTATTATTACCCTCTAAATCTTAAGCTTCTTTTAAGTATAAATTACTTAGTTCCTCTTATTATTAATCTTATTTAGTAGAATAATAATAATAATAAAACTTAATATTTATAGTATAAAGCTAAAACTTAGCTTTATATATTACTATTAATAATTTATTATTATATTTATAAATCTCTAATTTAACTTCTTCTCTTAGCTATAAGTTATTAAATTTAACTAAGAGAAGCTCTCTTTTATTTTCTTTAAATACTATATTTCTTACTTACTAAATATTATTAATCCTTTTAATAAGAATATAAAAAATATTACTATAGAGGCTATTATATCTTATAAATCTTCTAAGTTTAGTTTTAAGCTTTATTTTCTACTTCTTTATATATAAATAGCTATTTAAATAAATATAGATATAAGCTTAATAGCTTTAGTAGTAGAAATAGTATATATATAGTTTTCTTATAATAAGAGATATATTAAAGATATTTACTAATTTTTTATAAAGATTAATATTACCCTTATTATTAGATAGTAGATTTCTAATTTTTATAGAAATCTTTATTAACTAAAGCTAAAAAGACTTAAGAAAGCTAGCTTTTATATATATTACTTATACTTTTTACTATATAGCTCTATTAAAGCTTTCTACCTCTTTATTTTACTAATAAGAGTAAAAAACTACTATTTTTAAATAGAAACCTTATTCTTAAGTAAAAAGTTTTATTATTTTAAGAAAAGCTATATTATTATTTATAATAACTTTAAAGAAGTAAATAATATTATTTATTATTATAATCTTCTTTAAGAACTAGCTTTATAGCTAAATAGCTACTTTTTTCTTTAATTTAAATATTTAAAACTATTTATAAGTTAAAAAAGCTTCTATAATATAGAAACTATAAGTAATACCTCTAAAACTTTATAGTATTAGTTCTAAGAAGTTAATTTAGAGCTTTTAAAAAGCCTAAGTTAGTAGTTCTTATTATTTATTTCTAAGTTATTATATTAACTTTACTATAAAATAGATATAATATTTATATCCTATAAGAGGTATTCTAAAGAAGTTTATATTAATATTTTTTATAGTAGTAATAGTTACTTCTTTAAATAGATATTTTAGATAAGTATAAAAAGTTTAGTAATTTAGCTTAAGAGAGCTAAATTTATTACTCTAATTAAAGGGATAGATCTAAAGTTAAAAGATTTATATATCTTATTTAAAATTAGTAATAGCTTTAAATATATCTTTATAAATTAAAGTATTATTTAAACTATTAAAATAGATATTTATTTTCTAAAGAAAATTAATACTAATAATTTATACTATATTATAAGGTTTATAAAAAGTATTATATAGTTAGAAAGTAGTTTTTTTACTATTTAGCTTAATAGTAATTACTTTAGTTATACTAATAACTTAGCTAATTTAGTTTTTTTTATTTATATAGTTTATAGTTAATCCTTAAAAGAGATCTTAAAAGTTCTTAAAGATAGAGAGATTATTAAAGATATACCTATTAGTATTAATATTTAGTATAAAGGAGTTTATTCTCTTAATAGAGGCTATAAATATAATATATTAGTTTAGTTATACTTCTTAACTATTATTTTCTTTTTTATTAGCTTCTTTAATAGTATTATATATAAAGAAACTATTAGTTTCTATTTTAGTAGTTTAGCTAGTAGATCTATAGATATAGAGTTTAAACTTCTTTATTAATTACTTTTTAACTCTTTATATATAATTAACTTTATATAGATCTTTAGTAAGAAATTAAAGATTAAAATATAAACTAAATACTTTAAATTTATTTATTAAGAATAATAGAAAGGTCCTCTTCTAAGCTTAAGCTATTAAGGTATCTATATAAACTTTAAATTATTAATTAATATCTTATTTAATACTAAAGTTTCTAAAAATACTATCTTAGGTTTAACCTTTTAAAATAAATACTAAAATAGATACTTAAGTTATTAATTACTAAGTTTATAGTCTATTAATATATTTAAACTTATTATATAATAAAATATAATATTTATAATACTTAAAGGAGTATTTATTATATTTATTAAAGTATAAAGTTATTTTTCTATAATAGTAGCTATATATCTTATACTTATAAAAGTCTTTAAAATACTTAATACTATATAAGATATAGGGATCTTATACTTTAGTATTTTTAAACTTAGGTATTTAAGTTTACTTCTTTATAATAAACTTCTTTTTATTTAATAAAGTTTTAATACTTTAAAAAGCTTATTTATATTATTCTTTTTTACTTAAGTTTTAAAACTTTTATAAGAAATTATTATAGCTTTAAATCCTTATAATAAAGTTATTCTTTATAAAATCTACTTTAACTTAATTAAAACATTTAAAACTTTAAATAAATTTATAAGTAAGGGCTATAGTTAATAAGCTTATATTAGAACTATTTAGTTTATTAAAAGTTAAGTAAAGATCTTATATAAAATCTTTAATATTACTATAATTAACTTTAGTTATTTTATTCTAATTATTATAGATTTTACTTATAACTAGTTTATTAAACTTCTAAGTATATTCTTTAGTTTTAATAAAGATATAGAAAGCTAAAGCTATAATAGAAAAACTATTATTAATTATTTCTTTTAAAAAATTATATTAGATTTTTTCTATAAATAACTATTTAGTAAGTATAAAACCTATAAATATTAGATTACTTAAAAAATTTAAATCCTTAATTACTACTATTTTATCTTTTTTAAAAACTATATTTTTATTATATCTATTTAGTATCTTTTTAGCTATTAAGTAAAAAAGTAATTTTATTATTTTAAAAATATTCTTAAGATTAATCTCTTATAGCTTAAAATTTATAGTTTTAGTTAGTTTAAGGATAATATTATATATTAAACTTCTTAGATTTAATCCCTTATTAGTTACTTTTTATATAGCTACTCTAACTATAAAGTTTATAATAGAAAAAGAGGGAAGGTTAATTTAAAATAATCCCCTTTTAATAAAGCTAAAAGAAAATAGAGTTAGATTATTAGTTAAAGATATATTATTTTATTTAATTAATTTAGTAGTTTAAGAGAGATTTAAGTAATAATTAAGAGTAATTATTAAATAGTTATTAAGTAGTTATTACTATATAACTATAGTAATTATTAAATAATTATTAACTTTAATAGTTTAAAAACTAAAGAGATTTTATAAATAAAAAATATATATTATAATAGCTATAATTTCTACTTAAAAATATTATTTTTAGTAGCTTAATAATCTATTAATTACTTTTTAGTAATTACTAAACTATAAAGTTAGAGTTCTAATAGCTACTTAGGAATAACCTTACTATTTAGTAAATAGATTTAGGTATTTAGAGGGCTTATAACCTATATAAAGTAGTTTAATTAATCTAGCTATAAGCGCTAGGCGTAGCTAGCTATAAAGTAGTGTAGCTGATCCCTTATATAAAGGTGGGATTCAGGCTAGGATTTGGGCCTCAGGCCCAGGCCCGGCCGACTACCGTCTCGCATACATGCAAGAAAGTGGGGTCAAGTGCGGAGTTTCGGGGGGCCGAGCTCTCCGTACAGCACTGCCATGCCGTTCCGGGCTCGGCCCGCCCGCGCACCGATGATTGGATATCCATCATCCAAGATTGTATTGCATGCTTTTGGCAGAAGCTCAGGGGCAATGAATGATGAGTGATTCAGCAAATTTCCTTCTTTGGCTTGCCCTTAGAAGCAGGCACGGAGGCCTGATGCCACGTCACCGAAAGGATGGCAGCATTGAAGGCAACGTCGCAAGGGCTCGCGCACATGGTTCATCAGCAAAGCTTCTGAGCAAAACCCTCCTCTTCGAAAACTTCCACACGTAAACCGCACCTTCCGAAGTCACATTGAGCTTATGCCTGACGACTCCCTTCACTATCTTCGCCACACATTCGACCGCAAAACTCCTCAAAATGTCGCAGATCATAACGCAAGATCCGGGCGTTCTCGACTCTTCTGCTGTTAACGCCAAGTCACGCTACTGCGAGGACTTATGCGATAGTCGTGGCAGTGGAGATGGTTCTGGCGAGACGCTGGCCGATGATCTCCTTGGCCATCTTGGATACGACCCCCAACTCAAGCGAAACCGGTCTACGGCTCACGTCGCTTTCATGGCCTTTGTGTTAGCAGCGAATCCTTACGGCCTCGCGACCACCTTGAGCTATCCTCTCATAGGAGGCGGTCCAGTGAACATTATCTGGGGATGGCTCCTGGTTGCGCTGATTGTCATATGCGTTGCCGCCTCTCTTGGCGAGATCACCAGTGTGTATCCAACTGCGGGAGGTACGAGCTTCAACTTTCATCTTGTCCATGGTGTTTGCCAACAATATTCGTTCCTTCAAGTACCTGACGTGGCATGTAGGTGTCTATTACCAAGCAGCAATGTTAACGCCGCCCAAGTATCGGGCGCTCGCAAGCTGGATCTGTGGCTGGCTGTTTGTGGTGGGAAACATGTCTATCACTCTTTCTGTGAATTTTGGAACTGCGCAATTCTTTGGTGCGTGCATCAACGTTTTTGAGTCCGAATCCGGCAAAGGAATATTTCCTGGTGAAACATACCAAGTCTTCCTCATCTTCGTCGCTATAACATTATTGTGTAACGCCGTCTCGTCTCTCGGAAATCGTTAGCTACCATGGATTGACGTGAGTCTGCTTCCTACTCATACCATTGAAGGTGCTCGCTGAAGTACAGTTAGACGGCTGCCATATTCTGGACATTCGCCGGAGTTTTTGCTATTGCTATTGCTGTTCTTGCTGTTGCAAAGAATGGCCGACATTCAGCCGCATACGTTTTTACCCATTTCGAGACACAATCTGGGTGGCCTCATGCATGGTCCTTCTGCATTGGTCTCATGCATGCTGGCTATGCTACATCGTCAACCGGCATGATTATATCGTAAGTCTTCTTAACAAACTTAGTCTAAGAATGCTGACTAACTTGCGTCTCTGCGCAGTATGTGTGAGGAGGTTCGGCTACCCTCAGTCCAAGTACCCCGAGCCATAGTGGCAACGGCCTATATCAACACGGTCGCTAGCCTTTTGTTTCTGATTCCTCTTATGTTCATGCTACCCGACATTCAACAACTACTGGCCGTATCCGCTGGCCAACCCGTTCCGATGATAATAAAAACCGCCGTTGGTTCGCCAGGCGGCGCTTTCGCTCTACTCATGCCACTAGTAGTACTGGGAATCATCTGTGGCATCGGCTGCTCCACAGCGTCCTCGCGATGTACTTGGGCATTTGCAAGAGACGGCGCCATACCGGGCTCTCGATGGTGGAGACAGATTCACCCAACATTTGAGGTTCCGCTAAATGCGATGATGGCCTGTATGGCTGTCGAGATTTTGCTAGGCTTCATATACTTCGGGTCCCCAGTCGCGTTCAGCGCATTTTCGGGCGTGGGTGTCATTTGCCTGACGTGCTCGTACGCAGCACCAATCGCGATCAGCCTTGCGACAAGGCGTAAGAGCTTGAAGACGGCAGCATTCAATCTCGGAAGGATGGGATACTTCTGCAATATTGTGAGCATAGGTATGCGCCCCTGTCCTTCGTTCAATGTCTCGAACTAATTATTTTTTTTAGGTTGGTCTCTGTTGGCGGTACCCTTATTCTGCATGCCATCCCCCCTTCCTGTCACGGCAGCGTCTGTTAATTATGCATCTGTTGTCTTTGTGGCCTGTGCCATCTTCTCCGCGGGCTGGTATGTAGTTTGGGGCCGTGATCACTACTCTGGCCCTTCGACCGTAAGTTAAGACTGTGATACCAAGGTTCGGTTATCATTCCACTGAGACTTTAGAACTCCTTAACTCTTTGATATTGGCAAAGTCGTGAGATTTGCATAATATCATACGCAGAAGTATGTCACTTGGAGAATAGTGATCATGATGAAGCTGGCACTGCTGGGGTGTGTGAAGAGGGTCTTGGGTATTCTGGAAGAACAATAAATATCTATGCTTTTCACATTTATACCGAACGCGACTAATTAATTTTGATGTATGCCGTTGTCGCCATTTGTTTCATACTCGCTTTGGCCTTCGCATACGGGAAGAATTAGAGGTGCAGTCTGGGTTCAAGACGCTAGCCCAGCACTGATTTATCAAGGATCTTCTCTGTATGAGGCAGAAGTATTTGTGAGCGTTCTCTATTTACCAGCATCATAAACACCGGACGTATTCCGGTAAATGCGAATTAGTCGGATCTCGGTTCCTTGACTTACCGCCTTGGCCGCCTTGGTCGGAGTTTCGGAGACGGAAGAGTTTCTCAAGTCGGTGGCCCGTGGCACAACCTCGCTCCAGCTCCTCCACACTTCAACTTGGCGAAATGCATCTTAATCGTCACAACATACAGCGGTTCCACAGAAAACAGACTGTTCGCCATCAGAGGTGTCAACGTAGTCGCAGTTCTCAACCTTCGGCACCCGATAGTCTCGCTGCGAAGCTGTGGAATTTGCAAGCGAGAACAACCACGAGAATTGGACAAGTTATAAGAAATGCGGTTTTCGCAAAAAGATGGCGCTTCACCATGATTCAAACTACCCGTGTCCCACAAGGATTTCAAATCAGTCGTCCTTAACTTAACCTACGCTCACTCAATATGGAGTCACTTCTACTTGGCGAGGGTAAAACCTTCGGTTTACAATATGTTTTTCTTGCAATAGCGCCTTTGATCCTCTACTTTTTCATGTATAGAGATAGTCTTCATGAGGGCTTTCCAACTGCCGGACTGTCTCCCGGGGGGGATCGCGACCTCCAAAAGGCCCGTGAGAGATGGCTTGTGGACGGTCCCAACATCCTTCGCGAGGGGCTCAAGAAGGTGAACGACTTCCTCAGCCAACAGTATGCTTCTGTACTGATATGCAAACAGTTCTCCGGTTGTTTCCAGGTGATCACAACTTCAGGACCAAAGATCGTCCTGCCTGGCAAATTTGCAGATGAGATCCGAAACGATACCAGAATGGATTTCAGGAGGGCCATTCACAAGGTACGTCAACAAATAGTTTTTCTTGTCTTTTTTGCATCATGTGCTTCTATTAAAACATACGTTGCGATAGGAATTCTTTGGTAGTTATCCCGGATTTGAGATGTTCGCTGCCGGCCCCCAAGATCGGATACTTGTGGATATGGTGAGAGGGAGATTGACTCAATCTCTGAGTAAGACGACGCTGCGTAATTTGCAAAAGACTCCGAACTTACACAACAACACAGACTTCATCACAACAGACCTGGCCGAGGAGACCGCACAGGCGATGGACCACCTTCTTGGCGCCCCCAAGGGTATTGATTAACCCCGACGACTCCCACCTTTGCAACAGCCTTGCTGACATTTGACAGACTGGACGGAGTGTCAGTTCAAGTCAGTGCTCTTACTGGTAGCCCGCGTTTCATCCCGTGTATTTGTCGGCCCCGAGTTGTGCGCGAACCAAGAATGGTTGGATGTTTCAGTCAACTATACTGTTCACGCCATAGTTGCCGCCGAGGCTTTGACAAAGTGGCCGTCTTTCCTCCGACCTTTCGTTCATTGGTTTCTGCCCGAAATTCGAAACCTGAAGGCAGAGGCTTCTCGTGCGCGACAGATCATCAAGCCAGTCTTTGCCAAGCGGAGGGAAGACAATCGCATTGCTCACGATGCAGGTGAGAAAACCACAAAGGTTGCCGACACCATTAGATGGCTGGATGAGGTCGCCAAGGGTCAGGCTTATGATGATGGTCTCGCACAGCTTGGACTTTCATTTGCCGCAATTCACACAACCTCGGAGCTGCTAAGTGGTATCATCTCTGACCTCTGCGACCATCCCCAGTGGTTCGAACCTTTGCGAGAGGAGATGTGTTTGGCGATAAAAACACACGGTTGGTCTAAGAAGGCTTTGCAAGACATGAAGCTCACAGATAGCATGATGAAAGAGTCCCAACGTCATCACCTGGGAGACATTGGTAAGTCCAGGGCCTGTATGATGCAGTTCTTCCCTTTGCTTACATATTCAGCGGCAATGCACCGTGTGGCATCAACAACGATTGAACTTTCCGACGGAACTCGTATTCCCCAAGGTGCCTACACAATGGTTGCACTTGACAAGATGGAAGACCCTGCTATGTTTGATGATGCTTCTGGCTACCATCCGCGGCGGTTCCTAGACATGCGTCAACAACCAGGACAGGAGAACAAGTGGCAATTCGTGACGACCGGACCAGAACACTTGGCCTTTGGTCATGGTCTGCACTCCTGCCCTGGGCGATTCTTCGCGTCCAACGAGATCAAGGCCATCCTGGTCTATCTCCTGACCAAGTACGAATGGAAATGGGCTACGAATGGACGTAAAGAAGATTCATTCAGCGGCCTGTTTGCTTCGGCGGACCCTACCGCCACAGCTGTGATCAGAGCCAGAGATTTTGAAATCTCTCTTTGAAAGCTTTCTCACATAGACTGTTGCCCAGAAGAATCTCTCGCAAGTTGGCCGATAACATGACCCCATAATCCTGGAAATAATGGCGGGAAACAAAGCTATTTACACACTACGTATCGTTGCTAGAAATACTGTATGGTAGATAGTGTCAATCAGAAAAGCCTAAGGCAGATTCTTTCTAGCTGGGTGTCAGAACTTGCCAAATACTAGTCTTTAGTTTGATCAACGACATGAAGGACATATAAGTAGCAACGAAAAGTTAGGAGGGAAAAAGGATGCACGCGTTTCATGACAGAGTAAATAATTCTTTTGATGGCACTTGGATGTTTGAGCGCAACTAGAACACCTGAAAGAGTGAACGAAGTCTACGGCAGAGAATCCCAATTATTGGTACCTTAGCCCATTGAAACAAATGTGTTTCTTACCAGTGTCCTCTATCTGTGCATTGCAATAGAAGGGATCTGCGGTTCATTCATGACGCTCTTGACAACATGTAAGCTGGAGTTCTATGTTAATGACGACACCTATCGAGTAGTGCCTCGAGCGCGAGACCCCAGCTATATCATCGTCGGGCTCCGTGGGTTCCATGAGCAAGGCGATCTGTTGTCCGCGGAAACGTGAGCTTAGCAAGCGGGGTTTCGCAAGCTGAACTCCCTCCGAAACGCCGCTTCCTCCTTTTCGCAGTATTGGACCTGCGGGACTCATTCCAAGGCAACGTAATCGACATCGATATTTCGACAGGCTTGAATGATTGCTGTTGACGGAGACGGAATTTAGCGGTAGCGTTGGAATTATCGGAGGCGGTTTGTCCCACGTCCGCGAGCGCAGACGTTCATCTCGGTAAGTCTTGGTGAACAAGTTCAGCTTGCCGAGCTAAAAACTCTCATGCCACTTAAAGGCTGGTAATACTACCCAGATGAACCGCACCTTTTTTTGTTTCATCTCATCTTTCTCCGATACTGTCAAAGTCCTTCTTTACTCTATTTGAATTTCAATTAGCAAGCTTCAATGGGCACCTCCCGGGAGAAATTATCCGTCAAAACTGGCGTCCAGGATGGAACTACTGCTCAAGGCGATCCTGGAGCCCTGCCGAGCTACTTCGTAACCGAATACATCCTCTTGAATGTCTTGGTGTCAGGATCTGTAGCTGATTCGGATTCCTACAACAGAGAGTATTTCGATATGGCGACAACACCGATTTCTCCATGCAGCTCGTTGCAACAACCTGCGCACTTGCATCTGGCGTTGGCATGGCCATGGTGAATCTTGTGTTTGGTCAGTTTATCACTGTGATCACCGATTTCACCACAGGCACATCTTCGCCAGGAGAATTTCGCAGCGAAGCAGCACGACTTGCGTACGCTCACCTATAACTAAATTCAAGAGGCAGAAACCAACAAAAGTAGGCTCTATTTCTTCCTGATTGGTATCGGCCGATTTGTGGTTTCCTATGGTTACAGCACCCTGTTCACCCTCGCCGCATACCGGATCACTCGCAATATTCGCCATGCATACCTGAAAGCAGGACTCACTCAAGAGATAGCTTACTTTGACTCGGGCATTGGCGGCTCCGTCGCAGTGCAAGCTACCTCTCATGGTAAACTGGTTCAAGCTGGAATTTCAGAGAAGCTTGGACTCGTCATCCAGGGCCTATCTGCCTTCATCTCAGCTTTTGTTCTAGCATTCGTCACTAACTGGAAGCTAACCCTCATCACCGGCTGCATTGCACCAGCTACCATCTTTGTGATGAGCGTAGCATCCTATCTAGAAGCCGCGATTGAGATCCAGATCCTCGGTTGGAACTCGCAGGCTGGATCGTTTGCGGAGAGCATTCTTGCTAGCGCTCGTACAGTCCAGGCATTTGCGCTTCGATCTAGGCTGATCACAGACTTCAACACATACCTCGAAAAATCGGCCCGGCTTGGAAGAAGGAAGAATCCTATTTTGGGATGCCTATTTTCGGCGGAATATTTTATTCTCTTTTCTGGTATCGGACTGTGCTTTTGGCAAGCTATTGGCATGCTGGCGAGAGGCGAGACTAAAGCACCAGGAGATGTTTTCATGTGAGCGCACCATCAATCACACCCAAGAATAGCTGCTGACCCCTTTCAGTGTCCTAATGTCAGTCATCGTCGCAGCTTCGAGCCTAACCGCCATTACTCCATACCTCATCGACTTCACCCGAGCAGCTACTGCAGCGGTAGAACTTTTCAGACTCATCGATCGGAAGTCGATGATAGATCCGTTAGACCAGTCTGGTGATCAACCCCAAAATGTCACAGGTAACATCGATTTTGAGAACGTCTCTTTCAGTTACCCCATGCGTCCGGACACCCGGGTCCTCGACAACTACTCCCTTCACATCCCGGCCGGAAAAACGACAGCCTTGGTTGGTGCCAGTGGCTCTGGTAAAAGCACAATTGTTGGTTTGCTGGAACGATGGTATAATCCAGCATCAGGAGCAATTACCCTGGACGGAAGGCCAATCGAACAGCTCAACCTCCAGTGGCTGCGGAAGCAGATCCGACTTGTACAGCAGGAACCGATCCTTTTCAGCGGTACCGTATACGACAACATTGTGAACGGACTCGTTGGGACACCGTGGGAGAACGAGCCTCATGAAGCCAAGCTGGCTCGCGTTCATCAAGCGGCAGAGATTGCCTTCGCACACGACTTTATCAAGACTCTCCCAAACGGCTACGACACGGTCATCGGTGAACGTGGAGGGCTTTTGTCTGGCGGTCAAAAGCAACGCGTCGCTATTGCTCGCAGCATTATTTCCCAGCCCCGGATTCTTCTTCTCGATGAAGCTACTAGCGCGCTTGATCCCCATGCAGAACAGGTGGTGCAGCAAGCTCTTGACAACGTCTCAAGAGGGCGAACGACCATCACAATCGCACACAAGCTGGCTACCATTCGAGATGCTGACAACATCGTCGTCATGAAACAGGGTCAGATCATCGAACAGGGCACCCACGATGCACTACTAGCAATGAACGGCGCGTACTCTCGACTTGTCATGGCGCAGGATTTAGCAATCACAGAGGAACCTTCCGACAGCGCTTCCAATTCTGACACCATTGCCGAAGACGAAGACAATTCTGTCCGCCTCAGTCATGCTTTGACAAGGTACTCCACTGCAACGCGACTCCGGGCGGAGCAAAGGATGGACAAGGACAACTTCGACAACTGGAAACGTGTTGGCTTTTGTGCCACTGTCTGGCGGCTTTTGAGATGTACTCCTGAGCTCCGATGGTATTACACTGCGTTGACTGCAGCAAGCCTCTTTGTAGGTAACCATACTCATCTACCCTGTAATAGCAACTTCCCTCCTACACACTTTTTACTGCAACCTGCTGTTAGTAGGCTACAGCGTAACCTTAACGTATATAAAATATACTATTAATACTCTTAATTACTTATTATAATAGCTTTATAGCTATATATAGGTGCTATAAGTGCTTAACCTAAGCTTAAGTTACTAGTTTAAAACCTTTCCCCTCCTCTTACTTCTATTAAGCTATTATATCTATACCTCTAAACGCTTATTATAGTAGAATTATTACTTCTTAATAGTTCTAAAGGGATAGAGTATATAATAATTATTATTAAAGTATAAAAACTATTCTATTTATTTAATATTTATTAGTAAACTTATTAGATAATTATAGTATATTTAAATTAACTAATAAAAATCTATAGGGGATAACTATAAAAAATACTTAGTAATATTATATAGAAATTTATTATTTATATTTAGTAAATAGTTACTCTTAAGCTTTTATAAGGTAATATAGCTATAAAATCCTCTCTTTAAAGTTAAAATAATATAATATTTCTTTTTAAGATACTTCTTACTAAATAGAATATAATAATTAGCTTAACTTAGTTATATAATATTTAGAAGTTTTATATTTTATTAAAGTTTACTATAAATTATTATTTATTTTTATAAGCTTTTAAAATCTTAATATAAATTTATAAGGTTTTACTATATACTTTCTAGAATAGAATTACTAAAGCTTTAAACTTCTTATTAGTAGATATTATTTATATTTTATATACTACTTTAAGTTATACTATTATTTTATACTCTATTTCTATAAAAAAAGCTTTTTTTAAATAAATAGAAGAGATTTATAAAGCTATAAATATTTAATCTTTTAACTTCTTTTAGAAATAGTATAAATACTTTATTAACTATATATTTATAGAATTCCCTAAGTATTTAAATAACTTTACTATTATAATTACTAAAGAAATAGTTAAAACTAATATTTATAAATATATAGGGCTATATTTAGTATAAACTTACTTAATATAGAAAAGTATAAACTTTACTATTTAAACTTAATTTTAGATTATTATACTACTTTAATTTTATAAAAGTATTAAATAATGCTTTTTCTATAAATCTATTTATACTTACTTTCTACTAGAGAAGAAATAAGTACTTATATTTTACTTTAATAAGTATTAAAAGTATTATATTAGTTATTTTTATATTAGATTTTATTACTATAGTTAGTATAGCTAAACTAATTATATTAGTATTAATATAACTTTAACTTACTTAAATAACTTTAAATACTTAAACTATTATAGTATCTTTTTTATAAACTATAATAATTATATTATTTACTCTATTTTAAAAGATAATATTTAGGTTATACTTTCTAAGTATTAGCTTTAAAAGATCTAGTAAGTTATATATAATATATTATCTATATTTAGGCTTAATAGCTCCTTCTATAGTTTATTTTTAACTATTTCTACTTCTTTAGCTTAGTTTAAAATAGCTTAATTAATAATTATTATTAGTAGTATAGCTTTACTTAATTATAAAATAGCTAATACTATTTAAATTATTATAAAAGATAACTTTTTTATTTTAAACTCCTTTTTAGAAGATTTTAAACTTAAAGATATTAAAATAGAAATACTAAATACTTCTTTTACTTCTTACTCTTATTAAAAGTAAACTTATATTATTAAGTTTAGTAGTATTATTTATACTATAATATATTAGAAAAATATAAAATAAGAAGCTTTTAAAAAAAGCTTAAAAAATAGTAGTTTATTTTAGCTTAACTTCTTTAAGCTTAAGAAACTTATAACTTTATAAGTTTCTACCTCTTATTTCTCTTATAATTTTATTTATAATACTACTTTATATATTAAGGAACTAAGTTATTATAATAATATATAGTAAATCCCCCTTTTTAAAAATAATATCTTACTTTAAATAAGCTTAAAGATATTATATTAGAAGCTTATATATTATATAGTATAATATTAAGTATAATAACTCTATAAATTATATATTACTATAAAGCTATACTAAGAAGTATATTAATATAGTCTTAATATAAAAACTTTATATTAATAAAAAGAAAGAAAAGCTATTCTTTATAAACTACTTTTTTTATAAAATATTCTATTTTATTAATACTTAAGGATATTATAATTTAAATATTATTCTTTAAGTAATTATATATATTAAGAAAAGCTTAAAAGCTATTTAGACTTAGTTTTATAAAATTTATAATTTTATTTAAGTATAGATTTAAAATATAACTATTCTAAATATATATAAACTTAATATAATAAATAATAATATTATTATTTATATCTTTTAATATTTTATCCTCTTTTATTTCTTTATTAGTAATAATTAGAATATTATAGACCTTTCTTAGGTTTTTAGTATAAGAATTACTAATAATAGCTTAAAAATTAAGATTTAAGTAAACTAAAATAGTTTTTTCTTTCTAAATAAGCTTAAAATACTAATATATAATACTAGTTATACTATAGATCTATCTTAGTTTAATATTCTATTTATTTTAGTAAAACTAAATCTTATTTTTTATTTTAGAGTAAATTATAAAGCTATTCTAGCTTATATCTTTATCTTTCTAGCTTTAGAACTAAGTTCTTTAGTTTAAGTATAAATATTAAATAGTAAACTTAAGCGATTTACTACTTTCTATAAATAGAACCCTCTTTTTATTATTATTTTAAATATAATGCTAATATAATATAATACTACTACTAAATCTATCTTCTTCTACTTTTTATAAGTAATAAATATTATAACTTATTTACTTTAATATACTTTAAGTTTAGTTATCTTAGTTTAGTAGTTACTTAAATATTAAGATACTAAATAAAAATTATATAAAGCTTAATATACTTAATCCTTAAACTATAAACTATATTTATACTTTTTCTACTCTTTTTATAAAAAGGAAAAGCTTATTAATATAGAACTTTAATAAGCTATTTATATTTATAAGATAGCTTAGTATTATAATAAAGTAGATTATATAGTAAATATCTTTAATTTTTATTATATAATAAAATAGTACTAAATAAGGCTTAACTTCTACTTATTACTCTTAAAAATTAAAGATAAAGTAATTAAGTTCCCTATTATAAAAGTATAAGCTTTTAGAAAGGCTTTATTTAAATATTTCTTAGTTATAAATAATATTTAGGATTTAGATAGTATTTATATCCTCTTTTATTCTAATATTTTATAAGATACTTCTATTTTTTCTACTTAAGTAGTTACTATAATACTTATAATAAATATTATATTTAAAGTTAATAGTATTACTATTTATATACTTTAAGCTACTTAGTTAGCTATAGTTAAATCTATTTAAGCTTTCTTTTAAGCTTATTTAACTTTTAAGTACTACTTAGAGATTTTTAAAAAAACTAAAGTAGTTTTTATACTTAAAAAAGGGAAATTTCTAATTAAAGTTACTTTATATTATCTTATATCTTTACTCTCCTATCTTAAAAAAAGCTTTAAGCGCTTATTTACTTAATATATTATTTATATAATATTATTAGCTTAAATTATTAGTACTTAATATTTTAAAGCCCTCCTTAAGTATAATATAGTTAATTTTACTACCTATATAACTTATAAAATTAAAGCTATTTTTAAAGTTAGTTTAGTTATTTTCTTTACTATACTTAATACTAAAGGCGCTTTTAATACTATTTTCTATAACTACTTCCTTATTAAATTATAGAAATAAGGATAGTTAGAACTTTTTATTTACTATATTAAGTTATTTATAACTAGATATTAAGCTTAAATTTATATTAAAGGTACTATTTTAGAACTTTTCCCTCTTTATTATAAGTTTCTTTAAAGTTTCTCTATTTCTTTTATTCTATATTTACTTTATTTTATAAAGCTTCTACTATAAAACTTTAACTTTTATTTTAAGTATATTAATAATATCTTAATATAAACTAAATCTCTTTTTATAAAAGAAAATATTAAACTACTTATAACTAATATTACTTATATTTTACACTAAAGTATTAAAAATAAAGTTTTTTTTAAGCTAAAAAAGAGTAAAACTATTTATATTTTATAAAAATATAAGCTAATAAATCTTTTAATTAAAGCTAATAGCTTAATAATAATACCTAAAGATATTATAAAGTAGCTTAAAGTTATTTTTAATTATAAGTTTATTTTTATATTATATATTTAGATTTAAGCTAATACTACTTTAAAATATACTAAATTCTTTTATAGCTTTAAAGTAGTATATAAAGGTTTCTCTCTTATTTTTATATATAAAGCTATCTTTTTAATTATTATTTCTACTACTATTTATAATATAAAAACTTAGTTTTTTAGCTTTTAGAAACCTAATTATATTCTTATTTAGTAATATCTTAATATTACTCTAATTAAACTATTTTATTTTATAAATTAGAAAAAGTATTTTTAGTTTATTAATAAAGTAATTTATATTAATATCTAAGGAGTTCTATTTATATAGTATATTACTCTTATTACTATATTATATTATAAATCTAAAATCTCTCTTATAGATATTATACTTAAAGCTTATTAGTTTTACTTTACTATAAAACTTAAATATCTTAACTTTTATTATTTATTAATTTAATACCTTTATATCTACTTATTAAACCTCTATTATAAGTTTATATAATTATAATATATTACTATAATACTCTTCTACTACCTTTATTTAATTTTAATACTTCTATAACTTTTAAGCTTTTCTTACTTTCTAAAGAAAATAGCTACTACTAAATTTAAAACTTAGCTTAAAGATATACTTAAAAATAATATTATTACTTATACTAATAGATCTAAACTTAAGTTTAGGGAAATTAGTTATAGCTATATTATATTTTTAAGTAAAAAAGAAGAAAAAAAGAAAGCTAAAATACTCTTTATATAAAGTTTTTAATATTTTAGCTTTACTAAAATCTTTAATATTAAAGTTAAAGCTATAAACCTTAAGCTTTATATAGCTATATATTTATAAAGTTTAATAAATATAGTTTATATTTATATTAATAACTTTAATATTATTAATATTTTAGAGGGATATAGTAATATACCTTTATCTTTATAAATAACTATTCTTTAAACTAAAAAGTATATTACTTTAGTAACCTCTCTTATCTTTATATATTAAGTTCCTAATTATAAAGATATTCTTAGAAATAAGTTAGTAAATATATTTATAAAATAAAAAGCTTTAATAGCTCTTCTTAACTTTATTTTATTAGCTATTATAGCTACTATAAAGTATTTAGTATAGAAGAAAATTACTAAGTATTATTAGGAATAATAATATATAAATAAAAGATTTTAATATTATACTTATAATAACTTTTAGTTAGTATTTTAATACTTTTTAAAGCTAAAGTTCTTATAAAAACTTTTATACTATTTAATTACTACTTATTTAAAGTATAGCGATTTTAAGATATATTATAAATATTTTACTTAGAAGTAATAAAGCGTTTAGAAATATAAATATAGAAAATAGAAATCCCCTATATATATAGTATTTTATTATTTAATTTATCTAAAGAAATTTTAGTAGTTTTAGTTATTAATTAATAATAAATTAAAACTATTTTTATTTAGAAATCTTAAGTATTACTAAAGATCTATAATTAGTAATCTAAAGTAATTTAAAAAGTTTAAAGAAATTATAGGTTTTTTTAATAGTTAAAACTATTAAATAGTTTATTTATATAAACTTTATAGCTAATAACTTTCTTAAACTCTATTATACTTTATTCTATTTTAATTTTTTAGCTTAAATAATTTAAATTACTATAGGAAAATATAAAAATTAATTTATTAACTTTTTTAAAAAAATCCTAGTTTTCTTAATAAAATATAATAAGTTATAAGTAATTTTACTTCTTTAAAAGCTTATAAATAGTTTAAACTTTAATTTTAGTTACTAACTAAAAACTTCTTATTTAGATTTTATAATAATATTAGCTTTAGTATAATAAGGTTTAAACTTCTATAATACTAGCTTTAGCTAAGTAATATAAACTAGAAATAAGAAATATTTATACTATTTTCTAATAATAAAAAGTAACTTCTAAGTTTAGAAATACTATATATAAGAAGTAATTAACTAGAGGATATTTAATTTAAGGAGTAGGAATAGTATATAGTAGATTTATAGATATATAGGTTTACTCTATATAATATATACCCTAGGGAGCGATCTAAGCTTAGCTCTGACGTTGAAAAATAGAATAATAACAACAATAACAAAAAAACCTTGTAATGGCTTACTGTTGCTGACTTGGCGTTCGCAGCGGCTGCGTATCCCGGACAGGCTATCCTAATGTCAAGGTTTATCGAGGTTTTCAAGTTTACTGGGTCACAGATGCAAAAGAAAGGCAATTTTTTCGCTCTCATGTTTTTTGTTGTCGGTATTGGGGCTTTCTTTGTCTACTTCGTCATTGGATGGTGCTCCAACACGATTGCTACGGTGCGTTCAACCTCTCCTCTGATCTCGTACTCTGAGCTAACACTCCCTCAGACTTTCAACCAAAAGATGCGCAAGGAGCTTGTGGACAATATGCTTAAACAAGATCTCCAGTTCTTCGACCGACCGGAGAACACGACTGGTGCTCTGACGAGCAGGACAGATTCGTACCCTCAAGCTGTGTTTGAGCTAATGGGCTTCAACATCGCTTTGATTCTCGTCTCGGTCGTGAGCGTTCTCGCTTGCAGCATTCTGGCGTTGGCATACGGATGGAGATTAGGCGTCGTCATTGTCTTTGCCGGCCTGCCCCCAATGCTCTTTGCTGGCTATGTCCGCATAAGGATGGAGTCTGCTATGGATGCAAAGATATCCAAGAGATTTTTTTCGAGTGCCTCGATTGCATCTGAAGCAATTACCGCCATTCGCACTGTCTCTTCCCTGTCCATTGAGAAGTCTGTTCTCGAACGATACACTACGGAGTTGGATCACGCCAATAACTTCGCCCGGAGGCCGATAATGCTCATCATGCTGCCGTTTGCCTTCACGCAAAGTGTCGAATACGCTTTTATGGCTCTCGGGTTCTGGTATTCTATATTCAAGTCACTCTCATTTATGTCGTCGCTTATCTGTTGACTTAGGTATGGCTGCCGCCTGGTGTCATTCGGCAACATCAGCATGGTCAATTTCTTCGTTGCCTTCTTAGGCGTCTTCTTTTCTGGACAACAGGCCTCCATTCTCTTCGGATTTTCTAGCAGTAAGTGTTAATTCTGAGTAGCAAAGATATGAGTTAATATTTCAAAGGTATGACAAAAGCTGTCAACGCAGCTAATTACCTTTTTTGGCTCTCCGAACTGAAGCCATCGATTCGGGAAACTGATGAGAATGCATGTGTTGGGCCCTCGGACTACTCAACAATTGAGCTTGAACGCATCAGGTTCTCTTATCCTTTGAGGTCTGAAACAAAGGTCCTACAGGGTGTCGACCTGTCGGTGCGTTGTGTCCTGCATACGGCAACCAGGAAAGGTTCAAACTGACGAGATCTCGTAGATCAAGAAGGGACAATTCGTGGCCTTTGTCGGAGCATCTGGATGCGGAAAGAGCACTATGATTGCCATACTCGAGAGGTTCTATGATCCAGTCAGCGGTCATCTGAGGGTTGATTGTGTTGATGTTGATCGGATGAACCCGTGGCTTTTCCGAAAAGACATCGCACTCGTACAGCAAGAGCCTGTCCTTTACCCAGGCACCATCAGGCACAACATCTCCATGGGTATTCCGACAGAAGACCCGTCTACCATTTCTGACGGAAGTATCATCGAAGCCTGCCGTATGGCTAATGCATGGGAGTTCATCAGCTCCCTGCCCGAAGGTCTCGATACTCAATGCGGAGCCAATGGCACTCAGCTTTCTGGTGGCCAGCGCCAGCGAATCGCCATCGCCCGTGCTTTGATCCGCAAGCCTCGTGTACTGCTTCTCGATGAAGCCACAAGTGCATTGGACACACAATCAGAGCGCGTTGTGCAAGAAGCGTTAAACCAGGCAGCTTCGTCTGGTGAGCGGATTACCATCGCTGTGGCACATCGACTGTCAACCATTAGACACGCTGATGTGATTTGTGTTTTCCACGGTGGTAGAATCGTGGAGAAAGGTACCCATGAGGAGCTTCTGGCAAAGGGTCCCCTGTACAAGAAGATGTGCGAGGCCCAGAGCCTCGGAACCTAGAATTAAGAGACCAGATAGAATAGCATGCATATGACATCCAGCGCGCTTAATACACATCTTGCGCAACTGATTGACCTGAGTTATTCGGGGCATGTTACCCGCAATTATTGAATCATTGTTTAATTCGAGACCTATCGTCTTTTCATTTACGAGATGGGAGCTCCTGAAGCACCAAGGGTTGCGTAAAACAACTTCGTCCGTCCCATGATGACCATCCGGCCATCTCCGGCGAATTGAAAATTGGAGACGCCGGAACCAAAGTAGATCTTCCCAATCAACTTTCCAGATGGATTCCACACGTGAATGCCATCCCCGCAGCCGGCATACACATTACCCTTTGAATCGCAGTGAATGCCTGCATCCAGTCAAAGTCAGAAACAGTCGCACATTAGTCACGTTCTGGGATGTGCTTACCGTCCGGAATTCCAGGACTAACGTAGGCGAACGTCTTCCGGTTCTCCCAGGTGCCATCCTCTTGTACATTATACCGATAGCTTACAAAAGTCAGCGCCAGTTCTCTTCCACAGCATCGGATGATTGTCAATGGCAACTTACATTGTCGAAGGATCCGTCAAATTCTCGCCAAAGAATGCATGAGCCATGCCGGTGTCAGTGACGTATGCGTATTCGCCGTTGGGAGAGAACGTGATCCCTGCATTGGACCCAAGTCAGTCACAACCAAACAATGATTGCATGGACATGGATACTAACCGTTTGGCAGAGTAAACCCATCAGCAACAACTGACAGTGAACCAGTGGAGGGATCGAGTCGATAAACCTGGTTCCGCAAGCCAGGCGCCGGCCGGAAGTTCTGAAGGTATCCATAAAGAGTGTCGGTGAAGTAAACGTTCAAGTTACGGGGATTAACAGCGACGTCGTTCAGTGAGTTGAAAGCTCTTCCAAAGAAGTTGTTGACCAGGACTGCACGAAGGAAATTAGGCCCAACCCTTCAACAAAATCTGCCATTGGCTCTGAATCACTCACTTGTAGTGTTGTATGGTTCGACAGGATTCATCAGATAGAGCGCAGATGCAAGACGGTCTCCTTGGCCTGAGCCCGCGAAGACCAGGTTACCCTTGTAGTTGGTGCCGCCTTCTTAATTTCAGCACACATACGATATCGGCCCTTCACGTGGGAGACATACCATTCGGGTTGATCACTTGTGGGGTCGATGGCACTGTATGCACTGGCACCGCTGTAGCACCGAAAGTCCCGTTTCTCAGTTCTTCAGCATCCAGAAGGGAGATCTTCTGAATGATAGAAGACTTATTCAAGCCGGTGCCCGCATCTGGGTCTCCAGCATTTTGGACGAAGAACATTTCATCAGTTGTTGGGTTCCTTCTCTAGTCAGCGCAAATCTGAGGCACCCAGAACAGGCGATACATACCAAGTGACTGCCTCGTGAAAGATGGGGTCGGACTCCGTGGTCGCAATGAGGGTGAGCGACGGATCATTGCCAATCACCTCATAGAACTCCGTGCTGTAGATGTGAAATGGTCTCTCTTTGAGCGACGAAGAATTGACGCCACGCCACAAGAATTCCTGCGATTGTTGTGAGTTGTAGCCTTTTCTCGAGCCATGAGCATACGAACCGTTGATGCATTGGCCTCATAAGGAGGCAAGACTTCTTCCAGCACATTCTGGCTCAATTGGTCGATGATCTGAGCCTGTTGCGGCAACGTGGGTGCGCCGTCCGGAAGGGCCTGTGCAACGGCTCCTGTGAGAAGAAGGGCGATCACGCCGGCAGCCATGTTGAACGATGCCATCCTGGTATGTGGTGCGACCTGCAGAGCTTGAAAGGTTGATCATAGAGATGCGTCATGTTCTTATATGCCGGGTCACTGGTGCCAAGCAAACGCCTTGTCTCAGCCACGAGTAAATGGGTAGGACTCCACTGGCCCAACGGCCAGACCGGGCATGATATATTGGCCACTCCATTTCTTGGGTCGCGACACACTAGAAAGCCGAAGCAGAAGGTCGGGAAATTGCCTCACGTTGCACAAGGCGACCGGTGGGATCTGATGAGGACACAAGGGTTGGGCACGGGTTATTATGGATCGGACACAGCGATGCTGGAAGCTCGATCTGTCAAAACCCGATGAAGTTCGCCATCAACATCAGACGAATTTATCGTACTCCTGGATTTTGTCCATTATGCATAGACTTCCCTACCGTGTTCATGCTTGGCTGACGGGTTACAGTTCTCTAAATCCCCCCTATCCCTAGTGGAGACTGCCAAAATCTCGTAGTAACTGCTTCTTGGCAATATGTGCTAATACCGGGCTGCGGATCCGGTACACCCAGCCATGAATCGTAGCACTAGATCAACGGGCTGTTGCATGATGCCAAGCTTAACGATCTACGCAAAAAGCTCTCATTTGTTTGTCTTAAATCCGAGTCAAACTACCGCCGACCTAATCTTATCTTCCAGTCGTTCGTCTGGTTGAGATATGTTTCTCCACTAATTGTTTAACCACTACTCCAGCCCTACCTACTTAGGAAATCAGAGGTTCCGCCCCTGAGACAGGCCCTGCAACCCCACGGAGGATGGTGCGGGCCAAGGAAGATTTCCACGAAATCGGGACGTGCCAGCAGTTGAGGCTGTGGGTTTCTGGCTCTTCGGCTCTCCGGCGGCTACCGAGTTGTTCTCAATAACGGGGAACTTACTGCCCTAATCTTTATCTTTTCATTTCTGATGAAAATCAGCCAGTATGGCATCCTTTTTTTTTTTTTTTTCTTTTTTTTTAAGGTAAGTTGGAGGACGATTCGGCACCTTTTGCTAAGTATTACTCCCGCGTATTTCGGAAGAGGTGGTCGACCAGCAGACGGGCTTTCGGAGGTCCGACCTACCGCCATTGCTCTCGCGCGCTCTGCTTTCGTTTTTTTCGTCCCCGTTTTCGAATGACCCACGCAATGTATTTGAAATAGATCGTCGGCATGCGCAACTTGGACGTCGCAAAGAAGAAAAAAGAAAGATCAAGAGGATTACCAGCGGCATATTCTTCAAGCCAGACTTCTCTGGGTAGATACGAGCAGTAGAAACAGCACTCGCTCCAGACTACAAGGCCGAATCAGCAGACACATCGCAAACATAAGTCTAGGTAGTCAGCTTTTGGCAAATGAATGTTGCTAGTAGGCGCATAAAAAGCTCCGAGGCACATCGTCCCGATGTCGGAGCCATTGACATACCAATCACATTGGGGAATGGATCATTGCAGTATTCGCACCTGAACCAAAGGAAGGGCCCAGTTCCGGCGTAGATGGGTAATCTAGGCGAGAACACTCGCAGTTATTTGAATCCGGGAATAGGGACGCACATGGCAACAGTTCTCCCAGCTCGTATTGAGGATTCAATCATGCAATGCTAGGTAGTTGCCAGATATCATGATGAAGTAGACCATGACTTCAGGAGTGATGCTATCGCCAATGAGCAAGAGAATGTCTTCATCTTAAAAGCGTGGGCCAGCCAGTTTCGCCACTTCCTTTCAACCCCCTCGACACAGACCTTGTATGTATGATTGCTGTGTACCGTGCTCTTGGAGTCTGATGTCCGCCCTCGAGGAAGGAAGTCGGCATTGTATTCGTATGTATCTTACTATGCAGCTGATGATACACAGCTTAGCATTGCGACCGGCTTTAATAAACTTGAGTGCCAGCAACCTCGTTAAGATATTAGCCACGTATACTTTGTTTGTCCTAGCACATCCTCCCAGACCGTTGCTTCCCTAGTGGTGGTAGTGGTAGTATTATTTAATCGCTAGCACATCCCTATATAGGGTAAAGGGCATCTACGTTAAGCTATATATATACTATATCCTATCCTATCCTACTTTATCCTATATAGCTTAAGTAGATAGAAAGTAATCTAACTTTATTAAAAGTAAAAACCCCCTCTTCTTTAATATCTTTATAATATAATATAAATATAAAATATAGATATAGATATAGACTACTAAATAGAATTATTATTTTATAGTTATAATATCTAAGTTTCTTAATAGTAATACTACTTATATAGTCTTAATATTAAGAGAATATAGTTTAAATTTTAATAAGTAGTAATATTAATTAGTTTATTAAATAACTATTTTAATATATATTTACTTAGAAAGCTTATAAGTAAAGAGCTTATAAGAAGAAATACTACTTAGTAGTAATAGAAGTATAGTTAGAGTATTAATAAAAAACTACTATATACTTAGGTATATAATAATACTTTAGCTATAAAAGCTTATTTATTAAATTATAACTAGATATAAGTAGTAAAGTAATTATTTATACTTTAAAGGAGTCTAAAGCTTAAAATATATTATACTCTATATATTTAGCGATATTTTATTAAAAGTAGATATTATTATAAAAGGATAATTTAGTTAAGTATTTAATATATTTTAGCTACTTTATTCCTAATTATTCCTATATAAACTTTCCCTAATTAAACTAAAAAACACCTTACTTATTTACTTTATAGTAGTAATAAAGGTGTTTAGATATCTTTTAATACTTATAAGAATAAAAGATATTAATATCTTTATAGAGGTATCTTTTATAATAATTAATAAAATTATTATAGTAACTCTTTATAGCTATTAGTTAGTATAAATTAGCTTTTAAGAGTATTTTAAGCTTTATTATAGGTTTATTAGTAGCTAAAAGCTTTAAAGTATAATACTTATAGAAGCTTTTATAGCTTTACTAAATATCTAGCTTTATCTATTCTTTATAATATACCTCTCTTTTAATATAGCTAAAAGTTAGAAGTTATAATATTAAGTTAGAGGATTTAATTTTTAAGCTCTACTTAGTAAACTAATCTACTATCTTATTACTAAGGATATCCTTATAGCTAAATATTTAATATACTAAAATAGGTATTATTACTTAGCTCTCTAAAACTATCTATTTAAAGTTTAGAATAATATCTTATAAAAACTTTAAAAAAGCACTTTCTAAATAGAATACTATTATAATATTATCTAAATAGATTATAATAGCTATAATATCTTTATTAAGTAAATTAATAGTAACCTTTAGGCTAGCTTAAGCTCCTTCTATTTCTATATTAAAAACCTCTACTTATAGAAGTCTCTAATAGTTAGTATAAATAAGCTTAAAGTTCTTATAAACTATATAGCTAAAGCTAGTTTATTCTAGCTAAAGTTATAACTTATTAATATAAACTATTAGATAAGTAGGAAGTAATAATTCTACTTAAAGTAGGTATACTTTAGCTACTTTATCTTTATTCTTTAGTTAGTAAAGTAAATCTTAGAACTTATAATCCTTTAAGTATAGCTATAAATAAGAAAAAGCTAGTATATCCTTTATAGTACTAATAAAGTTTATAAAGTAAATAGTATTACTTTAGTTTTATAGAAGTTTATACCTCTTAATCTTTATAATTAATAAGTACTTTTTATCTAGCTATCTTAACTATAAAGTATAGTAATCCTTAATAGATATAAGGATATATTTAACTAGTAGTATACTTAATTTTTATTATATAATATTAATTAGTATTATTCTCTATATTAAGAGATAGCTTTAAATAATAATATTAACTATAACTTATAAGGCCTTAATAAGCTTATATAATTTATAAGAAACTAACTTAAAGCCTCTACTTTAGCTAATATCTTCTCGCTTTTTACTTAGCTTCTTAAGGCCTAAATACTATATTTCTAAGCTAAATAGTACTTTTAGTAATATAATAATATATACTACTTTCTTTATAGTAACTAGTAATATCCTAGAGTAAACCTTATTAAAGCTTTCTATATACTTAATAACTTTCTATATTTTAGCTACTTTTCTCTAAATATACTTAATAAAGATAAGCTTTAAGTTAAGTATTATTCTAAGCTAAACTATAATTTTAAATAGCTATACTTCTCTATCTTTATAGTAGATATTAAGTAGTAGCTTATCCTTAAGTTTTAGTTTAATTTAGTTAGTAAAGTAAATAAGTTCTATTTTCCTTAGATCTAACGCTATATAGTTTTCTTTTCCCTAAGTAATAATATTATTAAGGATCTTCTAAGCTTTTATTATTAACTTTATAAGATTATCTCTAAAGTAGAGGATCTTACTATTATTAATATAGCTAAATCTTATCTCTTTATCCTTAATTTAATATATTAGCTTAATATAGAGTAAATAAAGTATAGGGGAAGCTAGTAAGTCTTATAGTAGTTTATAAAATAGCTTCTCTATTAGTATAATATATCCTTTATAATATATTACTACTATCTAATTTAATATAAAATAATAGACTTATTAAATAAAGTTAAGTAGCTAGCTTTATTCTCTAAGTTTCTAATAAAGATAATTTTATAGGATTATATTAAATATACTTTTAATATTATTTATAATAAAAGTATAGACTTAACCTTAGTTAAAGCCTATTATTATATTATATATTAACGCTTTAATAATATTTATAGTAGAGCGTTAAAATAGAGCTCTTATTATAGTAAAGTAGAGTATTTATTCTTCTATAATATAATATATTACTTATTATATATAGAGCCTCTTAAATCCCTTATTAATAGTTAAAAGTAGTGAAATTAGCTATTAGCTTTTTAGTATAAAAGTATTTTAGTTTACTTTTAGGATTATTAAAACCTCTATAATATACTATACTTTTAAGTAATAGCTAATTATATAATAAGCTTAATATAGTATAGAGATATAGTCTGAGATATATAGCTAAGCTGCTTATAGTATAACTATAGTGATATTATTAATACTTAAAGTAGTATTACTTACCTTTAGTATAATACTCTATACTTCCTATATAGATTTTTAGGTCTATAATAATATTTTATTAAGGTATTATAGAGATATAAAAGTTAATATTATCTTCTACTATATATATCTCTAGTAGTTTTATTTATAGGAATTATACTTTTTTAATAGGTTTAATAATATTATTTTCACTATTATATAGAAGAGGGGACTAAAACTAAAAATTAGGTTTATATTAGCTTATAATCTTATAGAGGTTTATATTACTATTAATCTCTTTAATTAGCTTAACCTATATAGTAAACTTTACTTTTTAAATAGTATAATTATAATATTTCTTAGCTTTATTAATAGCTTCTAAGTTTAGATTCTACTTATATTTAGCCTTATACTTCTAGTTAGTTTTAATATATATTATATTCTACTATATTATACTTTTCTTATTAAAATAATATCTCTTCTCTATAATAAAAAGCACTAACTATAGTAAAGTATTAAGCTTTTCTATAGCTCTATTAAGGTCCTCTAGAGTATTAAAAGCTTCTAGTAGTATCTATATATTATTTACTACTTTAGTAGTAAACTTTAGTATATTATTAGGGCTAAATTTAAGCTTACTTTTTATTATAAGAGGAGCTTTATTTAAGTTACTCTAAGTAATAAGTATTATAAATATTAAGGTTAAATAGTTAGAACTAATATAAAAATAGCTAATAACTTTAGTTTTAGCTAATAGTATATTAGAGAAATAAAAATTAAGTATATTATTATACTAATAGGTTAGTACTTCTAATATATTAAGGAGGGTAATATTCTAGCTTTTAATAAGTTTAGCTAGTAAAGTACCCCCCCTACTTATCTTTACTCTTAGCTACTATATATAATATTTTATATTAAAGTTTCCTCTTATAAAGAGGTATAATAGTAATAGCTAATCTAATAAAATATAGAAGATATGAAATTTATTAATATCTTAGTATATATTAAGGTAATATACTTTTTAAAGCTTAATATTAAGGATATCTTAGTAAGGTTTTTAGGGGTTTAATATAACTAAAAATAAAGCTAGTATAGTAATCCCCTTATAAATATAAGTTAAAACTCTAAGTTATATAGTAATTAAGTCCTAAGTTTAAACTAGTAAATATAAAGTATAAATAGAGTTAGTTTTAATAAGATTAAGGTCTTATTTAGTTATATATTAAGGTTTTTAAATAAATATAATATTAAATTTATAATAGTTAGTAAATATTAGGGTAATATTATATATAAGCTTTATTTTTGCTATATTTACTTAGAATATAAAGTATATTCTATTTATAGTAGTATAATTAAGATCTAATTATTTATACTAAAATAATAACTTTAATAGTTTATTCTTAGTATAAGTTTAAATTATCTTTAAACTCCCCTAAGTTTATTACTTTATTAATATCCTCTCCTTCTAAGATATCCTTTAGGATATCTTTAAGTAGGATCTTTATAGAATTAATTACTTATAGTGTAGACTCCTCCCTATTAAGGTTAAAAGTTATAGAGGATAGGTTATAGCTTTTATTTTATATACTCTATAAAAAGCTTAGGTCTATCTATCTATATATTATATTTTTAGATATTATAATACTAAACTAACAGCCTGCTTTATAAATATATTAGTATTAGCTTTATAATAGCTAAACTATAGTCCTATCTTTTTATTAAGAGTATAGTAGATAGCTTTTATTAATTACTTTATATAGATTATTATAAGTTATATATTATACTTTATTAATATAGTTAGCTCTATATTTCTACTTATTATAATATTAGTAGCATAACGTATAGGTATATTCCCTAAATTTATACTACTTATAGTATACTTAGTATTATTTAAGTAATAGTTTATAGTTAAGGTACTTAGTATAGTATAAGCTAAAAACTTAGAAAGTGTTAACTTTTTAGTAAAAAGTAACTATTTATATATATTACTTTTTACTTCTAGTTAATAGTACTATAAAAGTTTAAGATTTAATAAATAGGTGCTTAGTAGTATATTTAATCTTAGCTTAAACGTAAGGTTTAAATAGTATTATACTTTTATAGTTTCTAATTATAGCTTTAACTTCTTATAGAGTATATATAGCTTAAACCTTAGGTCTCTTAATACTTACTATATTAAAATATTTAGATAACTTAGTATAATAAGTAAATATAGTTATATATACTCTTTAGGATATTATAATAATTATAATACTAAAAGGTACCTAAGTTATTACTCTAATATCTAAATCCTAAACTTTACTAACTTATATAAGTTTTATATAGATAAATATAAGCTTAATTAGGGGCTCTCTATAGGTATAACTTACTAAGAACTAAATAAAAATATAAAGGTTATTAAGGTTAGCTAGTTATAGATTTCTAGCTCTTAGTTATATTTTACTCTAACTATTTATAGTTCTTATATTATCTCTAAGTATTCTTATAGTATTAGCTACTAAATAGCTTAAGGTTTTAGAAATAGCTTTAATATAGCTAAGCTATTTAAAGCTTTTATTAAGGGTAAAGCTTCTATTACTATCTACTTAAGTCTTAATATCCCCTATAGTAGTAGTATTATTAATAGTAAAATAAGTATAATCTTTATAGTTTACTCTATAGTAGTATTTCTCTCTAATTATAGATAATAATAGTTTAGTATAATATTTTATAGCTTTAATATACTTAAACTTAAGTTATTATAATATAGTCTATATAGTATTAACTAAAGTAATAATAATAATATTATAGCTTTTATTAATTTATTTAATTTTACTTAATTTATTAAGTATAAAATCTATAGCTTTAGTTAGCCCTTAAGTATTTATATTATAATATATATTTAGCGTAATATTTATTATTAATCTATATAGTTTTAGTAACTAATTAGTTATCTAAGGTATATCTCTAATATTTAGTATAATTAGTAATAAATCTAAATATCCTTAATTACTATAAGCTTATTTCTTTTAGGGTAATTTTAAAATTAACTTATTAAGTAATTATAAGGGAGTTTAAGTATATTTAAGGTTTATTTAGATTAGATAAACTATATTAAATATAGCTTAAGAGGGTAGTAATAGTAGTAGCGTTATATAGCGCACTAGCGCTATAGCCTTAGCTATAGTAGTTATTATAATATTAGAAATTAGCTTTATTAATAAAATAGTAGTAGTAAGGTAGCCTATACTAATAGTACGTGCTAAGAAAAATATTTAGGAGGAGAAGTTGCTGTCGCTTCCCTGTAATGGGAGCACTTCATAGCCTACTTGAATTTTCTTCATTACTTAAGAGTCTGCCTCCCTCCTCAAGGCAGCGAAGCCAAAGAAGTCTACTTAGATGATGATATTTAAGCCTCCCAGTCTGTGTAGTCTCTGTTAGAGATTGGCAGCTGAGGTTTTGATGAGGGTCTGACTTCTCATTACCAATCTGGAACATGGCCTGAAAAGAAAAGCAGCAGGTGACGAGTTAGAGGGTTTTCCGTCTGCCATGACATGCCTGTCTGTTGAGGGATTGTTTGCTGTACTTCACCGCGGGCGGTGCAATCGTAGGACAAAGGGCCTGAAAGACTTCCAGGGGTTCCACATGCAACAGTCTGCTTTTCCAGAGATCCTGCAGATGGCGCAAGTCACTTTATCTGTGGCTAAGATGAGCAGAATCATAATCCTGGAGTACACTTTGTCAAAAAACCCCAAGATTTTCAGCCGTTGCACATTACGTAGCAATAGCCCATTAACAGAGGCGTACCAGCAGATCACCAAACAGTTGTAGTGCAAAGTTTCCTGAGGTTTTCAAGCTCAAGCTATGTTTGGATTTTCTTCTTGTCGAATAAAAATTCCATATCACGGCACATATCCTGATTCTCCAGCGCATAAACAAACCCTGTTACCTGTTATTTTCATGGTAGCTACTTGCAACTTGTAGTAGGAGCGGCACTGTGCAACTCTACAGAAGCCCTTTTAAATCATAAGCTTAAAAGCCTGGAAGTCTTTGAGGAATATCTAATAGAATTGCTATTTCCACGTATAATACCTCGAGCGATCCTGAAATTCAGATATAAATTCCCGGCTCGCAAGACTGTGCTGACAACCAGCGTAATTAGATGGTAAACTTTAGATTCAGAGTCATTCCGATATTAGAAAAATTGCTTCAGCTGATTTGGACAAGGTACGATAGTGTAGCGTTAACTCCAAGAACTTTGTAGCGGGAGGTCACTCAATCGCAGTATGGCAGTGTCCTCCCGTTGTGACCCGGAGTCGAAATTCCACACCGAGCATCCATCTCTGCCGCTTAGGATTCTTGTAACGAGTGATTTCTTTCAAACAAAATGTTATCAAACAGGTTATGCTACACTCCAGCTTGATGAGTTCCTTCAGCAGTGATACCATCCCGACTGCAAGCCTCTCTGAAAAATTGACTGCTTTTCCAAACATCCGAATGCGTGCCGTATGCCTGTACTCCACCCTCGTCGAGCACAAGCACTCGGTCAAATAACATCGCCACTCTCATACGATGTGTGACTGCTACCATCGTGCAGCCCTTCAACACATCCCTCGCCATCTCCGTCACATTGGCATCTGCCTGAACGTTCAAACACCCAAGTGTCTCGTCGAGTACACAAACTCGCGGTTTATTGAGTAACACAGCCGCCAAAGCCAACAGCTGGGCTCTCCCTGTTCCTTGGGCTACCTGCTCACCAGCTATCGTGTCAAGCTCCATAGATGGCTCATTCTCTAGCCCAGCCAGCATATCCAAGTCCGATAGTAGTCGAGATATCGCAGACGGAGAGTGGCTGTGATTAGGATCAATCATCTCGCGGACGGTGCTATTGGGAAGCAGTACAGCGTCATGGGGAACAGCTGCAATGTGGGAGCGTAGCGTTTGAAGTGGTACGCCAATCATGGAGACGCTGTCCAAATTGATGGTGCCAGTCGACGGGTCAAGCAAGCGCAACAGGAGAGAAACGAGTGTCGATTTCCCTGCACCAGTTGGGCCTACGACCGCAACATGCATACCGCTCGGTATGCTGAAAGATAAATCACGCAACGCTGTCGGGGTTTCTTTGCCGGGTTCCTGACGATGCGAAACACTGACATTCCGGAAGGCCAAGTTTCCAGAGGCTGGCCATGATGCGTCATACGCAGTGCGATACCTTGAACCGCTTTCTGTCTCCCCCTCGCGAGGTATACTGGTAGCATAAGACGACAGACGTTCCACTGCAACCATAGACTGGAAGGCGCTAGTAGAAAATCTCATGCCTTGTCTCAAAGAAGCCGGAAGAACGAGAGCCTGACTCATGATGAGACCGACAGTAGATGGTGATAGCGAAGCGGATGAAGCGACAACAAGAGCACCGGTCAGTCCAATGGTAGTAGCCACAATAGCGTCAAGTCTGACTTCAAGCCAGCGTAAATTTGCGGCGGCCAGAAGTCGAACGTTGCTCCATCTATTAAGTCGCTGGACCAAAGTTGACCGAGCCGACGATTCGATATGATAGACTGAAATAGAGCTGGAGCCGTCAACGCTCTCACTAAATGCAGCATTTACACGAGCACGTAGTTCAGCCTCCCGACAGCGGACAGTCTTGAGGCGTGGAGCATATCTGCGCATCATAGCAACGACTGCAGATAGACCCGGCAAGACGACAACTAAAAGCTACGTCAAAGCTCGTAAGTGTTTGTTACTCATGTTGTGGTTGCCGCAGGACATACCTTGAATTCCATCGCGAGCATCAAGGCAACGCCACCAAGCAATCGTGCGAGATGAAGTGTAGCATTTCGAGTCGCCTCTATCAACTCCCTATCCGTTGTGTCCGCATCTTTTGAGAGACGGTCCATGATGCTACCAAGTAGAGAGTCTTGGAAGAAACCCATGGGCGCAGCAACGACTCGTCTCACCGATCGTTCCCACAAGCTATGGCTTGCATGTAACATCTTCGTGGTGATGTTGAGGCACAGGACATACGCTAGTAGCGCCTCTCCAAAACCAAAAATAGCAAACAATGTCACTGACGCAAAGCCGGAAAGACCAAATCGGTCAGATGTCCATAAAGAAAGCCATAAAATGACAGCTGCAGCAGTGACTTGCCATGAAAAGACAATACCACCCGCTGTGAGGGCTGCCTTGGGCCCACCGCTAAGTCTTAGATAAAACTGAAAGGAGTCACGTCGTTTTGTGTCTTCATGAGATGGCAATGACTCCGACGTGCTCCTGGAATCTGCATTAGAGGCTTTCGTTGCAGCCTGGCGGGGGGAAGACTGAGCTTCCTGTTGTTGGGTCGAGGAGTTTTCCATAGGTTCTTCTCCCATGAGGGATGGGAAATAGTCATCAAGTTTGCCTGAAGAAGTGAGCCAGGTAGCCTTTCCATCTTCGAGCCACAGTATCCGGTCACATTGGCGGGCCACCCAAGCCTGGTTCGTCGCGACAAATCGTGTGCGATCTTTTGCTAGGCCACAGAGACCATATTCAAATACCGTCTTGCTAGTTGAAGGGTCAAGGTTTCGAAGGCAATCGTCAACAAGGACAATATCCGCATTCGAGTACATCGCTCGGGCGATATTCACGCGCTGTGCCTGTCCACTTGAGAGACCTTGGCCACCTGCTCCAACAACGGTGAGATCTCGTCGGGGCATGCGCTCGAGATCGGCGATAAGAGCACAAGCGTTGATGACCTTCCAATATCTGGCATCATCAAACTTCTGATCGAAAATGATGTTGCTCCGAATTGTGCCTTGTCTGATCCATGGCGTCTGGCTAGCCAAAGCCGCTTTTGAGCCGATACCCAGCTCAAAGCTTCCTGTTTCGAGACACATCTGGCTTGCAATAGCGTGCATCAGAGAGGACTTGCCAGACCCAGGGCGGCCGCAAACAGCTACAAGCTCCCCGTTCATAATCTGAAACTTGGTGTTGAAAGAGAGGTGGAAGTCGTCAGTCGACGATCTGGCTGGCCAACTGAGAACAGTGTTTTGGGCAACATCAACCGCCCACTCCGCAGAGGTTGTTCTCATTTCGTGCGGTTCTTCCGTCTCCAACCACATCTCGATCGCGCGGCATCCGACAAGGAGATCTTGCAACTGGACTGCTGCCTGTGCCGCTCGGTTGACGTGAGGCTTGAGGGCCAAGAAGAGAGCAAAGGATGAGAAAGCTTTCGCTGGATCTGGCACACCCTCATGGAGGGTATCATACAGAATGAGACTTGCCATAGAGGCCAAAGTTGGCAACAAAGCACACGCCGCTTCTAGCAGGGCTCGGTTGTGCCACAAACGGCTTGCCGTTACCAACTCAACAACTCTCATCCCACACAACTTGTTCAAAACCATTATTTGAGACGACCATCCCGCAAGCTTGATGCCTCGAATGCCTTGAATAACCTGTAAAGTACACGCAGCACGATGTCGACAGAATCCACTGAGGGCCTTCTGTTCATCCCAGATACGGAGGGACACGCGCGTGAAGATAGGTAGACCCAGGAGCAATACGACCATGCCGCCTAGCGACGATGCGTCCACATTGGTGGCCAGCATAGGAATTGCGAGAAGAAAGCTAGCTGGCACAGTCCATATGGCGTTGATGCCGCTGATACAGTCTTCTATACGAGAGGCCTCCACCGATGCGAGGTTGAAAACGGTGCCAGAGTTCCATGTTTGTTCTGGGCCATCCTTGTTGCGATCATGTGGACTTCGAACCAAATTGGTGGCTGATGAGGATGGCGGGGCCAAGAAGGCCTTGTTCATTATCATGTATGTGAGAGCAGCTTTAGCTTGGGCTCCAACACCTTCCAGCCTATATCTTGAGGCGTTGATGAGTATCCCGGCGGCCATTTGCGTGGCTGTCATAGTGGCCACCAGAGTATAGCTGTGCGAGGTGCGTATAATGTGTGGTTTGTGAGCGTCTTGTGTACTACTCGACGTGGCGGGATCGGGATTCGTTATTGGTTCAGCTAAAGCCACGAGAAGCCAGCGTAGAATAATTGGCGGTATTGCGGCCGTCAACATGGCTGCGAGCTCGATCAAACCCCCTAGAACCAGTCCGCTGCGAAGACATCGGAGAAGGCTAAGAGCAAGTCGATGCCCTCTCAGTTGAGCCTTTCCTGAATATCCTGAACTTTCATGCCAACATTGTGAAAGTTGCAGTCCCAGGGGTTCTGCCTTCTGCCAATCGGAAAGCATGCCCTTGAAACTACTGGTATCCTCCTTCTGATGTTCTTCCGCGTCGTCATATTCAGCTTCGCGTTCCTCATCCTTTTTGATGGCATCAGGTGTCGGTGGTGCCCAAGAAAAGAGCATCATGCTGAACACCCAATTCGCCCGGGACCACATCTTGAAATTGAGAGACGTGTCGCAAATGGAAAATAGGTATGTCAAGAACTGTTCACGGGTACTCTTCAACACGGGCAATGAAAAAACAGCCCATAATACTGTGTGAAGCGGTACCAAAATGTGTCGGTCTCAGCCCAATGGAGCTTACTGGCGTCGTCTGTCAAGGACCCATCCGCCCGAACTCCGGCGGGAACGCGAGGATATCGCGGAGCCAGAAGGTCGGAGCGCGGGGCGCAGCAGCCAAGCCGGGGTCTATTGGTCTCGGGTCTGACTCGACATGAATGTTTCTGCCGACTGTCCCGGTAATCTAAGAGACTTTCCCAGACTATGACGATGCTCACCGTAGATTTCGGTTCTGGTGGAGTCCGTCCCATCCCACCGGCCGAACCGTTGCTTGTCCAAACCTTAGCAAATTTCACCATTGTGAGGCGAGCCTCAAGGCAACGGGAACAGGCAAGTCCCTGAACCGTGTAAGGATCTGTGACAAGCTCCGGCGGCGTACAATTTCATCCCGTTTTCTTGAGCAAACTTCAACTGACAGCCCACGAGTAAGGATCAGCGAGATTGTTAGAAAACGGAGAAAGCATTGCTTTGGGAACAAGGTTTACCAAGTAACGCACTAGATGTCCCAAGGCCATCAACATGTGGCTCTAGATTGGAGATGGCAATGTCGCAAAAGCGCTGTGTCAACGAAAAGATGTTCCCGTTGCATCCCGTACCTTTTCCTGGATATTGGAGCCAGCAAACGCCATAATTCACGTATAGTTCAATGTTGAATACAGGGTTGCTGAATCATCACGATGCCCACACATTCCTCCGCCGGCCGGGAATCTAAATTTCTAACAGCGATCTATCTCCCTCTGTAATATCTGATAGGAGCGTTTGCAGCCAAGCTATGATAACTGCCCAAACACAGCGCTGCGTACTTTTGCAACAACAACTTAAGGTTGAGAAACACGCTTGCCATACTTGTCGACGGGAATGTTCTCAGCCCTCACTCTTTTGATGACGCCCTTGATTGCTTCCCAGTCACGACATGTGTGCATTTCGTGCTGACCGACCAGCTTAGGGACGAAGTCATCGTGGCCAGGATAATGGATGAATTCAAATCGCTCCATGTTCATATTTCCTGCGCACATCGTGGCCTGCGATCCCTTAATTAGCATTACACTCAAGACTTCGATCACATGAATTATTCTTACTTGACGAAGACTCTCCAAGCAGTGTTCAATGTGCTGGCGCGTACAGACATCGTAGCCGCCGTCCAAGTCCAAAGCCAGCTTCATATACGTTGTGCGAATGCATACCTGGTCGCCGACTTATTAGTAAAAGACCCGCAAGGCATCGCGAATCGTCAAACAAGATCTCGTACCAAACAATGAAGCTGGTGGAAGACATTCCAAGCAACAGGCTGCAAGCCTTCAGGTTGAAGTGCATCTTTATGGAAATAGTCGGGCAATCCATACTTGGCTGGGTCGTTCAGCGCAACAAATGGTTTGCCAACTATCGAATTTGCGGTCAGCGATTGTTATGAAGATGAACTTGGCCTCTCAAGGGTGGAACGCAAAAAGATGATCGGCTTGCAATGAGACTCACATGAGATGAGATCAAGCCATTTCTGGTTGGCACCCGGAGCTGTGAAGTTGTACGAAGAGTCATGTTCAAATTTCTTACGGACCAGGGGCACTACAAATTTGGTGTCAGTGGTATGCTATGTCCAGCAACAGACTTCGAACATACCATCGGTGATGAAAGGCGCCTCATCGATTGTCGCCATGCCAAGTCCGGTGGCCGGATCAGCCTTCTTTGGCTCCGGAACGCATGCTGTCTGTCGAACACCCAGAGAGAAGCCGTATGTGCCCAGAAAGAAGCCTACCGCCACCGAAACAATGCAGCACAGGAAAGTAGATACCATGAGCATGCGGTACCCAGAGTGAGTAAGTCTATTGGATGGCGGTGGCATCCTGGGGCTACCTTCCCCATCCGAGCCCTCTTCGCTCTGATGCACCTCCGAATACTCAGTCTTGGTGTTGAATACCATTTTTTTTCAGATCATTTGACGACAGATTGGACAAAAAAGCTCATGGGCCACTCACTAAGGCTGACGTATGCCCATCCTTTTTAATAGGACTCTGGAAATTCACCCTAACACACAAATCATCCCATTGTCTCCTCCCGTGCTTGGTTATGCCAAGTTCCTAAGTGGAGTCTGCCCCTCGCGTCTTCCATAGAGTTTTGCTTTGCGCCGTCTTCCTTGCAAGTGGAAGAAACTGGCGGTGTTTTACGCGATGCTGGTTACCCTTAGGACTTAGGTGTCGTCGTAAGAACCCCACCTAAGCTATAGATCACCCCCCACCTCAGATCACCACTTTTACATACTTTTAACCTACTAACGCTGTGATTATATTTTTACGTTCTATATAATTTCTCTATAGTTTTATAATAATAATATATAATTTTATACTCTTTTTATTATTAGAAGATTTACTATTAATTAATACTATTTCTAACTTAGTAGGATAGTTTTATACCTCTTATTTCTTCTTTTAAATATCTTTAATTACTATAAAGTATATATTTAGCTTTAGCTTAACTTTATTATATTTAATAAGCTTATACTTCTTTAGCTAAACTTCTAGAAATTAAATAACTTATTAGTTATCTATTATAGCTATATTATTAAAGTCTAAAATTTTCCCTAACTTCTTAAAGAAGAGGATCTATACTATAAGGTTAATAGGATAATCTCTTTATATTATTAACTTTAACTTATTACTAAAAAGCTATTATATTTAGTATAAATTAGCTAAATTCTTTAGTATTTTAATTATAATATTTTAAGAGGTTTATTTATTATTTATAGGTTTTAAATATTATATTAGTACTTATAGAATATTAGTTAGAATAGAGGTATAAATAAACTAGCTTATAAGAGGTTTTATAATATTAATAAACTATATCTTTATTACTTTCTATCTTAATTTAATAATATATAGTTATAAAGTATCCTAATATATATATAAATAGTATTATAAGAAGTTCTACTTACTAATTAATATAGAGTTAAGTAAGTAGTTTTATTTTATAAAATAGGTCCTATAAGACTACTTTAGAAATATAAATACTAATATATTAAGGAGCTATATAATATAAAATAAATAAATAGGTAAGTAAGCTAAATAAATATTATTAATATAATATTTCTATATAAAGTTATTACTAATATAGCTTCTATAGCTATTTATAATAAGTAAATATTTAAAATATAGTCTTTTTACTTCTATTATTATCTTTAATATAAATATATTCTCTAATTAGTTAATATTAATATTATTAGATATCTAACTATTTATAATTAATATAAAATACTATAAGTTAAATTCTAAGAAATCTTTAGGGAATTATTAGTATTAAACTATCTTATCTTTAAAGATAACTAAGAGTGAGAGATAACTACTATTAATACTAATATATTTAACTATAAATATCTAAGTATAGTTATTAAAGCTTTAAATAAATATAAAAAGTTTCTTAGAATATCTTAATACTAAATTATTATACTAAGCCCCCTCTATAATACTTATTTTATCTATATTATATTATAAACTTATAAGGATAATCTTAACCTTTAGAAGATTAAGTATTATAAAAAACTCCTTTATATCTTTAACTATAATATCCTTTATATATTAGATATTAATCTTATATACCTTTAGAGTTTTAATAAATAAGTAGTAGTATAAGAAAGCTTTTATCTAATATATACTAAAGGGATATATATTACTATTAGTATATATAATCTATATTATAAAGAGATAGATATACTTATAGCTAAGTATATAGCTTAAAATACCCTATATAAGGATCTAAATAGTTAGAAGAACCTCTTATTTAAAACTAAAGCGTTACTAAGTAGCTTTTACCTCTACTATTATCTTACTACTATTAATATATTATTATAAGGTTATATATAATATACCTTAGTTTTTAGTAGCTTTTTAGAGAGGGTAGCTATTATATATAGCTATAATCGCTATAGTAATATTAGTAGGGGTATATAAGGGTATAAGATATATATTAGTATTTTTAAAAGAATTTATTTTATATATTATAGTATTAAAAAAGTAGTATTAACTAGGATAATATATGATGTGAAGCATGCAGAAGATGCGTTTTTAGGCTGATCTGAGGTGGGGGGTGATCTATAGCTTGGGTGGGGTTCTTAAATATCGCCATGTCCGAAAAGTCCGGTCGGTCAGCTCAGGATTAAAGTTCGTTGACCGCTGTGACGAGTCATTTTGGCGGGACGATCAATGCTGTTCGCGCGTACTCGCGAAGACCAACTTTTGAGTTTTGCCTTCGACAAGCGACCATACGAAACCGAGGAACTTGTGCAAAAGTGACCACGATACCTGGCCGGCCGTAAGCAGCTTGCAAGGGGATATGAGTAGGACGAACCATCGGACCCGATTTCCGCTCAGTCATCGTGACAGAGGAATGTGTCGCGGGGAGGCTGGAATTATAGGGACACCCTCCCGGTGGGATACAACCAGACAGACGTTCAAGTGCTATCTTCTGTCTTGGGAGCTCCATCATAGAAAGCCAATGCACTCGTCAAACGCGCAGACAGCTGGAATCTGGGACTCACCTGTAGCACTCCATTCCAAAGCCTGCTGTCGCTGCAAGTTACTCACCTTTATCGTAGTTGATGCAGGCTAGCTCATGTTTGCTGAGCTCATTCAGCTATGTGCGCAACCTCATCCTCCGTTCTCTTCTTTGGAGACCAATCCCTGGCACCGAGCACGTACGTCCAGGCGCTGAGGCATCTGCGCAAACGAGCCACACCATCATCAGCTTCTCTGCATGCCTACTCAAAGCTCAGACTGAACGACACTACGGACGAACTAATCCATGTTCTTGATTGGGCGGAAACGGTTGCGTCTGATCTGGGTTTACAAACAGATCCCATAGTATCTGCTCTTGTTCCCTGCATCTCGCAGCTTGGCTCTGTGATATTGTGAGTTGGTACCAAAATTCGGAAGGATGAAGACACTCCTAGTCGGTTCATTGTCACTGATAGACGAGTCTATTCTCACATGTCTGCAGGAAATGTCAGATCGATCCGAGCATTCTTCGTCACAACCAGCAAAGGGTATTTGTTGGCGAATGCGTTGGACTCATCCTGGCGTGCGCTGTTGCATCAGCCAAAGATGAGAGACACCTTGTCCAACTCAGTTCAGAGACACTGAATATTGTGCGGCGTTTGACTGAGTTTGCCACTCAACGATCACGAGAAATTGAGGATCGCCCGGGCTTGTCATGGGCTGTTGCAGTTCAGCTGTCAGAACAGGACTGCGTGGATGCCCTGAAGTATTGCAAAGATTATACAGTGAGACATCTTTCTCTTTCCTCTATTTACATGCCTGTCTGAAGTTATCTGTATCTTTCTTGCGCCGACAATCGTTAGATGGGACATCCAATATTGATGACGTGTCCACCCAGGAGACACCTGCTTACAAGCGCGGATATCTGAGCTACGAGCTGGATGAATGGTCGGTCATTTCTGGGCCACCCTCGACTTTGCGTCTTCTCCGTTCGAGTGCCTTTGGTCATGTAACAAAGAAAGACTTGCCAATCTTTGCTGCGTACCACGCATCACATCTTAGAGAACCACCGTAAGAGCACACCTTTCAAGCTTCAATGGGCGTATGGAGAGCGGTAGCTAAGCGCGTCATCGCCTGATTCTAGTTACGACGATATCCTGGGGTGTTCTCCTCTCTTGGACGCGCCACTTTCACCCAGAGTGAGAATTCTGTCATCAAACACCGGCGAGGTGTTGCAATGCGGCTCATTGCGGGACGTATTGCGACAGGCAATCCGTGACATCCTGCAGCGTCCGTCACGTCCATCAACAGTTATTGGGACGTTGACAGATTTCTTGAAACCAGATACTTCTATCCCAAAACTTTACACTTTTGGGCCGGCAGCTCAGTGGAATGCATTTTATCATCGTCTGACAGCCAATGGTCGCCAAGTCCAAACGATCTCTGGACTTAGCCTCGACCGTCGCCGACACAAGATAGAGGACCGAAATTACAAAGTGGAAGACAGTCATCAACAGAGCCGACAAGATTGCGAGGACAATGATGAACACAACCTGATTGCTGTCACGGGCTACTCCGGCAGATTTCCCGGGGCTGAGAGTGTCGACGAGTTGTGGCAAGTTCTTTGCGAAGGCCACGACACATCAAGTCAAGTACGTATACATGTAAGCAACAAATACTGCTTCGTCCAGCATACTGACGAAACTTCAAGATGCCACAGGAAAGATTCTCTGGAACATACAGTTCGGCAATGCCAACTGGATGTTTCATTGATAGAGCAGGCCACTTCGACAGGCAATTCTTCAATATGTCCGGTAGAGCTGCATTGCAGACAGACCCGTCGCAGCGCCTTCTACTACTAACGACCCAGGAGGCCTTGGATATGTCAGGATACAATCCATCTATTCATACAAAACACGTGGGTACTTTTGTCGGACAAGCTACAGACGACTGGCGTGAACACAACATGGCACAGGATGACCCCTATTATGTGACCGGAGGCATGCGTGCATTCGGTCCGGGGCGTCTGAATCACTTCTTTGGATGGGATGGCCCATCACTGTCTGTTGACACTGCATGCTCTTCGAGCGCCATGGCTTTAGATCTCGCCATTCAGTCTCTCCGAGGAGGCAAATGCGATATGGCAATTGCTGGCGGCGCCAGTGTCATCTCAGGTGCTGCAGATACAGGCATGTACGCCGGCCTTGGTTGCGGTGGCTTCCTGGGTGCCTCAAATACAGCCTGCAAGACTTTCGATGCCGCAGCAGACGGCTACACTCGGGCTGAAGCAGTCGCTGTTGTGGTTCTCAAGCGCTTGAGCGATGCTCGTAGAGACGGTGACATTGTACACGGTGTCATCAGGGGTATTGCCACAAATCACTCAACTGACACCAATCCCATCACACGCCCTTCTACAGAGGCCCAAAAGTCTTTGTTGCGCCAGGTTCTCCAACAGTCTCTAAGGTACCCTGCAGACGTGTCGTATGTCGAGGTGCACGGGTCGGGCACTCAAGCTGGCGATCGTGCTGAAGTTGAGGCGGTGGCAGCTGTCCTTGGCGGCCGCCAGCGCCGCCGCAGTAGTGTGCTCAACGGCTCGTCTAGAAAACTACGGATTGGCAGCGTCAAGGCCAATATCGGACATAGTGAAGGTGCCGCTGGCATTTCAGCACTCATCAAGGCGCTGCTGATGATTCGTCATGGTCAAATACCTCCACACATTGGGGTCAGAACAACTGCAAACCATCATTTCCCTGATCTGGACAAACTGGACATTTCTATCAATTTGAGACAGGAGTCTTTGATACCAGAAGAGGAAGCGGAGAATTATCAAGCCCCCGCAAATATTATTATCAACTGTTTTGGGGCAGCCGGTGGAAACACCAGCATGTTGGTCGAAAGCTTTACGAATAACAAAAGCCTGGCCGAAGAGGACTTCAACCAACGACAGGCCAAAACGACCGAACAACATCTCCGAGTTGTGACAGTTTCTGGCAAGACTCCTTCTGCTCTTCAGGCCAATAGTCTGAGGCTACTTGAGTTTCTGGATGAGAACCCCACGACTCCCATCAATAACCTGTCTTACACTGCATGTGAGAGGCGGGGCCATTACCCATACCGGACTGCATACACAGCTAAAGACACCATCGACCTTGCTACGCAGCTGCGAGATGGCACGGAAGCAAATGATCAATCATCAGCTCAGTCATCTCGGCCATCACAGCCTCCAAACGTTGTTTTTGTGTTTTCTGGACAGGGTGGAAAGGTGGCCGGTGCTGCCCAGCATTTGTTCAGCCATAACGACATTTTCAGGCGAGCCATTTGCGATTACAGCCAATTGTGCGACTCGCTGGGCTTTTCTGGCGTACTCGGTCACCTTACTTCCCCAGAATCAGAAGAGGCCTCGTTGAGTGCAGTATTGGAGCAGGTTGCACTCCTCGTGTTCGAGCTTGCTCTCTGCAAAATGTGGCAGGTTTGGGGTATCCGGCCCTCAGTCGTACTTGGCCATAGCCTCGGAGAATACGCGGCGCTTCACCTGGCTGGCATTCTCTCTGCTTCAGATACGATCTGGCTCGTAGGAACTCGTGCTGGTCTGGTGCAAAAGTTTTGCAAGACCGATACGAGACGCATGCTTGCTATCTTTGCCGAAGAGGAACACCTTATTCCCTTCATAAAGGACTGTCCCGTAGAAATATCTTGCAAGAACTCGCCTTCACAGACGGTTGTTGGCGGGTCTGTTGACGACATCTTGGCGCTGAAAAGTCGTCTTCAGAAGCAGAATATCAAGAGTGCTCTGGTGGGCACACCATACGCCTTCCATACCGGTCAAATGGACCATATCCTGGAAAGCTTGCGATGCAGCGCTAAACAGGTCTCGTTCAAAAGTCATCCACAACTCAGCCTTGTGTCGACTATGACAGGATCACGTGTGGACTCCTGCCCGTCCTGGTCAGAGCATTTGGTAAAGCATACTCGCCAGCCAGTCCTTTTTGCCAAAGCTATCCAATCTGCAATCGACTTGAACCCGGGCCGGAAGACCATTCTTGTGACTATCTCACCGACACGGATATGCAAAGACATGACCGCTGCTAACATCAGTCCAACTGGCGGATATCTGGCGGAAGTACTTGATGCGATGGGTACTAATACTCATGGATGCATTGACAATATCGCTTTCGGCTTGGCGAAGATCTACAATGCTGGGATTGACATCAACTGGAGCGCCTATCACAAATCAATGAAACAAGCCGGAAGGCTGCTGGAATTGCCATCTTACGCATTCGACCTCAAAGATTTCTGGATTCCCCTTCACCAAAAGCGGTCTATCTCTTCATCGCCGACGTCGACTTCACGATCATCGTCACCAACCGCCATCAACACCCCTACCACAGATGAAGATGATGAAGATCACTGCCTCAGGGTAATGCGCAAGACGAATCTTCAGGAACAACCCTTCAGGAGCCTCATACTCGGCCATGTGATACGAAACAAGGCCATCTGTCCTGCAGGCGTGCTGATTGACATGGCTTTCCACGCCGCGACACAGCTCATGGGCGAACTCTCCAGACTTGACACTGTTGAATTGAGATCATTGTTTCTGAAGGCAGCTGTCACAATACATGACGACGTGCGTGTCAACCCAGTTCATATTCTTCACACTAGTGTGGAGAAGGTCAGAGGAGTTCCAGAATACGCCGTGACCTTCTCAGGCGAACGTGGAGTACACCACGCAAGTTGCTTTGTGCGGACGACAGGAAATCTTAACGTTCTTGGTGCCGAGACTACAGCAACGTCTCTCCTCCGAGCAGTATCTCGTATGACCCGCCTGCGAAATAACAAGGATGCGAACCGCCTCACACGGACAATGATCTACAAAATGTGGGCACCAGTCATGCATTATGCCCCGGAGTATCATGTCCTTCAGGATATCGTACTGTCTCCAGTCGGTTACGAAGCCTCCGCAAAGCTCATGACAACAGCGAGAGAGCCAGGCAAGCAGGCATTCATGTTGGATCCCGTCTGGCTAGATGGTGCGATGCAAGCTGCTGGCTTCACAGTGAACATGAGCGTCAGCGCTACTCCTGGAGCGGTGTATGTTCTGACCGAGTGTGCAAGCATCCGCTTCTGTGAGGCTCCGGTAGACAACAATGTTTACACCTGCTATGTAAAGGGAGAGTCGGACAGCTCAGGTGACGTTATCATTACCGTTACGGTTTTCGACGAGGAGCACGATCTGCGCCCAGTAGCTACTATAACTGGCATGCTGTTTCACAGGCTCAAAGGCAAGAGTGAACCAAAGCCAGACTTATTCACAAGTTCTATCAACACGACCGAGAGAACTGCCAGGCTGTCAAATTCGACCCAGGTCACTGCGCCCTCGACAACGGCGGCCTTGAACAGAACTTTGTCACACAACGGGTCGAACAATAGCTCCAAGCAGACAAATTCAAACAACCGGAATGGACAGCTTCGCAAGCTCATTTCAATTCTTGCCAAAGAGACTTATGCCGACCCCGCAGAGATTGAAGAAGAAACTTCACTGGCAGACCTGGGTGTCGACTCTTTGGTGGCGCCCATTGTGGCAGATGCCATTAGAATCCAGCTAGGGATCGAAGTGCCGTTGATATCGTTGCTCGAGGCGCAAACGGTCAATGATCTCTCGTCAATCTGCTGCAATCTAATGTCAGCAGATGTGGACGGGAGGACCGAGCCAGGAAGTCATCTCGGAGCGATTGTTGCCGGGCAAAGTGATACACACGGCGCTCACCGAGATGCAGCCGCAACGGTCTCCGCCAGCAGCACCGACCTTTCAAGCAGAATTTTGCTGTTGCAGGGCTCAAGTCGCTGCACACGCTTCTTATTTCTGCTTCCGGATGCCTCCGGGAGCAGTTCTGTGTACGCAGGCCTTCCACCGCACCTGTCCGCCCAGACCAACACTGGCATCTATGCTCTGGAGTCTCCATTTTATGGTATGAGCAGCTTTCCTCGCATTTCTATGGAGAGGTATTGCTCCATTCTGGTCGAAACAATTCGTCGCTTCCAACCCTCGGGACCTTATTTGGTCGGGGGATGGTCAATCGGTGGCCGCCTCGCTTACGAGTGTGCGAGGCAACTCATGCAACAGGGAGAAACGGTTGCAGGACTGCTTCTCATTGAGTCATACGCGGAACTCACGCCGGAGCTCTCTTGCAGCCCCAACGCGATCTCATTGGATCATCTTGAGGCAACAGGCTTCTTCGAATGGTCTGGAGGCCGAACGAATGCCATGCCAGAGTGGCAAAGAAACCACATGCTGCATCTCATACTCATGAATAGCGCTTACAGCCTCCCAACTTTGGGCCTGGACGCGAATAACAACTCGGTACCAGTGCAGCTGGTATGGTCCGCCTATGGAAATTTCGATCTCTTCCCAATGAAGGTCTTGCAAAATCGATACGAGATAGAAGACGGCACCATGAGAAAGACGAACAGATCTGATCGAGATCTCTGGTTGAAGGAATCACGATCAGTAGATGTGACGTCCAGCCTGACTGAAAAGTGGCGACTGCTGACAGGACCGGTTTTGCGACAAAGTACTGTCGAGGGAGACCATTTTGACATTATGATCCCCAGTACACGTGAGGATTTGGGAACTGTGGTGTTGCAGGCTTTGAAATGGTTTTTTGGGGACCCGTAGCAGATGACTTAGACAAGGAAGAGACAGAGAATATGCGTACTTACTCCAAATATGTCAGTTTCCAAGAGGTCCAAATGAATGCGGCTGCTTCTCTCTTCGTCCTTTTCCACTGAGATCGTGATGATCTTATAGATCTAAAGCCTATCTCAGGATATTAACAATAAACCTGCTCCTCGACTTCTCTTCCACAATAGAAGGGGGGTGTAGACTCTTCTGCTGGAGACACGCCCGTACCCGAGCTGATGGATCAGCATCAAATTGAGTTCAGCTCCAGGTTCCGACGTTTTAGACTTTCCGTACTGCCTCGGGACGAATACGAGTCAGCTATATGTGTGACAATAACGCTAGGTCATGCCCCTGTTGTAGTGGAAAGCTTGTCCGCACTATCCGGCACGCGCCGGTGGGCTTCAGCTGAAGAAATGGACGACGAATAACAAGGTAGTGGATGAAATAAAGACCAAAGAGCCACGAATCAATTCGACTCATCAATTCCAACAGCAAAGTTGGCTTCAAAAGACGCAACGATGTCACAAAAAACGCGCCTCATTGACTCCGTCCAAAAGACGAGGACGCGCCCAATGCGGCTGCTCCTTCTTGGTCTCCCACGGACTGCGACAGAATGTGAGTGATCCAATTAGCGAAGTTCATCCCAATCCTCACGCAGATTTTGACTTTCAACTCTAATGATCGTTGGATACTAACTTCAACGAACAGCCCTCAACAGCGCTCTGGAAGAACTCGGCTACAAAGTCTTTTCATTCCAGGCCATGTGGCCGAATTGGAAAGAGACCATCCCACTATGGACCGAAGCCATTGAAGCCAAGTATTATGGCCGCTGTAAGCCTTACGGTCGTGAAGAGTTTGACAAGCTGCTCGGGGATTACGACGTCGTGAAGTGCCCTCACGCCTTGCTCTTTGCCGAAGATCTCGCCGCTGCTTACCCAGAAGCACGGATCATCGTATCAAAACGCGACTATGAGCCGTGGCGTGCGTCAATGGAAAAGACCGTATTCAAGCTGCGCCGGTCTCTTGTCTTCCGCCTACTTCATCCTTTGGATCCGTTTCGCGCTGCATGGTGGCCGTTTTTGCGCCTCATCATGGACACTGCTTACGGAGGCTGGGCCGAGGCAGAGCCGGGACGGAAACCTTACGACGAGTATCATGCCCGCATCGAAGCCATTACGCGCGAGACTCCGGAAAGGATGCTTGTATTCTCAGGTCCGAAGGATGGATGGGTTCCGCTTTGCAAGTTTCTCGACGTGCCGGTGCCCGAGACGCCATATCCGTGGACAAACTCGGGAGCAGATTTCTTTGAGAGGCAAGGACACCGAGCTGGCGAACGATTGTTGCTGCGTAAGCTGGTGGAGAGGCTAGCAGTGGTATCAGGCGTGGGAATGGGAGTCTACTGGTACATGAAACGACCATAGGTAGACATATGTCAGCATGATACATCTAGAACTGAAAATAAATCATGGGAGTATTTTCTAAACATTTTACAAGATTTCTGAGACCAATGCCTTGAACGCAGATCTGAACCGACGAGTCTCCTCCGCAGTGGTAGAGGACGAAGCACTGAGGTGGGCAACTCATTGAACTCAACGGATCCGAGTGGCTGGAATCAAATATACCGCCGAGAAGCCCGTTCTTGACACCTGCTGGTTGACTGTTCTCTTCTTTACGCTTATTTGAGCTTAGAATCAGAAAAGGGATTAACGTCAGTATTTCGAACTCACTTTTACCACATGGGCAATTCCTTCAAAAAGTGCAGTCTAACAGAGACATTGTGATCTCGGTCGAAACAGGAACTTGGTTTGAACCATGGTAATTTCTCACCACTTTGCGTCTACGGTCTTTTGTCATCGAATTCCAGGCAACTGATGAAGTGCTGCGGGCCGTGATGTTCTCGGGCAAATCAGTAGGTCTCTGTGTAGCACGAAGCAAATAGCCTCCAAATGACACCCGAGGAAATCCTAGAGGTCCCGTGCCACATAAGTACACAAACTGCATTTTGTCTTGAAAGCCATAATGGAATGGTTGTTGTACAAGAAACGCACGATTGCCTTGCATTTATCTCGAGACAAAGATATTCGCAAATTGGGGCCGTAAACCAAGCCACTCACTTCCTGTTGCGAAGTTTGATCAAGAAGGAGCCCTGCAAAGTGGCGCCTTCTCCCGTCAGGAATGTTATGGTTTTCGTCTCCAATGCTCACTTGATTGACAAACGAACTTGTGACCTCGATCTGATTGCTTGTATACCAGAAGGTACGACCGTGACTGCTCTTGCCATTTCTTTGCGCGTCATATGGCTCGCTGCTGCTTCTTTTGAAACAAACTTCACTTTCGAAGGCAGACGTCGGTTTAAATATTCTTCGACGATCGCCGCTCATCCTCCCGGAACCTCACTGCAGACCTAATTCTTTCCCACCCCTCACCGTATCAATACACTTCGTCACTGGATCAGTCAACATGAAATTCATCTCAGCCGTTACTACCCTCGTCGTCGCCTTCGTCGCTGGCTCCGTCGCCGCTGACATCGTGCCAGGCAACCCCGCCGGCGGCTGGTTCAAGCGCAGTTGCAAGGACTACAAATTAACCACGCGTTCCAAAGGGGGTCCTGGCAACGGAGAACTCGTCTCCCTCGAAGCTTCATGCCGAGCCAGAGATGGCACTTACAAGGATAACAAGCTCGATCTCACAATCTGCATTGGCAACTTCGATGGCCAAATGGGATGGCGAAAGCTGTAAGTCCTTGATTCTGGCTTTGTTACCATCGGTCACAGTCTCTCTAATACAGTCACTCATTCTTAGGGGCTTCTTCGACGACGAATGCGGATACTGCAAGATCGTCGACCAGGAGAAGGATCAGTACGACATGGAATGCCTCTGCAAGTCAGTTAGTCAGTTTAAGGACCCGACGAGCACCATCAATCTCAGTCAGTACCATTCGCTCTGTTAACCCGTGGTCGTTCCGTTCATTGCTAAATCCGTTTATCAGACGGCAAGATCCGTAACGAGGACGGTATTCTCTGGTGCGGCTATCTCTCAAGCGAATACCAGCCACCTGCGTAGTGGAAAGAGGTGATGGACTAGGCATCTATGAGCATGAAAAGGAAAGCTTGCAGTGTCGATGGCGGCAATGGCTTCAGCAAACAGTAGGTTCATACTAGCACCAATCCACATCGGACGTCAGCGGTCAATTTGGGCTGCTATGCAATAATTAGTCTACGGCTTTTGTGTCAGCTTCGCAAGTTGCACGCAAAAGCATTTGGGCGTAATGATGGGTAGCAATCAACCTCATTTGATCTCACGGCATCATTCTGTCATTACTATGTGACCCAATATTTGCTTGACAACGTCAAATGTGGCTGACATGAACATTCACTTCCCAAAAGCACCAATCCATGGGAGCCAATTATGCATAATGCCGGAGTGTGGCTTTTGCGGACTTTTATGTTTCCGAAAGGCCGCTATTCGTGGATAGTGGAGTTGATATTCCAGGGATTATCGCATCGTAGGCCGTGAAGTTCAACTGTCGGGACTTCGGTGTTTGCCCGTATGGCGGGGCATGTGGGAGCCGATGAGACTCGTTCACGAGTCGGTGTAGACGGACAATCGTTTGCGTGATGGACGGATCTAAGGATTGCTACCCCGCATCAAGAACTGTATTTACTGAAATCGCCCAATGTATCATCTAGTTCAAGTCTGTTGTATTTGTTGGCTTCGGAAAACCATCGCGTGAGCATTGTCTACACCTTACTTTAATCATTGCTTGACAATCCTCCACATTCAAGATGGAGTACGATACTAGAGAAAAGATAGCGCCATTGGGCGTCCTCTCGTACGTTCATGTGCCTGTAACGGCTAACTCCTCTGAGCTATGAAACTAATTGAACCATTGTATAGAACCGAGTTTGAAGAGGTTCGTACACAGGCCCTTCAGTACCCTAATCGCTAGTAACAGCATTCTGACCGTTTGATCAGCACATGAAGGCGCACCCCTTTCCCCCTCTTGCGCCGCCAAGTGCCGAACTTCGATCCGCGATGGAAGCCCAGCGCATCGCGACACAGCAACCAGATACGAGTACCGAATACTCTGTCAAAATCACTATGCGAGACGGCTTCTCCGCTGAAGCTCGCGTCCACAAGCCATCCGCGGAAGGGAAGCATCCGCTTCTAGTGCTGCTGTTTGGCGGCGGCTTCATGTTCGGTGATTGCGACCAGTTGAGCCCATATGCCCGGCTGGCCACGAAGCTTTTGGGTGTTACTGTGATCAACTTGTCTTACCGTCGAGCCCCGGAACACAAGTTTCCCACTGCACCGAACGATGTGTGGGATGGGATTCAGTGGATCACGAAGAACACGGAGACGCTTCAGGTTGACCTGGCGGCAGGATTCGTGGTAGGAGGCGTCTCGGCGGGAGGAAACTTGGCCGCGGTCACGACGCAGAAGGCACTCGACGAGGGACTGAGTCCTCCCGTCACCGGGCTCTGGCTTGGCGTTCCATGGACTCTCGAACCCGAGGTGGTCCCCGAGAAGTACAAAGACGTCTTCTTCTCCAGGGAACAATGCGCCGGGGCTCCTGGATTGAACCAGCAGGCTATGGACATGTTCAACGTCGCCTATGAGCCTGATCTCAAGTCCCGGGACTTTTCTCCGTTCAACGCCCAAAATCCGCATCATGGAATGCCGCCAACATACATACAGGTCAGCGGTGCAGATCCCCTCAGAGATGATGGCCTCATCTATGAGAGGGCGTTGAGGGAGGCGGGGGTGGAAACCAAGTTGATGGTATACCCAAACATTCCTCATTTGTTTCCCGACTTCTTCCAGCTCAAGGCATTCCAAGACTTTCATTTCGACATCTTGAGTAGCTGGGCCAGTCTATTTAAGAAGAGCGTTGCAGCAGAGGATATCAGGCACGCGCTGGCCAACAGCCCGTTTGCTTCCAGTAGTTAGCTTGTACGCGGGAATTGATGCCGAGTTCACCGTTGCGTATTGACATATGTGGATAGTCTGGGGGATTCGAGACTGTAATCGAACGTTGTGCAATATATCCAACTCACTGTGAATAATAGCATAAGTGACATCAAAACAATACTGCTCTCCGCATGACCTGTTTACTCGGATAATAGAACCAACCTATCTTGTAGGTAGGCGCGTTAGGTTTGGCTGTCTGTGTATGTCAGTTGAAAAGCTCCTGCCAAATTTGCGAACGTGACAAAACGGAAGGAAATCGACCGTTGGGCGACTTCCATCTACAAAAGGTTCTTGGATTATACATTCATAAGGAATGGAAGGTGCAAGGCTGCAGCTTCCTTCCAATATTCAGGTTTACCACTACCGCCCAGCGACAAGATCTGATCGAGAGACATCGTAAAAATTAATTTGGCTCCAAAACATTTCACGGTTGATAACAGCGCGCGAACCTACTCCGGGATGTCATCGTCCAGCCACGTTCCGACCAAGGCGAGACTATCAGTCGACCCCTGACGCTCCTGTACAAAAAATGCCAACTTGCCAAGACCGTCGACATCACGAAAAAGATGGTACGCGAGAAGTCAATTTGAACGACCTCAGGAGCCGGATTCGGCCTGGACGGTCCTCAGCGTTGGCGGCCACAGACTACACTCGATACATGTTATGTTCCCCAAAAGGATCGATCCTGGATAAAGACAACAAGACTGACACACACTGAGTCGGCTGATGAATGTCCTTGCCTCCAGTCAATTATGCAAGGGCATCCACACAATTCGACCCAACGTCTTCCTCGCCACGAGCTCCAGTCCCAACCGACTGCCCCTTTTTGACGAAATTTCAACGACACTTCGGACACTTGCCGCCACGACCCAAGCTGTGCACCGGCCATTGTTGGTCCGAGGTCAGTATTACCACTCGCTTTCGTTCTTTCGCCTTCACGATGGAGTTGCTGGTATTAATGCCCAGCAGTATCTCGCCGTCCGGCCCGACGCCGTAAGGCTACCGCGAGTCGGGAAGGCACTGCCTCGGCAGTTTGGCTCGATACCCTGCCACCGAGACCGAAGCCTTGCCAACAGGCACTCATTACTCGGCGTCTCCGCACCTGGCTGGGCCACTTCGACCTGCAGTTTGATGCCGCTGCTGGAGATGGGGTCAGCACCCAAATGAACGGCAACATGGGGCGATCCTGCGGACGGGGGATACTACGCAGTGGAGATGGCCACTAGGAACGATGATCGATTGACCGGTCAGCCGATCGGTGAGCGTGTTTTCCTCAGGAGACGTGGAACCGTCGCCAATGACTGCGCTTCATGTCTGCATGCCGAGCTCATCGCCGCCCGCTTCGAACGCACGCAGGGTACAGCACCCCCTGGGCCGCCTCCAACCGACGGACAAGTTCGTAAAACATATGCCGACGATTCCAACAACTTCACGATTCTTTATTTATCCACCAGAGTCACAACCAAATCTGATAACCCAGCGCAATCCGACAGTGGCTTACCCTTCGCCGACGAGGCCATGTCGCTCGCCGAAGAGGGCTGGCTGGATCTCGGGGTATATCGTCCGTTGAGCCAATCAGCGACCAGGGTTCGGCATAAAAAGATCCGATCCAGATATTCGCAATAGTTGATGCCCAACCATCGCAGTCGACCATGGGAGAAGTCGGACAGCTCCGCCCCCTTCGAGGTCGGTAGGGAGACGAGGTTTCAGCGGCCTGTCGAGGAACGTATGCACCCGGCGGAATGGCACTGCTGGGGCAATCCTCCCGCTAGGCGGTGTTATCCATCTTCCCCACAGCTATGTTGGCCGTATGTATACATACACGCGGGCAGAACACAAACGGGAGCGGGTGGGACGAACCGCCCGGCTTACCAGCTCGTCGGCGCGAAGAAACGACGAACGCAGGAATCACACAGCTGGCGTTGCTTCCCTTGCCGGGTTCCTGACTCAGTGGCTTTCACACGGTAATTGAACATTTGCGAAGGGCCGCACAGCCTTTGCGATAGGTTGCAAGCGATTTGACAATACTTTGAGCTGGCGTCGGGTGGAATCCGACCGATGCGCGTTGCCTGCCCTTGGAAGTGGTCGGGTTGTCCGGAGCGTTGACCGTCAACGGAACCGAGCCATCTTTGGAACTTTGGAAGCGACATCAGTGGCCACGTCTTGGCTACCAAGTAGGCCGACAGAACGATGACGACTTCAGGTGATCGTCCAGGACACCTGGAAGGACGGCGTCTTCGCATGCCGCAGCGCCACATGCCCTCACAGCTGGGCAATATCTGATGCTCCGAAGCCAGCTGGCGTTAGCGGGTCTGAGTGGGCGTCGGACGCAAATCCACATCGCGATCGACCGCATTATTGTCCCAGGCTGTCTCTGTCTCGTGTCGAGGGCTCCCCCCAAAGCTCCCACAGAACGACGCAAAGATGTCGCTGCTCATTCAATCCGCGTTACAGCGACCGGGCAAGAAGGGGGTTTTCTGCTGTTTGTTAAATGAAGCCCCAGAGAAAATACCCATATCGGAAATGCAGCCCGCAGTCCTTTTACGAATCAGATTCCGGATCCATGCCGTTGGGACGCTGAGACAGCCAGCTGGGACAGCTGTTGATTGGCCTAGCTGCCATTTTGGCTAGGATTCAACGGCACTGGCGCCAGCCACCGTTGCTCACGAGCCGGGCTGCTGGGACGTTTTACTGCCCTTGGTTAGCCGGGTTGCCAGCATCACCACATAGCCCCGGCCTCGAGGCTTCTAGACGAGAGGACTGCCACAGGCAAGAAAAGCAGGTCAAGCCTTGCTGCTCATTACAATCGGTCGTCGATGAAATCTTGCACCGTAGGAACGGAACGGCCGGTCATGATCCACGGCGCTACTTGAAGAAACATCCACGCAAGAGCAGGGCCCAACACGGATTGGGTCAAGAGCCACGAACAGCCTCCAGAGCTCCTTTTCATCTACTGCGTCTGCCTTGAGAAGTTGAGGTATGGGAAGCTAACTGTCACAAGTCCCACCCGGACATGGCCGCTGGGTTTTCGCGCTATCGACGGAAATGGCCTTCAATGAAGCCATTTCACAACGGTGATCGCGAGGTAGCTTGTTTCACACTCATCAGAAGTTTGGTAAATGTCTCATGGACGGTTTGCCATCACCAGAGCCCTGTCTAGTGCCGTCGGCAAAGGGAGGAAAGAAAAAGGCTCATCACAGGACGGATCTTTGATACACACACGCGGTTCTATGATGGAAATGGTGGTGGTGTCGAATTCTGGTTCTTCAACACCATCTCCACGGACGCTAGAACAGAGCTAGAAGCTCCAGCCGGGATGACAAGTTCTTCAGCGCAGGGGTTCACCTGACTCGTCAGCGCTCAATCTCACCACTTGCGTCCTCGACAGCCACTCGTGACAACAAGCAGCGGGACTGCACCCCTGGAGGCATCTTGACCGGTGTGGGGCAGGATGCTCATCGAGTGCTTTTTGTGGTCAAGAGGATTTTCAAGACGCCCGCATATTGGTTCCCTCGAAAGTTTAAAATGGCCAGGGCAGGGCTCCAGGTACTGCTCAACCGCTGAAAGGCATTGCTGAGTGGTTTGCTTTTCGCCGGTTGGCTCGGACATAAGGAAAATGCTGGTTTCCTCACACATGGCACTTGACCAACCAGTGTTGAATACTGGCATATAGTCCCGTTGAAGAGCCATCGCTTGTCTCTAATTGCGACACATCGGTTGAACATGTCGGTGTAGTGGTATCACATCCTGCTCGACCACCGCCGGGCGAAGATTCGCGTCACCTGACTGATGCGATAACCACATTGGCCAATTCTGGCAATTTCCAGCAACACGCTCGGGTCTTCATCAAGTTCAAACCCCGCCGACAAGTGCAGAGCTTCGAGAGTTAACTTCTCATCAAAGCACTGACATGCAGAAATGACCTTCATGGGGCATCATCATCAAGGCTCAAAGTTCACACCCTGGTCCGAGTAACATGCATCGAAGTCACACTGGCACCTGCGCACCACGTGAAGAACAAATTGTCGATCCTGATAGGACCCAGCGCACTGCGCCTTGGAGGAACATGTTGCTCCATTTGGAGGAGTCGCGGTACCGCTGGCGGAGCCACCAGAAGATCTTCGGGATTAACGACGAATAGCAACGCTTCAGCGGTTTTGAGGACGACCGCACAGCCGCGGGTGCCGAATTTCGCGACGCCTTTTCGACTCTGGCAGCATCTCCACGGACGTCAAATTTTGACTTGACTTTCTATGCAACGTCGCCGGATAACACAGAAAGTATAATGAGGTTAACCGTTGGGGCTGAAGCTTTGCGACGGAGTGATCGTTAGGATTTCCATTGCAGCCGCCAGCGGCAGGCAGCGCACGGTGATTCTGACCTAGGATGGGACAAGGGCCAAGACAGATGGTCGAATTCTATCTGCAAAAGGACCGGTACATGCCGACACAGGCCTGTTGAGTCAAGAGCAAGTCCAGACTTCATCTCGACATCGCAGATGCAACTTTGCAAAGCAAGTCACGCCTTCTGCCGTTGAAGCACTCCAGAACGTTGGAGTGCTGGTGGGCTTGAGGTCTTAGCCGCGGTGGGTCAGACGACTCTTGTCTGTCGACGAGGACTACCCCATCTCCAAAGACGGGCAATCTCCCTGTTGAACACGAGGCACGAACACCCATCAGCGACACAGCAGCTACGGGGCCGGGCGGCACGAACCCGGGGCTGACGGGAAGGCTGGACGACTGTTGAAAAGCAATGGGACCGCCGTTGACGGTTGATGACATCCCGCCGCCGGTCGAAATGACGTTCCACGTGGTGAAGGGATGACCCAGTCGGAGAAACAGAACACAGAGCAGCTGGTGAGCGAAGACAAGGCGAATTTGAAACGCCCCCGAAAATGGGACAAGTTCTGCAACTAGTGGTGGTTTCTATGTGCTAATGGTGGAGATTGTCAATCATCGCTTGAAGACGACTGCAAGATTGAGGGTGCCAGCAAGTGGACAAATTACTCATTCGTGGGACTCGAGATGGCGATCCCGGCAAATACGATGCAAGATTAATGCCCAAAGTCCTTCATGGAAGATGTCGTCAGCCAGAAGAAGCGGTGACCTTATCTCTTCTTCGGAGATGATGGTATCAGCGTTGGGGGCTTCCACGCCCAGGTTTCAAGGCTGCAAAAGCTGTGTTAGCGTCGGCACCTTGAGGGCCATTGGAAAAAGGAAGAGGGTCTCGTGCTGGCTCATCTGCAATGGACCGCCCAGAAAGTGGCACGAACTGGCAGTGAAGTGGCCTGGCTGTCGTTTCGGTTTGACAAACTCGTTGATGATCTTCGATGCGCAGGGTCATCGCCACGTGCGGTGGCTAGCTGTCCGCAAAACCTTCTCTCCAGTTTCCTCATCGATGCAGATTGCAGTCCGTTGACTTGGGTACGGACAAGATTGACACGCGAGAAGTAATTGGACTGCCGAGGCATGAATATCGCCATACCGGGCTCTACAAGAAATCGATGCACAAGACATGCATAAGACAAACCCGGCCCGCGCGGCCAATTGCATGCGACGACGACGAGGCAGGTCCAAGACGGCGCAGACATGTTCGACCTCCCGTTCTCCTCCTGTTACATTGTACGGAAGACTTATCACCAGCCAAGGCCCTGCAATGGTCGTCTTGTGTGATGCGCATTCCTAACTCGCATCAGAAGTGAGGCAACTAGCTTCTATCAGTTGCTAGGCTTTTTTGGACCGTCATGAACCATCGCTACAACCATGATGCTCGTTCTTGAGGTTCCAGAGTCTCATTAGACATGGGAAATACTGCTTGACTCAGGTGGCGCATAATCGGGGCCAGAATCACCACCAAAAAAGGGCGCGCTAAGGACTAGCAAGGGGAACTGTTTGGACTGCCCGTGGCCACTGGTCGTCCATCAGCCAGTACCGCTCAATCATTAAGCCAAGCCCACATCGGCACCAGTCGTCTGCGCCAGCACCTACCCTTGCTGAGCTGTGTGATGCTCTCCCTTACGTTCACATCTCTCTCTGACGCGATTGCGAAGAGCTACTATTTGTGTACACAGCACAGCACAGAGGACCGCGTCCGTCCGCTCAGAAGCCACACGCAGGTACCTTAACTTTCGGCTCTTGTCGTCATCCCTGTCCGGCTTCAGGCGCATCCAGTGTCCCACCCGTCCACCCGTCGAGGGAGTCAAGATACCGACAGGGTTGATGCACCCTGCTGCTCAGTGTCAGTTCCGTCTTCTTCTCGACGGGACTGTTTCCTCTCTCCTTGGGGCCGTCTCGTTTGCCAGCATTTAATGGGACGCTCCAGCCAGCAATATCGCCCAGACCCCTTGAGCGAGGGACCCCGGCAGCTCTCAGCGCAATGTCTGGGTCATGATGGCACGCAGAGAACGTGCGTTCACTGCTTCCATAATCCCTGCCTAGAAGTCGAAAGTCATGTGTCTGGGGACCCATTGTCGATTGGTAATTGGCAAGAGGCAGACAGGGACGGACTGACAGGAGTCGATGGAGCTGTCGCAGGATGGAGGGAGGCAACAGAGCATCAAGACGACCATGAAAGCTGGGTTCACACTAACGAGGAGCTCCCCGACGATATCTCCCAAGGGGGCTAGCTTCGCACAGTGAGGAAACTCTGTTTCCTCAAGTGTTCCTTTTCAGGCAAGGCGCCAGTCCTTAGGCCTAGGATCACCGCCATCCCAAGTGCAACCCGCGCTCTCTCCCGTTTTGCGTCCCCCTCAATTTTGCGCGTCACAGCCGTCCGTCGAATAGAAGTTGGTACAGACGCAAGCTTCTAGGGGATGAGCCGGCGGGTGCCTGTTTTGTTGCTCCTCTGCGACGGTCCGGAGGGAGGATTTCCCCTGGCGTCGACTAGTGCCAGCGACCAAAATTGGGCAGACTGCCCTACGACAAGGCCTAGACGGTCGAGCAGAACTTGCTGGCGTGGCTGTGGTGGCCAAACCGATTTACGCCTGCTGCTGATGCCACTGCTGCTGTTTTGTTTTGTTTGGCTGTGCCGCCGTCTGGTAGACACGGGCCCGTTGGGCAAAAACATGCTCCCGTTGGCTGCTTCATTTGGCTGGCGGCGACTCTGCTAGCACACCGGTGCAGACCAGACCAGATGAAGTCTCAGACCGATATAAAGGTCGCGACCGGTGAGGAAACGGACCACCAACTAGAGACGGACGACGGAGTACCTGCTGGGCAATCACGTATCTGGACGGAGAGGACCAGGGGGCGAACCCAGAGCAGAAGAAGGGTCTCGCAGCAGGGCATGTCATGCCTTCGGTTGGCCTTATTACCCCGTAAAGTACGTGGGCAATCCGGTGCTGCGCAGCAGGCACGGTGTACGGTACATGGACGTTGGTGACTTGGGTGCTGAGCGAGAACACGGCACACTCCCCCAAGACAAGACCAGACCTTACTTACCTGCTTGCTCCCAAGCCCAAACAAACTCACCTTACGCACACCCCCTCTCCTCGGCCCGGCCTGAGCCTGAGGGAAACTGAATACCAAGGTTGGAGGAACGAACGAGTGAGCGATGGTGAGCTTCAGCGCTCTGAGAGGTCAAAACCAGTGGCTCCAGGGCGTGTTGCACCGCACCCTCCCGGCCCCCTACCACGACCAGTGTTCGTACTCGTCCACTCCTCTTCCTGCCCGATCCGCTCGCTCAGTCGGTTGTCAAGGTTGGCTTCGCAGGCCTGAGGGTCTAGCAGAGCGGCATGGGCAATCACGACCTGGGACTGGGTCCAACGAGATGCTTGGTGCACCCGCCAGTCTCGCTGGGGGGGCTGACTGGGCTTCCCTTCGGGCTCTCAGACAGAGATGTCTTTGCACAGGCATCTTCGCGCTGGCTCCTCCGTCTTATGTCTTCCCTCACTCGCATACCTCCGACGTAGCGGTACTTGCGTATATATGGACCGGCAAGCCTTGCAAGACTGATCCCGGCAACATTCTTTTGCGTGGGTTCCTTTTTAGCGTTGCCCACTCTAATTCATATCCTTCTCGTCCGTCCTCCGCCTCTCTGTCCCCGAAGCACTCAACACACGCTATATACATACGAACCACTCCTCCCACCTCGCTCTTGTTCACATTCCAACGACCTTGGAGTTTAAAATCACATCGTGCCCACCACCCTCCCTCTGTACGAAGCCTTCACGACGCCCTAGCTGCGAGAATACGACCAAACCTTGTTGTTTCCTTCTTTTAAACTGTTAATACCCCTACGGCCTCACTTTTCTCCTCCGCAATCCGGCCTCTCGTCAACACCCGCGTTCACATCGACTTACACCACCACCACTACCACTACCACCACCACCACTGGGCCCGATTTACCGTTACCTCGTCCACGGTTTCACCGAATACTTCACCAACGAAACATGTGCGACTACACTCAAGTACGCATCTGACTCTGAGGAAAAAGGCTCGTCAAGAGACTAACATGCTATTCTTCTCTGCAGAGAGAATTCCGCTGCAGTCACAAGCGCTATATCGTTTCCCGCTGGTGCATAGTTTACATCCGCACGCAGCAGCGCTGTCAACCGTGCGTCACGCACTTCGAGTACAGGTACGTCACGACCATTTCTTTTTCCCCTATGCCTCCGTAGATCCTCCAGGCCCAAGCCAACTCTTTTCCCCCTTCCGACCTCCGAATGGCAGGTAACTAACGTGTATCGGCAGGGGCGATGAACTTTGCAGTATGTCATGACGCTTTTCCCGCCTCTCTCCCTCCTCCCCCCTCTCTGTGTCTCTCGTGCGGGCCTCGCTCCGCCGTGACAGCGCCTCTCCCACCCACGTTTGATTTGCAGGGATTCATTCCACCTGCTGCAAAAAGGGCCCTCTGGGCTGCCCCCACCCAACTCCAACCAAGCAGCCGGAAATGGGACTGGCATGGGTGGGCAGAGTGGGCAGCACCAGCAGCACAATTTGGGTCGAACGAGGCACCAGCACAGCACAGCATGCCTTGCGTGCTTGCATTCAGATGTGCTCTCTCTTTTCTCATGCAGGATGTGAAACTGACAGCTCGACTCGCAGGTGAATGCAAACCCTCGGCGCCCATCCCCTGGGAAAACATGATCAGGCGCAACAACACGCCCATCGGCTTGTAATCGAGTCCACAATTTTTTGCTCTATTGTCGATCACGGTCAACCGCGTCAAATTATGTCCATCTGGGCAAAGGCGCAGATCCGGCACGCAGCGCCTCCGGCTCATCACATTTCGCATTTCCCGACAGCTCCCTCCTCCGACCTCCCGGGTCAAGCTCTCCTCGATGATGGGATGAGGAAGATGCGGGGTTTGTCTTGAGAAATCCATTGTTTTTTTTATCCCTTTGTTTTTTTGGCGGGAAACGCACCCAAGACATGGTGGTCACACAGACACCATGCTCGACAGCTAGTCGGGGTGCTTTTGCCGACATTACCTCCGACTACTGCGCAACTGCTGCAGAACGACGAATCCCCACCAGTCTGCCAACGAGCTGCATCGCGCTAGAGCAGCATTTCCGCGACACGCAAATGGTGCTGGGCAGAGACGACTTCATGGTTGCCCGTCTGCAGTCACAGTCGGTGATGTGAGGGTGGAGAGGGCGATGATCATCGGTGGTCTCGCCCAGTCCACAAGAGGAGGATCCCTTTCGGCTCGGCAAAAGAAAAAAAAAAGAACAAGAAAACACTATCTCCGCAGGTGCAAACCTGCATTATCGGTCTACGGCGTTTTGTTTCGAAGGAGTGTTCATGGATACAGCATTGCAAATGGCGTTGTAAATGGAACAAGCGGGCTTTGAGGTTTTGGGTTACACGCAAGAGATGGGACAACACAAAGATACAGATGGCTTTTTGGGTACACGAAGAGACACACACAACACACAGCAAGCAACATCAGTCAGCACTACGATACCAGACGGCGGGAAGGACCGCAGGGAAAGAACGACGGCGTTGCAGACTATCCAACATTATTCGGGCGCCTACGCCGAGCCGACTTTGGTCCCGGGGCTAAGGCCGTCCTGGTCCCCCTCCCCCCCGGTCAACGGACACGCGCGACGGGACCGGTTCTGTCCACACTCTGCTGCACCCTACACTACCGTGGTGGGTGATGGGGAGGGGATGGGAGAAAGCGAAGCGAAAGCCACCACACCTCTCGTGGCTTTGCATTAGCCCGCCCTCTTGCCTTGTCGGCTCTGGATTCTGGGGCTGCGGTCTTTTCCGCCTGGTGTTTCGACGAAGGCTACTAGGTAGTCTCACACGCATGGGACGGTCTTCATCCAGTGCTATGGCAGGGCTTTTGTTGAATGATGGTCTTGTTTTGGAGGAATTTAAGGTGATGGCAGGAGTTTGGGAATTTCCTGTGTATGCAACCCGGCGGCGGGTGTTTAGCAGCGCATGTGTTTCGGGTGTTTGCATATTTTATGTAGCCGTGGAAAGGGAGAGCTTCGTTCGCTGCCACCGCCCCAGATATGGCAACCAGGCAATCGGGAGGTTTGGTTCGGGAAGCGACATTGTACATACACCACAAAACCAAGATGCGCTTGGCAGATACAGAACAGGGCGTCATCCACCGAGAGAGAAGACAGAGATTAAAAAAAAACTCAAGATCACCGATACTCGCTTAACAGTTCATCAACCTTTTCTGCTGACCAATGTTGCATTTTGCTTTTCGCGCTTGTATGCGAAGGGGGAGCGAGCCAAGGTTCAAGCATCGGGCACTGCACACACCACTACCTCTCATTCCAACACCCTCCGCTCACTAGTTGAGATGACAAGCGCAACGTCCACGTCTTTGCCATTCTATGAGAGGGGGCAGGATGAATGTGTGGAGTGTGCGTGTGCCTCTCTCCCCTTGCTCCCATATACCGGTCACTAACTGGGCTAAATTGCTGAGGGTTGCAGGGAAGGAGGAGAGGGGAGGGGGCCAGGAGGAGGAGGAAGGACTAGTTAGCTCCTGCGCTACCACACGTCACAGGGTTGTTTAGTGCTGCCAGACGGCAAGCTGTCAGTGCCTTGGTGTGGAGGCCTTCAAAGCAAGCAGGTGGGGAGGATTTTTGGGTAGTGGTTCTTGACCGGTGAAGAGAGGAGGTGCTATGCTTTGGGATGCTGTGCAATCGTTCTTTGACGTGCAGCGAGTTGGGCTCCGTGCTCCCGGACGGAAACGGGGCGGTGCATGAGACTGAGAGTGAGTGCAGGCGTTGCCAGATTTTGGGGGCGAATCTGGACGTCTGACGTTCTGGTAGCGATTGGGCACCGGGCTGGCTGGCGTGTTAGTCAAGAGTCTCACTTGGGCGCGTTGTACGGATACGGCCGTCATGCCTGGTTTGATACTGAGATGTTTCGCCAATGGAGAATGTTATCGAGTAAGAGTTCACGTGGGAGGCACGGCGTGGGCTTTGGGACGAGGGGGATGGACATCCCACGCGGGCCGGGGCCGCCCACGTTCTGCGAGTGCTGGATTATCTCGAGTCTCGAGGTAGAGAGAGGGCATCTGCGACAGAAAGGAAGGGGGACGGTGAAAGTCCTCGGTGAGCAATCTGGTGTAGAGGGGAAGGTGACTGGGATGGGCCACCAGGATGTGGTCGTTGAAACCCACGGTAATTGGGCGTGGGGTATTAGCCGTGGGTGACAGTGACAACCTCTCTGGCTCCTGTTTCTCGCGGTTGAGGCCGAGGAGCGAAGAGGCCGGTAAGGATTCTTGGTGCCCGTTAGTGAGCCACGTTGGTGACAGAGCTGGACCGTCCCGCGCACGCCACGAGTTGGAGGCACAATAGCGCGACGGCGCGCGGTATCTGTTCTGGTGCGACGACCTGCCCAACGTGGGAATGATGAGAGCCAGAAGGGGTGTGGGGGGCTAGTGCGCATCTTAGTGCGCACGATGGGATGGTCATCTGAAAAATGCTTGCTGCTGCTCTCCCGGGGTCAGGTCTTCAAGGGACTTGAAGAAGGATGAACAGCAAGATGGGATGCCGTGTCACTTGGCTTTTCCGTGGGGTGTCAAAAAGTCGCAATCGCCGATTCCGATAGCCCGAGACCGTGTCTTTGATGTGTCTTCGGGCGGGCAATTGCCTTTCAGGCTCTTTGGTTTCGGGTAAGGGCATCAGAGGGATGGGAATCCAATGTCTTGCTGGCGACTGGGATGCTGTGCGTCTCAGCTGACATTGCAGTCGAGAATGTCGGGCATCGTTCCAACGTCATTTGTACATGAGGGATAGTTCCGGGTTGCGATGCGTTGCTGCGGTAGTCATTCGTACATACGCAGGTAACTGAGTGTCTGCGTCAGGCACGGTGAAACGCTCATTGGCAAGCGTTGTCTTGGGCGCTGTGCGACATCGCAACGAGACCAAAGTCTGGGGCTGTCGGGGAAGACTCTGGGTGTGAGGACGACCACATCAGATGCTAGGTGGCCTCGGTCAGCATGTGGGCATATGTGTGTGTGATGCCATGTTGAGCCTCGGATGCATTTGAGCGACCGCTGAACTTGATTTTACAGCGGAATGGGCATCAACACCTTCGATGAGAGGTGACCGGTGTGGCTTTCTTGCCGGAGCCGAGGCGGTTGCTGGCCATGACAACTGACAGCAGCAGCATCTCGCTCAGCCGAATGGTTCAACGGCGGTGCATGTGCGGCGTGGCCCGCAGCGCGGTCTGCATCATGGTCTGGCATGGGTCGGGGGCAGATCACATTCCAGTTGCTTAACTTGGGTGACCGGTGAAGATGTGGATACGCTCTTTGTTCAAGAGGATTCGTCGCCAAGCCGGCCATTGCTGGATAAATTTGTTCGTCAGAAATGAGCGCAACAATATGCTATCGTCTGTTGAACTGAGTGATACTGAAGAAACCGTTTTGGATGTCCAACGTTTCCCTTCGGAGGAAAAAACACCCCCCCTTTGGGCAAAGTTGACCGTCGTTGTAGGGCTGCGGGCTAGGCAGCTTTGGGGGTGCAATTGACGCTGCATCGTGGCGGTATTGCTCCGGATTTGCAGTGCATCGGCAGGTAAACTTAGACCAGGCTGCACAGAAACATTGGCAAATTTGGCTTCGACGCATACGCTTCCAGGTAGCATCGCGAGATGGCCTGGGCTTCGAGGTTACCTCTGAAGTCGATTGAAGCTCGGCTTGCACCGGGTGAGACTGCGCCCAATGTTAACTCCCGAGTTGCCAAAGCATGTCCCTGTTCCGGCTGCGTGAAGCTATGGCCCATTCATCGGAGCCTGACAGTTGGTTGCCGCCTCCCACATAACGACAGTCAGCGTAAAGTAAGACGAAGACACCAGGGGTCCTGTCCACTACTGCCAGTGGTCGACCTGTCATCTCCTCGTCAGAACTCGCAAAGCTTCAATGTCGCAAGCTGCGGTCAGAAAGTCTGCTGCTCACATTGAAGACGAGCTTCTAGCTTTTAGTCCGGTTGCCCGTGAGCCTCGGCCGGCGCGACTTTGCGCTCGCTGCTCAGATGGGCGTAAGGGAAGGGCCTCAGTTTCTCAGAAATTGAAGCGTCGCATCGGCCCCCCATCTCCCCGTTATTTGTCACATCTCATATCCCCTAACAGATCTACTGCCTGCTTATCTGCCGTTCCCATTATTCCTGTCACCTTCTCGAAGGGTGAACCCCAGGGGGAATTGAGCTTCTCTGGAGGCGCCCGGCTGCTGAAGATAATGGCTGAGATAAGATAGATAGATAGCCGGCGGGCAAGTAGTGCGTCTTAGATGCGGGATGTCGTGTGCTTCATGTCGTCGGACGACTGTGATAAGGACCATGAATGACAAAATGCGAACTCGGATTGCTTGGTTTCGGGCCCCCCCAGTGCCGGCAAGAACTTGGTGGTTGCGCCAAATTCAACAGCCATTGGAAGTCGCCTTCGAGCTCGCCATCACCTGATTGACTTTGGCTGCGCCATCAAGGCCAAAAGATGCAGCCTGTACATGCAACGAGCAAGCTTCCCCTCTGCCACTCAGAGAACGTCCAGGGCTTCCCCTCACCTGGTCTGTTTGATTGACCGGTGCGGAGCTTCGAAACCACGAATTTGACATCCGGCTTGCTGCAACCAATGCGAAACCCGGTGGTGAGCAAACTTATTGCAGACCGCTCCAATGACAAGGCTTCGTCAATGACGCGGGTACTGGTGGCATGAATGCCAACGAGTTTTTCATATTGGTCGTTCGGCCGTTCATCATCACATCATCGTGCCGAGCTTCCCCAACTGTGTAATGTATCCGAACCCCAGGTCCACAGTGGCCAACCGACGCGAGCCCTACGGCGTGAATTATCCGATATCTCCTTGGCGAGGGCAGCAAGCGAAGCAGTGCGAAGTTTGCGACTGTCATCGCCAGGCCTTTCAGCAAAGCACCACACCATCACCAAGCAGCTGGTGTTAGCGGTCTGGCCGGTCGGTCAACGCCTCGGCATCGCATCCCCTTTCGGCAGCGGGGCCTTCCTCACCGGTTGCCATGTCGGCGTGAAGCTCCCTGGCATGCGACACTTTTGGAGCCAAGTGCGTTGTTTCCATTCCGTGACAGCGGTGTCTGTGAGCCTCAGGGCTATTGCCGACCTGCTTTGCACGGCATGTCCTCCGAGGGCCTTTCATCAACGGGTCTGCCCTCTGTAACCTTGCACGGCCCGTCTCACTGACAGATTGTGGGCACTCTCCACAACGAAAGCTCACCGAGCCTCATGTCTTCAGCGATGGGTCTGACTGCCTGTAATTTTGGCAAATGGAATCCTGCCTCGGGAGATGATGGGGGTGGCGACGTAGCGCTAGGTAGAGGTTTGACAACCGTCAATGAAGTTTGGTCCAACGTTTCCGTCCTTGATATTTGCTTAAGGGCGCGAGCATGGTATCGACGAGTGATGTTGCGTTCAACCGTAATGGTGGGTAAAGCCTTTTTGAGCGATTCGCTGGCTCAAGCCAAAGCAACTCATCTTTGCGCCCGCTGGTGAACCAAAGCTGTCTGGCAAGCTGCGTTTGGTGGGAAATGGACCAGTGTGCTTCCTGTGTATCGGCCTCTCGACGTGATACGGTCGTCTTCGCGGAGGCTCTGCAACGGCGAAGCACTAAAGCTGCTGTACGACGATACGCCGTTGGCTGAACCCCGCGATCTTCCATCACCTGACTGAGGGTGTCAACCGAAAGTCTTGTCAATGGCCCCAGCTCCGCTATGTGGTGCAAGATGCGCATTGAGACCCTTGTTGTGGCTGCAGATGACGCTCTCTGACGGTTGAAGATCGTTGCATTGGTCCCGTGATGCGACGGCAAGGCCCTTTCGACGGCTGAGCGACCCAGTTGCCGTCTGACGGACACCGACCTTTCCCACGGGCGGGCAACGCTCTCCATCAAGGACCACAGGCGGTGTCCAAGGTCGAGTCTTCGGCCCCCTCGACAGGGATGGCAGGGATTCGCGTCCGGAAGGATTTAAACGTCTTACAGGCGCACGGTGGTCTTGGTACAGCTGACAAGGCCTGAAGATCAACGACCGTTGGCGGTGACAGGGGAGTCTAATTGCTGTTGTCTCGTGCCCAGGGGCCTGCGAGGGGGGCGACTTTTTTTCAGCCCGGGCGGTTCGAAAAGATTTCAGCTCGCGGTACGTGGACCATTGACGATGCTTGATGCTTGATGCGAGTCCTGAGTCGTCAAGGGAGCATAGATGCATGCTGATCAACGGCATTGTTCTTCGAAGACGCAATGGGCGGTGAGGCGTGACGCGGCCTGGGAGGACGAGGATGAATGTGGGAGGGAAATTGGGAGGGCCTCAGAGATTCCGCGCTCTTCCCTTTGACGGCGGTCAGCTTCTCGAGGTAGGGTTCGAGAAAATACGTATTTTCGCTGGAATACAACGTACTATACTCACACCCTCGAAAACTATAAATAATAAGTTTTATACGCTAACCTAATTAGGAAGTATACTAACCTAATATAGTAAGTGTTAGCTTAGATTAATAATTAATCCTCTCTGACTTTATTAGTAGTCTCCTTAACGCTATAGCTCTAATATACCTCTAAAGTACTAAAGTTAACGCTATTATATTATTACTAAAAGTACTACTAGTAGTAATAGTGAAAAATTATAAACTTTATGCCTAATTTTAGCTTCTACTTTATAATTCCTACTTTAAAACTCCTTAATTATAATATAAGTATTATAAAAAGACCTTTATAAGTATAAATATATACCTCTAGTAGTACTTTAAAGTCTATACGTTTTATTAAACTACTTCTCTATATATATTTCTAATTTAGTAATTTTTTAGCTTTTAAGAGGTAATTACTAGCTATAGAGATAATTTTAAGTACTATATAGCTCTTTCTATTTACTATAATAATAAGCTTTTTACTTACTTTAATAACCTTACTATAATTACTCTCTTTAAGCTCTATATATCTAGCTAGATATTACTAACTACTTTCCTTTTCTATACTTACTTACTTAATAAGGTCTATAAGGATATAAAATACTAAATATAATAGTATATTAATAACTATACCTACTTTAATATGATTTTTAATAGCTCTAATAATATTACTAGTAATAAAGTTATTAATATATATATTTAAGTACTTAATAGTATTACTTTTTATTAATATACCTAGGATATAGGTGAAATTTAGTATATTATAAGGGATATAGTTAACCTTCTTTTTATTAAACTTAAGTATTTTACTTATAGCTAACATTTTAATAAATTAGAATTTTAATAAATTAATAGCTTTATAACTAATATTTATAAAACTATATAAGCTTACTATAAAGATCTAATTACTAACCTCTACTTTAATACTTTTAATATACTCTATAATACTTATAGTCTCTAATTACTTATTAGTAATATCTTCTAACTACTTTATTTTAATAGCACTTTTAAGGATATATAGTATATTATTATTAGTTTTTATACTTCTAAGCTATAATTTATAAAGTTTTATATTTACTAAGAAGATAAATATAGTAAATAGAGGGCTTTACTTATTATATATATTTTACTTCTCTTATTACTAACTTCTACTAACTTATTTTTATTATAGATATATTATTTAATAGAGAAGCTAAGTTACTACTTTTAAGTCTTTTATTTAAAGTAAGTTTACTTTATATTACTACTATAAAAAGCTTTATATACTTATTATTACTAGTGAATTTCTATTAATAATTACTAATAGTATTATAATTATAAAAAAATATAAATTTTAGTATAACTTAGAAACCCTTTACGCTCTACTTTAGCTAATTATAGAAGCTTAATACCTCTTTAAAGCTAATTATACTTACTTTAGTAAGGTTATCCCTTACTAGTAAGGTATTTAGAGTAAATAGATTACCTTTAAAGTAAATAAAATATACTTACTTCTTACTAAAAATAGTATTTAGCTTTAACTCTATAAAATTTATTATAAATACTAAGTATAGTAGTTATATAATATTAACTAGGCTATATAGGTATTAGATTTCTTTACTATTTAAGATACTATACTTATTATTATTATTATTAGCTATATTAAAGCTTTTATCTAAGGGTTTATAATACTTAATAAGGAGCTTAATATTTACTATAAATATCTTACTTATTAATCTTAGTATAGCTATCCTATTTTTAAGTTAATAAGTAACTTTTAGGATCCTAATTATAAGCTTTTTAAGGTATAATAAATAGCTTTTTTTATAAGTTTTAAGCTAGTAAAAGTTACTTTATATCTATTTAGTATAATTACTAATTTAGTACCCTCTAAGAGATCTTTTTTAATATAAAACTTTATCTATAACTAGTTTTATAATAGATTAACCCCTAAATATACTAATAAGTTAGTGTTTATCTATATTAACTAATAAGTATTTAGAAGGTTTATAGCTATACTAAAAAACTTAGAAGAAAGTGCTCTATAGTAAGAGGAAGTTAATAAGTTAGTTTTATTTTATTTTAATAAGTAGGTGGAATAAATAGGGGTTTAAGCGCTATAAAGTGCCCTTTTTAGCTTAGATCTATAGTTAATATTACGTTAGGTTATATACTTCGTTAAAATATAACGTTAGGGCCTCAGAATATGACGTACTGTACGCAGTACGGCGTTCGTTCTCAATCCCTATCTCGAGGGGCAGGAACCGCGTATCCTGATTTAGCGGTAACTCCTGCTTCATGAACACTCAGGCAGGTCCGGTCTATGAAGAAAAGAGACGTATGCAACTAGGAAGAAGCAAGCAAGCAACCACCGTCGCTCGCAGCAATTCTCGCGCATCACTCGTGCATCTCCATCGACTATCTCGCCGTAATCTCTCAACGCTCCTCCTCATCTCTGCAATACGGTCTCCATCCTTACTGAGATGTCAATCCCCTTCGCATCTCGGCACTGAGGGGCTCAATGGACACGCACGCAACCCATGAATAGCAATGTGTCAAACTCTATTCTGCAGAACACGACGACGGCCCGGCACCGAAAATGCTCCTCCCAGGTCCTCATCAACACAGGGGCTGGTGGATTGCATGCAAAACCCACCCACTGCGACTCGAAATTCTCTACAGGGACGAATGCCGCTCCGTTGCCACCTCATTTCGAACAAGTTGACGCCCAAGCGCATTGTTCCTTGCAGACGGCAGACGTGGCTCTGGCCACTACGGGGGCCCTTTTGACAAATGCCTTCATCGCCATACCGCCATGACCTCCTCAGCCCCTGGCTGTTAACACGGAATAGGCACCTTGTATGCCTTAAATCGATGTCTTGCAGCTGTCAGGAGGGTCAACAAACACGGTGATGCGACTCAAACCCTCCAACGAGCCCCGCTCAGTCCCTGCCCAATATGCTGATCCTGCTGCCCTCTACAGGGGCACTCAGCTCTCGCCGCTCCGAATGCAACGAAAACCTGCCACGCCGCACAAGTCTCGCAGATGCCATCACTCATGTGACGAGCCAACGACAGGGCTCTCCAAAGTTTGGGCAGTCTGGCGGTCATTGCGTGGCATATTCAGCAATAGACTTGACACCATCGACCTCCTTCAAACCACCCCCGAGGACGTGAAAACAAAGGGGCCCCTTCTGGATCTTCGACACAATGGTTTCCTTCGCATTGTCCATGCGCCAATGTTCGAGATTGAGCCAGACGGGGTTGCCGGCCGGTCTGCAAGCCCAAATCCACGTTTGCTCGACCGCTGGGAGCATCATCATTTCGTTTTCGCTTGCCACGTTATCCACAGTGCGCCGTCGGTGGGCGCTGATGGGATCTGGGCCATGATCTTCGTTCAGTATCGCCGTTGCCACGAGGTCCTACCGGCAGGAAACCGTGAAAAAAAAAACGGCAGTGTTGTTTACGCGTTTGATATGACTGCCGCTGATATCAACGTAAGCCTTACCTGAGTGACATGACATGCGAATCTGACTTTATTGCAAGGCCGTCGAAGTTCCATGGCACCGACTCTATTCACAGGCAGAATTTTGGCTTTGTTCGAATGGCGCGTCGGACCCCCGCAACGCAACATGTCCATTCGTCAGGAAACGGAACACTTTCTTATCCCATCTTCGCCGTCAGGCAGGACGTCTGTGTTGTTATTGAATTGGCACGCCAATACACTGAGCCGGACTGGAAAAGTCGTAGTCGTTCAGCACGTGTCCAGTGATTCGTCTATTTGCCTGCGAGGGTTCCTCACCGACTGACCAAAAGCAACCGGCGGTGGTATCCACTTCTTGACCGAGGTTTCGAGTTATTGGGGAGAGGGAACGCCAAATCTCCCGGGGCATCAAAGATCAGTGCGTCGGAGTCATCCCCAAGATCCTTTGCGCTGGGGTGCATGGCGTGAAGCCCATGTGACAAGCGGCATGACTACTGCAACGGCCTCAATTGGGCTTCTAACGAGTGTTGGAGATGCAGTTGGAATGGTCGTCTCATTGAGGTAAACAGGGGCATATCCTGTCGGGCGCCGAGCATGTATCAGTACATGATGCACCTCCACGCTGCAAGTTGCATCATTGGCGGTATTGGTGATGTTGGATTGGCCACTTCATTCAGAAGGTAATGCGTGTTTGCTTGTCTCCAGGATATCTGGCGTGACTTTATGTCATTACATTGTGCATCCGTATTCACGCACACAGGTGCAGAGAACGGTCCCAGAAGTCTGGGACATCCCGCGTTATGGCGCATCAGCTCGATTATGATTCGATGCGTTTTATGATAACACGTCGTGGAACGTGACAAAAGCCTGCCCACGTGCATACATGTTTGTCAGGTTTGCATAGTCTGCACCTGCCGACGCGGTCGCACCAAACACCTCTGCAGAACGGCTCTTCACGCCCACGTTGTCTGGAACCGAACGGCGACGGCTGAAATTGCCAATCGAGGGAACCCGAGTAGCAGCCAGCCTTGACGGCAGCACCTTCTCAACGAGGAGACATCTCCGCAAGGCTCCGGGTGGAGGGGAGGAAAGAGGAACTTAGCTGGGCAGTTTCGTGGTCAGAAAAGCCAATCTGGCGATCTGAAGGTTCGGCCCTCGTGCCCGCCTCCGATGGGCCCCATCGCCAAAACCCATGTTCCATTATCAAAGTCGTTGGTGTAAACCAGGCGAACTTCACCGAAAGGGTCCAACAAGCGAATTACAATCCTTCAAATATCCACCTCATCACATTGAATCCTTGCGAGTCGTCCACTACTGATCCGACTCTGTGTGATATGTCAAGGGGTTAAGACGAGCAATCTAGGTGATATCGTGGTTGACCTATCGAGATTTGCCATTTTCCGGGCCTCTGGGTTCCTGCTACACGGCATGAGGAGGCAACACGAACCGGTTCATTGGCATTTCTCCGGCAGGCTATTTTCGTTGCCGAAGGCTGATTCAGGACTCAAAATTAGGTTCGCAAAAGGTCTTGTCCAGCATGTTCTACGGCATATCTTGAATACCAGGTTATGATCGACATTGCCTTGCGAGGTGTGGTGGCTTGAATGTCAACAGAACGGCCTGGTGACGGACGAATGGTCAGGAGATGATATCAACTCAGCCTATCTGTATCGATCGTGGTCATATCTCGAGAAGGCTAGCCACGAAATATCCTCCGAGCCTCGTGCATATCTCTCCAATCCTCCAACAGCCAATAGCCCTTACCCAGGCTGTTGGAACCTTTCTAGACTGACGCCGAGATCCCGAACGGATGCACATCCCTCCACATCGGTAGGAAACACCACCAGGCTGGTTATTTCCGAGACCACAATAGAATCTCACAGCCTTGGCTTTCATATCCAGTTCGCTCAAGATGTCACCGGTCAGTTGTCAAGTTACCTCACCGTCATTCAACAATGTCCGAATTCTGGTAGCGAGGCTAGTAAACAAGGATTTGAAACCAAGAAATACTGCCATTCAAGACGGACTACTCCGTCCCAAACATAGAACCTCACGAGCTGTCATGTCGATGTCACCGCCCAGAGCTGCTGAATCCCTCAGATATCAGCGACCATCACGTTCCTCTAGTTTGCGCCCCCACCGGCCGGGGTGCATAGCACAATTAGCAAACACGCAACCACCTCCAAAAGAGAAGAGAAAAGATCCACACACCAAGGCATCTCAACGGCGTAGCACCATACAACCCCCTCCGACATCATCTCGCGACCTGTCGTTGGTGACGGCCAAGACCTTTCAAAAGTGGTACCGCGACGAATCAGCTCGGCGCAGTGAGTGCCGGGTGTGACGATAGACATCGCCCGCTACGCGCGAGAACCGGTCGAGGTAACTTCCACAGTGGGAGTTCCTGACCCAACACGCCGGGTCGAGGGAATGCGTCTCTCGTATTTGGGAGACGTTTTCTGTGTAACGGTTGGCCCTGCTGATGAGGTGGGCGAGCGGGCGTAATGGCAAACATCGTGGTTGGCACTGGCCAGCGCGTAAACCCACGCCTTGATGAAATGCGGGCGTCGCTGCATTGCTGAGGTGAAGAGTTTGGGATGAGTTGTCTGTGCCGCCGAAAGAGTTGCCTCTCTGGGCACCGGCTGTTTGGTGACGTTGACGTTACACTTTAGCCACGAATAGAGATAGACGACGTGTGCGATGGTCGAAGCAAGCAGGCATCCTCAACGCCAGCTGAGTTAGAGTAAGAGTAGACTGATGGAACGATCTCACTTTGTAGGTACACCGCGTCGTTAGTGTTTGTTTTGTTTTATGATTAATGATCTAGTGAAATATGAACCGATTGGATCGACGCGTTCGAATGACCTCAGCTCATGGGTCAAAAATTTGCGAGTACCTTAGTATTAGGGGTCCATGCTGGGTTTATGGTGATAATTCATACTATGACCAAGGTTTCCCACGAGAAAAGCTCGTAGACATGAATAAGAGTCACGAAGGGACTAGAACAATAGCATTGAATATGAGGGAAATCTACGAATTATTGTTTCAGAGTGAATTCTCATAAATATAGTGTCAATAGCATGAATCCTTTGGGTTAAGCCCTTTAGTTCCACGGATATCTAGTCATCTGTAAAAAGCTGGAATCATGTCACTGAAGAGGCTAAGCAATACTCTCGAGCTCAGAGTCTTTTGCGATATCCAATTGTTGCTAACATTCCCAACTTTAAACGATCTGATCCTTCAACGCCGTCAGCGCCTGCTCGAAGTTGATCAACTTGCCCTGAACACCAAGCTCCTCCAGTGAAATGATTCTCCCAGAGGCCAGCGAATTCCAATCAGGAAACTTCTCGCTGAACCTCAACTGAGCCGCTAGCTCCGCACCAAAGTCTCCCCAGATTTTGGCCATGTCGCTGTCGGATATCTCAAAATACACCGCAGGCTTGCCGGTAACCTTTTCGAATACGTCTACCAACTGGGCCATGGGCTTGTAATCCGTGACACAGACTGCAACCTTCCCGTAGGCTTTTGCACCAGCTTCCAGGATTCCGCGAACGACAATACCGGAGTTGTTCTGGGCGTCGCCAGAGATGGGGAGTATGCCGGACGGGGACGACGGAACGATGAACGCATACCCTGCAGACATTGGCTTTGAAGACGAATCTGGTCAGTGATGTCATGTGCTTAGACAAATCATGGTTATCTCTCAACGTACAATTGGAGTGAATCTCATCGTTGGCAAAAAAGCCAGGTTCGAGGTGTACCAACCCAGCCAGAACTCTGTTGTCTTCGACCACAACTCAGGAGTGTTCTCGATCATCCAGTCTATGGCCTGTTGCTTGTAGTCAAGGTGAGGGACCTTCAGCCTCCCGTTGGAGGCTTTGTCTGCATGGGGCAAGCTGCTAATGACGTAGTGGTTGAGAGTGGTTGACTGTGAAGCAGCCCTGGCGAGGTTCTTCAGCTGTTCGAGCTCCTCCAGGCCTGCTCCATCACGGCCCAAGGTTGGAACGGACTCCCAATAAGTCGTCACAACGAAAGCTGCTGCTGCTCCTTCGAAGGCTTTGGCCAGGCTAGACTCGTCGTTGACATCGGCGGTTACGACCTCGACCCCCTGAAAGACATGATGAGACAGAAATTCATCCTGAAATACGTTTATACGTACCTTATCTGCCAGGCTTTTGGCTTTTGCACTATTCGCATTCCTTGTTATTCCTCGGACCTTCCACTTTGGGTCTTGAAGGAGCTGGTTGACGACCGAGCCTCCTTGAGCACCGGTGGCCCCAATAACCGCGACGATTGACATGTTGATGCAGATGCAAAAGGTTCAGTTGAAGAAGACATGTAAGTATGCTGTGCAGAGAAGAATATCACAAAACCAAGGTCTAAGCCATCGTCTTAAATATTTCATAACACGAACCAATCCAGAATACGGCAGGCTAAGGATACCCGAGTCTGATCGATGAGCGCGCGGTAGTCATGCCATGGCAATTACTTCCAGCAGAGCCATTCGGACCGTTCATACCTACACAGGTTCTTGAAAGTGACGAGGGATGGTAGCACGGCAGGAATTGCTGGCCACTGAGTGATCTGCCGTGGCCACGAGTGGGGTATGCCGCGCGGTAAATACAGTCACGTCCCCGATCCAATCCGGAATTATTACCGGCTATGGAGTCGTTGCGGCGCCGAAGTGGGGTAGGATGGCCCTCCCGCGCGGCTCAAGAACATTTGCGCCGGGCGAAGGCGGCGGGCCGAGCCGTGAACGAGCCGTCGTTCTTTTGCATACAAGTACACACACTGCTTCCGATGTTGATCGTAAATGATTGACGTCCAAACACGGATAGAGATTGTGCTCATCCCGCGCGGTTGATGACTGTGTAATTCCTGGCTTTCTGACTTGTCACACTGGGCGTAAGCTTCAGCTCAAGTGCCCAAGTGATCAATCGGATAAATGCGCCGTGTGTGTGACAGCATTTCTCCGGAAGTACATTGCGCGTGTATGACTTAGAAAAACCTCACAGCCACATTTCAAACACCTAAAACGACGGAGCCTATTGGCGAGAACAGTTGTTCGTAATACAACGTAAGCTGATCTGCGATGGCCTCAGCTGCATCGCCAGTAGTACCAGCACAATCGATTATCGGTCCAACGCATGCATGCCAATTATTGGCTCGTACAGAGACAACTCCTCAAAGCTCATCCTTGACTTCAGGTGCTGGCTTGAAGGCCTTCTTCTTTGTCATGCCGGCCAAGATATCCACGATAAGATCTGCCGCAGCGACTGAGGTTGTCTCGGCAACAGTATCATAAGGTGGGCTGACTTCCACGACGTCGGCGCCAACCATGTTCAAGCCTTCGAGCCCCTTCAGGAACCTCTTAAGCTCACGGGTAGTCCAGCCTCCTGACTCTGGGGTGCCCGTTGCCGGAGCAATACTGGGATCCAGGACTGCATTCATTGAATCCCATTAGCATTTTGGTCTGTACTTGGAAAGTGGATGATGAATTACCGTCAATGTCGATGGACAGATATACAGGCGTGTCACCAACAGCCTTCTTAACCTTCTCGATGATGCCATTCATTCCAATGTCGTCGATCTCATGGGCTTCAATGGTGGTGAAGCCGACGACGTCTCTGTCGATCTCATAATCTTTCGGTCCCTGAAATCTGTCAGTTGAATTCAGTACGCATGATAGAGGCAAGACGCCTACGAAGAGCTTAGTCCTCAAGCCACCATGAACGCTAGTGCCTTTCCTCACACAACCCTCGCGACTGGCGTGCCAGAAGAAGGTACCGTGAGTGATTGCGGATTGATTAGATACGATACCGGTATATCCTTCGCAAGGGTCCCAACTAAGTTTCAATTAGTAAATTAGTACAGCATTTTGCTCCTGGAATTGACATTGACTTACGTATCAAGATGAGAGTCAAGATGGATGACAGAAACTGGGCCATACACAGTCTTCAAGCTTCTGAGAATGGGCAGTACGATGGAGTGATCGCCACCGAGACTGATGATTCTTGGGTGCTCCCATTGATCTAGTGATATGTCAGCGGAAGCTTCCCGAAACATAAACATGCGATATCTGGGACGTACTGTTGTCTGATGTGGGGTGGTAGAGAATCTGACGATACGCTTGCTCCATCTGCTTAAAGGCATGCTGGGCGTCGAAAGGGGTGATGGGCACATCTCCACAGTCGATGATCTCCAGGCCCTCTTCGTATGGGTCGACACCCCAGACGGTGTTGTAGCTGCGACCCTTCTTTTCTCTAGATGATCCTGCGCGGATACCTCTAGGCCCAAAGCGAGCTCCGGGGCGGTATGACGTCGACGTATCGTAAGGAAAACCCAAGATCGCGACATCAAGAGGCTGTAAACGTTGATTAGCCGGTGAATGGAGACTATCGGCTTGAGTTTGGTCACCTTGTTGTGAGATTCAGCAAGACATCTCTGCCATTCTAAATGGGCAAACGTAACAGGCTGTGAGAAAGGGAGGTCTTTATCCAAATCTGATGATGATCAGTCAACTTGGCTCCCAGTCTTCTGAAGCGGGGTTGAAATACCTTCAATTGGGTACTGGTAGTCTGGGCCAACGTTGAGTGCGGCTGTCTGCGCAGCCCCGGCCAAGACAAGGGCGTCAGTGAATCTCATTTTCATGAAATGTTAAACCGAGATGATTAAGCTGATGTTTGTGAGAACGATGTGAACGGCAATCACCCCCGGCTGAATTTTAAATACCACCAAACTACTGCAGGCATCACACACTGAGCGCGGGGAACATCTCCGACCAACGTCCGATGTTGGAGCTTATCACATGCGGCATGCCGAAGGAAGGAGACTCCGAGACCCCACTTTCCGGCCACACGGCTTGGAGCAACCGACTCCGATATCTTGCGGGAGGACATGGCCACTATCCAAAGCTAAAATTGCGTTAGCATAGATAAGACGACTTCTTATCTCTGAAACGTCAAATACGTGATCGTGAACGACGTCGTGTAGAATCCGCTAAAGGGGTTCGTAACGACATATATAATGGGCGCGGCGTAGCGGTGGATTCTCGGAGTAACATGCATATGTTCTGCAGGCGAACATATCCTCATACGTGTTTTTAGTTCCATTCTACACCGGTCTCTTTACCCCTTGAGCCCCGGTCGCCAAGATGTCGGTCGAGAGGGAGCCCAAAATCGAAAGTGACAGCGAGGCGAAACAGAGCGTCGATCCGCAGGTCACTCGCCCAGAGTCGGTCGATGTCGCCGAAAATAGAGAGCTGACAACGAAGCGCGGCCTATCATCACGACATGCGCAATTTATCGCGCTCGGAGGGTCCATTGGCACCGGCCTCTTCGTCAGCTCCGGCGGCACCTTGGCCCGAGGCGGCCCGGCATTCCTGGTCGGAAGCTACGTCGTCATGTCCGCTCTGATCTACATGGTCCTTACCGCCGTCGTCGAGATCTCAACATACCTGCCTCTCCCTGGCGGCACAATGAATTACTATGGAAGTCGCTATGTCTCTCGAAGCTTGGGGTTCATGATGGGGTGGTTGTACTTCTACTCATTCGCCATCTTCGTCCCTTTCGAGCTTACGGCGTCCGCACTTGTTATCGAGTACTGGAATCCGAACGTCAACAATGCGGTCTGGATCACTATCATGCTTTTGCTGGTTGTCGGTCTGAATCTGCTACCGGTCAAGTTCTACGGCGAAACCGAGTTCTGGTTCGCCAGCTTGAAAGTCATCACGATCGTCGGCCTCCTGATCCTTTCGTTCATCCTTTTCTGGGGCGGTGGACCCAGCCATGACCGACTGGGCTTCCGCTACTGGCAACACCCCGGCGCCACCAAGACTATGATTGTCGACGGTGATGCGGGCAGGTTTGTGGCTGCGTTGTCCACACTTCTTAGCAGCGTCCTGCCCTTCACCTTCTCTCCGGAGATGATCGTCGTTACGGCCGGAGAGGTCCAGTCACCCCGCCGTAACCTGCCCAAAATCGCCCGCAACTTCTTTTGGCGTCTCGTTGTGTTTTATATCGGCGGTACGATTGCCATCTCTGTCATCTGCCCATCCGATGCCTCAGCTCTTACGAACGGCGGTTCGGGTGCTGCGTCATCCCCCTGGGTCGTCGGTATCAAGAACGCCAGCATCAAAGGTCTGGACAGTGTTATTAACGCCGTTATCGTAACTGCGGCCTGGTCCGCAGGAAACTCGTTCTTGTACCTGGCCAGCAGATCCCTATACTCGATGGCCTGCGAAGGAAGCGCCCCGGCCATCTTCAGACGGTGCACGAAGCAGGGAGTTCCGATCTACGCTGTCATTGCCAGCTCTCTGTTCTCGCTCTTGGCATACATGAACGTCAACTCGTCGGCGGCAGACGTCTTCAACTGGCTTCTGAATCTTGTTAACACGGGTGGTTTCATCTCTTGGGTGTGCTGTGGAATCATCTACCTGCGATTCCGGAAGGCCTGCGAAACCCAGCAAGTGCCGAAGGAAATGCTCACCGCTCGCTCATGGCTGCAGCCGGTTGGTGCATGGATCTCATTGGTTGTATTCGCTATTCTCTGCCTTCTGAACGGATTCACGGTGTTCTTCCCGTCGAGATGGTCGGTGGCAGACTTTCTTTCGGCGTACATTGGCCTTCCACTTTTCGTGGTCATCTACTTCGTGCACCGCTTTCTGTACCGCGGAGATACTTGGGCCATCAAGTCCGAAGACGTCGACCTGCAGAGTGGGTTGGCCGAGTTGGAGGCGGAGGAGGACCTCGAGGTGCCTAGCGTGAGTTCGTGGCAAAAGTTCAAAAGTTCTGCAGGACGCGTCGTGGGAAGAAAGTAAGATTGCTAGTTAAGTTAGTCTCTCGCAGTCTCTTGCCACGTCAGATAAGACGCCATGAAGAAAGATAGAAAAGGCCGCCGGCAAAAGCCTGCGGCGCACTTAGATACCGGGGATATGTATACAGTGTTTCCCATATTTATTTGAACAATCAATCGAATCCGCTAATAGGACATCAATCAATTTGCCAATGGTTTCGTATTTGTTATGGAGCTAGTAAAGATACTGGTTGTGGGCTGCGGTCCGGTCGGCACCATGTGCGCTTTTGCGCTGCAGAAGTCGGGGCAGGCAACGGTCACGGCCATCCTGCGGTCGAACTCTGACTTGGTGAAAAGCCAAGGGTTCCGAATCCAAAGCGTCGACCATGGGGAGATCGACTCTTGGAGACCTCATAATAGTACGTCATTTGTCAAACGTGAGGTTTCTAAAGCTGACACCAACGGACAGTTGAGCGTACCGTCCACGATTCTCTCCAACACGGCCCCTTTGACTATGTTGTCGTCGCCCTCAAGAACCTCCCTGACATCTACTCGATCCCGGATATCATCGCTCCCGCTGTAACTCTGGATCGCACCTCAATCGTCTTAGTCCAGAACGGCATCGACATAGAACAACCTTTCGTTGACGCCTTTCCAAAAAGCACACTTCTGACAGGCGTCCCCATGATCGGATGTGAGCTCAACGGCCGCGAGCTTCTCCACAATGACCCGGACATCCTCCAGATCTCACCATTTCCGTTTCAGAGCCACGGAAAGTCTCGAGACTCATGTGTCAAATTTGCAGACATGTACAATCTTGGGGGAGCGAAGTGCAACATTCAAGAAGATATCATCTGGCATCGATGGAGAAAACTCATCTGGAATGCATCTTTCAACACAGTCTGCGCCTTGACAAACATGGACTCGGGGACCGTACAGGATACCGGAGGTATTGACACGCTCATTCGCCCCGCCATGGACGAAGTTGTGGAAATCGCAAGAGCAGCCGGTTGTGTGCTTCCGTCGGGGATCCAAGAAGATATGGTCGCTTTTACACCCAAGGAAGCACACTTAAAGCCCAGCATGCAGGTCGATGCTATTAGAGGACGACCAATGGAGATTGAGGTCATTCTTGGTAACCCTATTCGTACCGCGCGCAGCTTCGGAGTCGCGACTCCAACGCTGGTGGTTTTATACAACCTGTTGAAGGCCAAGCAGTGGCAGTTTACAGCCGGAAGATGATGATCACCGTGTTGAGCTTCCTATTTCGCCATGGAAGCCCACGAAGTATGCTGTACTGGAAGTTGCCCCAAATTTCATGGACTGTTCTTGGTAATGAGCAAAGTTTCTGTCAGGGAAGTGAAAGGCATAATTGATGACTGGAGTTTCAATTCCTTACTACCTAACTAAGTAATACACAAACGACGAGAGTTTGCTCTCATTCTGTTGGAGCTCTCAGAGTCCCGACGATCAATGCATTGTTGCCGGCGAGACAAAATACGAAACGGCCACCCATGCGTTGTGTATTACAATTTCTTCTGCAGGCCAGCCGCCTTGTAGATCAGCAAATCGAGACTTACTGCAGATATCTTGTGGAAACAGATACATCTGCCTCCACTCAAGCGTCAAGCGACACCGCAGTCTACCAGCAGCCCAAGCGGTCGGAAAGACACTGGCGGCTGCAAACGTTGTTGAGATTGACGTTTTCTGCCCAACCCGAAACGGTATCATCAGATCCGCACTTGCCAATAGTGGTCGCAGCGGCGTCAATGAGATTGCCCTTGATGAATTATATCTTAGTTAAGTCCCACCCAAAGGAGAGCGGAGGAAATGTTCCAGACTACGTACCTGTGGCATGTTGGTAATCGTGTCCCTCCAACCAATCCAGCAGATGGAGCGATCCGAGGTCAGCGAGATACCATTCACATTGCTGGGGACGATGACACCGCGGTTGTTGAGCAGGGTATTGACCAATCTCTTGCACAGGTCGGTAGGGGCGCCGTTGGTGTCGGAACAAAAGACGTTGTTACTGCCACACTGGTCATTGGCTTCGGATCCTGCTGGCGAAACGACCGGTGGCCAGGATGCTTGGTTCTCCCAGGCGGCATCCCCGTCGAACGTGGCTGGTGATTCAGAAGTAGAGCCCCAGTACTCCAAGGTTCCAGTTTCGACCACCCGGCTGTACATAAGAACAGGCGCGGTCTCGTTGCGGGGTGCGAGGATAGCGGCGCCCTGGACGTTGACGGCAAGGCCAGCGGCCAAGGCAAGAGTCAGAGAGTTGAGCTGCATTATGGCTGTCGGGGTGTCAGATCAAGCGGTGTAAGATCCAAAATGCAATTGGCAAAGAGAGGTGCCCGGCTTATGATGTCGAGGGAGTGAGGCTTGCTCCTTCTCATTCTGCTTAGATCGTAGCTAGGTTGATGGAGGTGTTTTATACACACTCGGGAACAGACTGACAAGGTGAATCTCATTTCCGTCTCAAAGAAACACGTAAGTCTTTTACATTCACTATCGATAACAATCTCTCTCTAAGGTACAAGCAATTTACGGCGCCGTCACGCAGCCAGCAAGCCTTGGACTAGACACCAGCGGCGCAGAGGCTGTAGTAACTGTAAGCATCTGAGAACGGGCCCTTATCAGACTGGCTCTTTGACCAAAAATGAAGCCCCTAGCCTGCGTTAGGGTAATATAATCCTTGTGTAACGTATGGAATTTCATCAAGCACATGACCAGAAGGCCACAAAGAGTATGGAGGAAAAAGCAATGATGGTGTATTTATGTTGGTCAAAACTCTTTACGTCCGTTGTCCATCGTGGTATCTGACGTTAAAGTAGGAAGTCACCTCCTGAAACCGCCAGCTCGTACTCATAATCTGGTTGAAATTCCAACCACATGGCTTCGGGAGTGGTCAGTCGATACGTATACTCCGCTTCCTCATGAGGACAGATAGACTTTTGAATACCAGAAGCAGCAGCTGCTTCCGCCAGAAGCTGGACGCGGCACGAGTTCTCCATCAGAGTATAGAGAAATGCAGCCTCATCGACAGTCTTTCCCGTTGTTAGAAGGCCGTGATTCTTCAATATCGCGCACCTGTTGGGTCCCAATGCTGCCGCGATCCGCTCCCCCTCCGACGCCTGAAACGCAATACCACCAAACATGTTATGGACGGCATGATCATTGTAGAAGGTGCAGGCATCTTGGTTGAGCATCTCGAGTGGCCGTCCGAAGGATGCCCAAGCTTTCCCGTGAATGCTGTGGAAATGACACGCTGCGTTGACATCGGGACGGGCGTGGTGCAAAGCCGAGTGAATGTTGAAACCGGCGTTGTTGATGCATGCCTCGTTGATTTAGTATGAGTACAGTGAATTTGGTCCTGTTTCCAAACTCACATGATTGCCGCCTATGATCTCTCCATTCATGTTCACATGCACCAAGTCGCTCACCTTAATGAGACCAAAGTGGCGGGCTAGGCTTTCGCGGGTCGTCAATAAGGGTGAGCGGAACGAAGATTCGGGCGGGATAAGTGACTTACGGGTTTATCCAGAATGTGTCAGGGTCAACTGGATCGCGGACTGAAATATGGCCAGCAGTGCCCTCGAGGTAGCCCTTTCTTGCGACCACTCGGAAAGCTCCAGCCATCCGTTCCAGGACCCATTTACGTTCATGATAAGGATCTGTGAACTTAGGAATACCTGCTATGAGAGCGCTTCTCCCGATGGTGGCCCCTGAGCCATCAACGGTTGAGAGTCCGTCCATGTGCGTGTCCAAGACCCGGGGACGGGAAGAATTCTGGGCGGAACCATTACTGTCACTTCGTGGTGTCTGAAGCTTCAAAACTGCCGTTGTAATGGTGTTGGATGACATGATCTGGTCTTAGAAGCTTATGGAAGATGTACAATCTGAATTTCAAGGCTCTTTTCTTTTGAGATTTTCTTGCCAGCATGTGCGCTTGCTGCTTTTATGTACATCGAAGATGGCCGTTCGCTGCCTCATAGCGAAGCGAACCATGGCTTTTCTTCCAGCAGTATTCCTACTGCATTGATCCTCGGTTGTTTTCAGTCCCCAAAGTTGACAACAGAGGCAATACGCACAGATCTTCATCAGAGTAAGAGATTCCGATTGCCAGTTTTCTTTAGATGTTGCGAATGATGCTGTCAGGGGTGGCGTTGGCGCCATAGTGGGTCCTGGGAGTCTCCTTCCTCGGCAAGATGGTGCGGGCGCTGCCTTATCACACCGATATGATAGGAGATGAAGCGACGTGATTGCTCGACACATCGACTCCGACTTGCCCCCCGGTCTTTCTCCGAGGAAAGACAATGCGAGGTTTGCAAGGAAGACCGGCATTCGAATCACGAAGGCGTACACCTTGTGTCGGAAGGGCTCCCGTACTTCGAAGCCAACCAAGGAAGAAGTCATGGACAAGGAGGATGGGCAGCGTATCAGACAGATATCTGAAGCTGCTCCGAGGGCTTTTGAATAGCATTTTCACGCTCGGATACAAAAGGACGCGTTCCCATCGGATCTACAAACTTCACTCCATGTCAGCTTTTCTATGAGCGCAAATACCAACCAGCCGGAAGATCATCATCTGCCCCTCAATTACTATCCTCAATAGTCTTCGTCAATTCCTGAAATCTACAAACCTTCCAACATGTCTACGATTACCGCAGCCCCAGAGACCACGACACTCCAAACTTGGGGTTATGGACTCGGCCTCAGCTCCGGGCAGCGAGAGCCGGAGTATGACCTTCTAGAGCCCTACGAGTCTATGCCAGAGGCTATAGTCGGCCGCACTGTATGGACGAAGGAAGATCTGGAAGCTGATACCAGTCGCTGGCTCCGAGTTTTCACACCTGACGAAGTCACCCACATTGAAAATGCCGTTCACGACATCGAGAAGAACAACTTACAACTTTCCGAAGTCGACAAGTTAACGTTCATCCTTCCCACGTCGTTTGCTTATACTCTCGCGTCAGTCAGAGATGAGCTTATCAATGGCATTGGCTTCGTCGTGCTGAGAGGTCTTCCCGTCCACAGTTGGACGACTAGACAAGCTTCGATCGCGTACCTTGGCTTAGGCTCCTACATCGGACGTCGCCTGAGCCAGAACCGCCAAGGCCACATGCTGGGACACATCAAAGATCTGGCAGAGGGGAAAGAGATCAATGGCGAGGGAAGGATTTATCGAACTCAGAAGGCGCAGACCTACCATTCTGATGAGAGTGATATCGTCGGACTGCTCTGCTTGCACCAGGCCATGGAGGGTGGCCAGTCGCAAGTCGTCTCTACGCACCATATCTACAACATCCTACGAAAGGAGCGATCAGACGTTCTTCGGCAATTGTGTTTGCCACACTGGTTCTACGACCGAAAGGGCGAAACGAGCGAAGGCGAGAACGAATGGATGCGTACGCCGGGATACTACTACTACAATGGCAAGCTGAGCATGAAGTGGGACTCGTACTATGTGGGAGCATTGCAGAGATTTTGGGAGGCAGGCTTGCTGCCAAAGTACACTGACGCTCAACAAGAGGCGATCAAGGTGATGGAAGAGATGTGCCACCGTTTGTCGCTGGAGATGACTCTGCAGCAGGGCGATGTGCAGTTTGTTACGAACACGCACAACTTGCATGCGCGATCGGCATATAAGGATGACAACGATGTTACTAAGAAGCGATGGCTACAGCGACTTTGGCTTGCCACCTCAGAGGAGGAAGGCGGGTGGCCGTTGCCATTTGCAGATTCTACGTATGCTAAGAGGGGAGGCGTTCAAGTAAACATGACTCCTGAGTCCTACCCAACGGAGGCGGAGTGAGGCATAAATATATGTAGATATTCGATCCAAGTTTAGGAAGCCGAAACGGCGTTACATGCTTTTGTCCTCCGGCTCCTCTCTCACACTTCGCACATCCCTTTCCATACTCTCGCCTCGCGCGTACATGACCGTGGTGGCTTGTGGACCGTCAAATATCGTTGCTATCTCTTCAATAGTACGGTCCTTCGTTTCCGGAAATTTCAAGTATTGAATGGCAAGCAGAACAGCATTGGTTATAATGCAGACTGAGTAGCTGGGAAGAACTATGTCAGCCTTTAAACTGGATCGATATCCTCGCTGGGCACACAACTCACTATTTCCAGCCCAAAGCATCGAGTGCTATGGGGTTGATCCAGGTATTCAACGATACAGCTACAGCAAATACCACGATGTAAATGGCCAGCCCTTTGGTTCGAAGGCTGTACGTCAGGATCTCAGTTGGGTAACTAAGGATGCGTCAGTGAAGGTTCGTGTCAAAGTATCGTCGTGTAGACTTACCCATATGACATGGGTGTGTAAGCAATGTCGTAGGACGCATAAAAGAGGAACAAGAAGGGTATGACGGCTGTTCCCGCGGCTTTAATACCATACTCTGTGTACGCAGCCGAAAGCCCCATGGTCACAGCCATGGTGACTAGCTGACCGCTGGTGGCCGTGAGCCAAAGAGGTCGGCGGCCAGTCCTGTCGATGTTGATAGCAGCAGAAGTGGACCAAATCACTGTTTCTCTAAGGTCAGCTTCAACCCTTCTGTGTGAGTAAGAGGGATGGCCGTAGGACGAACAGTTCCAAATATTGAGGCCGACGAGGATAAGAAGTTGAGAGCGGGTGTTGGTGACACCGATCCCGTTAAGGATGGGGCTCAAGTAGTAGGACATGATTCCGTTGCCAACCCAGTTCAGACTTGCACCAAGCACGATCAAGACCAATAGTCGATGCCGGTTTCCTGGGGTCCTGAAGAAGTCAAGGTATGTGGTTTGTTTGTTGAGATCCTCCAGCTTCAATGCTTCCACAATTTCTCGGAACTCATATTCCACCAACTCGTCGTCCTCCTTTCCGTTCGCATGGTACTTGATGAGAATTGTGCGGGCATTTGCAAGCCTACCTTTCTTCACCAACCACTAAGAGAAGGGTCAGTGACTTCCTCAAATAATCAAATCGGGAGAGAGCATCCACCCTTGGGGACTCTGGCATTGTGCTAGTCAGGGCCAAAGTCAATATCGGACCTACGAGCTGTGTCCAGCATGGAATGCGCCAGGACATGTCTGATGGAATAGTCATACAGCCTAGGCATACCCCGGCTGATAGCACAGCAGCGATGTAGTATGTGCAAGTGACTAATAGACGAAGAGCAAAGTGAGCGGTAGAGCCAGAAAGATCCCGAGAGACGATAGAGCCTACAGAATGAGCTCACTTGAGCACGATATCTAGGATGCGAAATTTCCTGAAGGTGCGAGGGCGATACTGTGACGGCTAGAGGGGTTCCAAAGCCAATCATAGTCCGCCCTCCACATAACATCCCGGTGGTAGTAGATACCGACATGAGGATAATACCAACGATCTAGCATAGTACTGGGTCAGCGAGGGTAATCATGCCGATAGATGTCAACCAAGCCTCACAGTAATACAGGTTCCGATCCAGAGGGTCAACCGTTTGCCAAAGGCTTGAGCCAGTCTGTCGCCACAAAAGCCCGCCACAATACCTGGAAGAAATCCAGCCGAGTTCATTAGGCCCAATGTGGTAGCGCTGGGGTTGTCGAAGTATTTGTGCCAACGGTCGATGCTTTGGAGTCCGTTCAATAAGCTTCCATCGTCTGTCATGGCAGTGGAGGTTCATAAGACAAGAGCTAGGAGTTTTTGGTGTGGAGAAGGTACTCACAGCCATTAAAGAACAATGTAAAACAACACCCCAAACAATGAATCATGTTGACACGAAGACCTGATCAATCTAATTAGTTGCCAGACATACGGGAATCGCAGACAAGGACGGAAGTCCTAGATTACATGGATCCAAAAACCAGGAAACATTCGTGTTGTTCGGTATGGACCGATAGTTTCGGACTTGGGACTCTAGGCCAGCCATCGCGATGGACAATGCTTTGAAAGCGAATCGAAAAGGGAATTTGGCAGTGTTTGATTATTCGATGGTTCAGCAGCCGAGATGAATGGTTCAACAGACTCCTGGCGTCACGGCAGTAAACATCATTTGTATATTTCCTTTTCACCAACATTAGACTAGAGCTAACTACGTTCTCACTGTTTCCCTGGAAATTCAAGCTAGATGAATACACTACAAGAATCCGGGGTAACGCGTTGGTGGGCCTGGGGAAAACCTGGGGTGCATCGGACGAAAGGACAGGAAGCACCATCCTTAGCTATTGAAGACTGCCATTGCTGAATCCAACACACCCAATCATCATTGGCTTTGGCGAGAGTCGACACATGGAATTCGGCAGCTAAGTGTGCCTTGATTGCCTCCTGAACTTGCTTGATGTCATCGCACTGCCAGAATCCATATCCATAATGCGTAACATGGTCTATCCGCATCTCCGCGTTCCCGCCTACCCGCCGCTGCGGCACGAAGACATCGATCTACACCATCATCGATGTTTGACAATGCAACTTTGGAAATCCAATTCCGACTAGGAAAAGATCATCCTTTGAAGAACCGTCTTGGCTCCTGAACATCTGATCAATGCTATGAGAAACTCGCAACAAGCTGGCGCTTCGATAATCAGACTTCTCATGCAAGCGTCCTAAAGAGGAATTTTTAGATCGAGTGGTATGCAGAAGACTGCACTGGGTCAAAGGCGGCCAAGCGGAAACGTCTCCGCTTGAAACAGAGTATGCCAGCCCGCTATGCCAGCCCGCTATGCCAGCCCGCTATGCCAGCCCGCTCTTCCGCAAACCTCCCACTGTTTTGAGACGGCTCACAATGATGTCAGCGATCATTGATCGTATATTCCTTGTTTGGCTGGCAGCAGCCGCCCCGAAAAGGGTGAAGCACCTGCAGCCTTGTTGGTTTGGAAGTGCGGGGGAAAGTGTCGCGGTGATGTGAAGATTCTGGGGCTTGTTGAAGGAGATATTTAATTTCGGTATAAGAGACAAGCTCACGATAATGGAGATACAGAAGACTGCGATCCCGTACCCAAGTGAAGTCTTGACCGGACCTTAGTTAGAAAAATCTCCAAATCAACACTTTGCCACATCCTCAATCATGATCAACAGCGGGTATCAAGGCCGGACGGTGCCGACGGAGTTCGGACACTCCAAGCCAGCCCCGAAAATGCCATACGTACGATTGGGGAAGAGTGGACTGAAGGTACTTACGCGTCTCATGAGGTGTTGCTGTGTTATCATTGGCTGATGTTGGGATCCAGGTATCGCGTCTCATTCTCGGCATGGCAACCTACGGTACCAAGAAAGATGTTGCGTGGCGCATCGAGGAAGAGGAGGCGCTGCAGCACTTGAAGGTAAACATTCACTGTCTCCTAGATCAAAGCTTCTCAGGATGGATTTCATCTGACCCTTTAACAGAGAGCTTGGGAACTGGGCTTCAACACATTCGATACGTCAAACTTCTACTGTAACGGTATTAGCGAGGAGATTCTTGGGAAATTCCTCAAAACCGTTCCACGTGAGTCTGTTGTGGTGATGACCAAGGTAAGGAGGCTTTACAAGTTCAATTCCCGCCATTTCAACTGAAAGAATATCTGTTAGTCTTTTCACCCGGTTGGAGACTCCGAGAAGCAAGGCCCGGCAGGCTTGACCATGACGTCTGGGAACAACCGAAAAGTATGATCCAAATTTCTTGAATTCTCCTACGCCTTACTGACATCAGATGACTTCAGCACATCTTTGATAACGTAAAGCTGGCACTAAAGCGACTGGACACAGATTACATCGATGTCCTGCAGGTAAGCTTGCCGGGGATAAGGGGAAGCGCTCAGCTAATGAAGGCATTGCAGCTTCATCGATTTGACTATGAAACAACGGTACGTAACGTCTTTGTCGCGGTTACCCTATGTGTCTCCTGTACGTATTGACAGTGTTTCGCAGATTGAAGAGACCATGACAGCCCTGCATGATGTGGTCAAAGCAGGCTACGTACGCTACATCGGTATCAGTAGCTGTTGGGCTTGGCAATTCCATGCAATGCAGAGTACGTTCGCGATCAGTTTTTAGACTGGATAGAATCTGACTTGACCCTGATCATAGACTACGCTCTGAATAAAAACCTCACTCCGTTTGTCAACTGTCAGAACCTCTACAATCTCCTGTACCGAGAGGAAGAAAGGGAGATGATGCCACTGTTGAAATATCTTGGCGTCGGCTCGACCCCATGGAGCCCTCTCGCAAGAGGTCGTAAGTATTGCCAACCTCTGAGATTTAAACGCAGTGCCTCAGGTTCATGAGCTAACCACGAGTGAAAATGACCAGACTTGGCGCGGCCTCTGTCTCGTGCCTATGAGACTGTCCGCTCAGTGAGAACGACCTATCCTTTGATAAGAAAATGACTTACTGACATTCACTGCAGACTTCGGATGCATATCACGATGAAGGCTTGCTTGGCGCAGAGTGGGAAAAAGAAGTCAATCGAAGGGTTGAGCAGCTGGCCGAGAATCGGGGATACAACATGTCTCAGATCGGTCTTGGTATGTCGGCCCAAGCCATCCCCTCCCCTTGAATGTTGATACTAATACTCTTTTAAGCCTGGGTTCTCCATAAGGACGCCGTGGCTGCTCCCATTGTCGGCGTCTCGAAGATTGAGCGATTCGAAAAGACTCTTGCTGCACTTGAGATCGAGCTGAGTGAGGAGGAGATCAAGTTTCTCGAAGAGCCTTACCAACCGTGAGTACCCGTCTAAAATATCACACTAGTCGGTATCTAATGTTCATACAGGAGATCGACCGCCAGTTTTGTTTGAGAGTCATCATGAAAGCCGATTGAAGAGCGAAGTCATCGTGTAGAAAGCCGGTGCTCAGTCGCGTAGACCTTGAATTAAGACTATTCTTCACATATTGCATCGTGTGATGAGATGTTTCCCCGTTCTTCCACATGATTGTGGGTGATCTTGTGATGTGGAATTTAAATGACATTCGTTGAAGCCCACCTTCCAACTGATGTCATCTTTCCAGTTTACTCCAGCCTCCCAGCATAAAATACGCAGACGATTTGACCTGTGTATTCATATGAAATTTATATGACGGCAGTACTTCATTGATGTGTGTTTCATTAGTACTCATAGTCATGTCGTCGATTCTCTCGATGGAAGGCTAGATGCATTATGCCATTCGGTTCTAATTTCAACCAGCGTGCGACGGTGAAAATAATCTTTCAAGTCTGTGTGTAGGGCATGTGGAGTAGATCTTCTATGGATTCCAATTTTGAAGGAACAGTACTTCATGATAGATGTACAACCTTGGTGCACATGTTCCATACATCCAAAAGTCCCCAACACATCGATTGACATCCTCAATAGTTTGTCTCCTGAATGAATTCAAGCCAGAGGCCCGTCAGCTGTATGAGTGTTAGTATGATTATCGGCTAAAGGGATCGTACGCATGAAAACTTACTGATGACTTTGATTGTCACTTTTCCATCATCCCCCTTTCCATTTTGCATTGCTTTGAAGGCCTTCGCGGCATCTTTGAAAGGGAAACTGTGAGAATCACGTTAGTTTATGAAAACCATCTGCGGGGACGTGGATGTCTAACCGATGTGTCAGGAGGGGCTTCAAGTTGATTCGCCCTTGCCGCACAAGATCGATAGCTAGCTGGTAGCAACCAGGCCCATACTTGAAATAGTCAGCGTCCGTCCACCGAGAAGAATCTGTGCGAAACTTTGGATGGCACGTACCCTCAAACTTCCCTTCACGGTAATCTCCTTGTTCACAAGGATGGACATTGGGATGAGGTTGTTTGCCGGACCAGCGCCGACCTGCACGAACATGCCACGCCGTTTGGCGAGCCAGATCCCCGTTTGGACACAAACCTCGGCGCCTGAGCATTCTACAACAAGATCAATGCCCTCTCCGCGTTCGCCAAGTCCAAACTTCTTCATGATCTCGAGTGCCTGGGCAAAGTCAGTCGAGTACAAGGCATGTTGCCAAGTCTTCAGTAGCCCAGACTCACGTGTTGTTTGGAGTAAGACATGTTGTCTTCACCAGAGTTCTTAGGGATGGCGGCGTGAACATCCGTTGCGCAGTAGCCTTTGGCGAAGTCGAGTCTCTGTTCGTTGACATCGACTGCCACAATTCGTCTAGCTCCTAAAGCTTTCGCAACTGCCATGGTTCTAACCCCTATCAGATCGAGTTTGTGGGATTGGAGCAGAGATAAACCCACAGAAGACCCACGGGGCCAGCTCCAAAAACTGCCATATTGGCGTTGTGCTTCATCTTTGCCACACTGCTGACAGCCATGACAGCGACGGCGAGAGGTTCGATCTGACTGTTGGTCAGATACATCCAGTTACATGTAGTACCGGAAGGAACAGCTTCTTACCAGGGCACCCTCCTCAAATGACATAGACTTGCGCGCTTCGTGTCAGCTCAACTGCCTTGCTGCTTTTGATCGATTACATACCTCTGGCAGGCGGTAGCAGCTGGTCTCTGTGTCAGTAAGAGGCAGACATCGTTTGGATCGAAACTCACAAATCGGCAGGGATGGTGAAAAAGCCTTGCAATGTTCCGTCAAAACCATCGGCCGCGGCAAACTTGAAGTCACCGCATTGCCTATCTTCAAAGCAGTTAGTTGGAAGCTTTCGACATAGTGGGATAGAAAGTTCTTCTTACATTCACCGCCTTTGCAGAACTCGCACCTGCGGCAGCAAAATCCAGGCTGGTATCAAAGTCAGCCAGTGTTGCTGTCAGATCTACGACTCGTGAAGAAGCTTACCTCAAGTGCAACTCGATCACCAATTTGGAGGGACGTGACCTTCGATCCGACTGGTAATATCAGCATTTGATCTTCGCAATAGATACCTTGCACCGCCGTTTTTGGCTGTGCTCACCTTGGGCAACAACACCAGCTGCTTCATGGCCAAGAATCAACGGGTCACAGAACGAAGACTCCCCTGCCTGGAATCGACGACTTAAAGTGAGCAAAAGGTCATCGTTATCCGGGCTTCCACTTCGCAAGAAACTTACACGACCCTCCAAAAATATGTGCATATCTGAGCCACTGGTCGATCCATAATTGTGAGTGTTTGCGCCTTCAATACCACGGAATTACTCCTACCAAATGCCCGTCTTCTTTGGTGCTACTATCACTCTAAGTCGGGAGTTTAGTTTCAGACTGCTTCGGACTGCGAACTTCCAAATCATTTCCTTAGCTGTCTATTACTCACTCATACTCTCCTGGCGAAGGAGGCATAGGCCGGCCCTCCAAACCAAGTTTGTCGATCCCCAGCATAACGTAGGCATTGTTCTCGGTTGGGATTCTCGTGTCTTCGGTGGTCAAAGTCATCTTGTAATTCCAAGCAAGTACGATGTTTTCAAGACTATGTTAAAAAGGGGTTCAATAAAATCGTACCTAGGTCAGGTTGAGGTTATTCACAACAATACGATGTCGTGGTGCTGCTCTACATGTAAGGAACTAGCTTCCGACCCACCGTGCCCAGTCCACTTCAGCATCCCGATGCCTTTCTGATGTCCAAGAGACAGCATTTCCGTTCCCGCCATTTCGATGCAGTCAGCGGGCGCTTTCCCGCAAACTGGTGTTAGACCGAAGCCAACGCCCGCCTCCTTAGCCGGCACATCGTTGCGCCAGGGGTATCCACATAGATGTGGGTCGGCGGGAAGGCGGATGAGCGGGTAGCGGGAGCGAGGCATTTTTCGTCCGCATCCCGCCGTCGTCGCAATGTAGGCGGGATAGACAATACAGTAGCAACTCTTCGTCAATTGCACAGTAGAGCCACTCGGATGCGGACTGGAGGACCTTCCAATGGCGTTGGCTTCCGCTGAAGCGCTACTCCCCGGATCGTATGTTTCCAAATCCAAGGATCTCATTGCTTGGAATCAAGTGACAACATGGACATTACATGGTGTGGTAGGTGGGATAAGCATTACACGAGGCAGAGTACTCTATTTCAGGGCAGTTCCATAGGATTTCAGTGGCTGTGAGTGCCCCAGCAGCATCACTACCAGAGCTTGTAAACGAGTCCAGTAACACTATGAGTCTGAGGAGATCGCTGTTCACCCAAATGGCAAGCATTCAACGCATAAAAGCGAACGTTGCTTCGGCTCCAGGCATCTTGAAGCCCGCAAGCAGATTTAGCTGCACCACCAAACTCGCTAAGCCAACTTATGCAACTGCTACGAACTGTCTTCGCTTCAGCGCCTGCTCACGAACAATGGCGACCCAGACCACTACTGCGAGCTCTCTTCTACAGTAAGTGTCTACGCACCTAGTATTTGCTGGAATGTTATTGACATTTGCTAATAGACTCGACGCCTCCTATGGTGACTGGCGAGATGATCTGCGCACCAAGGGATATGCTGTAGTCAAGGGCGCTATCCCCCGCGAACGTGCGGTTGAGTACCAGCAACGGGCTCTGAAGTGGCTTACTTCATTCGGCCTGCCGCTGGACTTAGACGACCCCAGCACCTGGCTGGCCGAGAACATGCCTGTTCAGAGCAAGCTCAACACCTTTGACAACTATTGCGTTGTTCACGAGAAATTCATGTGGGATGCGCGCATGGAACCCGGAGTCGTGGATGCCTTTTCCAAAGTCTGGAACACGAACGAGCTACTCGTCTCCTTCGACTCGCTGAACATCACTCTTCCGGGGCGTAAGGACAAGCCGCCCCGGGCCCCATGGCCCCATGTCGACCAGTCACCCTTTAAACGCGGGCTGCACTGCATCCAGGGCATCATCAACCTGAGCCATGTTGGCGATGAGGATGGCTCGCTTATGGTGCTACCGGGCTCGAATGCTTACAACGCCGAGTTCTTCGACACTCAGGCCGATCGATCCTCCTGGCCTGAAATTGATTGGCGCCGCTTCAGTGAGCAAGAAATGAAGTGGTTTGAGGCCAAAGGGCTCAAGGCGTGCAAAGTCAAGGCAGAGCCTGGCGACCTGATCTTGTGGGACTCGCGAACGGTGCACTGGGGAGCTGAGCCCACGGCGAACAGCAAAACGATCCGAACCGTAATATACGCATCCTACTCTCCCGCCAAACTTGCTAAGAGAGAAGCTCTTGAGGAGAAAACTCGAGTGTTCAACGTCTATGGCGCAACGACCCATTGGGCGCACGACAACATTTGGCTTCGGCCTCAGCTCGCGCATCTTCCTGATGGTACGGTTGATCCACGCAACAGGGACGAGCCGCTAGAGAAGCCCGAGGTGAACGATATGATGTTGAAATTAGCTGGATTGAAGCCATATTAGTCACGTTATTACAGGCGACGATAGGGGAAAACAGAGTTCCTTTCTTGTAACTAGGATAGCTGCAATCAATCGTTGAAATCTATGCGTCCCTCAATATTCTTCCCTGTGCCCTGTTCGTGGTTTGAAGGTCATCGCGCTGGTAGCTAAGTTTAAGCCCTATTTGGCGCTGATCCCGCCATCCGCCACCCGCTTGCTGTGAAGCAAGCATAAAGCCCTTCGACGCATCAAGATGGTAATCTTTAACCATTATCTGCTTCACAGTTACAACTAAGAACCGAGATTACCACCTTATATTGAATCCGATCTCAATTTAAGTCGATTTGCAGGATATGATGAGTCTTGAGCCAAATGTCAAGATGGAGGTAGACCGACTTTCAAAGAAGCTGCTCTGTAGGTGCTTCTGTCGTGCCCGGACGAGATACAGTTGAACTGCCGCTAACACATGCGACAAGCTGCCCTAGATTCACAGCCTGCCTCACGCAGGATCGTCGTTGGGATTTCAGGCGTGCCTGGCTCCGGAAAGACCACGCTGGCTCGGTTGGTCACCGCTCGCATCAACGAGCTTCGTCCGAGTGCAAACAGTGCGCCTACAGCCGTAGATCTAGCGATGGACGGATTTCACTATTCCCGTGCTCATCTCGCCTCGATGCCAGATCCAGTCTTCGCTGCCCATCGCCGCGGAGCCGCCTTCACATTTGATGCTGAAGGCTTCCTGGCCTTGGTGCGCCAGCTTGTCGCCGAGCCTCCGGTGGAAGCGAAAGCGCCTTCATTTGATCATGCGACAAAGGACCCTGTTGCAGACGATATTGTCATTCCTATTGAGGTTCGAATCGTTTTGGTGGAAGGAAATTACTGTGCGTTGAACAGAGCTCCATGGAGCGATGCTGCTGCGTTGATGACGGAGCTTTGGTATGTGGACACGCCCGCTGAGGTGTCCCACAAGCGGCTCGCTGTCAGGCACCTTCAGGCGGGCATAGTGAAGGATGAGAAGGAGGCTTGGGAGCCAGCGACTGGCACCGATGAGCTCAATGCGAAGGACATTAGAGAAAATAGGCTTCCCTGCCAGGAGAATCTCATCTTGGTCTAGATATGGAGAAGTCGAAGTTTTTCATCCGATCGAGAATATAACATCCCATTGATTCTGCTACGTGCTCCAGCGGCGGCGCATCTACATTTCACTGGAATGATTGAAACTAACATGACATTGCCAAACGTTAGGCGGCTCCGTATTGCGAGATTGAGAAGGTAATACCTGAGAAAGTGGTTTTTGAAAGTCAATCACTCGACGCAAATTCTAATCATCTTCTCTTCTCTATTCCTTATTCCCCTATAACTACCATGCGCAGTGCCCGCCGTCCACCCGTAGGTCTGCCGCCGTCATGAAGCTGCTCGCATCTCCCAAGAGGAACAGCACGGGGCCCCGAAACTCGTCCACAGAGCTCAGGCGGTACAGCATGTTGTCTCCGGTCCATTGATTCTCCATGCCTGGCTTCTGCAGCGCCTCAGTGGTGGCGGGGGTTCTGATGTACCCCGGCGACAGGCTGTTGACCCTGATGAGAGGCATGCCCTTTCGCGAGCCCCATTCGGCCGCCAGCGACCGCGCAAGTTGCAAGATTGCAGACTTGGAAGAATTGTACGCAGCCGTATCGACTCCCTTATTAACGTTCGTGCCGCTCATGCTTGCGACCAACACCATGCTGCCGTCCACGTTAGCCTTCTTCATCTCCAGAGCCACAGCCTGTGCTGCTGCGAATGTGCCGGTGACGTTGATTTCCATGAGGCGGCGGAAGCGCTCGACAGAGAACTCGTGCGCGGGGTCGTTATCGGAGACACCGGCGCAGGCTACCAGGCCTCGTATGGGGTACTTGAGTGTCGGTGCGAGCTGTTTGAATACAGTTGTGATGCTGTTCTCGTTCGTCACGTCCAGGTGATAGTACGATAATTGCAAGCCAAACTTAGTGGCGAGCTTTTCCAGCTGGTCTGAGAACGTCGGAAGTCAGCTTTGCCTTCCACTTATTGAACCCTCTCCCGCTAAGGTAATTTGAGAACAGATCCTGTCGAGGAATGGTCATCCAGGAATGGTCAACTTACTCCAAGGTTCGCTAGGAGGGCTGGTGACAATGTCGAGGCACACGGGGTTCCCTCCGGCCTCCAGTACTGCTTGGGCAACCTCGACGCCCAAATAGCCCGCGCCGCCAGTTACTATTTGGGATCGCGTCAGTTTCTACTTCTGTTCCTTTCTTTGAACTTCACTAATTTAGGAACCTCAGAGATTCGACGTGCCACCTACTAATAATAGTACGACCATCAAGACGGAATAAATCGGCAGCCCGAGTGGTTGGGCCGCCCTGCCGCGCCTTCACCTCACGAAACGAAGGGTCTGCCGTGTTGCTCATGATGCTGCGTCGTGGTGCCTCCTCAACGATGATTATCTTCAATACAGATATTGAGAGCTGATTTCGTGAAACAAGTGCAAGAGTCCTCGTGAGAACGAAAATTTTAGCAGCGAAAGAGAGGGTCAAAGTTGCTATTACATCGCTATGTGTAGCACATGCGGCGTGACGCAAAGGTCCCTGCAGATCCCCCTCCCCCACATGCAAGGCGGTGCTCTTCCCGCTCTTCCGCAAAGGTCCGCCAGCATCGTGACTGACTGATTTGCGTTGTTCCAGCAGCTCTTTCGTCTTCAGAAAGTATCGGAGCAAGCGGATGTCGGACCGTATGGGCCAGGGACAATCATTTGGCCCTGAACGCATGCTAAAGCAACGGCATGGACGCGACTCGCTACAAGATGGACCGAGTATTAGAAAAGTAGAAAACGCATCAAAGGTGATATCACCCTACTCATTTGTACTTGTTTTACATCAAGATTCACCTGCCGTATCTCTGATTCGTCATTCCTGTTGTTTCAAATCCAGATCCTTCGACGAAGAAGAACTTCGACACACATTCCTAAAGCAGAGATGGCGTCTAACACAGCTCGACCTCTTGAAGGCAAAATCGCCGTTGTCACCGGCGCCTTCCGAGGTGAACATACTTTCCATCTGGAAAGGGCTTTCTGCTAACATGTTCAGGCATCGGATCTGCCATTACACAGCATCTTGCAGGCAAAGGCGCCAATATCCTGGGCGTGTACACGTCCGACTCCTCCACCAAAGCCGCCCAAGAATTGACCGCCTCGCTCTCTTCAAAGCACGGCGTCAAGATCGTCCCTCTTCAAACGGACCTGATCCAGCCCGAGGAAGCAGGCAAGCGAATCGTCGAGACGGCCAAAGCCAACTTCGCCCGAGCCGATGGCACTCTGGTCATCGATATCCTCATCAACAACGCTGGCGTCGGCGGTGACTATGCCCTGGGCGAGGTTCCAGCAGACGAGTTCCACCGCATTTACGCCGTCAATGTCTTGGCCCCCATCATGGTCACGCAGGCAGTCCTGCCGTACCTGCCACACTACCGCTCGGGCCGCATCGTTAACATCTCTTCCGTTGCTTCAAGCATGGGCTTCAAGACGCACACCCTGTACGGCGGAACGAAGGCTGCGTTGGAGGCCATGACGAGGACATGGGCGAGAGAACTTGTGGAGCGGGCTACCGTTAACGCTGTGAACCCCGGTCCCGTCGAGGGCGACATGTACTGGGCGGCGGGAGAGGAGTTCTGGAAGCAGTTGGAGCTGTTTCAACTGGCCGCTCCTTTGACGGCTGTTCGTGATGGGGTCGATCGGCCGGAGTTGGTGAAGTTGGCCAATGAGAAGATGGCTGGGAGACGCCCGGCTTACTGGACCGAGGTTTCCGCCGTTGTTGGTATGATTTGCGGTCAGGACTCGTCTTGGTGCACTGGAAGTGTCGTCTGCGCCAATGGAGGACTGAGATTCTCTACTTAGACCAGCCAGATGTCAGAAATAGCCCATAGAATAACAGTCTCCCTCAACCGATATAACCAGATGCTTCAACCCAGTGATGTCGACGGGTGCCGGCGTTTGAGCTTTGCTAGTCGCTGTTTCTGGTGAATGGACTGTAGAATGCAAATGATAGACTCTATACTGGACTCAGGTGACGCCCAGCGCTGCATGCCAACTATGAGTCGAGATACGATCCCTTCAATGTCAGGAACCAGGTGCTTCAAGATCGGTGAGTCCGATGACGTGGCTAACACGAAAGATGTTGCTAAGCACCTGGACGGAGTCACTCTAGTCAGCGTGGCATTCTTCGATGAGTAACAGCAAGGCAGAACTTACGCTTGGCATATAGCCCACACGTATGGGGTGCGTTTGGTCAAGACCTGTAGAGCGGTTTCAATGTAGTTGCGGCAACTCTGAATACAGGTCTGGGCGTATTTGTAGACGTAGGTAGGGATCTCATCAGCTGTGCTGACGGACAGAATGTATACAAGACACGGACGTGAGATGATGTGCCTGGCTGACCAGTATCGGAGTCGCAGTGAAGCCTCGTGTGCATCAGTAGGCACGTTATGACTCAGATCCGGCTTGATGCTGTCAGGTAACGAGTGATACCAAACCTCAAGCTGGCGTGTAAGCTCATTTAATACTCTTTCAAGTGAGCAGATTGTTGATAAAGATGGTGACCCAGTGGAGTTGTCGTTCTCAGTATAGCTTGGCGTGCTTGCTGGTTGGAGAGGGGCCTGGCTTCCTGACGCGTACACTGCGTTATGGATGCGATTTAGAAGGCCCCGGACCGAGCATAGAGCAAGGAACACGAGTCCGTCTCTTTCATCGGGGCTACTTAGCCGGGGATACTGCATACGGTCGATGCCGATTTCAATACCGCTCGGTGGTACGTGTAGTTCAGCTAAGTTGTCACTGATCATGCTTATTAGCAGGGCCCAGTATGCGCAGGCTTCTGACTTACCACTCCAGTAGAAAACATGCCCAGAAGAGGCGACCGACGGTCTCATTCTCTGCGTTTGAGAAAGCTACGCTGCCCTGGTTCCGACTTGGCACCATCATTTGCAGCTTACTGGACGCCATATATACGAGTTTCCAAGCAAGCAATGGTCGAGCGAGACAAGACATGTAGATAGCGGAGAGGACCAGACCTGTCGGCAGTGAAAGATCGGTGCCAAAGGACGTCACCCATTGCGTTGTCAGTATCTGATACGCAGGGATGAAATATTCAAGGCCGTATGAGTGGTTTGTGGAGTTGACATCCTCATAGTCGGTGCTGGTCAGCTTCCCAAGGGCTAACACGACCAGACAGACAGCTGCATCGACATCTTCGCACTGGTCACCTCTCAGAGTCCGATGAAAGAGATCCGTGAAAGACGTCTTGTCCAATATCGGGAACGTAGAGTTGATATTGGTGAAGTAGCTCGAAACGAGACCATCTGTGGCACCGCCAATGAAGTCAACGGATGCGAGCAGGAGGGACAGGTCATGTCGAGAGCTGAGTTCTGGGATGCTGGTTCGACATGTCTCAACCTGGTAGAAGAAATCCCTTGGATAGTCGCCAATCAGGCGACGAACGGGTTCAAGAGCGAACATGCTTCCGGTGGAGGTGTGGTGGCCTATTGGGATGGTGATAGGTGCGTCATCTAATAAGCGGCTGTCGGATCGACCGCAGGTGATGCAGCGCTGGCCATGGCCGATCACTGGATATGGTGGCTCGGCTGAGACCCATGTCTTTTCAATGGGATGCGAAGCTGTCATGGCCGGACCATGGGATGACAGGTATGATACAAAGCCTTGGATGTTGTCGAGCATCGACTCATCGTAAACGTCGCTCATCAACTCTCCTGGGGCTTCATGTTGGTTACCTTGGTCCGTGTCCGATGCCGTGATTGTTACACCATCTGTGACAGTTGTCGGTAAAGTCGACTCGGTGAGATTAGGAGTTGGACTATCCGTAGACTGGCCTGTGAGGTCATCAGGTGGAGGTGTCTGTTGTGGTGGCGAGCCATGTGAACTTGGAGATCCTTCGTCTTGGTGAGCAGAGCCCGGTGTTGGTCGCTCAGACGTAGGCTGTTCATCACCGTCTTGTGTCGGCTGAGACTCTTGCCGCTGTCCATTTTGCTGTTTCAACATATTCTCGAGCTGATCCAGACGGCGCAAGAGAGCATCTACCGGCAAATTTGTCGAGCCTTGCGTTGTGTTTTGCCTAGAAGCAAGCCGCAAAACACATCGTCAGCGTGAGATCCTTTAGTAGAATGGCTTTGAATAGCCGAGGGGCATGGCCTGTACCTTGTGTCTTCCGAAGGCTCTGGATACTCGCAGTCAACGCCAGACACGGCACATAAACCGCACGCAGGGCGTTGGGAATCACATTTCCGTTTGCTGTGTAAGAAGCGTCAGTGATCTGACCAGATTGGAAGCTGAACAGAGGTCTGAACTTACCGGTATCGACAAAAGTGACAGGCAACAGGTGCCCGCCGCCGCGGGTAGTTCGGCCTTGTCCGGCCTTGACTCGTCATGATGCAGATTCCGATGTGATGCTTACGCGGTGGCTGATGTCGAGCTTGGGAAGAGCTTGAGTCTCAGTGTATCATTACAACCCAGTATGTTGATGTCAGTACTCTCTGTGAGGTGATCTGCGCATCCTGGAGGGTTGAGATGCTGTCTCTTGAACATGAAAAGAGCACGAATCTGGGGTAAACAGCCTGGAAGCCAACTTCCCCGCACCCTCTCCGCGTCGGCGTCACACAGATCAGCCCGGATCCTTGAGCGGTTAGGCCTTGACCCCCATATTTCCACGCGTTGTAGCGGGAATAGCAGCAAACCCACTGAGCCCGATGCTCTTCAGCGCCGGTGCGCGGCCTGCATCATGCTGTCAGTAAGAGAAACCGAACACTGTGCAAGGTAACAACAGTACGTATCGGATGCGTGATTCAAAATGGCTTCGTCTAGGGGAAAGCCAATGAGTGGACCCTCTCAAGAAACCCTTATCAGAGACAATAGATTGCCAATGATAAATAAGAGCTGTACTCCCCGGGTTGTGACTCTCAGTCTTCAGCTGTGTTTTTGGTGTTGACTCGGTCTAAGGTACTGGTACTTATCTTAGTGCGCACTGCTCATCCTCACCATGTCGCCCCTGAAGCTCATCTCTCCGATCTCGTCGTTTCTTATAAACAACAGGCCTTTTCGACGCCAAAGGTCTCGTGCAGTCCAGCCAGCCAACCCCGAACCCGAGTCCGACGATGCACACCAGCAAGCTACGCATGAAAGATGGGATTTCCCGCGCATTAACATTGCCAAACTAGGCGCGATTTTCTGGTGTTTCCTGCTTTTGGGCAGCAATGACAGTTCTTACGGTGTTAGTGCGGTGTGGCCCTCCCATTGCGAGGTTCTCTACTGATTTCGCGACGATTCCAGGTTCTCATTCCGCAGGTTCGTCTAGCAGAGCAGCCCGAACAGATCATCTTTCCGATGTCTTCATACTTTCATGCTTTGTCGATCTAACCTCGCGTAACAGATTGAGGAATACTACGGCATCACTTACCTTCAAGTATCGCTCATCTTCCTATCGCCTGTGTTGGGATTCATCATGAGCACTGTATCGAACCACGCCGTCCATTTACGCTACGGCAAGCGCGGAGTCATCATCATGGCGGGGACTTGTCATGTTACAGCCTACCTCGTCGGCTGCTTTCACCCACCATTCCCCGTTCTCGTTGTCGTCTACATCCTCGTCGGTCTTGGATCGGGCGCTAAAACCGCTGCCTGGAACTCATTTGTCGGGGGCTTCAACAAGTCAAACGAGCTTCTGGGACTATTGCATGGCTTTTACGGACTAGGTGCGACCATTACTCCAGTCACCGCAAGTGCACTGTTTTCCCAGGGCTGGCATTGGTACCAAGTATACTACGTCTTGGTCGCGATGGCTGCCTCGGAGTTCATTCTTACCCTTTCCCTCTTCTACCCCCAAAATGGAAAGGCATACCGAGAAGAAATTGGCGAGTTCCGGGGACAGCAAGAAACAATTGTGGTCCCCTTGCAGGCGATGCCGCTAGGTGAAAATGCGGGCCGGCCACCCATGAGGCGGAACCCTTCTTCAAGAGTGTTCAAGGCCGCCAACAGCTTCAAAACTAGCAACACCTGGAACTGTCTCAAGAACAGGGTCGTGCTAGTTTGCAGCGCCTTCCTCCTGGCTTATGTAGGGTCCGAAGTCGCTCTCGGCGGCTGGCTCGTGACGTTCATGATCGATGTGCGCGGCGGCTCAGCCTTTGCATCAGGACTTACTGCCAGTGGTTTCTGGGCGGGAATCACTGTCGGTCGGATCATCCTTGGCTTTGTCACTGGACGTGTTTTCAAGTCTGAGAAGCACGCCGTGACCGTGTATTTGGTCTGTGCTATCATCATGCAACTCTTGTACTGGCTCATTCCCAACTTCATCTCCTCGGCAATCATTGTTGCATTTCTAGGTATGATTCTTCTCTTGCCAAGACCCAAGGACTTTTCTGATGTCTCTTGCCAGGATTCTTCCTTGGCCCCGTGTTCCCTGCAGTCATCGTTTGCCTGTCTCGTCTCCTGCCGCAGAGAATGCGGGTGTCTGCCATCGGAATTTGCTCAGCTATCGGAGCCTCCGGTGCCTCGGTCATTCCATTCATGGTGGGAGCCATTGCTCAAGCCAAAGGAGTGGCTGTGCTACAGCCCATTATACTCTCTGTCCTTGCGGTCTGCTTCTTGCTTTGGCTGTTACTCCCAGGACTTCCACTACGGACAAGCACTGTCTCACGACACGCGGCAGAGGGCACAATCTGAAAAGATTTGAGGAGTCAACTTGTAAATATTGGTAGATGGTTTTAACTAGATACTTCAGAAACCGACTTTGCACAGACATCATCCCATTCACGTCTGAGCTGACAATGGTTATGCACTCAAAATGGTTCGTGAAGTCCCGCATTGCGTTCCCCAGGGGTGTTAAACACATTGACCTTCCAAGCCGGATTGAAAGTGAAGGGGAGACCTCCAAAGCGAGCGGGGTCTTTGCGGCCAAGTTCAGTGAGAGCTTCATAGCTGTAGACACAAAGAGCGCCAATTATTAGCCTAATCCTATACTTCAAAGACTCCAAATCCATATTACCTATCGTCATCTAGGTCGAAGACCTGGAAGTTGGATTCAATCCTGGACGGCTTCACAGACTTTGGTAGTACGGAAAACCCTCGCTGACCTCGTGTTAGAGAGACGTCCATGAAGGCAGAAAAATACTCGCCTTGATTCCCCATGATCCCAAAACTTGGCCTGCATCTTTACGGAACTTGCGAGCAATTTGGTCCACCGCGGGATTTCCGAGGACTTTGGCACCTCCTCGAGCTGCATCGCCGCCAAATGGCATGTAAGCGGTGATATGGATGCCCTTCAACGTGCAGTAGTCGAGCAACTCCTGTTGGATCAGAAGAGGATGAGCTTCAACTAGTTGAGATGAATGAGCTCTACATTAGCAAAGATGAATCATCTCAGATACGTTGAACATTAGTGTTGACGTACCCTGATTGACAGCTGGAACTACACCAGTCTCGTCAATGAGCTTCTGAATGTGCGCCGGGCTGAAGTTGCTGAATGTTAACATCATATGCTTTAGTCACGTCCAGATCAAGATGAACATCACCTATTTACTTTGCCAGCCTTTTGAACCTCGATCATAGCTTCCCAGGTAACCGTCAAGCTCAGCTGCCTGTCGAGCATCATGTTGCCTCCCTCAGATGGTTCCAGCTTTACGCCAGTATCGAACTTGGCATCATAAACCGCGGCGAAGTTGACTGGCCAGTGAATCTATTCAATCAGCTCCTGTCGTTATGACGTGTGACTGGGCTGTTCATCTTACCAAGTAAAGATCCAAGTAGTCAGTGCCTAAGTCTTTCAAAGTCTGGTCGAGGGCCTTCTTCAGATTCTCGGGTCGATGATGTCTCCAAGGCTGTCAGCGTGATGACTTATCTTTACTACCACCTCTCTTTTTGTACTGACGAGTTCCAAGCCTTGCTAGTGATGAAGAGGTCTTCCCTCTTGAAGGCCGGCTCCTCCTCCCTCAGAGTCTCGATTGCGGAACCGATTTCCTTTTCATTCTGGAATTCCGATTAACGCAAGAGACACGGATGATGAGCAATTCTGAAACCCTACCTGATAGAACTGAGCGCAGTCAAAGTGCCGCATGCCACATCTCCATCTTGAATACTGTCTCAGTGACTGTGGCACCCATTCAAGAGTGAATGCTTACCCCGCTAGAACAGCATCCCGAACCTCATTTGGCTTTGAGAGGTACGTCCCCAGGCCAATTAGTGGAATTTGATTTCCATCGTTGAGAACAGCCGTCCTTTTGTTGGTGGGGATTGAGGTAGACATCGTGTGACAGGTTTTGAGGGCCTTTCAAATTCGGTTCTGGTTATTCACTAACCGCACCATCTACCACTCGTCGATGCATTCCCCAAGTTCCAGTTTCCTTATACCGGAACACAACTTCAGGCTATCTTGACTCCATCAAGCATCATACAGCGATGGAGCTTGATGCAAGTTGATGTGGGACCTATGCGCATCCGCACTCGATTGAGTGAACGGCGGAGCAAGCGGACGAAGCGGGATTGCTCCCGCGGCAAAACTTCGGCGAAGTGGATTGCGATGGCGCCTACTGTGGAGGCAGGTTCATGTGAAGATGACGATGCATTCTTATTGATTCAGCTTTTCCATGTTTTAGAGAGGAATTTAGGTACCTTGCTGAATTATTGATCTCGTTTCTAAGTTGTTATTGCATTCGCACGAGCAGCAAATCAGTGAACAGTTACCAACATGGCCAACGAGAAACGCACGAGCTTGCTAGAAGCTCTCGAGAGAGTTTGCAATGTTGACGTAGATGCGATCGACCCGAAGGTCTCTACCAAAATGCCATTCAAACCCCACAACCGTGAGTTTCCGAAAGCTCCCAAAGTTGATCAAAGCACTTTTGCGCTGACCAATTCCAGAAACATCGAACCAGGTCATTTGCTGCAACACCATGCTCCAGGCAGAATACCGGGACATCTTCTTGGAAAATGTCAAGAAATACGGATCTCAAGGGTGGGAAGAAGTGTTCAACCGCGTTGTAAGCTTCATTGGCACACAAGTGAAGGACGTCTTCGAACGTGGTTAACTCGGCGTTCAGTCCGTCCAGTTCTGCGCAGACAATCGCAAGAACATCACCGGCCGCGTTCTTGTACAAGTATCGCCCAGCCACGTTCACGATAAGCAGCAAGTCTTGGATCAATGCCACGCGTATGACCGAGCCTTCAGAGATCATGGTATCACGCGTGATCAATATGCGATCAAGATCGCATCGACGGGCCCAGGCTTGGCTGCTGCCAAGATTCTGACCGAGGAGGGAATCAGAACTTTGGGAACTTCGATGTTTAGCCTTCCACAGGCCATTGCGGCAAGCCAAGCAGGATGTCTTTTCGTGAGCCCGTATCTCAATGGTGAGCATACCCATGGGAGTAATTGACCACGGACTGACACCTTGCAGAGGTTGCCGCTTACGAAGATGACTCTTTGATGCATAAGGGAGATGATCCCGCAATGACGGTGAGCTTTGACTGCGCATAACTCTTATGGCATGCTAATCGCCCTTGTGAAGCACCCGATGGCTCCCCGTTTAGTCCATATTTTGGAGACTTACGCCAAGATGTACCAAGCAACGGGAAAGGACCAGCCCCTTATCGTCATTGCGAGGTAAGTGTCCAAAGAGTTTGTCTTGCTTTGCCTGGGAAATACGGTCTGACAAAATACAGTAACGCGAACATTGGTGAGATCATTGCCACGGCCGAATTGGGTTGCCAGCACATCACAATTCTCGCCCATCACCTCGAGGAACTTCAGAACACGACCTGCGACGATACTGCACTATCAAAATACCCCTTCTTGAAAGATCCTCCTCCCAAGAGGCAAACTCCGTACTACAAGGACTTCAAGACAAGAGACAGGCTCCAAGGGCATATGAAGATTGACCCCTTGATTGGGCCCACGTGGGACGGCAAGTTCGCCAGCACTGAGACGGATTGGCTAGCGAATGATGGCGAAGCGCTGTCGAAGGCAATTGAGGCGGATCCAGCAGTTTTGAAGAAATTGAAGGATGTTTTCAAGGCTTTCGGAGACGCGGATGTGAAGGCTAAGGCTGCCATAGAGAGCGAGATTGCTAACCTTAGAGGTTAAGACCAGTGCAACAAGAACTCCAGAGAGCACATAGGTCGGAGGTGAATGCAGCTAGGTTGAACTGGCAATATAACTCATTAAATTCGCCCAAAACTGCCTATATTTCATCAGAAATATCCACTTATACAGGCCATTCATCCGAATATTGATGTGACGATGCTGGAGGCCTCTTATTAAAACCATGCTTCATGGCTTTTCAACCATAATATCATCCCCGTCTTTACATTCACAACTATGCTGTCTCTCTGCTAATATGTGAGTTGAATCCCATGGCGCATTGGGCTCTAGGTTTTTTGTCTCAAACTCTACACATGGCAGTTACGAAAGAGATAATATGTTATCAAAAGGCTACTTCAGTTTATTCTGTCAACCTTTCGTGTGAATAGAGTCAGAAAAGCGTACTATGATAAGGGCACCATTATCAATGGAAGCGAGAACAAGATCACTCCTCAAGACACAATCCTTCTTCAGGAAAAGACTATTCTTCAGTATGAGGCAAGCTACATGTCATCCACAGTGGCGTCTCACTCCAGCCCTGTCGCACCCCGGAGCAGCAACTCCTCATAGCCTTCAAGTATCTTCGCTGTCTCAAATGCACCGAATCTTCTCGCGCCAGCCCTGTAGTAGGCCACGATAGCATCAGTGGTGTAGCATCCACCAGATGCCTTGATCACCGTCGTGGGCTTGAGCACAGACCTCAGGACTTTCACTGCACGCTCCACATCCGGCACTTTGTCGGGCTTAGTGCCAGTCGAAGTCTTGACAAAGCCAACACCAGCCCGCTCGGCTGCCAGTCCCGCCGTTTTGATTTGCTCATCGTTCAAGAAAAAGACTTCAATAATGGCCTTAACAACCACATCATACCGCTACATGTCGAGGTGGGGTAAGCCAGTGCAAGCTAGGTAGTCAGAGACTGATGGTCACTCACTTTTGCTTTTTCAACGACCGCCTTAATCTCTTCTTCCACGTACTTGACATCTCCTGAAAGTAATGCGGAGATGTTGATGACCATGTCGATTTCCTGTGCCCCATCCTCAAGAGCTAGGGAAGCCTGGAGGACTTTAACAGCGGTGTGATCGCTTCCATGAGGGAGACCCACAAAGGTCTGGAGCTTGATATCGGTGCTCTTCAAGAGCTCACGAGCTTGCTTGACGCGGAAAGGTTGCGTGACAAACTGCCCCGTTTTATATTTCTTGGCCAGGGCGACTCCCTCTCTTAGATCCTTCTCAGTGTGAAAAGGGTCAATGACGGAATGATCAATGAGCTTTGCAAGCTCCGCGACGGTGGGGGGACTCATACTGATGGTTTGAGGTTAGAAATACGATGGTGGAGATTGGAGACCGGGTGTTCCGTCTGCCTTGAGCACCTGCGCAGGTTACGACCCTGAAATATCAATCTCGACGCTCAACAGGAGCCCTGATGAAGCTGATCACTTAGACATCGTCCCTAAGGTACTAATTTCTTGAATTCAACTATTCATGTGCGGCTTGCGGTACGACCGCCTAGCCTGCATCGACCCTTCCGCGTTCAAACGTACCTATGTGGCGTCCGAAGTACTGGGAGGGTCGGCATCAGCGTGCCGCAACACCCAGACATAGAGGCGGGAAGCGGCAGCTGACGTTCCGCTGACTCCCTGCTTCACTGAATCCCTTGATGGTGTGGCAACACGTCATCACTCCGCTGAAGGGCCCCTGTTGCGATGGCCACTTGCCACAAGCAATGGTTCGCTTGTACTCCATCAAGTACCTACCCTAAGTGATGACTACTGGAGACAGGAGTTCCAGATTGGTCACTCGACTCTGATTTTAACGTTGCGCAAACAGTGTTTCAAAGAGGGATAAACGCTGATCATATGAGATGGGAATAGCTTTCTTGGTTCGGAAGTTCATCGCACAATGAAACCGCTTCCCCAATGACTGTCGAAGTAACGGACATCATGGGCAGAGTTGTAAAGCGCATGAAAAACCATTCAGTTAAGCTTCTCTACCGAAATCATAACCTTCAAACAAAATTGAATACGAATGGTCTTTGACATTTCTATGCGAATATGACTATCTCTCCTGGTTGCAGATTCCCATCCTTCTCGCCGCTGAATTCATCTGCGCCCAATTCATCACTCAAGACAATAATCTATTTGTCAGATCAGACGATCTAATCTTTTCAAAGGTATTGCTGTAGCAATCATGCTCGCTCAGATGCAGTGACATTGCCGCTGCTCTTGCCCGCCATGCCATTTTGTTTGATGGAGATATCGTCCGCATGCTCAGACCGAATTGAATGTCCATCGCCGACAGTTTGAGGCTCATCACGGACAACACGCGCAGCACGGCTGATACCTTTGGCTCTATCTCCATCAAAAATAATCGCGATTTCCTCTATCGTGAGTCCCTTCGTCTCGGGAAATCTGAGATAAATAATGACGCAGTAAAAGGCCAGAATTCCGATATAAACCGCGTAGTATCTCCAGTGAATTGCCTCGAGGATAATCGGATTGACCCACTGGTTGACGGCATTTGCGGATCCTTGAACGATGTTGTAGATTGCCTGTCCTTTGGTTCGCAGGTTGTAGGGCAGGATCTCGACCGAGTACATGTTCGACAGTGGGGTCCACGCGAGATCATAAAAGCCGAAGAAAACAAACAAGAACGGGACTACAGCGAGGCCGACTGCTTTTTGCTGCCCTTGGGTATCGTAGGCCCCTGAAAGTCCCATGACTACAATAAACGAAAAGAACATGCCGATGGTTGAGGTGAGCCAGGAGGCCTGCGTCCGACGCGATCAACAGAAAGTGCTGCTGAGGTGGAGAGTATTACTGGCGGGGAAAGCAGTCAGCATATCATTCTCTTTTCGTTCTCAAGTATTCTCAACAGGATGATAATGAGCAAAAGGAAAGTAGCTCACGGTTCCAAATCTGTAAGCCCAAGTTAAGTCCCGCTTGTTGCTCCGTGGACCGAATGCCAATCGTACTCAGGATAGGCGACAAATAGTACGATATGATGCCATTTCCAACCCAATTCGTCCCGATTGCGATAACGACGAGCAAGAAAAGACGAGGGCGGTTGTTTGGCAGGAAATAGTCGGTGTATTTGGTCTCAGAGTTGACCTCATCAACCCGCAGATTTTCCATTATCTCCTCGTATTCGAGCCGAACAAGGGGGTCGTTGATGTCGCCATTTGCGTGGTATTTTCCGAGGATTTGTAGAGCTTCGTCAGAAGCGCCGTGTCTAACAAGCCACTAGTACAGACATTAGCCTTGGACTTTTGGTGAAGAATACGAAATCACTTACCCTGGGAGACTCCGGCATAGTGAAGGTCATCGTTAAAGTCACGCCTGGCCCAACAAGCTGCAAGTAGCAAGGAATTCTCCATGCAGCGTTTCCTTCAATATGTCTGGTGACGAGACAGACGCCGGCTGAGATCACGGCAGCGATATAGTAAATGCAGGTATCTAAGATGTGTCAGAGATTATTCCAGGCTGTTGTCTCCCAATAGGTAGCTTGTCACGTACACATGCTGCCAATCTGGGCTCGATAGCGAGGATGCGCAATTTCTTGCAGGAGGGTCGGTGCAATCGTCAGCCCCATAGAGATGCCAATGCCCATCAAGACACGACCGGCGATGTACATCCCAAGGTTGATGGCCGCGGAGTTAACCACAGCGCCAGCGATCTGCACCGATTTAGGCGTCAGTCTTGCGAAGAGTAGCAGGTAATCGAACTCACATTGATCAGAACACCAATCCAAACGGCCCATCGTCTTCCCAATCGATTTGCGATCAACTCGGCGAAATACGGAGATATCAACCCCGGAAATAGTGCAACTGAGTTCATCAAACCTAGCAGATTGCCTTTGGGATGGCCGAAGAAATTTTGCCAAGCGTCAATTGTCTGAAGACCATTGAATAGGCTTCCGTCGTCTTTGGGATACCGTTAGTTGGAATGCGTCTTCACCGCATGCAAGCTGGGAGAGTAATGAGCGTCGTTCTTACAGCCATTGAAGAAGAGCGTGCCGCAGAGACCGACGCAGTGGAACACGTTTTTCCGCAGTCCTGATAGATCAGCACGTCTATGTCACCTCAGGAAGACGGATCGTCTCACCTGCATCCAGCCACCACTTGCTGTTGGCATTATTTCGAACCGATTTGTAATTGGACTTGGATCCCGAAGCACCGCAAGCTACTGCGCCGCCGCACCCTGAAGTTGGACAAATTGAGTGATACGTGAAGGGTACAGAATTGTCAAAATAAAGAGCAGACGAAGATTCACAAGGTCTATCTACATGGTCAATGATTTGATACGTTTTCAAGAGTTTTATGTATAATTGGCCTTGTGTCTCCTTCGAAATGACTATGACGACTCTAGCTAACTTCGTCCGGTGCTAATTCCAAGGCCTCGAAAACCTGGGGTAAACTCCATAGCCACGCGTATGGAGACCTCGGACGATTTCCCCGTGGGGTTGATATTGCTCCAAGGGCTATCCTGGATTTCGGTCGGTCTCGGGTTCAGGGCAGGTGACGTCTTACCTGATCCGGCTTGAGATGCATTGGGCGGCGGGTGCGCGGAACTGCGGTAGAAGCGGTTTCCCGCTCAGAGTCCGCTCACCCGCCATAGATCAGAGGGCAGCATCAACAGGGCATGAACGCAAGAGATCTTGCGGAGTTGTCCAAGCGATCCGATGGTGGACGACTGAAATCGCTACAGCCCAGTCCTATGTCATCACCAAAACCTCCAAGCCATGGCACTTGCGACTACCAGGGGGATATGACTCATGAGACCATATTCGGAGTCTATGCTTGTCGTATTTTAGTCTATGTGTAACATTTCTACCCTTAGATGAGTGTTGTCAAATGCATAACTAGGCACAACCTCGAACCAAATAACTTCCACCATCCAACATAATGGTTGCCCCATTGATGTGCTTGCTAGCCCTCGAAGATAGGAATACCATTACACCAGCGACATCTTCGGGACTGCCTAGCTTCTGGTCCGGCACCTGCTTTGAGACGCTTTCAATACCGCCATGCCGATTCATCAGCGGCGCACTCATTTGGCTCGGAACCATTCCGGGTGCAACTACATTCACCGTGATATGTTTCGGTCCAAGTTCCACGGCCAGGTTCTTCATCAGATGAATCACAGCTGCCTTGGAAGCGGCGTACGCGTATGCTATTCAAATGGTCAGCGCTTGCAGTGACAAAGTCCTTGAATTAATGTGACTTACTTCCGTGCTCACCCATGTCCCCAACAACGACGCCCGCCACTGAAGACACCATGATAATCCGAGATGGATCCTGGACTGTGCCCCCAGCCTGAAGTAACGGAGATAATCTTCAAAAGTTGTCAATATTTCCATACAGAACGTCAAATACTTGAGGGACATACTTTTGAGCTGAGAAAAAGATGCTGCTGACGTTCATTTTCATGACCCGGTCGAAATCATCTTCCTTGTAATCGTCCATGTAGCCAATAAAAGTTGCGCCGGCGTTGGCAACCAAAATGTCGACATGATCCGTGGTTTTGCTAATTTCAGCGGCCATCTTTGCGCATCCTGCTTGACTTGATATATCTGCAACGATTGCGATCGCCCGAGCGTCAGGGTTTTTGTTCGTGAGTGCATTGAGGGCTTTCGCGGCATCGTTCAAAGGGCCCTCGCTGCGGGCAACTATGTAAACGCGGGAGCACCCTGCTTGGAGAAAGCTGGAGAGCTGATTAGCCATCATCGCTGTCAGTGGTAGATAGAATCGTGTGTTCTTGAACTTACCCGCTTGCTGTATGAAGACCTAATCCGCGCGACCCGCCAGAGATGACTGCAACCTTCCCTTTCAGCGAGAAGATGTTCTGGAAGTCATCGAGCTTCAAAAGATCTTCAGGTGTTGACATCTTTTTCGATTCAGCGTGCACGAGAATTTCAAATCGTCGTTTCCAGCAACAATTTTCACTGTATGTTACGGTGCTGGACTGCGAAGCGAAGCGTTGATAATGAGGCAGCAAGCCGGTGCTGCGGGGAAATCTTCAGTTAGCGAGCCGAAGGCCGGTTGAGCGGCAGCCAGCGGGAAACCGCTTGTTGGCGGTGGTTCGGCACGTGTACCCATTATCACATCAGATAACTCTAAAGCTCGTGATCATTTCTTTTAGAAATGATGCTTTTTCAGGGAAACCTGAAAAGAAAATTCCTGGGAGTTTCTATTCAGTAACAGCGACCTATTGACAACAACTTCAGTAACAAATAGCAGCATGAGTGGAGGTGGTCTTTACTGGTCCAGCCTTCATCGGTCTCAACCCTTACCCCGTTTCGCGCTGCGTATTCTGAGTCTTGACCGAGCCCAGCTTACACATATGCGATATCACTCCTGTGGCCGGTCAAGTGATGAGTTGGTGATACAAATTGTTGTCGCCAGTCCTGTGCCATCGTTACCCCGGATTCTTATGAATCGTGCCCCGCGGCAGTGGGTACGGGTGCGACTGGGCTTTGAACCTCAGCATAGTGGATCAGTGGCGAACTGGAGACGGAACACCTCCGTGCCCACTGTCAGCCCCTACCTTAACAACATAGATTGAATACAGCAAGTTCCGTGCTGGTCTGGATCGTTCAACTCTGAATGCAAGTTAGAACACGATATTGTCTTGAATAATCAGCCAGCTCTTCCGAATGTCTCGTTCACCGCAAAGATGCTCGTGCAACAGTTAGAATCGGTCGTCCGATTAATGACTTTGAAGGTGGCAAGTGCTTCAGTTCCTAACAACTTAATTGGTTATGATACGATTCTTTGACATCTAATTCCCGAGCTTGGAAATTGAAGCACCCCATACTAGGACTGAACTTGAAGGTCGTTGTATGAACATAGAACAGGCAGCACAGAGGCAACTCTCATTGAATCTCAACTTGGCGGAAGACGTAGCTGTGGAATATTTGGACTTTGACAACCAGCTCTTTTATGAGGTTTTCTATTGTTTGGGTTCTATCAACTCAGCTTGTGTAACCGTCACTCCCGAGACGTAGGACGCTTCTCTTGCGCAGCACCTTCCGGTCACGTGAACGGATGTCCGCCATCGCTAGGAGCACTCGGTGCGGGGAACCGGCCCCGTAATCGGCTCGTGGGGGCCGATGCCTGTGGGACCTCGGCATCATACCTAATTGAGACCGAAGGAGTCTGCCTACTTTAAGCCATGAACAGCGTATCTCGGCATGAGAATATGCATAGATAAGACTTCATCAAAGATCTTCTGGCAACCACACCAACACCAACACTGAAGCATGGATAAGAACGCCCAAATTGTCATTATCGGCGCGGGGTTATTTGGCTTATCCGTTGCCCGCCAGCTAGCCTTGGACGGCTACAAAAATATCAAGGTGCTTGATCGACGAATGCCACCGGTAAGAGTTCAGCACCTCCATCGATGATTTTTACTAAGTATGAAAGGTACCGGATGGCTCCAGCACTGACATCTCCCGCGTTGTGAGATTCGACTACGCAGATGAAGACTATCACCGCATTGCCCGCGAAGCTTACCTCAGGTGGCGTGATGACCCCAAGTACAAGGGCATCTTCTATCAAACCAACTACATCTTGGCAGGCTCGCCGAAGCCTGGAGACGAGTCATGGATGGACAAAACCACTGCTCAGTTGACGAAGCATCAGTTGCCATGGTCGATTCTCAAGGACGCCGAGACTGCCAGAAGCATCTACCCAACCCTGACAGGTACCCTTACAGGGCCTAACTTCTCTGCATATCACCACAACCAAGCCGGCTGGGCGGATGCAAGCAAGGCCATTACTCAACTTCGTGATGAGTGTCTCGAGCTCGGGATCTCTTTCATTTGCGGTCCGGCAGGCACAGTGGTGGGTTTCAAGACTGATGCTCACAACACCATCACCGCCGTTCGCACTCTTGCCGGGCCTCAGTCGTCAGTCAAAGGCGATCGCTTCATCTTGACCGCAGGCGCTTGGGGCTCTGGACTTGTGCCTATGTACAACTCGACACTATCCACGGCCCAAGTCTTGGCATATCTTCCGTTGACAGATGAGGAGATGGTCAAGTATCGTGACCTTCCGATTTACATCAACTACACGACTGGCTGGTTCAACTTCCCTCCGCACGAGGACACCAAAACGTTGAAGATGGCGGTCCATGGCTGGGGATATACGCGAGCACCAGGCGACGACGACCGAAAGCTGACTCCGAATGCTTCGTCTCCTCCGCTTGTGTCAAAGGAGCGACCACATTTTGCCCCGGCAGATGGTGAGGACAGGATGCGAGGAGGACTTCGAGAGATAGTTCCTGAGCTGGCGGATCGACCATTCAGCAAAGTCGCTATGTGCTGGTACACGGATACCCCAACAGGGGATTTCATCATGGATGATCATCCCGACTATAAGAACCTCTTCATTGGCGGGGCTGGATGTGGCCAGTAAGATGACATCACCCTAACAGCATTTGGATCAGTATCTCACCACCCTTGTTACAGTGCCTTCAAATTCTTGCCAGTCCTGGGCGAATATCTCGCAAAGGCCGTTAGAGGAGAGTTGCCACAATCGTTGGCTCACAAATGGCGATTCCGCAAGGAATATCAGGACCAGAAAGACGCATTCTTGGGCGATGGCAGTCGTGGAGGGCCAGCAAGACGAGAGCTGAGTGGGAAGGAGAGAGCCACTTATGACTCTCGGGCGGTTGCGAAACTCTGATGAGTACATGTAGACCGGCTTTAAACATTGCGAGGCCTTGATATGGTAGTTCAAGTAGACAAAATGGACATCAACACCGCTGAAGATGAATACTAATGGTTCTCCGAGCTGTTGAGCTATGGATGCTGCTCATGTACGGGGTTTCCAACAAGTGGGAATGTCTCCCAGGGCTACATCGAGATTAGCCAAGGCAGAGACGGCCTGAGCATTTGGGGTCTCAGCGTACGTGCTCGAAAATAGTCTGAATGAGCCAACTCGCGGTTATGGTCACGATCGCAGGCTGAGGTACCCGATCGAGCTAGCCATTTTTGCCGGTTGACCATGAATCAGCGCGCACAACTGTTGACTTGACTCCTTTGCGGCAAGCATCGTGATGAACTCACAGTTTTACGTCTAAATCACTGCAGGCTTCGAGAGATTCTGTGTCACAACGCAGAAATAACTGTTGTATAAATATGTCAAGGCCGTCCCGGTAGATGGCTTTCTCTTTTCCTCCACAGAACAACACAGAAGAACAAACACACCCTCGCATACAGATTGCAATCCAGCCCAATCAACTCACCCTCTTATCATCCGCCCAAACACCAAACAAGATATCAATCAATCAACGTTGCCCGCCATGTGCTACAGAAGAAACGTCCGCTACAAGTGCATGAAGTGTGGCCGCATCCACCACACTCGCATCACCTCAAGAAGAACGTGCAGCAAGCGCCGCGAGACGGGAAGCTGCGGAGGCACCGACAACCTCGCCGCCGGCACAGTGTCGCGCGGGTACTGCAACAACTGCGGCAGACACTCTAGCGATGCCTATACTTCTGACTCTTACGATTCTTGATAGAGTACCAGCCATTGAAGGAAGTTATAAACGCTGGAATGAGGGCGGAATGAGAAGATTGGAGTTGGGGCAAGGGAGATCTCAGATCATGCGAGAGACGCAAGATGCAGTGGCCAGAAGGCAAGCAGAGCAGCAGTAGTTAGTCACAATCAAGTCAAGTCGAAGTCAGAATTCTCCGCGTGACCAATGCCCTTGAGAAACATCAGAAATCACGAAGCGATCATAAGAAAGGAAGAAATAGGGATGGTTGAGATGTGCCCTATGCCATATTCGAGGCTGACCGACACTCACCGAGGGTGATTTCGGTGAGGTTTCATTTAAATGGGAGGAAGCTTCTTAAGTGGGCCACAGCGCGACGCGTTCGATTCGCGCCTTCTCCCTGTCCCACCCCACCATGGAATGCGACGTGGTCAAGATATCCCCGCTCGTCGTCACATTTCCCGCCGGCTGTTCTACTTATCAAGTTCACCAGAGAATCAGGTAGCAAAGAATCGTTCACCAGGAGAAACAATGGCGGAAAGCTCCAGTCCCCTAGCACCTGGCAGCGCTACAAGCTCGGCCAGGCGCGGGTGACCGACTGGCTGAAGCAAACCGCCAGCAAATTCACGCCAAGCCCGACACCGCCGGATGCCAGCGAAGGCAATGGCTCGTCCGCTGGGATGAGGAAGCCCAAGCTGGACGCGGCCTCTGACAAGGTGCACTGGAGCGAGCTGGAACACATGGCGGAGACAATCGCCAACAACAGCAAGCCTGAGGAAATCCCGTGGGACCCGATCTTGGTCCTGCGCGACGTGGTGGCACTAAGAAGAGCGCCCGGGTCTATTCCAAGACTGCCGACCAAGACAAGACCGGCGAATTGAAGCTCAGCAATCAGTAGCATGAGCACATTATCAAGGTATTGGAGAAGGTCCTTAGCGTGCTCGAGTCGGCTGTGTCTGCAGTACGCCCGAAGCAGAAGGAGGAGTCTCGGAGAGCTGGCGATCGTCTGAACATGAAGTTGCTAGACAACATGTTCAACCTTCTCCAGTTCCAGAAGCCAGGCAAATCTACAAAGACGCCAAAGCCGAAGGCTGCCGAGGCAGGCGAGGTCGATCCCGAGCAACCCGAGTCGGAGTCTGAATCCGAGGAAGAGGAAGAGAAAGCTCCGAAGGCAAAGGCTCCGGGCCGCAAGCCGGCTAAGAAGGCCCAAAAGAAGGGTAAAGGCGGCAAGGGCAAAAAGGGCAAGAAGGCCTCCAAGCCCAAGGGTGGCGCGAAGAAGTCCGGCAGGGGTGGAGACAGCGACTGGGTCGACCGCTTCTCGGTGGGCAGGGACCCCGACGAAGTCGACGACGAGGACCTCGACTACTACATGCTCATTTACTGCTTCTTCGAGGATTTCAACACCATCCGCAACCACGTCGCCGAGCGCTGGGCCGACTACTTCTACGACAAGTCCGTCTCGCTCAACACTCTCGCCGTCATCACCAATGCCGCCGCCGAGCTCTTCCGCAGCATGGAGGGGGAGCTTCTCGTCATTCTTCGCGAAAATGGTCTCTCGAAGCTTGGCACCTATGACGCGATGATGGAGATGCTTTTCTTCGAATACGGCATGGAGCATGTTGACTACGACGACAAGCCTGCGACGAAGGAGGAACAAGACGAGAAGATCTGGCGCGAGGAGTCGGACTGGCTAGGATGGTCCGCATACAACGGCATCAGGGATATTTTCGATCACATGCCGCCAGGGAAGGTCCCGACGATCCCTCCTTAGGCTCGCAGACGACCCCAGTACGGCCCCATCACCTTGGCCGACTTCATGAAATTCAACAGCGCATGCATGTTTGACCTGTTCCCGGAGATCGCTACAGTGAAGGCGTTGAAGAAGACCCAGGAGCAGCCTCCCGTCATACCGGGTCAACCGGAGATGGAGCTCGACTTTGAGAAGGTACTGGAACTGCGCATGTACCCGTCTCACTTCATCTTCTCCCTCCAACTGTATCTTGACATCCGGAACATCATTGATTCTCAGGTGGAAGTCGCATTCGAACAGCTACAAGAAACGGGCAAAGTTGTTGCCGAGTGCGTGAGGAAGTCTATCGAAACGTGCGACGCCGTCTTCACCTCGGAGTGGAAGAATGAAGCGAAGCGCGATCTCCACATCATGGACTGTTACATCTTTGAGGATTTCACGTTGGAAGACAAGGAGAGACGGGCAGACATGATGGGCATACCCTTTGAGGAGGGAATTCCCGAATACGAGCTGTTCCGCTGCGAGCCTGTATGGCCCGCGTTGCTTGATTTCCGGACCAAACTGCAGAGCACTATCATGAGCATTCGTCTTCTTACCCGAACGCCTGAGCCCCTTTGGAGTGGCGTGTTGTACACCATCGCCAAGCGGGACTACCCTGATATGCCGTCTTGGCTAGAATTCGACAAGTTCCTGGCCTTCCACGGAACGGATCTCCTCGGCTTCAATGCACCCGCCACGAGCGAGCTCAAAGCTTCCGATGTCTTTGTCAAGTACACGAACATGTCTAACGGCAAGCGGTACCATGTCTGGGGAGACCTCCTTAAGAAGGTTGACCGTGTTGCCAAATTCCACGAGCGCTACGCGGAAATCAAGATTTGGGAGCGTGGAAACATGGACTACATCGCTCATATCGCTCGCCATCACTTGGGTCTGCCAGTCGACTCCAATGTCAGCCCTTTCGGCATTCCGCAAAAGTTTGCAAAGTCAAGGCAGGCGACAAGTGAAGAAAGGACGAAAGACATGTTGCAGCGCATTCAGCGGGTCGGCAACATGCGCCACATCGAGGTCCTTCAGATTTTGGACCAGGTTGTGGAGTCAATCGTCCAAGGCGAGTTTGCAATCAACTATTGCAAGCTGAACTGGGAGATCCAGAACTTTGTCGCCTTCCTGCGGGAGATATTGTCGGAGAACGGAATGCTTGGAAAGCCAGATGGCAACGTGGACACGTACTTGGCCAGTGACGATAACGATGTCTTTCTAGGCGAGGCCATCAAGTGGGCCATCGGTCGCTCCGCCGAGCAGCCCTGCATTCCTCGTGTGTCTGATCGAGTCCGTGACAAGGTGGATAAAAACGACTACGATTATCAGTACAAGAAGTTTGTCAAGGCCTAGGACAGGATGAGTCGCATCCGTAACGACGACTACGGTGGAGACCAGGATTGGACAGACGACGACGATGATGGCGGCATGGACAGCTATGACCGGTTCGAGCGGATTATGGAAGGTGGCATGCAGGGCGACTACGAGTTGAGTTACGATGATTTGGATAGATATTATGGAGGATATTGATGACAACTTCCACGGACGATCCGCGGACCGTGGACGGCGGAGGGAAACATGTCATTTTCTTCGTGCCGACTTCCGAATCAACTCCACGATTGACTCAACGAAGAAGAGTCCTCACTGTCGGAATTCCAAACCGCCGACGGCGATTTCAAGGTCCCCGCTCGCGCCTAGCTACTTTTGTCGCGCGCGCCCGTCAGCCCTACAGCGAAGAACAAACAACTTGCCACGCCACATGGAGTAGTCAGCATGTGCCTCTACGAAACATGCCCAACACGGCGAATGTCAGCATTGGACGCGTGGTGAGGAAACTTGCCCAATGTGGGAAATAGTCAGCATGTAATCGGAAAGCTTGGTTCAGCCGCCAATCGCCTGCATCGCCGCGAGCGCGAGCACCATTCCGTCTTGGGCCCCGCGCGCGGCTCTCCGGTGGTTTGGAATAACGCCGACCGCGCGGGCTTCCATTTCACGTACAACGCGTTATGTATTCGTATGCACGCATACTCAGCGTCTCGCAGCCACAATGTGCCTGTTTGCTGCACTCCAGTGAGATCACTTACTCATCGCGCAACTAGTAGTGGAGGCGGCCTATGAAAACGGTCCCATGTGTGCGCATAGTTCGTATATAAGAGCCATTTCAAGAATGCCAAATGTTTCAACCACAATGAACACCAGACTCTCTCACCTCCTGTCCCTCTTCATCTCCCAATCACGCAACATCTTCACACCACACCACTTCCACCATACGATCCACGCACCAAAGATGCACGCCGCCATCGTCAACACCTGGGGTTCTCCCCCAACCTACACCACAGTCCCAGACCTCCCAGCACCCTCACAATCCCAGATCCGCCTCCGCGTACTCGCAGCCGGCATCCACCGCCTCGTCCTCTCCCGCGCCTCCGGGAAGCACTACACCTCTGCCACCCTCCCTCACCACCCCGGCGTCGACGGCGTCGGCGAAGACCCGACAACCGGCCAGCGGTACTACTTCGCCTCCCTCCAGTCCGGCTCATTTTCAGAGTTCGTCAACATTGAGCGACATTTCGTCGCCAAGCTGCCTGAGAATGCGGACCCAGTCACGGCCGCAGCGTTCATGAACCCGATCATGAGCAGCTGGATGGCCCTCTCCGCGCGCGCGGCGCCTCAAAAGCCGGGCTTCACCGTCGCCATCCTCGGAGCGACGAGCGCCAGCGGGCGGGTCGCCGTCGATGTTGTGAGGTCAAAGGGCGCAGGCAGGGTGATTGGGATCGCGAGAAACGAAGCGGCGCTGGCGGAGATGCCGCTTGACGAGAGGATCGTGCTGGGCCCCGAGACGGACTGGTCTAAGCTGGGCGAGGTTGACGTCGTTTTGGACTATGTGTACGGCGACGCGGCGGCGGGGCTTTTGAAGGCGCTGCCCAAGTCGGAGAGGGAGGTGCAGTACATCCATATTGGCTCCGTCTCGCGGGATGAGACGATGATGCTGCCCGGGGCGATTCTGAGGGGGAAGAGGGTCGCGTTGAGGGGTGCAGGGCCTGGAAGTTGGACGATGGAAGAGTATGCGAAGGAGCTTGGGGGCATGGTTGAGATTGCGGCCAAGTTGGAGAGGAAGGGTGTTGCGGTGGAGGCGTTTAAGGATATCGAGACGGCATGGGGGAAGGCGCGGGTTGGCGGGGATCGGATTGTGTTTGTGAGCGATGATGTTGCCAAGGACGCGTGAGGGAAGTGCTCATGGTAATCTTACATAAACCAGGAGAATACAATACGGTGGCGAGGGTTTTGAAACGGAGATTTCGCATTATATGATATCATAGCAACACAACTTGAAGGGATTTAATTCAGATTTTATTCGTCCACTGAGTAAACCCTCTCTACCGTCAGACCCTCTCCCTTGGAATCTCAAGATGTCGATGCACCAAGCTTGCCTCTTACACTACACGTCGTCAGTCACTTCGCCCCTGTATCAGAACGAGAACTTACCCTTGAAAAACGGTGCACCAACAGCCTGAGCAACAGCCTGTGCTACAAGCTTCTGGATGGCTACGCCAGGGTGGTAGTCATTGAACCACAAACAGCTGACGCCGTCGGCGTTGTAACAAGTAGCATCAGGGGCGCCATAGGCGGTCGGGTTGTTGATGGCCTTGTCGAAAGCTGCAGTGGTATCAACAACCCAGGATGTCACACCCGAGTTCTTGGCCTTGAAAGCGGCGAGGTTGCTGTTGATGAGATCGTTGTACTGCTTAATAGCCGCCGCAAGCTGCGCATTCGAGTCGGCGCCGTTGGCGAGCATCAGAGGCGTCTTTTGCGTAGCTTTCGTGTGTCAGGGGTATAACATGGAGGCATCAAATCGCGGAAAACTCACGAGGTACGCTCAGCAGCACAAACTTCCTTACTCCAGCATTGTACAAAATCTGCAACTGATCAAAGTACTTGCCCAGGACCTGCACAAGGAGCGTCTCCCTGTTACTCAGCCAGAAAGCGTTCCCAACATCATTTACACCCATCCAGACCCCGGCGAGGGTGTTATCCGCCGTCCACGGCGCCCAGCTCGGCTTTGACGCCAGGCTGCGGGAGAATTCGGCCACCTGGTCGATGAAGCTGAGCACGGTGCTTGCATACGGCGCGATGAGCGTCGCGTCGGTGGTCGCGCCGCCATAGGCGAGGTTGTAGCTGTAGACCAGGCTGGCGTTGAACTGCGTCACCATGAAGCCGACCCAGTCCAGGCCGCCTGATGCGGTCCAGCCCGGGAGATCGGGGTTGCCGAGGGGGTTCTGCGGGTTGGGCTTTGTGGAGTTGATGTTGAAGCCTGTCTGGGAGTAGGAGTCGCCGCTGGATGAGGTGTCGGTGATTGTTCATTGGATACAGGGTGAGGGAGGCTTACAAGGTGATGAAGTACTTCACTCCGGACGGCGAGCTAGTGGCCGTAGCCGTCGCGCCGGCGGACGAGGAGGTCCGGACGGTGGTCGTCGTTGTTCGGACCGTGGTTGTGGCCGGGACGCTAGCAGCGGTTGAAGTTGACGCGGCGACGGTGCCAGGGACACATTGGACTAACTCCATGAGTTTCAAATCTTGAATTCCGTGAAAAGCATCAACTCACAGTACCAAGGGTTCTGCGAAGAGCAATAAGCCCCCGCAGCACAGCTTGTCGCCCCCGTCCATCCTGTTCCTCCACACTGCCCCCACACCGCAGCCTGCGCGTTGGCAGCGCCAGCAATACCGGCTGCAACAAGAATCGAAGCCGTGAGACGAGCCATCTTGAGGAACTCTGAAGACGAGAGAAGGAAAAACTCTGGCTTGGCAATCAAAGAGCCAGATTGAAATACACAATCGAGCGTTCATCCCACCGGCTTTATATCTTCCCATCGCCTCATCTCACCACCCGTCCATCGCCGGCACCGCGTCTCCGAAGCCATTCCCAAACCGGGATCGTCAGCTGTCACCCCCGCCTCGCCGTTGCTGCCGGTCCATTGGCGGAAAAGATCAGGGGCAGCACGGAAGCGGAGCCTGTCGAGCCTGATTAGACCGCAGAACCCGGGTCCGTGGATCGGTTGGGAATGGGATGAACTGCCAGAGGAACGAGGGGAAGCTGGGTTGTGGGTTGTTGGCGAGATGGCGAAGTGGGTTGGGTAGCGTGGTGTTTATGCGGGTGCGCGGAGGGAGGGCATCCCGGACCCCAAAGGGGAAACGCGGGGGGTCCACATTGGCTGGCACCGCCGGATGAGCGGGAGCTTGAGGAGAAGGCCTGGATTTCTGGTTTAATTAAATGCTGCTGTGTGTGTGCCTTTCCTCTTAAATTTGAGTTTGAAACGATTAATTTGTTTATTGAGCTTGGATCGGGTCCGAAGATGGGAGCGGCTCCGATTAAATGGGGCATGATCTAGGCCGCTTACACGTCTCTATTGGCCTTACACTCATCTCAATACAGCTTGAGTCTATTAGCAGGGAGACGACCTCAGGTGAGATTGAAGCCAGTCGTTCTCTTTGAATCTGTTCGGTATTTGGATGGCCCCCAATTGAATCTTTTTCTCTGTCGTTTGCTGCCGAGTGTCATTCAAGCTACATGTCTTGGTCTGTCTTGAAGCTGCCCAAACCTTTCTTCACGGGCGCAAACTCACCAAATGACTTGGTATTCAACCATCGGATACAGCAGAATATTTCGCAACGAAAGTCTATCACGCAAGTGTACGAGCATGCTCACAAAATCATGCCGCGATTCATTCAAGTCGTTTCTTTTCGAGTCCTTGTGACCGAAGCGTATGAGCCGTTTCCGGATATCAAGTCTGAGACCATGCTCAATGTATAGGCATTCTATAAGAGTCGTTTGCCCTTAGGGATATCTCATAAGTCTCTAACCCTCAGTCGCAACCCCGGCGACAACTTCACGCTGCCTCCTCAGTCATTCCCATTGACTCAAGGACGTTCATAAGAACCTTTCTGCACTGCCTCCGGTATTCACACGCCATGAGCTGATTTCTCGTCGCCTCGGACTCGTCCAGCTCAAACTCAGACTGATCGAGTCGTTCCAGCTCCTGGAAGATCTTGTTTTGAATAATTGCCACGGTCTGCTCCAACAATGGCGTCGAATCCTCAGGAACCCCACCCGTCAGAACCATTCTTAATCGCTCTTGATTCACCGCAGCACCCTCGACGCCATCCGGCACCGGCAGCAGCTCATCCCGGTGCTCCTCCGTCGTCTGCGCCAGAATAAGGTCCCAGATCATAGTGTCCTGCACATGCCTAAACGCAGGCAAGATCTTCTCAGCGTCGACGTCAGGTACCAGCTGCACGAACCGCGCAGCCACAGAACTCGGGTGCGCCACCGGCCGCAGGGAGATGAGATAGTCCCTGGGCTTCGTCGCCGACCCAGCACCGACCTCCGCCGAGGGCGCGGCGCCTCGCTTCTGGACGTGGACGTAGTCGTTATGCAGACCCTCTGATTCGGGTATCCGAAAGCCGTAGGCCAGCATCAGCTCGGCGTTCGTCTTGTTGGTGCCATAGTTGTTGTACACCTGATCGCCGGGGCTGTAGGCGTCTAGCGTTCGCAGAGCGCAGGTGTCGACGGCATCTTCCGGGTGGTCCCAGGAGATCTTGGCCAGCGTTGAGTGGTTTCCGACGTCGAAGAGAGGGAGGAGGAGGGAGAAGTCGTCGATGGCGCAGCCTTCTGGGAGGGAGAGGGTGTGCTGTCGGCTAGTGGGAATGACCAGGGACGGGCGGAAACTCCGACTGGTGAAGATGCAGTAGGCCCAGTTGTAGAGGAGGCGTGTGTAATCTTTGCGGACAGGGTCTTCGCCGAAGGCAGCGATAGCTTGTTTGTATTCCGACTTCAGGCGCGCTTTGATTTCGGTGATGGCAACATGGATGTTGGTGTCTTCCAGCAGCTCAATGTCGTCGGATGGCCAGAGCGGGGGCAGTGCCCATGACTGGAGGTGTTCTGGTTGTGGCAGGGTCCTGATGTAAGGGTACCAGAACGAGTTCTTGCCAAGAAGGTACTGGTTGATGAGGAAGAAGCGACTAATGATATGTGGAGGCACGCTCTTGAGGAATGATGGTGGGAAGGGAGGTGTGTCTTGGTGGTGAAAGCCTGGGTTCGGTGTGGTGGTGGCGTTGAGATAAGATAGCGTGAGACCCAAGGGGCAGGTGACGACCGTATCGCCGGGTTTGACACCGGCACTTGCTGGGGAGACGCGGAATGAGTTTCCCGTTGCTGGATCGTTGTAGATTTCGACTGATGGGTGGAGGGCGGCCCCGTGGGATTTCGCCCACGCCGTTAGCTCGTCCATCGTGGCGCTCGCTTTAGTCTCTGGGCAACTCTGGATCCGGGATTCTGGGCCTGGTGAAGGAATGTGAATGAGGGACTTTCTCGATGACGCAGCCCTCAAAAGCTTAGCTTCTTTAGCAGCAGTTGAGTGAGACTTGGCGTGAGTGAACGGGCGGCCGACGTTGGAAATTTTTTAAACCGGTTCACCTTCGGCGGTGCGGGGTAGAAATCAAGGTGAAGGTGGGGTTCACGGCCGCTCACCGAGACAGTGGACCGGATGACGCTAGCGGTGGGGTGAAGGGCGGGAAGGGGGGTGAGATCGTTGGATCAGACCAACAGATCGGGGACCCCCTGATGCAGGTCCATCCATCCCTGTTAAAAGACTCTCACACCATCAACCGGCGCTATCTGACTTGTGTCAATAGAAGCATTCTGTGTCTTGGTGTTCCAAAAGATAATTGGGCATATTTCATGCCGAGGAATCCATGGCGCGGAACAGTTGAAGATCCAGACCTTTGGAACTCTGTTGCACCCTGTTAGCGTTACCAAACCATTGGGCCTTCCTCTACGTCATTACCGCCATGAATCGGTTCATCGAGATATGGTTGCGAAGGTCTCATACTTCAAGGCAGCGCGGTAGGCTCACAGGGTGGCGCCTGAAATTGCGCAGCAAGGTGCCGTGCATGTGTATTTTTCACACAGAATTGGGCACTTATTCTACTGCAGTAATATTCCATGATGTCGCCCCCTCGCGTCCTCGCTGTGGTCCTCACTGTCATCCCTCTTCATCGTCCTTGGTGTAACGTACAGGCAGCAGAGGCATGCCCCCATAAGATTGTTACTTCAGCCGATTTTGGCAGATTCGTAGAGCTGAACCCAACCTCGAGGTGGATTTCTCCAGTGGGGACACGCCAGGTCCGAGCAGTGGTATCCCAATAGCTAACGTCTCGCCGGTCCAGCTCAAAGGCCACCTCCCCGGTTTCACCTGCAACAAGTTCAATCTTCGAGAACCCCTGAAGAAGCCTCACAGGCGTGCCAGATGTGATGGGGCCGAATCGGCGGGCATTGACAGGTAGAGCTGAACAATGGTTGCGCCGCGGCGATCACCCGTTCTTGACACTTGGATCGTGGCATTTGCAACCGAGATAAACAGTTCGTTGAGAGGTATGGACGGGCCATTGCTTGCGAGAGCCAAAGGTGTCATGTTATTCGTCAAGGTTTTGACCGAAAGGTCTGACGCGAGATCAAAGGTGGCGGGTGTCACTGAGACCGAACCCAAACTCGTACAAAGGATCGATCTCCATCGCATCGAAATGTCGGTAGTCAATCATCGGACCTTCCGTAAAGATCATCCTTTAGATGTTTTCACCACACAGAACTGGGGCGGCTTCAAACTTCCCAGAGCATGAGCTGAGGGTATGAGGATGATTCTCGCTGAATAAATTGAGGCTGTCTCCTATCACAATATGACAAGCGCGTTGTTCGTTATTCGCTCCGCAAAGGACCAAGCCTCGACATCAAAGTCAGACCGTTTCGAATAGACGGTAGAGTGGTACCTTACTTTATCGTGAAATATCCTTCTGCCCTCCAACATTTTTGATACTTTCATATAACAGGCTACTGCCTGCAAATACACCCTTCAAACTGACGTATGATTCTGATGAGAAGATAAGTGAGGGATAGGGTGGCCTAGGTCACAGAGAAACCTCTATAGCTAGCCTATAGCGTATATGAATTGAGGGCGAGTCGTCTTAAGTTCGCTTTCCACGCAATTACAACTTATTACTCCCTTTAATACCACGATATCGTCACCTTTCTACATCGAAAGCCTCAACAACCGCAATCTGGAGGGCAGTTCTAGCCTCGTTACCATCGTGGTATATACCGGAGGTGATGGGGGCCTATATACCGGGGTTGATGGGGACCTGTTGGTTGTATGTCAATGTCTTTGTCGGTCACAGCTTTCTTCCAATACTTGTCGATCCTCACAATCCGACCATTTGTTTCAGGCTCGTCCCATTTAGAAAAGAAGCTTCTGGTGAGAGGTTTCGTCTTTCTCGGTATCAATGCAGACGCTTTGCAATGAGCAGACAGCGGCTCACGCACGTCACCTGCCTCACTCCCTTCCCAATCTGGCCAGAACTCCAACGGGTCTTCTCCCCACGCCTCCTCGCCATTCCGCTTTTTAAAATGCCACATTGCGGGTCCCTCGCCACCCTCTGCTTTAAATTGTTCCAGGTGGCGGAGGTGCGACATATGTTCGCGAGCATACATTGGTCGTTCGTCATCTTCCCAGGGCATGACGGGCTGACCTGCGGTGATGTCGTCTTCTGTGATAGACTCCAGTTCATCGAAGCCATCGTTTCCTGGTTCGTAAGACCCATCACTATCTAGGGACATGTCATCGTCGAATGTTTGGGCCTCCTTGTCTAAGAAGCTGTCTGCCCTAGATTCAGTCCGGTGAATGCGACACCCTCCGCCATGTTCCAGCCCGAACGTTTCCAAGTTCAGATTTGGAATGTCGTTTATGAATCCTGGTGGCAGGCAGTATCCAGGAATCATGTTCAAGTGAAGGTGCCGCAACGTATCCGCATGCTTCTCGAGAAAAGAGGACAGCCCATTCAAAGAGAAAGGCACTCCGTCCAAATATAGCGATTCCAACCGGGGCATGCGCGATAGGGAAGCAAAAAGACACTGGTTTGTCCAGTCGAGAGTCACATACCTCAGACCTTCAGGGCTAGGGACGCGTTCAGATGGGAAAGGGGGGATCTCTTGCCCGACAATGTCGAAGCACAGCCGTAGGCTTGACAAGTTCTTCGAAGCACCGAGAATCTCGCGTAAATGGAGCATTCCGTCCGGATCCCGGTTAATACAGCAGAAATGCAGGCGTTTGAGCAGACGGAAATCATCCATGCCCCATGACGCAGTGTGGAAATTGATATGAACGAGGTGAAGTTCATCGATGGACGGTCCACCTGACCACTGCCGAGAAGCAAATATAGCTTTCTGGAGGAAACGATGGATTCCGGAGAAGTCTTTGTCGAGGATTGACTCCTTGTGGCTCTGAAAGAGCTGAGCAACGAATGGGTAGCCATCGACTGCATCCTGGAGCGGTCGGTCGGGATGCATGGGCTCCGAAACAAAAGTCGATAAGCCCGGCATGGCGCGCAAGGAGTCGCAGAAAACAGGAAAGAAGTCGGCCGCGATTTTCTCGTTCGCCGCTATCGAGTTCTGACTGAATAACCGACAAGGTTGGAAGGAAACATCCAACTTCCACCAGAATAGAGATGCCGCTTCGCTAAACATTCTATTGCGCCACGCGTTTTCTTTTCGGGATAGATCCGGCCACGTGAACTTTTTCCGTTTGTATTTGCCTTTGCGCCAGTTCTTGAGGCGACATTTAGGAGGCTCCGGGCCGTCCGAGAATTCCGGGTGCCTCCCTGGACCATAGAAGAGGCGCAGATTAGACTCGTTGCCAGGCAGCTCATACCATGCGACTGTGCGAACAGCTCTGGCAAGGTGCGGCGTCGCGGCAATGTTCAGGAAGGACTTTCGATCTCTCCATGTTCTGGAGATGCCAATGCGCTGAAATAATCGATCGGTTACCAGAAACGCAAAGAGTCGACACGTTTGTCGGAGTGCCTTCATATCAGGTTGGGAGAGGCTTTCATCTGCGAGAATGGCCTCGAAGATCTCGACTGGAAAGGTCGGCGACATTTCGCTGTGACGAACATGCAACGGTAGTGCGAATGATGCACCAGAAAGCGCATTTATCGAGTCATTCTCCATCGTTCGCTTGTTGTTCTTTTGCGTATCATGAGACCATAAGACTTGGTAGTTTGCCGGATATAACAAACGGCTTCATTCAATGTTTCGATGAGCGTTCTTAAGTATGAGATTTGAGTCACTAACAGCTGTAAAATGTCTTGGCCGCTGCCTGATTGTGACTTCTCAATGGTTGTATCCACTGTCATGCAGTGAGATTGAGGCCAATACCCTGAGCCCTGCAGAGTTGCCTGGCTCGCCAAGCTCGCCCCAATCGCGCGACCGCAGAGCGGCGAATGAAATGGCCGCATCTGATCGACACAGCGGCGAGGGCAAGTTGGAGTACAACGAGGCCAGTTCTAGGTTTTTGCAAGATAGACCAAGCGTCATCGTGGATGAATGAAGTCAACCGGGACTATTTCTGTTGATAGCGACTGTAGATGGAGACAATGAATGCAACAAAAGCCTTTTTCTTGTGGAACTTTCTGTGCGTTCATGGCTAAGGAAGTTAAGTGGCACTGTAATCTTGATGTTTCTACATATGTAAACCTGAAATCCCTTTCTTGCATGTATCAGTTTGTTCTGATATGCGGCTGTAAACCTACAGTAGGGTTGTGAAGCTCCCAATCCTTGTTATTTCACTCTTTGGCACTCCCGCACAACGGAAGTCAGCTGCAGCATCCCGCCGAGATATTATCAAGGCCCTTAATCTTTCGCATTCGTTTCATCATTCTTGACATTGTACCCAGAGCTCTCCTGAACTTTGACCTAAAAGTTTCGTACTATTGCGATAACGAAACGACAGCGCTGGGCGACGATGGCAACATGAGGCGATAGATGAAGACGAATAATTAGGGTAGGACAACAAGGTAAGCTTTCAAGCCAGCAACCTTGATTTCTCAGTAAACCTATGACGGGTAAGCAAAGTTTTACAGCTTATAACTACGATCCACATTCTAGGTATGACACTAGAGATAAAGCATCAGCCAGACCGTAAATGTCCAAACTATGCAGAATCTCTTCCACGAATTTTGCTCACTTCACACTCCTAACATCTTTTCTAAGACCATGCTTCGCCGCCTATCAATCTTTTACGATGCCTCACATTATTTCCCAAAAGATACGACGCCTAACATTTCGACCTTCAAAGTCTCCTGCACCCAAACAGGCCCAACCCCACAATCCACCCGCTAGGACAATAGAACCAGTCCCTGAAGGCTACACAGCGCCAACAGTTCGGGCACCGAAAGGGCGTTTGCGAAATGTCTTCCGACGCGCTCGCAAAGTTCACCCAAAGCCTAACCTCGTTAGAAACCCCAGAGTAGTGAACGGTTACCTCATCTCTGGGTACGCCACGATTGAAATCATTCCGGCCGAGCTCATTTTGTTGGTAGCCAAAGATCTGACTCTTAAGGATCGTGCGATGTTGGCTCTGACGAGTAGAATGATGCTCTTCAAAGTTGGGCGGCAATGCATCATCGATTTCAATTCGAGCATGAATACAGATCAAAGACTCCATTTTCTCCGTCAATTAGAGCGGGAAGTGCCCAGCATGAGAAACGTTCTTTGCTATCGGTGCAAGGTCTTCCATCCACCAGAATCCTCAGAGCCACCTAAGTATTTGGAAGAGAGTGGTCGGCGTGCCCGAGCCTGCTGGGACATACCAAAATACCCCTTAATGGCTTTCCACAGGAAATACTCATCTCCTCTTTTACCGCCCAAAATACACTTGAACATGATAAGAGCTGTAATGAGATCGTATCGCCATCGCCTGAATGTATACGGTCTGGCAGATCTATCTTCCAGGACTCTTTTCACACGCGACTACCACGAGGCCAAAGCTTTGCTAGTTGCAAATTGCATCGTAGCCGACGGAAACCTGTTACTTCGAACTGTTGTCACATTGCTACCATCGAAAGAGAAGGAAAAAGTCCGACATGCAGTACGATACCTTTTTGGTCTAGTCGAAAATGAACCTAGCCTTCGTCAGATCTGTCCCCACCTCAAGTGGCGCGAGATATTCCCGCATATCTTCATGGGAACACCACCTGATCCACCATCAAACAGCCTCACAATGCGGGATCCCATGGATCACAAGTATGACGACGTTTGGAAACCTGAAAGTATGACCAGAGCAAAGCGAGGGCGTTCTGTCATCTGCGGTTATTGCTCCACGGTTTTCAACTACAGTTGGAGGGACTTGGCAAAGAATGGCTCTAGGATTGTCTCACTCGTTTCTTACAAGATTTTAAGGGAAACAACAGGTGATGACTTCGACAGACAGTGGAATCGGCACATGAATGTCCCTCTTAGCTGGAGGTCCGAAAACCGCAATGTCTCAAGTTGGGGAATGTATGCCCCGGCCGCGTGGATTCGTGCGACGAAAGATATTCCGGAGTTTGATACACGAAGGTATACACTCGAACCAAGGTGCTTTGAAGAATTGGATACTTTGTAGCACCTGGATAAAAATCGAGCGCCCAAAGTTCTCAGCCCGTGGAGGAATCGCGATTCCGCCTTCTCGTTCAAACTTGGCACTGGAGGGGGACGGCTACCTGGAAGGCGCAAAGTCCCGTCATATCATGCGACTGGGTACATTCCTTTCATCGACTGCTGATTGTTTCTTGTGGTTCACAAAATGAGATTGAATTGAAGTTGGCACTGATAACATAATACCCGCAAGAACCTTGCGACAACGCCCTGTGTCATTGTTATCTCCGGACTTGACTTTCACCGCAGGCAGAGGCCTTTTTCGAAACCTAAACCTACAAACTTGCTGAGAAATCCGAAAATGAATTATTAATCGAATTGGAATAGTTGATGAGAGCATGGTGTACGATAACGTTGGCTCCTCGAGTCGGTGAAGTATAAAGTGTTGTGACGAAGTAAGCATCAAGAAGAGAGAAAGATTTAGAAGACAGGACATCAGTATCTAATTCAACGATCAATACCCACTCAGTCAATTTTCAGGACAAGGTGCTGAAGAAATGAGCTCAATCATGAACGTAGCAGTTGTTGGGGTAAGTTGCTGTCCAAATCTTCATTGTCGGTGCTCGCGAGTTAACGCTTCGATTAACATACTGTCACGTAGGCCAGCGGGAGCATCGGAATCCATGCCGTCCCCGCCCTTCTGGCTGCCGATTTTGTTGTGACTATCGTCACGCACTCTAGCGAGGGAAAGCGTTTCCCACCGCAGGTGAAAATTGCCGTCACCGACTTCAGTCCGCAGTCGTTGCAGTAAATCTTGTCAGGACAGGACGCCGTGCTCTGCCTTCTCGGCCACGCTGTCCTGGATAGACAGGTCGATGTCATACATGCCGCTGAGAAGGCTGGCGTGAAGAGGGTCATCCCTAGCGACTTCGGTGTTCCGAAAGGGCCTAATGATGTTCCCGAGTACCGCGCCATTCTGGGGAAGAAGGCGCAGGCTTTGAACCTTTTGAAGGAGAAGGCAGAGAAGAATGACAACTTCACCTGGACATCGTTCTTCAATGGTCCTTTGCTTGATAGGGTGAGCACCGTGTTATCCTTATCGTCTTGGTTATCCTTATCGTCTTGGTTGTCCCTATCTTCTCTGTTGCTCCTCTCGTGTCTCGTCGTCTCTGCTGTTCCTGTCGTCCCCATCCAACCAAACAGCAAACTTCGAGCGGATCTTGTTGCTAACCTGTTGCTAAGTCACTGGCGCTGTTCCCAGACTTTGGTTTTGATCTAAAGCAACACTCGGCGACCATCTACGACTCAGGCAATGAACCCTTCACTGCGATGAGCATCGCCAAAATCGGAAAGCCCATCGCAGCTGTCTTCAAGCATCCCGAGGAGACGAAGAACCGACACGTTAGCATCGCTGCTCTGACTACGTCCCAGAGAAAGATCCTTGCCGAGCTTGAGAAACAGACAAACACGAAATGGGAGACCGCGACGGTCAGCACGGACGAGGCCAGACGAGAGGGGCGGATCAAGCTGCAGGATGGCGACTACAAGGGGGCATATGTTGCGTTCCTTGTCGCCCAGCTTTACCAGGATGGAGCCGGGAGGTCTGTCTTGGACGGGGTGGATAACGATCTGCTGGGGGTCGAGCAGGAGAGTTTAAAGGACATCGTCAAGGGTGCACTTACCTGGGCCTGATCAGGGAACCTGTCTGAAGCAAGGCGAAATCAAGGCAGTAACTCAAGCTTTTGGGTAGCACAATGTCTTTCAATTGAGGGGTTCGTTGAACTCAAGCCTTATCATCTCCACAATGCTAGATCGTCAGAAGCCTCATCAGTCGCTGTTTCCGGGGTTCGTCGGTAGTTGGGCGCCGACTGTTGGGCTGGCGATCATCAGCCCCCGTTGCCTGGTCGAACCTAACTCTATTTCGTCAATATTTACTTGGGTTCCCATGAAGTGACGCGACCACTGGTGGAGCTGGGCTAGTCGGGCTTTATCCAGGGCTGACCTAAAGCTTAATCAAATCAACAGGTAAATAGCTGCCCAAGGAGACGCCCCAGGTAAAAGATCGCCGTGTTCGTGAAATCATGTTGACACGTAGGGCCTCTAGCCTGCGAATATTCTTGTCAGCTTCGGTCGTTAGCGGTCGCGGTTCTCTCAACCTGACGACGCCGTCAGCGGCTTGGCAACTTTAGTTCCCGGAGTGCGCTCCGCCCGGCACCTGCGGCTTGCGACTTTGTGGGGAAAGCTGAGCCTCGCATCAAAGGACGAGAGTCGTTGCGTCGAGTCGTTGCATCGGAGACGGTTTGTCCAACAGCGTGTGGCTATCGCCCGATTGCTGAGGGGCTTCTTCTTCTTGAGTAATTTTCGCGTAAGATGGCTCGTTGCGGGCGTGCATGCTCAGCTACGGCGCCAACAAACCCTCTCTCTCGTCGTTGACCTTGGCGTTGATAATGATGTGTGGCTTTGCGGGGTCATCAGCGTGCAAGCCAAGGAGCGGCCAAGAATAGGAAGATTGTGGCTGTGAGCATGTGAAGTTGTTCTGTTTGAGGGCCGAGTGACGAGATAACAACAAATCAGAGACGCCAGTGAGTCGCCCAACGGGATGCGTTGAGATGACATGACGCATTCGGTGTGCACTGCCAAACTGCCAACCCCAATATTCCGGATTCTAGAGCGCCATCGACCCCTTTTGGCTGTGCTGGTCGTGCTGTCAAGGCGCTTATCGGGCAAACCAGACGTCGACACAAGCTTTATCGAAGGATCAGGTTTCGTCAGACTGTAATAATCAGCCCGTGTTTTTTTGGCCCTTCGTCTTAGCAGCTTCGTCCGGTCGTCATCCTGTCTAGCTGGGCTGGCTGGTGGCATGGCCCGAAGTGTCCGGCTGATGATGTGGCCATGGCGCCATGGACCGCGCCACGACGATCCCATCTTACCTTTTCTCTTACTTGGACGGGTGGTACGGTAGCGTAAAAGTATCGTCAACGACCGGTGCTGCCGGTTGCCGAAGCCTTCAGCGGTGTACTCCATACTCTCCGTCCGCGTCGAAAGACAGTTGAGGTTTGTAACAGGATGCCCAGGAGTCGGCCTATTGCCCACTTCACCGAGTTTCGGCACGCCCCTCCTCCGGTGCGGCACCGGGCCCCTCTCTCCCACTCTCTTCTCGTTTCCCTGATGCAGCAAGCATGCTTCGTACATAGGTACGGATACCTGTGAAACGTAAAACGCCCCTCCCTCCACCTGCGTGTTGGCGGCCCCTCTTTTGCGGGAATAGACGGGAACGTGAGATGATGAGGCCCGCCGCCAGTAAATTGAGGCCATTGGGAAAATCATTTTTTACGGCCCCCCCACGGACACGCGCTTGCAATTGCAGGCTGAGTGAACATCCGGCCGTTGTTGTGTGTGGTTGCGTTTGCGGCGGCGGTGCGTGAGGTCCTATCTTGCGTGCTCTTCCAAGACTCATCTGACATGTCTCTGCACACCCAATCCTCCCGCGCTCTTCCCGCATCGTCACCGTCATTTGATCCAACCCGCAAGTGCCGGCGCTGGGCGCATGTCTCGGTGTCTAAGACACTCTCAACCCTTTCCAGGGCCCTCACCGCAGGTCAGGAGGGGGCTCGCCAACCTGCCCTGGCGAATAGCACGATTCGGGCCCCTGGATAAGCCTTATCGCTTCATGGGCGCATGGCATCGCATCATGGGGGCGGCGAGCGGTCAATCAGTGCGTGCAATGTCTTAGTTGTCGCCAGGGAGAAAAGAAAGAGAGCCACATTGTTTACAACCATGCGCCACAGCAAAACACGAACCACCACCATCACAGCCAGAAAGCCAAGGTGTAGATCCGAGTGTTGTATCTAGGAGTCAACGTCTCCTCCGGCAGAGCAACCCCCTTTCCTCGCCCGGCAGATGTCATCTGCGGCCTGGGCGGATGTGATGATGCGCTGCCCTCTTCAATCGCATGACCGCCGCAGCCACCCTGTCCACGTCGCGGCGGGCTGTTTTCATCCACTCAGGGACGCAGAGCTGACACCGCCCATCACATCATAGCAGGACGAGTATGGGAACCAGGGCAGGGCGCGCGGGCGGGAGATTTGGATGCCGGCCGGTGCGGGCGGGTTCAATTTGGGATTGGGATCCAAAGGTTGTCTTGTTGGCCCTGCATTGCACGCTGATGTGTACTAAGCTAAGCTAAGCTGATGAGTACCATGTACGGATACGGATACCCTCTAAGCTGTAACCTTAGTCCAACTTGTCCAAGTGGCTTGCTTGATACGTACCCATCTGCCGCCTCACCAAAGCCTCCCGGCAACAACACATTCAGCAGCATCAACAAGAAAATTTCACGTATTTTATTTCTCGCCAGGGGACCATGATGGAAATAAGGAGTAAAACGTCAAGCCACGAAAACTTCCCGCGTGCGAAGCTCCAGTTCTTTCTTGCCTCTGGCCCTCAGACATTGCGTGGTTCGGCCCTTTTTGCGTCCCATCATTCGCGTGTTCGTCCCAGGTTTCTAGAAAGCAAGGAGGCAACGCGCCAAAAGCAAAGCTGTGAAAAAGAGGTACCGATGAAAAAAATTGCTTGCCAGGGCCCAGTTTAATGCCTTGTCCCGGGCAGCGTCCGGGCCAGACGGAGCTCTCAGCGCACCCTCCCGGCCCCATCCTCATTACTCATTCTAGCCCGAATTACCTCAGAAGAAAAGACTCTGCGGCCTGAAAGGAGGCCCCCTTCAGGACCAGGGTTGGAAAAAGTACTACTAGTATTTAGTATTAGTCTAGTCTAGTATTAGTAAGTCTAGTACTAGTAGGGTAAAATTTATACTAGTTTAGTATTAGTATTACTAGTTAAATACTAGCTTAGTATTAGTATATTAGTAGTATACTAATTAGTATAAAATATACTATTTATAGTAACTTTTTTTCTATAAATAGAATATATAGTTATATTATTCTAAAAATTCTAAAAAGAATTCTAAAAAATATAATTAAATTACTTATAGTAGTATATATATTATTAACTATTATTAATAGTATTAATTCTTTTAGTTTCTTTAATATTCTTTTAGTTATTATTACTTTCTATAAGTTTCTAGAAGCTTCTATAATATACTATTAATAGTAACTTTAACTATAGCTATAATAAAGCTATTATATAAGTAAGTATATACTTATATATTACTAATCTATTAGTAATATACTATTATTAATAGAATTCTAGTAGTTTCTATGTATTTCTTTATCTTTCTAGAAACTTCTACTTAGTAATACTATATTATTAATATTAATAATACTTAGTTAGCTATTATTAATACTTAGTTAATATTAATAATACTAATAAAGTATTAATAATATGCTATTATTAATAGAATTCTAGTAGTTTCTATATACTTTTTAATATTTCTAGAAACTTCTACTTAGTAATACTATATTATTAATATTAATAATACTTAGTTAGCTATTATTAATACTTAGTTAGCTATTATTAATACTTAGTTAGTATTATTAATACTAGTTAAGTATTAGTAATATTATAAAAACTAATAGAAAATAATAGAATTCCTAGCTAACTATAAAACTAAGTTACCCCCTTACTTTAAAGTCTTAGTTTTCTTTCTCTCTTTATACTAATAAGTATAACTATACTATTAATACCTTTTACTATAACCTCTTTAAAGTATTATTTATATTCTTATAAAAGAAATATTCTTTTATAATAGATTCTTTTATTATAGATTTACTTAGTAGGGCTTCTAGCCCCCCCCTTATTTAGTCTACTATTAATATTAGTAGTACTATTAACTTTATTAGTAATAAATTTAAGGACTCTTTATATAATAAAGAGGATTATAAATTAGAAGTTAGTAAGGTTTATATCTTTAAAAATGAGTTATTTATTAGGTCTCTTTTACTTATTAATTATAATAAGGAAAGAGAAATAAAAATAACTTGTATTATGTAAGTAAACGTTTTATTATTCTTATATATATATATACTATAATTTATTATATTAATACTAATATAACTATAGGTATAATAAAAGCTGGAATGTAAAAGTAGAAGGTTTTTAAACTTCTAATTTTACTAAGCATTATAAAACCTCTTACCCTATTATTACTTATAATGAAAAATTAGAAAAAAATCTTAAAAAAATTAAGTATTTATATATTAATATTAATATAATATATATACTAACTTTTTATTATAGAACTAGATATAGTACCTAGAGAGAATCCTTTTTCTATTATAAAAAGTAGAAAAAGACCTTAAACTAGTATTATTATAGAATTTATAGAAGAAGAGGTTTCTTTAAAGATTTTAAATCTAATAGTAGAAAATAATCTATCTTTTTCTATATTAGATTTTAAATCTTTTAAAGACTTATTAAATTACTATAATAAGTAAGTAAATTCTTAGTATTAAATATATATATATATACTTAATATATCTATAGGTTTAATCCTATTTTAAATAAGTATAAGATTAAGGATTTACTTAATATTACTTATAGTAGATTTTTATCTATTATAGATAAGGAGATCTTAGAAAATATTAAAAGTTTAAAAAGATTTTCCTTAACTTTAGATATATAGACTTCTAAGCTTTAAGATACTTATTTAGGTATAATATTAAGCTATATTAATAGCGAATTTAAGCTTATATATAAGCTTATAGGTAAGTAAATACTCTTTATATATATATAATTATATATAATATTAATATATATATATATAGTATTTAAAGACCTTAAAGAGGCTTATATTAGCTTTTATTTATATAAAGAGGTTTTAGATTCTCTTAAAGAGTATAATAATCTAAAGTTAGATTCTATTTTTAAGTAAGTATATACTATATCTTTTAAAAGTATATATACTAACTATAGTATAGTATTATTAGAGATAATATATCTAATAATAATATATTTTTAGATTCTTTTAAAGATAATTATAAGTTATCTTTAAATAAAGAATTTAAAAATAATATTAAATATATTACCTATATTATTAATATAGTAGTATAAGATATATTAAAAGATTTTATATCTAATATTACTATAGAAGAAAGGTTATTAGATTATATTAATAGAAATATTAGTATAATTAATAATAATCTAGTAGTAGAGGATAATATTCTCTCTACTAAAGAAAATCTTTTAAGTAGTAAGTATTATATTTAAAATTTCTATATTATATATATATATACTAATAATTTTATAGGTTTAATTAACTAAGTATATAAAATTTATATTATAGTTAAATATATTAGTGAGATAAAAAGATTATTTTTAGAAGGTATAAATAAAGCTAAAAGATTAGGCTTTTTACTTTCTAATTATAAAAAAAGAGTTATACCTATAAGTAAGTATTTCTTTTATAATATATACTTATTAAATATATATTAATAATATTATAGATAATTCTACTAAGTAGAATTCTATTTAAGTTTATAGTTATAATGCAGCCCCCTTATAAAAAGACTATAGTAAAATTCACCTTATATATAGGTATAATTCTAGAAATACTATATAAGCATTTTAACTTATACTCTTTACTAATTAAGGAAAACAGTATAGAAACTTTATATATTCCTACTAGTAGGTAAACCCTCTAAATATTATAAAGTTAAATATATACTTTAGCTAAATAGATTAGTAGAATAGTAATAGCATTAGCTATATAATGTAAGGCTAATAACGCTATATATAGTAGAGCTAATTATATTAAAGCTAAAGGGGTTATTAAGGCTCTTATAGCTTAGTAATACTATTAAATAGAGATAACTCTTTAACTAAAGAGGTTATTATAAGAGGTTCTTATAGCTAAAAGTATAAAAAGCTTTACTATTACATATAAGGCTTTATACTTTTCCCTTTTTCTCTTCTTCACCTTATAACTTATAATAAATCCTTTATAATATCTATACTATATAAAGTATTTAAGTTTACTAAGCGTAAGCTAAGTAGTATATTTATCTCTATAAATAATATATAATATATCTAAAATAAGTTTAACCTTAGTACGCTTAATAAAAAGCTCCTATTTAAAGAATAATCTAAAGAAAACTAAAAATATATTATCCTAATAGTTCTATTAATAAACCTCTTAGAAGCCCCTATAGGTAGTAATATTATCCCTTTTATTAAAAAAGCTTTAGATAATATTAATATAGAGTTTAACTATATCTTTAACTATTTTAATAAGTAGGACTTCTTCTTTAAGGTACTTAAAGGTACTAAAGAGGATATAAAGTTTATATAGAGATAGTAAGTATACTTTATACTAACTATTATATAGAGAGAATATTACTAATAATAATATAGCTAATAGTAGATAGCAAAGTAGTAATAAGGATAGTATTTAATAGTAGTATAGGTGATATATAAGAGAGAGGATAGGTTAATAGTTTAGTAGTTAGTAATTAAGTAATTAAGTAATTATAAACTATATTATTACTAAAGTGAAGTTAAAGATAGTGAAGTTATTAATTAATATGTATATATAAGTGCAGCTGAGGTTAAGAGAGTTATAATTATATAACTAAAAGCTGTATGTATTATTAGGAGGCGTAGAGTTAGGAGGTTTATTGCTCTAAGTAGGTAATAATTATAGTGAACAGCTAGAGGCTATAGAATTTTATTTATAATATAATAAATACTACTCTAGAGCTAAGAGAGCTTTTAGAGTATATTTTTATTTATATTAATAATAAAGAGTTTAAAAAACTTTTTTTTACTAAAAGTGAGTTTAAGGTTTTAGAAGATTTAAAATCTATATTTAAGATCTTTTTAAAGCTTTTTATTTGCTTATAATCTTAGCTTTATATTAACTTAAATAAAAGCTTTTTATATATTTATAAAATTTATAAGAAGCTTAATAAGTTAATATTAAAGTTTAGAGAAATAAGAACTAAACTACTTAAATTAGTAAGTACTTAATATTTATTTATATATATACTTATATATTAATATCTTATAGGCTACTTATTATACTATTTTATTAAATAGTTTAACTATAAGAGTAGTTAAACTATTTACTTATTTTAATAAGAAGCTAACTACTTCTAATATTAATAAATATAAGCTTTATATACTAGAGATAATTCTAAACCTTAGAATTAAATTATTATATTTTAAATATAATAATTTATTATATTATTATTATAATATAGAAGCTAATATTATTAATATATTAAAAAAAGAATTTAAACTATAAGTATATATACTTATATATATTATTAAGTATATACTAACTATATTTAGGGTTAAAAAAGAGAAAAAAAAAGTTAAATCTAATAAAGAAATATTAGATAATAATATTACTAATAATTTAGATTTAGAAAATAAGTTTTATATTAAAATAGAAAATATAGAACTAAAATATATTACTTATTTTAGAAAGCTTAATATTTATCTAAACGTAAGTTATTTAATCTATATAATAATTATTAATATTATACTAACTATAATAGATAGATCTTTTAGTATATTAAAAGAATAATTCTACTATTTTTCTTATTTTAGCTATTATAGCTAGAAGATACTTAGGAATTCTTTCTATTTTAGCTCTAGTAAAAAAAGTATTTTCTATTTCTAATAATATTATTACTAGAAATAGAAATAAATTATATCTTTCTATTATAAAAAGATTAATTCTTTTAAAGTATTAGAAAATAGATTCTTTAAAGGAATTAGAAGAAGTATATAATATTATAGAAGTAGAGAATATAAGAGAAGAAGAAGAAGAAGAGGAATAAGAATATTATATATATAGGTTTTAGTTAAGTTATATTTAATAGGATTTTTTTAAGCTTTTTTTTTTTATATATTTTCTAAGTATTTTTTTAATATACTTTTTTCTAGAATTTTAAAAAAATATTTTTAAAAAATAATATTATTTTAAATATTATTAATATCTTTAAGTTTAATTTAAGTACTTCTAAATAATCTAGCTAATTAGAGGCTAAAATTAATAACTTTACTATTAATTATTTTATTTTATTTACTTTAATATATAGCGTTAAACGTTAATATATAAGCGTTTATAACTAAATATCTAAGTTAAAACTAACTTTTAAGTACTTCTAAATAATTTAGCTAATTAGAAATAAGAAATAATAAGTACTCTTAAATTAATATCTAATTAATATAATTATTAGTTATTAAATAATAATAATTAAATCTTTTTTAATTCTTTTAATATTACTTATAATAAAGTAAGACTTTTAAATATTTTAACTAATAATCTATAAGTATATATTAGTTTTATACTACTTATATATATTATAAAGTAGTATTAATATATATAATTAGCTTACTTTTTAATATATATAGCTTATTTAATTAAAAAAGATTTTTTTTATTTAATTACTAATTAGTATACTAGTACTAGGCTAGTATAGTACTAGTATAGGTTATACTATACTAGTCTAGTACTAGTGGACCCCCCTACTAGACTAGCCTAGTATTAGTATAGCCTATACTAGACTAGACTAGACTAATTTCCAACCCTGTTCAGGAGTCGTCAAGTCGCTTTTTGCAAAATGATGCGGCTAACGCTTGCGCGCTTGTTACGTTGTTACTGGCTGCAATGACTCTCGTCCAAGGGTGTGTGCCTCAACTATTACCTAGTACAACGAGCAACATACGTACCGCCAGCCCACACCACACTAGCCACGCTTTTTTGATGACACCCACCCCTACCTTTACCTTGGTCCCTACCTGGACGGACCTTTGCGGCCACCCAAATTGCCCACCCATCTGATGGAATGGCCTGAACAAAAGTCTCAGTGACCGCATGAGTAGGGATCGGCCTGGTTCCGTTGGGCGCCGCCGCGGGTCTGATCGCCATCGCTTCTCAGATTTTTAGGGCGCCTCGTCTCGAACGATCTGAGCTTTAGATTGGTGATCACTGCATAGGGCTTCCGGCACCCGCGGCTTATATAGTGGGCTTGAATCCCTCCTCCCCTTTCGTCACCGTTCTTGTTGACTTCGTTGCTCGGCACTGCTTTCGACTTTGATATAAACATAGGGCTGCTCCTCACCATCTTGAGCTCATACGCATCGATACTCGACACAGATTCATACACTAGCACCAAGAAGCTATACACACATACGCTCACCACCACTTGCTCACATCCACACATACACATCCAAGATGTTCGGTCGTCAACAACGAACCTTCCCCAAGCGAAGCGGCTCCGGCTACTCCTCCTGGCCCGAGAGCGACAGCGAGGACGACATGATCAGGCCCTGCGCCACCAACTCAGAGAAGCCCGAGGCCCACGTCACCATGACCGAATACGCCCCGGCCACCGCCCCGGCCGCTGTGGAGAACGCCGCGAACCCGAGACCCTCCCTCACCGGCCGCCGCTCCTCCGCTGACGGCGCCGACCTCGAGGAGATGTGGGAGTGCATGCTGGAGCTGCAGCAGAAGTACCACTGCTATAACTCGACCCGCATGGAGATTGCCGCCGACAGCGAGGATGCCATGGAGATGATGCGTAAGTCAAATCTCACTCAGGTCTAAGACACATCGGTCAAGGTTGACTAACATGAGAATAGCTACCCGCGCCTGCATGGACATGCTCAACGACTCCATCGAGTCCCTTCCCGAGGAGGGCTGGAAGAAGCTCAGCAAGTACCTCGTCCCGGAGTGTGACGCGTGTCAGAAGCCGCAGAAGTGGAAGTTCTGGAAGCACGCCTAGACGCTAGGTGCTCTTTTCGGACAGCGATCTTTTCTCCCTTCAGCGATGCGCGGAGCATAATGGCTCTGGTTAGAATGATACCCCATTTTACACATACGAAAAGTTTGGTTTTACATTTTCACACGGCAATTTTTTTGGGCGGATGGTATGGCCTACATGGACGGAGGGCGGATCGGCGGGACGGGCATGGCTTGGAATCCCTTTTGTTTGCATTGAGAGCTTGCCCACATCATCACACAATACCCCATATTTTAATCGGCTAGATCAATCAATCACACAGTCGCGATCTCTTGCAGAGCCTCTTTACCGTTCCCTTCGGATTACCTATTTGAGGCAAATCATGAGCTGATGATCACCGCTTCGTGCTACTTCTCGTGGGACGACGGGGTGCGGGGTTGTGCTCGACGAGCCGGCCGTGTTACTCGGCCAGAGGGGTCCGATGCAACCTCCGATCACGGAATCAACAGTTGCGATCGTCATTGCGTGCGCCCGCCCGATGTGACCGGAAACTTCAATAGTGTGCCGAAAAGCACATCAAGTCACAGCTACAAATCGCCCCGTGCGTGAGATCGTCGTTGCGCCGTGAGTCACCGGCAGTGCACGATGGCTGCATTGGAAAACGACTGCCGGAGGTTCCTGTCCCATTGTGGATTATGACCAGTCACCCGGCCTGCTCGAAAGGGGATGTCGACGTCGTGAGAGACTGACTAGCTGCCATTGACTCCGACAGCCTGCCTGCCTCGGAGCTTCATCTGAGGTCTGACATATGTCACCAAACCTTATTCGCCAGAGACTCAACCTTGGGCGAAAGCCTAAATCATATCACCGTGGGGGTGAATGCTAATCGGCTGTGTGGTTCGGCGTACAGTTGCATCGCCCCCGGAAGACCGGCAACATGGTCGTGTGAACTACAAGGCTGAAGTCAAACCCGGCGGTCAAGAAACCCCGGATGTCACGAACGGAGGAGCGGATTGCGCCGACGGATGGCAAGAAACTCTGTTTCAATTTGCAAATTTACTAAAACGCTAGAAAGAAGTCATGTGAAGCCCATTCCCCTACACAGCCGCAGCAACCTCAATGGGGCCCTCGGGAAGTTTGCTCGCAGCGATATTGCACTGCCGGAACAACCGAACCTCGGTCTCTGCAAACGCGCCCACGACGGAGTGAATCACCCCGCGGTTGTGGAACACCACAAAGTCACCCTGCTCCCAGTCGTGCGCGTACACGTTCTTGGGCGCGATGCCGGGCCTCTGCAGCCGGTGCACCGTCTCCCGGACCTCCGCAAGGTTCTCCACCACCGACCCGTCCTTGAGGTGCAGCTTCCGGACCGCCGAAGGGTGCACCTGCAGCGCGAGACGGCCCGTGACGGGGTTGCGCCAGCACATGGGCAGGATCTGGATCTTGTCCTCCTCGATCGGGGGCAGGTCGGCCAGGGGCACCTCCTTGTCCTCTGAGACGAGGCCGAGGCCGTCGGAGCGGGACTTGGCGCTGGACATCCAGACGTACGGGTGCGGGGCGTACTCGACCTTTGTGGTGCGGACGAACTCCTGGTCTTCCGAGGAGAGGTTGTCGTACATTGCGTAGCCCGAGACGAAGGCCGTGGTGCCGAGGGGCACGGTCATCTCCTCGCCTGTGCCGTCGTCGTAGCGAAGCGTCTGCTTGCGGCCGCCGGGCACGCGGACGGCGAGGAGGGTAGTGGCGACGGGGGGCGCGAGGCCGTAAAGGGCTGCGTCAATGTGCCAGCGGTAGAAGCGGGTGAAGTCAAGGTCGTCCTCGGCGGGGATGGTGGTAGCGTGGAATGTGCGGTGGTGAGGGTGGCGGAGCTGGATGTTCTTCAGGCCCTCGTACTCTTCTACGAAGCCGTTGCCGATGACCTGCACTTGGGGCTGATGGGGGATGGTCTTCAGGTCGGGGTGCAGGATGGAGCGCTTCGCGTCGATGGTCTTAGCATGGCCGTAGGAGGCGCCGGCATCCGGGTCGAAGCGCTGGGTGATTTCATACTGCGCCTTGGGGGAGACGTGGCTCTGGTTCTTGAAGACGAGGACTTGGTGCTTGAAGAGGGCATCACGGATGGCGTCAAAGTCGGCATCTGCAAGATGTCAGCCTGCTGTGTTCAATGTGACAGAGTTCGAAGAGCTTACCATAGGAGGTTACCGATTTTACGGGTATTCTCCCTTACGTGTATAACATCAACATCACTTTGTATCTTCATGTGTTCTTACCGGTGAGATTTTCGATATCAACGTTGGAGACCGCTGCTCCGAAATCAACAGCTGAGCCCTCGGCGGGCGTAAGCGGTGTAATGGTTGCTTGAGAAGCCATTGTGATCGAGGGAGTTGCGTGAGGCATTGAGAGAGATTGTGTAGCAGTAGGCACACTTTTTCTGTCGAGAGTTGCAAACGGGCTATCAGCTTCATTCAACAAAGCCAGATGAGGGACGGTTTGGGCCTTTCTATATGTTTTTGGGAGAGCTAACGGGAGCGCTGTGGAGGCGCGGAAGCCGCCGACAGCCATACGCTTTGTTATCTCCTCGGACTGCCCCGCCTTCCTTCAGATATCAGATAAGTGGCGAAGGATCTCGATAAGATTCCCATGTGAAACCATGACAGCCGCATTTCCGGCAGCGAGTCCCCGGCAGCGAGTCCCCGTCAGCAAACCAGATTGATTGAAATGGCAATTGTATTATGCAAAAAGGTCGTTCTAGACGTTGCTTATCATTCATTAATCATTAAGTTGGTCGTGCTTTTCTGTCAGTTCGGCTTTACCTCCCAAAGCCGAAGAGCGAGTCAGCCCCGCCAGTTCCTCCGACCCCGCGCTCTGTTGTGACAAACGGCCTCAACCTGGGACACGGACAATTGCGTCTGACGGTGACTATTTTCGCCTTCCGGACAATTTCGCGGGGTGCATAGCCGCCGGCTCCAAGTTCAATTTGACGTTGATGCCAGACGTCCGGCCAGCTCGGTCTCCGGAGCTGGGCCGAAGGGGCCGACTAGCAGCGCCGAAAGTGCGGTTGCTCCGTGTTTGGATGCTGCTTCGCATGTAGAGTGCCTCATGCTTGCGTGATGCAATTTGGCAATGCGACTTGGCTTGGCGGCATGGCCTCGCTGTTCCCCCATATCCCGATATGCGCGATTCTTGAGCGCCATGCTCTGCCTTGCACCGCACACGGCAGACAGTGATTCCCTCTCGGGGCATTCTTCTAGTGCTTCTTGACCTTGTCCATCCACTCCTTGGAGGCTTTCGTGCCGTCGTGTGCCTTGCGGAAGAGACTTCGCTCCCACTCATCCAGACCGCGGAGGAAGTCCTCACTAGAGCCACCAACACCGTCATCGCCTCCCTTGCGAGCGTGTAAAGAGATCTCGGCTGCCCTCGTGACAAATGTCTTGCGCATTACTTCGCTCAATTCGCGCTCGTCAAAGAGGTCGAGAATGCGAGTGCCAAGGCCGTAGAAGTGGGCGCATTGATCTCGGACGGGTACGGCTCGCGAGTCGGCTTTGAGGGCCTGCACGACTTGGCTCGACAGGGCGGGAGGCAGGTTGAGAGTGACTGGGGCCTTGGAGTCTTCGCCGGTGCTGGCGAGGGCGAGCATCTCGGCAAGCCAGAGGGGCAGAGTGATCGGGGTGCCGGCTTTCAGTGCATGTGATGGGTTGTTGTCGAGATAGCCTAGGTCGGCAGCGTCGATTTCGAATTTGCAGGGAACTTTCTTGGTTGCATTAGCTGTTTGGTCTGGCTCATGTATACTTTGATCTGTGCAGAGTATGGAGGAGTGTGGTGCAGCGCTGAAGAGAGTGCCAGCATACCTCAGCATCCGTAAGGATGGAGTCAATGTCGTAGTAAGACATGGCGGCTGCTCCGGTTTGCGGTAGGTGTTGTCGATGTTGAGGAAAGCAGCGGCCGGTTGACGATGTCACCGTCGAAGCTCGACGCGTCGAGTTGCGTTGTTGACGCGACCCAGCAGCCAGCCCACCAGAGCCAAGTCTGACCCCGCCATTGAGTACCAGCCACAAGTGGCAGTGAGGAATCGGATGTGGCTGGTGGCTCGGCCAATGGAAGAGACTGGATTACCTAAGAATGCACACCTAAGAACCCGGCTGCCTGGGATTGGTTGTGAAAAGCTGGAGGTGACAGGCTGCCCCACCTTGGGTGGATGACGACATTCTGCTTTCATTCGCAGAAACGGACAGAAGGTGCACCGAGAAGCAGCGAGCCCGCTGGAAGCACTGAGAGCAGTGGAGAGCTCCGCTCGGCAACCAGTCGCAGCTTTTCTGGAGATCCGAGCTCCCACCGGTGCCCTCACGTAATAGCCGACCGAACCTCCCGCAATTGACATCATCCTGAAGCTGTCATTGCGATTCTGCTGCATTTGTCAATCACCAATTGCACGTTCAAAGGTACTGCGTCTCCCTCTATTTCTGCTCCCAACGCTCCCATCTCGAATTGGAGTATCGTCAGGAACACCAATTGACACCAGAACAGACATAGAACACGCAAAATGTCGTCCACTCTCCTCCGAACCGCTCCCGTCCTCCGCACAGCTCTGCGAGCTGGTGCCGCGAAGCCTGCTGCCGCTATGGCTAGCACCAGCTTCGTCCGCGGCAAGGCTACTCTGCCCGATATGCCCTGTTAGTAGCGCCGTCTCTCTAGCTTCCTATCGCAGCACTGACAATGCCCCTCCAGACGACTACGGTGCCCTCGAGCCTTACATCTCCGGCCAGATCATGGAGCTCCACCACTCCAAGCACCACCAGACCTACGTCAACGGCCTCAACACCGCTCTTGAGACCGTCCAGGAGGCCAACTCCAAGGGCGACTTCGCCAAGGCCGCTGCCCAGGCCCCTCTGATCAACTTCCACGGCGGTGGTCACGTCAACCACTCCCTCTTCTGGGAGAACCTTGCCCCTGCCAGCAAGGACGGCGGTGGTGAGCCCGACGGCAAGCTTGCTGTACGTTCCCTCCCCTCTGTACTCCCTAGCAAACCTGTGAACACTTGCTAACCCCCCAACAGAAGGCTATCAAGGAGGACTTCGGCTCCTTCGACACCCTGAGGAAGCAGATCAACACCTCCCTCGCCGGCATCCAGGGCTCCGGCTGGGCCTGGCTCGTCAAGGACAAGACCAGCGGCACCCTCGGCGTCGTCACTCGCGCCAACCAGGACCCCGTCACCGGCAACCTCGAGCCCCTCCTCGGTATCGACGCCTGGGAGCACGCCTACTACCTGCAGTACCAGAACCGCAAGGCCGAGTACTTTGACGCCATCTGGAACGTCGTCAACTGGAAGACCGTTGCCAAGCGCTTTGAGAAATAAGCAACGAGATGTATGCGTGTACTATAGCAGTTGTTGATACCTAACAATAATTGACGGCGTTTGGTCGATTAATCGCTGAAAGGATGAAGAGTGAGCGGTCTGGTCACAATGTGCTAAGGAAAATAATGTGACTTACAGGGTCATGCGAGTTCAACAGGAACAGTTCTCCAGTTTTCGGATGGGTTATCCATCACATTATCCGGCGGAAACCAACTCCTCGAGGACCGGGCGGAGGTTTTCCCATGACGTCTACCGACTTTGCCATCATTTTGCACATGCTCGGGCATTTTATGCGGCTCATCGGCCCTTACAGTCATGGCCAAAGTGGACAGCTGACGCCGACGAGGTCCACAACTTGAACCAACTCAGGCCTGCTACCCAAGACGGAGCTGTCATGGACACCCGAAATTTTGAGGTGGCAAGCTTTGCTCAGCTCGACGCTCAATACACGTTTTGTCCTACAAACTGCCCACGGAGATCTCGACAATGATGGAAATGGGAAATGTAGACCTCCAGACCACTCCTTGCCGCCTTCGAAAGCCTTGTGGAGCGAAGTTGTCAAGAAGAAGGTCTGGACGGAACACTGATGACTGATGCGTACACGAAACTTTCCTGAGATACGGATACTTTTATGCGTCGTCTACTTCGCACCGGGAAGGTGGTTATAGCACCAAAGCATAGTACTCTCCTTCTCTCCTGTCTTGGTCGATGCAGGTCTCGGTTGCAGGAAGCGAGCGGCCTTCCAGACTCGGCCTAATCGGCATTTCGAGGACCATTCACCATACAGAAGAACAGTTTGATGGGGGGTATACGAGATTGTGGGTGACCGAACTGCCCTCTATTAGAACTTCCGGGCGAGTGGCTTCAACCAAGCATGCGACAGCCCAACTCGTCCCGCTGCAGTTGGTCATGGTCTAGTTGGTATTAGTCGCGTTTTGTTGAAGCTCAAGACGTCATCTGTATGGTATGGTACTTACGTACCAATAAGCAGCACCCTGAAGTACTCTGCCTGGTTAGGGGTATCCGTCGGCATTCATAGATATCCAATAAGTAACAACGTTACGGCGCAACAGCCTTGTGCTGAAGAAAACACCAGCGACAGACAGGCTGTTGGTGTTTTGAAAGGCACCAACGAGCCCGTGCTGATGAAGCTGTCACCTAAAGCCTGTAGATGATCCCTGGGTCAGTTCCTGGGTCAGGCAAAAACCCTCCCTGCTGTTTGGGACCAACCAGCGCGACGTGCGGACCAGACACGAGCCAACCAACAACACGATGAAAGTCAAAAAGATTGACGTCCCCCGGTGTCAGTTGGCCCATGCTGCATCACGGACACCGATCTCATCGACACGCGGAATCCCCTGGAACCCCCAGGCATCCACCACGACCATGAGAAAGACCACAAACGATTGTCAGGCCACCAACGAATGTCACAGAGTCTTTGTTAATAGTCTGGCCCCAACACTGCCGGCAAAAACCACGGCATCCGAGAATCTCCGATCTGCCGACTGTCCAAGCAGCAAGATATCTCGGCGGAACTTGCAAACGTGGCTGTCAATCCAGCTGGCCGGTCATCGACCGGCTCAAACTCCTTACAATCCGGATCAGTCCGCATGTATCCGCGATCCTGCGAACACATCCACGCATCGGGGTTGAGTGCGAACCTGCCACTGAGATCGACTGTTCGCGAGTCAGGTCCGCCCGGCATCCTTTGATTATCTCGTCCTCGGTGGGCTTTTCCGCAGGCCAGGTCTGGGGCTCGGGGTCCGGAAATGGGGCCGGAATGGCTTGGCAAACCAGCCTTTCGGGCTCTCCCGTTTGACTCAGCCCGAGGCACGCTGCGAACGCAGTCACCAGAAGCCCAGCTACCCCTGGATTCGCCAAGTCTATAAAACCAAGGACAGGAAAGACGGCGGCATTTCGACAACTGCGTCGAGAAATCACGAATGGCCTCATTCCACAGGCTTAGCCCGCCCTTTGCGGGATGGCGCGGTGGCCCTAGTGCTTGTTCGCTTGAACTCTTCATCTGCTGAAACCAGTTTTCTGGGCGCCACTGCTGCCGTTATCTTTCAGCTGTTCTGCCGATCGCCTAGCGAGCCCAGTGCTGCCGACGTCTCGGGGCGGTCGGCGCGAGCTAGAAGCATGCCATGTTTTTTCTTCGGCGAACGGTCTGATCGCTGTCGCGGATTGCGATGGCAAGGCCATTCCGAATTTGCGCCCGCGTGGGTGGTATCAAATGGATGGTCTGCGCCACCACTAAAACCTCTGGGTGATACAGTAGGCATTTCCGGCCTTGCCTTGGCGGATTCGAGGAAGACCGGCAGAGCTCGAGGTCTGGAACGGAGAGTGTCTACAGGCGGTGCACTGAACGAGTTAGCAACTCCGTATTGGCTGGCCGGGGCTCAGGGTTCAGGGGCGGAGAATGCTTACGCTCACAATCTCTCACACAAAGACCCCAGAAGACTGAACCAACGATACGAAATGATCGAAGGAACCAATTACGGCTCAGCACTTCCGTTTCCGCTATGAACAAGCACACAAAGAAAGCCACGCAAGAGGAGTTTCGGTTGATTCGAGTCTTCAGTTGTTGAAGCCTATGCTCCGTACGCGAGAGCGATGCGATAGTTCCAGATTGCCGTGTCCCGAATCCCTTCCTAACCGACACTCTAAGTTCTTGCAAAAGATCCTTTTCGCTTTTTCTTCAGCCCGGGAAGATGCCGTGATCGTCTCTTCTGGTTAGGCGAATGGTCGGTTGAGGCATAGGGGCCAGCCAATGGCCGCGTGCTCTAAAGATAACCTTTCCAGACGCAGACGCAGCTAACTGAGTCATGAAGCCTCCCAGGCTGACGTGCCCAGTGAAGCGAGGGCCTGTGATGCGATGCCAGAATCCCCGTCTCGTCGTCCAACTCAGGACCTGCTCCGTGGGAGCTTAATCTTAGCTAGCTGGAACTAATCCTTACGAAACGCTATGGCCTTGGGAGGTTCAGCGATCCCTGAGGGCATGGAAAAGCGAATCGCAGCAGGCAGGGCAGGGCGATCACCCAAGGGCCGGGTGTCCTCCTCGCCCGTCCTCCCCCATATACATACCGTGGAGTGCTCCGCTTTTGATCAATCTTTATTCCAGCCCACTCGCAACCTCGAACCACGATTTCCCCAGTGCGTGTCCGCGTCCCCCGGGTGTGTCGACGACGATCCAAAGGCCACGATGAGAGAATGACGGTCACGACGATAACGACGACATGGTTGAATAAGCGGGCATATCTGACGGAGGACACAAACAACACCAATGTCGGCTTCTTTAATTTCGTCACCTTCGAACTGCTGTACGCGATCGTACCGATAATGACCTTTATCGACCTCTTGACGCTGTTTCTCCGAGTTGCGTCGATACGAGAGCGCCGGTCACGACCCCAAGCCGACGATTATTCTGCTATTCTTGCTTCTGTAAGTTCTCGGCGGACAAATGCCGAATGGGATTGATTGGCACGCACGGTTTGGACGTGGACTGATTTGCTGTCAGCTGTTTGCTATTGCGACGGGAGTGATTGTGCTATATGGTATGCGCCCGGATATGATGAGATCGCGAGCATTTCGAACTCGACGATTTGCGAGCATCTCGGATAAACCCCCAGGTTCACGATGCTGACCTCCACATGCAGGCGCCGTAAAACGTGTCACTGGTCGGCACGATTGGGATCCATGGGCTCTGCCGGAGGGACCCTGGCCAAGGAGTGATTATTCATGGGACACCAAGGATACTGACCACCCAGTATTCATCCCGCTATACGCAATCCACGTACAGGTATGTGATCGAGTGGCTCGGTTATCTTACCGATGATACTAACTCATTGCTGTAGATCAACTACATTTTGAACTGCCTGCAAGGCGTTGGCATCGGAGTGGTGCGACTTGCGTTCTTGTTCCTCTTCCGGAAGCTCTTCCTCCACCAGGGGCGGGGATACATCATTCTCATCGACGCCCTCATTGGGGCCGTGACCCTGTTCATGCTGGCATACACCGGGACACAGGTCTTCGTTTGCGGGGTACATCCGACCGCGCAATGGACGAACCACGACACAGCAGCAGAGTACTGTTTCACAAATGTCACTTACAACTTTGGCGTTAGCATCGTCACGGTCGTCCTCGATGTGACTGTGTTCTTGCTACCCATGTACCCACTGTTGAGGATCACGCAGACGAGTATGTCCCCATACCTCGGGCGTGGCCTGGTCAAAAGTTAACTCGCTGACTTGCGAATTCCAGTGAACAAGGAGAAGAGGAATTATATCCTGGTTGTCTTTTGCTTCGGTTTCTTGTAAGTCTGCCTGCCGACACATCCATGGCTACTCCGTCATGCTACAATTTCGTGATCTCAAACTCACACTGCGTTACTACAGGGCCGTGGTATCCTCCATCTTCAGCTTGGTTCTGGCTACTCCGTTTTTCCTCTACCAAGGTAGGCCGTCTTGACTCATGTAATTGACGTATTGTTCTGACTTGCCTCAGATAGTTATATCTACACCTGGTTGCGTGACCACGGAGCTGGTGATGGAGACGCATTCGGTACGACAACCCAGCCCTTTCCTCTTTACTCTTGGGCAATCCACCCTTTTGTTCACTGTGAACCCTTCTTTGTTCATTTTGCTGACCAAGTAATGCTCTCATCAAAACAGGCTGGTCCGGAACTACAACATTTTGGTCGTACATGGAACTAGCTGTTGGCGCAGCCGTGTGCAACTTGCCGATCATATCACGATTCCTGATCCGCAGATGGTGGGACGTGTCGAAACAGGCCACCGTCCAGACTATGAACCAGATCGTGACCCGAAAACTATGGGCGCGCGACCACGCGCCGGAATCATACGCATTACAGAGCGACACCTTGCCAATTTACGTGGCGAAAACACGGTCGGGAGCCACAGAAACGACCAACAAGTCGGAACAAGAGAGTTCTGGACAAAAATATAATTACCATGGATACGCCCATGATGTCGAAAGTAATGACCACTGGCCGGAACACGACGGACATGCCAGGATAGGCACAGCCCTATAGCGGAAGAGGAGGATATTATATCAACTACTTAGCGTTCCGAATTATAATAAGATATTACCTGAGTTGGCGACGGCCTCGTAACCTTGCACTACAAAAGAATGCGTGTCGCAGCCACCAACGTTCTGACATTATCAGGTTGGTTTAACGCGTGCCCAGATCATAGGGAGGCCTTGAGGTCTGGTGCAGCGTTTCAGTCACCACAGCCTGAAAGCAACCATCCTCGAGCACCACGCAATGTCGCTGTCACCACTAAGTGGGACCACCGCCTAAGACGTCGTTTGAGCCGGGTTGCAGAAGCCGGGTCGTCTCTGTCATGCTATGTTGCCAAGCCGTGCCAAAAGATCGGACGACCTGATGAGGCGGACGTCGTGGGCAGACGATCGTGCCCCCTTGATCGTGCACGTTCAGATGAACAGCGGTGAGAGCAGCTCGGACAGTTGGTCGTATCGCCGATTGATTCAGGGCGAAACTCAATCATACGAAATGAAATATAGGTCCCTCTCACTTTCCCAGTCCCATGATTCGCTATACAACGTGAGATTCTCGAACCTCTACAGAAAATTCGCATAACTGGACCGAGTTGGTTTGCGGGCTAATGAGGCTTTTGAGCCCGCAACTAGAGAAACGCAGTGTTATGGAACTATATCCGGAGCATTTCCGGCAATGATACCGTGCTGTTCGATCTTAGCTTCATTGATAGCACTGTACAACAGTGCTATCCACATTACTCATCGCTATCTTGCGTTTCTGCCGACTTCATCCGGATGGCGTGCTGAAGTTGGTCTCATTCAGCAGCCTCATATTGAAAGATTTCAGCTTTCCAAAGCCACTATTGGTGACTTGTGACCGCCGGTTGAATGCTCGACTTGTGTGTTGCCTACGGAAGCACCCATCCTTATCACGCTACTCCCCTCAATTGGGTTGCCTGACCATGCCGCCAAAAGGTGCAACGCGATCGATGACCTTCACTGGGTATGACTTGTCTCCCGCAAATCTCGTGGATCTCACCGCCAGACCTGCTCACATTCAAGTAGATGCTGGACGTGTAAGAAACGAAAGGTCAAGTGCGATGAGAGACCTACAAGCTGCAAGAATTGCGAGAAAATAAAGACTCCTTGTGGCGGATACGGCATCAAGCTACAGTGGATCAGAGTAAATGATCCACTAAATGAGAATGAGAAGCCCCCGAGTAGCAGCAACGGGAGGGGAAGAATTCGAATTGGTGAGTTCTTTGTGTTTTCCAATGCAAAACTGCCCGGCTCATGGGACAACAGGCAGAGACACAGGACCTCAATATCGAATGCATGACATAGACGGCTTTCTAGACACTCTTGACAGTGTCACAAGCTCAGAAGTCTTGACATCGAAAGGACCATTTTCCGTGTTTTCGACGACTAGTAATCATCGCGAACAGCAGGCCGGCGATAACTTGGACAGCGCCGGACGTGAAATTTCTCCCTCAGAGTTTGCAAACGACAACAATCCAAACGCCGAGACTTCACCAGTTCAATCAGCTTTTGATGACACACAGGCAGCATTGACGCTGGAAAGTCTTTCTACTCCCATCAACACGGACCCACGGCAACAAGATGAAGAGGACGTTATTGATATTGTCCCCGAGCCTATCGCTGCTCACGAGTCCCTACCAGCTATCTTTCAGGAAGCATTGGGGGCTTCTTTGGAGACTAGCAACCATAATAACTGGACAAATTCGACCGATAACGGCACAATATCATATCATATGGGCAGTCCCCTACGGTATACAATATCTACCAGTATCTCCGGTGATGCTGTTATAGATAGACTGATGCATCATTACGCCGAGCACGTCGCAGTAATGCTTCAGCCAATTCAGCATCCTCAAAATCCTTACCGACAGCTATACGTCCCCGCCGCACTAGAAGCAGCATCCAGTCTCACTTCCCCAGCACAACTTCGATTACAAGTACCTAAGGCCACAGTGAAATCAGTCATATTTCACTCACTGCTCGCATCATCAGCTTTCCACCTTTGGAATTGTCTACCCTCTCAAGTCAGGTACCACCAGATTGGCGCGCGACATCGACAGCAGGCCTTACTTCTACTACAATCCGCCATTAGCATCGAGATGCCGACTGCAGAGTACAAGACTTTGATGGTGGCCATGTTGTCATTGGTAACGATAGATGTGAGGATATCGACCTCCTCATGCCTTTGAAAATGACCTGACCTCTATAGTTTATGTCTGGATGTGAAGCCGATTTCGCCGTACATTTGCAAGGCACGAAACAACTAAGAAAACGGCGCCGGAAATGGAGGATGATCAGCAGAGCAACGCAGCAGCTAAACGAGATCAGCGACTTTCTCTGCTTGTTGGCTCGGACCATGACATTCTCCTCGTCGCCGAGACCGTGGTCCATAGACCCAGCAGAAGATGGGGATGAACCCGCCGCCTCCCAACGTCCATCCAGCTGTTGTTATGGATATATGTACGGAATCACGCCTCAAATTGCCGCCGAACTCCAGGAGACTTGCCGGTTAGCAGAGTATCTAACCTGGTACGAACGCTCTCGCGAGCCGATCCCAGATAGACTGCTTGAAGCCTGTGAAGCACTCGGAGATCGACTATGCTCGTGGACTCTGGAACGCGATGGTGCTCATGAAGCAATCTGCCAGGACGAAGATGGACTCGAAATTTTCAGACACCACGCGAATGCCTGGCACCTGGCTACGGTGGTCTATTACCACCGCCGCATTCAGAAATGCCGCAGCGAGGATCAGGATGAGATAATCGCAAGGATCGCGGAGCACATGCATGCAGTCGAGGATATCAAAGATCGCTCGACATCATCGGGCGCTACACAGAGGATGGCACCAATTATGTGGCCTGCGTTCGTTGCGTCCTGTGACGCCACAGCGCGCCGTCCTTGGGCTCTTTGGTGGCAGCGAGCCCGGTGCTACCACATTGCTAACTATGAGAGACAATGGGAAGTTGTGCAGACGATGTGGCAAAAGAAAGACGAAATGGATCAGACGTCGCTCGGTGAGTTCGATTGGATCGAGGCGTTTAGAGGCATGGGCATCACTTTATTTCCGATATGATGAGTGTAGAAAGCAATGATCAAATGATCGATGCTCTAGTTGTTTTCCTGAGATCCGTATGAGGGATGGAGCATGTCAAGAAACGAGCCGGGCCATGTCGTATCTGTCATCATCATCGGCCACATGACGTTTTCCCCGAACCCCATGTTCATATCCAAGCCATCAGTCGCCTCCACAGAGAAGCCAGAATGAGCAGTATCTGGTGCAACCGAAGGTATGGCGTAGGTGTCTGAGGGGCTACAGTAAGTAGACTGGCTTAGCCCTTGGCCGGGTTGAACAAGTGCACCGGGCGGCAAGGAGCTCGTGTCATCAGAGGCAGGTCTATCGGAAGCGCGTGTACAGCGGGCTCGAATATTCTTCATCATATCCCACGCAAGGTTCGAGCCGTGAGAGTTGCCCGCCAAAGCCTTCAAAACAGCCATACAGGTCTCAACGTCTTCTTCCAAGGTGACGACGATGGTATCGTCTCCAGTGTCTTGCTTGATCAGAGCACCTGCCATGACCATGATGGATCCCGCGCAGACGAGACATGATATCATCTGCCACCAGGGATAGTTCATGACGATGTCCATGGTATCAGTGACATTATGCATCAGAGAGGCGATGGATTGGGCCTCAGTAGCGCATATCTTTCCGTACTCTCGACATGCTTGATCTTGAGTCAAGAGATTCTTCTCGGGAGATGTGTGGACCAGGTATGGTCGATGGATTAACGCCCGCAAGTGGTGGAACTTGATGGCCAACATGTTCCGCTACATCCGAGTCAGCCGGTATATTACTCGCAACGCGAACTGGACAACATACCTGACGCTTCAAAGTAATCGACTTCTCGAACGCATGGCCAAGATCGAATCTCAAATATCTTGGCAGCTTCTGCTTCCATGTCAGAAGTAGTAAATCGCAGTCTTTGGTGCTCTGTAGCCTGACTGCGATGTCGCGCCTTGGATGATAGCATTCCCTCAGCACTCGACCGATGATGGAAGAGAACTCGATGAGACGGACAAAATATTCCCCAGCCCGACCCTCTTTGGAAATCTGCTGTACCTCACCATCGTTGATGTCTGGATCTAGACCGTCTATGCGAGAAGGAATGGGAACATGACAGTCGTGATCCGAGATCGCAGGTGGTCTTCCGAGTTGTAGGGCCGTCAACCGATCCAGAACGTACAAGGAATACCAGACCCTGCTCCGAATCTGAGGGCGCTCTGAACTTGGTTTGTTCGACCCATGATCCTGAATGTCGGCATGTAGGCCGATGCTCTGCGCTAAGCGGACAGCCAGGCCGAGATAAGCCCAACATCTGTCGATCTCGGATGTTGCTAGTAGATAAAAGCACTGGGCTAACAGAGCCGAGACTTGCGTTAAGGAGCGTTCGAGCATATCATGGCGAGACAAAAGTAGGGAGCGTTGAAACAGCTTTTGATGAGATGAGCCATCTGGCCGACTGTCTGGCTGGAAAGAGTCATAGTAAGCCCCAAGAGCAAGCAATGCATCTGCTGATGTCAGTGCATCATTTCTAAGCGCATACGTTCAAGCTTTGGATACTTACATAAGAGAGAAAGCCAGGAATGGGTCAAATCAGGGGCCGGGCTTCCGTCTTGTAGGTTCTTGACTTTATCCATGAATGGTTTTTCTTCTACGAAAGGGTACGCAACGTGTATAGTCGAGAAGTAGATCCCCAGAAACTTTTGCACGTGCTCCCTTTCTGGCATATCTGAGATTGGGTTCTGTAGATACTCCATCGTGGTTGGTGCATCGATGTCGTAGTTGTCAACCTCTCCCGTGTCGTCTTGTGAACCACCATCACCGCCACGAGGTGCGGCCGTTTGTCGAACCAAGTTGAAGAAATGAATGTCGCTTACTTCGCCAACATATCTGGGACTTTGAATGCGCTGAATGAGCGCAGGGCTACTGGCCGTGATGCTGGTTGGGCTAATCGTGGTCACCCCCGGCGAGCAATCATGGAACAGGGCAGCCTGGATTCGAGCCAGACCTTGATTGATTTCGCTCCGGGCCTCAGGAGGTACATCGATGGCCAGACTTCGTATAGCCTTTTCGCACCGATCGAAAATCTCCTGTGGACTTGCTGCATTACTTGCTTCGGAGGACGTTAATGGTGGCGTGCAACTGGCATCGCGATGCGTCGCCTCGTTTCCCCATGAGCAGTGGTAATCATAGCCAGCGCAGCGACCGCATACCGGCCGCTTCCCATCGCACTTGCAAGAGTCAAAAATTTCAAGCTCTAAACTTGGTTTCCTGGAGCTTACCTTGGACTTTTTCGCGCGGCAGCTGTTGCAGGCCACGCTGATTCGCTTCCGCTTCAAGATGGGTTGTTCGGCCGAGTCATCCGCCATGGCCGACGGGTGTTCGGCCCCGCAACGCCTGCTTGAGGTGTGAGAGCTCCGAAAGCACGTGCGAAGTTGAAGTCGCTAAATGTCGCGGAAGTGAAGGCAATGATGTGACAGACGAGGAACAGGCATGCCGGATCTGTAGGATGAGGAGCTGTGAATTGCGAGACAGCGGGGCTTGGCAGGTATAAAACCCAGATCCCGCCCTAGCCGTCGGATCCGGTCGTTCCGCGGTCACTGAGATGTGCTCGGCCAATTGCGTCAGTGGGCTATCCCGACTCGGTCTCAGAGGCTACACCGTCTAGACAGAAAGAAATCTTGCGTTCAACAAAATTTCGAGTGTTGACCATTTGCTCTTGTCTTTGATACTTCCGTATTTGAATGGTCAATATTCAACGGGTTCATTCAAGATGCCGGCACAAGACGACAGAGCCTTCTACGACATGCTTGATTCCATTGCCAACACCGGAAACGAAGATGCAGTTCAGCAAAATAAACGCATCAAGGAAGCCGAGTTCGCAGCCGATGCAACAGAACCAAACGAGGAACAAACCGCTGCAATCCGACGGGAGGTGGAGGCCAGCAAGGAAACCCACAGTTTGAACGTCAACAAGTCTCATACTCCACGGCGCTGAATGCGCTTGGTAAGCAGAAATAAAACCAATATGATCCTGAAGGAATTTGAGAGGACTCATGGCTGATGAACAACCAGACATACAAGCAAAGATGAGAGTCTCTTATGTCACATTAGGCAGTAACTATTCATAGATAGTACTTATCAAAGGCGTTTCTATAATCGGAAAACCGGGACATAATCATAAATCGGTCGAAATATAAAGGGAGACGACATACGGCAGTCAAAACGATGTGCCCACAGGCGGTAAACTGTGAAGAGAAATTTTGAAAGGGAAGAAGGATACAGGAAGACACAAGGAAAATTGGAACGGTACTGTCGATTGGGCAGACGCTGTGCCAAATCCGCAACTACATCATTGAACGTGCTTGAGTTTCATCAACGATTTCCTGTCTGCCATAAACATAAATTGCTCTACATTACGGAGTAGATATGCCTAAATCACCTCCAAGATATCAGAGTCAAGGTCTGGAACCAGTCTCACTGCTGACGAAACGTTAGATATTATCTAGATATGAGGACTTTTTTTGGTTCACAGGAAAACATCGGAGGCCAAATGTAACGCCGGACAATTTAGTCTCTCTGCAGTGCAGAGACGAGCCGGAATTAGATCCCGTGATCTATGTTAGTTCTGGTGCGGACCGAACACCGGCTCCTCCCCCGCATTCTCCAAGTGACATCACGACCACAACCCACGCCAACCTCTCCGCTCCGCCGATCCCTCAACATATATGTGCCGTTTCCGACCAGCCTACAACCAATCTCCAACTAATCCAGACCAGAACACGTGGGTCACGCGTTGCAGCGGCCATCATTCCGCTGCGCGTTCACCCCAAGCTTACTTCAAATAAGATCAAGAAACGCGGGGTAGCCTCCTACCTCGGCCTTGACACCCACAATCACCCCGGAATCTTGAGAGACCGATAAACTTATTGGCCGTTTCGATCTGCCGAGCCGGCGGCGGATGGGGCTCACCCCAGCCGCTGACGATGTCCACGATAGCCAACCTGTTTGGTGGCCCGTGGGTTGGGCCGAACCGGCGGACAGTGATCCGAAGGTTTATATCTAGTAGATGAGCCAACCATGATGGCCTGGGGTGTTCGACGACGAACCCTTGCACAAACCGTTTTCTGTCCTTGGCATCTCTTGTTCAGCAGCTCCTCGTCAACCCATCCCCGGCCACCGCTTTCACCAAGCCTTGGGAACAAGATCGCAGTTCGATTGCCAATTGCTGCCATCCTTCGTTGGATTGGCAAAGATGGCTGGCATGTTTACCAACTCCGAAAAGCTGGACGTGTCGGAGCTGGAAAATGGTCAACCAGAACATTTGACGAGAAAGGACGAGATTGGGCGCATCGATGCGATCGCGACCGCACAGGGAACGACTCTTGCGTCTTTTGCGCACTTGGATGAGAAGAAGATTTTGAGAAAGGCAAGCGCTTTCATTACAACAGTACTTACGCCGTGACGATTCACACGACTAACCTTTGAGGCGATACAGATGGACATCCGCCTCATTCCAATGTTGGCCTTGCTATACCTCCTATCTTTCCTCGACCGTTAGTCAAAATTACCACCGAATTCAAGGACCTAATTGACATCAGCCATAGGCGGGAACATCGGCAACGCAAAGATTGAAGGACTGCAAGAAGACCTTGGAATGACATCTGACCAGTACAATTGGTGCCTCACGGTCTTTTTCTTCACATACGCCGCATTCGAAGTCCCGAGCAACCTATTGCTCAAGAAACTCCGACCGAGCATCTGGCTTCCCACGATCATGGTTGCCTGGGGCACAGTGATGACGCTTATGGGGATTGTCAGGAACTACCATGGGCTACTAGTCGCTCGAATCTTCTTAGGTGTGACCGAGGCTGGTCTATTTCCCGGTGTTGCTGTAAGTTTTGAATCAGCTCAACTCATGGAACTCGCAATCTGACGCAGACTCAAGTATTACTTGACAATGTGGTACTGCCGCCACGAGATCCAACTCCGACAAGCGATGTTCTTTTCCGCTGCGTCGATTGCTGGTGCCTTCAGCGGTCTGCTCGCTTTCGCCATTTCCAAGATGGACGGCACCGGCGGCTTGGAGGGTTGGCGGTGGATCTTCATTCTCGAGGGCATAGTCACCGTCATCGTTGCAGTGTTTGCCTTCTGGGCGTTGCACGACTTCCCCGAAACAGCCACGTTCTTGACCGAGGAAGAGAGAGCATTCGTTGTCTACCGCCTCAAGTACCAGGGCCAGGTTCAAGGAAAGTCAGACAATCGCGTTCAGGTTGCTGAGGCCGACGAGTTCCAGTGGAAATATGTCTGGGATGCTTTCACGGACTGGCAAATCTGGATCAATATCTTTGTTTATTGGGGAGTAAGTATATAATCTGGGTCACGGAAGATTGTTTGCTAACAAGGCAGATTGTCTGCCCCCTCTACGGCATCAGCCTCTTTCTGCCCACGATTATCCGAAACCTCAACTATACGTCAAGCACCGCCCAGCTTATGACAGTTCCGATCTACATCACGGCCGCGATTCTTGCAGTCGTCGTCGCCTATCTTTCCGACCGCTTGGGCAAACGAAGCCCGTTCATTGTCGGATTCCTATGCATGATGATCGTTGGATTCTCCATGTAAGGCCCTGCCAACTAAGTCACCAATTTTGCACTAACACTTGTTTCTTCATAGGTGTATCTCAAGTTCAAATCCCAAAGTCGTCTATGGTGGCGTTTTCGTGGCTGCATGCGCCATCTATCCTGCCTTCCCTGGAGTCATCAGCTGGCTCTCCAACAACCTTTCAGGTAGTTACAAGCGCAGCGCTGGGATGGCTCTACAGATCGGTGTTGGTAACTTGGGTGGTGTAAGATGTCCCGAACAACACAAAACTTCTTGACTTGACTCGACTGACGTCTGATAGGCCATGGCGTCCAATTTCTACCGCCAGAAAGATGCGCCTCGATACATCCTTGGACATGGACTTGAGCTCGGCTTCATTTCTGTCGGCATCATTGCTGCCCTGATACTCATATTCTCATACATCGGGATCAACAAGAAGCGTGATAGGCAGATGGCGGCAGGGGAAGACAGCCGATACACCGCGGAGGAATTGTCTACCCAGGGTGACAGGGCTATCACATTCCGATACATGTGGTAGTTTGGTATTATTGAATTATAGAAGTCCGCTTGAAGATTGTTGTGTACGCCAAATAGATAGAACTCTGGCAAACCTTCCATCTCCCAAGGCGTGTGGATCAGCCCTGTCCCGGGATATGGGCGTTCGGAGTGCATATTAATCACGCATACTGCCTACCGAAGATGATCTGAGCCCGATAGTGAGCATGAAATCACAGTTGAATATGGAACTTATCGACAATCCCCTTGACATCAAACCTGCTCACCACTGCCAGAAGGTTTGTGAGACGTCGATGCAAATCCCCATCACGGGGAATCGATTCCGCCGAAAGCCAATCAACTAGAAACACGTTCCTTGTGTGACAAGGAGGCCTCACTAAAGTTACATGCGGCTCGTGTAACCTTCGCGCGATCAGGTTTTGAAACCCACGCCACAAAGCACGCCAGAAGTTACCACTCCTCACCATCTCCAGCCTCCAACGAAATGGAGAGTCTTGCTCTGTCCGGCAATGTCGTCCAATTCGTCGAACTCGCGACGAAGTTCGTCGCCAAATGCTACGTATTTTGGCGCAGCCCGGAGGAGGCTCAACGAGAAACTCAAGAACTAAGCGATGTCATGCATCACCTCCGAACGATACTCGCGAAAATGGAACCGGATCAACACAACCAAGAACACGCCGAGCTGGCGAGAATGATTCGATCGTGCTTTGACTTGAGTCAGCAACTGCTCGACCTAGTTAAACGGTTGCAAGGGCGATACCCCAAAGGCAAGGTAGACCGTCTTATGAAGAGCATAGTTCATTCCACGAAACATCTAGTCAAGAAACATGAGATCGCCGATCTTGAGACACGAATTTACAGACTACGAGAAGCTATAACAATCCATATGAAGCTTCAACTAAAGTGAGTCGTACCCTTTTGATGGAAGGAGACGAGCATGCAGTGGGCCGATGTTTACTCTTCTTAAGAGCTCAAGTTGAGGACTTGAAACACGAGATCGTACGGAAACGAAACATTCCAGACAACAGAGCTTTAGAGTCTCCATACGCGTCTTTGGACATGATGCGACGACAGCTCCGCGTAGAGTTTCAATTGATGTGCGACAACATGAAGGGTCGAGGGATCTTCAAAGACCAAGATTTGGAAGAGATAGGTGGCGTCATCTCGTCGCTTGCGCCCACCTTTGAGCCTTTCGAGAAGGCCAGACGAATTGTTCGAAGCCTTCATTTCGAGCAGATCCACAACCGGGAGTCAGATATCAGGGATGCTCACGAGAATACTTTTGAATGGGTTTTCCGGGACTCCACCTCCCACTTCAATGAATGGCTGCACAGGGAGCACGGACTTTACCGGATCAGCGGGAAGGCTGGTTCAGGTAAGTCGACAATGATGAAGTTCTTGACTGGAGATTCGAGAACTCGCCAGCGCCTAGAGATGTGGGGTGGTAATAACCTTGTTATTGCCAAGCATCATTTTTGGAGCGCAGGTACCTCGTTGCAAATGTCTCAGGAGGGACTTCTGAGGACGCTGCTGGAAGACATATTGATCAGCAGACCAGATCTGGGCAGCAGGATCTGTCCAAAGCAATGGGCGGAGAGCAATATTCTTGAACTTCCCCGTTGGTCTAAGACAGAGCTGTTGTCATGTCTAATGAATCTCGGCAACTTGACTAGTGGGATTGGCTTTGATCCAGCCCAGCTCGTCCACGTCTGCATTTTTTTCGACGGCCTGGACGAGTATTCCGGAGACCATTCTGAACTTGCAGTGCTTACTCAGAGATTGGCAAGCTTCAAGAACATAAAGGTCTGTGTCTCTAGCCGCCCCTGGAACGACTTTACGGACGCGTTTGGAGAAAGTCAATACAAGCTTGAGCTACATGAGCTCACTGAGAGGGACATTTTGACATTCACCTCGGACACTTTGGGGCAGAATTCCCAGTTTCAACATTTGAAAAGTCGGAATCCAGAGGATGCGGAGTCTTTGATTCAGGCAATATCTGAAAGAGCCCAAGGGGTATTTCTATGGGTCTTCCTCGTTGTCAGATCTTTACTCCGAGGCCTGAGAAACGAGGACGACTTGCCGACTCTCAAACGGCGCATGATCGAACTCCCTAATCAGCTGGAAGAGTTCTTTGGTCGAATGCTGGATACTATCGAGCCTGTTTACATGAAACCGGCGGCACGGACCTTACTAATGATCTCTCGCGCCAATGGGCCATTCCCAATGCTTACATTTCTCTTTGTCGATCTGGAGGCCTGCGGAACCGGCATCAGGTCCGAAGCATCAATCCCTCTGGAGAGCTGGCCAGACATTGACCCGAATGCAAGAGAAATGCTAAGGATCAAGAGAAAGCAGCTGGTAGCTCAGTGCAGAGACCTGCTACATATCGGTACAAACCCAGACGAGCCCCAATTACTTGGTGAGCGAGTTGGCCCACTTCACAGAACCGTGCTCGACTACCTTAAGACTGAAGAGGTCAACTCCCTGTTGTTGGAAAAAGCCGGCCCAGACTTTGAGCCTTATCGAGCTCTGCTTGTTGCACACGTTCTAGAGATACGCGCTCTAGTTCGGAAAGCAGGCCTCAGACATCTAAAGAATTATCTGTGCCGCTGGCTCAATGACATTTTTGACTTCGCGGTGGGACTGGAATTGTGCACCGGCCAAACAGAGCTGGAGACTTTAGACGGATTCGAGAGGTTTCTGGAGACTCTTTTCGAAGAATACCACTATTCCTCCTTCGAGGAAGGCATGCAGTCATTCTTCAACATCGAGGAGAACGCTTCTTCCTTCGTCAGCCTAGCCGCGTATCGGGGTCTGAAGTTATACCCATGAATGAAAGGCTTCGACCTGACAAAGCTGTTCGACGATGCTGCAGAAGCTGAAGTTGCGAAGGGCACTGGAAAGGATATGGTTGAGCTCAACGGCGCCTTTGACGAAAACGTCACGATCTGGAGCCGTCTGAGAACGTCTCTGCGAATGTTTTAAAGGTTAGTCTTTTTATTTCGAGTAATAGCAGAAAGCTGCATCGGAATAACAATAGCCTATTATTATGAAGTGGGGTGGCTAAAGGAGATAACAATGTAGTTTAAGATATGTAGGTTGTCTTATGAACTTTATTCCCTTTCTCCTCCTTCTAATACGTCCAGATTCTTTGAACCCCAGTGTTACAAATTATGATTAGACATGTTTGAGATTAGAATCGGTGAACTCATTGGTGCCTTGACTCTCGGCGTGTTGCATGGCAAAGCCGGCAGCGTAGTCTCCTGGTCCTTTAGCTCCATTTGGTACATAAAATCGTCTATCGAAACGAGACAACGTATACGTGTACACGACAATAATCTCGAGAACGTAGTTGAAGACGTAGTAGCATGCCTTCTGATGATACCACGCCGGGTTCGATGCAAGTCGTGGCGTTGTGAAGTTGACGCCGATGCGAAAACCAGCGCCCAGGGTCAAAAGCGCGGCGGTCCCCAGCACCAAAACCATTTTCGTCCGGAGAGAGCCGCTGCCGAAAGGCTCCGGCTTCGTAGACTTTGGGAACGCAGCTGCGAGACCAACGATAGGGATCGGGAGAAACGCCAGTAGGGCGAGATAGGTGCCAGAGAAAAGCTGAATTTGTCGTGCCTTTTGGCGAACTGAGGTGTCGAGGGTGTAGAACGTAAGAACCGTCGGGACGATGGTCATGATCAGACAGGCCACGACGCAAAAGTACAGAAACATGAAGGCGAAGCTCGGAACCCGGTGCCAGCCAAATCGCGGATGAAGAGAGCGCAGGACGCGCTGGGCGAGAATGAGGTTGATGACGAAGAGGATCACGGTGCCGGCGCTGGCGAGGATCATTGCAGCGATGCCCAGGCTCGCGTTCGTCAACCGCTCCGCCCAGACGATTCGCAGGACCAGTGCTGCCGTGCGCGCCATGGAGAAGCCGAAAAGAACCATGGACGGGATGAATTTGTGCGCGCGGGCTTGGTTGCGCCTGAATATCGTGAAGTTTGCTACTGCTGAGCATAGGAAGAATGCGATCAGGACGGCGGAGATTGGGATGTCGACGGTTGAGGTTGGGGTCAGACCCAGAAGAGCTACCGTGGGTACGTACGGCGGGCCAGAGGCCGTCTTCATAGACAGAGAGTGTTAGGATCATTGTGTAGGTTGGGAACAACCGAATATTGTTTGATTTCACTTACCTGTTGTGCACTGCTCATCGTGACTTATTCAGTATGCTTCGTTGTTGGGTTTTCTGAAGCAGATGCTGCGAGAGAACGCAAGAGATGTTAAAGGCTGAACCTGGCAGACTTTGAAATATCAGAGGCTGGCTCATAAGTGAGCACTACAAGCACTTTATGGTCGTGATTTCGGATTTACCGTCAGTGACATTAGTGGCTGCGGAAACAATCTTCGAGATTTCCTTGTCGTCGGGTCTGCAGCATTCCAGCCCCCAGCACCCCGGCCCAGATCGCTCATTACAGCGGCACCGTCGACCAGTCATGACGCTTTCAGAAGGGACAAAGAATGCAGGCCTGGAAGATAGCCCCACAATAAGATGATGGTCGGGGGTAGTTGACGTCCGCGCCGCCGTACGGGCTTACCGAATCGGTCCTGGGGCCGACTGAGATGGCTGCGCCGCGTGTGTATCGGCCCCTGGCTCATCCCGTGCCGGGCCAAAAGTCGTACACGTGCCGATTGAACGGGTCATGGGGGGGCTGGTCGGGTCGGAGTGTGGACTCACCGGCCTCCGACAACAAGCGAACGTGACGGACAAGTCCTTCACATTTTATTAATCATCCAGGGGAACAGTTATTGGAAGTTCTCTTCAATATTTAAACGCTCTTTAGGTGCTAATTGCTGGACATGTCTCAAGGATTAGACACCCAAGCCATTATCATCTCTGGCGCAACGATCCAAAACGTCACATCATGGCATACATCATTCATGGATCTTAGTTGTGAAAATTGTTTCTTGAATATGTCTAAACAAAAGAGGTTATGTAATGACCGTGGTATCAACCCAGAAAGCAAAAGACCAAACCCATACCGAACAAGAACTTGAGAAAAGACAACCGCCATTTTTCCCGGACCAATCTGTAAGACAGCCAAACCAAAAGCCAAAACACCAAATTCAAACCCGCCTTCCCAAGCTTTTCCAAAATTCCAAATATCCTATCCAAAACCCACATGTTTCCCACATCTTACATAGTAAAAGACATCGCTCAAGCCTTCGTCCTCTCACTCACAAACCCCTCAGACACCTCATGGCACAACTTCGCCACACTCGCACTCCCCAAAATCTTCATCACAGACACATCCCTCTCGACAACCTTGTAAAACCACCCCCTCACCTCCACAGCAACAAGCGAGTCCATGCCGAGCTCGCCCACGCTATGCTCGCCCTTCACACTCCCCTCGCTCTGGCCCAGCACAGTCTCGAGGTACCGCGCAAACCCCTCCGTCAGCACCTCCGCGACGGCATCCACCCCGCCGTCCACCACGCCGCGCAGCGTCTCCTTGAGACTCTGCTTGCCCTCGCCCTCCTCCGCGGCCGATGCGTCGTCCTCAACCGTAAAGTGCGAGAAGCGCGGGTCGCGGTGCCAGTGGAGCGGGTCCGGGTTGGCCGTGCTGTAGCGGCTGAGGCCGGTCGTGATGTCGTAGATCTGGCCATCGACGGGGCGACCCGTGACGATGGCCTCGAGGAACATGTGGTGGATATCGCGCTCCGAGATGGGCGGGTACCCGTCCTTCTCGAGGAAGGCGTAGATGTCATTGCGTTCACGGTGGAGCAGGCCGAGGCCGTAGATGACGCCGATGTTGAGGACGGAGCCGGGGAGACCGCGGAGGCGGCGGTTGGCGGCGAGGCCGTTCATGTACTGCGGATTGTTAGCGGCGTTGAAGGAAACAGGGAGGGGAAAGGGGTACTCACCATATTGGCAGCGGCGTAGTTTGATTGTCCTCCATGGCCACCGGGGGCAGCAAAGGAGGAAGTCATGATGAAGAACTCCATATCAGAGTCAGAGAAGATCTCGTCGAGGTTGCTGGAGCCCACCGTCTTGGGGCGCATGACCCTCTGCCAGGTGTTCTCGTCCATCTGCGCAAAGACGCGGTCGTCGAGGACCATGGCACCGTTGATGACACCAGCGACGGGAGGCATCTCGGCAGAAAGCCTCTCCTTGAAGGCCCTCACGCTCTCGATGCTGGTGACGTCGAGCCTCTCGATGCGCACCTCGCAGCCCTTGGCGGCGAGATCGTCGATCCACTGCGGGTTCATATTTGGGTTGCGGCTGGCGAGGACCAAGTGGCGCGCGCCGTGCTCGTAGAAGAGGTTGCAGAGACTCTGGCCCATGTCGCGGGTGAGGCCGACGAGGACGTAGGTCTTGTAGGGGCGGAGGAGCTGTGTTCCCAGGAGCGGCTTGGCGATGTGCTGAACGGTGCGGTCGGCGCGCCAGTCAAGGACCTGGAAGGGCTTGCCGCTGCTGGACTGGTCCAAGAGGGCGGGGACAGAGACGGAGTCGATATTGGGGATGCCCATTTGGCCCTTCATGCCGGTCATACTCTCCAACGCCTTCTCGATGGCGGTCTCCCAGATGGGCTCAATGTCCATGGAGTCTCCGAGGGCGACGACGTGCTCCGAAGTCAGGAGGGAGAAGCGGGAGTGGTATTCGCAGTTCTCGGGGAGGCAGTCGAGGATGGCCTCGGAGAGCTCGCTGCCCTCGGGGAGGAAGTCGATGATGGATGCACCGCCCGCAGGGAAGAGAGCCTTCAGCTCGCGGTTGCTGGCGTAAGGGTGGATGTAGCGCTCGCCAGGAGTTCTGACCTTGATCGGGGTAGTGGTGCAAGAGATGACATTGACACCCTTTGGCTCAAAGACTTCCTTCATGCACTCCAAGAGAACGGTGTCGGGCTCGAGAAGAAGGAGAGTCTGTCCCATCATTTCCTCTTCAAGAGAAAAGGTGACCAGATAGCGAAGGACAAGGCTGAGGAGGGTCTTGGGCTCGATGTTGCGATCTCCAAGAGGGAAGACGCAGGAGTTGGGCACCGTGACATAGGAAGAGTTGGCCTTGGTCATCGCCAGCGACTGCTCACCGGTAGAGACGTCCTTACCAATGCAGACGTGAGAGGCGTACTTGAGGCCAAAGTTGATCACTTCGACAGAGCTGTAGTTGACCATGATGACACTCTGGTCCGGGACGATAGCGTCAAGGATCTCGCCCTCGACAATGTTGGCAGTGTAGACCGCGGAGCCGTCACCAGATTGGGAAGAGACAACCTCGACACAACTCTCCAGGGTGTTGACCTCGGAAGAGACAAGTCTGCGAGGGCAGTTGACTCGGTCATTGCCCTCCTTCCAGGGGATAACTCTAGGCACAAGTCTGTGGCCCTGCTCCATGAAGATCTCGTTCTCGTGCGTCCAAAGCAACTCACCGTCCTTGCCGCCAGCGCGCAGTTCCTTCATGCTCAGTCGCAAGAATGTCTCAGCAACGGCATCGACTGAGTCGCGTCGAGAGTCGAGATCGAGCATTTGCAGCTTCAAGCTGGGAATCTCGGCCAGCATAGAGCGCGAGAAACCATAGGTGGCAGCATGCTCAGGGTTACCTGCGCGAGAGTTCATGGTGACCCAGAGCACAACCTTCTCAGGCGCCATGAGGGCGCGGAGGAGATCAAGACGCTCGGATGTCATGGTGCTCATCATCGGCTCGTCCAGGTCAGCGAGGAAGATGACGTTGCTGACCTCGTTGAAGTAGGCTGGCTGGAGCGAGTCGAAGTCGGCGACAATGTCGACCATGCTGCAAGCCGGGATCAGCTTCTGGTGGACCTCCGCAGCCAGATCGGCCGAGTTGGACCCGGCGCCAATGATGAGAGTGTGTCCCGCCACCTTGGGCAGAGAGCCGTTGAACGGGTTCAGAGCAATCTGCTTGATCTCAGACTCGGCCTGGCGGACGATGAGGGAGAAGTCAGGGGCGAAGAATTGCTCAGCCTTCTTCGCGGCGCGGACAAAGCCGCACTCATCTAAGAGATCGGGCCACTCGGGAGGAGTGAGGGGTGCGTTGACCTGGGCCCTGACGCCGAAGGCGCGGCGAAGTCTGTCGCGGAGGGGGCTCATGGACTCGTGGATTAGGATGAGGAAAGCACCTGGCTTCATCAAGCTCTGAACCTGCTTGAGCCTGTCACGCTGCTCGATGCCCTTTACCACCGAGGTATTCAGGACAACCAGGTCGAAAGGCTGAAGGGCCGAGTTGTCCTCAGACTCAAGGAGCTTGAGGTGCTCGGTGTCAATCTTCTTCTTGATTGCCTCGGGACCGGAGAGTCTGGCGAGCAAGTTCTTCTCGGTCTCAGTGCCGATGGTGTAAGACACAAAGGAGCCCTTGAGACCACCAATGATGTGCTCAGAGAGGCCAGCCTCGGGGTCTGTAAGACCGAGCACTCGCATGCGAGGGTAGCGATGAGCAATCTGAGAGACGACCCGGCTGACGTGGGAGCGGAAGCGGTGCAGCTGCTTGGCCTCCTGGATGATGGTGGAAATCATGGCCGGCAGGACATCGGGGATGTTCTCTCCCAGCATGCGGATGAACTCCAGAGCATGGTAGAAAGGCGACTGGAGGATGAAAGCCTCCAATGACTCCTGAGTATCGTACTTCCAAGGGCTGGGCTGGGCCTCAGACCCGGCGGCCTTGGGCGCAAGAGGCGAAGTCGGCGGCGTGAAGAAAGTAGGCGGCGCGCCCATCTCCTTGATCGCCGACTCATCCTGAATGTAGAATCGCGCAACTCTCTCACAGCTCTCAAGCAGGATGCGCTCAGTTGCGACGTCCTCCTTGCTGATGTCGGCAGTCACGATCTCGTGTTCGGGGTCGAGGTCCATCACAGTGTGCAGGTACAGCTCCTTGTCATCCTCGGGCTTCGAGTTGGCGAAGGAAGCAACCATGAGGCCTTCGACCTGGATCTCCATCTCGCCGCGGGTGTTGAAGATGCTCATGTCGCCGACGAACTTGGTCGTCGCGGTCTTGGTGCGCGGGATCTCCTGGGTAATGATGGAGTCAACAACCAGAGAGGCCCCGTCGGTAGGCTTTCCGTCGCAGAGCGCAAGGTTGAAGCGGATCTTCTCGATGCTTCTGGGCAAGAATGAAGTCCAGAGCGACTTGTCGCCCGGGGATGCGCAGGCGGCGAAAACGGAGTGGAAGCAGCTGTCGAGCGTCGCGGGGCTGACTCCTAGGCCGGTGGTGTCCGAGTCGTGGAACTTCTTGAGAGTGGCGGTGCAGAAGTTGTATCTGCGATCAATGCCCTCGAGAGCGCGGAAGGGACCGGTGTAGTCCAGGCCAATCTCCGACATCATCTGGTAGAAGGCATCGGTGTCGGCTGGCAGGGTCTCAGCTCTGGCAGGGTCGCGCTCGGGAAGAGCTCCCTCAGATGGCTCGCCGAGGTAGATGCGCAGGTTGCCGGTGAAGTTCTTCTGCATAGGCGCAACACCGTCGGCATAGCAAGAGGTGATGGTGAAGGTGCCATCAATGACCTTGCCGGCCAAGCGGCCCTTGGTAGCCGGGGGCTGGATGCTAAGCGCAACGAGGATTTCCATGCCATAAGTGTTGGACTCGAGTGAGATTCCGCTCATGAACTCGAGGTCTGTCAACTCCACAACTGAAGCCGGGCGGCCGTTCAGAACAGCCTTTGCAGCATCCAACGCGAGCACGCAGTAGGCCGAGGCAGGAAGCAAAGCCTGGCCCTGGAACTTGTGGTGCTGGATCCAGGGGATGGTCTCAAGCTTGAGGATGTTGCGCCATCGGAGCTCAAACTCGGTGTCGTCGCGAGTGCGAACACCCAGAAGCTCGTGGGGGCCCTGCTCACGGAAGTGGTACTGGTGAGCGATGCGCGACTCGCGATAGTGCATCTGGCTGTGGTCCCAGGGGTAGGAGGGTAGCTCGATCTTGGAGGACAAGAGGCCGGGTTGGGTAGAGTTGGAGACCAGAGCCTTCCATTCAATCGCCTCGGGGCCAAAGTAGCACCATGTGAAGCCCAAGAACTCAGCGAAGGCGTGTCTGTCGTCCTTCTTGCGGTCGAGGAGACCGGCGTAGGAGAGCGCACCGCCGGTCGCGGCCTTGACAGTCTGCTGAACAGGACCCTTGAGAGCCGGGTGAGGACCAACCTCGACAGCGCAGTCAAATGGGCCCTGCGAGCTCAGAGCGAGGTCAATAGCTTCGTAGAAAGACACGGCCTTGACCATGTTGTCCTTCCAGTAGCTCGCCTTGAGCTCGTCGGCGCTCGGGTCCGTGCCATCGGCGTAGACGCTAGAGACCCACACTGTTCCGTTCCGTTGCTTCGGAGCGATACCGCAAGCGGCCAAGCCCTGCATGTACTCCGCAGCCGGCTTCTCCATGTGGGCAGAGTGGTACGCCGTGTCAACGACCAGAAGACGCGCAAACTTGTTCTCCGCAGACAACTCGGCCTGTAGCGCCTTCACAGCATCGATGTCGCCCGACAGGGTGACGCTAGTGGGCGCGTTGCTGGCGGCAACCCAGATGCGTCCCTTGATGTCGTCGCGCTCGCAGAGGGCAGTCGCCTCAGCGCGCGTCATACCGACAGCCATCATCATCCCTTTCTGGCCGTTCTTGCCGCCGGCAAGGTGGGCAGACATGCCGCGGTAGTATGAGATGAGCATGGCGTCGCGGGCAGAGAGGACGCCGGCGGCATAGGCTGCCGCGATCTCGCCAGAGGAGTGGCCGACGACAGTGTGGAAGGAAACTCCCAGGCTGGCGAGGAGGTCGATGAGGGCGATCTGGACTGCGGTGCAGAGAGGCTGGGAGAGGGCGGCGATGTTGATGCGGGAGGCGTCATCTTGGTGGATGAGTTCCTTGATGAGAGACCACGTTGGAGGGTGGGGGCAGGTCTTGAGAACATCCTCGAGCTTCTCAATGGCGCTGCGGTAGACGGAGTTGGAGTGGAAGAGCTTGCGGCCCATTCCAGACCACTGGGCACCCTGGCCGGTGAAGATGCCGAGGATCTTGGGCTTGTTGCCGTCGAGCTTCGCACGGACACCAAGCTCGGGGTTGGAGGAGGATCCAGCCTTGGAGAGGAGGTTATCCAGACCGGCAATGACTGCATCGCGAGAGTCGCCAGAGACGGAAACCCTGTAAGTCAGGGCGGAACGGCGGGTGTAGAGGTTGTAGGCGACCTCATCAGCCGATGTCTGGTCACCAACCATGAACTCCCTAGCGGAGCGAACAACCGCGACCAGAGATTTCTGCGACTTGGCAGAGAGAACCAGAGGCAGACCAACGCTGGGCTTGCTAGCATCGTGTGCGACGGAGAGCTTGGTGGTAGAGAGCTTCACGGATTGGTCGAAGCGCTTCGCAACCTCGTTGTGGATGCTCGGCTCGTACCGCTCAATGATGGCGTGGGAGTTGGTGCCACCGAAGCCGAAAGAGTTGACGCTGCCTCGCAGAGGCTGGCCAGCCGGGGCCTGGGGCCAAGGGATGAGCTCAGTGGCGATGCGAAGGTGGCCAAAGAAAGGTCGGACGCTCGGGTTGAGGGTCTCGAGGTGCAGATTGGGTGGGATCGACTTGTTGTGCATGGAGTGCACCACCTTCAGTAGGCCAGCCAGACCAGCGGCGCCTTCCGTGTGGCCGATGACCGTCTTGATGGACCCGACGACAAGCTTCTTGTCATCGCTGTCGGCGGCAGTCGACGCCTCGTTCCCGAAGAATGCAGTAGCAATAGCCTGCGCCTCCCTAGGGTCACCAGCCTGGGTGCCCGTCCCGTGCGCCTCAAAATATTGGCATCGGTCCGCGGGGCTCTGGGAGTCGAGACCCGATCGGCGGTACGTATCCTTGATCAACTCGGCCTGGGCCAGGGGGTTCGGCATCGTGATGCCCTGAGTTCGTCCATCCGAGTTGACACCCGTCTCTCTGACAATGCTGATGATTGCGTCTCCGTCTTTCAGGGCTTGAGAGAGGGGCTTGATGAAGAGCGCGGCGAAACCTTCACCACGCGCGTATCCGTCCGCGCCAACATCCCACATCCTCGAACGCCCGGTAGGGCTGAGCATGTGCAGGCTGGACTCGGTGATGAACTGCTCGGGCGTGATCATCATGTTGGCGCCGGCCACGCAGGCCATCTCGCACTCGCCGGATCGCAGGCTGAGAACGGCTTGGTGGAGGGCGACTAGACTCGATGAGCAGGCAGTGTCGATGGTCATGGAAGGGCCGCGGAAGTTGAAAAAGTAGGATATCCTGTTGGAGAGGATGGCTCGCGAGTTACCGGTGGCGAAGTACTGGCTAGCGGTGATATCGTCGCGCTGGCATAGCGAGTCGTAATCGGCGGTCATCAGACCGGCGTAGACGGCGACCTTGCGGCCGGCGTATTGGGAAAGGGTGTATCCGGCAGACTCCATGGCTTCGTATACGACCTCTAGCACGATACGTTGCTGCGGATCGATAGCCTCCGCTTCCTTAGGCGTGATGTTGAAGAACCCTGCGTCCCATACGCGGTGGTCCTGCTCGAGGAAGTAGCCTTGGGTGGCGTTCGTGGCACCATGATACTCTCCATCCGGATGATAGAAGCCCTCAACATTGAAGCGGTTGGCGGGAACCTTTTGTGTGAGATCTTTGGGGTTGGATAGGAGATTCCAAAGTTGAGAAGGGGAGTTAACATCGCCAGCAAAGCGGCACCCAGTGCCGACAATGGCAATGGGCTCTGACTTGGGGATCTTGTAGGAGGTAGACATTGCTGTCAGGGGTATCTCTAGGATGATTATGTATTATGGGAAGGAATAAAGGGTATAAGTGGTAGGGATGATGGCCTCAGGGATGAGATATCAAGGCGGAGAGAAGAGTATAATAATAGAGAAGAAGTTGAGTTGATGTGTTTGCTTCCAATAAACTGAATCATTTCGGGCGAAGAACGGGAAGGGATATATAGAATTTTCACTTACACGGCGAAGGGGAAAGGAGTCAACAGGCCCGCGGCATCAATCTCGCGATGTCTCCCTCGCAGACCAGCGTCGTCGGTATCATGACGCCTGTGCCCTTGCTGTCAAAAAAGCAAGGGGGCAGAACAGACACACGCCCCCATCCGCCACGGTTGGGGTGGATCCAAAGGGGTGGAATGGGGCGTGTGGCGGTGGGAGAAGAACATTCGGCGTTCATGATGTTGGCAAGGGGTGGGTGGTTCGGAGTTCCGTGGCCGAACGTGTCTCGAACGGTCGCCGGGATTTGAGCTGCACGTTCGGCGGTCGGCCAGTTGCCCGGGAACGGGACTACTACTACTTAGCTAGCCTCCCGTCCAGCATCGCAGAGTCACTGGCGCCATCGGCTGTCGGGAGGCTTGATAAGAGACGCCTCTTCTTCAACGACGACCGACATGTGGTCTGTGTCAGGTCTTGGCTGGCTCGACGAGAACGGAAGCGTAACAACGTCGAAAACGGGGCTGGGTATTATGCGGCCTCGGAAGCGCGCACCGGTCCGCAATCTTGGTACCAAAGTCAATGTGTGAGATTCAGTGCACATTTACCTCGTGGGGAAGTCGGGGTACTTGCATATGAAAGACGTTTTCTTTGTCTTGGTAGTCCAGTTTAAGTCTGGCTTGTTTCTCTTCTTCAACAGCGACGCCGAACTCCAACTCCACGCCAAACTCGATTCGTACACTTCTGCTAGGTGTATGGAGAGATGCGGCTTAAACGAACAATGGTATTATGTAACATGTGTAACTCCGATATATCTTCATCCGTCAAGGAAGGACTCCATGTCCTTACGTAGGTCCTTTAGTTCCTGTCCAAGACTCTCTTCTTGCCTCTTCAGGGCCTGGAATGAGACATCCACCACCCCAGAAAACATGGAAGTCGCGTCAAGCGTTCTTCCTGCTGGAGACTCTGCCGATCGCAGAGTCGGGTCCAGTGATGATGCTGCTCGCCGCATCTGCAAGAGAAACTCTTCGGCTAATTGAATCGTAAGAGACATTTGCAGTGAAGGCGTCGAGTCTACGGCAAAAGATCCGACAGTGACACCAGGGAGTTTCCATGACTGAAACAGGCTGGCCGGCTGCAAATGTCCTAGTTGAAAGTGAATGCAGCTGAACACCTTCTGGTACATGTCGAGGAGTCGAACATATGTGGAGAGAATGAAGAGGCAAGTCGCCGGATCCGCAAGTGAGTCGAGTCCCTTACTCGGCTGGTGCCTTTCCATGTCGCTAGCGGGGGAGGCGTCTTCGATCGGTGCCATCTCCGCAAGTATCTCGGCAAAGTGGCGCGAAAGTTTGAACATCTCGTCCACCGGGAAAGGCGTCATCATTGCACTGCCCTCTTCGGGACTGGATGCCATGCTGTATCGAGACGGCTCGTCAGAAGCTTCGGCCTGGTGCGGGAGGCTTGACGAAAGCTCGAAGAGCCTGGAGTTGACGTTGATGATCCGGGGCATCCACTCTTCCGCAGACGGTCCCGGCCCACCTGCAGCTGGCCGGAGGGAAATCTGCCTTGTCCTCTGCTTTGCACGTCTTCTCTGCCGCCTCTCCGGAGTGATGTCGAGTTGTTGACCAGGCCTGACTGATTGCCTGAAGGGGCCAGGACTACCAAGATAGACGTGGTTGGCTGGATCTGGCTGTGGAGCCACAGGTGACGTGAATGCCGACTCCGATGTTGCAGATTGCGGGGGACTCCACGCGTGAGAAATTGAATCTCCTGCCATGAGGTCTTCCATGCCACCGTGGAATGGCGGCGGCAAAGGCTGATTTGGCGCTGGGTTGGGGTAGAGGCTCGGCTGTCCAAAGCCAAAGTCGAAGTCGACAATGTCCAGCATGGCTTCTGGAGACACAGCATGATCCCCAAATCCAGGGTTCCCCGTGATAGAATCACCCGCTTGGGTCTTGACAATGGCTGCACAGTAATGGTCAGTAAGGGAGAGCCCCCCAGACAAGTCAAAGACACGAGACTCACACAGATCGGGTTGCACAACGTGGCTCCCACTGTTGGATCGCTGGCGTTTGGGCGACGGAATGCTTCTTCGTAGGATATCGCCTGTCGACTGCTGGTGGTGTTGCTTCCGATACCGCAGGGATGGGCTTGACTTGCATTGCGTCTTGAGCCTGACACATCGCTCGCAAGCTTCGTCACCGACGCGTTTACAGCTGAGCTTCTGCGTATGACATCGGTCGCAGGCCTTCCGATTCGGACCGTCAGCCATTGTCACTGCCATGGTTCGTTCGGCGTTGGCAAAACAAGAGCAAATTGCGAGGATTCCAGAGTCGGGGGGCGGTGTTTAGTCAAATAGCTCTGGGTCCATTCGAGTAAAGCAAAGTGGGAGGGATCCCTGGGCAATGAGACAAGAGCTTTTACATGAACGCAGGCTGCAGAGTGTGGGCAGGGGAGAGGTGTACCGCGTGTAAGATGTGTAAGCTAAGGTAGGAGAGAAGTACCAACTGACATCGACAAACACAGGTTGATCCATTCCTCGCCTCGACTATAGCCCGCTCGAAAAAGCATATGGGCGTCGGGCCGCTGCCATTGGACAACGTCGACTAGCCGTGGACGCCACGGTAAAACATGGGAACAGAGTGGACGAGGATGTTGGGCCTTGCCCATCGGACTTGGACGGGATGGTATCTGAGCTAACCTCCCCGGGACCATGGACTGGTCTGTGAACGGGGTGTACTGCAAAGGGGGGGTCATCAAGTACGCTTGCTCTTGACGGACAGCCAATGGGCACCTCCCCGGAGGCCCAGCACACTGGTACAGGCCTTCGTGACTTTCTCCGATCGAACCCCATTGCCATGGGATGAAGGACGATGCCTGAAAGAAGAAAAAAACCACTAGCTCAGGAATACGTCGCGCTGCCCCCGAGTCTGTGCTTCAAGCATGCCCTGGGGTCTGAACTGAGAAGTTCAAGGGTAAGTTGCAAGGGGCCGGGAGATCCACCAGGGTCCTGGATGTGGAGCAGATGAAACCTCGAAAAACGAAGTTTGAACAGAGAGATTGGACTGCTGAGGCACAGCAAACGACAAAGAAAGGACGTCAGAAGAGAGAAAAGATGTGAAAGGCTTCTTCATCATGACGGCTCACATCCGCGAGGCGTGGCGTCTGTTTGACCCTCTAACCAACCCACTGCTTGGGGCCCCCCAAGCTCTTCCCCACCACCGTGCGGTATGGCCCTGGGGGGCAGTGGTCGACAGGGGGCCATCGGGTATGCAGAAGTGGCTGCAGAGAGCAGCAGCCACGGGTGAGGATTGAGTGCCAAGACCCGGCTGGTAAAGCCAGGTTTGGTGATCATGCACGACGGCTTCTCGCTGGCCTCCGCGTCTACCGCTTATCGTGGAGAAACGGTGCGACTTCGATGCCGTGCGAACCCGTCGATTCAAAGACTCAGCAACTAGCCTCGCGACCGAGGTATGAGAGGGACGCCTCGCGTCAGCGGACCCGGGATGGCAGAGATAACGGTGAAGGCCGGCCGCCTCTCCCACTGCCATTGAGCCGTCCGCTGTCCTCCTAAGCACAGTCTTTGGGACGTTGACCAGCCTGCCGTAGGGCCCCCAGATGGACCCTCTTAGTCCCCGCGGCCGCCGCTGGACTCGAATTGGAGCCAATAGAGATACAGTACCTGGGAGTAGAACAGTCCAGACTCGACAATATCTAGAAGTGATGATTCTAAGCTTGATAATGGGTCGGGCAAGCCTAACGGCGAAGGAGCCATGGATGTGGTCAACATTAGGTCGGATAATACGTGGTTGCGGACCTCACCCGTCCGCACAGCCACATTTGAGGTTCGTGATGTTTGCTTGCCAAATTGCGAATACGGGAGGCGGGGAGACGTTGAAGGTGTTTGCTGGATGCTTCCTGGCGTTGTTTGTTTGCACAAATCTCTCCCGGGCCATGTTGGAACCGACAGGCCGGTCCTGCCAGGGTACCCTTACCCAGTATTATCTGCCCCAAGATGCGACAGTGATAAAATGTGATAAGTCTCGCTCTTCGATCCCTCCTGGGTTGGATAGATGGTCACATCTTGGAATGATCCCAGGTGAGACCCGCCTAAGGCGAGTGAGGGTGAGGAGGTTCCGACGAGGCGAATCTGCCTGCCCTGACCAGATCACCCGGCGAAGTCGGGAATAGCACGAGCAGAGCCGTCCCCGACGATGGCAAATCAGAGGCCTGGTGACAGCATCTTCATCGGAGGAAAAGCAATGTCGTGCACAATTAGGCGGTCATAGTGCTAGGTGGCCTTGAGCTAGGAGGGAACCATGCACCGAATGGCCGTTGAATAGGGCCCGTTGTGGGTTCGAGTAGGTTAGATCGATAAGGATACGGCCGAGAGTATGGCAGGAAGGCGCCGTCTCTTTGTCGCGCGGGAAGACCAAGCAAGCGCATCTGGCGAGCATTGGCGGGCGTGAAGGAGTGTCAAGAGGTGAGAGAAGTCGGTGATGGCTGCACGAGAAAAGAGTCGGTTGAAACGCCGTCGAGATGAGTAACGTGCATTCCATTGACGTGATGCCGGATTGGGAAGCCTGCAGATCTAGCGCCATGTCTCGAGAAGCTGAGGACGCGATGTGGCTAAGAGCTAACAGGGGGGATTCACGCCGCTACCCCTCAAGGCAGACCCTGGCGGCCTGGCACCCGCGGGACCATCTTCAAATCCGGACGTCAGAGGGCTGCACGACCAGATGGCTTGAATAGTATGACGACAGGCTGAAGAGGTTGATGGCTAGGCTGTAGCAGGATTCGGTGTGTGTCGTTGAATCCTTGCAAGTTGGCTCGATGGGGGTAGGCAGACGATTCGGCGATGCTGGCTTTGGAAGTCGTCGTTTGACATTGGCTCTTACGGCTCCTGATGGAGAGACATTTTTGCGTGCGGTCTTTACTCGAAGGACTACCGAGAAAAGGTACGAGAACCTAGTCGCGTCGCACAAGATGGGACTGGCGGAAGTGTCCGCGTCGCCCAGACCCGGACTCGTGGCAGCCCCTGAAGGCCGCGCCGGAAGCTGGTCTCTGCACCGACCGACGCCGACCGCATCGCAGCGGGACCTGTTCATGTTCGGCGTCGTGTAACACCGGGTGACGTTGAGCTGGTCTGTCCATCTGGGGCATGACGCCTTTGATCGGTGCATCTCGTTCGACATCTCTTTGAACGAGGCAGAGCCTTTGTTTTGCGAGTCCCGAATTGCGAGCGACGATATGAAGAAGCGGCCGTATGCTAATGATGGGCCTGGCTGACCTGGGAATTCGGGAGCTGCACAATTGCTGCATAGTAATTATTGAAGGACCATAACAGACAGAGCAGCGTCGCAGCCAAGCAGGGCGCAAATGCGGGCCGTCCCACGGAATGGCCACAGAGAGGCAACGGAATGAGCATCAGATCATGCGACCCGGTGCCGCTCAAACACGACTCAGGGAAAATTAACATTTGACAGGTCCAGCTGGGCACCGCAGGATGATGTGCATGTGTGTGGCAGGCCATATAAGTGACAGTACAGTGACAGGATGCAAGGTGGGCTGCGTGCGTGAGGTTGTGTTGCGTTGCAGTCGTGACAGCAGCCCTCCCTTTCGGACTTGGCTTTTGTCTATCGATTTTGCGACTCTTGATCCATAGCTCAATTCTTCAACCCCGGCACAGGCAGGAACCGCTGAAGTACTGCACTGCGACATGGAGGGAACGATATTGACGGCGACGGGCAATATCGACGGGGGATGCACCCAAACGAGCATCGCGGGCGGCGATTGACAGCGGCTCGGTGCATGCTAGCAACCAGTAGCCGGGATTGACAGCTGAATGGCTGCGTCCGTGGGGGAAGCTGGCGACTGTGCTGGGCTGGGCTGGGCTGGACAGGTCTCCAGCGTCGGGCTCGACGGCGGTTCGGCGATGTTGGGCAACGCAACCCGCAGGAAGAGGAGAACGCGCCCGCCGGCCGGCCACGAAGCCGTGATTCCAGATATGACGAAAAACGCGAGGGGTCGGTTGGGGAGCCGGTCATGAGAGGGCATTCCCGGATCCACCATTCATCCACCAACCCTCCGACTGGCGTGTGAATATCAGCGCAGCACGATCCAGACCAATCCCAGTCTGGGTCGGTCGGCGAATTCTCCCCCGTGATGGAGGGCGATGAGATGATGGGCGGATAGAGTTTGAGTACCGGCATTCCATGATTGCCATTCAGAGCAGGTTGACAGGGGACGGCAGATGAGGGGAGGGTACCGAGGAATGCTGGTGACTCTTCCAGAACTCTGGCCGTCTCGTCTATCTCTTGTGATTTCAGTCGTTTTCCTAGCCCCTGGAATGACGGTGATGGGCGAGGATCGTGGCCGAGCAAGACATGGCCGAGCACGAGCAGGGATTCAGTGTATTCCGGAGGTGTTCCGGCGACGCAGTGTCATTGCGTGGGTAATGCGTGGACGATGCTTGGGCGAAGGCCCTTGGGGCAATCGACGGTTGGGGGGAGGATGGGCGATGTCAGATATGACGAAGCAGAAGGGCGGCGATGCCGTTGAGGCCGTAGCGTGCAAATCTCTGCGAGATGTGCGAGGGAGAAGGATGCGGGCGGCCAGGACTGCCATGCCGCGAAATGGGCCTTGACTGGATGGAAAGAGGAGTGTGAGGTCGAAGAAGAAGCAAAGCATCGAGAAGAAAGTTTGGTGGTTCCAGATCGATGGGACTCGCAGCGCCCGGGTCGAAGGTCCCCTGTTCCGCAAGCCCTGCGGCCCTTGTTGCTGCAGCTGCTGGTACTGACTGACGCTGGGTGCTGATGCTGGTCAAGCAGCTGCATGTCGAGGCGGCCCCTGTTTGCTGCAAGGAAAGAAAGCCTAAAGCGACCGGGATATGGGCGATGAAGAAACAACGGGAGGAATCGCTCGGTACCAAACAAACAAAAGAAGTGGAAAATATGACAAAGGGAGAGTACGAAGTATGTGGAGGAGACGATGCGATGAAGCAGGGCAGTTGAGCAGGAAGGAAGCAAGCAAACACGATTCATCAATGCGACAGACCGGGGAAGGAAGGGGAAGGGAAAGGGGAAGGAGCGGGCGGAACGGGATCGCGGAACCCCGCCTGCCTCATTCATATCTCAGTGTTCAATTCGGCCGGGAAGGAAGGAAAGCGGGACACTGCACCGCACCTACCTTACCTGCCCAAGAAAATCAAGCAATTACTCACTCGCACCTGCCTCCCTGCGATGTGCTCCTTCTTTCTGTCTGCGCGGGAGTGCACTTGCCCGAACGAACTGTTTACCAGGTGCACCTGCCCGGTGCTCCGTGCTCGCTCCTGCCTCCCCCCGTCCGATCAGCTCGATCCCGTCCCGGAAGGCGGTACGGTGGCGGCCTGGGATCCCATCGCCCTTTCCTCTTTCCGGGTAGCGCGAGGCCGGCACATCGGCGCTCCGGGTCCCCGGGCACGTGGTCTCACCAATCACGGCCGAAGCAGACCTCCTCGCAGCAGACTGGACGCAGGCACCTGCCTACCCGTGACCTACCTACCTTACTTCGCGCCTTCCCACCTGCTTCGGGCACATGATGAGCAACAGCACAGGTGAACCCCTGAGCCGATCGAAGCAATTTATTGACCCAACAAATTCCCAAATTCCCGACTTCAACACCATCACCTCGGCCTTGGGTCCATCACAACTCACAACTCAACTCTCGCCCCTGCCCTGCGACTGCCCTGGCTTTCGTCGCATCTCACATCTGACGGTCCAGCTCGATGGAGATGGCCTCTTTCCCGGAATCGCGGACGACGCCCAACCGGATGGGGGGACCTGAATCTTGCATCCGCATCCGCATCCGCATCTGCATCTGTACCCTAAGGTACGCGTCGATGACGATCGAGCATCTGATCTGGAGCAGCCTCATCCTCCACGCCCTCCCTGCTTCTCCCTCCTCTGCCCTGCCGGAAATCCAACCGGATCCCCCGTCCGCCGGGGAAAGAGGCAACCTGAAGCCGTCCGCCGTATCTGATCGCCTGGTCCCAGAATCGTCGTCACAAAATACACGATTCGCTCTTCTCAAGCCAAGTCTCTCTCTGGTCGTTGGCTACTTTCGCCTAGCTCTGCGAATAAGCAACGTTCTTTTTGACGAGTGATACGATTTCTCCCCCTCGTGTCACCTTACCCAGTTTATTTTTGGCCACACTCCCGCCCTCCTCCCGTCTTCCTGAGCCAGCGCCCACCCCCATTCCTTTGCCTCGTCCTCCTCACCCGAGGCAGCCGTCCAACGGCCAGCTAACTGCCAATCACCATTAATTGGCCGTTATTAAGACAGTTGGCACGAACGAGTATCTTGGCCGTCTTATACTGAGCCATACTAATTCTTAAGGATGGACGTTGCTCTCCATGTGGCGCCGTTTGATGAGACGAACGACGAGCGTTGAGCCCGCCCGTCTTACGGTCTCGTCTCATCCCGCGCTCCCACTCGAACTTCAACTTCATTCTTCAGCCATCTCATCTACACGCAACACGACAGGGTTCGATCTCGCATCTAGAAGCCTCCGAGTCAAGCCTGAGCGCTCGATCGTGAAAAATTTTCCAACTTGAAAGAAATTTTTCAGCGCCCAAAGAACTCATCGCCCCGAAACAGCCAGGCTGGGGAAAAAGCAAACATCAACTCCAACACCGCGCTCAACCGAGGGAGAGCCAGGCACCCAAACAAAAATGACCACCACAAGACAAAAAAGTAACCAACGGCCAGCCCTTTTCTTTCGTCACTTATACGAGATCTCCAACAAGGGAAGCTCTCTAAAACCTGTCAAAAATTAAAGTTCCAAAATTTGAGAGAGGTATCTGTCTATCTGTACATACATCCAAAGCAAGGCGCGCACCAACATGGGAAAAACAAACAATGTTCGAACAAGACCACCGCCCCGCTAACGCTTCATCCCTCGCAAGATCCCCGTCACGGAAACTTTCATCCTGTCTGACTCAATACTCAAATCATCGCAGCCTCAACTTCAGGCGACGTCACCGGTCGCAAACAGCTCCAGCTTGACTCTCTCCCTCTCGACACCCATGCCCTCGAGCGCATCTCTCACTTTGAGCATCCATTCCTTCGGCCCGCAGACAAAGTACTCTGTCTTCTTGTCCGCCAGGCCAAGCTCTTCGGTAGGCAGCTTTGCCAGGTCGAGGTGCTCGTGGAAGTCGTAATGGTGACCCTTCTGATCCCCCTCCTTGACCTCGTTCAGGAAGATGTGAGCGCTGACGTTCTCCCTTTGACGGGTCAGGTCCCGGACGTGCTTCGCAAAGACCAAGCTGGAGCTGTTGCGCGCCGTGTGCACCCACTTGACGGGCCTGTTTGGCGTCTTGCTCTCCGGGCTGAGCACGGTGTCCATAATGGCCATCAGCGGGGTGGCACCGACGCCGGCGGATAGGAGGACCAGCGGCACGTCGGCCTTGTCGGCCTGTGTCACGTCGAGGAAGAACTCGCCCTGGGGATGCGACAGCTCAACCTCGTCGCCGACTTGGTACTCCTTGTGCAGGATGTTCGAAATCAAGCCCGTGACCAGACCCTTGCCCTTGTCCTCCGCACTGCCGTCGAGCACCGTCGCCTCGCGCTTGACGCTGATGCGGTAGTAGTCGCCCGTATGCGCGTCGCTGAGCGAGTACTGCCGGGGCTGAGTAATACCTCCCAGCTCGGGCACGGGGACCTGGAGAGAGATGTACTGGCCAGGCTTGAACTTGGGCAGCGGCAGCTTGCCGTCGACGGGTGCAAGATAGAAGCTGGTGACAACGTCGGATTCGTCGATGCGCCGGATGATCTTGAACTTGCGCCAGCTTGTCCACGAGCCCGCCTCGCTGTACATCTCGGCCTCGCGACCGATGAAGACCTGCGCAAGCTGCGCATACGCCGCCGTCCACGCGTCGGCGATCTCTGGCGTGAGCGCATCCCCCAGTACCTCCCCGATTGCCTTCATCAAGTGGGTTCCGACGATGTCGTACTGCTCGGGGCGGATGTACAGCGAGGCATGCTTGTGGGCGATGCGCTCGACGGCGCCCTTGAGCTTCGGCAGGTCGTCAATGTACGTCGCATAGGCCAGGACCGAGTTCGCGAGGGCGCGCGGCTGCTCGCCGTTGGCCTGGTTGCGTAGGCTGAAGACGTTCTTGAGCTCTGGGTGGGTATCGATCATGTCCTTGTAGAACAGGGTGGTGATGGTCTCGCCGTGCACCTTGAGGACGGGTGCTGTCGACTTGACGATGTCGATTTGTTGTTGCGTGAGGCCCATCCTGGCAGACGAGGTGGTTGCAAAGCTTCGAGCGATGAATCTTTGTTGGCGGACCAGACGTGGCAGAAGACGAGATGTCTTGGAAAAGGCAGACATGTACCAGATGTGCGTTGTGAGGTAAGTGATGTATGATGATGAAGCCAGTGCTTCGGTCTGATGTTTCTTATCGTCTGTGTGTATGGAAGACGGCTGTCTAGATTCTGATGAGTGGCGGTGACACACTTTCCTTCCGTTTCATCGTTTCAAGCCGGGACACTGGCTTTATATCATGAGGCGGAAATCCCATCGGCTTGCACGACTCATCACCATCCATCTTACGCATCTTACGATGGTACCCCCGTGGCCCCGAATTGACAAATATCAGAGCGCTCAGTGGTCCCGATGGAAAGGTCCACCTGCCCGCTCCGGAGACTAAACCGCGGAGGGTAGAATGGGCCATGGTGCCGCGAGGAAACAGGGACCAGAAAACTGGATATTCCGTAACATCCTCTTGCCGTGGCCTGACATCGGACCGTCGTAGAGTTTGTGCATCTCCGCGGCGGTCGGGGCCGGGCCCACCCTTGTTCAGGCACGCCTCGTGGCGGGTTGACTCTGCGGAACCGCCGCCTGGCGGGACGCTTAGTGGGCTTCCGCTGGTGGGACGGGTGGCCGTTGCATTCTAGAATTGGTGCCTTTGTTTGGTACTTTCATGAGGCGGTGATTTATTCTGTACAGCGATGTTTATGCGCGGCAGTATTGCAGACTTTGAGGTCTTGATGATCTGCTGTGGGGATTCTGCGACTTCACATGCCATTCTGCAACGCTGCAATTCGTCATGCAAGATCTGACAGAACCCACGGCCTCTGCAGTCTGAGGTAAGAAGAGCCCATGCACGATGAGAGACTAAACGCCTGCAGCCAAAAAGGTTTCACGGGAGAAATGGCGCCAGAATAATTTGAAGGAGTGGCGGCCACGGTCGTTGGAAGCTCTCACCAAAACATACTGCATTGGCTGGCAGTCGATCTCGAGCGTTCTGTTACTCCAAGGGCGCGCGCCGGTGCGACGAAAGCACCACATGGCACCCAGACACCCACGCGACCGAAGGATCACCAAGCTTCAGCTCCCTATTCAGCCCCAGCTTTCGCCTCCAAGACGTTGAGCGAAATTGCCTTGTCTCTGGCTCTCCCACAGTTTGTTTCAAAGTTCTAAAACAACAGACAATTGTCGCACCGCCACTCCCGCCAGACACTTTCCAACAAGCCACCTTGTTGTGTATGTTCTACCCTGATTTTGTGTGCATGTGTGTACATACCTACGTGTGTGTTCCTATAACGCCTGAAGGCAAAGACATTGATCACCCCCAATAAATTGAAACGGAATTTTCAAATGAAAACATCCGCCTCTTGTTCGCCTGCGTGCCTGCCCCCAGGCTGTTGGGCCGCCATCCTCTCGCACGTAAAAAGGTTCCGTGTTACCGAGGCGGACGTGATATTCCCGCACAAAAAAAACAACAAACGAGGGCTGAACTGGAACAGCATGGAAACACCGCACATGGCATCATTGCACATGTGTGCCCATGGACAAGGTTCCCGGAGAAGCTTCATTCGTTTTCCTCGGGAGCAAAAATGCGTCATTCCAAATCATCTTCATCATAGGACAATCCAAAAAGACGTGAAAACTTTTTGCAAGCACTGATGATTGAGGCCTGGACCCGTCAGCCGGTGGGATAGGACGACATTCCGCGCGCGCGAGAAGCATCCATCGATGGCAATGACAGCACAGCACGGCGGCCAGTCCCGCGCCATCAGCCCTGGAAGCCGATCGCTGGGTCCCGTCCCACGCCGCAGCAGCGCTGTTCCTGGATCGTCTCGGGAACCAAAACCCGTTTTCCGCCCCTGCCACGCGCCCAGCTGCGCCAAAGCACAGTGCTGCCGCTGACATAAGGTCCCCCGCGGAAACGAGGAACTTTTCGGAACAGCGTGAGCCACAAGACCAGAATAGTCGTCTTGGGGGGCTTACCTCATACAAACATGCATCGTGGTCACGTTCCCCAGGTGAGAAAATGTCATCGCCCGGCCCGCCCCGGCTGGGTGAGGTTCTCCGCGGAGCTGGGAATATAATAGAATAACGGGGCTTTTGATGGATTCTGTGGGCATGTCATTAGTTGTGTGAGCCGCAATTGGACCCTGCGAGTTGTGAGAGGATGCAGTATGTACGCTGAGCTTTTGATGTACTTTGGTTAGTGTAGAGCTAAGCCAGCCCGTGGACGTGGACGTGCTCCGGAGGGCGCGGCGGTCGAGATCAAGACGTGGACCAGTAAACTTAACGTGAAGGAAGAATGTCCTACAGATATTTCTAATTATTAGAGATCTTACGGTTTGACATCCTCAGCTCCTTCACGCCCTCCGGCGTATCCGTGTGAGGATTTTGCGACCAACATGCAGAGAATGCTCGGGTTTTGCATTTGTTTCCTGGAGTACCTATTTGATATTGGATCTCGCATTTTCCATAGTATTGGAATATACGCAGAACCATTATTTTATATATAACTACGCTTCGTTTGGTCTGGATATGAGAGTCGTAATGTTGCTTCCGCGACCATCAAGTGATTAAAATATCTTCCTCTAATTCAAAAGCCAAAGATCACTTGTACATGCAATTAATGTACCTTACCGTCATGAATCAAGCCTCTACGAAAATCACCATATAAGTCAAAGCAGAAGCTGAGCCGAATTCATAAACGGCATCATAATGTATTCCGCGAAGAAGTCCTGCAAACTCTATAGAAACAAACACAGCACCCAATCCATCATCCCAAACCCTCTAAACTCTCACGGCCTTGGCTCCCAATCCCAGTACCCCTCCTCATCGCGCCCGGGCGCCCCTCTCCCGCGTCCCTCCATCGTCGTCCGATTCTGACAGCTCGGGCTGTAGTGATCCCCCCTCATACCAAACGGCCACATGGCAACGAAGCAGACCTCGTCCACCGCACAGCCAGGCCTGCACTTCTTCCACCCGCTCCAGTTGAGATACTCCTTCAACCCCTTCATCACCCCACGCGCTCTCTCAACCGCCTCTCCGAGCTCGCCCCCGGCCCCGTCGACGGCTTCGCTCATGGCCTCCGCCGAGAACGCAGCCGCAAGCTTTGGCGCAGCGTCAACTAACAACCCCCGAGCAGAGTAGAGATCCCCGCAGATCCTCTCGAGTACGGTCTCGACAGCCGTGTGGATGAGGCCATCTTCAACCGTCCACTCGTTCCTCACCACCTCCGCGGGCGCAAGATACTGCCTCACACACCTCTCCTTCGCGTCCCCAACCATCCCCTTCACCTCCACGTCGTACTCATCTCGCGGATACATCAGCCAGCTGTTCGTCACAACCAAGACCTGGCTCACGAACCCCTCCTCATCAGCCCCATGCTCCCCCTCCTCCGCCAACGCCCCTATCCGGTCCGCGAACCTGCTCACCACCATATCAACAACCCCCTGCCACTCAACCACTCCCCCCTTATCCCGCATCACATTCTCCCTCACCCGCTCCATCATCGCCTCCCTCACGCCCTCCTCCAGCCTCCCCAACCGCGGCATATCCTCTCTTGCCGGATTGCTCACGTTTACAGGATACCACAACCCGCTCACCATGCCCCCGAACCCCACCCTCACCCGCCCGCCCCCGATGCCATCATACCTCTGCCCGACCGCCCTCGCCCACTCAAACATCGGCATGCCCCCCGCGCTCACCCACTCCTCGCTCCACGGCCGCCGCAGCACGCTCACCAGGTCCAGCCCGTCGGTAAAGTCGCAGTAGATGCTCTCGAACCCAATCTCCATCCGTATCACCCCGTCCAGCCCCCACGACTTCACGAGCGCGCAAATGTCCCCGGCGCGCTCAAACTCGCCAAACTTGGGCTGGTCCACCACCCCGCGCAGTAAAAAGTCCTGCGTGTCGAGCGTGCCCATGTCCGTCTTGCCCGCCGCCATCCCGTCGATGTACAGCAGCTTCAAATCCCGGTTTGCGCGGTAGGTGTGGAAGTACCCTCTCATATTCTCCATCGGCGGCGGCGGCGGTCTCTCCGGTTTCTTCTCATCCCCATCCCGCAACCTCCTCTGTCCCTCCCCTTCAACCCCCAAAACCGTCGGCGGCTTCCCATTCCCAGGCTTCGAAGGCGGCCTCGGCGCAGGCCTCCCCCCGCCCCTCCAACTCCTCGCAAACCCCTCCGAATGCTCCATCTCGAACGCAAGCCACTCGAACCCCTCGGGCGTCGAGTTGCCCCTCGCCCCGTGGAACAGCATCGTGCCCCGCGGCACCGTCGCGGGAATCACCGCCAGCCCGTTATGATGGATCGAGCTGCCCCACTGCCTCATCGCAGAATGCACCGCGTTGAAGATATGCGCCGCGTTCTCGCGTGCGTGGTGCGCGCTCGGGCCAAACTTTGACGGCGCCGGAGGTTGCGCTGGTGCCGGCGCCGAGGCCGATGCCGATGTCACCGGCGATAGGGTGAGTGCCAGGATGGCAGTCGCTGCAAGCCGCACCATCTTCGATGTCCTGTGTCGCGCGAGATGAGAATGAAGCGACGTTCAATAAACCTGTGCAATCAAAAGAAACAGAAACAAAAGAGGAAAACGCCGTTGGGAGACGTCAGATTACGTCCCTGGGCTTATCTATCACTCCGGAGGATCAGCCTAACAAAAGACCCCGGACGCGTGGCGTCCCACGAGTGACTGATTCGCGGTGAGACTCGAGATGTTGCGCAATCCGAGGGCCGACCGGGGGCGCGAGTGGACTCGTCGGAAACCGGCCGGCGGGCTGTCACCCGCTGCAGCCTGGGATCACCCCGGCTGATTCCTGCAGACGGCCAGACCCTTTGTTTGCTCCTGCGAAGGTTCAGAACTTGTTAAAAATCATCGCTGGGAAGGATTAGTCGCAGCCTGAATAGGTACAGCCCAGCTTCCTAAACGGGCGTGGTGAGATTTCCGGCATGGTCAGCTTCAATCGGCCACTAGTCTTGTGCCGTTCAACGGCCAGAGCCACACCATTACCAGCACCAACGTGACTCGAAACACCAACAAGTGGTAGATAAAACAAAGTGGGGAAATCGATTAAGACTGCCCCGTGCTAGAATGATTATGTTTACTGAGCTACTTGACCGAGGAGGGTAATAGAAGGAATGACAGGAATAGAGGTAACGCCGATGACGGACAATAATGATGGACGATAATGATAGATGAGGATGATAATAGATAAGGATGATGGTAGATGAGGATGATGGATGAGAACGGGGGAAAGTGGACAAGGGTGATGGACGACGACAAGGGACGACGATGGCGGACGACAGCAACAACGCCAACGACGGCAATCAGGACGACGATAACGAATTGTTTGGGCATAGACAATGAAGCTACTCTAGGATCAACTCGCAGTCTAACAGGTCCTAAACACTTTTCCCTTGATAAGACTCATCAACCGTTAAGCATTGCTTCGTCACACATGTTCCCGAAATACCCACTTCACTGGCCGTTCTGACCGTTCTGACCGTTCTCGCCGTTGCTCTTGCCAGAAACAACCGGGATGTCCTTCTTCTGCGTAAAGTGACGCGGCAGACGGTTCTCTCCCTCCCTGTAGGGCTTGCCGGCCTCCTCTCTGGCCATGTCGTTGACCCATTTCTCGCCGCCGCGCAGGCCGGGCTTAACACCGACCTCGGCCCACTTCGCAGCCAGGTAGAACCAACCCAAGGCATTGCCGACCGTGCCAACCTCGTCGCTGACACCGTTTTCGGCTTCGTAGCTCATCTTTCTGTGAAGCTCATCGTCCGTGAAGAGGTCCACGAGGTGGCCGGCGACTGCCTTGTAGTCGCCAGGCTCGACCAAGTAGCCGTTGACCTTGTCCTTGACCTGCAGGGGAATGCCGCCAGCCAGAGTCGCAATGACGGGACGGCCCGCGTGCAGGGCCTCCGAGACCTTGACCTCGAAGCCTTCGCGGGTGGACAGCTGGAGAACAACGTGGGCATTAGCAAGAACTGTGTTGATCAGCTGGTCATTGGGTTCAAGGCGCATGATGCTGCAGTCCTTGATGAGATGAGGGTAGTGCTTCTCGAGCTGAGCCATGGTCTGGTCGTAGATCAAGCTGGCATCAGGGTCATCAACTGAACCGTTGCCGCAGACAACGAGTTGAGGGATGTCAGTGACGCCCTTCTGCTCCATGATACGACGGAACTCGGCATAAGAGTCAATAACAGTAGGAATACCCTTGGACGGGTCGAAGCGGGCAACCTGAACGATGTACTTGCGAGCAGGCCACTCAAGCTCTGTCATGCGCTGGTTGCGGCAGGCATTGTTGTAGATGTGGCCGTAGTAGCCAGTATCCCATTTATTGAGAGGCTTGTTCAGACCATCAAGCCAGTCAGTGGTGGCTGGGAAGTAGACAACCTTCTCCCGCGGTACGTTGTGCGGGACAAAGATGGGAATCGGATGGCTGATGAACATATCGGCATACTGGATGTTGCTCCACAAGAAGTTCCATATGTCCTCCTGAGGAGAGCCGGCCTTGGAAGTCAGGTCGCTGCGGATCTGGATGTGAGATCGGTAGAGAACGGGTCGGTCTGGGGTAATCTTCTTGATGAGAGGAATCAAGCCGGGCATTTGCGGGTCATCAATCTGTTCGAGAACACCAATCAGTCAAGGTTCAGACCCGAAGCTTCAGTGCACTGTCAAGTCGTGGGGCAAACCCGAACGCAAAGCTCCTGTGGGGATGATCCCACTTCCAATGCACCATGGAGGGGTAGCTCAGGGAGTGGGGGCATGGAATTGGAGATGGGCGCGGGGGAGGGGATGAATTGGAGAACTCACCATGACAACGTCGGCACCGCCCTCTTCAGGAGGACGCAGGGGACCGCCCTCAGAAAGCCAGTAGCGGTTGGCATTGTCCGTGATCCAGTCAATAATGGACTGCTTCTCTTCGTCCGAGATGCGCTGATCAGGATGGCTGACACCTTGGAGGATGTTGTGGATGTTCTTGGTGACCCTGAATACGCCGGGCCTCGGCTTGGGGACTGGGTATGATGTCAGTTTCATACGATTTTTGACAGCTCAACGGACTTGTCTCAAGACGGAAAAAACATACCATACCAAGTCAGGTCAACGCCAATGAGACGCGCAAACCGAACGAGGGCGTGCCGCATCAAGGCCACGCCACCTCCCTGGGGAGTGCTGCTGAAGAAGGCAACCTTGATCTTGTTCTCGCGAAGCTTCTTGGCATAGTGCATGGTGGCATCCCAGGTTGCCGGCCCGCACGTGTCCTTGTGGTTCTGGATGGTGTTGAGCTGGACGCGGAAGCCCGCGTCAGTCTGGACGATGCCCCGGAAGCCGACCTGGAGAAGAGGGACGAGAGAGGGGCCAAAGTTCCTGGGGGCGGGCTGTCAGTGACGGGATCCACTGGATGTGCGACCGGGGTAGATGCATGATGGGCGACTTACATGATGCACTTGCGGGCCATGGAATCAGCCTGCTCATCGACTCGCTTGATGTCCCAGAAACTCTGCTCCTTGTGTTCGTCGTCGGGACGGAGGACAACGGGGACAATGTCGAGGTCGAGCCAAAGACGGGAGCACAGGGTAGGGCTCATGTACTTCAGAGTGGTGGGGAGACCTGCACCGATGAATTTGGAGAAGTTCTCGTGCTCATAGCCCTCGAGGGTGTTGATCACGTAGTCGGCAATGGCGTCGTTGCCCGTCTGTGTCTGGTCGTCGAGGTTGATGTGCTTGACGGTGAAGTCAATGAGGTAGACAGTATCGTGGATGGCAAGAGCAACGACGGCCGTGTGAGAGTCGGAGAAGACGGCCGAGATACCACAGTAGAGGGTCTAGATCTGTCAGTGACATATGATGAGGTTGATTCTTGGATTATTACCGTCAAAGCTGGGCCAAAGGCATTGCCCTGCTCGTGCATGGTGCTCATCTGCCTCTTGCGGTGGGCCGAGGTGCCCAGCGAGAACTGGCGACCCGGCTGCTTGTGGTCGGTTGGCATGATGGCGACGGTTGCTGTGTGTATTCAAATGAGGCCAATTGAAGTGGTGAAAAGAAGGAAATATCAGCAGTGGCGTCTATGAAAGCCGTTCGTAGAGCTGATAGCAGTGGTGAAGAGGTGAATATCAGCAGAGACGAGGAGAAAGCTGGGTTTTGTGTTCGAAATGGGCTGCCAAGTCAAGGACGACGGGACCAAGGACGACAGGGGAAGAGGAGACAGGGGAGAAGGAAGACGATTACGGACGCCGGTGTGAGGTCAGGAACATGCGAGGCCGCAGATGCGAGGCAGCAGAGGAGGTGAGTGGCTGGCTGCCTCAGGAAGTGACGATGCGTGGTCAGGTAGGGACGGGAAACCACCATGAGTCGATCCTGCCGTGTCTACGCCGCCGGAACAGAACCATAGCGGAAGGAAGTACCAGGCCAGGAAATGATTATAGGGGAGGAGCTCCTTGCCCGGCCGGTGATGTAGCTACTGCCGGGCAAGATACGTACCGGGGTAGCGCCACGGACGGGTACCGGTAAAAGAGGGGCCGGCCGTGAACGGCGGGGTGACATAAAAACCCCCACCTCAGCTTTTACAACTGAACATCGGGCAAGGTCACAGTGAGGTCAGACTACTTCCTACCAACGATCCTTGGTCAATTCCTTGAGCTGGAAATGACACGAAAAAGACTAGAGCAATGAGGGAAAGTCCATCCATCCTGCAATCATGCCGTTGAGCTCTACGCCGGAAGCCACGGTTGCACAGCATGGTCCCTGGCCTAACGGTTCCCCAAACCACAGCCGTTAGTGTCTTGCCGTTTGTGGCTGCTCAAAATGCATCGCTCAGATACCCAGCTCCTTCCAGACGTGCCAGGCTAAACATGGTTTTGAAGGTAAGAAGTCCCATTGGGGAACTTCAACCCGTTTCTCCGCCGTTCTCAGCTCTACTGTGAGACATCCTGCCTCCCCCCTCTCTTCCCCTCCATTAGATGCGTCGGTGTCACCACCTGCAACGGCCCCGCCAGCTTGCCTTAGTGTCCCGCCACAGCGTTGCGTACCGTTCACTGTGCATCTGGGTGTTTTCCATTCTGCCTCATGCCAAATTCTTCTCCATCCGTCGTGAGCATGAACTCCAGCCACGAACATCTCGAAAATTCCCAAGCATCATGTCCTACCAAGCGAGCATACTCAATTCCAAATCTCCCCGCTTGTCTCACGACCCTGTATTCAACATGCGGTGTATCGGATACGCAACCTTACATCCGACGCACCCTGCCGGACTCGTTCCCCCAATGGCTTTGCTATCCTAATATTGTCACCATGCCCGTCGAAGCACCACGCTTGCTTTCTTTCAACATAAGTGACCTCGGTCACCCACAATGGAATTGTCGGTGAGCACGCAGTCTCTTCTGGATGCAATGCTACTCGATCCTTACAGCCGCGGGGGATGGTGGAAACGTCCTGGAAGCAGTCCCTACTGGCCCGTCTTTCATTGTCCACCCTCCATCTCGAGGATGCGACTCCATGAGAACCAGGCGGTCGGTGACTACTGCTCGGGTCCTTCACACCCATCTCAATCTGTGCCATGCTCAATCTTACCTGGACGGCGCAATGCGGCTGCCGGCAGCCCTCTCGAGCCCACCATCTCTTATCCAGACCAGATTGATGACCAGCACACGAGTATGTCAGGGCATGCGTGGCGGCACCGGCATCGGATGCTCCTCGAGCATACGATATCGCAAAATACGACGAGCAGTATCATCACTCCGGCCCCACGCCTGATCTGCAGGTCGTCCGAGAGAGCTTCTTCCCGACCGGGCAGGCCAACTATCAGTCAAGACTGTCCCAAGTTCTCTGGACACGCCGAGGTAGAGGATGAATTGACGTGCATGTCATGTTAAGGTCAAACCGGAGCTGTACCCCAGGTCTAGCTTTGGTGCCTAGCCTCGCCAGCATCCATTTTCGTTCAAATCCCTCCGCTACCACACCAGCAGCTCTCGGGCTGCTGTGCAACGTGGTTCTCGGAAGCAGGCACTTCACTGTGGGGGCCTTGGGCTTGCAGGGCCATGCAGGGCAAAACCTTGCTTGCTTCTGTTGGTCGCCCATCAACCTGCAAACATGATTACACGCAAGCTGCTGGGCATCTCGAGTGGCTGATCAACTGACATTAGCCCACTCGCCTAGTTGTATCCCGCCTCTTAAATGAAGGATAGTTTCTCATGCCCACTTCCACCCTCCAGGCTCCTGAGCAGCCTTTTCTCTCCATCCCCAATTCTACCCCAATCTGTGGGTTCGTGCTACGGCTAACAGTGGACTTTGCAGTAAGAACCCCGCCCTAAGATTTGAACACAAACAACCCCCAACCACCGCAATGCTGCTACGATACCTGGTTTTATGAACCACTGCGGCCGTCTTGCGGCGATGAGAGGCCTGATATGAGCATCTGCAATCAGCGATGGGACAATGCCTGACAGAGAATTCGCGAGAGTCGCCCGGAAAACCTCGAGAAGAGGGCCGTTTTGAAAAGAGTATATGCCACTATCAGCGCGGGACCTTTGGTCACAGCATCATACGATGCCCGCGCATCGACGACTGGTCACCTTTCTGCATGACCTTCCCCGGTTTTCTCAGATCATTTCGTACAACCGTATAATTCTTGGCTTCGCTCATCGGCTCTTACTTCTGCAGTCCCATTGGCTCGTTAGGATACTGGCGTTGTCCAAATCGTCTCGCCGCAGTGTGGCGCATGCTGGTTGAAATGTAACGATGCGTCGTCTGTGGGATTGAGTTTTCGGTGTTTACGAACATAGATGGTCTCTCAGTCAGGACAACGCAGCCCGCACCTTTCCATCTCACTCGGAAGAACAATGAGGCGCCACATTGATGCCTTGCACCGTGATGGAGTAGGAGCCACAAGAAAAGAATAGAAGAAGAAAAAACGAAAATCCAGTGCTCTCATACATGAAAAGTTTATCTTCTGGCTGAACTTAGTCGAGGAACAGGTATATGAGGCGGATACAACCCAAGACCATCGACCAGACCTCGGAACTCACCTTCGTCTACCGCCAAATCGTTCCTCGAGACAACCGACGTCCTCAACTTTCACACGCATTTATCAAAGTCGGCATGATGAGTTCGCTCCAATATGCCGTCATTCCAGACGGCAACCAGCGACCAGGTTTCGCTCCTGCACGCAAGACCCTTTTCACGCCCTTGCCTTCGGAAGTTCTTTTCGAAATGATCGATGCAATATTCAAATGCAACGGTCCCCTCTCCTGGAAGGATATCCTAGCATTCGTGACGTCGACACCGGAGATACAGCTCGTCTTTCGCGAATACCGAACTATGTTCCTCCGCCGTCATCTCTCGGGAACACCCAAAAACCTCGGTAGTCCGTCCGACTTCGTCGCGCGCTATACAGATGGACGCAACACATCTCAATACTCCGAGGATCACGGGAGATGGTTTTGGAACATTTGCAAACCGTTGTCCCAAGTTTATACTCTTCTTGATCTCCCAGGAGATATCAAAACGCGCCTGGGATTGGAAGATTGGCACTGCAGTCCCAGGAACAAAGACGACTTTGTCGCGTTATTTTGCGCTACGCCCTCGTGGGACCCGAAGGCGCTCACAGACTACGACCACCACGCCGCCTTGTGGCGAAAACGTCCAGCCCCCTCCAGCAAGAATGCCGACGAAATTCCGTTTCTCAGGAGACTCACACTACCAGAGCTCGAAGCACTGGAGGATATTTGGCACTGGCTTGGGTTCTCCTACGTCCGCATCATAGTAGATGAGGGCTTACACCATTTAGCAAGAGGCCAGGATGGAACCTATCTCGCTAGAGGTGGAAACTTTCATTTTGTCACTCACTGGCTATGTGAGCGGGGACTAGAACTTTTGTGCAGGGTCATCGGCGCCTCGCCTAAGGGCCGGAGGGAGGTTTTGCGAGACGCCATAAATGTGGCCTACCAGACGAAGTACGACTTGGGCTACCCATTCTATCGAAACTTCGTTTTGAACGAAGGAATATGGTTAGAGATATTTCATCGAATGCGTTTTACGGCAGGTGCAGACGCTGAGGAAGAGTTGATGAAACACAAAAGATACCTTCAGCTTTGGCATCGGCAATGGGGCGCTGCTTGCGAGCCGGGCGAGCTGCGCCGTCATCTGACTATCGCTCAGTCGCAAATGTTGCTTGTAAACCATGGTGTAAGTGCAGACGAGCTGAGTGATGCTGAGCTGAGTGCGTTCCTGCTCAACCCGGCTCCGGTTGCGGCTAGGAGACAAAGGTCCATTGCCACTTATGCCAGTCATAACGCGACAGCGGGAGAAGAGTCCTGAATACATCTAATATGTTACCGACCATTACTTCCATGGGTAGGAGAACATCTCTACCCAGGCGCTGTACCATCGATAGTGTGCCTCTCTTGTCTGTAGTCCTTCTTTTCAGGCTGCCTTATCCTCTCTATCCCGCCTACACTTAATATGCCACGGCAGGAGGCGTGAGATCTCACGGCTATCTTAGTTGCCGCCGGCGGCCCGGATCCCGGATCCGACACGGACGGCCCCACTTGTGCGGAGCTGCTGCTGTGCCCTAGGCGCCGAAGCAACCGGACTTGTTCGGATTGTATGGTATCTAAATCAATGAGAGCAGAATAAATTACACTTCACGGGTTCTGGAGATTGCATCGAGGTCGTTTTACAATATCCATGGAGAAGCGGTCTCAAGCACCGCTTGATCACCCATGGTGGTCGAATGCTTGGGTGACAGAAGTGACAGAACGTTTGGCCATTGAATTATCTATGTAGCCGAGCATTTGAGAGTGAGCTTCATGATCAAGTACGGCAAGTGAACCGATTCAATTGCAGAGACAGCCTGCATCTCGATTTCTCAGCAGTGCGTCTGACCTCGCTACAGATGCCGGGTTGGGTCTCCTGCAGCGGGATCGCAGCATCCGATGCCTGGGATGCCGACCCAATACTCACTACCGTCTTCTCCGGCCCAGTTCCATCTTCATCGCTCACAATTTTCATTTAACAAATTTCTAGCCATTGACCGCAGCATTCGACTGAATCTCACAGCGGCAGTCTCGTACCTAACCCATGCATTCAGATGTACCTGACGGCTTACAGTCGCATCTCACCCAAGCACCCAAGTCAACACCAAGAGCGCCCGGGCGTCATCCCATGCTACCTCGACACCCCTGCGACAGCCAGGGTCCCGTCCCATCTACCGCGGGTGGACAATGAAATACCGACGCCTTCCCACTTCCCACATCACCGACGTCAACCGGCTTCACACCGCCGCGATTCTCATCTCCGTCACCCGCCACGGCCTGCACAACCATTCCATTCATGCCAACGCGCAAGCGCTCGCCTTCACAATGGCGGCGCATCAGCACACCGCACCCGCCCCCGCGTCCCCCGCACCCTCAAACTCAACCCATCAAGCCCCCATAACCTTCGACGATGAGACGATCGACGCATTCGAGATGGACGCCGACGACGGTTACGCCTCCGCCTCGCCAGCGCCGTCCCTCCACGCCGGGACGATGTCGCTGTCGCCGTCCGTTCGCGACTACGCTTTTGAAAATAACCGGCGCTATCACCGATACCGCGAGGGGCGGTACCATTTTCCGAATGACGATAGTGAGCAGCAGAGGGAGTTTATGAAGCATCTGGTGATGGCGCACATGATGAGCGGCAAGTTGCATGAGGCGCCTGTAAGGAATCCGCAGAAGGTGTTGGATGTTGGGACCGGGACAGGGGTCTGGGCTATCGATGGTGCGTGGTGTCGTTTCCCTTGCTTTAGGCATGAAGTGAAGAGCTGAGTGAGTAGGCGAGCTGACAATGAGCAGTGGGCGACGAGTACCCCGAAGCAGCAGTTACAGGCATCGATCTGTCGCCGATATGGCCAGACTGGGTCCCCCCGAATGTCAAATTTGTAGTAGACGACGCCGAGGCAGAGTGGTTCCACGAGCCCGACAGTTTCGACTTCATCCGGCTGGGAAACATGGCGCCTTCAATACAAGAGTGGCCGAAGCTCCTCGAGTCAGCGTACAAGTAATCGTCTCCCCCGTCTCACTCACCACACACGCGGGTTCGTCAGCTGACGTACGCTATAGAACGCTCAAACCGGGAGGCTGGATCGAGCTCCAAGAAATGCGCTGGGTCTACGGCTGCGACGACGGGACCATGCCGGATGACTTTGCGCCTATGAAGATGGTGGATCTCATCAGCCAGGGCCTGGCGCGGTTCGGGGTTGACATGCACGCCGCGGAACGCAACCCGGCGCGTCTTGCGGCTGCGGGGTTCACTAATATCAGACACCAGATGCGTAAGGTGCCTGTAGGCGGGTGGACGAGGAGCAAGTCCTTGAGAACGGTGGGATTGTATAATCTGAGCGTTATCTACGACGGGCTGCATGCTGTGACCATTGGGCCTCTGACGAGGGGGCTAGGGTGGACGGCGGATGAGGTTGAGAAATTGCTGGGGAGGGTAAGGACGGAATTGGTCGATCCGGGGGTTCATTCTTATGTGTATTTTCACGCGCTTAGTGGACAAAAACCATTATCATGACGGGTTGCTGTGGGAGTGCGACTGGTGTTGGAACGGCATGCGAGCGGTATTCGGGCTTCCCTGGTCATCAACTAAATAATACGGAGTATGGTAAGTACTGCGAGCTGAGGGTAGGGTAAGGATATGTTCCCCATTTTCATAATTCCAAAGTTGAATGAGAGAAACTTAAAGCTATTGATATTTGGACTTCCTAGGTAACTTTAGACTTTTGCTACGTTGCCAGATACCACTAGCTATGTAGGCAGTTAGTGATAAAAGGTCACAAGTAGCAGCACACATAAGTATACCTAGTAGGGAAGCTAAAATAACAATAATAATCCTAATAGAGCAAAATGTTGATAAAGATAAGAACAACGACAAGAAAATATATAACAACAGGTAGACAAAAAGTGATAACGAGGATACGAACAACAGACGACGACGGATGATGATGATAAAGGATAACGACGGACGACGATAATGAAGGACGACGACGGAAGACAACGACGGAAGACAACGACGGAAGACAACGACGGAAGACAACGACGGAAGACGACGATGGACGACGACAACGGACGACAATAACAACAGCAATAAGGATAACAAAGATAGCAACAGTAACAAAGGAAATCATTTTTTTAGTTAGGCTGTTAGTATTCTAACTCGCCTGCCCTGTTAGCTAGAAGTATCTGCCTAGATAGTAAACCTCTAACTATATAATTATTAGGAGCTCTTTTCTCTAGTCTTTCCTATGCGAATAGACCTCTAGAATTCGTCTTCGCCAGTCTGGCTGGCAACACTTCCTAAGCCAAGTCTTTCATAAGCTTGAAGTTAGAAATCTTCAGGAGAAATCCCTAGAAAAAGGTACAGACCGAGTGATATCCGTTGATTTGCCTCTGAACGAAGTCCATTCCCAAGATGCAAGACCTTGACAGGGAAGACTTCTGGTATCATGTCGTCGTTAACTTCCCATTATATACGTCCCCTACTCATCGCTGCGGACGTCGTCGCGTACGTCAAACGCCTCCTACTGCCTCGTGCGCCCGTAAATGAGAAGCGCCACAAGGCGTGGTCCGGGTCCAATCTAAACAAGCTGAATCCACGTTCATCTTCGCCATGAAAGCCAGGCATTGCAATGTCCGCTGAAAGAGGCTGATCTGGCCACTTCTTCAATCTCATCTCGGCTGAAAACGCCTTACCCTTCAAGGTGATCCATCGTCTTGGCCCCCCAAGGTCACATCATTGAGAACATCGAGGTTTCCAGACCCCAAAAAGTAAACATTATCCTGCGAAGACCCCTGAGAAAAGCTGGAGATCGGACGATGGTCGTCTAGTATGTACTTGTCCCACGAATGCACTTCAAACCGCCAGGAACCATCTTGAATGGTAATTCTTTGTGGAAGGGAAGAATAGAGTCCCCTATAAATAATTCTAGCGTTCGAGCCTTTCCCAGCTGGAGATGTGTATGATAACCTGTCGGTAATCTTGTATCTGGTTATCTGCATTGCGAGACGGCTAGGCGAATCACAAACAAGGACACACTGTAGTAAAGGACAAACCTCCAACTACACACATGTAATTACACATCATTTGATATTCGAAATCTGATTACTAAGGTTTAGAAGACTAATATGGCTCGGGGCTAAAGAAAGTGGTGCAAAACATCGCAAGTCAGAATTGCAACGATATTTGCAAAATACAGACTAAGACTGTGAAGACTTTAGGTGCAACCGAACATCCAGGGGTAGTAATAGGGCCAAGTCAACGAGGTGTTCTTTTGTCAACCTATCAGAGCTTTTCACAAGATCAACCAGATTCCCATGTCAAATTCAAACCGTACGTCTATGGCATTTCATCGGCAAAGCTTCGACCCCGGCGGCTTCTCTTTCGCCGCTTAATCAGCAGAGGGCAGATGAAGCATTCAAAAGGTTTCACATATGCACAAGTCCACGAAACGAGTCACGGCAGAGCATGACTAATGAGACCCCTATTTTACGACGTCCTGGACCACATCTGCCTCGCACGAGGCAAGTCATACATGCCCGGATGGGGATTGCCGGCTGAGCTTTGGGTCATTTCTTTCAAAAGCACACGGATCTTGCGCATTGGCTTGATAGGAATGACTAGATGAAGGTCAGATGAGGTCGTCTTGCACGAAATTCAGCTGTCTGAGACAGAACTGGCCTATATTTCGCCTTCCAAAAGACTATCATGATGATGGGGAAACGCTGCGTGACGCCTGAGCCTTTCCTAAAGAAACGTTCAAAACACTTGGAGGAAGCAGCGCAGGGCCAGCTTCTCATATCTGCCAATGATGGTTTTGCAACGAAGAACACATGCCTCAGGTTCCAAGTCTCACCTTAGATCGGCAGTCGAGCTGACCGGTGGGAGAATCACGGAGAAGGACTTTTGGCACAAGACAAACCTCAACTGCGCAGGTGTCATAACCAGAAGGACGGGTCGTTCTAGATAAACTCTCCACAGGCCACTGGGTTTGACCTGAACCAAGTTGCCGAGAGCTAAGAGAGAATTCACTATAACTGGGAGTTGCCGTGGGCTTCTCACGTTTTGCCGCATCCTGTCCGAAGGAAATGAGCGAGAATATTGCCGTAAATATCCCACTTCATCCGCCAAGCAACTACCTCGGTTTCGCGACCTCGCACTAGCCCCTATCAACGACTAATCTTGCCTTGCCACGGCAATTTTGTCATAGCTTCCACAGTTTCAGTCTAATCTTTCCGATGGAACATTCTTCGAATTATTCTAGAAGAATTCCAAGACAACGGTGGTGCCATTGGTTCGGCACATGGCACAGTAGCTTTTCACCACGAGGACCGCAAACGGCAGTTCCATCCCGATTCGAAGCTTCTACAGTGGGCATATTTTGGCAACCGGTGAATCAGATTTCACCCTTGATCTGCCCGGGCTGAATCAAGCAACCTCAAAGCTTCGGGAAACATGGCCACGAGTACGCAATATTGCAACCCCGCATTCAATCCCCATCGTCCGGCCGCTCGGAATGACTTTCCCCTCGCGACGAGTCAGAGTCGATACTTCAGACCACAAAAGTCCTCAGTCGGAGTCTGATCCGGCACATGCCAACTCGACCCTCTAGACCGGTCTTTGATCAGCGCAGACCACCCATCCGAAAGAGCTCCTGCAACGGAATGAGTCGCGGACAGGCCACCCACCTACCCAACTGAGATATCAGGCTCGAACGCTCTCTGGGAAAGGGCATCTTCGCAGACTAGACCTTGGGGTCCTGACTTGTGGTACGCAAAATTCGCTTCTTAGACCACGCCGAAGTAATCTTCCATCTGCGCCTGAAACCCATGGCTACGGTGCTACTTCCCGATCTCAGAACCCATCATTGCCATGACAATAGCCGATCTCCATCATCCCTTGTCATCTCTACAGATCCTGTCTTCCAACGCGGACCCCTCCAGGCGAAGTACCCTGCCACGATCCGGGCGTCGACGACGGGCGTCGCCCCCGCTCAGAAAGCTTGTCCCGAAGCCGGCCGCATCCCCCGTGATTAGCGTTTTAAGTTGTCTTTAAGGTTTGTTATCACTAGCTGACCTCTTACTGGCTGCTCGCTCATATTTTCCAGCCCAGGGCCTACTTGATGCGTTCTTCCAACTAGCTCCAAGCCGTCTAAATAAGTGTGATGCCCACACCTCCGCGCTGCTCTCGTCAAGATGTCTACAACTCGACTCCGACCGAGACGCTCAATTTCTCGACAGTACCTGGTGGCTCGACAGCAAAATTCCAACTGATTCACATTCGCTTTTGCTAGCATGCCTTGCTCCGTCAATCCTCCTGAATCCCGACGAGTTCTAGTCACGCCGATACCCGATGCGCAATGTCTAGTCAAGTGGGGGCGGCCCCCCCGCCGGAAGGCGTAGTGCCCAACTTTGAAAACCCAACGGATGTCTTGCACACCATCAATCTCGTTTCACAGATCCTGTCTATCGTATCTGTCAGCATTTTCATGATGATCCGCTGCTATGTGAAATGGGCTATGACGCCGCCTTTTCACATCGATGACTGTAAGCATACTTTGAGCTCTCCCGAGTTGTAGCCGGCGCTGAGTTAGTCCAGGGATGGCCCTTGTGGCGTGGGTATGAAGCTCACTACCAAGCATGTCTGGAGACATATTTCTCATCATGAATAGGTCCTGTCTATTGCCTACAGTACCACAGCTCTCGTGAGTGAGTTTTCACTGCAGGGCAACATCAGATGTCTTACTGACAAGACGGTAGTGCAACACTATGGTGGAGGCTATCACGTTTACGAAATCTCTAAGGAGAGTCTTGTTGGGTTCAAGAAGGTAACTATCGCCAAAATACCTTTCAGGTACTATTAACTGAACTCCTCTCTGGGGCTGTACGCCGATACCCTCGTATACGGGCCAAACTCCTTTTTCACCAAGCTCACCCTACTTCTCATCGTGATCAGGGTCTTCGGAACCTACAAAAAGACTGTAATAGCCACCTACGCCGTCATCATATTCATGGTCGGGTACTATGCGCCTGTTCTTGTCATAAAGACACTGATCTGCCGACCCATCGCCGGCTTCTGGGATCCGGACTTACCGGCGGACTGCTTCAACCAGCGTGCCGTATTTGTCGCCGACACAGCCGTCAGCGCCGTAACCGACCTCGCAGTTTTGACTATCCCGATACCCGTAGCCGTGACACTCAGAATGTCCTGGTCGAAGAGGCTCAAGGTGCTCGCCATGCTTAGCGCGGGAGGGATAGCCACAGCCGCGAGCATTGTTCGCATGATTCTCGTGGTACAGCTGCAGAAGTCGAACGATGAGCCGGTAGATTTCATCCGTTTCAACCTTCTTGGGTCAGTCACCATTAATCATGGCTCGAATTCCTCTGGATATCTAGGCTGACCGTAAAATCAGAACGGCCGAAGTGAGCATCGGCATGATATGCGCGTGCCTCCCAGCTGTCAACATTTTGATAATGCGCCGACACCACTTCACACCGAACTCGAGTCGCGCAACAAGAAGCTTCTTTGCACCCATTGAGTTGAAGTTTTTGAAAGGAAGCAAGCTTCAAACGCAGCACCTAACAGGGGTTTTGAGAACAAGTGAGCTGGGCATGGAGTCTTTGTCGGTGAACCCCTCGGAGCAGGTTTCACAGGGAACACAGATAATGCATGAGCCGAGAGACTTCATTTTTCCATTTGAAAGGTTGAGCCGGATTGGGTCGGTACCACTGCGAAACCCAGAATCGGGGAGACCTGATAGCTGGTACACCAAGGTTACTTCGCCGACGTTTTCGGGTCCTTCATCACCGGAATGGGCTCGGAAGGGTGCTGATGAGAGTATACGGCAATTAGAGTCCGGTGACAGACGGGATACTTAGCATAGCATTATGATAATGGACGACGAGCTTAATGAGATACCCTAATTGATAACAGCGCAGGTTCTGGTCGAGTTGATATAGGAAACATTTCAGGATCTAAAAAAGAATGGCAACGTCGCCTCAACCCCAAGCTAAGCCGTTGCAAGCAAATCACTGTAGACTGCTCGCTCCAGCTCATCGAACAACCTGACGAAGGTTGGATCACCGAACGGCATGAGTTGTACGACCAGTACTGCTGCAATACCCGACTCCCTGTCCATCCACCAATGGCTATTGCACATGCCGCTCCATGCCATGCTGCCTTTCTTGCGCTTCCCTTCGGCATCTTCCATGTTGATGAATCCACTGAGGCCGTAGTTGAGCTTGAGTTCAGGGTCAAACTCAACCGCTGTCAACGACTTGTTCGCAAATTCCCGTGAATCTCGCGCAATTTTCTCGTTGAGCTGCGGACGGAACATCTCATCTACCGTCTCCTTCTTCACAATCTGGTTTGTCAACAGCGCGTGGAGGAACTTGCTGTAGTCCTGAGCAGTGGTCAGGAGACCCGCGCCGCCGCTCTCGACCGGGTGTTCCTTGGCAAACATCTGCGGACCGGGGGCGATACTGGATCCATCCTCGCCTCGGTAGGACCATGTGGCGGTCCGGTCGGCGGTGTGGGGCAACTTCTCCGGCCAGAAGCCCGTGTCTTTCATGCCGAGAGGGTCGAATATGTTCTCCGACATATACTCGCCGAGCGTTTTGCCGGTAATTTTCTCCAACGCTTGACCAGCCCAGTCAATCGCCGTTCCGTAGCAAAAGCTTTCGCCAGGTTTGAAAAGTACAGGCGTATGGAAGCCATCCAGGCTCCAGTCCAGATTTGTCGCCTTGCGGCCCACAGCGTTGTGCCATCTCATCAGGTCTGGCTCGATAACGTCGTAGCTCAACCCAACGGTATGAGTGAGGAGCATTCTGACACCTGTGTTAAGTTATCATGCAAGATGTAGGAAGAGATGCTGCTGAATACCTCAGGGTGATTGGTACTTCGTGATCTTCGAGGATAGGCTTCTCATCTTCGGTGAAGCCTCTCAAGATGGGCATTTGTCCCAATCGCGGAACGAGTTCCCTCATGTCGACGTCGAGATCCACTAAGCCACGTTCCACGAGCTGCATAATGCTAGTAGCGGTGATAATCTTCGTCAAAGACGCTACATGGGTAAATGTATCGACGCTCCATGGGCGAGACCCAGGGGCAGGGTCGATACGACCCGCTGAACCATTGTAAAGGACGCCTAGGCTTTGGGTCAGGAACGGCATGTGAATTAAAGGTAGGCGAAATGAATACCATCTTTGTTGACGACGATAAATGCGGCACCAGGAACCTTTCCGGCTGCATCTTGATCGGGAGCGGGCGTGCTGCTCGCAAGGATTGCGTCGAGAGAGGCGGCCATGTTGACTGGGCCGTAGAAGTCTGAACCGACGAAGGGTGGGATGATGATGTATTGATTACTCGGCACGATTTTATTAGTTTCTGATGGATACCGTAGACTCCGGGCGCGGAGGACACGGTGGTGGACACGGTGACAGGCCACGTTGCTCTGAGAGGTTGGTGAACGGGATGAAGTTGATTGACGGTCCGGGTGGAGAATGACGATTATGCCTGCCCGATCCAACTCCGGCGGCTGCCTGAAGACGCGGAACTTCGCTTATGCCAAGTAGAAAGAGAACCCCGCACCTGCCGTGAATTGTGTGGTGTTTTATGTCTGGACGATTAGCAAGACAGAAGGGGCGCCCGCTAGCTACTAAGGTAGTGGAGGTAATGTCAGCATCGGAGTTGGCCCAATTGAACGCTACAGCAGTCCGAGAGGTGCACCTATTCAGGCAAGTTTACTCGTCCCGTCAGCACAGTCCGAACACGCCAGTGTCTGTCCCAGGATTATTCGCATGAACGTAGTGCGCCTACCAGGATCACCCAACTATTCCGTTGAGTATGGCATTTGCTAGTTGAATTATCACCGTGTGACAACTTTGGGATGACTAAACAGAACGCATAAAGTCTGTCGTCTTCGTCGTCCTAGTCGTCCTCGTCGTCCTCTTCGTCCTTTCTGTTCGTCCTCGGGGTCCTTGTTGCTTTTATCATACTTCTTCTTCGGCAATTCGCATTTTGTCATTTCAAATTTGGTTACCATCTTGGTGGTGTCTTTTACATTGGTGTTCATTTTGAAATACGTGGAACCCGCCGTGAGAAGTTTTTGTTTCAGTGAAGGACTTATTCATCGCATCATATCTACTTATCCTTGTGGATTTTTCCACCCAAGCCTATCTGCTCTGAAAATGGTCAGAGCTGCATCATCGCTCTTATTATGTGTGGCCATCTTGTCACGATCATGCTCGACTGCATGGAGCCGACAATCTTGCTAATCAACTAGATCTTTTCTTTTCTCCAATATTCTATTCAGAATCGTCAGTAACAGTGACTTCGGGCTGAGGATGGCTCATGAGAGGTTGCAGATAAGCTGGCATCGAAACCCCAAGATCATCTCCGCTCAGCGATGCGACGCATCAACCGCCACGAAGAAGTCACTGACTGCAATATTATGCTGTCTTATGCTGTCGACTCGACCATCCCGTCAAGAATGTCGCTTGAGACCATTTGGGTATGCCCCACATGATAATGTCGACGACGGGCTGGGATCTGTCATTGAATCCTTGTTATCGTCGCTAGAGTTAAGAAATGGCACCTCAAATACGCGTTTTCCAGGGACTGTGCCCCTCCTCTCCCGCATGCTAAGAGGACCAGTGACAGGGTTCGTTTGACAAGAGGCATTATTAACAAAGAAGGGTCGTTCGTACTTGTTTACCACGACTTGTGACAGACTACCTTTATTCCAATGGCAGTCATGACAAAAGTATCAGATTCAAAGACCGGCCTCGAGGACTCCAAGATGACCCCCTCAAAGACGCAACAACCACAACATCGCGAGCCTTTCTCAACGACCTCAAACCATGATCTCGAAAGCTACCGCCAGACGGATGGAGACCCTACCGCCGTGGAATGGAACGGGCCTGAAGACCGGTGGTCACGCTCAATGCTCTCTACATCGCCGTATCCTACGGGATTCTCTACCTTCTTATTGCAACTTTTACCTTCGTCTTCAAAGAGCACTACGGGTTCGACGAAGCCTCTAGTGGTCTCTCCTTCTTGCCTGCAGGCATAGGAATGATCATCGGTGTAGTCGGTTTCGGGCAGCTAACCGACTTGATTGTGAAGCGGACGAAAGCCAAAGGCTTGGCACATAAGCCTGAGGATCGACTCAAGCCAGTTATGACCGTCCCTTGCGGACTAGCGATGCCGGTCGGTTTGTTTTTATACGGATGGACTGTGCAAAATGGGGTCCATTGGATCGTTCCAATGCTGGCGGTTTTGGCAATGTGTGCTGGATTGATGGGCACTATGGTAAGCCTAACCAAATTTTCCTCGCCAGAAACCTACTCACAAGACGACAGACCTGTATCCAGAACTATCTAATCGACGCCTATCCGCAGTACGCTGCCTCAGTAACAGCAGCGCTAGCGATTCTGAGGTCGCTCCTTGGTGCACTTCTGCCATTATCTGGCTTGGAAATGTATGCGGCGTTGGGTCTGGGCTGGGGAAAAAGCTTATTGGGATTTATAGCACTGACTCTGGTTCCAATTTTGGTTGCCTTCTACGCCTTTGGGGAGCGGATTCGCGGCAGATTCAACGCCGAACTGTGACCTGCCTTACTTCTTGTCGCCTTAAGCAACCCGGAGCTTTTAATGCTGGGAGTTTACTGTGCGCAGAGTCGCAGGCTGTCATTGCATTGTAATTTATGCTCGATGGGCCAGCTCAATTGTCAAGTTTGTGTTCGCGTGTAAAGTCTACCTCATCTACATGATAAGTGCAACGTTGGCGTATCCCGGTTCCCTAATTAAGAGCTTTCCTCTGTCTAAAATCATCTTTAAAGGTCTACGTCCTCCGGCCACGAGAGCCACGGTTGCCACGCTTGTCCCAAATGGCTGCTAATTGAACGAAGGAGGTACGATCCAGCGTCACCGATCTGCCAAAAGTTCTGCCCGAAATGCAAGAAGATGGCATAACGAGCCAATACAACCAAAGCCTCTGGAACTTGTCGTTCCAGCAAGCGAACGTAACGATCGGGGAGCATAATTGACCAAGTGAACATCATCCGCCGACCATAATCAACCCTGCCTGGATCCTTCAGATCATCAAGACCCGTATCCACAAGGCGAAGGGCCATCTCACACGCAGACTTGTCCTCCTCTTCCAAGTTAGGCGAGTGTGCTATGAGAGACTGCAGCGCCTTGTTTGGCTGTACGGTCTTGTCGTACATGTCTGCAGCGAGCCCCCTGGTCATCAATGGCCCAAGTTCTGTCTCCAAAAGAGACACCCAGTCTTGTTGGGCGGCAACGGCTTTGACTCCGCCATGAATTCTGACGCCTTGGGCGAAGCGATTGAGGAAGCTGGGGAAGCCCAAGCCGTCGTCACGTAGAACGTCCGCCAATATGTGACGACCGAGGACGGAGGAAAACAGTAACCGAGCCATGCACTTTTCTCGGCCATTCTCGTCGTGTGTCGCATTGAATAGCTCGATGGCTCTTGTCTGCAACCTAAATGCCTGATCAAGGTAGCGCGCCGACTGTTCGGACCGGGTGATGGAAAGGTGACGCGCAGACATGGCCAGAACGCCATGCATCAAAAAAGGAGCCTCCTGGGCAATTTTCAGAACTAGCTCGGTTGCCGGTCTACCAAGGCTGTCGTCGAACTCGGGAACGTACACATCGAAGCTGAAGTGGAGAAGTAGCTCCATGTGAAGCATGTTAACAGCATCGGGGTCTCCGATTGCCTGGGGACACGTTGAGCTGCCGCTTGGAGATGCCACAGCAGAACGATGTTCAGATCCGGGGGTCGAATCTTGGCTCTTGGTTGAAGCGTCAATTAGACGTATTCCAACAACTGTGAGACCGACTAACCCTGGTGTATGGCTCACTAGAAAAGGAGCATAGGCGGTCAGCCTTGATACAGTTGAAGCATGTGGGCCGTTGCTCGTCACACTGCCCAAAGAATATCAGATATCGTTCGCATGAGAAGGAAACAGCCTCGGTGTTGGGTTTGGAAGCAGACTTACCCGCATATGCCGTCGCTTACACTCAGTGCAGCCTTTCCTGCTTTTCTTGTGTTGACGGCGCAACATCCTAGTTGAATCAGCGTGGCTTGTTTGGGTCTGCTGTTTGTACGTTGACGACGCAACATCCCAGTTGAACATGCCGCTGGCAGATTTCTCTGGGTATGCAGCTACTCTTCGGGTCTGAAATGCCGACCATGGAAAACTCCACGGAACGCGAGGAAAAGATCCCGCCAAATATGACGGCGTCCGCCAAGATGATTTAACTCCGGTCTGTAGCTGACACCCCAGTCGGGTGGTAAAGCGCAGGGTCCATCTATTGAGCTTGTTAGTTCAGCAAATATTACGCTTTCATAGACATGGTATCCTTGAGATGGCATGAAATACGCGTATCTCCACAATAAAGGCATTTACGTGTATCACGGCCCCGCTGACAATACCGATCCGCCTTTGTAGGGCCGAGAAGAAGCTTTTCAGGCATGGAAAGTGGTCCATCGACAATGACCCCTGCCTTATCGGAAGCTCGAGGACGCTGCAAGGCACAAGATCTACCGTCGTGATTGAATCTTCCACCAAATGTATGGTCTTTAATGGCAGGTGCTAATTGATTTTGATAGCCGGTAGTCTAGTAGCTCATAGCCTGAAAACGGGAGGCACCATACGCGTTCCGTGACGGGCAATTTCAGGCGCCTAAATCCACCATGATGCTATTTTAGAGTCGAGGCTGAGTTGGCTGTGGCAGAAAGGAGTGCATTTGAGTCCACCATTGATTATTGAAGCCGGCGATGTCTGAACATTGTCTGTGGTGCATTTAGTAAGAAATATTTCTATTATGAAAGACTAGTGAGATTAAAAGCCTAAGACGCAACGCAACATCTTTAGCTTGTTGAATCAACCACCAGAAACAAACTTTCCTATCTCGTTCACACTCCTGATTCGATTGAACTACCATGGCACCAACGCTTCACCGACGCGACAGCGAGGTTATGGCATCTCTCTATCTATACGACCCATCGATGGCTGCAGCCTGCGTTTTCACCGTCCTGTTCTCTTTCACCCTCGCCGCGCACACGATCTTATGTTACAAAAAACAAACTCGCTACTTCATCCCATTCATAGTTGGCATCGTCTGCGAAATCCTGGGTTATGTGTCTCGTGCTATATCGGCAGCTCAAACACCAAACTGGCAGGTTATGCCTTACGCGCTGCAGTCCCTGATGCTACTCATCGCCCCTTCGCTGTTGGCAGCATCCATCTACGGTATGCTAGGTCGGCTGATCATCCTAGCAAATGGACGCGACTATAGTCCCGTTAGGCCTGAAATTCTTACAAAGGTGTTCATCACGAGCGATATTTTGTCATTCTTGGTACAAAGCGGAGGTGGAGGTATTCTCACAAATGCCAAGTCGCCGAGTAAGATTCAACTGGGCGAAAATGTCATCATCGTTGGCCTTTTCATTCAGCTCATTGGTTTTGCTCTTTTCATCGCCGTCACTGGAGTCTTCCACCGGCGGATTTCTCAAGAGTCTAGAATCCGAGGGCAACGTCTGAGACACGCCGTCTCTTGGGACAAGTTTCTTTGGATCTTGTACGGCGTCAGCGTACTAGTCTTTGTTCGTTCGCTATTTCGCGTCATTGAGTATATTCAAGGTTATGATGGATAGTGAGTTTCTTCTAGCTCGAACTTGTCCTTTTCGATTACTTATCGTGTCTTACCTTAGTTTGCAAACAACTGAGGTGTTTCTCTACATCTTTGATGCTACTCTCATCTTCCTGGTTACATTCATCCTAGCCGCGTTTCACCCTAGCAAGGTTATGACCGTGGACGACGACGGCAACATTGTCTCCCCCGATGGCTCACATGAATTGAGGAGCTTTGTATCGTTGGGAACTTACAGCGCCCAAGACCTGAGCGTCAGTCTGGCCCCGAAGGACAATACCAGAGGAGGCTATGGGCACTGACTCGCGACATGGTTCTTCTATTCTGAGGATAAGGCACCGCGGTTGACAACATTGGGGACGTTGTTTTGTTTTCTCTGAAACCTAATTATGACTTTGGCTATACTCCCAGAAGGGACCGGTAGACAACAAGAGGGACGGCCATGGAGAACAGAGATGGACGAGGACGAACAGGGACGGCAACAGGGACGGCAACGAGGACGACGACGGGGACGACGACGGGGACGAGAAAGAGGACGACTTCAAGGATGAAAAGCATAATGGCGGGGAATTATAACATCAAATTACGTACACGGCCCGGGTAGCAAAGCTTGTCGGTTCCCATTGTACATCCATAATGGGGTTCAGACACGTTGAACCCAAAGTCTCATTACAATTCATAGATTCGCTCATTTCATAAGCTCTGTTGTGCGAGCTTGTACCTCTACCGTGGTAGAAGAATTTGCCAAAGCATCACGTCAACCCCACCCTACTTCTGTGTGATCGCTATCGTCCTTGTCGTCGCTATGCTTCCTCAAGGTATGGAAATGAAGCCCATATCCGTCCACGAACTGCCATCAAAGTGGACATGTTTCAACTTGCGTCCGGATTGAAAGAAGCAATGGCTCAAATCGTGTGCCGCCTCCAATGGGACCTCGGGGATCGTGGATGATGCAGCCGTGACGCATGCGAGGTGGGTTGGGCTATCAGCTCCTTCGAATACCGGATCCGTTTCTGGGCCTTTCCACCCCTCAGAGTCGTTCTCATAAACGTATGAGATCTTTCCAGTTTTGGAATCCTGGTACAAAATCCATGTGTTGACGGCCGTTGACTTCTGCCCGCCTACTTCGCCCCTCGCGACTGCGAAGGCAGCCATTGTAAAGTTCGAATCGACCGTCACGGGAATCTCGCCCGAAGACGTGAGAGACTGGCCGCCTGAGGATCGGTCAAAGTTCTTCAGGCGTCCGGTGGTATCGCGGTAGATAATACGCGCACTAGAAGCTGCGGTTTGATCGCCAGCGGAGTGGGTAGTTTCTCGGGGTAGAATGGCCAGCGCCGAGCCAGGGGAAGCTGTGATACCGACCCTCTTGGGCTCTTGAAATCCTGGAGACTTGTAGTTGAAAAAGACTTCCATAACATCCCCATTTGAAGCTTGAAGAATGGTTGAGGGCCAGTAAGCAGCCATCTGGGTACCGGTGTTGCCGACTGTCCATCCCCCATTGTTAACGCTGTCACTTAGGCCTCCACGTGTGAACCCCTCTCGCCAGTTCACGCCCAATATCTTTTCCCCTGATCCAATGTAAAACAGCTCGGCTTGGGGGATGACCGGAAGTGGCTTCGTTGATTAGCACCTATAACTTGGGGTGACGTGAGGAGGCACATACTTCATCTGGCTTCGTCCAGAACTGACTAGCCCCAAAGGGCGAGCCCACCTTGGGCGCTGCGTCGACCTCCAATGGTGCAGTCCAGTTTTGGTAGATGCTCATGTACTGCAACCGTCTCAACAAAGAGTCCGGTCCCTGGAGCCAGACGTGTAGGGTAATGTCAGTTCCATAACGATAACCAACAGCTGCGAGCCCTGAGTTCGGTACTATCTTGGTTGCGCTCGTTGATGGCGTGCTACCGTCAGAGCCCGGGACAGTTGGGGCTGGCTCTTGGTTCTGGTTGGATGTAATCTTCCAGCCTGCTATACCGCCTACAACACCTGCAAGAACGAACGTCGCCACTCCGCCGAGTACGATGAGCAGCCAAGGCCTTCTGCGCTTTGCATTGTCTTGAGCTGTGCTTCCTGCTTCGTTCTGGTAGTATGCGCTCGTATATCCGTTGTTGTGTCCCGTTGACTCGTACCCATGACCCGCTAGTATCTTTTGCTCGTGAGATGTGTCGTGACTTGGAGCCGAACCGTTCTGCGATGGTGATGTCCAGTGGTGGGCCTCGAGAGTTACTGGAGTGGTGTCGTAGTGTGACGTGACCTCGAGTCCTGGTTGGGCAGACTGTCGTGGTTGATCCATGGCAAATCCTGCTAACTATGTGACGGGTGGGAATGGGCAAGAAACCAGAATCCGAAAGACCGTATGTGACATCGACAAACCTGAAGTCAGAACTTTACCTTTCAAGCCCCTGGGGGGAAGAGACGAAGAGGTCTCCATAAGTATCGGCTGGATCTCTCCGGCTCCCACTCGCTAGGTTCACTACGGAGCACCACATCGTCTGGCTTATTTGATGGATGGTCGTGCAAGGAGACATCGCATGTCTTGGCAATCCAGCATGAAGATCCTTTTTACTCTTGCAAAACGATCGAATCCCTACAAATCCCGCCGACACGGCAATGATGACAGGGGGTAAACAACCCTTCTGGTTGCTCAAGACCAAGGAAATTGGTAACTGTGCCGCAGGAACACGGTATTTAAGAACGTGGGGTCCAGAGAGCCCTTGCAACGGGCGCTAGATCAGGCTAGGTGCATCCATAGTTTAATTAAAGCTTGTTTGCGCCCACCAGTCGTGAGTCTCGGCGCTAAGGATGTCGACTCCAGTGTATTGGTAAGACGTGAGGTTATGGCAAGGCTCCCGGGGTATGAGACAGGTTAATTGGTACATGACCACCCAGGGGGCGACAGTGGTGCTTGGCCTTCGAGAATGTACAACAACGTTTATTATGAAGAGCAGGCTGAATTCAGGAGACGCAGCCGCCATAAACCCTGGCTTTGTGTGCGCTGCCAAATGACACGTTGAGAAACCAAAGTCCCTTTCCTCTAGTTCGCCTACTGTCTGTCAGCATTTAGGTATGATGGCACCAGCGATCAACCCTGCACTGTCCAAATGCAGGCAGCAAAACGGCAACCTGGCGCACAGGGGGTCTTCAGCTGTTTCCTTGGCGCGCAAATAAGCGGCCGCCCGGCTGCCTTTCTGCCTGCTCTGTCGGTGTCTGGCTTTTCCCGTCCATCCTAGTATTTTCAAGTTCCGATTTCTCGGTAGAGTCTTGCCTTCCGGACGGAGACCGGACGGACAGTTGCATGGACTACTTGGAAAACAGAGACAACAGAGTTGGCGGAGACGAGTATGATGATAATAAACATGATGATTCGACTTGTTTAGCGGTGCGCGCTCTCGGCATAGTGTCTCTTCATAGCCAGCGCAGTAAATGCGAGCACACATACGTATGCGAAGAAGAATGGTCGTCCATACTTTTGCGTCGATCTTTGAAGATTGGATCCGCCGAGGCAGACTTGCAGGCGGCCGGCCTTGCCCCTAAGCATCCATGGCTTGGCCCTCACGTTAGCCACAGTGAATAGTGGTCACATGGAGGGGCATGACACTGCTGACGGCATGAGACAGGAATGATCTGCGTCTCTATCGCCACCAAAGCTACACAACCCGATTTTATTTCAACTGTAGTAGTTCCGTGATCTGAAAAGACTTACGCGAATGTTCTCTCGACTTTGATACCATTTCACACCATTTGTAGGGTTCTAGGCATCATGCTTCTCTGTAGCCTCTGCCAGTCTCTTCCATTGGAAGACCTGGCCCCCTTTCCTGACGACAAGACCACGAGAACTCTAAGTGGGAAACAGAGATTCCAGCACATTATCTTAGACGATCATGAGAAAGGGAAACCCATTCCATGTATGGGTATTCCGTACCATCCCGATCTTGCTTCGCTCCGTCAAGCATCAATCAACGGATGCGTTCTATGTCAGGCAATTGAGAAGGAGGTCGATGCGCTGTTGGAGGAGATTAAGACACTAGAACATCCAAATCTGGGTGCATACAAGTGGGTTCCTGACTGGAACATGTGGTTGACTCAACGTGGCGAGTCTGGCGGCGACGGATTCTGGGTTGTTTGCAGCAGCGTTGGAGACGAGGGTCGATATTGCTTGATGCCCGTCGCATCGATCGGCTTTGCTTCTGATGAAGGTGAGTAGTGTCTGGATTCCCAAGACGCTCTGATTGCATCTTGTGACTGACAGAAACAACTGATAGATGATCCTCTCTCTATCGGCTCTAGCGACCGCGTTTTAAAAGAGGTTCCGAACCAAACCACATTGAACCTCATTCTCAAGTGGCTCAAAGCCTGCGACGAGCACCCGCACTGCAAAGCGCAGCACGCTCGAATGCCAACTCGCCTTTTGGACGTTGGCACGTCAGACTCTGGGTCAATCATTAAACTCGTTCAGCCGGACCCTGACCTCTGTAACCGGTATGTTACCCTCAGTTACTGTTGGGGAAAGGGGCAGAAACACTTTGTTACCACTAGTGAGACTATCCAGGCTCGAAGAGACGGTATTGATATCAATCAACTTCCGCAAACTCTTCGAGACGCTGTAACTCTGACTCGGATGGTCGGGGTAAGATACCTTTGGATCGACAGCCTGTGTATCTGTCAGGATGACCTGAAGGACTGGGAACGAGAGTCAGCGCAAATGGCTGCTGTGTACTCGAACTCGTATCTGACGCTTGCCGCTGTAAAGTCCGGCGATACCAATGGAGGTTTACTGTCAGCTCGAACCCCTCAAACCTACTTCAAACTTCCACGGAAGGGTTCTTCTCCAGATGAGTACATCTTGGCAACGGCCTTAACCCTCGATCACGATACCATTCACCAATTTCATATGCGGATGAAAAAGGAGCCTCTCACGAAGAGAGCGTGGGGCTTCCAGGAACGTGTTCTCGCTCGCCGAATCCTGCACTTCTCAAGCCAGCAGATGTACTGGGAATGTCTTGAAGGGTTTGAAGCAGAGCAAGGACTGAAGCTGAACTACCGCATACCTTTCATCAACGATGACACCCAGCTTGTGGAGTATGTCGACCAGCGTCGTAACAATGCACATCCCACAAATCCTAGGTGGGAAGGACTCGACCACTCCTCCACCTTGACGAGAAATTGGCACGAACTCCTCTGGGAGTACGGCCCGCGAGAGTTGACAAATCCTCTGGACAAGCTTCCAGCATTCTCTGGCATTGCCAAGTCCTTGAGCAAAAGCTTTAAGGATGGATACTTGGCTGGTCTTTGGCGTGGGTCTTTGATCGAAGGCTTATGCTGGCAAGCTCTGCGCTGTAAATCCATCGAGCAATACCGCGCACCCTCATGGTCTTGGGCCTCAGTCGACGGAATACCGGCGACCGGCTTACTTGGGGTGACGGAAGAAGTGGCAAGTATTCTTGAAGCCAAGGTTGAAATCGACGGGGACAACCCCTTCGGTCGCGTGAAAGACGGCTGGATCAAGCTCGAGGCGCCCCTGGTCAAGATGTCGCTCTCCGATGCGAAGGGGCCCACAGGCCATATGCTGTTCCGAAGCGATAAGGGAGGCGGTGATTGCTTTGGCATGCTGGATACCATTAACCGAAGCTATGAAGCCAGTGCAGAGCTCATCAGGTCGATGGAAGTGTACGCATTGATGTTGGCTTACACGTATGGCGGACCAGGAAGACCGGACCCCGAGCGGAAGGATCCCTGCGCTCATGGGATTTATGTCACTCCTGCAGTGGACCGGCCAGGCTGTATGAGAAGAATTGGCGCAGTTCTTCAAAACGTAAAGGAGTTTGGCGCTGATGAGCTTGCATCTTCTAGAACTACCATAACAATAGTTTGAGCCAATTCGAATATACTACGCTGAACGTCTCGTAACATCTCTTTCTTTATATCACCTGAGATTACTTTGGGCTTATTTCTGGTGCCTTGTCAAACTCAGTGTGATATTCTCTTGTGAGGCGGTGAAGGCGAGGAAGTGTTGATCTTTGTCATAGGATTAAGAAGCCTACTTGACTACAGGCGTCTAACCTGAAGTTCTCGACTGGCTGGTCGAGCTGGTCCCAGTAAGTTAGTTGCAAGCTGTGCTACCTGGAGTTTTCTAATCAGACCCCCGACTTTTCTGCGCTAGAGCGAACACTTTTCTTGTGTGCTCGCTATCATCATTGCCATTATAGTCACTATCATAGTTACTGTCATTATTAGGATTATCATCGTCGTCCTTCGTCGTCGTCCTCGTAAAAGGGACCAAGTTCACAGGAAACGTAGCCACCCACACATAGGAAAATTAGGTGGTCTCTTGGTAATTAGGGAGAAGAGAAGTGGATGTGAATAAAGACAGTTTGTTATGGCGAATATTTCATTGCCCAAACGAGAAATATGCCTAGCTATGAAGTGGTATTGTTCCGGTGACTAGCGGCAGATTCGGGTACGCTTTCCGTGTCGTAAGCCGGGCGAACTTTAGACCTGTCAGCTGTGCCGTCAGAGCCAGTCGATATTGCGGTATTGATAAGACTAGACCGTTCTAGCAATATTACTTGATTGAGAAACAAATTCTGTTTGGATAGTTCTCTTACCGCCGGGTTTTTATAACTCGAAGGCTGCCATCTTGAAAAGCTGCTTCGAGTACTCACGGTACACAGGCGTTGGGGCCGTCGGTGGCCACCACACCACAGCCCATTCGGCAACTTCGTTTACCGACTCAAACACAAGCTATCCTCACGCCTGCTGACGCCAGGGTGAACTTATGTGGAAAGGCGAGAATGCCCCCAAAACAATGTTCAGGTGTCTTGAATACCCCACAACCCAATCTCTAGGGCTCTCTTGCAATCAGTCACCCACCGCCAGCATCATGCCCAGTATGCACTGGTCATGCCAGATCGCCGAGCTATCTAGCACAGCCACGCCGGTGCGGCACCGAACCGGGAGCTGTTGCGGGGCCAAGTTGGTTCCAAGATGGCATTAATACAGACTACCAACCTTTACTTCGTTGACGACATGGCTCAGGTTTGCTGCTTTCAACTGCACACATCTCAACAATCAAAGATAGCTGCTCGACCTGTACACGACACCTCAATCCTGAGAGGGTTCTACGGGATCCAGCTTGCCCAATCGCCTCTTTCGGGTCACGACGAGACGACCTACACCGCCATGCTACGCGTCGCTGCCACGAAAGTCACTGGTCACGATCAAAGCACGGTCACTTCATTTCATATCCGACTGATGAGTCGCACCGCTGATTTCAGAACAAAGTCACGAGCTCCAGGTCGGAAGAGAAACATTCTTCATTGAAGTCTTCCGCAATATCGCAAAAGAGTGTTTGGGGGTATTGTCTCCATACTTCGTCTCATTACCTTCACCAAATTACGCCAATTCCACCATGCTCCTTCTGGTCTTCAAAGTCTTTTTCATCACATCATACATGCGCTGAAAACACACGAAAAGCACAACCGCGACGGCCAGGCCGCGAGATCCGCAAACGACGGGGTTCCTTAGTGGAAGTCGCCGATGCGAGGGCCGAAGTACTCGCCGTCCGCGAGGGTCTTGAGACGGCAAGCCAGACCTTCGCAGCCTTCTGACACAACGCTGTTACCCCACCAGTCAACCTCAATATCTTGCCACTGAAGGCCGAAGAACATGATGATGCCGGAGATGGCAATGCCGCAAGAGAAGGCAGCGGAGAGAACGAAGTTGTACTGCAAAGAGAGTCAGTAACTGCACACAACAGTCAAGAGGGGGATAGTGAAAACTTACCTTGGACCAGAAGCCAAGGAAGCGGCTCTTGAGGTAGACCCAAGAGAAGTACGCAATGGGGACGGAGGGCCAGACAAAAGACATGTTGTAGGGAGCCCAGACGAGAGCACCGTACATCATGGCGACGGGGTGAATCTGGCGGATCCACTTCCAGCGGGGGAAGGCCTTGCCAAGACCCCAGAAGATGAGGACGACGGCAACACCAAGAGGGAAACCGAGGAGGGTCTCAGTGTACTGGCCACCGGCACCCCAGATCTTCTTGGGGCCAACGGTACCCCAAAGGACAGAGGCGGTAAAGAAGGTGTTGATGCCGGGGCAGGTCATCTTGAACTTGGCATCGGCAGTGCAGATTCCCGGAATGCTAGTCATCTGGAACTTCAAGACGCCGAGACACACGAGGGTAGACACGAGCGTCGCGACCATCTGAGCCCAGAAAGTATGACGAGGGGGAATCTTCACGTAGTGCGCAAGCTTAAGATCGTTGGAGAACCAAACGGCGTGGGCGCAGGTGACGTAGCCGAAGGACTTGAAGTAGTTCATGGCCAGGGCGTTACCCTCAACCCAGGAACCACCGATGAACTCAGCAAGCACGTTGAGGGTGACCTCGATACCAGTCATAGCCTTGATGATACCGACAGGGACGACGAAAATCAGGCAGAGGATGATACCATAAAAGACGACACCAACGGTGGTGTACGTGGGCCAAGCGGCAATACCGGCGCAGCCAAGTGCAATGGCGACGATGAGGGTGAGGAGGTACCACCACTCAGGAACCTCGGGGTAGACCTTCATAAGACGGTTGTGGACGTCGAGGACCTGGTCCTTCTCGATGTCGCTGTTCTTGCGGAAGCTGCCGATCAGAGCCTTGAAGCCGAGAGCGATCTCATGCCGGTGGTAGAGGATGGCGTAGGTAATGGTGGCGGTGTAGATGGCGAAGAAGAACATGTAGATCATGGTGTTGGCGGCGCCCAGGAACGGGGGGGAGTAAGCCTCGTAGGCCTCCTTATCGAAGAGACCGTGCTCGTTGACAGCGCGCGACACGTTGTACAGCTTGCCGAAGTGGTCGTAGACCTTGTTGGAGTTGATGGGGAGGTATCCGGTGTTGTAGGTGTTGGTGTACCAGACGGCGATGATGACGAAGCCGGAAATGAGAGTTCCGAGGAACTTGTTGAAGGTGGAAAAGAAGGGAACCATCAAGGGGTCAGTGTTGTCGAAGAGACTGCGCCCGTTAGTAAGTGTTCTCGTGAATCAAACCCAATGGCAGTACTCACAGGATGTTCCAGTCGAAAGTGGGCCAGGGGTTGAATCCAAGACCGCTGTTGAAGCCGGTGATGGTGGCCAGGTTGCGGTTGTTGGGCGCGATCCAGGTCATCCAGCTGAAGGTGCTGAGAGCCGTGAAGATGTAGTTGGGGAACCAGAACCACACGAACATGGCAGCGAAGGCGATGTAGAAGAACTTCTGTCTGCTAAGGTTCCAGACACTGCGGAAAGGACCGTCAACGGTGCTGTTCTTGTCGCTGTGGAAGGCGGCGTTCAGGGCGATGGTCACCAGAGACGCGGGCCAGACACAGTACGAGGGGTACACGAGGAAACGACGGCAGAGACCGGCCAGACCGTAGCCGATGAAGTTGGTTGACAGCGAGATGAGGAGTTGGTAACCGAAGTTGGCGGCATACGGCATGTTGAAAAACTGGGGGAGCCACTGGACAGTACTGTTAGTTGAGGTTCATCGTCAAGGTGCAAAGTTGCACCGGGTAGAAGCCTACCTGAGTCCAGATGATGTAGTTAGTATACGGGATGTTGTACGCAACGTTGGCCATGATCGTGATGAGCATGTGCTCCTTGCGGTTGAACGGGCCAGGGTTGAGCGAGATACGGGAGCCAAAGACAGTGAAGCCGACGTCAGGAAGAGCCTTCTCCCACAACTTACCCAAGGGGTAAGCGAGCAGCTGGGCAACGTTGGCCAAAATCGTGATAGACGGGTAGCGGACGGAGAAGAGCTGGTTCACAAAGGCGAGCAGAGCGGAGAAGAGCAGACCGATAACCCATGCACGAATGGTCGACGAGGGCATGGTGGGGTCGTCATGGTTGTCGACGACGGCGCGCACCTCAGAGTAGGGCGAGTTGCCCGTGATGAGGGCGGCCTCGAGCTTCATCTCCTGGATCAGAGTCTCGTGCTTCTCGGGGTTCTCGAAGACGTCGTCGTTCTGGAGGAAAGCCTCAATCTTCTCGATAATGACGAGCGGGAAGTTGGGGTCCTTCTCGTGGATCTTGTGGACGTTAAACATCATCTCGCGAACCTCCTCAAGGGACATCTGCGAAGCGAGCTCCTTGGCCTCGAGCAGATCGTCCTCGGTGACGTTGAGCTCCATCTCTACGTGCTCATTGTAGTCGGTGCCCTCGGGATGAGCGTCGACGAACTAGGTCAAGCGACTTAGTACACCGTCCTGTGAGTTGAGGCTCAAGTGAGCCTCCTAAGACATTGTACTTACGGGCTCGGCCTTCTCGTTGGAGACCACGCCGCCCTGGGCGGCGGGCCGTTGTTCACGGATTTCGGACATGGTTGCGCTGGGTCAGGACTCTTCACCTTGAGTAAGGTACGGAGGGGCTGATCTGCAGGACCCGTTGACTTTTGGGCTGGAAATATGCCAGTGACCGAGGAACGAGAAGAAACGGGGAAAGAGGGGACGAGGACATCAAGACCTTTTAATATCCAGTGCCACGAGGGCGACCGGCCCAAGCTCGCCATCCATATGCTTATCGACGGGTGGGACCCGGGGGTTCCAACCGCCTGGCAACGAACGGGCAGGACGATGGTGACAGTCGGTGTTGCCACAAGACGATCCTCAGGAAAGGACCCCTTGCCCCCCAAGATGGGACTCGATGCTGGGACGGCATAGGCTGGGATGGACAGAGCTTCCTCTTCAGAAGGCAGGGGTGATGTGGCATGGGTGATCATGTTCAGGGCTGGACTTCCAGCCGCCCCCCTCGTCTGGACGTGCAGCCGGAGGGTGCAGTGCAACCCTGGCGGCAGACATCTCTACCTTCTGCATTCGACATGGCCGATATCAAAGGTTCCCGGGCGTTGGAGGAGGGATCGATGTGCGTCTTTACTTTGCCCGCTTTGGGTGGCTTGCCCAGCCGAGCGTGAGACAGGAAGGATGAGAGACATGATGACGAAGAGCAGAATGAAGAAGAAGGAACGTGAGAAGGATCGAGGCAAGATGCCCCGGCCATATCAGGACAGAGAAGGTACGGATACATTTCCATGAACAAACATGGACGGCAAGATGCCTATCTGCGGCCCTCTTGTGGTTCATCCTCACTTCTTTTCCTGGATTGGGGGGGACGGACGGAAACGAATGCCACCTCCACCTCCCGGCTACCCACCGGGATCAGTCCCAGTCACTGCGAACCTGCAGACGGGGCATCAAGTCCAACGCAGAGGGATCCCTGGTGCATTGCATGGGTGGTATGGAACCTTCTCTCAAGGCGCAAGAGCTTCCGCCATTGTCGCCGTTGGCATCTTTCACGCCTGAGATGGCGCATATCTCTTTCCTTAGATTCGCGGGTCTCCGCCGGCCTTCAGTCATCCCATGCAGTCGGGACCTCGGACGACCTTGATCTGGTAAGGCAAAGTTAGACAGCTCTCGGCCGAGGAACTTTTGAGAGCAACTACTGTACGACGAGTGCAGGCAATCCATCCTCCCAATCAAACCAGGACGTTGATTCTTGGGACTGGGCGCAACTCAAGTCGCAATCGCGATGGCTTCATCGTGGTGCGACGTTTCCGCCCGCAGACAGAGTGCAGCCCTTTCTCATTCGGTGTCGATCGGGCTGAAGACAGGTTGTCGGTCGGCGAACCAATTCTTCTATTCGCAAATCCTGCCTTCTCATCAACCGGCATGAGGATGATTTGCTGCTACGGCTCCCACACCATCTGCAATCTCCCCCGGCAAAAGCAGTGGCGGGGGGATGCTGGTGGCAAGGTGGCTATCCGTCGCTGCGTGCCATCTGTGCCCATCTCGGGGTCTCTTTCGGCACTGACCGTAACGGCGCTGCTTGTGTGCGTTGTGTCGCGCGTGGGCTTGCGGGTGCACGCAGTACCGTACTGTACACTCAACGCCCTGCGTCTGGCAAGTCGTACCTCTTGTGGGACTGACCCGGTGATCAATCAGTGTGAGGGAGCCTCCGCGGAAGAAGTGAACGTCGTCTTGAAGTCCGTTTCTTGCTTGGGGGCCGGCGGGGAGCGCGCGATAAGATGGGGGGATGGTGAGGTGAACCCTTGTTGGGTCGCGGAGCGGACTGGGAGGGCGCCCGGGCACGGTACTCTGAGCCCTTGAACGCATTCCTCAGACCCTAATCGTTGAAGATCTGCGAGTCTTATTCGCTGTGCCGCTTCGCTTCTACACATACCACATGAAGAGACTTAACTAGACCGAAAAGCTCTGGTTCAGCTCTTGACACATCACGTTGCAATGCAACATTCTAGACATCGTGGCCGCCGAGAGACATGCCCGGGAAGCACTGTCAGGCTGGCATCGAAGAAGCATAGAAGGATGCTGGAAAACGGTTGTTCATCCTCTTGGTGTGGTGGCTGGACGCAACGCATGGCTGAGCCCTACCAACGAATCAAACGTCGGCATCTGTTTTCCGTCTTCAGGGTTGTGCACTAGTCGACGGCATAGGCGACTAACATCTTGGCAAATTTGGCCAGAACACCAAGACGGACATGATCAAAGATGGGCGTTGAACCCGCTGGACCCTGCGAGGGAGAGGGAGTGGCGCCGTCCCCGAAGCCTCCCAAGCCTCCCAAGACCGACCAAGACTCACAAGCTTTCCAAGGCGATTTCCAAGAGCTCCAAGACCATCGCGATATGCTTCCAAGACGCCCAAGACTTGCCATCCGTGCAGTGTCAAGAGATCTTGCCCGAAAAAAGCTTGTCCGCCATGTGTTCTCGCTGCACACCATCGCCGCCTCACCAGGCCTGAGATGAACAGCTGAAAAGTCGAGTCGTTACGTTCGTGGGACGGGAAGCACGTTCATCCAGAGACAACGGCCAGCCCCGGCTGTCTTTCCTTTCCCCTCTCACAAGCACCAGCTCCGTCTCCCCGTGTCTTATCGGCCAGACGTCTGGGGATTTGCATGCCCCATTGGCCATTCACATGCGTCAGGCCTCCTCCAGTGGTATCATCCGGCCAGACAGAAGGTGGCAAGTTGATTAACCTGTGCTCGTCTGCCGCAGGAGAGTTCTTCTGGAGGAACTTTTTGACGGTCGGCGAGGGGGCCACCAATGTCGACCCTGGCTAGCCCCCTCACGAGCTCCTAGTATCGGCAGCTTATTAGATGGGTCGACAACGCGTCCTATCAATCGCCCCGGCTGATTTTCTGTCCCGACATTGGCTGGATTTTCTCATTGCTTTGGCAAGAATCCTACTCTCTCAAAACCGAGCACCTCGGTTTCCCCCACGCTAACAATGATCCCTAAAGCATCCTCTCCTCACCAGAGGAAACCAGGTTCATCAAGCAACGCGGGTTTCGTATTCTCCAGGCGGGATTTCCTTCGAGCCATCTGCCAACAGGGAGAAGAAAAGGTACTAATTTCATGTTCACAACGTACACCAGCCATTTGCAGCGAGTTCCCTGCGACAGCTGGCCAGTCGTACGAGCAGACTTTCGCTTCGTCTAAACCAGACCGGGACTGGTTTCTTCTCCAGATTTCTTCTTCGGGCAGGTCGATTCCGTCCCCAACACCAACTGGAGGCGCGCGTCCCTCAATCTTATCCCCTCCCCGGTCCGTCGTCGCATGGCGTAATCCCCTCCACCGTTATCGCAACCGCAACAGCGCGCGTGATCGTTATCTCTCCGGGGCAATTTGCTCGACAAAGTGCTTAAAGTCAGGCCCATCCGCCAAGACCTTTCTCTCGCGCCAAGCTATCGTCAGGAACGTTTGTGCGGCGCGACTCAATTGATGCCTTCGGTAGGGCGCTCGTGGTGCAGCCGCCGTGCCGCAGGTTTGGCCGTGAAAGGCAGGCTCGTAACCATGGATCCCCTCATTCGACACTTTTCTACTGTCCCGAACACCGAACCAACTGGTAGGAACCTTCAGTCATGTGGCTATTCCGGCCAAAGGAAAGCTTCCGTATTCGAACCGATTCACCGCGGTGACGCGCTTGGCAGCGAGATGCACTGACTCGCCCGGGGCACAATTTCAGCACTTCTCCTGCTCTGTAGAAGGGGCCTTCTTCATTCGGAGCTTGTGATGGGAACTTTCTACAGTGTCTCGGTTTTTCTGAATTCAAAGTATCACCAAAGACTCTATTGCAGCCGTAGTAAAGACCATGGGTCGCGCAAATCGTCGTAGACGATGTCTCGGTTCGCGGCTTTTAGGTCCTGACTTGGCGATGCCAATGCTCCGTCTGGGCACATGGTGCCGTCTTGGAAGTCTTGGTAGTCTGTCTTTTCCAGGAAACCTCAGCTCCCCAGCTGAGTCCACCATGTTCCTCAAATGCCTCTGAGCAGAATTGCTATCGCAGCTTAAATTATTGGTCGAGGACTGTCCCCCTCATTATCCCTGACTGATAATGATTCTTGGCATGCATTGACAGGCTGTTGGGAGTCTGGAGTGTACCCGACCGCTTGGCATCGGTTGCATGGCTGGAATCGGCCATCGTACCGGGTCGTCAGTTTGCGGAAGGTCCTTGAGAGGCCAATGGAGAGAGTGCGAGACTGTTGTTGGTTGATTGCCTCCCTCCGCGATGCCATTGCTATTTCCAGATCTTCGGGTAGTATCGTGAAGTTGCCAGATGAAAGGGGACTCTGCGCGAGGAATTCGAACCGGTTCTAGCCTATCGGGTGCCCTCCAAACTGCGTGAAGGTCTCTATCAGCTGGATGGGTGCATTCAGACCCCCGTTTTCACGAACTGGGCGTCTTGCCACCGGGTCGAATGGCGTCAGGATCACCATGTAAGTCAACTGGGTACGGACTTGATATGCCTCGCTTAGATCATGGCCAGAATCTCGGAGACAGCGAACAGACGCTATGCTGATCTGCGCCTTGGAAATGCGAACTGCTTGTTGATCCAACTGTTTAAGGCTGAGAGCATCCTCCAACTCTCACAATCTACGTAATCATCTCATCCGGCCTCTGGTCAAGAGCTGTGGAGGCGAACCGAAAACACGCCATGCGTGCAATTTGGGAGGTTGGCCGAGGCCTATTAGGCTGGCGCAGTGATGCCGTAGTATACCACCGCCAACGGCTCTGCCATTCGATACTTCTCGACCGATCCTTCAAGTGAGACGGCAGGAACTTTTGACGCTGCCAAGGAAGAACTTTCGAAGAACTTTCGTTGGGCTCACAAGACAAGAAGGAGACATACATGGAATAGTCCGAAAGAAGAACGCTTTCTATTACAGTAATGAAGCTAGCCACGAAGTACCAAAGAAATCTATAAGCTCATATGTTCGACCATGAGAGAACCGTCTATTTGCACGCTCGCTAAATTGGTGGCCGTTGTCCAACAGATACATCGCCTCGATGGGATCCGTCAACGCCCAAACTCCATGCATACCACCCAACTTCAGCAAACCAAAGAGCAATCCAGACTGGCGGGCCAAAGGTTCCCCAGAAATTGCCCGGTTCTTATCTCGAGCCTGCCTGCATGGATCGAAGGATCGAACGAACCCCGGCAAACTCGAGCTCTTCCATAGTCTCCTCCCAAAGGCGCTCAGTGGCTGCCTTTCCCTTCGGTTCGTATAACATGGAGGCAAATCTTGACAGTCATGTTAGCTAAGCTCTTACTAACTTGGAAGGCAAACTTACGGAGAGATCTCCCAGTCCATGAGAAAGCTGCCATGGGTCTCTTCCCCTCTTACCACCGCGGCATTGACATAGGTTGATGCGGCTTTCTCGAGTGACCTTCCAGTAAGGCTCTTGGCCGCTCCCATGAACGCCTTCAGTATGCCGCTCAGGTTGGTGTGTAGATTCGTTCCCTTGGTCAAGCCGGGATCGACAAGATTGACGACGACGTCCTCCTTTCTTACGTACTCGGCGATTTTGATCATGAAGCACTGGCCCAGAATCTTCGAGTTTGGATATCGCTCGAGGTTGTTGAACGTCTTCTCATCGTCGAAGGCAGGCAGAAGAGGTACTTTGTCGGCTTCCTTGAAGTTGGCCATCAAGGATGTACCCGAGTTGACGATGGATAGAGTCCGGGCCTTTCCATCGACCTTCTTTGCTTTCAGAACTGGAAGCAGGAGTATAGCTAAGAGCGCCGTTGACAGGTAGTTCACTTGGATTGATTCCTCGTGCCCATACCGCGAGAGCTGGAAATGTTCCTTCACGATGCCGGCGTTGAGGATGACGAAGTCGATGCGGGGAAGCGTGGCACACCGGTCAACGAATTGTTGGATGGAATCGTATGACATCATGTCCAGAGGCCAAACTTCAATGTTGGCTGAAGGATGCGTCTGGCGTAACTTTGATGCGGCTTCCTCTCCCTTCTTCTGAGATCGTACAGCCATGATGAGATGGCTCAGCTTATGCTCCAGCAGCATCTCCGCGCAAGTCAAACCGATCCCGGCGTTGGAGCCTGTGATGATTGCAGTCTGTCCGGAGAGCGAGAGATCGTTGGGAGGCATTTGCGGTTTGGCGCACATGGCCTTCACTGTCAAACCCATTGTGCCTGAGGTCAGGGGCGGGAGGTTGATGGAGCTCGTCATGATAAGAGGCAATGTGGTGGGCTGTATGGGTATGCGATATTTGCTGTAAGCTTTTGCTGGGGAAATTGCGATGTAAGTGTTCAATGTCGTCGTTGAAGGTGTGTTTGAGTCTCTCCATCTTGTCGTCTCAGTGGTGTTCTTATATTTTGAGGAAAGACATGAAGTCATCAGCACCTGTACATAATGAAGCTCGTCATTGCTTCGCCCATCCATTTTTGGGCATAAGTCTCTTGTTTTGCCCTTATGAAAAGACGTCGAATGATGACCTAAAGGGGTAAATGGTCATGCTCGGAAGCGTCACCGGGCCCGAGCCCGGGAGTCACCCAGTCCGACCGGCACCAAGCCCCACTTGATTGCGCCTTGATCCCGGAACAGCTCGGGGATACACCACGCGTGCTCCGGGCTTAACAAAAGGGTTTAAAAGCGGATACCCGTGTGTTTTTCCTCGATTGCTCTCCCATTTAAGTAATCTTATTGGGGAACGAATCCTCGCAGAAAGCCGCTAGGCCGGAAGAGGGCAACAATCGAGTGTCAGCATGACTGGGCTTGTGGCGCTCAGCACCGGAGCGGGGTACGCGACAGCGTAGGCTTACGATGAATGAAGGAACAGTAAGGATCCATTGGGCACGTGTCTTCGCACCAAACGGCTTTTGCTTCAGCCTACCTGTCTCTGAGACCTTAACTCCTCAGCTTCTTCATTGCATTCCCTTTTGGGTCAACAGTAGACTTCAACTCTTGGCCTACAGCTTTACTCCGGCCAGCGAGAGTCGGCCACTCATCTAAAACTTACACTTGCGGAATTAGCATTGCTCATCTCCGGTAGCTTCAGCCACGTGCAACCCGACAGCAGCCGGAAGAAGTTCAGGTCAGGCGATCATCGCTGGCAGCCTGGAAACCGCAGACTCTACGTATGTTGGGGCACTGCAGTGAGCTTGGCGGTCCATAATGGGAAAACAGAAGTCCGGTGGTATGGCATTCTATGTCTGTCAACGTGTTCATGTCTGACTCGCTTCATCAGCGAACAAGGGGTTTGCCTTTGTCATCGCAGACTCAAATGGCAAGCCAAACTCGGGTGACCGCAAGTTGATCCGAAGCCATGTCATGCGAGGAAAGAACACACGCGCAACACGGCCGCGGGTCGTGCAGAACCGCGACAGGGCCCTAATAACTACGGACAGTGTTCAGACGTCAGATCCCGCGCCAACGGTGCCTCAGTCGACATGGAGTCCCCTGATGATAGAAGACCCTGCAAGCCCGAGTGATGAAGTCGAACCGGAGGGTCTTCTGAGACTGTTGCGTACCCCTTTTGACGTCTTTGCTTGCCCATTTGCAGATGAGATTGACTCGAGCTCAAAAGAGATGTTATTCGAATGTACGTCGTCTTGGACCCCCCTTCCAATCAGATCCAGTCATACTCATTAATGCTTAGTCTATGCCATAATCAAGGAAGCCATGTACCCTGTTGAGTGGTGCGTTCGGTTTGACGCAAGCAAGACTCCGTGGTTCCATTGGCTGCTGGTGGATCCAGCCTATCTACACTCCGTCCTCTTCACTGTCGCGATGTTACATGACTGGCTTCTGGGAAGCAAGCGAAGCAAGAAAACCAACTACCATATTTGCAAGTCGTTGACCTATCTGAACGAGAACATTGCTTCCAAGGAAATGGCCATCGCGGACTCAACGGTCGCCACAATTGTGACTATGAGTATGGTGGCAGAGATGTTCGGAGATCATGCGGCATCAGCTGCGCATGTTGCTGGTCTTCGGCAAATAGTCAAACTAAGAGGCGGAATTGAGAGCTTTAGACATAACCTACAGCTCTTTGCAAAGATATGCCGGTGAGTCTATCGTGTCGGCCGCGTCTATTCAGAAGGCTTACCCAGATCAGCGTTGATATCGGCTGGTCGCTCATCACGGGAGAAAGTCCGGTGTACTTTAGCGATAACCTTTCCTACGAGCCGGCATTCGCCTCCATTCTAGGTCCTTCACCCGGGGGAGTTACACCCTCACAAGGGCCCTCTCCTATGCGAAACTTTGTTGAGTCTCTTGATCTCCGGCTCGGCTACATATTCCAAGATCTACAAGACTTTTCTAGCATGGTGAAAATCTTGTTCCGAACACAGAAGATAGACCCTATCAAGTTCCAACAACTCATGACTTCTATTCAGTATCGGCTGCTCTACCTCGAGCTGGATGACGGTTCCATGGCGGAATCTTTGCGTCTGGCCATGCTTGGCTTCATTGCGACACTCTATCTCCACATTCTTGGTGCCAGATTGCGGTTCGTCTGGTTATCAAACAGGCTTCGGGAGACGCTACAGGCAGTTGACCTGTCGCGAGTGGAAACACCTTCATCGAGACTTCTACTAGCCTGGATACTAGTCATCGGGTCTACGGCCGTGTTCGATGATAACGACGATGTATGGCTGTTACCAAAGCTGGCTTCATTGCGCAATTCGCTCAGTCACACCTGGCCAAAAGCAAAGGAGAATCTCGCAAAGGTCATGTGGATTGATAACATCCACGATGCGAAGGGTATAAAAGTTTTCGAAAAGTTAGTGCTGCACGTGGCTCAAATCCCTTCTGCCAATGAGGGAGCCGAGTCGGAAGACGTCGACGTTCTTTTTGAGCTTTCCGATCAATCCTATCAAGTCCTCCATCGCATGACTGCCGAAAAAGAACGCGTGTCAACATGATGGGTCGCATATCGGTGGTGCAGGTACGGCGCGCCACACTCGGAGACCCTGCAGCGTTTCTGCAACTTGCCGTTGCAATATCGACTCTTCAGCGGCACTGATAACCCACTTGAGAAAAGACCTCGCAGACTGGGTACCGTTTGACTTCCAAAGTCCCTTTTCAGAGTGCATCTCCGGCATGATATGTTGGACCAACGGGAGAGCGGGGCTGCTTGGCGGGTAAACTGGTGCCTGGTTAGAGCGAGCTTTTGCTTTCAATTGCGATTTCTTCCGGTCACAAATACATCCAGCGTTTGAAGTATGCCTTTTGTAGCCTAGTATAATATAAAAAATCGACTGCCAATATGTCGCGGCATCTGGCGTCTTGTCAATGGAATCTCTCAACTTGAGCAGCATGCGCAGCTGACGTGAGCGGCATTAGGCCCTCGGCAACCTGCAAGTGTCGCGATCCACTTCACGCTCAACGACAGCGATTGGGCTTCTCGGTTCTTCAAGAGGAGCATCCGTCACACTTCACATTCAAGGGTCCGGAAGATCCCTGTTCCAACACGTCGTGATCTGGGCCGACCTGCGTTGGAGTGAGGGGTCTGGTGGATTGATTAAGAGTCCAGGCTGTAAATAAAAGCAGGCTACCCTCTCGCTGAAGGAATCTGCAACAGAAACTTGGCGCACACAGATACCGACGAGATCAATCACGATGTCATCGCTTGAAGCAACCGGTGAATTCCGTATCTCCAACCCCGAGGGGTCAACACGAGAACAGATCGCGAAAGATGCGCCCCAGCTTCAAGACTTTGCCGAGAAGTATCCCGAGTTACCCATATACACACCCTCGTCAGAATCCTACGTGATCGTGAGGCCATTTTACAATGGCGCAGCGACAAAGCAGCCTCTAGCGATCCTCAGACCAAGAACAGACGCCGAGGTCGCCGCCGTGGTTAAAGAAGCAAAGGCTCAGAACCTGCCCTTCGGTATTAGAGCTGGCGGACACGACCTTAGCTTCACACAAAATCAAGGGAAAGATGGCATCATGATCGATCTCCGCGCCCTTGACAGCGCCGTCGTCGCTGAGGACAGGAAGTCGGTCCGTGTCGGCGGCGGTATCATAGGCCTCGCCCTGTCAAAGTTCCTTCATGAACACAAACTCCTGACGCCTCACGGATGGTGTTCGGGCGTGGGAATCGCGGGCTGGGCCATGGGCGGCGGATACGGGTACTCCAGCGCCTTCTATGGCCTTGGTGTTGACCAGATTCTGGGGGCCCGATTGGTCCTCGCGAGCGGCGAGGTGGTCGACACTGACCAGCACCCTAATGGAAAGGAGTTGCTCTGGGCACTTCGCGGTGCGGGCAATGGCAACTTCGGTATCGTGGTCGAACTTCGACTCAAGGTGTATCCTGAGACGGCCTGCTTGGGTGGTCTCGTAGGATTCCCGAACTCTGAGACCGGCCAGGTCTTGAACAAATTTAGCGAGATGGAGAAAGATTTGCCTATTAATACCGCGGCAGAGATTACTCACATGGCGATGCCTGGCGTTGGGCCCGTCCTGAGTTTCTTCCTCGTATGGACACCTACAGATGGTAACCTCGACGAAGGCTGGGAGTTTCATCGTAAGATCAAGTCTCTTGGGACAGTCCTCTTGGACACTGTAGCAGAAAGTATGTCGCATCCTGGCCTGTTGTCTACAACAAGCGCTGACACCCACAGCTACCGATTACGGATTCTTCAGCTCCTTCCCCAACCCTTCCGGCACTCATTATTACCCGCGAGTGTGTACTATCGAGTACATGACACCAGAAATCAACAACATCATCGCTGCCAACCCTCCTCCCGGGCCGTGGTGCGCGAACGTCATTCACAGCGCTCATGGCAGGGTCCTAGAGCCGAACCCGGAGGCGTGTTACCCGCTGCGGAAGCGCCACCGTATCTTCAACCCAAACGCCGGTGTCCAGGATGCTCAGGGTGAAACCACGGAATTCGAAGGCTATAAAGAGTGGAACGACGGTCTTATAGCCAAGTTGAAGGAAAAGGGTCTGACCCTGCCCTACGGCTACCGCAATTTGTCCCCCGAATCGGATATAGATTGGGTGGCTACTTACGGAGAGGAAACACTGGAGAGGTTGAAGGAGGTTAAGAACAAGTTCGATCCTGAGAACGTCTTCAGGACGGGATATCCGCGGTTGGAACTCTTGTGATATCGGGCGTTCAGCCGCCGACGGGACGACTGCTTTGAGGCCTCCTCGGGCCGAGGAATGGCTTGAGTATCGTTCCGACCAAGACATTGACATTCCACTCGAATAAACAAACTTCTAATTTACCAAGATTCGATCGACGCTATTGGCAGTTGATGGGAAGATCATCTGACGAACTGACGCGATGCCACATCTTATCTGTCTTCAATGCTGCGTTCGACGTGAGCCAAGTTTCAAAGACCATTGATTCAACAGCTCTGCAAGGTTGTTGGGTGCATCTCAAAGGCATAAATACCCAACCCGGCAACCCTGGTGAGTGGAATGTCCCTGGATGTCTCGGAAGGAGATCTGGTTGATCTGGGCCGAGACCGCGTTCGGCAGTCGTCTGAACGTTGTCCTGCAGTGATGAGGTTGTAACTCTATGATGAGTTGGCGTTCAACGAGTAATTGGGGCCGGAAAGGGACTCTTAGGAGCCGCAAACGGCCAACAACCGTTGTGGTCCGCTCCTCCTATAACTCTGATTGGTTTCCGGGATTTTCTCCGCGAAGCCTCACCTTGCGGGGAAATCTCGAATGTTTTACACGCGCCCGTCGACGACCCCCTGAATCTAGCACGAAGTGGCCTCCCGTGAAAGCATTGTGAAGCCTCGTGCCGAGTTGTTGTCCCAGATTCTCAGCCGAACTACTGCGTCCTAGACATGCTCTGGGAGCGGTGATTGGGTTCGACTGGGCAACCTGGCGATCGTCATGGATCTTAAGGTCACCCCGCAGGCGGCCACTCCTGCCGGCAAGCTGCACGGCTTCACAAGTGTTCTTTCCGATAAGCTTCATCTGTTAGAAACCCGGATGATAGTGTGTGCTTGGGTCGAGGGCCGAAGAGTGCGGAGCTTTCGGGCCCGCAATTGGGCTTGCATCGATGCACCGTCCCGGCACACAAACGGTGCAAAGAACGGCAGCCGGACCGATCTCTGGCAATCGACCCGGAGAGAATCCATTAACGTGTTTGGGCGCTCAAGGTCGGCAAGTGGGACACAAGGTTCAAGACCACGATGCAGCATAAGCAACAAGCGCCTCTCGGTTTCCTCTTCCAGCCTGTCTCTAGTTAGTCTCAGCTTAGTTGGAAAAATGGTCTCAACGCCGGCGACGGGAGATACAGCCGGCCTAGGTTGAATCTGGCATTGGCATGCTCGCGATTGACGATTTGGGCAGGTGAGTTGGTGCGCTAGGCAACTGGACAGCGAAGAATTCACCGCCCGTTCGAGCCCAGACCGTCAATTGAAGCTTCGAATGCCGACAGACCGATCGCGTCGGACCCTTCGACCCTTCGGTTGCGTGTTGAATGACGTTGTTGGCCCTTTGCATTGGGCCGACCGATTCAGTGACCACCAGCACTAGGGCGGTGGGCGAGTTGAAAACAACAAATGTTGGTCTTCATCACGATCTTCAATCGTGGAAGCCGAAAGAAAACGCGCTCAGACCCGAAATGCCGGCATTGATTGTTTCCAATGTGTCCCGGTAAACGGAATACGATTGAAGGGTGGGGGCAAGGAAGAATAGAAAACAAGAAAGCTCTGGAAACCAATATTCAAGTCAGTTGCGGCAGGCAATTGCAGGAATTTTCAGGAGGTTCTTCTCCGGACAACCTGACGATCCCCGCGGCATGATACACCGGGTGGATAGCATGGGATTTCTTCAGATCGAGATTTGAAAAGTCCATCGGAGTTTGCCCCGCCCACTCAGAGAACCCCGAAGGTCGTGCGCGGCCTAGCATTAGTAAACCAAGATGATGGGTTGCAATAGTGCGGCTCCCGACGGGGTGACTCAGGAACAGTTTGTAATGCCAGGTCGAGGAGATAGTTCCGTCGCCCAATGATGGCGCGTGTGACGTTGTGCTGGAAGATCTTCACGGGGGCGATAAAGCTCATGTGCTTGTTTGTTGATTTTCGAGACAGTACGTGTGCGATGGAAAGCTCTCCGAAAGACCTCCATTGGCAGGATATGTGGCTCGGGGGTGCTGAATGTGCCACATAGACCAGGGTATTCGCCACTCAAAGCCACAATTCTTGACTAACAGGGTGGAAAGCTCCAATCATTTGGCACGTTCGCGAACTCGGGAAACGTGGACAGTTGCTTGGCTGCTCTGTGGAGGGTGGCAGAAAACAGGCGAGTTGCACAACTTGCGTGGGATGATGGGAGCAAGAGGTGGGGATGCCACGGGAATGGGAAACACCTCGTGGAGCGGTGTCTTGTGAGGGGTGTCTAATGTGCCTGGGAACACTGGAAACACTGGGAACACTAGGAAGACTGGGCACACGATTCCATTCCAGTGGCATGTTGGTGCGTGAACTGGTGCCGCCAGAGCTGGGCCATTGAGAAGTTCCCGGCCGATCAGCCACGGGCTCCCCATTCCATCCATTGCTTGGTCAATGTCCAACAATGTGTGGGGAAGAGACTGACCGTTGAGAGAGGCCGACGGTCCGGATGGATCTCTGGGCGGTGGCGGCCCAATGAGTTGCGCCATCGTGCCCGGAGGTTATCTCCGGGGCCCCTCCTTTGGCACGACGAAAGCAGGACGTCGAGATGGCGTTGGAAGGACATCAGTCGTCATTGTACAGTGTTAGCTGACAAGCTCCTGCCCCTCTTCCAATTTCTGCCTCTGGAACTGTTCCATGTGCTTTTGGGCCGTCCTAGTGGCCTGGAAGTGGCTTGGTCCTGCACGGGTACGCGGTCTTTTCAAGCGCGGCACGGCATGTCTAGTATCTCGATGAGGGATGCCCATCCACAAGCCCCCTCGGCATTGTGGCTGCTCATGCTCCTCGACCTTGTTGAGATTCAATTGTGCTACCTGATTGGTCCCATCCCTTGTACTATGCACGGTATCACTCCTCAAGCCCAGGTTCGATCTAGTTGGCAAAGGCCTGCCTGTCCACCACCTGTTGAGCTACTGTCCTGCCTGTTCTTGTTTGTCGCGTTCGTCCCAGGCAAAAGACCGGACTTGGAGTCCGGGTCCTGCTCCCCGCGAAAGACTTGTATAAAGTACCCAGGACCTCCTCTTTTCGCCCCCTTCGCAATGCCATATATATATGTTCGCCAATCTACAGACACACTAGCCTGGGAATTAAATACTGTTTGATTTACATTTACAATTCCTCGAGTACTCCATTTCATATCCTTGGCAAGAAATAGAGCACGGCCACACTCAGAGCGACGCTATTCCGAGCCCCGAACCTAGCCAACCACATCCTGACAGGCCAAGATACCCTGGTAAACCTTGTCTGCCCCGGCGCAACATCACAAGCCACAGAGCTCAGCAACCATGGATTCAGGCTCAGCAGGTGTGAGTGTACTTCAAAGTGGGTTGTCGAGCAGCGCACTTGACAAACTGCTCTCTGACTCTTTCGCCAACCCGACAGACGAATATACCACGCAACAACAAATAAAACAACATCAACCGGACCAGCAACAAGCGGATTATTACTTCCAGCGACAACTGAATATCAAGAGAGAGAATGAAGCTGCCAACACTGCGCCACAGTTCTTCGTCGCGCCCTCGGCCCTGACTTCAGCACCCGACGCGGCGTCAATCATTTCCGACAGCACATCGTCCCCCTCGACGCGGAGCTCTCATGTGTGGCAGGACTCGCCCGCGACCAACTCTTTGTTGTCGCCAGTGAGCTCCGTACTATCGCCGCCGAATTCGAACATCAGATCTCCTCCAGTCGACCCCTTGATCATTAACCCCGAGCAAGAGACGAAACCCCTGCCGGCAGCAGCAATCGAGTCGCCAAAGAGGCGGCGCGGCAGACCTCGTCTCACAGAAACCAAGACACGAGCGGCAGACGCGTCAGCGACGACCACATCATTTACAGGAGCGAAAGTGCAGAAGAAGTCTGCGGCCGCGCGACGCGCTTCGACGGCATCCGCGAGCGGCGCCGACGACGCCAAGGCTCCAAAAACCACCGAAGATAAGAAGAACCGCATTCGCGCCCGCAACAGAGAGGCAGCGTACAAGTGCCGGCAAAAGAAGCAGAAGGGGATCGAGGAGCTGCAGTCGCAGGAGGTGGTTGCGGAAAATGTCAACAAGAGTCTGCACGCGGAGGCTTCGATGCTGCGCAGCGAGATCTTGATGCTGAAGAACATGGTGCTTCAGCATGGTGGATGCGGATGTTCTTTTATCGAAGAGTATATCTCGGGCGCTGCGCAGAACTTGGTCTCGTCGAGTATGGCGGCGAATGCGACAACAGTCAATGCAGGAGCAGTGATGAACAACACAGCATCCGGAGGAGATTCATCAATGGACTGGGACATGTTCGACAATGAAGAGCGCAAATCCGAAATATCAGCACTAGGTTCCGACGATGGGTTCTCGATGCTCGACGATGCCTCCATCGCTCATGGCGGCAGAGCTCAATCGCAGGAGTTCATGATGGCTTAGGAGGATGAACGGAGGAGAGGAATTATCGACTTGCGCCAGCCCATCTCATCAGCTTGGCAGGTCTTCAGAGATTCTTGAGGACAAAAAGCAGCGAAGTCCGGAAGGCCGGCAAGAAAAGTTTGCTACCAAAATCACATCTGTAGCTAGGGCGTTTGGAATTGCGACATTCAGCGTGGGCGTCTTGGAGAAGATTGTTTCTACACAGGACCAGGGCCTCATGGCTTAGCACTGGGATATGAATTAATGAGATCAATGACTTGAATTCTGCGTCCCTCCATCAATTGTGCTTAACTGGCAATCGACCAGTTGATGTTATCTATACTGAAATCTTCGGCGGTGCTTGAAGCCGCCGCGCCGGACGACGGACCATGGAGACCCGATCAACTCAATTGACAACCGTGAACGACGGCTAAGCGGCGCAGACGCTATGGATACACTCAACGAACATGGTGTGTCCTAGGACCGCATCCATCTCTGTCAGCCAAGTGCAGACGCGCTACGCGAATCATTCGAGAGTTTTCGATGGCAGGTCGCCGCGGGGAGTGGGATAACGAATACTGCCTCATCTCTCGTGCGGCACTTGGGGCGCGCGGGGCGCGCGGAGGCATAGGATAGACCCGACAGATTTCTGTTTCGGATAGGTTCCCATCGCGAACACCATTTCGCAATAGCCCTATGAAGACGCACGTGCTGAGTCGTCGTTCACGAAAGGGCGTTCGATCGTGTCAGTTGGACTGGTGTGTCTTGAGGGACTTGAAACCTCGAGTAGCTCCGATGCCCGAGCAGATAACACCGAAGGCTCGCTCATACCAAGGGCTACTGAGTTCATCGTCAAAGATTAGATTTTTTTTTTTTTTTTTTTGTGGTCTGTCTAGACGTGATTTCTTCGCTGTTCTCGACTATTTCTAAGCATACCTAGTATTCGGTCCATACTAGGCATCCCGCTCGGAAGTAGGTCGAGTACGGCTTTCATTACCGCCACATCAGTAAAATAGACTCGAATGTTTCTTTTCTTATCCAACCTATGTTCTTTCCTGTTCGTTCGGACAGCGGAATCATAGTCCGATGTCCAGCCGGCTGTTAAACGGGATGCGAGCTTTTCTGAGTCGACGGGTCGGCACCGTCGTTCTTTGAGCCGGCATTTGCGTGTTCTTTCAGATGGCCCAGGCGATCAGACGAAGCCGTGAACATGCGGAACAGGCACGACTCGCGATCCAATTACGTGCTGTTCACTTAGCTTCAAGGTGTTGCCAGTGGGATACATCCAATGAATGGACGTCTGAGTCCGTGTTCCAACCCGTCCAAGCGCTCGGCCTTCTGGTGTGTGCCTTCAGACGTGCGCGAAGTCAAAACCCGGCCACTACTTGGGCCAACACTTAGGTAATGGGTGCAGAACCAACAGGTTTTCGAGTGTTGGAGATGGAGGCAGCCATCAGAATTACGAGTTGGTGTGATAACACGAAGTACACTGACACCATGACTCCGCCAAGAGCTTGCTAAGCATGTCAACGCAGATCATCTCATAATCACACATGTTGTCGTTAACATTACGGCCACCGGTCGTCACAGTCGCATACAGCAGGGTCCATCTCCACATTTCACCTGCAGCATCTCAGCATGTGTTCGACAAAATGGTGGTTCCATCCGACATCTAGACCCCGCCCCGAGGGTATTTGGATTCGCCACCATGGCGTCCCCTGGACCAACAATCCCACGTTTTGAGTGGGTACGGAGTAGCACATCATTCTGCAAGGACCTTTCCATGTCAGTTCCCCGAGCAGCGGGAGGAGTAGGGTCGCTTTAAGCTTTTTGGAAACTCCCAAGTGCCGCGCCACGAAACTCTGACAGCTGGATATGGACTCGTAAGGTGAGACGCGGGCTACCGCTCAGCGGCAGCTCAAAGTTCACGAAACTATCATTGGCCGCTTTATCATTTGCTCTAATACTCTACGACGGAAGTATGCTGCCGTTAGCGGAACTTCTATCCGCCCTCAGTCGGTATACAGTGGTGTAATTGATGGAGGGCATCCATCCTCACATGTTCGGCGAATCATCCCATCTGACTGTGCCATGTGCCCTCCCATCATCTTGGGGCTGCCAAGCGGCTTCGATTTGCCATGGGATTATGCGACCAAAAGCCTTGCTGGACCTAGGTGTTTATGAACAGTTGGCTTTTCCAATTCCGTGTGACAGATTTGCTGACTTTTGATAAGCGCTCTGTGATACACCCCTATCCTATGCAAGACACATGGCATCGTCTACTACATATTTCCGGACGTTGATCATTCCCGTATTCTCCGCTCAATCCGAGCTTCTTGGAAGGTACATCCCAGTACCCGAAGAGTTACCTCTAGCGAGACAGCCCGGCAAACTGTGCCATACCTGCGGCCAAAGGCTTTGAAGGTTTCTATGTGCGTGGCAGAGGCAAGGAGTGGCCGAGGCGGACAGCTCCTCATCAGGCAATATCCTTCACCAGGCGTAGTTTGTGTCCGCCCCATGGAGCTCCGTCTGTTTCTCCCCTCCCAGTCGCTAAAGTCTAAGCTCGAGGCATCATGGACGGCTCTCAGAGGAATAGACGCGCCTAGTGGATCCAACCTGTTCTTGATTAAGGTGCAGTTGCAAGGTTTGGGTGGCCTATAAGCCTGTTATCAGCCGCTCTCTAACTAGTCTTGCAGTTCCCAATGCCACCCCATTCCGCTCCGCATACGCCATGCGCCAGCCCGGCAGCCACGCAGTAGTTCCATCGGCGGCATCATGTCGACGCCAATACTACCAGTCTACTTCGAGTTGAGCTGGTCGATCCTCAGCACCATCGGCGCTGCGAACGTGTTCTTCGGGCTCCTCATCGTCGGGATCACGACCTTTTCTCAGATCACTGTGGTACCGATCATCTCATCCGCGGCGGGAGCCATCGCAAACGGTCTTTGCTACTACGCATATTATGACGAAGGGTACGGGTTGAAGAACAAGGCCGCTGCTTCAGCGTTCGGGGATCTCTTCTGGCTGGTTCGTCTTTGGAGAAATGGAATAACACCGTGGACCAAACTAACGAACGCGGCAGATACAGGAGGTCGGGCTGTCGTTTTATAGCTACGTGCTCCTGCGCAGGATACTGAAGGATCGGGGGTGGATGATCTTCAACAGCCTATTTTGGATCATTATCGCCGCCCTCGTTGCGCTCCGAATCATGATCGCCACCTCACGCATCAGGTTCATTCTGCGAGGAAACACGAATCTGCAGAGCACGGTGAACAATTTACACATCGCCTACTTCGTGCTTATCGCAACGCTAGAATGCGTAAGCGCTTTCTTCTTACTGAAGACGTTTGCGGAGGTCAAGTCGACGTCGATCCGAGCGGCATTGAAGGGCGGTCTGTTCAAGTATCTCATGAGAAGTACGGAGGTCCGACTTGCAACGCTTGCCATCCTCGGGACGATGAGGGCCATCACGTACTCATTTCAAATGACGGCTCAGAGCGCGACGAATGCCGCAAGCCAGTTAGATCGATTTGCGTACACGTTGGAGTGTTTATTTCCTGTCGTCATGTTGTAAGTTGAAGGTTTCCGCGCCGTGCGTGAGATTTGTCCACTAATGAGAGGCATTCAGCATCGATGTACTGGCATCCAAGCTGGTCTTCACAACTCAGGTGTACGATCCGACTTGTCCAAGTCGCCCAGTATTACGAGGATTTACTTCGGGCAGGAAGCCAGAGGACTGGGATCCGGCGACGCAGCAAAGTGAGAGGGTGGTGGAGGTCCGCGGCGGCAAGCGGACGAGTTCGCAGGTGAATATACTCAGCAGCAGTGGACATTCGAGGTCCGACGTGGATCTTGAGCGGATAGAAACACCAAAAGCTCTGGGAGGAATCAGCAAGACGGTCGAGTTTAGTGTATGGCGCTCTGATCCGGTAAATCAGCAACGGCCGATCCATGTTATGACATCGCCATGACAGGAGTCTAGGGTTTCGGGGGCAGTTCAATGATACCACGAGTCTAATGAGAAAACATTTCACATGGCCGCAATGACCCTCATAGTCCAATATGTTCAATGTACGTCAAATTTTGATGTCGTACTCTGCGGTGTGATGCAAACACTCGGCTGTAATAATACCAGCTGAATGGTACGCGCTAGGAAGCGCCCGAAGGACCAAATCAGACGAGATGTAGATCATTCGGTTGGTGCTGGCATCTAGAAGGGATCCATTGAGCCAAGACTAGCGGGAGAAACGTCTGGCTTCTTCAGCGGAAGATGGCCGTAGGAATGAGTGAAGGGTATTTGGAAACGGCGCCAGCCGTGCCAAGCGCCACAATTGTTTCACGAGGTCAAACGGGCCTGTGCCGGGGCAGAATAATACACCAGACTGCACACCCTACCGGGTTTAAGAGGTTTGGCTAGAACCAATAGCCCGGTTCCCGTCAGCAGCCCGTATCCGACGGGCGTTCAAGCACTTGGCATCTTGTTGATGATTGAAACAGAACCCACAATGGGAATCTCGTACTGACATTGAAGGGTATCTCAAAATGCTAGTCATTACTCATTGCTTGAACCCCAGGGCGCATAGCTGAGCACGCTCATGTTTCGGACTGTGCCCTGCCTCTCGTCATAACCCTCCATATCGTGATAAGCCATACCGAACTGCTGACCTCCGAACATGTCCATGCCCGGTTGAATCGTGGGTGGTTCCGACGTAGCATATGGATCTATCCCAAACGTCGATTGACAGGCCTTCTCGGGCCCTTGCGACTCTGCGGACGGGACCTGGGACAAGAAGTCGAAGTTGAAATCCGGGATCGCGGGGTCACCGCCGAAAATCTCCAATGGGTCTGGCATCTCCGGTGTCGTGCCGGCAGTGGTCATCGTCGACGGCGACGTATCCGTCGCGGTGAACGAGACGAAGTCAGAATTCGAAATGTAGCCGTCGCTTGGTGACGGCCCTTCGGTGTCTCTCTCTTGAGTCTCGATCTGCTGGTAGCTCTTGAACAGTGAGAGTTGCAAGTTGCGCGCGATCTCAATGACCTTTTGCTTCATTCCTTCCTCGACGAAGCTGAGCTGCTGCTCGACTTCTTTTTCGAGCTGCCGGCGGACCTGCGTAGGGAGTTCGCGACGGAGGTAGTCCTCGTATCCGCCAAGATTCGTCTGGGCGTCCTCTGTGTTGTAGTCTGAAGCTCGTCAGTTGTTGCGGTCCGTCGGTAAGGAGGAGATATTTGACTTACATGGGGACGGAATCTCTCGCTCTCTGACGTCTGGGAAGAGAATGCTGTAGACCTGGGCCCACTTCTCGGCTTCGGTGAGCTCTTTACCGCTGGTCTTCTTCCGCGACCGAAGCTTCTTTTCTTGGTCTTGGGTGATGCCGTCCAAGACCTCCGGTTCCTTGACTTGGCATGGAGTAGGCAAGCGAGCATGGGCTTGCAGGTCCGATTGAGTCTCAAACGGCTGAGAGCAACGCGGGCATGAGAACTTGGGGAGTGAGTGCTTTCGGTATATATGCTCCCTGTATCGATTATTAGCATCTCGTCTAGCGGTTGGGATGGCAAAGACCTACTTGATGCGATGAACGTGATCCCACCCCGGGCCACAGCAGGGACGCTGGTTCTTATACTTGCGTGGGTTGTGCTTGAAGAACGGACAAGCTAGCTTCGCACCGCTGACTTCGTCCTCCTGAACCTTGGGAAGCTTGGCGCGAGGCGGACGATTCCCATTTCCATCACCATCCTTTCCTTCTTCGTCTTCGTTTCCGTTGTCCTTGTCATCCAATCTGCTGCGCTTTGATGCCAAAGATCTCCTCTTGCGACTCTTTGGCTCTTGTGTGTGGTTGGTCGCGGCTGTCCCCAATTGCAATCTTCTTCTTGCTGAATGATCCACCGCGCACGATCGACTGAAGTGGTGATCGGAACGTGGTCTTTGTGCTACATTGTTATCGACTGGAATGTCCTCGGTCAACTGATAAAATACCGCATCGTCCTCGGATCGCATGTCACTATATGGCATGGCTAATGGGTGGTGCATTTGTGCCGATGCTCGTAGTGCAACTCCACCTGGAGGCTCTTGGGCCGATGATTCGCTCCTCCTCGATGAAGCCCCAGATCTTCTCCCTGAACTCGGCAACGATGCTGAACCTCCGCGCTCGAACCTTGTGCGTAACCGCTCACGTATCCGCTCATCCTCTTCTTCGGCTGCCACCTTACTGGCTGGCGCCGGTGAGTCGACATCAGAGACCAGCGAGGGCAATTTGAGCCGTCTCTCATTCCTGAGCTTTGCAGAGCTTCTCCTTTGTTGTACTGGTGCCTTTGGGGACTTATTTGAAGGAGGTAGATCCTCTTCTACTACCTCGTAGCTTGTTGAAGCAGCAGGCATGGGGGGTGGCCCCCCTACAGACGGCGGACTTTCACTGGGTTCAAAGTCGAGGTCCAATACCGTCGGCGGGTATGCCATGAGCTCTTCCACGGCTTCACCCCCTCGGCTAGTTGCCGCCTCGGATGCGGCGGCTTCTCCAGAGAGGACCTCCTCATCGTCCTCGTCCTCGTCTTCCTCTTCCGCTTTTTCGAGACCTGATCCTCTCTTCTCTTCCTCTCTTTCTTCCGCACTCTTCTTCTTGCTTCTCTTCAATAAATTTGAGAACGAGAAAGACTTCGCCTTGGGAGCGGGTGGTGGAGGAGGCGACGCCAGCACTGGCATCGTGCTGTCCCGCTCATCTTCAGCAGGTTCCTCCGACAAAGAAAGGGTTCTCAGCGCAGACTGTGTGTCCACTGGTCTTGACGAACGTCTGAGTTTCCTGGGCTCATCCCGGGATGAAGCTAAGTTCGATGTTGCAGTCGACGAGGTACCGACCAGAGACTGAACGAGAGACTCTTTGTGGGTTTCTCTGTCACTTCTCAGGCCTTCTCTGGTCGCTCTGAGCCCTCCCAGCTTCGCTCTTTTCCTCTCGACGTCTTCTGCTCTTTCTTCCTTTTTCGAAAGCTCCGGACGTTCAATACTGCTTTGCTTCTCATGTATGATAGTGTAGCTTTCTGCTGCCTTATCCGTGCCTGAAGTTTGACCAGAGCCAAAGGCACCAGTCAAGGGTTTTAATGGAGCGAATCCCGTTGGGACTGGCATTGGAGCTGTGAATCGAGGAATTAGGGTTGATTTCAGGCCCTCGGTCATGGGTTGAGGTGTCCCCAGTAAAGGAAGACTTGAAAGATCTTCCTTCTCCTCCTCTCCTTTCACCTTCAGCTTGACATCAAGCCAGTCCATGAAGGATGTCATGACACTGTCGACCATCATTCGCTGTACAGTCTTTGAAGGGTCTTCGTTTCCGTCAGGGTCTTCATAGTGAGTGCTGGATGAGCCCTCTTCATTGGAAGAATCCTCGTCCTTGACGGCTGTTTCACTAGGTGTGCTGGCATTGAATGCTTGAGATGTGGCTATAGTTCCGTTGTCGGAACAGTGAGGAACAATGTCCTCAAAGCGTGGTCTTCGATATTGCTCTTCGAGTTTTGTCTTCGGACTTTGGGCCGACTCGGATTGGCCAATTTCCGGATGCTGTGGTTCAAAGCTCACGAATTCTGGGTCGAAAACAGAGAGGTCCGGGCCAGCATCTTCAGCTTCAGGGCTGATATCTGTCGCATCGGGTGAGCCATTGCGGTTACTTTCGTCGTTGCCTTTCGATTGTTCGTCGTGAGGGACCTGGGCCTTGCCCTCTTCTGGCGGGGGGCCCATGATTGTCGTTGCGTCCCTGGAACGGGGTCAATGGCGGGGTAAGCAAGCAAAAGTGGCGCCAAGTATGACGGCTGTGAGCCCAGTATGAGCATCTAGTATCGGAAACCAAACGATGCTACGCTTCGGTTCGTGAAAGATTGTTAACAGCTGGGGTGCAGATGTGAGTGAAGAGAGGTTGACAATGTCAGGGGCAAGCGGCTTATGAGTGAGGATTGAGCGGCGCGAGTTTTACGCCGCTGCGCAAAACTCGGGGGCGCATTGCGGCTGAGGGGACCCACTTGGCCGAGTGCGGGGTCTCCACTTAATTTCCACGCCGTTGCCCGGCCGTGCGGTGCAGCTCGTTGGTCCGAAGGCATGGCACCGATCCGTCTTGGTGATGCGCCGTTTCGCAAAACATGTGGACGTGAGATTTGTGAAATACTGTGGGAGTCCAACGAATATTCCAATATTCGAGGCCTGTATAATTAGCTCGCTTCAAGGCCCATTTGAAGCTTCACGGTTCATCCCAAGTCACTCGTTCACCGTCATGGCCAGCAACACAAGCACTGCCTCATCGTCATCCACTCTTGAAGGCTACAGGTAGGTAGCTTCCCTTACGCTTCATGATTTCGTGAAGCCTGGACTAACAGTAGCAAGCGGCCAGATTCTCAGCGACATGGAACATTCCATCAGAATGAACATGTTCCTGGACGAATCAGATGATGGAAGCCTCAGAGTGTTGAAGATGTCTTGTCCAATAAAGCCGGATGAAGCACCAACGCCCAATCCGGAACCATGCCATCGCTTGACGCAGTATTTGAATGGCTGGGAAGAAAGATGGAGGGACGCAATACCTCAATAGTGAAATAGAGGAGAATGCGAGGTTTTGATGGCGAATACGCGGATGATTTACATGTGTAACGAGAAACAGAAAGCTTCCCCGAAAAGGGTCTAATGGGGAAATTTACAGAGAGATTGGTGGGGTTCAACCTTGACGTTAGCGGGTCGTTGTGGAGGACATGTTCCCAAAGGGCGCCATCATGACGGCAAGTTATGGGGCAGTTTGACACTGGGGCCGCTGAAGGGCGTCCCCTCTAAGGCGTCTTTGACACCCTGCGGCGCTAACAGGAAACGTCTTTTAAGCTGGAGGGAGCCACCGACCACGCGACGGCTGGGAACAGAAGGAACGAATGGGATTTGATGCTCTTTCCTCGACACAAAGCGCAGCTGCTACTTTTCGATCGCACTTTCCAACAATGAAATTTATTAATCAGACCCGGAAGAATTTGATCCGATTCCAGTCATTCGAATGAACGCCCGAGGAGCACCTCAATCTTGGAAGAAACAACACCTCACCGCCTTCGGCCTCCCACGTACACCGCGACACAACACCAAATCGCTATCGTCGGAACCTCACCCGTCATTTCGGCGTTGACAGCCGATATCTTCAACACGCCCGACATGCCAGACACTGCCCCGCGATCCAGCAGACGAGCGGCATTGATATGGCTCTACAGCTATCTCGACCCCTTGGCCCTGCACCTTCGACGAGGAGAAAGCACTGGATCCGGCTAGACTCTCCAACAAGCTTCCCCAAAAGCTTCGTCAACAAGTCCTCGACAGCAGATATCGATTGAACCGGCCCAACCAACAGTGGCGACAACCCCCGAAGATACCCTGCGACCTGCTCTTCTGGGTGGTCTGGCGTTATCTCCTCGCCAATGACCAAGACGAACCCCCAAACACCCCAAGACCTCCCCGCGCCATCTCATTCGACAGAGCCCTTGTCTCCCAAGATTGATTGCCATTTAGCCTATCCGGCCACTGCTTCTGGAGTGGGAGATGGCTGAGCTGGAAGTGCTTCCAAAGAGATAAGACACAACCACCGCTTGGCTGTCTTGGCCCTTCCCTCGCGGTATATAAGAACTCCAAGCCACCACATCAGCCCCCACGAAGACGCCAGCTGCTTCTTTCATCGCCCTGTAATTTTTTTCCAGGTGCAACCAACAACATCTTCTGCAATCCAGCTGGAGACATTCACAACATCATAGAGACGGGCCAACTAGCATATGGTAGGTGAAAACACTCGTGGTATCTTGATTTTGCTAAGAAATGACTAGACGGGAACGTGTATGTTCCGGCAGGCACCCCTCTAATGGATGGTGGGCGGTCCTGCATTACAATGTACATGGAATGGCAAGTTGCCATGGCCCCGGACACTGAGCTAGTGCAACCCGGAAGCCCTTCTTTTTCTCGTTCAAACAACCATTCTCCCGTTTACCAGACGTGGTTGATGGCACGTCTCCACGCGGGCATCGCAGCGATCTTGGCACGGTACGCGTGGATCTCGTCCCAGTCAAGCTCACGACGGCCAGTGTCGACGTCCATCTGAGAGGTGCGGAGCCAACCGGTGCGCTTCCAGGCGAAGCCACCAACCCAGAAAAGGATAACGACAGGGAGAGCGAGGTACGACTTGAAGAAGCCTTCAACGCCGTTGAGCTCGCTAGTGCCGGGAGGGGCGATGGCAGTGTAGAACTGTTCCTCGGTTAGCATTTTGCATTCATTAACAATAGTCGAGAACACCATACCTGAGCAGCAAGCACAACGAAGCAGAGGAAGAGACCGATCCAGGAGCCAGTGACACCACCAATAGCTCTGAAAGGGATCTCGTCAACGGTGTGGCCGTGGTAGGCCCACGCCTTGCGGAAACGGATGTGAGCGAGGCAAATGGAGCCCCAGGTGAAGACGGCGGCGAGACCCGAGAGCGCCAACAGCCAATCAAACACGACGGGGCCGGAAGCGTTGAGGTTGACGTAAGCCAGGGGGCCGAAGATGAGGATGGCGATGACAGATGGCATAGGGCGGCCAGACTTGTCAATGTAGGTGAAAATCTTGGGTGCGTAGCCCTGCTGAGCCAAGGCAGTGAGGGTACGCGATCCACCGTAAACACCAGACACACCAATCGACAGAACGGACACAAGGATGACAACGTTCATGAAGTGATCGAAGCCCACGAGGCCAGCGTACTTGCCGACAAGCACGAATGGAGAGGCCTTGACATCAGAGTACGAGGACTCAGACAGCAGGGAAGGGTCGTCAGAGGGAATCAGCAGACCGACGAAGAAGAGGCCAAGAATGTAGAAGAGGGTGATACGCCAGAAGACCTGCTTGATAGCACCAGGCAGCGATTTGACGGGGTTCTTCGCCTCGGCAGCGGCAAGACCGACCAATTCAGTTCCAGAGAAGGAGAAGGCGGCGGTAACGAAAACAGAGCAGAAGCCCTTGAAGCCGTTGCGGAAGGCGCCGGGGTCATACCACAGCTTCGCGCCTTGGTAGGTGTTGTAACGACCACTGCTGGGGCCACCGCCGAGGACGAGGACGAAGCAGATGATCATAAAGATGACGGTGGCACCCAGCTTGATGCAAGCTGACCAGAATTCCTCCTCAGCATATCCGAGAGAACCGAAGATGTTGATGATGATGATGGCGACCAAGAAGACGGTGATCCAGACGGCGACGCTGGTTTCGCTATCCCAGTATCCGATGACGAGACCGCAAACCGTCAATTCGAGAGGAAGAACGGCAGCCCACTGGAAGACGTAGTTCCAGCCCATGGCGAAACCCCAGGAAGGATCAATGAAGCGAGTCGAGTACGTGTAGAAACCACCAGAGACAGGATACATGACAGCGAGTTCACCAAGGGCGTACACTGTTGCGGCGCGTTAGCTTTTGTTGCGCGATGCGAAAGATCCTTCTTCGACACTTACCGACGTTGAACATCATGATACCAACCAGCAAGAAATCAATGAAGAGAGAACCAGGACCCTAGGAGATTCGTCAGCGAAAGAGCGCAACATCATCTGTCACAACAAATACTCACGCCCTTGCTCAGAGCGCCACCGGAACCGACGAAGAAACCAGCACCAATAGATCCACCGATGGCAATCATGTGCAGATGGCGGGTGCTCATGGCACGGTCGAGCTCGACGACGCCGCGGCCATATTCCTTCTTCTTGAAGGACTCGGCGTTCAAACCGTTACGGGTGGCCCAGCTCTCCTCGTGGATGTCGCCGCGGATGGCATTTCCACTGCCGCTGTCGTATCCGGGAAGGCTGCCAGAGGCCTTCTCGTCAGCCTCGAGCACCTTGGTGGGGGTGACCCCGTCTGAAGACATGATGATGATGTGTCGACAAGGCTTGTATCACTCAAGGCTTGCGAAGGGTGAACAGACTCGATTGTCTGTTGCAAAAACAAAGATTACGGGAGTGAGACCCGAGTGGGATGAGAAAAGGAAGGAGAGGGATACCGCACGATCTCAGGGAAGATGGGACGGGGGGAGGCCAGGTCTTTTTGAAGGAAAACAGAACGAGACAAGCACCGGCGCGCAACGACTAAGGGTTCTTGTCAAGGGCGGCAAGCGGATCAGTCATGCATGGAAGGCCGCTAGGTTGTGGTCCGTTGACGATGGAGAATTACACATGGGAGAGAAGAGGCGAGGGTCTGGGGCTGGTCTTCTGATGAAGCCTGTGTCTTGCCGGGCCTGCCCCCTCTCTCTTTCGACGGGCGAGAGACGCAGATCTTGGCGTGGACGGGCATATGGCAGGCCATCCTAGACAACGACCCCGTTACTTGTCGCATAGTATTTTGTGGGATGGGGGCGATTTGGCTTTCGGACGTGCTCAGGATACGTACCCCGGGCTGCGGGAACCAGAGAAAGCTTCACCGGGCGTCGAATCTAGAGCTGAGGTGAGTTAGGCGGACAACTATCCGAGGTGCATGGCGCGCTAACGAGGGATCCAGGCGCGGGTACGAAGCTCTTTTCGGCTGCCAGGAGAGGTACCAGAAGCCCTGCCTACGCGACAGCCACAGTCAAAGTCGCAGCAGATGGGGGGTTTTTTGAGACGACGAGACAGTCAGACAGACAGACGCACGCCTCCGGGTGACAGGAGGGGGAACATGAACGAGGGACTCGGGAGAATGAGGACCATGCAACTGGATTGGCAATCTGCTCTCCAGACTCTCCACCGGCAGCGCCCCATCCGGGCGATTGAATATTTGGAGCGTGCAGATAGCGCTGGCGGTGCTGGTTGGCCAATGGGCAGGGTGTCACTTGAAGCCGTTAGCAAATGGCTCCGAAAAAGTGGCCGCCCCTCCCTTCGCCCACTGGCGCTGCCTCCTCAACGTTATCTGAGGATCCAGTCGGTCCTCGTTCCCTCGAACTTGGGTGTGGAAATGGAGCAAGTGGAGAAGCGAGCACGAGTCTCTGGGACTGTCTGACTGGGTTTGGGCAGCGAGAGGGAGCCAGCCAGAGGTCCACGTCCAAGAAGTCTAGGTCCCGGTCCAGGACGCTGGGGACGAATCTGAACCGCTACCCTCTGGCTGGGATGTCATTTGCTGGTTTATCGACCATCATGCGCAACATTGCTGGACCACACAGACGTCGATGAGGAGGACGAGGCTCACTAGGCGGAAATCTCTGTCGACAAGCCACAAGCTTCTGTGCGGCTGTTGTCCAAGGTTGCAGCGGCTCTTCGGAGCTGGGCATGGCACCTACGGATAATGGCAACTCCCTCTCGCGACCTTGCATCGCCAAGCACAGCTGGCTTGTTGGCTCAACCTGCTGCACACAGCTGGCTGGCCCGGGTATGCATCGATGCATGCGTGGGTGGGCCATGGCCGATCTTGGCCGCCCCAGGTTTCCCTCACCCTTGCATCACCCCCGACGTCGTGCAGGAGACGGAGAACAGGGTCAACATCGAGGTCGTGGAAGTGCTAGCGTCGGGTTGACGCTAGCTGTCACGACCACTCACGCTCGCGCTCACAGCCATTTGTGCCATTGCCTAGCTCTCCCGCGCAGCGTCATTCTTGTTGATCCTGGCCGGCGCGGTTCCGTGTCTTTTCCAGCTCACACGGCAGGTCAGGCGACAGCCACAGGGTCTTTTTACACTAGGTAGTTCAGTGCGTTTCGTTTCGAAGACGGTGCACTCTTCGAAGCCTGGCGCCTGGGAAGCAAGTTCTGCAGTAAAATGCAAGGGAGGGTGGGAGATTGGGTCCCACCCCCTAGTTGATATCTCTCAGTTGCAACGCGGTGTACACGACAGCACCACGTCTTCGCCGGTGTATGCCCTATCGCAGCTATATCTGTCGCATTCATCACCAATTGCTGACCATTTGACATCAAAGATCCATTCCGGTAGTGATCTTACCAGTTCGTCGGGTACCGCGGCGTGGGATGCACTTTTCTGGCTGACTGGTCGTACGGGCACCTCTCCATCGCGATAGGGCAATGACAGAATTTCGGTCATGACGTCTGGTGATGAGCTGATGCTTTCCGATAGGACAGAGACACGGCCGGAACCATCGTGGACCGACCTGACAGGTGGCAATGCGATAAGGGATTGGTGGTGTTGGTGCGACCCGGCTCATCCCATTTGCAGACTTGTTTCGAACGTGCCATCAATGCGGCTGCTCAGCGTTCTCGGTGTGGCAGACACATGAGCCATGGTGGGTTGGGGGATTGTCTGCCCCCTCATTCTCGGCGCCACCAACCTGCTGTTCGTTTGCTCACCAATCCTGTCGCCTTCACCACACCAACCACATCACATTATGGCGCTATTCTTGGTTTAGCGGCAGGTATCTAGGTGCCGTCGCGAGCTAACAGATGGATGGCATGCAAATCCCAGCCATCATTGCTTCATGGGCAGATTAGAGCGTTCGATTCAAGCTTCTAGCGCTCTTCTATCGGCCCTGTGTCCAATCTCGTGTCGCTGCATCTCGATTCGTTAATCTGAGGGTGATCAGAGCTGCCCTGAGACTCCCACGAGTCGCACCCTTCGAGGCATATGTGTGAAGTCATCCAGCAGCTTGCAGCTAGCTGCAGCTTGTTGGTCTTATCTATGGTTCCGATATCAAACAAACGGAAGTTCGAGACGGAAACGCTTATCTGCGCAGGAGACCCAGGGACCAGAACCACTGGACCACAATTCATGCGGAGCCGTCTCGACTTTGGGCTGCCAGACGAGACCCCAGTCCGATGCCCACCGTTCCGGAGTGCTCCCTGGAAGAAGCCCACAATAATTGGGGCTAACTCGGGGAAACCCCCCCAAGAGTGTTAGGCGCCAGGCAGTTCGAGGACATGTCGGTCAGCCTGGTCAGGGGAGACTTTCCGAGGATGAGGCCGCGAGCGGGCAACTCAATGGCTATGGCCAGTGAGGAGCTGTACATTTGGTGCGCAGCGCGTCACACGACTCAGTTGCCACGGAGCGCGATGCCAGTGAACAGGGGCGTCGGACGGACTGGAAGTTCCTGGGAAGCACCCAGTCGAAGCCAGCGTCGATGATTTTGGCTCATTCAAGCTTTACAGAACAGCCACGTTTTCGCTGATGGCCGTGTCTCGTCTTGATATCTCTCGAGTTTCTAACTGAAAAGGCGGTATTTCCGAATGACTTTGTGTCGAAACGCAAAAGCTACCAACAATGGTCCATGTGAAAGGGGATTGAGGCGTTCTGAGCTCAACGCCGGGCTGCAGCGCCAACGCACCTCGATTGTCGCCGTGCCGGCAGGCAGTCGGACCAACCCACACTGGCGCGGCGGCAGTCCTGCGAGACCCGTATTCAAGATTGGTTCGACCAAAAGACACTCGAAACGGCTGTGAGCTCCTTGATGGCATTTTGGCCACAAACGCGCACGACTCTGTCGTCTGTCATGCGAAATCAGCGACGACAGGGCCGACGTAGCATCACAACGGCATCTACCCAGCGGAAGGATTCGCATCCCGTCAACGTGAAGAGGCTGAGGAATGGGCGCTATTGCGACCCCTACATACGCGCAAGTTGAGTTGCACGCCGGTGCCCCGAAATTCGCGAGTTGCTCGTCAAAAACCCCTCGTCGCATGTGAAGAACGAAGCTATCCCGCGCCGCCGTGTCATGATTCGCGTTAGCGGCGCATGCCTCTCAAACGAACAGGTAGCGGACACTTTTCCCCTCACGTTGCTCCAATCCACGGTGGTGGATTAGCATCCTCTGGGGAAGCGTCGCGAGGTGCTCATTCGTGCGCAAAGAATTTCTCGTACGTAACAGCTTGCGTTAGGCGTTGGCCTCTGCTTCCTCGGCTCTTATCTCCCCAAACTGTGGACACCTGGGATGGGACGAGGGTCGCTTGCGTTCGGACTGACCGAAGTAGGTGACAGGACCCGCTACGATGTGTCTGCAATCTTATGTCGACCGCGCGACCCCTGGGGTCCATAATGCTGATATCGGAGGTTCTTGGTGAAGCAGGCGCTTTCGACCACTGCATCCTATCATGAGGTGATCTACATCCGACTCCGAAGACATCGCGAGGATGGCGGCTAAGGCGCAGAAGACGTTTTCAACGGGGGCTAATGAATCGCCTGGCTGGACGCTTTAAGTTTGACGCGGCCACTGATATCTCGGCCGCGCCGTCGTGAATCTCTTCAATTGTTTTGGATATACAGAACAGAAGACATGTCGTTGACATGCGCCGCCCCCAGAATCTCCAGCTGAGAGATAGGCGCCGCCGTAGGGCTGCCCAGAACTTCCATGCGTCGAGAAAGAACATTCCGACATCTTGGCCCTGCAGTCGAAGCTGAAATGCGAGGCGACCGTGGTCCTTGACCATGACGCCGCCCTGCTTTGCCCTATCACTACCTTGCCGCCGACGCCGCTAGACTCTAGGCAGAGGAATGCACACCCAGTCTGCCGAGGGCTTGGGGCCGTCGATGATCACCCGCCGCGCAGCGCCTGGCATGGCCAAGGGCTGCTGCGCTGATAAGGCACGATCGGGGGTTCAGGAGGTTTTTCTCTTTGGCGTCTTCGCCCTCAAACTCCAGGGCTGAACGCCCGCAAGACAGGCGGCAAGGCCGTCTCGGGAATCGGACAGGACGGCTTGGCCGTTGGCTCCTGGTCCCTGGGTTGGCTTCAACGCGATGATACAGCGGCTTCTTATCTCTGGATGGGCGGCCCGAGGAGTGCCTGCATTCCAAGCTTGGCTCCTATCAGCGGCGGCTTCGGTTTGCTGTGCTTGAAGGCAGCTTAGTCACCCGCCGAGACGGGAAAAGGTTGAACTGTTGTTGGAGATTGGTCAGTCGCCAGCTCTGAGATGGGAAGATTGTGTGGTCTTGCGAGTGACTGTGCCGCAGCATACCTGCGCGCGGCGACTTGGTTTCCGCAGAATGAGAGGCCTCTGTGGCAGCAACCGTCAAAGGGTCGCGTGAATCTGTGGGCAGTCGTCAGCCAATCTGCCAGCGTTCGATATCACGCCAATGACATTCCACACGTGTGCAGAAAAGGCGTTTGGCCGCAAGCCACTTACCTGAGAGCTGAAGTACCTAGCCACAAAACACGTCCCCAACGGGAAAGGCCTCGTCGCTCATACGATGAAGCTGACGAGTCCTCTCTGCATCCTGCGACGACTTTTGGCATGTTTTTGGCGACCTCTGAGAGCTGGCGTCCTCCGTGCGACCGATGCATATGAACTCACCGACGTCCGTTTCCCCAGACTCTGCGCTCTTGGCATCAGTTCAATTGACACATCGCTTCAAAGAAAGAGCCCATATTACCCCGCGTAATCCACGTCTCATATAGCCACGCACGCGGTGAGGTATTCCCCAGACGCCGGGAGCTCCATCAATTACAATTATTACTTGAGAAAATCCTCTCGTGGGCATTTCATTACGTACGGCCGCCGCAACCCGTCTCCACCGGCCTCGTGCGTCGTGCGCCGTGCGTGCGGTGCTCCATTTCTCCAGTTTTTCTCCCCCGCGATCTGAGCCAGAGCCGAGCCTGGCCGCCGGCCGCACCCTACCACCCCAAAAACAGTTCTTTTAATATCAGAAAAGAAAAATATGGATCCGGGGAAGGGGAATGTGATCGGCATGACGAAGGTGCCGGATTTCGAGCAGAGGCAGAGCGTGCCTGTCGAGGGGGAGGACCAGGACCGGCTCGACCTTCCTCCCCCGTACGAGGCGACCGCGTCCACACCCGCATCCACCGCGGCGCCTGCCGTCACGCCGCCAGGGTCCAGCAGCCCGGCGGGCTCGGTCAGAGAGGAAGATGCGGCGTTCCTCCCGCAGGGAGGCGGGTACCAGAGGACGAGCCCGATGAGCGTCGGGGGGAGCAAGGACGAGGAGAGGTGGGAGGCAATGAGGGGCGAGCCTGGGTGCTGTTTTAGCGATGGCGCGGGTTGCTGTTTCTCTGATCGAGGAGGGTGTTGCTTTTCGGATCGGAGCGGGTGCTGCTTTTCGGATCGCGGGGGGTGCTGTTTCTCGGATACCGAGGGGTGTTGTTTTTCGGATACGAAGGGATGTTGCTTTTCGAGCGGGGAGGCGGCGTGTTGTAGTTCTGGACCGAGGCCTTGAGGGGTGGTTTGGGGGTTGGGTGTGAGCATGGCGTTTGGATGGGATGAGGAATGGGTTTACGTCTTTTTGGATGGGCGTTTCTTGTGTCTAGGCATCTGGGACTTTAGACTACCTAGATTACTAGGCTTATACGTATATCAGAGATCGATCTCACCCAGTATCGGGGGTCGACCACTATGAATTGACGTTCTTCAAAGAGATCCTGCAAGCAGCAGAGATCTCGGTTGATGACTGGTTGTGAGCTGTATCGGACCTTGCGCAACGAGGTCTATCGCTTGGAGAAGTCGTAGTAATCTACAGTGCCGTCCGGGGTCCCCTTCGCCGGATGATTATTCGCATAGCCGTATATGCCATGTCCTCGGAGCGGGCAAGAACACAGAGATCGAGGCCCTCGTGCTGTAGTTGATGGGACTGGCACTGAGAACAACGCCGTTGTCCGTCGATCAAAAGGTCACGAAATTGGAAGATATTTGCTGCCTGAAACATGTGAATCTTTCCACTAAGTGTACTTGATATAGCGATGGGCTTGGTGCCTATGAAATTGCCTGCTTGGGTGGCCTTCTCGAGGCACGATATGTGTGCCATGGGTTGCAGGCAGAGCACTTGAGTAAGACTTTGAGTATTTAAGCATCGAGGGAACCATCGTCAGTCAGATATGGGTTCGACGGGAGCGATCGAAGGTAGTCAAAGTTGTACACCCACTTCGTCTTCGAATGCCTTGCCGCGGTTAGGTTGGTTGCCAAGAATCGAGTACTGATGCCGCAGACTCCCTTCAAGCAGCGGTGCTTGTCGGCAAGTCTTTCCTCGGCGTATTGTCACGTCTTGCGGAGGAGTATTCAGTACCGAAGAAGCAATGGCATCATAACAGCGCCTCAAAAACACATCTTAGCAGCTGAGTATGTTCATTCGTCCAGGGTGCTACGAGAAGCATGTCATCGGTCTCGTCGGCCTTCAGAGAAGAGCTCAAGCTGACCAATACCCCTTATAAAGGCCTGGTCACAACACCCATCAGTGGATTGTTTCTGCTGCCTGTCATTCCGCATATGCTAACAACACGGCTTCTGGGGAGGCCCAAAGCTCTCAGGGGCAGTTCCATCCTCGATTCATTTTGCCGTCAACCCCAACAACATGAACATGGCGTTTCCTAAATTCTATTACGAAGTAGGAAGTTGCAAACCTCGAAATAACGAAATATCGTTGGTTTCATCTCACTGGAACGGTGCCCGTTTAACCTTGTCAAGTTCAAACAATCAATCAATCAATTATGAAGCTATCGCAAGTCGATCAGGTCAATGACGGAGCTCAAAGTTGATCGGCTCCGAAGGACACGAAAGCCTAGCCCCGAAGGCCCCGGAAGCCCCGTCCCGGCCGTTCGGGACCCAATCCCGGGCCCTGCTCTCTGGAGCCCTTCTTCTGAGGCCCAGTATATGTATCTTGTGTACATTTGCGAATGAATTAGCAATCAATCAAGTATGGTATTACGATGTCGCAACTAAGTCAAGTTTGGGCCTCAAACTTGATTGATTGCCTTGAGGTGGGCGCTGACCTGTGAAAATAAAGCTCGACTTTCGCTTTTGGGGTGTAATTTTGGCTGGCTGTATCTGGCCTTCGTTATCCATTAGTCTTGTGACCTTCTATTTCAATTTCAGATAATCTGCAGAAAATCACTTTCTGTGTCGCCAGAATACTTTCGGTTGGTAGTTTCGTTTTGCCTTATGTGGATAGAACGCAAGCCACGTCGAAGGACATAGTCTTATGCGTCCACTATTTACAGGTTGCCTCACGAGAAGGCCAAACCATGACGCTCTCACAGGGCAGATATTGCCCACGATCAGTCTCAAGCGCGAAATCATCTTTAAGAAACCCTTTTAAGATACAACAGATATTCATAGATTCTTTAGACAAGGCTGCAGTGCATAATCTTGGGGTTTGCCTTTGAATAACCAGGTAGTCGCTGTTCACACCGAGATACCCCAACTTGTAGATCCTGCCCAGTGTTAGCTGCGTGTTACACAAATATCACCCAATACGCACGTACGACCGCCCACCATATTCATCGAAGCGAGGTAAGCTGCATATGACACGCTGGTCAAAGGTACGACCGTCCAATCAGTGCATCTTCCTCCAATCCCATCCTATTGGTCTCGAGTGAGGGGTTGATTCAGCTCCCAAGAGATCATCCCCAGTATATATGTGAGAAGTAGGTATGCTTATGGTGCGTCATTTCTGTGCAGCGATTCCAAAACTTTCTGTCACGCGGAAGAAGCTGCTTGAGGCTGGTGCGACACCTGGAAGTGGTTGAAGAAAGTTCTCAAGCAAAGCACCACTCTCGCTTTTCTAGCTCTACGACATGCCAAAACACAGCATGGAATCCATTGACATTACAGTCGCTTTCATTCTTGCTGAGGTCGAAACGATATCTTCGACGCATAGAAAGCTTGAACGCATCAAGGGACTCCCGGAAGCTTTCATCGCAGCCGGAAATATTCTCCCTCTGGCTGAAGAGACTTTGCGACTCCTTCAACATGCTCTTGAGAGTCAGTCTTTTGACTGGCAAGATGAAGATGCGATCATCGAATCTTTCAACAACGGACTGAATCGTTGTCTCGAGCTTGTTACCTCTACGGAGAGCACCCTCCGTCAGGTCATGGCTGCCGATATGCAAGGCACAGGCAGTTGGCCTGGCATCATTGGTTCTTATCGTCAGATAGTGGCATCAGCCGGCAAAGGCCAAAACATCGAGGCTCTGATGCTGAGATTTCTGGTTGAACTAAGGATGTTACTTATCAATCATAACATCACAAAAGATGTCGCACTGTCCAGGCAAGACCAAAAACTGAAGACTGCCTGCGAATCACTCACCCATGTATTGTCATCTCTACCCGCCTCGGACTCTCCAAAGCCTCCTACCACAAGTTCAATCGCGAAGACTTCCAAGAAAAAAGAGGTCACCGTTGATATCAGAATCCCGCAACCGTCAACAAGATACCTAAATAGGGACCAGTATGGAACAAGGCTTTTGCGGGCCGCAAGGAGTGGAAAAGAAGAAACAGTCTGGAATCTACTGAAAAGGAACGACATAAACTTGGACCAGAGGGATGAGAAAGGCCGTACACCGCTATCACTGGCAGCAGAGAAAGGGCATGAAACCATCGTCCTACTACTCCTCCAAACAGATAGCGATATAGAGTCCAAGGACAACACAGGCCGAACACCTTTGTCATGGGCGGCAGGAGCAGGGCGTCACGCTGTCGTTCAAGTTTTGCTGGACTACGGAAGCGACATCGAATCTTTTGACAACATGCTCCAGACACCACTGTCGTGGGCTGCTAGAGAAGGACGTACCATAGTCGTCAGAGATTTGCTGGACTTTGGCAGCAACATCGAATCTTGGGACTATGCTGGCCGGACACCACTTTCATGGGCGGCAGGAGAAGGACACCTCACAATTGTCAGAGATCTTCTGGACTGTGGCAGTGTCATTGAATCTTGGGACAATACTGGTCGGACACCATTGTCATGGGCCATAGGGCAAGGACACCTGAGAGTCGCCAGACTTCTGCTGGACCACAGAAGCGATATGGAATCCTGGGACAATGCTGGCTGGACACCAATATCATGGGCTGCAATGAAGGGACATAAGGTTATCGTGTCACATCTGATTCACGCCGGGGCCAGTGTGGACTCAGTAGACAATAACGGTCGTACGCTGTTGTCATGGGCGGCAGAGCAGGGTCAAGAAGCTGCTGTTATACAGCTACTCGACGCTGGCGCTGATGCGAACTCCAAGGACAACGATGGGTACACACCATTGACAAGAGCCGCAGAAAAGGGGCACCTGGGAGTTGTAATGCGACTACTAATGGTGGAAGATCTCAAGGGGTCTGGTGGGGTTTCTGAAGAGGCTGGCTGGCTTCCCCAGTACAAAGACGGAAGATTTGCGGCGGCAGACTCGCAGCCTGCCTTCAGTAAGATGGACGTCAACTTGCACCAGCTCTGTTGTGCGCACGAACTTCGGGAGAAAACCGGAAGCGACCCTATCGTGCATCAGAACTCAGATTTACGAGCTCAGCATCTCAGCCGAGTCGATATGCAGAACCAGCTTTCCCTCCATTGTGGGCTAGCTGGTGTGCTCCCGCCAGGAAGCCGGCCACCCAGTGCCTTTGGATGGGCCAGCTTTTCGATTCGAGAAGCATTGGTATTCTTCACTGGCAATCCAAAAGACGATCTGCCGGAGCCAACAGCTCGAGACGAGTTGATTCCACAACTTCATCAAGCGGCCAGCGGACTAGTCTCTGGAGCAATTTGTCTACAGCAAGCGGGATTCTGCTGCAACCAATTCACCGCACTAACGACATCTCGAAATGGATTAGGGCAGTCAGTGATCCGCATGAACACCATTTCGTTTCATCGTGTACTGGAATTGGCTGAGAATATTACGGCATTGAGAGATAGAGGTTTCAGCGATTCTGTCATATCCCGATGTGCTTCAACAAGTACGGACATTCTCGAAAGCCTTTTCGACATCACTTTACCTGTACCGTCAACAGTCGATTTCAAGTTGCACTATTGCTCCCTATCAGTGCAGCTTCTGTCGCTAAGTCTGGTGCTCTATTCGCGAGCTCATATAGGGACCATACACCCCGTCTACTTGACAAAGCCCCTCAACAGAATCGTCCTTCGTGGTAGCTCGCTAGATCGTCTCCACATAGCTGCAGAGCAGCACAAACTTTCTTGCATGGGAGACATGGTTGGCGATAAGGTCTTCGCTTTCAGATTGATCCCCAAAGCTGCTCCAACTGAAGAGAATCAATCTCCACTTCATCTTAGTGCTACGTGCGAAGAGATCGTGGACTCTTGGGGCCCAGGATCCTTGCTTTTCACAGATTCAAAGGAACCCTCCAAGGATAGAATACTTGGCTTGGTAATTCGGGGAGGTATCATCCAGCAACATGGAAGGCTGGGCAATGGTGATCTACTGTTTCATTGGGGACCAGAATTCATCAGCACTGATCCAGTCTCAGCTGTGGTCTTCAGTTATACGGACAAAATCGTCATTGGCGCTTTTCTAGACACTGACCGAGAGCCATCAGTATCTTTGGTTCCCATCAGGGAGCCAGAGAAGCAGGCTAACGCGCCGCAAGTTCAGCATCAGGAATCAGAAATACCCGTACTGGGAAGTCGCAACAAAACGCAACGCCAACCTCCTAAATTTTACAGATCAGTTCGCATTAATGAGTCTTGCAAAAGAGATACTTGGGAGACGTGGCGAGCATCTCAGGGACACCGAGCAATGCTGGGAACAGAGCCGGAAACTTGGAGGTTTGTTGAACGAAGCGTGATGTTGCAATTCGGTGACAAGCTCCTGGGCCAGATCGGAGGTAATCAAATGAAACAGCCTGGTGTATCAGCAAAACGAGCTGTTTTGGACCGATGGACAAACGAAGGAAACCTCTTAATTCTCGAGGAGCTATACGGGCTTCAAGTCAGCCTGTGCACGGGGGTTGCCCGGAGGGTTTCTTTAAGAGCCCTTGTCTGCCACGACCTCATGGACTATGTTCGCAGCCTTATGGTTCCTGGATGGGAACAGTTGGAGGAACAAGCGAAGAGAGCAATGTCTTCGAAAGAGGCATTCTGTGAATGGAACGCAAAGATGAGCCCAGAGTCAGAGTCGAGGAAATGCATGGTCAAAGTGATTGACATGCTTTTTAAACGCTTGAAAGATACGGGATTCGACAAGAACGGAGTTCGTTTCGCATTGTTATGGCCAAATGGGTCAGAGACTCGTCACTGTGTCAAGATGGCACCTGAAGGCGATCAGAAGTGGTGCAGAATGCTCAAAGATAACGAATGGTCGACCACATTTGCTGTTGCCACCAATCTATGCTTGGAGGCCCCACTTTACAAGTGCAGAGATAACGAAGTTGCCTGGGGTGGTATGAAGACCTTTTCGACATTTATGTTTTACAGTGAATCCGGCGTTGACTCAATTAGATGTAAGAAGGATTGGCAGATACATCACGACAAATGGTATTGGAATGGCGAGGAGGGTGGTAAAGTCATGTTTCTGGCTCATAAAGAGCCTGCGAAAGTTACTGAACTCGACTACCGCAGGAATCCATTACCGAAACAAATTCGGTCTCTTATACCAACACTAGAGGTGTTAGTAGAGATCACAAGCATGGAGGATTCCGGCGAGGAGGTATTGATTACATGCAGATCTTAGTGAGGACTAAGGCTGTTTAGATGGCCAACTGCTGGTAAAAGTCCAATCTTGGCCCGATTCCATACACACAAGTTCCTGGTCGCGATACTGACGGGAGGATGTCGATCGGAATTTGTGTCATTCGGGTTGTTCCAGGTAGTCTCAGCAGATATTGTGAGCAGGGTGGTGACGATGCGGGAGACTAAGGATAGCTCAGTCTGAACATCTTGCAGTAGATTAGACACATCAGCATGAGCCACACTGATCTTGTTTCTTCACAACAGATGATGGCGGATGGTATATGATCTTCCTGACGCATGACAAAAGCCGAATCTGGACTGTTGAGCTCCTAAGTAAAAAAGAAACACCAGGTCGATTGGTTGCTCCCTCAATCAAAAATACAAAGAAGACCGAGAAGAACAGTCGCCTGCCTCTCTCCCTTCTTCTCAGAAGATTGGTCTGGACCATCACACCTGATCCTTCCGACGTCTCCGTTTCATTCTGAGATCATCAAAAATGACGTAATTACTGAAGCGTCTGGAACCATGCGTGGCCATGTTCTCAGGCCTTCAGTCGCCAATTCGGTAAACCAACCTTGCCTCAACTATGTGCAGCTCCAGCTCGTCACAGTCGTGCTCATCAAGAGAGCATAGGTCAAGCAATTGCTGACTTGTTCTGATTTTCATTTCTGTGTTCAGCTTTTCTATTCGGGCGGACTATTGAACAATCGTTTCATTTTATCACCTTGGACATCCTTCATCGCTGTTATTACCGTCGATACTACTACGATCATCGTCTCTGTTGTCTCCCTGTAGTTTATCTTCTCATCGTTGGCGTTATCTATGCGACCCCTATTCAACCGCATGTTGAAACCCTCTATACCGTTGTCTTTAGTATCTAGAGGTACTCGCCATCCAAGAAAATGTTATAGCTTAGACACAGCATATGGAACAGATGTCTTGGCGCGAGATTTGAAAACGTCAAATATTTGCCTTGATGCCATGGCACTCAGGCCAGACGATGCCCGAGACGCAATTCAAGTTGCTGGAGACTTCATACGTACATGGCATCATGCATGACGGGGTATTGAAAGGTTTAGAAGATGGAGACGTTCTCCCTACGATTACCTCCTTCTTCCCTTATAACTTCTTTTCAACAGTTTCCCGCCTGTGGGCACACCTTTTTGACCGCTGTATGACTGTCGCTACGAATACTTCTCATGTCGTCTAGCATATGACGCTCAAGGGCCATGCCGCAGGTTCTGAGAGTGCTGTTACATGTAGAAATCTTATCTTATTTGGGTCACTTGTCGTTCCGCTCACAAGGTTTGCTCAGAATTGCAGCCTTACGAATGACGTCTCCAGATCGGTATTTGAATCATTAGCCAACATGAAGTTTTTCCTCAATGATGGCTTCATCAGAGATGCGATGGTGCTACAGAACCTGAAGACCGTTAATATTCATACTGCAAGTCTACCGCAATGGAGTGCATAGTCATGAACAGACGAGAACATTTCTTTTTTGACACCCCTTGACGTAGTGCATGTGCGTGCGAAACTGCGAACTGGACTACTGTTTGATACAATAGGCATCAATGGCCAAGGTGAAGTCCATATTAAGTCCGTACTAGAAGCTAGTACACCCTGACGACACGCGCCGATTCGCCGGTGCAACGGCATGAAAGGATCCGGGATCATACGTCAAGATCGTTACAACGCCATCAACCTGCCATCTCGACGTCGAAACGTTCTCAAGAAACAAAATCTCTCTTGATTCCAAGCCACGAGAGCTTGCCCATCATTGTCAAGTTGACATTCGATCGTCCTTTCACTCCCTCCAACCTCGGGCCGCGAACCTCTTCGTCCCCCCTCTCCTCCCCCCTCCCCCAAAACCTTCCACCACGGTGCCCAAAGCTTGCACCCTACAAACTTCGTCTCAAATCCCCATCAATGACCTCACCTCAAACGCCATCCAACACCAGGACCAACCCTTTTGCCTCCCCAACCCCGCGCCTCACGATAAGCTTTGCCTTTCATGCCGTTGCGCCGTTCACACAAGCTCCTCCCTCCCCAGCGGCGCCGCGGCGCGCGCGCGCGCTCGCATTTCCTTTCCCCCTCATCTCCGATCGAATGGAACTGCAGAGAACCAGAAGCTTCTCATGCAAACTATAAGACAAATCTCTCAGATACCTCTCCGTCCCCTCTGAAACTACCCGCCAAGATCTCCATCATGTCCACAGACATTCTCAAGCTCAACCCATAGCGAAACCGTCAACAACCAAAAAACCGTATTCTACCTTCGCCCAAAGAGAGATACAAAACGATGCGCGCAACAACAACAACCCTCGTCCTCCTCCTCAGCACACTCGCCCTCGCGGCCCCGACCCCTCTCCCAAAAGACAACAAGCTCCTCCTCCCGCCCACGGACCTGGGCCAGCACACGGGCAAAATCGGCGTCGACAACGTCGACCTGAACACCAAGCTGCGCGTCGACCCCGTCCGCATCGACCTGCACAACCGTCAAGACGCCGGCCAAGGCTCGCCCGTGACGGACCCCAATGCGATGCGTCCGTCGCCCTACTCCGACAAGCCCGTGGAGAAGAGGGTACAGCGGGAGAAGAACGCGCCCGAGGATGTGCCGCGGTGGAAGAAGAAGTACAATGCCGAGTACGATTGGATGAGTCCGGCCTGATGCCGTTGCGGATTATTGGCGGACGGCGCGATCGGTAACGACGGAGTGCTTTTGCAAAACAAAACGGAGATAATGTAGAATGTTGGATGGGATAGCGTGGATGCTCCGAACAACAAAAATTCGAATGGCGGCGCAAGCTTATATGAGAACATGAGAGAGGGTGAAGAGAGTTCAGAATGGACTTCGCACTCAAATGGGAAATGATTAGTCGAAATGAGATACCATAATTTACACCTTCCACTCACCATTGCAACGATTGACCTAAAAGTTCCTGTGAAAGGTGTTCATAATCTTCATGAATTAAAAGTACACTCGCGCCCGTGGGCTATACAGACGAGGCCGAAAAGGAACTAGAGAAATCCATAACTTCATTCAGACACAAACATGTCTGCTCCCAACTGCAGGCCAGACTGAGGTATGGGTATGCATCCGACGCCAATGTTATGCAACCAAAAACTAGTACACCTCCGACCGTGACCATCATGACCACCCTACCAAACCACCTTCATGTTCACATGATATCTGACAATGCCTCCTTTTCCGGTTTTAGGACCAGCTTATGGGCGAGCAAATCCTTGCTTTGCCTGGATGTTGTCAGTGATGACTTCTGGAATGACTTTGGGGGATACCAACCTTCATCTGTTCGATCCTCGCCTTCAGCTGGCTGGTCACCTCAGCCGCACGCTTCCAACTCTCTACCCCACCATTGTTGTTGTTTGAACCGTGACCGCCGCCTGCGGAGTAGTGAGGTGCCGGTGGTGGTGGTGCTTCGTCAACAGGAGTGGCCCCGGAGCTGCGGTAGCCTCTAGCCGGGCTGCCGCGACCTGACGAAGCGCTGCCGGTATACCTGAGCTCGGGGCTGAGAGCCTTTGAGCGCGGGTAGTGATGGTCTCCATTCTCCTTCTCCTCAGACATGTTGCTGGCGTAACTAGCGCGGTTGTGCCTAGAGGACGATGTGCCGTATGAGTTGTCGCGGTAAATGCCTGCGTCGTCATGAGTGGGCGATGTGATGCCTGTTTCTGTTAGCTTTGGAACCCTCCAGAAAGATCACGAGAGCATGCTTACCTGGGCTGACCATGCCTTGTCTTGAATTGAGGCCTTCGGCGTGGTTGAGCGCCCTCTTAAGTCGGTCGAGCTCGCGTCTCAGGCGGTCGTTGGTCTGCTCCGTCGCTTCAGCATCGCTTCTCGCGCGGACGAGCTGAGTCTCCTTGGCCTTAATGCTAAGGACATCACGAGTGTGGTCCTCAATCAGGTTGGCGTTCTGGTTCTTGAGTTCCTGGATCTCGGACATGTGCTTGCTCCTCTCATGGCGCATCTCTTCGACTTGACGGGTCAGACGCTCGTTGGCCGCTCGGAGCTCCTCCAACTCAGCACGCTCCATCGCCGTGAGGCCGCTTGATGGCGGGGGCGACGCAGGGGGCATTTGAACGGGGGCCGCGGCCGGCTTGGCGAGGGATCGGCCAGCAAGACCGCCGCGGCCGAGGCCGATGCGGGGTTGAGGTGGGGGAGGGGCGGGTTCGTCGTCTTCGGGCATGACGGGACGGCGAGGAGAAGCAGCAGGGGCAGCAGCCGCCGGAGCGCCCAGAGGCCGCTTCGACTTGAGCCCCGCAAGACCAGACGGCTTCGCCATTCCGAGCTTGCTGGCGGGCTTCGGGCGAGATGTTGGCGGAGGAGAAAGCGGTTCGGGCTCGGCGGGTGGGGCAGCAGCAGGCATCACGGGTTTCTTGACGCCTGCGGGCTTCTTGCCTCCAACAAGTCTCTTGGGCGGGCCTGCAGCAGCCTTCGGTGCTGGCGGAGGTGCCTTGGGCTTCTCCTTGGCCTTAACTTCGGCGGTCTCGTAGAACTCCTTGACCTTGGTCTTTCTGATGTCGTCGAGACCCTCCATATGCGGGTTCATGGCTCGCTCACCGATAATCTTCATTACGGTACCCAGAATCTCGGCACCTCCTGAACGCAGACCTTCGCTCGATTCGGACAGAAGCTTCTTGCCGGACTCGACGATAGAGGCGATTTCAGGTTTGCTAGGAACGTCGCGCGTCGTTCTGAGGCAGCGAATCAAGAACTTCATCGTACCCTCCTTGACCTGAGGGTTCTTGTGGACGAGGTAAGTGCCGATGTCCTCGAGACAATCGGTCAGACTCGTGGCGAGGAAAACTTGATCCAGAGCAGCGCCGAGCGCATCCGAAACCGTGGCCTTCTTTTCCTTCAACCTCTCCATGATGGGCTGCATCACGACTGTGCGGTATTTGGCGTAGCCCGACCTCAGTCCTTTGGCCAGGACCTCGATACACTGAGCTGCCTGGGTGACGACAGCAACGTTTGCATCCTTCATAGACTTGGCGAGGCCGCGGTTGATTTCGTTGAAGTCGCCGTCCTTGATGCGGGGAACGTTAATCGCCGCGTACAGGGCCTCCAAGGCTTCCTTCCTTTCTTTCCATTTGGACGAAGCCAGAGCCTCGGAAAAGTTGCCTGGGATCTTGCCAAAGACGTCCTGCGGTTCCGCCAGGTCAAACGCGTCCACCTCGGCCGGCTCCTCGACATCGTCGCCCCCGTACTCCTCTTCTCCTTCGGCACCTGGAGGCGGCGCGCGCGCCATGGCGGCCTGTTGTGAGCGCAAGAATCGCTCTTGCTTGGGGGCGGGCTCGGCCTTGATTTTCTCAAACTGCGCCTCGAGATCGGTCTGCTGGGTGGGCTTGAGATCGCCCCAGAACATGGGCTTCATGGCTTCGCGCAGCCATCGGTAGAACTCGACGGCGAGGTTCGTCGCGGCGGCACGGACGTTCTTGTCGGCATGACCGAAAGCCTTGGGGAGCAGCTTCAAAACGGGCTTGGGGTCAACGGTCTTGCAGCCATAGTTGTGGAAGATGGCGGTGAGGGCGGTGATTGCGGCGGCGACAACTTTGGGCTGCTTGTTGGAGAGGGCGGGAATGATTTCCTCGATGACGGGAGCGGCAACGTCCAGCTCGACGAGCAGGAGCAGGGCCTCTAGTGAAGACTCTTTAGCGGCGGCACGTGTTGACGGCAAACCCTTTTCGCAAATGGGTCCAACAGTCACACCGCGTGTCCTTGTGCTGTGTTCCTTGCCTCCGAACTTGAGGAAGGCGCAGTATGCGGCGAGACCTTCTTGTTGAGCGGCGACATTGGAGTCTGCTACGGCGCCCTTCCACAGGCCGGTGTCTGAGAGGAACGGTCTGAAGGCATTGTCGTACTCGTCGGCGGTGGCAGCGAACGCCTTGGCGGCATCTTCGTAGCCCTGCTTGCGCACTTTCCACACCTAGGTCGCGTCAGCATACATCCTCCTCCCCAGAGAGCGCGGGGCTCCAGCATGTCCCTACCTTGTGGGCAAATCTGTCCTGGAGGGGGAGGGAGCTAAAGTCCTCCTCTTCGGCCATCGGAACGAAGGGCTGCTGGCGTGTTTGTAACGGTAGTCGTTGGGGAGTCGGGGGCAGAGGCGGCGGAGGACTCGGGTCGGTATGTCGGTTCTCCTTGTCGAAGAGGTCTGGCTTCCCGAGACTGGCTACTCTTCGAATTAGCTTGGAGAGGGAACGGGTATGTTTGACTCGGCGATCCATATTGGGAGCGGCGGAGGGCTGGAGGGAGGCATGCAGGCTGCCGGCAGCTGCGACCGGATTGGGGAGGTGGTGATCCGGAGAGGGAGGGCATGACTTACAATAGAAGACCCTGGGCAGGTATGGGAGTCGAACCAAGCTGGACCAGATCAGGCCAAATCAGGTGGTGAGGTTGTCGCGGCAGCGCGAGCAAGAAAAGGTGCTGGGGTCGGCCAAGTCAATGGGGGGATACCTGGCGGTACAGCAGAGAGGGTACCGTACTGTGGAAGATGTCTCCTGTTCTGTGTAGAAGGAGGAGGTCGGCAGCAGCAGTGACTTGCCGGAGTGACAAGAGAGGAAGTCGTGTAGGGGTGTGGTGAGGTATGTAGGTAGTTGGAGGTGGAAGCACACAAGTTTGAAGGTATGTGCGATGAACAAAGGTATGTGCGGGTTGTTCGCGTGGAAACAAGAGGGGGTCAAAGTTCAAAAGGGCTAACGCAAAAGCGACGACGCGCCAGAGGATTTGCAGCGGCAGAGGGAGTTCCCGTGTTGGAGGAAGACGGGAGATGGTGGTGGTGGGAGAATTAGGTAGATCAGGTAGTGTGAAAAAAGGCAACTAACTACCTTACCTCTAGCGGTGGTGGTGGTTTGTTGTTGCAGCAGGTGGGAAGTGGAATGCAAAAATCGACGTCAGTTCGATTGTTCACTTTCTCACCTCAGGCTTCTTTCTTGAGGAATGGGGCCTGGGGTGCTGTCTGTTTTCTTTTGTTTTTTACCCTGCAGCAGCAGCAGCCAGCAAGAAGGGGAGCACAGGGAATTCTGGTTGTCAGGACAAGGACAGGAGCAGCTGCCGTCCTTTGCTGTGCAGCTGTGTGCCGTGTGCTTGGATGGGGTTCACCACCACCACTCACTGACTGGACTGGACTGCTTGTGAGTGTGGTCCAGTGCATGGAGCAGCCAGCAGACTCAGCACTTTGGGGGGGCATTGGGCTGGTCAGTGCAGTGGGTCTGGGCTGAGCTGAGCCTCTTGATTCGCTTGTAATGCTGGAGGTGGGGACACACTAGATGATTGGGCATGATTGGGTATCTCTCAGAAGAGGTAAACAACATCACATGACTCATCCAGACGGAAGCCAATGGATAAGAGCTGATAACACTGACAGGACTCCATTTGGGCTTCACCTGGCTCTCACCTTGGCTCACCTCTGATGGCCTTTTCTCTCACCTCGGCCTTACCTTGGGCCTTTTTCAGCAGCCCTGTGAAGCCTTTCCGACATCTGTCCCAAGTCCTTCCTTGCTTGGACCAGGCCAGGCTAGTGTAGCCCTGAGATTGAATTGATTAATTCTTTCTTCTTTCCAGCAGACATGCACTTGTCCATTTAATGCATTAATGGCCGTTGTAAGCCACTCCACAGAATCTATCTGCTATACTTCCAAATACCCACTCTTGATGATCATAAATCATGGCATAATGCAATGACCTCAGACGCAGTGGCTGAGTGACAAACGTCCATCGCCATCCCAACTTGACATTTGGTCCATCTCAACTGGCAGCTCTCAGAGACAAGCCAAAGTCATCTTTCTGCCCGAGATGCTGTGACCCTCAGGATTTCTTTCCCGACCCAACCCAATGGCTGCGGCGCAGGTACCACCACATGTCGATGCAGGACCGCCGCCAATTGGCAACCAGCATTTGGGCGATTGCCATAGAAACAGCCAGCTGCGGGTGATGTCACCGGGGAAAGCCACGGCCGCCAGCTGGCAGGGTCTGACTTCTTCAACTGCAGGGACCATGTGCATCAGCCACATTCAGCACTGAGGAAGGGACTCCAGCCACAGTCACTCTGCAACAGGGCTGAGGCGGTGCATATCGAATTAATTCCCCGTGGAGGGGTCCGTTCACGTCTCCCGTCTCTCTCTCCAGTCATTTCCAGCTGGAAATTGGGGTCGCCGCTCATCTGCCGCCTGCCGTCTGCCATCAGCCGGCCACTGTGAACGCTGAACTGCCATTTCGTAGCAGCCAACAGCCAACAGCAGCAGCCTCCACCAAACTTCTTCAAGTGAGGTCGGGACTTGGAGGCGGAAGCACATGAAACATTTGGCCGCCCACCTTCAGCGTCACAATCCCGCCGCCGCCCACCGAGCCTCACCCCTCGCTCCAAACCCAGCAGTCTTTATTCTTTGTTTCTCCAAACCCTGCATTCTGCGCTGCTGTCCATCGTCATCGTCTCAAATGCAACTGCGTGTTGGTTGCAAAGTTGACTGTCCATTGACGCCCGCGTAGCATATTAGAGACAACTACTACTACAGACATGCTTCCCACCGCCTGGGCACCCAACCCCTAAACTTCCAGATTAAACACGGCCGCCTCCAGCAGCACTGACACCCAACAATACGAGCCGGAACCTCTCAACCAAACCCCCGAACCGTCACCGACTCGTGGTCAGGTCTCCTCCTCCTCCTCCTCCTCCGACACCGCCTTTCGCTCTCTCGCAACTGCCACTTGGCCCGGTCGGCCCTGACTCTGCATTTCATTTTTCGCTGCCCGCAGTCCCGTCCAGTCCAAAATTCCCCGGCCCACGAGGCTGCCATCCCCAAGACACCCCGGGACCCCTTGGCCCATCATTTCATAGCAGCCTTGCAGATTCTACCTTGCCTACCCACCGACAGCCTGTCGCCTGTCGACTTTGGTCTCAGTCGCGCATCGCCATCGCAGGTTGCCGAGACACCGCCCCCCGCAGTCCCGAGCACTTTCCACGCGCTTTAGGAAACGACGCCCTCGTCAGCGAAAGCCTGAGGTGCATTCTTGTCTGTCATTGTGCGCATTACTGCTGCTGTTGCTGCCGCTGCTGCTACTCGACATACACCGCGATTTCGAGTTCTGCTGCAACCAACGACAACCTCCGCCGCAATGAGCCAAATCCTTACCTCTCGGCAAGCCGAGGAGCTGTTCGTCAACCCGCCAAACGTCTTGCGGGGCACTACTGACCAGCATTGCGCAGGCACAAGGCCATCATCGCCTACCTCTCCTCGAGCAACCTGCCCAACGCTGCCAATGCCCTGCGGGAGGAGCTGCAGATCGGCGAAGCCTTTGACGCAGCCACCTCCAAGAAATATGAAGGTCTCCTCGAGAAGAAGTGGACCAGTGTAGTGAGGCTACAGAAAAAGGTCCATCATCCCGTTTATCGCGATACGCTTGGTTGCACGAGACTGACCTCGGTCTAGATCATGGAGCTCGAGTCCCGAACTGCCTCGCTACAATCCGAGATCGACAACGCGACACCGACCTCGCTTTCCCGACGAAACCAGGATCCCACCAGCTGGCTGCCCCGTTCCCCCGCCCGCCACACCCTCCAATCCCACCGAGATCCCATCACCTGCGTCGCCTTCCATCCCGTTTTTTCGTCTCTGGCCTCGGGGTCCGAGGACTATACCATCAAGATCTGGGACTGGGAGCTGGGCGAGCTCGAAAGAACAATCAAGGGCCACACCAAGGCCGTCCTGGACGTCGATTTTGGAGGGCCGCGAGGTGCTACCCTGCTGGCCTCTTGCTCGAGCGATTTGACAATCAAGCTTTGGGACCCTTCAGACGAGTACAAAAACATCCGAACGTTGCCCGGCCACGATCACAGCGTCAGTGCGGTGCGGTTCATACCATCGGGCGCTGCAGGCGCGGGGAGCTCAGGAAACCTACTCGTTTCAGCCAGTCGAGACAAGACTCTGCGCATTTGGGATGTTTCCACGGGGTACTGCGTCAAGACCCTGCGAGGGCATGCGGACTGGGTCCGAGACGTCTGTCCGTCGCCCGACGGCCGCTTCCTCCTCTCGGCCGGAAACGATCAGACAGGTCGCCTTTGGGACATCAGCGCTGCGAATCCCGAGGTCAAGCTCACGCTGGTCGGTCACGAACATGTGGTCGAGTGCTGCACACTTGCGCCAGCGACGGCATACCCGCACTTGGCCACGTTGGCAGGCCTCAAGAAGCCGCCACCAGCAACGAGCACGGTGGAGTTTATGGCGACGGGCAGTCGTGACAAGGTGATCCGTCTGTGGGATGCCCGGGGCAACTGCATAAAGACCCTGACGGGCCACGACAACTGGGTGCGCGCTCTCGTTTTCCATCCCGGAGGCAAGTACCTCCTCAGTGTATCCGACGATAAGACATTACGATGCTGGGATCTCGCTCAGGAGGGCAAGTGCGTCAAGGTGCTGGACGACGTGCATGGTCACTTTGTCTCGTGCCTGCGATGGGCACCGGGTATTGTTCGCGAGGCGGCAACGAACGGCGACGGGCAGAACGGCGCCAACGGGACCCCGAGCAAGGCGGCAAAGCCGGCCGAGGTTTCGATCCGGTGCGTGATCGCGACAGGAAGCGTCGACTTGAACGTTCGCATCTTTGCCAACTAGAGCGTCACCATTGTGGATACAGTACAGTACAGTGCAAGCAAGTACGGACAACAGACGCCGAATGAGGCGGTGCCGCGCCGCGGTCGAAGAGCAGGAGGGTACGAGGCCGAGGCGCCGAGAGAGAGAGAGAGAGAGGTGTCGGCAGCAAACTTGAAGGCGTAACGATTCACATGAGGCAATGGGTCATACGGGAGGCAGGCGTCAACAGGGGTCAAAAGTACGGCGTACCATCTGACGATTACGTGATGCCCTTCGCTGATTGATATAGATTTTAGGGGAGCTGTACATAATCGAATAGATACCCGCAACATGTCCTCGCTGGGCTTCAACAGACGCTTTTGGTTTCCGAGCGGCGATGTGAGCATGGGACGACGCTTGTGGTGTCGTGATTGTTGGGCTGTGTGCACCAGCTGCAAGCAATTTGCGGCTGAGACGTCGGCGTCGATTTGTCTGGGGAACGCGGCGAACGGTCTCCGGGATGTGGAGATGACGACCGGCCGTCGGGGAATTGTGGCTGCTGACGTTGTTCGGCATGGCTGATTTAGAGTGAGACAAGAGTTATGGCAATTTGGTTTTTGCATCTAGAACTCGACCACCATATGGAGCTCTCTAAAATGGAAGAAGGTGCATGCTGAAATAAACTGCCTTGATTTGTGTTGATGGGAAAAAAAGAAGGGTATCCTAGTGACCTCGCGAAATATGAATAATCCTGATGCTGTTTTCCTCCTACTCTCCACCACAAATGACATGCTACAACACCATCCACGAACTCGTTCCCCATGTGCTCGAAATAAACCTCCAGTTCGGGAAACACACCTACACAACCCCGGTCAATCCCAGGCCTCAACCGTTGTAGGCACCGTGCCAATGGACCTCCGTGCGACCGCTGCGATGGTACGTCGCGAGCGGGATCCCACACTGCCATGTCAAAGTCAGAGTCAGCCCCCATGTTCGTCTCAGGATACACGGAACAACCAAAAGCGAAAGCGAAATGAAGACGAACGTAAACGTACCTTTGCGCACTTGTGCCTCGCGTCCTTGAGGGAGGTAAAGAAGTACGGGATGCAGCCCAGACAGCTCACGAAGCAGACGATGGCAGCAAGGGCATGGGTGAAGCCGCCCGAGGTGTACTCGACGGCGGTGACGCCGCGGGCGTGGCAGTCGGGGCACTCGATGGGCGCTGGGTGCGGGCCGAGGGCGGGGAGGGGCGTGCCGTACGGAGCGAAGTTTTGGGGGCCGCCGCCGCCGCCTTGGGGGAAGGATTGCTGTGCGTGTGGTTGTTGGGGGTTGTAGTAGCCTCCGCCGGCGTTTGGGTCTGGAGGGCTGCCGTATTTGGGCATCTCGTAGCCTTGGGATTGAGGGCCCGGGGTGTGCTGGTGGTGATGTGGCGGCGCGTAGCCTGGCGGAGGGCTGGCGGGGGAGATGTAGTTGTTGTCTGACGGGTTCGGGTCTGACGTCGTGGCGGGGTGAGGGCCTGGAGGCGGTTGTGCTGGTTTGTCCATTGTGAGGGTGGGAGTGGATGTGTCTCGCCTGGGATGGTGCGAGGTGGTGATGGGTTGACAATGGTTGGAGACAGAGAGGTGAGTGGTAAGAAGTAAGAACGTATGTGGAAGTTGGAAGTAGAGTTCGGGGCGTCACTCTCTATATCTCAAGTTCAAGAGTCAGATGGGTGTGGCACTGCCCAACGGGCAAGGCAAGCGATTGGAGACGGTGCCGATTTAACCTTGATTTGGGGGTTCGGAGAGTGTCACTTGTACCGAGGCGGCCGGAGGTTGCTTTCCATCCTTTGGCGGCGGCTGCAGGTTGGTTCGAGGCAGATCAGATGAAAGAAGAGGCAGAGCAGGCAGGGTCACGTCTGAAGTGTTGGTGGCACATGTGCATGTGCATGTAGTACTGCAACTGCTACGTAGGTACTCACTTGGTTGGGGGCAACGCAACGAAGAACAAACGCTTCATCCGTCTCAGTGGCCGGGCGCAGTCCGTCGCGCGGTCGAGGGTCTTGGTGAGCGAGAGCGAGGGAGAGCAGAGCTCAGCTCAGCCTGGGATGTTTCTGACGGTGCCCACTGACAATGACACCAACACCACAGAGCTCGGAGGCGATGCCGGGGCGGTGGGTAGCCAGCCCAGAAAGATTGGCAATGACATGGCTTTCCTGGGGTGATCCCTGTCTGGGCGATCATGCTGAGACGGCAAGGACGGGCGGAGCGGTGGCTACGTCGGGACTCCCGCCAAGGGGACGGATGATATCATGGGACTGGCGGTGGAGGAATGGGTAGCTTGATTTGTTGGACTTTGGTGTACGCGCTGAGAGAGAGGAAGAGATGCGCTTGGGATGTGGCGATGCTGCATTTGCAGGAGGGGGAGGGTTGGGCGCTGATTGGACGCAGGGCTGCGATGGCGCTTCTGGGCGGGAGACTGCGCCACAGTGAGAGGGTGTTAGCCACGTTGCGCACTCGCCACACACGACCGGGGTGCTTCACCTGTGGCTGGTGCTGGTGAGTTGGAGTTCGTCTCTTCGTCTCTTTCACCAGTCTGTCTCGATTGCTCAGTAAGGGTTGGACACAATTCCATCAGATGCGATCTGGCTTGATCTTTATGCCGAGTCTAGGAATCTTCAAGAAGTTTCAAATGAAGCATCAGAAAAGGTGATCTGAGAGCATCTTGCTGCCTTTGCTGATCCCCACGGGGTGATCATCAACACTGCCTACGAGATGTCGCAGTCAGGCAAGACAGGCACCATTGAACAGCCTCGAAGTATTTCTGTCGATCAAAGAACCAAGGCCACATGCCGTTGGTTGCTCCATGGATAACCAGAAGATGGACTAGGTAGCGGAGAACTAAACCATCATGACGTCGAAATCAATGGATCGCGTTTTCACTCACAGTCAAGACTCCAAAAACGGCTGATTTCAGAAATAGACAATAATTGATATAATGAAATCCTATTTTATTGCGGCCTGTCTGCCACGTACAAACCAACCACCCCTCAAAACGTCGGCGCAATCCTCGCCTGCTCCTGGCTCGCAACCAACTTGAACGTCCTCAACGTGCTCGTCGACCTCGCACGCGGGTTGTGCATCGACCCCGCCGACAACCGCGTCATCCGCCCCTTCTCGTCCAGCGACAAGGCCGGCGACGCGGGCTGCGACCCCGCCACGCTCCGCGACTTGAGATTCAGCCGGCTCACCATGCTCTGTATCGCCGTGTTGGAGTCCAGCGGCGGCGTCGCCATTGGTGTCGGGATCCCGTGGTGGTGCATCATCATCATCTGGTGATGATGGTGCTGCTGCGACGACAGCGAGGACATGGACCGCCCGCCGTCGGACCCGTTCGTGCCGCGCCGGTTCAGCGGGATCCGGGTCATGGACTCCTCAGCCCGGGACGGCGCGCGCCCGTGGGGGAAGCCTTGGATGTGCAGCGCGTTCGCGGGGCCCGGAGCCCGTCCCCTCGTAGGCGAGCGACTCGAGCCGCGGCTCGACGGCGGGGTGGTCACGCCGTGCGAGGGGAACTGCGGCTGATTCGCGGCGACCATCTGCTCGAAGGACATGTTGAGCGGCATCGGCGGCATTTTACTCAGTCTCCGGATCGCGCGCATGTTCTTGTCGATGAAGGTCGACATGCGGTTCAGCGCGTTGCTATTCTGGTGCGACTCGAATGCCGACGCGCCGTTGACGGGGGCTTCGGTGCGCACCCTGTGCCGTTCGTTGAGCTGCATCGTCTGCGTGGTCGGCGGCAGGGGCGCGGCCACCTGCGGCGCGTTACGGATCGTCTGCTGGATCTGCGAGAGGACGTTGTCGAACTCGACCGTCTCCTGGACGGGTTTGTACCCCGGCGCGGCGCCGACGACGGCGTTCTGGGACAAGACAAAGAAGGACCCGTCGCGGATGCGCCGCCGGACGAGATTCCACCGCGTGCGCGCCGGGTTGCGCTCGATCTCGGGCTGGTAGATGGAACACTGCGCCAGCTTGGAGTAGAACACCTCGAGCCGCTTGGCCATGCGCTCGAGGATCTGCATGAGGAACTGGCAGAGGGCGGTGACGCGCTGGGCGTCTGAGGCCGCGTCGAGGTTCATGATGGTGTCGAAGGCGTCCATGCCGTGGCACGCCTCCTCGCGAATGTCCTCGAGCAGCTCGATGTCGAGCTGCACGGACTTGTTGGCGTAGTCCATGATGCCGCGCTCCATGAAGCGCGCGGGCTCCGAGTCGCAGATGAACTGACCGATGCGGGAGACTTCCTTCGAGGTGGCGACGGCGTCGGACGACGTCTTGGCGCGGGCGATGATGCCGAGGATGTCGGGGAGCTTGGTGTCTGCGCCGGGGGACGCGGCGTTGTTGGCCATAGCGAAGGAGAGCTTCAGCACGAGTTCCTGAAACTTGGGCCCGAAGAGCGCGGAGAAGCCACCCTGGAGGAGGCGGGATTGGTACTGGTAGAAGATGCGCACGCCGAGCATGTTGATGAGGCTGCCCTGGAACCAGAGCTTCGAGGAACCGAGGATGTCGTCCATCTCGAACTGCTGCGAGACGAGCGTCTCGACGGTCGTGCGGAGGTAGGCGGACCACATGTCGTAGAGGCCGCTGAGCTCCTCGGCGTCGTGGTACTCCGGCTTGGGCGTCAGATGGCCCACAAAGTACTTGGTGAGCAGGCTGGCGACTTCGGGGTTGTTGGTGTGCGCCAGGTTATCAAACGACTTGGTGCAGTCTACGCCGGCGTTCGATTTGATAATCAGCGTGCCGCCGGGGTGCATCGGGCAGAAGTCCGTCACGTCGTAGACGGACCCGTGGACGCTGATCCACATCCGTCCCCCGGGCCGGTGGCCGGTGTGGGAGGCCAGCTGGGAGAGCGGGATCGTGGGGCGGTTGCAGGGCAGCGGCTTGGGCGTCATGAAGACGTCCAGCATGATCCGGCGCTCGGCGAAGGCGGTGTTGATGATGAGGTCCGTCGACTCCATCGTCGCCGTGCGGTGGTTGTAGATAGCCTTGCGCAAGCCGCTCATGACGGAGTCGAAGACGGCCACCGAGCCACAGATGTACAGGTATCCGCCCAGGCCGCCCTGCTTCTTGGACATGACCAGATCACACACGCTGGCGCCCTGCTCCGCGATGAGCGAGTCAATGTACCGCGGCTCGGTGCGGCGCTCGACCAGGTCCCTCATGTAGGGGTCGTACGCCAGGCCGCGGCTGTCGCGGGAGAAGGCGAGGTGGACCTCCATGAAGCCGGCGTTGACGTACTGCCGCAGCTCGTCCTCGTAGCAGAACTTTTCGCGGTTCTGCACGCCGAGGAAGAGCATGTTGCGTCCGACGGAGCGGCCGCAGCGGGCCTGCCAGAAGCTTCGGAACGGCGCGATGCCGCTGCCGCCGGCGAAGAAGGCACAGGGCGCGGAGGCGTCAAGGGGAAGTTGGAAGGCGATGGGGCGCGAGATGCCGATCAGGAGCTCGTCTTCGTCAGACACAAAGTCGTCCGGTGAGCCGACGGCAGGGTTGAGGTAGCCGCTGCTGACGCCGGAGCGGGTGATGGTGGACTTCCCGGCGAAGGTGGCGCAGAGGTTGTATTCTGCGCGGGAGATGGTAAGGTCCAGGGTGCTGGGGAGGAGTTCCTCAGGATAGTTGGAGATGGAGTATGTCCTGGGCACTTCGACGGGGATGAGGTCGCTTAGCCAGGGGATGTTGTTGGAGAGGTCGAACGCCTGGTCCCAGATGTGCGTCGGTGTATCCATCACGGCGGCTTGGAGGAGGTCACCGAGGGAGCCACGGACTGGCCATTCGTCTGTTGCCAGTACTTGGAGGACAGTGTTGGATGACGCCCTCAGCATGGCATGGATCTTGAGGACAAGCTCTTGGGTCAAGGGGGCAAGGTGGCCTCGACGCAGAATATCCTTGACCATCAGCTTCTTCACTTGCGACGAAGGGCTGGCGACGCCATGGTTAGAGACGGTATCGAGATGCTCGGCGAAACGGGACCACTTGCGGTCGAGGAGGACAGGAGCGTCGAGCATCGAGTCGAGGCCGAGGGCCGCGGCGACCTTGGCACACTCCTCCCAGCTGTTGAGGGGCATGATGGCGAGGCGGTCGCCGGGCTGGAAGGTGATGCCCGTGTTGTGCAGGTCGAGGGTGACCATGGCGATGGACCGCTCGTGGTCTGAGTCGACGAAGGATCGGGTGAGGATGCGTGACTTGTAGCGGCACTCCTCGAAAGTCCCGCGCATCTCATGGGGTTCGACGGGGATGTTCCCGCGGTATGGCTCCAAGCGTTCCTTCATGGCATCCGAGAACTGGCGATGGACCTCCTCCCATGGTCTTCCCGAGTCGTCAGAGGCACCCGACGCGCCGTTTGTTTCCGTGCGGCCCGTTTTGGACGCAACCTCCAGGATACCAAACACCTTATACCGATGCGTTCCCATGAACCCACGTTCGCCCGTGTAAGCTTCGATGATGCCGTCCAACACGCCCATGAGACGGGGATCCCCAGACTGTTTGACGTATTCGGGGATGCGGTAATGGTACTCGACAGAGGCGATGAACGCTCGGAGGTTGGAGGGGAGCCAGGCTCTGAGGTGCAGCCCTTCGTTTCCCAGGAATGAATCATACTTCTTGCGGCCGAGGAAGGCGTCCATGAGCAGGTAGGGGGGAAACTGGAGGCCCGAAGCGGCGGGACATCTCTTAGATAGGGGCGCGGAGAACTTGCCCCATCGCACCCACTCGGCGGCAGACACGTAGTTGTCGCCCGAATTCGGGTTGGTCGAGATGGAGTGAAAGGCGTTCGGCATTCGTTCGAGGATCTCCTTGAGTCTGATCATCTCTCGCAAGAGGCCTTCGTTGTTTCGGTTCATGACGTGTTCCTGGCAGGCTGCGATGGCATCAGGGCCATGCTGGAAAGACGCTATCAATGTGTCAGCATGCGTAGGTCTTTCAAAACGCGATTTCGTACTAACCCGACGTGTCAGCGCATCCTTTCAAAAACGCAATCTCGGTCCGCTCTCCGAACATGGGCCATCGCAAGTCTGTATTATCGAAGCGGCCGATGTAGGGGTAGATCGAAGTCGGGTCCCGCACTTTGATATTGTACGAGGCCTGGTCGAAGAAGGTCAAGTGCGGGATGGCGCGTCCCATGCGTCTCGAAACCTGCCAGTAGGGAAGTCCAATCGTCCTCGGGATCCCGACCAGCTCAGGCCCCAGATCGTCGCTCATCTCGACGCGGGGCTTTGTTGAAATGGAGTTGATGCTGACCCCGTCGTATCCGTCATTCTTGTCTTCGTACCGGTAGATGGAGCACAGCATGCCCAGTGCAACGATGGCTGCCCACAATGCCTGGTCGGGAATGTTGTCCTCCGTTCCTTCGACGAGAGGCAGCGCGGCGACGGACTCGCGCACACGTCCTCTGGAAACGCAACCGGGCATGCGCTCGCAGAGGTCGGACCACACTCGTCCCGGGCTGTTGGCGAGAGCACCGGCGGCCTCGTTGGAGTCAGGCGGCTGGAAGCCGTACTCGGCGCTGAGGTAGCCGTCCTTCCACCCGGTTTGATGCCCGATTCCCTCGGCTCGGAGGATGACTTGACGGGCTGGCGCGCCCAGGGCCACAGCCAAGAGGTCTCTGTCGTCGGCTACAAGCGTGTCGACGTTCTTGACTTGTGTAATTGTCTCTGCCGAGGGGATGTCTGCGTAAATAATCTCGTTGATGGCCTTGCGCTCTCGGGCACGAAGCCACTCGTCCACATCGACACCTCGAGGGATCTGCCAGAGTCAGCTCCATGTGGCCTTGAACCGCCTATTCCTCCTCACTCACGTCGAAAGCTGCATGTAGGTCACCAGGCTGCGTGTATCCCGAAAATGAGCAACCCCGGGGACCAACTCTCCTGCTCGCAGACTGCCCGTGATTTCCCGCAGGACATCTTCCACCACCAATGGACCCCGAAACGGGACACGATCGTTCAGACATGATTATTAGAATAAGACGCCAGGGACCTGCCTCTGGAATAGAGAGCAAGATTAGACAGTAAAGCCACCTGGGCAAAGAGTGTGAAAAGGTGCCGTCAAGGCTAGAAAGAAGAGAAACGAAAATACACACAAAACACACAAACACGAAGGTGGTTGTAGAACACTATCAAGATGATAGCCCTAGAAGACTAACTTCATCCGACCGGCTACCGGAGACGCGCGGGAGACGGGATGACATTGATATGTACTAATATGTATGCAAAGCATCTCAGCTGTTCACGACCGGGGATGTAGGGGAGCTAGCGCCAACTTGGCGGTGCAGGCCCAAACATGGCATCCTTGACAGCGTGCAGCGACAGCCTCACGCTAGTGATTAACCGTATTTGAGACGTTGATGAGGTGGTTCTAGACCGGGGGGGATGATGGCGGCTCCTGGCCGGTGTCAAGAATCGAGGGAGCCCATGTGGCCGCCCGAGGAGGGGTGTGGTGGAAAGTGCCGTGGCGGTCTGGGGAAAGCCACAAGCGCAACCACAGCGCCAGGCGTGACGTGACGTTGGAAGAGAAGCAAGCGAAATTGCGAGTGTAAAGACGCCCGTGAGGCTATTCGGGGTGGTTAGTCCGTCCCTGGTTGGCGGTGGCCCTGCTCCCCTGTTTTGGGAACGTGATGAGACGATGCCAAGTGCCGCACAAGGTTGTAGGGGCCTGTGCTGGTGGAGCCGTGAAGATGGTCTGAACTACAGATGACAGGTCCGCGGCGTTGTTGATGGATGATGGCCGGGGTTCAGTTGGACTCAGGTGGCGAGTAACATCGACCGGATGTTTGCTTCGCCTTGCGTTGGTGTTACCTTGGCGATGGCCAGCGGTGGGAGTGAGCGCGTAGGAGGAGGAGCATCGGGGTGCTGTTACATCCTTTACATCCTCGAGGCCGCTCTTGTGTCTTTAGAAAGCGCAGCCATATCTCTTCACTTGAATCAGACAGTCACATTCGTGATGGCCGAGTGCAGTTTACCGCTGGTCTTTGCCCTGCCATTGGGGGCCGGACAAGTCTTCCTGCGTCTTGGTTCCTGATCATCCGGTAGAGAAACGTCCACCTGGACATCATCAGTCAGATCATATCACAGTCTGATCGCCAGGCATTCCAATCGAACGCCACACAAGTGACCCAGAAATAACTTCATGGCATCGGAGAATCGGCTTGTTTCCTTGTGTCTCTGTTCCAGGTCACCGCAGTGGACCCTCCGCATTGCGAAGAAGCCTTCTCGATCTTATCATCACGGCCCCCAAATCCCGCGGGAATGTATCCCAAAGCACAGCTCTCCACCGTCTTCGTCGTGGCAGGCGGATCCAATGGGGCCACAACGAGCTCGGAGCATCGTGCTGCCGTGCGCGGAGAGATCTCGTAGGGGGCCATAACAGTCGGAAATCGGACGTTGGTAGGCGGTGTCTATGACAGCTACGCTAAAATGAGCATTGTGATTGGGGAGGGCGCGCTCTGGGGCTCGTCCGAATATTCTTTTCTTCCTCTTCAACTTTGGCCCCCCAGGTTTCACGGCTGTGGTTGTTTCAAAGTGGTGACGTGGGCTCGAAAGGCACAGGAGCACGAAGGAAGAGCTGAAGACATGGTGAGAACCAGGGGTGAACAGAAGAAGACTGGAGGGCAGGGGTCGTAGAAGGGATGAGGCTCCCACTTCCCGAACCTTTTTTGCTTTAAACTTCTTTGGCACTTCTTCTTAGTGTTTACATAAGCGCATTTCATTGGTTGGCAAGATCTACGTTGACGGGGGAGGTGTTCGTCCAGTTTCAGGGGCTCAAACTGCCACTTTGCGCTATTGCTTCAGACGAGGCGCTGACATCTTGGCTGGCCTCAACGGTGTCACGGTCAACATGGAAGAGGAAAAGGAAAAGCGGCCACTCAGCCATGTGGAAGCAAGCCCATAGGCTCGCCCGTCTTTGGCTCGTCTTCTCGAATGCTCATTGAACGGCACAGGTTAAGCTTAGAATTATCCTTGAATAACCTAATGCAACAGGCTGCTCCAGGAATACACCTCCATCATCCAATGATCGCGAATTCCTCCTCGCCGTCACGGTGTTTCTGCCCCCTTTCCGGCGATCACGCTCGCGTGTCACACCGCCAAGGAACCTCCCGAACCTCAACTGCCGCAGGGAACTTCCCGTCAAGCAACCCAAGAAATCTCTTCTTCCGTCGAACCCCAGCAAGCGCTCGGATTGTCGTGTGCGTGCCTGTCTCTCCCAATCTCCATGTTTTATGCTCCGCTGCTTATTGCGGCTTGGCTTTGCAACTTCCAAGCTCCATTCCCACAACGCCTGCGACCCGCAATCCTGTTTCCCAAAAAGCTTGGTATCAAGAGCTTGGAGCAGGGCTATTTTCTGTTAGCTAATGGCATAACTTGAGAACCTTAAGCTGGCCCCGGCCAAGGGTCTGTCGCAACGTATCTGCTTGGGGGAAATGTCCGTCCGTCCGGCCGAAGAAGAGCTGGGATGGCGTATATGACAGGTCGACCAAGTCCGAGTCGGGTATTATCGCCGTCTGGGAATAGGAGGATATCACGTCCAACTGACGGCATCTTCCGCCGTCCAAGTCTTGGAGCATGAGATGGTGGCGTTTCTGATTGGTATCGCATGTTGCAAACAGGGCATGTTTCTGTCTTTTTGCTGGGCGAATGGCAAGAAGAGGGAGGGCACGACTTTGCAACGACAGTCAATCTGGCTTTGCTTGTGAAGCCTACCATTGAATAGCTTCGACCTGATACCAGGGAAGGGTATGGGGTAATTAAGTATCTAAATCTTGACATGCTCCTAGCCTCCGAATCCCGCTTAAAGCATACCCTCCAACGCCTTCTCGATGGTGGCGAAGCCCTTGTTGAACTCTGCCTGAACCGACTTGAGGTTCTTAATGTTCTCAGGGAACACACTGTCCCTCCACCACTCAAGCCACGCAGCAATCTCTTCGAAGCTGGCCTCCTCCAGCCCGAGCCACTCACTCAGCTTGTCATGCCACAAAGGAAGCACCTCAGCGACAATCACCTCGCCCAGCACCTTTGCCGTCAGGATGTCAGACCACTTGAGCACGCCCTCGAGCATGGGCAGGTAGGGCTCCTGGTCGCTCGGGTCGATCCTGAAGTTCTTGCGCAGGTACCGTCCCATCGCCGGCAGCACATGGCCCATGATGAGCGGCCGCCATTGGTCGCCGAGGACCTCGCGCCATTTTTCCAGGCCCGGGATCACGCCGCGATCAAACTCCCACACGTCAATGAGCTGCCTGTACTTTCTCCGAACCTCCGCGACCAGCCCGGTGCCCTTGGGGTCCAGGTGGTACGAGGGAAGGTACTGGAGCCAGGGGAACAGCCAGAGGTGCGGGAGCTTGTGGCTCTGTCGCTTCTTCTTCGGGTTCCATTCCGCCACGGCTGTTTCCAGTTTGCGGACGACGCCGTCGAGGAACTGGGCGCGCACAAAGGGGGGCAGCAGGTCGTTCCATGCTTCTAGGACGGCCAGGAGAGGTGTCGGGTTGAAGACGTCCCAGTCGCGGATGGCTGACATGGCTCTTGTGTACCACAGCTTATACATCATGCTCTCGTACGGTGTCGTCGCCTTTTGGTGTTGGCGGTAGAGGTCAGTGCTGCTCAGGCCCGTCGAGTCCCATTTGTCCACGCTCTTGTCGCCCTCGCCCGACTTTTTGAGCAGCGATTCCAGGCCCTTCAGCTCTGTAGCAAACCGCGTGGGCTCCTCGAGCAAGTCCCAATCGGGGTCGCGAAGGAAGGGATGTATGGCGGCCACGGCGAGATCTGCAATCTCTCCTGTCGTCGACCCAATTTGCTCAACTGCCTTGTTGAGGCACCGGATGACATCCGACCATTCCGTGGCTGCTGGAAGTTCGTTGGTGACAATGTTTGAAAATAGCTGAAGCCTGCCCAAGTCTGAAGCGAGGTCGGCCATTTCCTGTTCCCGCTCCCGCAGTTCCAAGTCCACCCATGTTTTCCGTTCTTCAAGGTTCCTCCATTCTTCCGAAAAGGCCGCCAGGTCTGCGTGTGCCCGCTTGACCAGCTTCCGTGCTGCCGCGACCTCGGGAGATTCCACCACAGCCGCAGACGTCGGCGTCAAGAGTCCAGATGACGTGGTGAGGAGTTTGTTACCAGGTCCCGTCATATCCAATATGGGCGCAAAGGCCTCGGGGATGTGCAGTCCTGGGGCGGACTTCCTGAGCTCCTCGGCGGTCATGTACTTTGGCTTCTGCCGCTTCGGCGTGCTGGCACTGCTGTCGCCTGCACTTGCAACCTTCTTCTTCCTCTCCCGCTTCCGCTTCTTTTCCTCCTCATCCGAGTCGATGACGGTCTCGCCACGAAGCTTCGCTTGCCGCTTCTCCTCCTTGCGTTCGTGTTCTGACTTTTCCTTGACCGCGCCCAAACCGACACCCTGCGGTCGGAGGTGCGCCTCGATAATAACGCTGCGACCTTTGCCGTCCGCTCCGAGACCCTCGCCCTCCTTGTAACCCATTTTGGCCATCATCCTGGCGCCAAAGGACTTGGGATTCGGTTTGCCCTTGGCCCCGTTCGCGCCGAAAGCGCTTGGCCGAGCCATCTTGGGCATCGAGGGTGTATCGGCGACGTCGGGGTTCAAGACTGGTACGTTCGCAGATGATGGCACAAAGCCTCTGCCGAGTGGGTTCTTGCCGTCGAATTTCGTTTTTGCAAAGGAACGTGCCGGTGCTGCTTCCTCGTCGTCGCTGTTTTTTTTCGAGGCAGACATGAAGCCCAAGCCTCGCTGTGCTCCACCGAATCCGAGGCCAACACCTCCACTTCCTTCATCGTCATCATCCTCGTTGTCGTCTTCGTCATCGTCGGAGTACTCCTTGGCATTCGCATCGTTCGCGTCGTCGTCGTCTTCGTCGAGTGTTGTCGCGCCTGTCGAGACAAAGCTCATGCCCTTGTCCCTCAGGCTCTTCTTCTTCCATCTCCGACCAGGCCCATCGTCTTCGCTGTCTGACGCGAAGATGCCTAACGCAGCGCGCTCTTTCGTATCCCCAACGCGCCGGCGCTTGCGCGGGTTGAGGTCGCTGAAGTCATCTTGCGACGGATCGGCGACCGGCGCGAGGAAGTCATCGTCGTCCTCTTCTGATTCGGACGAGTAGTGCGCGGCGGCCTTCTTCGTCAAGCGGGAGGGGTCGAATGTTGGAAAACTGGCCATGTTGTGTAGATGCGCAGGCGCCGGCGCGAAGTCGAGGAGGCCAAATGTTTGGATTCAAGGCAGGGTACTTTTTTGGAAGTGCATCATTCAAAGGCACCAACACTGGAGCTACTGCGTGGTGGGTCTTCTTATCTAATCTCCACGTGACATACAAAGGAATGTATCTTTCCGCGACTACCCAGCAACTGGTGATGATGACCTGAGATTTCATCACTCTAAGACTTCTCCTCAGTCGAAGAAATATTGAAGACTCTCCATCCTGTCAGCCATGCCCAGAATCTCCTTCTTAGACTTGTGAGCCATTGCCCCAGGTCACCGACAATGACCCTGAGAAGCACCAAGCAGCCAAAGACCATCAGACCGTGCCAGTTGGCATCTACCATGTCGAAGCCCTTTATCAGCATAACATACTTTGTGAGCAGCGAGAGCGGGACGGTATGGTTGAAACTGTTTACTATTAGTGATGCCCTCGACCGTGTCTTGTGTCAACGTACTCTCTGAAAGCTTGGTTGAATCGGTCGACAAAGCGACGGTCCTCATCATCACTTTCGGGGGCTTCTTGCCCCAGACTCTTGTTTTGCGCTGACTCGGCCATTTTATATTAGCTTATGAAAAGAAAAGCGGCTCTCGTATGAAAAGAGCTCTTCTATGTTTGATGCTAGGCTTGTGAATATTATTTCAATGAAACTTTGGCGAGTACGTCGAAGATCAAAGCTCGAATGTCACTTGCCTTCTCAGATTCAGCGCCACAGACGCCATGATATGTGGAAGTTCGGGGACCTTGCTGGTTGCTACAAGACGTGGGGGACTGTGCCTCGGTACGTAATGGTGATACATATCATGATGAGACTACGATTGATGAATCCAAATGCCGGGGCAGGTCCGCTCAGGTTTGCTCACGGAACTCTTACTCAAGGAGTTCCGATGAATGTGTGAGGCATTATTTTGGTCTCAATGCTTCACAGAAAACAATACTGGACCGTAATTCAAAGAGCACTTTGTTCTAAGCTCAAATACCATCCTCTAGGCACGCTAATTTGGCCAACACAACAAAATTGCAGTATGCACAACATTCTCATGCCCGTCGCACATCGGACGATTCATTTACACCCCCCTGATTCCCGCCTCCAAACTCTCCTTGTACCCAATCCACCCCCGTCCGTAATAATCCTTCAACAGCTGCTCCGCCTTCTTCGCCGGCACGACCTCCGTCAGGTCATGCCCCTCGTTCTCGTCCGGCTCCGGGATGTTCTCGTTATCCGGCCTCAGCGCACGCAGCGTCTTGAAGACGTCGGACCTGTTCACCTCCTCCGCGAAGCCGAAGATCCTCTGCGACTCGACATTCTCGCCGAGGAGCGCGATGGCGTGTAGGCGGGCCGTGTCGACGACGTCGACGAAGTACTGCGGGACGTACAGCGCAAAGGCTTTGTGGTCGCCCTTGAGGACATCGCGGACCCAGCCCATCGTCGAGCCGTAGATCTCGGGGTGGAGGATCTCGCCCCACTGGAGTTTGTTAGTGTGCGGGCTTCATTGCATGAGGAGGGAGGTTCTTACATTGCAGTTGGGCAGGACGGTGCTGAAGACGTAGCCAGGCTTGTTCTTCTCTACCCACTTCCACGCCGCCCGCTCGCCCTCGGTCTTGGAGGCGGCGTAGATGTAGTACGGCTTCTTGTCTTCTGCCAGGCTGGGATCCCAGGCCGACTTGACTGCGGAGTCGTTCCAGGTGTCTACAGCATGTTAGGAAAACGGACAATGGTAGGTGTGTCTTGGAACATACTCTCATCGACGCGGACACCGGGCTTGTTAGTCTCCGGAATGATCACTGCCGAAGACGACGAGGTGAGGACGACGCGCTTGATGGCGGGGAACTTCGCTGCCGCTGCAAGGACGGTCTCAGTCGCCTTAACGACCCAGGGGATTACTGCGTTGGGGTCTTTGCTGAAGCTCACATCGGATGCCTTGTTTACTTGTCAGACTTGTCTAGATGGTACACAGTCCCTTGAGACTTACGACGTGAGCAACGGCGGAGACGCCGTCGAAAGCTTTGGCGAGGGCCTCCTCATCCTCAAAGTTGGAGAGGGTGATGGACTCGTACTTGTCCTTGCCGTACTTGCTCTGGAAGAGCTCGTCGAGCCATGGCTTGGAGGAGCGAACGGTGCCGCGGACGCGGTAGCCCTGTTCGAGGATGGTGTTGGCGATGTGAGAGCCGATGTAGCCGTTGGCACCGGTAACGAGGACCGTAGAGCCTTGCGGGAGAGCGTTGAGCTTGGCCATTGCGATTGAAGTTAAGTTTGAGGCAAGTTTATGCCAGCAAGGTTGAAGGTAGCTGGTATCAAATATGTGAATGCTGGATTTGTTGGTGTGACGATGACATGGCATTCAAAGACAGCGTCTAACGCAGGACGAAGTCAACTATTTATCTGTTTCAACCCATGGCTTCAAGCCGAACCCAAAACTCAATGGAACAGGCCGAACGGACGGTCGATGAACCGCACATCAGATTGGCAGAGCAGCCTGGCCCACGGTGGAGCTTTGAAATCCATCCAACGCGCCGAAATGGGGTCAAAAGAATGGACGAGAGGTTTTAGTTAGCCCGACTGGATTACAAACAATAGCTTTCCTGTGTGGACGGCGTTTCTGAAAGGGGGGAGAGAAATCCATATGCCGGCTATGACGTATTGTGACATGACACCAGGCCGTCCGAAGTTGGCGCGATTTCCTGAACAAGCACATCTCTTCGCGAGGAGGTTGAATTGCGCCGTTGCAATGGTTTGCTTACTGCATAGAGTCTGCGTTTCAATTTTACGACTATCTTCTTTCAAGAACCATTGGGCACAGGTGGGTTTGTGTTACCTTGGATTATCATGCACCGTGGAAGTCCATGGCAAATGCGAGCTGACAAATGGGATGCCGCTTGTGTTGATTTTAGGAGTTAGGCCAAACCCCGAGGGAGGTCGAGGACGCCGGAACTCCATATATTTCAAGGGCTGAACGTCTTTGAACCTCTCTATTCCCCACTGATAAATCCCGAGATAACTCATGTCGTAGCTATGCCATGAGCTGGGTGAGAGCCCAGGTCGGATTACACGCGCGTGTAACTTGCACAACAATCTCACCTACCCACGTCAAAGGACATGATCGGGCGAATGGACCTAGACCCAAGGTATTGTGATATTGCTGCATGTTCGGGCAGTGCTATGCTTCCGAGTATCGACAAATTACCATTCTAGTATCCTGATCGTCGAACTTTACGCATATTGCGTCCCGTTACGACGGCGAGCTTACCTGCAGCAAAACAGGCTGAGGCACCGTGGGCCAGTGGTCATGACGGAAGAAGCACATCGATCGAGATGTCCAAAAATCGCACTCTTCACAACTTGCAACTTGCAACTTGCGACCGCACCTTAGTGAATATAAACAGCAGAGGCTCATCGTGATTCTCCCAGACCGTGAGGTGGTGAATGTCGCTTTAATGGCCTCCACGAACGCTTGCACGTTATTTTTAGAGGCGGGCAGCCACGGTATGGCGGACCACGGGTCGCTTGGGCCACCGCCCGTCGGAGGAAATATTAGGCGGGTGACGTGCGGCACGGGGGGGAAACTTTGTTTGGGGGAGCCCATGGGGGGAAGATCTGACTTGAACGGTCCAGGCCAGGCGCTGGATCGCTGGATCGGGGGTTAGGTAGCCGACCAGCCGTCTCCAAGCTGGCTTGTGACCAGACAACGTGGGAGTGGGAGGTGTGTTCTGCAGGGAGGTTGAGCAACGTGGCAAGCCGGGGGCTGCAGAAGAGACGACGGCCGGCAGACTGCTGATTTGGTCCTGGGATGAGAGGCGCGACGGTGGACGACGGGACGAGCAGCGCAGTGGGAAGACGCGGGTGGCTGTCTCTGTTTTCTTACGTGTTCAAGGCGTTGTGCATGTCGAGGGGGAAGTCAAAATGGGGAAATGGCTCACATGCCAGCGGCAGCAAGGCATGCAGCATGAAGCTTTTGAGCACATGATGATGGGGGGTTGAAATGATGGAGGACTCGGACAGGGGAATAAGATTCAGGGAGAGACATGAGATGAACAAGCAGCCCCTGAGATGGTGCCGGGGGAGGGTGGTACAGCTCGGAATAAGAAACGCTGACGGATTCTGAATTCTCTTTGATGTCCCTTTTCCCCAAGGGTCGTGTGCAGGCTTGATTGAGGATGCTGGCAGACGACATTTGGTGATGGGGGCGATATGTCGTGCTGTTAGTGAGCTTGTACCATGGCCCGAGTGCTGCACGAGAGCAATGATGATTTGGTGGGAAAGGTACTTGTGGGAGCATCGGTCTAGCAGCATTAGCAGAAAGTGGCCCAAAACACCACAGAGATGCCCACCTACTCCTGTTACTAAGTAAGATACCTCAGGTAGAGTTGAATAAAGAGTACAGCAAGAACAAGTGCCGTTCAGGGCCCTATTCACGTCTGGACTTGCTCAACAAAACCCTTGCTCAACAGACGCACACAACGAGGATGGGACTTGACCGGAGCAGGCAGATGGCGAAAAAGGGCATCCAGGCCAGGGCACCAATTGAGTTGCAAGTGAACGTGGATCTCGGGCGCCCACTTGTCCCAATTTTTTCCCTCGGGCGCCTCAGCCTGGAGGGGTCAGCAGTGGACGAAGGAGGGCAAGGAGGGGCACTCTGAAAATCTCGACCGTGGCCATGGATGGGAAATGGGACGGGACGGCATTGGACAGATTTGCAGCTGAGGGCATTCACATGGATTTTGGGGGGACTCTGACTCTGTGAACCCCTCATCCACCAGAACGAATCAAGGACGCAGTTGAATGTGACAGAAGCAGAAGAAGACGCAGAGAAGACGAAGTTCAAATCAGGGCAGTCAGGTCAGACCTAGAGCTGGCCGAAGCAGCCGTCTGGTCTCACCATTGCTTTTGTTATTTCTTTTGTTGTCTGCGATCGGGGCTTCTCTCTCGACCTTATCTGAGTCCTCGATAATTAGCCAGGTGCTGGTGCTGGTACTTTGTCTGTGCTTACCTTACCTCAGCTGTGGATGTATCTACGCACGCAAAAGTGGCTTGGGAGTATTTGTACTCGCTATCGCGTGCTCGCTTAAGGGCTACAGCGGCCTGACAAGAGGCTAGAAGGCGGCGGGAAGCAACCCAACCACACCCGACCACCACACCATTCCACGGGCGGTGCACCAACCCAATCTGCACCCGATGGATGCCCCTCATTCAGTTCCTTACTCCGGTAAGGTACCTAGGGGAATGGCCCCCGTCGCTCCAGCTCAGCCCGAAATCAAGGTCCAGTGCTGCACATGCCGTCGGGAAAACTGACGGGAGGAGGAAAGGTACTTTGTGCACTGAACGCTCCAAGGCCTCTCGTCCCTCCAGCGACTTGAACCCCTAGGAGCACGTCGGACATCAGCAAATAGTGGAAAGGCCTTACCTAAGAAGGTACCTAAGCCTTAAGGTACCTTCCTCAAATCCGCCGCTGCGCAAGTTCAATCTGGACCTCGACGATATCGGGTTCCCACTTAACCCTACCTTACCCAGCCTGGTACCTACCTACGGCGATTTTCCAATCCACCTCTTCTTCCCGAACACCACCACCACCACCACCACCTCTACCTCTACCTCTTCCACGCACCCGACGACGACGACGACAACGTCAACAACGACGACCGCAATCGCAGCACGAAACGGTCGCCTCCAACCTCACGAGCGACGACGGCTCCGGCATCAGCCCGTCCTCTCCATATCAATCTCTCCTTTATCGAACCCCGTGGTCCGCCGCCGCCCGCTGTACAACACCCGACTGGACTGGACGCCTTTTCCACTTTTGTACGTGCGAACCCTTGTCCCGTCCCGTCTTCTGCCTCTCCCCGACCACTCGCTGCCTCTCTGCTTCGCCTCGCTCGCTCGCTGCCCTGCTTGCTTCCTGCTGCAGCTGCGAAGAGGCAGTGTGCGCGCGTACTCTCTCTCGCTTCCTCCGTCTATCTCTCTCTCCTGCACTCGCACTATCGTGGGCGACAACTTGGACGACATCACCATCTTCCCCATCATCATCGTCTCCCCGGAAAAAAAAGACGACTGCACCCAGCTGTGGCTGCTGTGCCGCCGTACTGTTGCTGCTCTGTGCTGCACCCTCAATTTTCCCGCACCTTTTCTTCCCCCTCCATTATCAATCAATCAGCTCCTCTTTTTCCGACCCCGATGCGCCGGCCCCTCCACTCCGCCGGCGACATCACAATTCACCACCTCAGTTCCTCACCTCAGCCCTCGTCCTTGCTGCATCCGGCTGACAACACACCTTCCGCTTGACCACGTCGCTAATCTCGCTGCCGCCCTCAGCTTACCAGTTATTCCAAGCGACCGATATACCCTGACGAGCTTCGCATGCATTGAAAGACTGGTATAGACTGCATCTGTCCCTCCTTCGATTCGAGTCACCCCTTCAACCACCCACCTACGAACCAGCCTTTGCCTGCCCGGACAGTCGACCGACTTTCGCATGCACAACCGCCGCATTGCCCACCACCTAACTCTGCTTCCGCTCTGTGTCCATCGTCGCCGCGATCCCTCCGGCGCCGTGACATAAACCGTCTACAAAAACCGCCAAAATGTTCTGGCGATTTGGCGGCTACGCCAATATCTCCACCATCGATACCATCCTCGAGAAGCCCGACTTCACCGTCGAAGACCTGCTCGACGAGAGCGATCTCATCCAGGAGCTTAAGCAGCACAACACAAAGCTTATCGAATACCTCCGAGAGGACAACGTCCTCAAGACCCTGCTCGAATATGTCGTTGCCCCGAAACTAGAGCCCGTCGCCACCCCGGCCGACACGGAAGAACCCAAAGAAGCCCCCGCCGACGAGTCCAAAGGCAAGGGCCGCCTGCTCCCCTTCTCAAGACCCCGCGCGTCCTCGCGCGCCACAGACACCGACAATGAAGAAGAAGAGCAAGAGAAGAAGCGCAATCGCTATGCCTACGTCGCTGCCGAGGTGCTCTCCTCCGACACCTGGTCCATCTACGAGGCCTTGATGGAAAACCAGCCCTTGATTCGCGAGTTTTGGCAATTCTTGAAGCGCCCTACCCCGCTGGACCCTCTCCAGGCCAGCTATTTCACAAAGGTCAACGAGGCCCTGTTCGACAAGAAGACGGAAGAAATGGTCATTTTGCTCAAGGCCCTTCCGGATGCCGTGTCAGATCTGCTGCGCCACGTTGAATGCCCCATGATTATGGACCTACTGTTGAAGATTATTGCTCTGGATCGCACCGAAGGCGGCCAGGGTGTTGTCGAGGTGAGTGTTTCTGGCGGCCACCAGAAAGCGACCTGACACTAACGATGCTCCGAACAGTGGCTGTACTCCCAGGACGTCGTGCCTACTCTGCTTACCTGCCTCAGCCCCGAACACAGCTGGGTTGTCCAGACGGCGGCCGGCGATTTCATCAAGGCAATCATCACCATTTCCGCCAATGCGTCACAAAACGAGCAGCAGTGCATCGGCCCCAACGAGCTTACGCGGCAGCTGGTGTCGCAGCCTTGCGTCGAGCAACTCATAAAGTACATGCTAGGAGGCGGAAACCCGTTGACGGTTGGTGTGGGCATCGTCATTGAGGTGATCCGCAAGAACAACTCGGATTACGACCCCGATGTCGGCACCGAATCCAGCTCCATGCCTTCGAGCAGAGATCCCATCTACCTGGGAACTCTCCTGCGCCTGTTTGCGCAACACGTTCCCGACTTTGTCAACCTGATCATGAACGCACCCGCTCACAGGGATCGCTTGGAATCCACCTTTGGCGAGAAGATAGAGCCTCTCGGCTTCGACCGATTCAAGACCTGCGAGTTGATGGCCGAGTTGCTGCACTGCAGTAACATGGGCTTGCTCAATGAGGTTGGTTCCGAGGACGTTATTGCGATCCGGGACGCCGAGCGTCAGCGACTGAGGACGGAAGGCAAGCTCTCCCCTAACCGGGGCGAGGAGGCCCAGTCCACCGACGACCTGACCATGCGCATCGGCCACTCATCTCCCGAGGAGGGTCGCAGACTGGAAGTGACCAACATCTCAGACGACGACGGCTTCGAGGAGGTCGAGCCCAGCCGCGAAATGAACGAGGATACTTCTCACGAATTCGTCAAGGCCGAGGAGGAGATTCCTGTTGCTGCTCCGGCATCATCCTTCTTGGACAGAGACGAAGACGATTTCGTGGACGAACCCCTGAGCTCACCTAGACTCAACGTGGCAGACGACAAGATTAAGGAGCAGAGATTCGATGACCCCGACCTGGTTGTTGCGCCGCTCTCACCTAGCAAGAACAAGGCACCTCTCGGAGAGGAGAGCCCTGCTGCCACGGAAACCAAGACCGAGGAAGAGAAGCCGACGGAGACCGAAGTCAAGGCTGAGGCACCTGCCGCCGAGGAGCAAAAGCCAGTGGAGACCAAGGACGAGCCCAAGGAGGACGTTTCGGAAAAGACTGCAGAAGACGTGACGATCTCCAAGGTTGGAGAAATGTCATTGGATGAGAAGGCCAACCAAAGCGCTGTCTCGGAAGATTCTAGCCAGAAGGGTGACGAGTCTGACTCTTCTGTCGTCTACACCCCCAGCGCGACCGAGTCGGAGGCCAAGACCGAGCCGGCTGAGACTGCGCCGGCCGCACCCGAACCCCCGATCTCTCCTCGACCGGAAGACATGCCTGCGCCGCTCTTTGCCAAGTCCTCTCCGGCCAAGGCGGAGGAGAAGGAGGCCGAGTCAGAAGCTGCGCCCGCCCCGGAAGTCCCAATGGCTCCTCCGGCCCCAGAGGTACCCGCAGCGCCAGCACCCCCTGGAGCGGACTCAGACCAGCCGCCTGCCGTCCCTGAGCGGCCCGACCCCAGCACTGTGAAGCCGGTAGTTGGCGACTACCTTAAGCAGCAATTTGTAGAGTATCGCGTTGTGCCCACCATTCTAGTAAGCCAAATCACCTCGGAAACGCATCAGAATCAAGCTAACGGAAGCAGTCATTTTTCTTCGCCTACCCGTGGAACAACTTTCTCCACAACGTGGTATATGATATCGTTCAACAGGTCTTCAATGGCCCGATGGACAGGGGCTTCAACCCTACGCTGGCCGTATCATTATTCGAGGCCGCAGACATCACTTCTGCCATAATCCAAGGCCAGCTCGCTAGCGACGAGTCCCAGGCCAAGATCAAGACCCGCATGGGCTACATGGGTCACCTGACTCTGATCGCTGAAGAGGTGGTCAAGTTTACGGAACGACACCCTCCTGAGCTGCTGTCGGAGACGGTTCTCGAGCGGGTGATGGACCCTAGATGGATCAACTACGTGGAGGGAGCCCTCGCGGAGACCAGAGAGCGTGATAACGCCATTCTTGGTGGTGTCCGACCAGAGGTGGCCCTTGGCAACCGCGCCGGCATGTCTGGCAACGGACTGGCCGCAGTTGGGCTTTCTGGCCTCGCCTCATCCTTCTCCAACTCTGGAGGAAACACCGGGTCAAGCGCCCTGGCCGATGCCGGACTCAACGGCAACATGGACCTGCAGGAGAACAGCGGCAACGGAATCGGACCCTTTGCCATTAGCTCGGGTACTCTCATGTCCGGTTTCGGCAGCTCTAGCGACGAGGAAGACGAAGGTGAAGAAGAGAACGAGGACGACGTCAACAATGAGGTGAGTAATATGCTCTCTGAGCTCCGTGAGATGGAAACTCCCGCGTTGGACCCCTGGACGCAGTCACTCTTGGACAACAACCCCGATTCGGACGAGGAGAAAGACAGTAAAGATGCGTAGTACGCAGATGAAGTTAGAAGGTCCCCTCGCGGTCACATTTTCCATGAGGATCACGCCTACGCTGGCCATGGCATTGGACTTGGGCTTTTGGGCAGTGAGGACGATGATGATGATGAACCGGTTATTGTGTATCGAGATGGCGAGACGAGCGGCGGAGAGGAACCAGATGAGGAAATGAGTATGGTTCGGCCCTCGCTGGATGTCGTGGCGTGGTTTAGACGGAGACTGAACAGAAGCGATATGGATGAGACACTGGAGGAATAGGCAGGACATGTCAGAGCCCGGGTGGTGTTGGGGCGCGTTTTCATGATGGACAGGGAGGGCGGCGAGTAGTGTATAGGCTTTACATGTTCCCCGTCCGTACCGGCGTCGATTCCTTGGGATACCAGGCACAACTGTTGGACTTTTATCCACTCGACCTTTTGGGGCTCACGACAATGACTTGCATCCGGGGAATCATTTCGCGTGCGCCTTTTTGCCAGGACCGCCCAGCTAATATCGCTCAATAGTTCCGGGCTTATACCGACCCATTGAACAACTCATCATCATCTCTTAACCCGCCTTCCATCCCGCCTCCGCCGCCTCCTCCGCCGCCGCTGAACATTCCTCCTTCCAGAGCCCGCCTCCAGCTGGCAGCCCGGCTCGCCATGCACCAGAAGAACAATGCCGCTGCAACGGCCTCTCGCGAGGACGGCGACGAGGACGCCAAGGACGACAAGGGGGAGGATGAAGGGGAACGACTCAAGAATCCGTTCGCGGACGACGAGGAAGATGAAGATGCCGACAGCGATGATGACGATAACGACGGCAATCACGGCTCTGGAGCAGCTGGGGCGGTGACTGGCGCGTGGGGTGCGTCAGGCCGGGGATCGTGGTGGCGCGGGGTATCGCGACGGGGCGGCAATCAACGATTTGATGGGCAAGACGACTCGGACGACGAGGTGGACGACGACGATGAGGAGTTTGGGGACTTCGCCATGCCTGAAGTTGACCCGGCGCCGGGATCCGACGGGGACGATAACGTGATCCTGAAGCCTCTTGCGGTGCACCCGCCTGGGTCTGGAGGCAAGGCGTTTGGGAGCCTGTGGCCGTTTGGCAGCGCCAAGGACGGCAAGGACGAGAAGAGCGAGAAGGAAGGCGAGGAGACGGTGGCGGGAGAGGATGAGAAGCCTGTGCAGGCGGCCGTGGAGGCGGCGCGGCGAACGAGCATTGAGGAGGCGGATGACGATGAGGAGGTTGTCGTGCAGAAGCCGTCGAGCCTGTGAGATGAATAGATGCCTTTATTCATGTGGGTAGACGGGTCTGCTTGTACTATATGTGTTTTGTTTACGCTGCATGGTTGTAGAATATGATTGAATGGAGAACACGTTGGAAACGAATCACGGGAGAGTTGTGAGGGGATATGTTGATGCTAAACCGTATCTTTTGCCTCAATACCAATCTTTGTGAAATCACTCATTGGTTTATCTACAGAGCATGCTTGACTGCTTCCTGTTTGGTCACTGCATTCTGACTTCTATATATCTCTAATGGGGGAAGACTGGTTTACTCCTTTGTTGTGCACGCAAATGTTTTTCTGCATCGACATATCCTTAGTACTCGCCCCGCCGGAGCTGGGCCCGAGACCAGACCGGAGCTCCGGACTGCGCCGGGGCAGACAAAGTCCGGGATACCAGTTGTTATTCTTCAAAGTCGGGCAAACTTCACGACATCAAACGAACTGGTTCTCCGGCTGAGTCTTTCCACATTATACTCCAATTGAGGGGTTCCAGACATCTTGAACGTATATATGGATGGGGAGAGTGAGCATTGAATACCGTGTTTGATCCTCTCGGGGCGCTTGAAGGGTCCAATCAGGGGAGCTTTGACACCACAGGACCCCTGGACTAAACACCTTGGAGCTGCTAGCTAAGTTATGGAAGTCAATGGCGGGTTCCCAGTTCCCCGACTCCGATAAGCGATAAGCCGGGGATGCTGCCGGCCGAGGGGCAACCTCGCTCAGGCGCAACTGAAGAGTACTAAGCGGAGGAGTAGGAGGAGGAGGCACATGCATCCAACAAGATGCGCACGTCTGGTGTTTTGACAGCAGCAGCATGAACGTGGCCATCCCACCCAGCCCCCTTCCCTGTCCATAACACGCCGCTGCGGGAAAAAAAGAAAGCAAACGGGGGACGAGGATGAATCAGGCACGGGAGGGTGCGGGAGCCGTCTGCTCGTCTTCTCTGCTGTCGTGGATGTCGCACAACCTGGCCGACATCATCGTCCGCTTCGTCTCTGTCATTGCCTTGGGCTTCTACGTCGGCGTCTATCTTCGCGTGAGTCAACCGTCTCTTCTCTTTCGCTGTCTGCCTGTTTTACTGCAAAAGAACTGCGCCCCGGGCCCGTCATCGATGGCGATACGGTCCGGAAATTCGGTCTCTTGCCTCTGCCCGCGTCCCTGAGCTTCACTCGTGAAACCAGACGAGACGACCTGCAGAGAAAACGCCCCCTTTTGCCTGCTTCAACGCACGATGACGCGGACAGCCTCGCGTGGGCTGACTCTTCTCGTTCGTGTCGTCTCTGGCCTTACGTCTACCTCTGAAGTTTTTGGCATCACTAGCTAACCTCCGTCCCCTTCGAGCAGCTTCTCTCTCGGGAGCGTCCACCTCCCCGAGTCCGCACGTAGACTACCTTACATAGGTAGCTGCAAACCCCTTTCGTTCCTGTTCCTGGGTCCTGAATGCCCAGAATCGTCCGAGTACCATCCTGTCACTGCATTCTGCATGCAACACACACATACACAGGAAGCTGCCCTCCCCTTGTTGTCCCAGAACCTATTCGCATCGCAGCACACGGTCTCGTCGACATCTGCGACCACCTCCTCGCGCCAAAACACCTGTGGAAAGGCCGTTGCCGAGTAGCTGAAGCAGCGCAACCTATAAAACCATGGCGGAGGGCGAAATGATCGCGCAGACGAACGGGGATGTCGACGACGACTCCCGCCATCCCCAACAAGTCTACCGCCAAGCGCCATCCCTCATGAACCGCATCGTGTACGGGACGAAGCTGTCCTGGCTGCAGTCCTGGTTCTACCAGCGCGCCAGCTTCGAGTTCTGGAAGACGTACTGGTTCCCAAAGTCGGCCGCGCAGAGGCCGGACCTGATGAAGCAGTACCCCTGCAGACCGAACCTCCTCATCCGGTACGTTTCCTTTGTTTCTGCCGTGTACTTGCGCAGTCCACTAACACGACGACGACGGGTAGCATCTTCTTCCCCTCAGACTACGACCAGACATCCCCGCAGACCCTGCCGACGCTCTTCTCCATCCACGGCGGCGGCTTCTCCATCGGCGTGCCCGACGACGACGACGCCTGGAACCGCACCTTCGCCGACCTCAACGGCGCCCTCGTCGTCGCGCTCAACTACTGGAAAGCCCCCTGGGCGCCCTGGCCCAACGGCCTGCACGACCTCGAGGCGCTCTACCTCGCCGCCGTGCAGGATGACTCCCTCCCCATCGACAAGTCCCGCATCGCCATCGGCGGCTTCAGCGCCGGCGGAAACCTGTCGCTATGCCTGAGCCAGCTCAAGAGCGTGCGGCAGCACCCCACGGCGGCGCCCAAGGCTGTCATGCCGATCTACCCGCCCGTGGACTTCGTGACGCCCTGCGAGAAGAAGCGCCACCGCCGTCCATACAAGATTGGCATGTTACCCGGGATCCGCGGGCAGCAGCGGGACTTCGTGCTCGAGTTCGCGCCCGTGTTCGACTGGGCGTACGTGCCGTACGGCGCGAACCTGAAGGACCCGCTGCTCTCGCCCAAGTACGCGGACAGGGCGGACTTCCCGGACAATGTGTGCGTGGTGGGCGCGGAGCTGGACTACCTTGCCTGGGAGGGGTGGGAGTTTGCGTGCAAGCTGGGCGGGAAGAGCGTGACGGCGGCGGTGGTGGGGAGGAAGGAGGTGGCCAAGACGCAGGAGCTGGAGACGGAGGACGAGCGGTTCGGGTGGGAGGTGAGGGATCAGAGGGGGAGTGTGAAGTGGCTGCTTGTGCCGGACGTGATTCACGCGTTTGATATGCATGAGATGGGGGCCATGGTGTCGGATGAGGAGACTATTCGGGACGGGAACGCGAAGGCGGTGAAGGTGATTAAGGTGCTTGGGGAGTGGTTGAGGGGGAGCGCGTGGAAGGTTGAGGGGCGGATTGAGCAGTAGATGGGCAGGGCGAGGTTGGTTGGCATTTCTCGACTTTCGTTTAGGATATTATTCTTCAGGGGAGTTGGTTGGGATGTAGACTTGGCGTTTGAATAGCATCATCACCTTGAATTTGATAAAATGAATCTTCACCGGATGCTAGAGTGTGCCCTGCAGGCTGAGATGTCGTTAACCGCCGAGGTCTGTTGGTTGGTCTTGGTAACGCCCCCAATGTGACTCTGGACCAAGGAGGGCTGTGCAAATGTGTTCGCATGTTGAGGTGCATGGCGAGCGGGCCGTTCCTGGGGGCCGCAGCGCATGCTCCGCCGCGTAGTTCGTGTTGGTGAAGATTGTGGGCTGTCTCCGTTGGATGTTGGTTCAGGGGTTGAAGGTGTGCCTTGCCTGACGTCCCCTGAGATGGCGATGCCGATATCTATCTGTTCGATGTGGGGGTGTTTTAGTGCATGAGCCAGACCGATGGCGATACTTAGCCGCATGCGCCGTTACATGACCCAGAATCTTCGTACAATCAGCCTCGAAGAACGTTGGCGATGAACAGGAGGCCTTGTATGGCCCTCTCCTGTGTGCATAGATCCATCCTTGTGCTGTGATGTTGGTTCCATGCTCAGTTTGCTAATCCCGTTCGCATAAAGTGCCTCGCATGATCTGATTTAACGAAGTTGGTGGTCATTGACATGGAGAAGATCGCCATGCTGAGCTGGCTCATGTTGATATGGATGGGCTACGTGGGTGTCATGGGCACGCAAGCACCGAACCCAGCCCGGTCTCAAGAAGTACATCTGGTCAGGCTCAGTTTTCTGAAGCTTCATTCTATCTGGAGAGGTTCGGCGGGACTAGGTACGGTCACTAAGTAATGGATGTTGGAAAAACATTGTCTTAAATACATGGAGTAGTGTGTTGAGGGTGTTCCTAGGCCCTCACGATGAGCTCGAAAATTGGTCTAACTTTGATGGATATCAAAAGATGTAGCGATTAAAGAGGCAATCTAGAATATCTGTTGTATTAGAGGGGCATGATTCATCCTACAGAGAATAAATGGACAACTATTCTTGATGTAGGTTGTACTTGGCAGATGGGGGCAGCTCATAATAGCATATACTTGTAGAACTCGATCCTGAAAGAATGAAGCAAGATCTACTAGAACCCTTCCAATTCTCCAGAGAATGCCGGAACAAAACTCACCTTCAGCCCTGTTGCGACCCGATGAATCTCTGCTTCACCAAATCGTGCATGATGTACCAATAATTACATGGGAACGATGACAAACAACAGCAGAGTAGCTTCACAGTCAAACTTCCGAACAACTACACAACATACCTCCACTACATATCTTTCTGGAGAACAATCATGATGAAGCTGGGTATTCCAGCGCTCAACGGTGAGAAGTCACGCCAAAGTGCTTGCGACGATGAACTACACATGGCTTTGAGGTATCAAGACAGCAGTGGATAGCACAAATTTCCGAAGACTTGGTCCGATTCCGCGATGGGCTTGATTTCTAAATGAGATTTACTCACTCTGCAGTCCAGAAATTGCCAGTGGAACTGCAATAGGAAGACTCCTGAATCCTTATCTCTCACGTAAGGGTTCATCTTGAGCATGCCAGACGACCCTGCAAGGAGATACACTGGATCAGGGTTGCTGTTGGAACAGAGCAAAGCTGCAGACATTCACATTGCCAGTAGAGTAGAGATACGCGGGATATAGACGCTACTCTAGACTCGCGCTCCGCATACAGGCGGCTATCGCGCTCGCGCTCACTCTCCGTAGATGGCAACGTTGCTTCAATAAACGTGATCAATAGTTTTAATTATGCGCGTGAATATAGGCTTGTGGGCCATTGAAGGCAAGCGTCCCTATATGTGTGGTCGTACAGCGAGTCCGTCCCGTGCTGGTAAGATACGCCGGCGGGCGTCATGCCAAGTCGTTGGAACCTCAAACAACTCAGTTGAGGACCATCTGGCTCAAACGGGTTCAGGCGTATCCGGTCTGTCTTTGTCTATGCAGTCACATTCATGCAGTTGGAAAGAACTGTTGGTAAAGACCTCTTGGTACCAAGCAAAGTCTTCCTTCCGACTCACCCGGTGAAGGTCTTCAATCACCAGCACATCTAATCTACAATGGCATCAACTTAGATGACATTCGGTGATATATGTTTGTACCCTTGACTTCTCTATTCCTAAATGTATCAAAGGAGATCTCGATTCTGACAATATGACACCGACATGCCTCGATCCATGCTCAAAAACCTGCTTCGCCGTTAGCCCCATGTGCGCGACCAGCGACTGACGACATGCAACCTCGATAACCAATGGCATCGCTCAAGTCAAGCAACGGGCGATAGAGATTCCCCCATCGACCCCAAAGTAGATCCCCTGGAGGAACACAACCCGATTGAACAATGTCAATGAGAACCAGCGAATGCGACGCCGTCTGACTGCATCCTACCGGGCCCTCGGGCAACCGCTGTAGCCGTCATCAAGACTAGCCAGCAAACAAATACCTTCCCGTGCGGTCGATCAAGGGCGACACCCGTCACTGCCGCTCAGATTAGGCGCACTAGACTGCGGCAACCTAGCCAATGCTCATCTCGGCTGCCGTCCGCCTCCCGCCGCCATGATCTACCACAGATATTGACAGCTTATCCTGCCGCCTGTAGCTGAAGCACCTCACTGCCCGTTTCGTCCTCAGGGCTGACGTTGAGTGGGGATAAGCCGTAATTACAACCTAGCCCCCCTGCCCAGCGTCACCAGCGTCTGCCCCCAAGAGAAGCGGCAAGATTGGCGCCGCGGGTGACGCTAGGCAGCTCTTTTAGACGCATCGCAGCGTCCCTTGCGGGTGAGTGGAGCTCTTTTCTACAAAGAAACACACAGCGCGTGCGACCAAGAAGCGTGTGAAACGGGCTCTTTTTCTGTTCGCTTACCGCTCTTGCAGAGAACTGGTCTGGTGCTACGCCGCACCATCACTGCCTCGAAAAAGGCTTGCCGCAGGGGTTTGTTGGGACTTCAGGTCGCACGCGGGTGAACAGACTCGACTCGAACTGGAGCGCGTCCCCGGAGTTCCGGACGGGGAGCGGGCGCCGGCTTGGGTTTGCTGGCACGCGGGGCGAGGACTGTCGGAAGCGAGTGGAAGATTTACGGTGACATGATTTACACTGGAAGGATTTTGGGGCGTGCGGTGACGGTTTTCGAGGCGGAACTTGTGATTCTGTACTCTGTACAAGTTTGTGGTCTTGCTGCGTTGTTTGGCAGAGGTTTGCCGTGAGTGACGGGGGCCGTGGGCAGTTCCTCAAGGTGGACAGATGCGCTCCGCCAAAGAGGATCGATATGATTTCATAGTGGTGCTGATTCCGACTCTGGCGGGGGTGAAGCGCTCATGAACCGAAATTTGAGGGTAAGCATTGGCCGCCTTGAATTTCTCACATGTTTCTCACATGTTCCTGACAGCGTGGGCATGCAGAATTCAGCGGTGCTGAGGCCGCACTGAGAGAAGGAGTTGGACATGTCACATCGTCACTTACACGCTGGCAAAAGAGGATGAAATGGGTTTTGTTGGAAGAGGACAGTGTTTTCATCAGTGGGATTCTGGATGGGAATCTGGGCCAGGTCGATTTTTGGCAGATGATCAGACGAAGATTGAGTCTTGCCGTGCCTTTTTGACAGGCAGGAGCAATCCGTGATCTTGGCAGTGCTACGGTTTGTGTCGGCGGTGAACTTATTCTGTTCCTCCGAGTACGTGCGGCTTATCTTTTAAGGTTGGCCGACCGTGACCGAGACGGCCCCGAGCGTAGTTTTTTGGGAGCGAAGCCACCCCTTACAGCTTGAATGATTGCCAGATACGGTCTACAGTTGTTGGGACGGTTCTTCCTGATCACCTGGACCCTCCCGTTTGCTTGTCTCCGCGGGAGAAGAACGAGGGGAGGGGAGGCGATGAGGAGGCGACGGGCTTTTGGCGGGGTCGGGTCCCGATGCCGTCGCCTCTGGTCCGTGAGCCTACGCTTTGTCGGAACCTCGTGTGCAGAAGACGCAGCTCAGTCACAGTCACTCCCCCAGTCTCCGTGTCCATGTTCGTGAAACTTTTTGGTCAGACGGAGTGGGTTATGGTGTTTCGTGGCCGAGTCTCTTTGTCATATCCGCCACTTGGCAGTCAATTCGGCCCAAGGAAGCATTACCAAGGGCCCGTTGGTTGGACCTCGCTGGCATGGGCATCACTGTAGGCCGTTTCCCGCTGCGGGGCGGGGCTTTGTAAGTGTTTATGTACCGGGGAGATGAAACCAACCAACAGCATAATCATGACGATAACCATATTGGACCCTGGTGGTGGCTCAGGGTCGCGGTCCAGTGGCCGGTGAGCGGAGGGGTTGCTGCCGGCCGCGTACACCGTGTACGTGACCGAGGGCCGTGGTGGTGGGACTGAGAGAATTGGAGAATGGGAGACTGCAAACCATGGGAATCAGCAACTCCCCAAGGTGTGGAATAGTGGATGCGAAATTGTCGGGAGCTTCGTGGACATTGCCTCGGGGCACAAGGTTGGACCTGATAGAAAGGTGCTGGTTGTGGAAGGGGTTGGCATGAGAGGGATGCTGACTGCGCGGTGTAAGCTTGAAGGCGAGTCTTCGTCCGAGCATGTGCAGAGGGGTAAGTGGAAATATACGCAGTAGAGTCTGTTATTTAGGTGTAGGAAGATGGTGGTTACGAGAGTTAATTCTTATGGGAGGGGACGGAATATCTCGCAATCTCACCGTCCCGGGGGAAAAGGTGCTCAGCCCTTGCGAGTCCAGACCGAGGATGGAACGAGGAGAAAGACCTGTGATTAAGTAACATCCTTGGAAAGGCAAACACGCTGCAAGTGTAATAATATGCTTCACCGCGAGTGAGTGACAGACACCCTGGAGATGCAGTATCAGAAAGAGTGCGATATTTTGGGTTTCGGTGAGCTGAATACGCAGTGGTCTCTGCTTGGCAGGAGCCGGTGTTGGAGATTTGAGTTTCGCTGCCAGTCGCGTCGGATAGCTGATCCGGATTCGTGGACACAGGCGTTAATGTTCATGCTGATGAAGCCTGCTTACTACTCAAGAGGCAGATGAGAAACTCGGCTGCCATTTTTTGGGGTGTTGGAGGGACGGGAAGAGCGTTGAAGCTTCTGTCGTGCCGTTGTCCAGCCCGCCGCCCGCCCCCGTCCTACCGGGAAGACCCTCGCCGGGAGACGGTGCTTCCTGGAGACTGTCTGTTTGCCCGGGGCGGAAGAGTCGAAGAGGACCGCAACACAAAGAGGATGATGCTGGAGAGTTGTGTGTGCAGGGGCTGGCGATCTCGAGTGGCTGTTGGATGGCTCGGCAGTGATGGATGGATGGATGGTCTGTCTGTTTCTATTATGGCAGCTGCAGCGTTGCACAGCTCCAGAGCTCAGCCCCCCTCCGCTAAGGCAAGGCACCACGAACATAGCCGCACCGTGGGTGCTGGAGAGGGTGAGGGGACGGCGCTTGTTGGATCGATTTAGCACGTCCAATGGCACCTGCGAGACGGCGAGGGATCACTGTACTACGCAGTGCTACTCTGCATCTATCAGCTGTGGCTGCTGTTGCAGAGATCAGATACTGTGTCGAGTTGACAAGTTGTCGCTGTGGCTGATGAGACTGAAGCCCTTCAGAGACTCTGATTGGTTTATGGTGACAAATCTGTGGCGTATGTTCATGATGATTACCCTGTTGGGAACATGTGTGTATCTTATCTTGCCTCTGCCCTGTGTTTCTGTCCCCGCTGTTCCATCTCCTCTGTCTCTCTCTCTCTTCCGTCCCAACTTGCTCTTCCACTCTGTCGCCATCGCCATTCGCTGTCTCTTTTTCTATTCCTCTTCCTCCTGCAAACGCATCATCAAGAGGTCTGAACGGGAGGGCCGCACTGTCGCGGCAATCCAATGTCACCTCACACCTACACTACCAGACCGCGCCAGCTATCCACCAAGACTGCACCTCCATCACAGGCTCACAGCCAAAGGTCAAGCACCATCCCTGCTCGCCAGTAGCGCCGCGCTTCCTCTGTTTGTTTGACGGGCACACGGAAAAGACTGGGGGCCACCACGGCTAGATCGTCGCCCGCGTGGCTCAGAACCAACCTACCTTACGCAGCTGTCGTCGTCTGCTCTGTAGCATTGGACACTACAATAATGACCTACGGCGTAGTGCATGCCTCCCTTGCTCTGTTGCAAGTTGGTATTGGACGGCCCGTTGGGAGCTTGTGAGGACGGACCACGGCCGCCGAAGGGGCGCAGTCCGCGCCCTCGTCTGTTTCTGCCTCTGCTCTCCTCTGTTTCCCTGCCTTTGCCTGTGCCTGTGCCTCTGCCTCGCTCCACCCTCCGATCTTCATGTTTCTATCCCACATGTTACCCTGGTCCCTCGTCCCTATCTTGGTTGCCCGTCTCGCTTTCGCTGCAGAGCTATTCCCGGGTGTCTGTGGCACCCGCAAATAAGGTCGTATCAACTTGTTCATGTGGTAACGAGCAAGGCATTCTTCACTGCCTAAGTTGCTCTCCACACTCTCAAGTAACTGCCTGGACGACCCCCGGCCTCCGGGCCCCGGCCCCCATTCCACACTCGCGAGTGACAATCTCCAGCAAGACGCGGGTATGCATGTCCAGGCTGCGGCAGGCCGTGACATGGCATGGCGTGGCGCGGCCATACCTCAGCACCTTAGCAGCTTAGCTAGCAACCCTACGTGTAGTGCGGTCGCAAGTTGCTGCCACTCGCACTCTCTCCTCCTCCCATCCCATCAGTCTTTCGGCTCGTTAGTCACTCCTTCAGACCTCCCACCCACCCAATGGAAGCCTGTCTCCCCCACCCTGCTGCAGCGACAAGCTGGACCCCGGCACGTCAGAGGGGCCGGGGCCATGGGGCGGCCATGGGAAGAAGCTCGATCTACAACCATGCCGGTTCCTGGTCGTTTGCTAGCTCTAACCTGGCCCTACGCTGCCTGTACCCGGTACCTACCCTGGTTTTCCATCTTGCCTGGGCATGGCTAAGGTAGGTAAGCAAGAAACCTCCGTCCCAATGCTCTTACTCTTTTCTCGAGTGAGAAAGAGGATGGATGATTAGAGCCTCTTCTGGTCTTGGTTTGGGTTGGGTGGGTAGCCATCTGCTGCGCATTCCACATTATTTCACCACATCAACGCCCGCTTCCCCCCTCACCGTCTTCTTTCTCTTGCTTCTCCTTGCTTCCTACCGGTGATATCGTCCCTTGCCCTCGTGTGACAGAGTCGTTGGTTCTTCAAAGAACCTCGTACCAACAAACGGCCCCCGAAAGCGTCATCCCCCAAACACTCCCTCGACTGTTCGTCCCGTCCAACCAACAACACCCGGCACCTTTGACCCTCACCCAGGAAGAAAGCCCACCACCTTAAAGGACCGACGTCTGATCTGTGTAGTCGGCCACCCGCACCCGGCCGCCACCTTTGTTTGTGTGTTTTATGTGTTATTGAGATACCCCCTCAACGCTGTTTCTGCAGCCTCTCTTCTCTTCTTCAGATCAGATCGCGACTCGGACCACCTCCCTCGCCCACTTACACCACCATGGCCGACTCAGTCAGCACCAAAATTCTCCCCAAAATCGACACCACAATGTCGTCATTACTACACACAGAGTCCGTAGAGGACAGGCTACTCTCAGCAACAGCCGCCGTGCTGAGTTTGCCGCGGAACAGCATCGAGCTGTTCGACTCGTTCGCTGACCTCGGTGGAGATCGACCTGCCGCCATCGAGCTAAGGAAAAGGTGCATGAGCCTCGGACTCGGAGTCAGGACGAGCGACATTCTTCGCTGTCACACCTTGGCGGAGCTTCAGACCTGCATCACCCCCTTCGGCCAGACCGTGCCTGTGCCTGCGTCCAAGGAGTCCGACGAAGACAGCGCTTCTCCCTCCGATGTCTTCAGCTCAAGTCCCAGACGAAGCAGCGGCGGTTACTCAACATCATCGTGCGAATCCACCCACAGCGCCGAAGTAGCACCCTTGAGGGCACCACAGGTCGCCATCGAACGCTTCATCGAGTCCACGCCCCAGGTCACGAGCGCGGCTGTTATCAGGCCAAAAGCCGGCTACTTGGAGGGAAAGCTCGTGGCATTCGTCACTCTGGCATCCGGTCGGGTCTCCCAATCCAGCCTCTCAAGTATCCGCCTCATTCCTCAGTCGCAAATGCATTTTGCTGGAAGCCAGGTCGCAGCAGTCCGCCTGGCTCTCGAAACCTCAGAAGGGGCTCACTCAGTACCAAACTCATGGATCGTGCTCGACCAGATGCCTTCCGACGGTGAGGGCTCCGTCGACCGGAGGCGGCTCCAGACATGGATTCAGAACATCAACGAAGACATGTACCACCAGATTTCCAGCCTCGAATCTCATGAGCTCTTCCAGGAGCCTTTGACCGAGATGGAGCGCATCCTGCAGAAGACCGTGGCCGACGTTCTCAGGATACCACAGAAGCAGGTCGGCATGAACTTCTCATTCAGTCAGCTCGGCGGCGACGACATCTCCGCCATGATGTTGGTCGCTGAGTGCCGGACGGCATCCATCGTAGTGAGACCAGAGGATGTTCACCAATGTCCAACGCTCGGCCAACTAGCTGCGCTCGCAATCCGGAAAACTCAGCACAAGGCCGTATGGAATGAGGAGTCACTCGAAGGGTTCAAGTTGTCGCCAATGCAGCAACTCTACTTTGACACTGGCATCGGCGGCCGTCTGGAACAACGACTTGCCCCGAATGGTGGCTACCGCTTCAATCAGAGCATTTTGCTGCGCGTCAAGAACAACTCAACTCTCGAGGACGTCCACGCCGCCATCGCAACAGTAGTCGGTCACCACTCAATGTTGCGCGCCCGGTTTCGATCCACTGCCGACGGCTGGATGCAGCGAATAGTACCAACGGTGGAAGACTCGTATGGGTTTCGCTATCACTCAGTCAGCACCACGGAGGAAGTTCTCGGCATCATTGCGAAAACGCAGTCCAGCATTAACATTGAGACTGGCCCCGTCTTCGCGGTCGAACACTTCCGCACACATGACGGCCAGCAACTTGTTTACCTACTCGCTCACCATCTCGTCGTGGACATGATGTCATGGCGCATTATCATCCACGACCTCGATGAGCTTCTGCGCGAGGGCATTTTGTTCTCTGAGCGCTCAATGCCGTTCCAAAGATGGAACGAGCTCCAGGAGGAGTACATCTGCAACAACGCAGATCAGTTGGCGCTTCCCTATCAACTTCCGAGCGGCCAGTACAACTACTGGGGCCTCGAAGACTCACTCAACACTTACAACGACATCGCGACGGCAAGCTTCACTCTCACTGCGGAATTGACCGCCATTCTCCACACAGCATGCAACCAGGTCTTCAGAACCGACATGTCGGACATCTACATGGCCGCATTAATGCTCTCATTCAGCCAAACATTCCACGACCGCCGGGCGCCGGTGGTTTGGAACCAGGAGCACGGACGAGAGCCCTGGAGCCAGGACATCGACATTACTGAGACAGTTGGCTGGTTTACGTCTCTCTGCCCGGTTTCGCTCCAAGTCGACATGGCCGACGACTTTCTCCAAGTACTGCGTAAGATGAAGGACACGAGGCGATCCATCATTCGCCGTGGCTGGAACTACTTCGCCTCAAGGTACTTTGGTCCTGAAGCGGCTTCGCGCAACGCGGAAGGCTGGCCATTCGAGGTCATGTTCACTTACGCTGGCTCTGTCCAACAACTGGAACGGGAGAAGGGCGTTTTGGAGCAGCTCACCATACCCGGTAGACTGCTCTCAACCGATGCTTCAGACATCGGCCCGGACGTCAGCAGAATCGCTCTTTTCGAGGTCTCAGCCATGGTTGATCAAGGCGCTGCATCAGTCCAGATTATTTACAACAAGAACTGCAAGCACCAAGATAAGATTACCGAATGGATCCAAACCTATGAACACCTCCTCTACGAGGCCATTGGCCGGCTCCGCTACCGCGGGCAGGAGCTTACTTTATCTGATGTCCCAATGCTGGACACGACCTACGAGGGTTTGGCAAAGCTGAACACCGACCGCCTGGTTGCTCTCGGTCTGACCAGCGCCAAGGATATCGAGGACGTCTTCCCGGTCACCGCCCTCCAGCAGGAAATCCTCATCAGCCAAACCCAGAACCTAGAAACCTGCCACAACCATGCCATCTACGAGCTCTCCGCCCCCAACGGCCTCGTCGCAGATCAGGCTCAGATCTGCTCGGTCTGGCAGCAGATCGTTGCCAAGTACCCAGCACTTCGGACGGTTTTTATCGACAGCATCTCCGACAACGGGCTCTTCGACCAGGTCGTGCTGAGGAAATGTTCGCCCGAAATGCTCTTCGTCGACGCTGAGGCGGGCACAGACCCGGTGGCCATTCTTAATGCGTTGCCGCCGATGAGTGCAACACCTTACAACCCGCGCCACCGGGTGTCAGTCTGCAGGTCCCATGCCAGTACCTTTCTGAGGCTTGATATCAGTCATGCGCTTTGTGATGTAAGAAAGAAACCTTCGTCCCGTTCGTTACACCCTATCCACGTGCTGACCTTCTTTTAGGCTTTGAGCCTCCAAAACATCATGTGGGACCTGAAGAGGATGTATAATTCCAGCAAGCTACCCATGAAAGTTCTGGACCCGTCGCATGTTGCGTGCTTGCAGTACATCTCGTCAGCGCGCCAGGAAAACAGCCTCAACTTCTGGCTGGGCCGTCTTCAGGAGACTCAACCATGCTTGTTCCCGCGATTGATGACCGTCACCGAGGGCATCATGCAACACACAAACTTCTTCATCGACCTGCCGATGGTGCAGATTGATGAGTTCTGCCGCAACCAAGGCATCAGTCGGGCAACTGTTGTTCGGCTGGCATGGGCGCTTGTTCTGCGTGCCTTCACGGGGTCAAGCCGGGTTTGCTTCGGTTACCGCTCAGCTGGTCGCGACGCTGATGGCGCTCCTGAGGGGTTGAGCATGGCGGTGGGTGCTTTCGAGAACACTACCACCTGTGCGATCGGACTGGAGAACTACAAGACCGTTGTGGAGGTTCTTCGAACTGTCGAGGAAGACGCTGCTGCTTTCCGCCCACACCAGAATGTCTGCATATCAGAGATTCAACATGCTCTGGGCCTGAAGGGAGACAAGCTCTTCAACACTTGCCTGTCCTACCAGGAGGAGCCTCATGAGCTGAAGAGCAGATTCAGCTCGACCAGGCCGCCGATGGGACTTGCTTGTGTCCAGGCATTCAACACCCCCGACTACGATGTCACCTTCTCGCTGACTCTTGTCAATGGGCAGCTGATTACTGGTGTCTCCCACAGAGTTATGACTGCTTCTCAAGCTCAGAACTTGACTAACACCTTCGGGCGTGCTGTGCTTTCCATCCTAAGCAGCGCTAATGGCTCCATCAACAGCATCGATCTCTTCACTGACAGAGACTACGCTCAGCTGTTGATCAGTGACTGGGAGACGGACAAGGCTAACGAGGCATCTCACGGCTGCGTGCACGCGCTCATCTCACAGCAAGCAAGGCTCCGACCAGATGCTCAGGCTATTTGCGCCTGGGATGGCCACCTCTCGTACAGGCAGACGGGCCGTCTTGTTTCTCGGCTTGCCACTTATCTCGTGCAGTGGGGTGTGCGGCCTGGTGTACCCGTACCGGTCATCCTGGACAAGAACAAGTGGGCAGTCATCAGCATCCTGGCCGTCTTGAAGTAAGTGCTCTCCAATTGTTTAACGATTTGCAACATTACTGACATGAGTATAGGGCTGGTGGCTGCTTTGTGCCTATCGATGCCGAAGACCGAAACAACGTCGAGACCTTCATCCGCCAGCTCTCGCCCAAGATCCTCATCGCAACCGACATGAACTGGAAGTACCTCGAGTCAATCATCGAGGGCGTCATCGTCGTTGATGACTCTCTCTTCAACGTCACTTTCCCTCTTGAGTCGCCTCTTCCCATGGCTGCGCCGAATGATGCCGCATGCATCCTCCTCTCTCCTGGCTCATCGCGCGGCAGAGAGGCAAAGGGCATCATCTTCCACCACGCTGCTCTTTCTGCAGCTTTCGTCACACAAGGCCGAGCACTCAATCTCAATGCCGACAGCCGCGTTATGCAGCTGTCTTCATTCAACGTTGACACGGCGCTCATTGAGCTGCTTTCAACACTCGTACACGGCGGTTGCGTATGCGTACCTTCCAGCGTCGAGAAGACTAGCGACATCGTCGGCGCCGCTCGCAGAATGGACGTCAACTGGACTTACCTGACGCCAGTCCTGGCAAGGAAGATGACTCCGGCAGCCATTCCTAGCTTGAGGACCGTCTGCTTCAGGACTCGACGCCTCGACGAGGATACCTGTGCCCCATGGATTGAAAAGACAAAGGTCCTTCTGGCATACGGTGCTCCAGACATCTGCCCTCTCGGCATCTCGGTTCTCGAGGTCACGAGGCCGCAGGATCTGACTCGGGTCGCGCGACCCTTCCTCGGCAGGTTCTGGATTGTCAACCCCGAAGACCACCGCAGACTCATGCCAATTGGTGCCATTGGCGAGCTCATCATCGAGAGCCCGACCCTTGCGCATCGCTTCGTTCCAGGACAGCCTCTGGCACATCTCCCGCAGGACTCAGATGTGTCACTCGAGGACGGGAAGCCGAAGACGCGGTACTTCAAGACAGGCCACCGAGTTCGCTACATGGACGATGGTATGCTTGACTTCGTCTCAAGCGGTCGCGATGATGTCGAGATCAAGGGGCAGATTATCCCTGTCGCTCAAGTTGAACAGCAGCTCCGTCGCTGCCTTGGCCAAGGAATGGATCTCGCCGTGGACTCGATCATCACTCGTGATGCCCAGCCTGCATTGGCAGCATTCATTGAGCTGGGCGAGAAGCTCTTTGAGGGGTCGGAGGACCTTACCAGAATCACGATTACGACCCGCGAGCGCACTTACATCGCCAAGAAGCTCATCGAGTCTTCGGTGGGCAGCGGTCTCCCCGCGCATATGATGCCAACCATATTTGTCCCTGTCAGACATCTTCCGGTCACCCCTTCACTCAAGGTTAACCGCCGCAAACTCCAGAAGATGGTCAGCTGGCTATCTCAAGAACAACTATTGGAGTTGTCAACCGTCCCGTCGCCCGATGATGTGCAGACGGTTGGCATTAAGCCCCTTCCCCTCACCCAAGTTGAAGAGCGCATGCGGTCGATCTGGTCTACTCTCCTAGGCGTCGATGCAGCCTGCATCCGCGGGAACCAGAGTTTCCTCTCTCTCGGTGGCGAGACCTTCCTTGCTGCCCAGCTCGTGGTCGAGTGCCGCAAGCAGGGTCTCATCATTGCACTCCCTGACATCCTTCGCGGTGCAACCCTCACCGAGCTCTGCCAGGGTATCACCATCAGTGCGGAATTCACTGTCGACATTGCGGAGCTGCCTTCCAACGCCTCGTCCTCCATGGGCTCGAGCTCAGAGATGCAATTCGAGGAGCAGTTCATCCAGGACATCATCGCACCGAAGATGGGCATATCTCGAGAGGAAATCACCGACGTCGCGGAGGCATCCGCCACCCAACTCAAGTTCCTCGAGACCGGTCTTCTGAAGGGAAGTTCTAGTCTCACCTACTTCACCTTCAGCTTCACTGGTCCCGTTCATCCCAAGAAGCTCGAGGCAGTCTGCATCTGCCTTGCCAAGATCCATCCCATCCTGAGGACGGCCTTCGTTACGCACGAAAGACGCGTTTACCAGGTGGCCCTCAAGTCCTTCAACCCCGAGTTCAGAAGAATCGAGGTCCCGACGTGGAGAGTCGCAAACATGACTGAGAAGTTGATCAAGAGGGACCAAGCGGCGCCCTTCGCGCTTGAAACGCCAATGACTAAGTTCCTCTTCGTCGACGCCGGCAAGCAGTCTAACTTAGTCTTGCGGCTTTCAGGGGCTCAGTACGATGATGCGTCCATTTCTCTATTGCTTCAACATTTGAAGAGCATCTACATCGCCCCATCCTGTCCGCCGCGCAGAGCGACATACTTTGATTTCGTTCGTTCCGCGCAGCTCTCTCATGTCGCCGGCGCCCTGGAGCATTGGACTTCCCTGCTGGACGGTGCCAAAATGACCCAAGTCGTCGCCCACGCTAAGCCGCCTGCTCTGAGCTCCAACATCAAGACCCTTTCCCAGAACGTCTCCGTCATGTCCCTTGCCAACCTCGGCATCTCCTTCGACACGGTGGTCAAGTCTGCATGGGCAATGGTCCTTGCCAATCTCTCTGGCTCTGGCGATGTTCTATTCGGCGAAGTCATTGAGGGCAGACATCTCCGCCTCGCTGACGGCTCCGATATCTCCGGCACCTTGGGTCCCGTCTCCAACGCAATTCCCGTCCGTGTCCGCTTCGCCGAGACACTCAGCAGCCCACTTGAGCTCCTGAAGTACGTTCATGGCCAGCGCGTCATGAGCATCCCCTTCGAGAACATGGGTTGGCTCGAGGTAGTCGAGAAGTGCACCAAGCTTCCCTACTGGACACGCTTCAGCACCGTCGTCGAGCACCGTCACCAGGATGCCGCCAAGGAGGCCGCGATCTTCAACCTAGGCACAGTCAAGTGCAAGTTCAACATCGTGGAACCCATCAGCCGCGACATGTACGATTTGCACGTCATCTCCACCCAGGATAACCCCAGCTGCGGAGACATCTCAATCACGTTCTGCGAGAACCGCATTCCAAGCTTGTTCGCCAACGAGACTCTCAAGGCTCTTTGCTCCACCATCGAGCTCCTGACCTCTGTGTCGATGCTCCATCCCCTCATCCCCTCGACCGCCGACTACTGTGCCGTCACGCCACAGATCCCTCTCCCTCAGATCGACATGGAGCCAAAGACAACCAACGTTGGCGCAAGCATGTCCGACGACCACCGCGCCTCAATTCAGAAGAAAATTTCCAAAGTCTGGACCGAGATCCTTGACCCGCGGTCTCTTGGCGTCCCGGAGAGCCAGCTTCCCAACGCGGCCTTTTATGATCTCTGGGGAAGCATGATGCCCGCTGCACAGCTATCCCAGGCCCTCACGCAAGAGCTTCCAAAGTTGGGCATCCCAGGCTCACACAACCTGCACATCTCCATGGAGGAGATCATGGCGCACCCCACCATGGCAGAACAGTTCGAGCTTGTCGCGCGGAAACTGCGTGACGCCAAGCGGCGAACCATCTCTGAGGTCTTTTCACCCAAGGCCCATCCGGCATGGGGCCGCAGCCTGCGTCGGCTGACCACCACCATCACTCCCAATAAGACAGTGGAGCGGGGACTGAGCAGCACCTCCGCCAGCTCATCCAGCTCAGTTGACGTCTACCGCAGCTCGACCGCTGCGCAGCAACCCTTCATGAACTCCATCGCGGAGATGACGAGCGGCACGCAGCCCAATATCGGCGCAGCAATCACCACCGCTTCGCCGGTCGAGCTGGAGACAGATGTCCCGGAGACGCAAGCCCCAACGCAGACCCTGGCACGTCGCCCGCGGCTGAGTCTTGCAGTCCAGCATGATGGAAGCAGTATGGAAAGCATGACCACAGGAAGCAGTCGCACCACTGATGATGAGGCCGATGCTGAGGCGGAAAATGAGGATGTCGTCAGCCCGATGAGCGCGAGCACGTTGACCACGCCGGCCGTGAGCACGCCAGCTGAGGGGAGCAAGATTCGAAGGAAGGCCGGCAGTGTGTTCAGTCGGATGAGCAGGATCGGGCTTGTCAGCCCTGTGAGTGCCGGGTCTAAAGCGAGTTGATTGATTGATGCTTGTTATTTGCAAGCGCCTGGCGTCAGGTGATACTTTTGGGCATGAAAAGAGAGACTGGCGTATGGATAATGTCTATCAATAATTTTCATTTGTTTGGGGAAAAGATCAAGAGAGAAAATTGGTAGGCCGTGGCATGAAGATATCCCAATAAATTGCCTTGTATTGTTTAAATCGACTTTCTGCTGTCTCTCCGTTGCCGCTTGTGATCTTTGCCAGACCTAGTTCTATCAATCATTACTCCAGATATCATACATCATTGGATCTAATCCTTCAAATAACTCGGGGGTATCGTGCATCTAGCTCCGCAACATACTGGGGAACAGGCATCTCCGCCATTCCCGCAGGTCTTCCATCTTGATGACCGTAAAGCTCATGATAGTACGACTGGTACGCATACTTGTCCGGCTCGTACGGTATTGGTGCCCGCGCATCAAAAGCTGATGGCTCTTCTGAGTTGCGCAATTGCCGTCGCCTTCTCCTCCAGAGCAGGAACGCAACGAGAAAAATTGCAATGACACCGACACCTACTCCGACTCCAATCCCGATAGTTGTACTAAGCGGAATGCCTTGATTTATTGACGTGGGGATCTCTGTTGGGGTGGACGGCAGTATCGTGGGTGTCGGCTCTGTGGGTGCTGTTTGCCGGGGAAGCGCTGAAGCGTCTGTATTTGTTTGTGCTGGGGAATTCAGGTTGGTTGTTGCGGTAGCAGATAAACTGGATGGAGCGCCGGTAGCCCCTGGAAGAGTGTTCCATCCCACAACAGCAATGGCCCCGATGAAAGACTCCCACTCTACAGTGGTGGTGTTCATCCTCCACCGGCCCTCTGACACATTAGAAGATGCGAACGTAAGGACGGCGCCAGTCAAAACGTTGGACCGGCAGTCTCCGACAAGAGACCCGGCATGGCCATTCGTGTTCGTTAGGGTGTAGTCTCTAATAACTCAGTCAGAGAGGACTCGGAAAACAGATGCGGCGCGGCTTACGGCGGACAACACATTGCCAGCGTACTGACTTCATCTTTCACGTACGAAGCGACGGTGGACCATTGGTAAGGGCAGGTCAAAGGTCCGATGCTCATGGCAGTGTGTCCGTCGCCATTGTAGACTCCGAGTCGCCTTTGCTCCCACCATGTCGTTACAGCGGCCGGTGCGCATCGGACTCTTGTATCGACGTCAATTCCGAAGCCTGGATCATAGGCTACTATGCTGAAGCCGTTGAGTCGGAAGACAGTTGAACAACTGGACGGCGGGGTAAAGACTGTTGGGAGCGCGATGAAGGATGTGATTTCGCCTGATGCATTCGTCTCCGCAGGGTATGGCTCAGCCATTTTGTCACCGAAGAGAGAAACAGCCTCTGGAATAAATTAAAAGATGGACAAAAGTGTAATTAACGAAAAGATCGTGAGAACTTCTGGTGCAGCAAAACTTTTTGGAGAACCACAAGGTCAAAGCCGGGCATGATCTGCCCGACTTACACCGTCTATGGATCACATTCACTGATGCGCTCTGTGACTAACAGGCAGACGACTGAAGATAAGGTCTTTCATTCCCCGCCGGCGCGCTGGCGGCTGCGACTCTTCTCTCGCGATGAAGACATCTCATGGCCCGCCAAAAGGTCCATTGTATCTGCTAAAGTGCGGCGCAGGTTTTAGCTAGGCGCCAGCCGGGCCTATTTCAATCTTGGACTCATCTCACGATGCTGTGATCCAACCCGAATCTTCGTTGTTGGTGCAGATGAACAACGCACCAACGGTCATGTTGGTCGTTGGAAGCAAACATGAATTCATGCCAAGGAAACCAAAATGGGGACAGGCCACGGGCGCATACTTATCTCACGCTGGTTTACGCGCTGTTGCCCCCTTTTGAGGAAATGCTGCAGCAGTTCTACCAATCATCAACAACGGCCACAAACGGCGACCGTAGCGCGCGGAAGAGAACCAAGAGAAACCCATGCCAACCAACCATCGATTTATGGGCTCTTGACGAGTAATAGCTCTCCGTTGGTTCGAAAGAACGACATCGCACCGGGCTTCGTCTTTTTTAAGGTCATTGCCTCCCCGACCCAGTCCCTCGGTATCCAATAGCGTCAGCCAGCTCGTAATTGCTCAGGCCATGTTAACCTGAGCAGGAATGCTAACTTCAGATTTCAGGAGATCATGACCAAAAAGCTGGTCTACCGGGCATTTGCGCCGGTCCAATGCTATGCGGCCATGACTTCTAAGCTACCAACACATTTGAAGTAGCCGCCGACGGCCTCGGCGATCGACACATCGGGATGCTCACGGCAGGGACCGCTGTCGCGGACGCTAAGCGCCGTACTGCCCGGAGCCCTGTTGGAGGCTACTCGTCACTCTCCCAAGATTCATCGTGTACATATTCTTCGCGGAACCGAGAACACTGTTATTGTTGTGTCCGTTCAACTTTTCATCATTCATTGCCATTTGATATGGCGTCATCACCAACCAGACGCGGACGACGAAGTTCGTCAGCAGATTCAGTCTACTCGTCCTACTCCGTCTGTAAGACCGCCGAATCAATTGGCGACGACATCCGAAGAGCCAGGCGGTCATCCCACCACAGCAGGAAAAATATGCAGCGCAGAATACGCAACGTCATAATCATGCTATGTTTTATTGGGCTAGCAAGTATGTTCGTTGCAAGCTACTTCTCAGATCATGCACTTGGGTACTCGCAATTTTCACCACATTCTCAATTCGCTGATTGGGACGCTCGGAGGGAAGAAGTCAAAGAAGCCTTCGTCATCAGTTGGGATGCATACAAGAAGCACGCTTGGGGTGAGTTCTGCTGCATTCTGCAGTAACCGGAAGCACATGCTAAGCTTCCAGGTAATGATGTGTTCCACCCACTTGCAAAGACGGGCAGGAACATGTCTCCATCAGGCCTAGGATGGATCATCGTTGACAGCCTCGACACGATGATGCTCATGAACTTGACGGAGCCTCTTTCTGATGCACGCAAGTGGCTTCACCGCAGTCTCACCTGGGACCAAGACCAGGATGTCAACACTTTCGAGACCACTATCCGCATGCTGGGTGGTTTACTCTCCGCGCATTACCTTTCGACGCAACTGCCTCACGTCGCGTCAAAGAGAGACTCTGTGTACCTTGCCAAAGCAATCGACTTGGCGGACCGGCTACTTGTTGCTTTCGACAGCAACTCAGGCATCCCTTACGCCAGTGTCAACATCGGCAAGAGGAAGGGTATCCCATCCCATGCCGATGGCGGCTCTTCTTCGACGGCAGAGGCGGCTACGGTGCAGTTGGAGATGAAATATCTATCACATCTGACAGGGAACGATGTTTACTGGAAAAAGGCCGAGCATGTGATGAAGCTACTTGATGACCAGAAGATGGAAGGTGGGTTGTTACCGATCTTCGTGCATCCCAATCATGGTCGCTTCACCACAAGAGAGATTCGGCTCGGAAGTCGGGGTGACTCATACTATGGTGAGTGACTTATCCTCTTGTTGTATGTTGTGTTCTAATTCAGGAGTAGAGTACCTCGCGAAGCAGTACCTCCAGACGGGAGAAACGATTTATCGTGACATGTGGGAAGACGTACTGGATGGGATTCAAAAGCATCTCGTCACCACAACACGCAATGCTGCTTTGAAGTACATCGCTGAACTTCCCGCGGGGGTTGGAGGTGCTCTCTCGCCCAAAATGGATCATCTTGTTTGCTTTCTTCCTGGTACTATTGCTATGGGTGTGAGTATTTCCTAGTCAGCCCTTTGCATTCATGTCTGACCATACACCTAGGCTACGGAGGGCCGAACGTTAGCCGAAGCTCGTCGCGATCCGGAATGGACGCCCTATCATGAAGATGATGTGAAACTTGCCATTGAACTCATGAAAACCTGTTGGGGCATGTACGCTGTCACAGACACCGGACTTGCGCCGGAGATCGCATGGTTCAACGCCACAGAATACGACCTGCAACCGAACCCTGGGGATAGAAAACAGCGTAGTTCTAGTAGCAGTAAGTATTTTCCTAGTGAATTCAGGCTTTTTCTGACATCGTTCCACTTCAGCACTGTCGAAATGGCACAAAGACTTAATCATCAAGCCTCTGGATGCGCACAACCTGCAGAGACCCGAAACAGTTGAAAGTCTCTTCATGATGTACCGCGTAACTGGCGATTCAATGTACCGAGAATGGGGTTGGAAAATCTTCCAAGCCTTTCGGGAGCACACTATGGCCCCTGACGGAGAAGGCTTCACGAGCCTCAATGATGTGCGAACAGTACCACCGTCAACGAGAGACAATATGGAGAGTTTTTGGCTGGTAAGAAATGAATGATGAATCAATTCTGGTGATCTGAGCTGACAAAACATTCTACAGGCCGAAACTCTCAAGTACCTGTACTTGCTGTTTTCCCCAACAGATTATATGTCGTTGACTGAAGTCGTATTCAACACCGAAGCACACCCCTTCCCTCGATTCACTCCGACGGGAACTATGAAAACCGGGTGGGAGAGATTGCCACGGTGAAAAGAGATATTGATGGGTAATCATTGCAACACTATGTACGATACGACTTGTATAACTTATGAATAGATGATAGAATCTCTTTTATCAAGGCGCTAAACCTTGATTACACTCTCACGAAAGGCCCCTCAAGAAGGCTTTTTGCATACACAGGGCGATGTGGGTTTATCTGAAGTTATCATGCCTTGCTATCAAATTTGTGTCTTTGCAGCTTTAACGCCCAGCGAATTCGATGGATTCTCATGCGAAAAATCGACCTCGATTCCCATGGCGTATCACGATAGCAGTAAATCGCAAACAAATGCAATGGCACCAGCAGTCTGCAAAAGCTGCTACCTTATTTCGCTGCTGACAGGTCAAGATAACCGGGGATTAGTGGGATGCGTCAGCCCAACTGATTGGATCACTTCCAACACGCTCGCTACCGACGAAACCTCGGAGGTGCTAGCGGTTTCGAGATGTCCTCCCCGGCCGACGCTTAAATGCCCGGGGTGTCACTGCAGGATGTGCTTAGTCAAACCAGTTCAAATGCGGTTGTGATGCCCGTTGCCGAGGTTGCGGCATTTGGCGAGCTGCTTGGCGGTTGGGCTCGCAGATGGTTGGTCGCCAATGATCTGGCTATCGCCGAGGTGGCACGGTGAACCCTTTAATTTTGGTCTCCTGATAACAGGATATCTCGAATCACTGTCTCTTTTGTCGTAAGAGATGACCTCACGCCGCCTTGTGATGCCTGTCGAGGCATGTACTTCAGTCGTTCCCTATGCTGAAAGCGGGTCAGATGTCTACGCCAACGAAAAGTACGTTCAAAATTAGATCGGTATCTGATGTTACGCTGATGCATCTTGAGAGCTGGCTGACCAAAAGAAATAGTCGCCCGTGGGACCCTCCTTCAGAGGCTCGAGGCATCTTTGGAGGCTTCTTGCTCGCGCAGTCGATCCGCTCGGCCCAAAAGACGCTGCCGTTCCCCGGCTACTACGTGCATTCCCTTCAATCAACCTTCATACGCCAAGGTTCTAAAGACTCTAGACTTGTTCATCATGTCGAGAGAGTTGCAGATGGACGGACCTTTGCCACCAGAGTCGTGCGGACCATTCAAAATGACAAGCCCATATTCATGGCATTCATCAGTTTCCAGAAGTACACAACGAAGAAAGATCCATCAAACATCTTCGAATACGGGATGAAGATGCCGAGTATGAATAAGAAGGCTCCAGAGGACATCGAACCCGGCTACCAAGCGATCAAAAGTTACATGGGTATTCCCCCGAACATCGTGGAGGCCCTGCCGAACCCGTTTGACTGGCGTTTTCTGCCTTACGAGACTACCACCGACCCTACGAGATTCGAGTCGCTTAGTTTTGTACGCGCCCCAAAGGTTTCGGTTGACTCTCAAGCTGTTCATCTCTCTGCCCTGGCATACCTGACAGATATCTGGACCCTATCCGTGCCTCATATGGCCTCGAATGCAGAGTTTGGCAAGATGAAAGGCACACCGGGCATGCAAATCACTTTGAACCACTCGATAGTCTTCCATGACCCGAACGCAAAGGTAGACGATTGGATGGTATGTCTAAGGACCACTGAATGGGCTGGCGACGGCAGGGTTCTCATCACACAGAGGCTTTGGAATGCGCAGAATGGGACTCTGTTGGTGTCTTGCACTCAGGAAGGTCTGATGCGATATGCCAGACAGCCTGTGAAACTTTGACCTGATCATTTTTATGTAAAGTAACAGGTATTGAATCAAATGGAACGTTATGTTGTTGAATCAGATTCTCAGAGCTGCTATTCTCCCCTGTTCCCTGCAGTGTCGATGTTTTAAGGTTTCCAGGTTGTGACGATAATTTCAACACCGCACAGAGAGTAAACTGTAGCGACTTGTCTCTGCGCACAATTCCGTCAGCTGTAAATGTTCCTTCTTCAAATGACAGAAGCAAAGATTTCTTCACTGGCCACTACAAGTTTCTGGAGTAGGAGGACGCCTAACATTGACCTTTGACTATTTCAGTATCTCGCATACCCATACGAAGAGGAAAAGGTCCGCAAACTCGGGCTGGGCCTCTGCTTCTTCGCGTAAGTTGAAGATCTAGAGTATCCCAAGGAATTCGATCCTTTCCCGCCGCTCTACGCCGCTACGGACTGCCGTCTAAAGCGCTCTTACCCTCTGTGCGGGCTGTAGAAGTAGGCTTCAATGAACTTCCAATGAAGGGTAGTACGAATATTCTCGGTGCGAAAACTGGAATTGAGAGTGCCACCATTAGTCTGTAGAGAGGGGAAAAGGCTGGTTAAATCACAACAGCCTATCAAAAAGAGAGCACAAACTTGCCGGGGGTGGCAAATACCAACGGGGTCGAGGGGACTGCTGACAGATGCGATCCGACAAGATTGCACGGACACCAACAAGTCACGAAACAGGCCTTTCAATACTCACAGCTGCTCATCAGTGAGCGAAGACGAGCGTGTAGGTAAGTTATTGTTCCTTATAATATCATTTCAATGCAACGTGCTCCAGGGTCTACTCAAATCTCTCATCAAACGAACCCATGCCGGAACCCTCCGAAAAGCCATAATGATTAGGGGTTTCCCAAAACTGCAGCCCTCCATATTTTTATGGTCACTTAGCTCTTGTCGGCTCTTTGGTCGGACTAACAAACGATGCGTCGACTCGTTCCGGTCAAGTCCGATGTGATTCAGGGAGCCATCAACCTGGGTTTGGGCTGTGAAGTTGCCTTCCATGACACAATGGGTGTGGTCAGGGTAAATGGCAGTGCAGAAACATCAATGACCGCTGAGAAGTGAAAAACTCACTGGGGAAGCCTCGCCCTTTCAATTCACTCTAGTGGAGGTTACTGAAATCACTAAGAGCCCGAGAGGATGCACATATTTACAGAGCAGGGTGAACACTGCCCTAACATACGATTTCGATGGAACCGAGATCGAGCAGAGTCTTTGGACCGGTCTGGATCGTACGAATTAGCGAACGGGAACCTGCATCGTCTTTCAGCCTTGGACATCTTCAGGAAGAGCCCCAACCATTCGGTTCGTATGCGGCAACCCGTTCGTCGTGGGCTCTTCCGGGACATCGGGTCAGGGGCCTCGTGCTGTCAACGCCACAATCAACAACGACATTCCTCTTGAGTTCGGGCCACTTTCTCGGTGCGTCTCTTATTTCCGCGCATTTGCCGCCTTTACCACAGCCCGAATATGACATATCGCTTCTTGTTGCCAAACTTCAGGTTCACTCATCGCCCGCACCAACCAGACACAGAAGCCATACTAGCTGGGACCAAACCCGCTCAGTTCCCGGGCGAGATGGATTGTCAACGGCTGCTATCAGACCGCCAAGTGTCAATGCCGGGGTTGCACGTCCGGGGGAAAGAGAAGAACACAAGCTCCCGCTCCGCCCTGATCACAATTCGCCCCATGACTTCCAAAAGCAGTAAACGCGATCCCTGCGCGTGCATTGCCTCGGTGTGAATTATGTGGCACTCAGACGATACAAAGGGTGTGCTCATTTACCATCTGGGCGGCAACCAATCCCGAGTCTCGTTGGAACTCGTTCTGACGCAAGGGTCCAGTTTGCTCTCTTTCGAACCGACGCCAACGAACCAATCCCGAGGAGAGATACAGCAAGGGGTAGGGCCGCCATCCAACGACAGCACTCTCTCGACGACCCGCTGCAACCCCTCCCACCAGGCTCGGACTTTCAACGTCAAAACTTGAGATTCTTCCCATCGAGCCCCTGTGGTAAATCACACAAGCCCATTGTCGAAGCAAGAACAATGACTGCAGAATATGGTCGTATCCACCTGCTATCATGGACCCGGAAGTACAGGCAGCCAAGCCCGGTAAGAAGCAAACATTGAATGAAGGCCCGCCAGGTGACACGAGCCAACTTTCTCAGACCTCTAACCATGGCCAGGGGCCGAAGAAGCCGATGAGATGAAGGGTAACTCCCATGGAGATAGGGCCAATGATGTTGAGCTCGTTCTGATCAAAAAGTAAGGTGGGATTCGTGAGCTGGCATACGTCTCTAGAGTTGACCACGCCGTGGCTTGCGTCTCACGCCGTGCAGGCAGGCGCACTGCAATGAGAGTCAACGCAGCATGGGTGTGATGAAATTGACTGATGGCCGTCATGTGGTGTTCCAAATTTCACCTGCCGCTGGCATACACTTGGCAAAATGACACTCCAGGTGTTCACCGGCAATCTCACTGGGATCGGTGCAGGCTTGGATTCTGGGCATTCACGGCAGCCAAGACACATGTTCTCATGGTGACCCGCGATCATGGTGGTCCTCGATCACGAACGCCTCTCTTTCGAGCAATGATGGGCAGTCTGAGATGTGAGCGATAAGTCCAATTGTATCATCATTGACCTCTAAATCTACAACCATCCTCGCACTCCGATTAGATCCATCGACCGTTTTACACGCCGTTTATCTTGCCAGTCCCCGTTCGCGATCACTACCCAGGGAGTTCGAGCTGTTCTTAGTTGTAGGAATCGAACAGCTGCTGGTACTTCTCCCTGTCTGCATTGCTGCCAATCCAGACATCCTTCTTGTCATCCACCACCTCAAAGTGAGCGCCCACGAAGGAAGCGACCTGACCGCCACCAAAGGCAGACTTGTCGATGAAGACGCCTTCATCAGGAAGAACCACCTCAGTGTAGTACGGGTGAGAGATCATAGCAGCGAGATCGTCAGGAGAGCGGTAGAGAAACATCGCAACTCCATCGAACTCGACAGGAACATCAGAAGCAGGCTCAGATGCACCGGCCTCCGTAGGGAGAACGAGTCCTCCAATGCGGACCTGTGACGGGTAAGCGATTGTCCAAGACGTGGCCTAGATAGGATAGTGGATGGTGAGAAGTGAATCACGAACCTGTTGGTAACGCGAGATGTTGAAGTAGGACGCCAAGGGAGCGACCTTGGGTGCATGCTGGGTGTACCAGTAGTCCCAGAACTCAGTCTGCGTGTAGTTTGGGTGACGTTTGACGTGGGTCAACATCTGCGTGAGACCGTTTCTCGTGCAGATCGCCACGCTGCTGGCGAAGAGCATGGCGGTAACAGCGAAGGGGACGATGCGAACCATGATGACGATCAACAGGATAGGGAGAGAATTAGGGGTGTGATGTGGGCAAGATCGAACGGTTGAAGGGTAGATTGCGAAGATTCAGGAGTCGCTGGTTTTATCCGGGACGATCTTGACACAAGAAGAGGACCGTAACGTACCATTTAAGGACTCTCGGACTCAAGGCGGTGCGAGTGTTTCTGTCGACGTTTGGGTAGGTGGTGTCTCCTTCGGGACAAGAACTCCATGGGAATCATAACGGCTGGACTGGAATATTGGATATCCGGCCGGAACCTCTGGATTGGTATTGTTTGCTTCCTCCGGTGAGCCGCAGCTCCCTGCCAGATTCATGCGCAAGGAATATGGTAAGCACTGTAGTCCCATCTGGATTGGCCCAATTTCTCTTCCAGCAAGCAAACACGGTGGACCAGCTCCCCTGGTAGTTGGAACAGGGGTCTCCGATCTTGCACCAACAGTCTCGTGGACTGCAAGCATTGAGAGCCCTACCTACCGGCCGTAAGCTTCTGCAATCTACAGGCCAAGGCAAACAAGCATGACTTTTGGGCTGTTCAGAAGGAGGTCTGGAGTTGAGATATTGTCTCTTTTGATGAACACAATACCACAGACCCGAGACCCCGGGAATTTGGCTTGATAGTCCCCGATATTGATAACACTACCCAACGCCCCACTGGTATTCTGACGGCTGGCGAAGTGCTTGGAAAGGAGTTTGCAATCATGACAGTTGGATATAATACACCCAGCAGATCTCGAACAGACGCACTGTCACAGATTGGTTTGTGCTTCTTCTTCTTCTCTTGAGCTCAAACGGTTTGTCGGTGCCATCTTCAGTCACTTTCAGCCTCTCCTTGGCCTTCCTTACCAAACGCCGGTACATTCCTTCTCGCTTCTCTCTGCCTTTCTCGTTCTACACCGCCGCCCTCGCCGCAATCCTTTGGCGACGTGGTCGCCCCGTGGCCTGTTCTGATGGCTATCGAATACCCAGTCACGAATGGCACAACCACAGTGATGTCGCCTCCTGAAGGCTATGTCGTTGACTTTGAGAACCCGCAGCGGCAGAGTGTGTTGGAACACTACCTGGTGTTTGGCATCTTGGGTCCACTCGCTCTGGTCTGTCTAGTTCAAAGGTTTTACACCAAGTTGGTATTTTCGGATGGGCCGAAGATCGATGACGGTGAGCCCGAAATACCTCTCGCTGCCAACGCGCAACTCCAACTGATCGTGATTGCTATGTTTAGCATTGATGCTTATTGCCTGGGTAAGTTCACCAAGATACGACTTTTCTTGTGTCACTTTGTCGCCAGTTACTGACTCGTGAGGTCAGATATGCTCCATTGCCATGCAATCTTTACAAACCTGTAGGTCAGATTTCTTGGCCTGCAAATACTTCTGCTAAGCAATGAACGCTAGGGTCTTGCGCCATTGGGGGCTTGGGTCACCACGCTTGGGAAATGTCACTTGATGTCTGGGCCAAGCAGGCTCTCGTAAGTCTTCGAACTCGACACAAGTTGAGGCATCTACTGACATCCTTATGTCTTCAGGTCAGCTACATCGTCGCTCCGATATTCATCTGCGCCAACGGGTCAACAAAAGCCTCGCTATTCTTCGCATATCTCAAGATCTCCCCTCTCCCATGGTATCGCCGAGCCATCACCGCAGGTATCGCCATGGTATTCTGCTACACCGTGGTGATTGCTTCGATGCTCCTGTTTGGCACGTGGCCCATTCGGGCAAACTGGGATCCATATGTCGAGGTGTCGGAAACCCACAGACCACTAAACAGCGCAATGCTTTACATGGCTATTGCTACGTCAAACATTGTGTCCGATGTTGTTCTCTTTTTAATCCCTATTCCAATGGTGCTGCGTCTTCAGATGCGCCCCGTTGTCAAAGTTGGCGCCTTGATCATGTTTGGAATCGGCTCCCTGTAAGTCTGCTTCTCCAAACCTGCATCGTAGCGCCTTTTTAACTCAGATATCAGGACTGTCACGACTTCTGTTGTGCGCATGGTTTATCTGCAAGCCATGCTCAAATCCACAGATACGGCTTGGGTTGCCGCGCCCGCCAACGTCTGGTCGTGAGTGCCCTGTCTCTTGTCTTTGTATACCGTCACGATGGACAGCCCGCTGACACTTTGGGATCCAGATTCGTCGAAGTGAATTTGTTCATCATCTGCGGCTCGATGCCGACATTGCGCAGGTTCTTCAGGTCTATTGCGCCCAAAATCATGGGGTCCTCTCACGACAATTCACGAGTCAAGCACGCCGGTCCATCCAATTCTTCCCGCGGGCCTCGAAGCGAATATTCGCAGTTCGACACGCATTCCCATTACGATGTTGAGATGAACAGCATGTCGAGCCAGCAAGTGATCTTGGAAGAAGACAAGAGCGCAGTGCGCCATGCAAACTTCGAAGTCAAATCACAGTAATACTAGTGTACGACTATTGATGGTTATTTTGGAGTTGGAGGATCCAGCGTTTCTTTTTCTCCCATGATGTACTGGGAGACTATGCGTAGTATGAATGGTAATTTGCATATTGATCGGAAGGGACAAAGAGCAACTCAGACTCGTTGTCGAGCCTCATGGGCAAGGAATGAACAAGCGTATGTTTCCGATGTGTGACACGGAAAAGTCAGCGATGCACTTTGAAATAAAACACTTATTTTGTCACTAAAGTTCCTTCGTCATTGCTGTGAATATGTACCGAGTCCATTGTTCGGGTATGTTCAAGATCGACCAGCGCCCATCACGAGTTGCGGGACAAAGCTCCCCTGTCTTCTCCAGACATGAAAATGTGCCGACGTGCCAAAGGACCTCGCATTGGCTCCCAATCGATCGACGCATTTAAGCATTTCCCCCGATCGGAAATGCTCCGGGTTGGCCGGAATTTTGGCCCGGTAAAGTGGGTTCTCTCACGGGCCACCCCGGCTGATGCCGATCACCAAGTTCGGCCGAGTGCCGGGGAACATGGATTCCTTCGGCTGGGCAACGAAAGTGGGAGCCCCATTCAACGAATGACACTTTATTGATACAAGAATGCAGCTGAGCTGGATGTTTATAATGATACCGCATTGGGTAGCTCGGTCATAGCTTCCCAAATGCCATCCGGAAGTTAAAACCGTAACGCGTCAGAATTGTCGAATCTTTCATTTTACCACAGTAACATGTGGTCTTGATCAACCTAGCGAGGGACTCTCTCGGCGAAAGGCAGCGCCATTGCTATCGGCCAGGCTCTCTATAATGTGAGTTAACATTCGTTTGGCTAAACTTGTCGGCTTCAGCCCAATTTCGGCGGTTCTCGTCCATGCAATTGTTATTCTGCCGGTCAATTGCGGCTGGTCTTTGGGCCTCTATCTCTGCCATCCGCACAAGTGCCTTGGTGTGGTGTCTCCAACTTTCGGTCGCTGACTTGTCTCATACGTTAATGAAAGTATCTCACAAATGAAAGAATGTCTGGGCATTGTTCACAACGTGACATAATTCAGTTGAATAATTCGGGTGCGACGATGGATAAGCCAGATATTATGAGATACATTGTTCTACTGAAATTGTACTTTTTATGTGCGTCTTGCTACTCGGCGGATCCGTGTTTTGTGCTTCGTACTAAGCATGAGCCACTTGCACTATCTGCCAAGTCTTTGAAGACGCATTTCCACCAATCAAGCCAAGGGCTGCGATGTGCTGCTTTGCCAAGATGTCTGCATTATTTTCATGCTACTGACCCCCAACTACCATCTGTAGCTTGATAGTACTTTGCACAATTCAGAATAAAAGTCGAAAAATACGAAAAAGAAACTGGCTGAGTTGACAGTGGGACTCTCTCGTCCGTGCCTTTGACCCGCATTTACCCGCCGCGATCCCGCACAGCTTGGCCAATTTACCTGCGTCCGTGTTGGAATGGTTGCGAAGATCAAAAGGCATGGATCCATGGGTGGCCGCTTACAAGTCGCTTACAACCCTGCTGACGACTGACTCTTCTGTTGAACCGAACCATCCGACTCGCTCGTTCTTCCTGGAACTATACCAGACAAAAGAAAGTATTTTACTGCTTTATCCGCCGTTTAATCGGAAACTTCGCCGGGGTAAACCTGCTGCTTTAGCCAGTCCATCGTTTCAATCTGCCTGTCACACTCTGTGAAGCACTCATTCCCACAACATCTACTTCTTTGGCAACTGCATGGTCAAAAAGAAAGCAGCCATGGCAAAGTCGACGGCTGCTAAAGCCCTATTTAGAGTGATCAAACCTGCCCGCCACAAAATTCGCAAGTATCATACCGAAATGGTGAATCCTCCGCCAACAGCAACCCACACAAACCCCATCAAAGCTTGCATAGTCTGTGAGGCACATCTGCAGCGGCCCCAGTATTAGATGACTGCATTTGGTCGGTCCATCACCCCTTGTTCCAAGCTGGACATAACGTGATTTCGCACTTCGTACCTTCGACTTCTCGGTCCAGACACTGTTCTTCCGTGATTCGCGACTCGGCTCGATCCTTTGGGTTTGCAGCCGCTTAATTTCCATGTTCGCTCTACGAATGAGCACCAATGAGCAGATAAAACTTTATTGCCACCCCCTTGCGGCACGAGTCCTTCGCTTGACCAACGCCGGCATGATCCCAGGTTGGTTCCAAGTGTCCGTACCTGCAGTTCTGCAGCTCTTAGCCTGAGACAGTAGATGAAGCCCCCAAAGCTAGATGTATCCAATGTGATGCCTAAGCGATGCCATCAGTTGTGAAGACGGCGTTCGCCCGAGGTGCCGACGAGCCATGCCGTTGAAAAGTTAAATCCAAACGTACTCGCTACGAGTTTCTTCTGCTTGCCAGTTCGGCATATATGTCTCCAATGTGCCATCCGACCTTGACACATGGTTTCTGAGCACATTGTCGACACCCTCTGATTCCGAAGGCCACCCATCATGGCGGGTGTCGCAAAAGAGGCCGTTGTGGTAAGTCAGCCCTATCCGCACTCCGCACGTGCATCCCCAGATCTGAGTGTTTGCTACAGTGTTTGCTTGCTAACACGAGACACGGACCAGCCCATCGAGGCCACTCTTCTGAGCCTAGCTATCGTCTTCGTCTTTGCTCGTCTTTTTCTCCGACTTGTCCGACAGCGTCAAAAGCTCACTCTCAGCGATTGGATCCTGATTGCGTCTCTATGCGATGCCATTGCCTTGTTCATAACCGATGCGATGGCGTACAACCTGGGTGGCATGGACGAGTATGACCCGAAAGCACCGGAGCCACCCGTGGCAGACCAAATCAAGTTGATGAAGGTTTCGTTCGCGGGCAACTACTTTTACGACACCGGCATTTACATCCCCAAGCTGGCCATGTTGGCATTCTACTTCAAGCTCATCCCCAAGACGATGCCGCTGCTGCGAAAGGCTCTCTACGGAGTCAGTGCCGTGACATTGACATTCGCTGTAACAACGTGCTTCTTGGATACCTTCTGGTGTGGTCCAAACGTGTCAGTCAACTGGGATCTCAAAGGCACTTGCAGCACTTTCGATTCCAAGGACGTTTTTCGGATTGATTGGGTCTTGAACTTCATATCAGATCTTCTAAGTAAGTCCCTATGATCTCCGCCTCTGTGCGACACTACTATGCACAGTAACTGACAGAATAAACAGTCTTTGCGATCCCATTTCCCCTCCTACACGGCCTTCAGCTTAGCAGGCGCTACATCATCGGTTTGATCGCCACGTTCTCGACTGGTATCATCACAATCGGAGCCAGCGTAGGCCGGTTTGCGACCGTGGAATCCATCAAAGCGTGGACCAATGTCTGTAAGTTGTCAGCAATCAGGAGAAAATGCCGAGCTTTTGTGCTGACATGGAACCAGACGTACTGTCCATGACTGAGGTATCAGCCGCCATTCTGGTCGTGTCCTTGCCTGCACTCAAATCGCTCCTCCACCGTCGGGGGCTCAGCACATCAAAGTACGGGACAGCCCAGTCAGGCTCTGCGGGTCTGGGATACAGCAAGCATCCAACGGCCAATACCCACATCAAACTTTCATCGGGAAGAGATCCGTACATGGCAACAACTCGCGTGGCCGCCGAAAACGAATCTGGGAGTGAGGTGGAGCTCAACACTCTCAAGCGATCGGATGTGATATACAAGTCGGAACGCGTTAGCGTAACCTATCAACGACGCGAGGATGGAGAAGGAGATGAAGCCAAGGCCGGACCCAGATACTAGTTAATCACGCGTGAAGGATCTTGATGGTCTGAGAATCATTTCAGGACCTGGAGTCCGACGGGAAGAACAAAGTTTCTGTGAGGTACCGAATACAAAATCATTTACAAGAGTGGAGAAAGCTGTATGCTCTGGTGAACTTTTGAAGACGCTCTGCGCGAGAGACGGAACCAACAGGATGACCAACAGGGGGGGGCCAAAAAGCGCAAGGCCTGGAGCCACAGCATGCGGGAATCGCCCGGGCCCGCCGGTCCGAACGGAAGAAAACCGAACGACCAATGGCCGGCTTTCTTTGGGTGGGAAACGATGCTCAATTCAGGCTCGCTTCGACCGCGTATCTGCGAATATGCGGCACAGTCGCACAGAGAAATTGGGCAATCCTACCTCAACCCGTAAACCTACAGATATTAGAAACCAACGACCTTGTCCTGACACACCAGAGGGGCAAAAAAGAAGAAGAAGAAATAAAAAAGGGTCCTGGGCTGATTTATGCACCAACGAGTGGCGCTCTTTCGTGCAGAATCTGCAGAGTTACTGGTGCGCCTGCCGATGTTGGCGAGATGCTCGCCAACAATGGTCGCAACAGTCGATTAAGCCTCCCCGGTCTCCGCCCTCCCCTTGTTGCAGACTCAACCTTGCCAAATCCTCGGCGCATCCAACCGAGAAGAGTCGTTGTGATCCTGGGCCAATAGAACATTTTCCATGCATAGCATGCTGACAGAGCTTTCCGACATTCACCGTGGGCGGACATTTTCTCCGTGGTGGCGTCCGGCGTTATATGGGATCGCAGTCCCGCCTGTCTCAAAACTCTGACAGCAGTGGTACTCGCAGTGTCAAGTTTCTTTTCCTCTTAGTCCGTGATTTGAGGCATATCAGACAAGATGGCGTACTTCATTGACGGAAAGGACTGCATGGTAAGCCGACCTGACCCAAGTGGTTGACCAACATTTTGCACATCCTAACCACGCGCATCCAGATATCCGAATGGATTCTGCTGGCGGTTTCCTATGTCTTCGTTGGCCTCCGTATCTACGCCCGCCTCTTTCGTCTGCGTGAGAAGCTGGCGGTATCGGACTGGATTCTGATCCTGTCGGCGATCAACGCTCTCGGTCTTATCATTTGCGACACCCTGACCTACCAACTCGGTGTCATGGACGATTGGGCCCCATCTGTTGCGTTGTCCAAAGTAAGTTTTTAACAGCTATCGGATTACTTGCGCTTTCAACACTGCTGACGTTTGGTGGAGATCTCCTTCGCCTCCAACTACTTTTACGATGTCGGAATGGGTTTTCCGAAGATGAGCATGCTCGCGTTCTACTGGGCTTATTTCCCCGCCGACACCAGCCCGGTCATGCGCAAGGCTCTTTGGGGCATTACCGCCTTCGTTGGCATTTCTTACATGGCAATTCTCTGGGATGATACCTTCTTCTGCGGCAAGGATGTCTCCGTTCAGTGGTCGCAGGAAGACGGTGCTTGCAGCGTCTTCTACGCTCCCGAGCCCTTCATCCTCAACTTCACTCTGAACCTTGCCTGCTACCTCGCAGGTAAGCAAGTTTCATTCTCTGCTGTCAGAAAATATTCGGGGCATACGTGGATATTGACCAGAAATTCGTTTAGTGTACGCTCTACCACTTGCACTCTTGATCCAGGGTGTTCTGTCGGCCTCGAAGGGCCTCACCCTGACATTCGTGCTCGGTACCTTGACTATCTTCACTACCATTGTTCGTTTCATCACGCTGAAGGTCGGCACTGGTCAAGAGAACCTTGTTTGTAAGTGGACTGTGGCTTCGATAAACGTCTTCTGTCTTTCAACATTCGTCTAACAATTGTACAACAGACCCCATGAGTATGGTGGAGATGGCTCTTGCCATCACCGTTGTTGCCCTTCCCGGATTGAAGCCTTTGATCGATCGTTCTTCGAAGCGAGAGTCCTCCGTGGATACTGTCGAGGTCACGAACCAGGACAAGACGTTTTCATGAACGTCCGATTGCGATACTTGGAAGGGGGCCGCTGATTTGAAATTCAGTGGCTAGACCAGAGACTTGCATAATTTGTTCTTTTAGACGCAAAGGTCATGTCCTGACTATGTAAACTTGTTTATGGGCTACTTTGAAGGCTCAGGGCAACCTTAGAAGGCATGATGGCTACCAGTATGCCGCATGGCATTGCACATGCGTTAGATATTGAAAATTGAATAGCGGAATTGTAATGCTCCCACTAGAACATCTAATGCCCAGTCGTGGGTCGTGACTGGTGATCTTTTCTTTTTTCAACGGTGTAGTTGAAATGATTTATATATTTCCCTAAAAGTAGACCGTTATTGGATTGTCAAATAAGGTCAAATCATGCTGACACTTACACCATGAGATGCTTTGCATAGATTTTTCCATACTTTGTATGGGTTCTGTGTCTTGATTTATTTTTTCTTTCCTTGAATAGATCGAATACCATTAAGACCGAATACTAATCGCCCATAGGTAAGTTCTTCTTAATATTACCATCAACCTCAAGCAAGCTTTTCAACTTCTTACTTTACCCTTAATCTTCTTTCCCTTTATGTTATCTAACCTTCGGACTTATCAGGCTCTCTGAAGATGGCTCCAGACAGCCGACTCCATCCGGCCGGTCTCCCGAGTCCGGAGCCGGTTCCATTTCGAACTCGACCAGACGCCGGTGCCGAGTGAAGTCCAAAATCTACCGGCTGCCGCAGAGGGCATACGGCAATATCGGCAGACCAATTCTGTATAGTATCCATGGAAGGGTACAGATACAGAAGAGCATCAGCTACATTCGACTTTGTTGGCACCATGGCCCACGCCTTGTATTCCTCATTACACGTATTCAAGCCCACGGTGTAGATATTTGCGCAGAGCGTCCTTACTTCTCACGGCTGCTTTTCGATGACTCGACTTTACAATAGTATTCAGAAAAGACTACTTGCTAAGTACGATCGTTATTACCGCCTCACTATTTTAGTCAAATTATTGTGTGCGCACGCCATGTCAGGGCCTCCGGTGAATCTTCATATTCTTACGAAATCAATAAACGTGACCCAATATTGCCATGCAAGGGCAGCCAATTACAACATATGTCCGTCACGTCGGGCGACTTAAAGCCGAATTCGAGGCGGCAGCATCTTTAATGGCTACACACAGCAAATAGGCCAGTGACACGACTCGACTTGCCGTAGCCTTCCTCGGGAGAGTTCGGCATGCCGACTGCTTTTCGGGCTCTCATGCACGCCGAAAGCTTCATCCCAAATATCTCTCTTTTCCTGGCTGGAATCTCGGGGGCTGGGCAGACGCCTCGCGACCTGCGAGCGAGAAATTCTCCGCTGGTAGGGTGAGATGTCTTTCTTGCCATCGCGTACCAAGTCTCATTTCGACTATGTCCTATTTGCGAATTTACCATCCTCGTTATCTGAAAAGCACACGTGATGAACCCATGATGTCTAGACCAACTTTACAGCCTGGTTAGGCTGACTCGCCATAATGATATTGCTGGTCACGTTGCGGCCTCGTGCGAATATACGACCGAAGTAGGATTATAGCGCGAATTATCTCGCCGCGATTGCTATCACAGTGATGATCTGTGCTTTACTGGTCAACACGAAGTAATTAGACGCAGTCTGCCCGGCTAGGTCAGGGTCTTCGCACACTGACCGAACGTTCCAGCCATTCGGTCCCGCCCCAGAGGTTCTAGACGCTTGGTGCATCATATGATCCGCCATTAACCTTTTCGGGCAGCAGATCCGATTTACGTCTAGCTTCTGGATATCTTTCCGTTAAAGGATGAAGAGGAAGCATCTCATAGATTGAAACGGGCGCATTTGAGAACCTCACTGTCCAGCTCGACAAGGATAGCTGACTGTGGCTCGGGCTTTGTGGGTGCACGGCCACGGAGGCGCTCGCTCTGTCCCCGGGACCCTAGACATGAGAAATATGAGGAGCCCCAAAGGAGCCGCATCTGAGTCATGACTTCGGAGCAAAGTGGGATGAGCAAAATGACCATTGACTTTACACTACCTAGTCGGGTCCAATTTGAATCTGGGGTTGCCAGCACAGTGGGTTGGATGGTATCATCCTTTGTTATGGATACGAGGCTGGCATATGTGGCGACCCCAGAGCACGTGTATGCGATTCTTGACTCAGTGGGGGTTTCCACACAGCTACACAGCAAAATGGACCAGCAGGCAGAAGATTAGGATATCATATCTCAAGTTTAGTCACATGAAGTGATGTTTAGTATGTACCCACCTACTCTGCGTGCTTCACCGCTTGATATGGCGATAGTAGATCACATCGATCTTTGGAATGCAGATATTGCATTTTGCTAGAACTGGTATAGACTTCGTGATTGCGGCAAAAATACCATGATTTGCTCTTGTATGCCTTTAATGTGGACTTAGCGGCTTTTTACCCTGGCGAGTGATTTTACAAAATGTCGAATGCGTTGATGTTAGTCATGATGCTCGCATTCGCCATTCTGCAGCGAGAGTAGACGGCGGTACACTTTCTTTGTCACTTAAGGCACCTAGGGGCTGAGAGCCTGGACCGTCTGTCCCAACAATCACGGCGAGTGTTCGTACTTTCCGATCTCCGTTGAAGTCCTCGGTCCACTGGAAGCATGTGTCGTAATCATCCTGAACCAAGTCCTAGACGGTGGGTACATGTCTCCATTGGCGCCCTCCATCACAAGATACAGCAGATAGATTCCAATGCCCAACTCTCCATCGACGCGGGGATTGAAGCCGAGCACGGTGCAAAAGCAGGTCCGGCGAGAAGCTTACCTGGTGGCACTGCGAATGACAACAGTCTGTGACAATAAGCTCCCGTTACCCCATCTTGGGAGCTGAATGTGGTCCCGACCCATCAAGCCACCCACTTCACGACTCGCCATGCCTGCTTTCACCGCCGGTGGCCGGAGTTGTCGGAGTCGAAACCGGTTGTCAGAAAATGATGAGGCGCAAGACGCTGCTTCGGAGAGATTCCCGGAAATGTACATCCAGAAAGTCAACGTAGGTCCCGCGGAAACCGCACCCTCCAGGTAATCCACTTATTACCAACACAAGTGCGGATCGTTGCAGGGTTATGAGGTTAATCAGATGGTGTCCAGATAACCAATGACATCGACCATCGTCATCACGGTTTTGGAACATTACTGGACATGAAACTATTGCAGGGAGATTGTGAGCAAGATGAATGGCACAGGCTGGGATTCCGAGGACTCGGAAAAGGTACGAACGGCTTGTGCAGCGCTTCTGCGAGGTTGCCCAAAAGGGATACCTTGTGTTAACTTAATCAAAAGTATTGCGTTGTACAAGGGTGCTCCCAACCGTGAGCCATTGCAGCTGAAATAAACAAGTCAATGCTGATTGGTGGAGGAAATTAGGATCACCTGTGGGCTCCAGCGTGCCCCAGGTGTTGTTAATTCACCATGGAGACAGAGCGGAAGTTTCCTGCCCAAGGTTTTGAGTTTATGCCATCGGGCTCTCAATTTGAAACAATTTTGTCTGCCATTTCCCTTATCATGTCCATAGCTGTCCCGGAGCCCCAAGCTGAGCAGATGCTTACGTTTACCCGAGTGAACAAGCTTTGGTAAGTCTGCCCGCGCTGTAGAGCATCCTGAAATGCCTGTCGAAGTAAGACTTGGCATGTTAAGCTTATCTAGATTATTGTTCCCGCTGACCAAGAGCCTCACCCCTCCGGCTGTTGGTTCCTGAACAGCTTAGCCGTCGCTGCACATCGGTCTGGAACATCTATTTCTAGCCCGAAGGCCTAGCCTGACAGCCGCACTAATCGGACGAAGTCTCACCGTCTGTGGACATTTGCGCACTTGGGCTGAGCTCAACGTTGCACCGAACCTCCTCTGAAAGAGAGATCAGCTGGGGCCTACCCGAAGGATGGTTGAATCTCAGCGAGCTCATTAGCTGAATTGACATGGGGCATGCCTGAAAACTTAATTGCCGTCTACCCGACGTTAGCTGAAGCCCTGTAGGGTGCACTTTGGTAGGGCATAAGTAACCCTTCAGCCCAGGGGGTCACTGGACCAGCCCCCAGCCCCGTTCCGCATGCATGACTAGTGCACCGTTGAATATCTTTCCGTTTTTGATTTACACTCCAGGGTAAATGGGCAGAAGCCGGCAATATCCTCGCTGAATCGTTATTGCTGGACTGCTGGCAACCAATGTCGGCATTTGAGAATATTACAGATTGTTTCACTGTGCCAAGAGTTTGGCATCTGGGCACGTGGGCAAGGGGAACTGTTGGAATGGGCTCTGAAGTCGTTGTTCTTGTGTCATCTGGAGTCTCAAGGCCCACCCCCGCGGATGCCAATTCTGGGCGGAAGTGGCAAGGCTTGGCCACTGTAGCGGCAGCCCACAGCAATGCATGGGAGTGCGACGTTGGAGTGGTATTGCTGTGCAACTCGCCTTGGGGGCCGCGAAGCAGGTTGATGGTTACAGGTCATGGGATAGCCCGACTTCGCAGGTTTTAGAAGAGAATTGCAGAGTTTGGTGAAGATTGAATGAAGAAGCACATTGAAGTCGAATTAAGATATGGACTTTGTTTAGATAGAAACGCCGGCGCATTTGCAACTGCCGAGTCATCTTTTTGGCTTTCGCTACTGCGCAGGCTGAAAGCCAAAACCCTGATGACGACATGTAAAAGTTGGCTTGTGCGGCAGCAATAAACTCTAAGTTATTATGCATCAAGATAAAGTGTTGTGAAGTCCCGAAAGTCAAAAATAAAGGTGTAGTTGAACGGTAATTGATTGTTTCGTCGAAGTAAATACAGTAAAAGTGAATATCTACGTCCAGAAGAGAATCCAACCACACTCCCATGGTATCAAGCATTTTCATCCATTAAAACCATTCCAAAATTATTCCGCCTGCGGCTTCGAGCAGCGTCAAGTTTCTTAGTTAGCCTCAGCTCCCTGGGCGCCACACTTCTTCTCGCAGTAGTAGGTCATCTGGTGTAAGGCTTCAGTCAGTGCCTGGTTTTCAACAATAAAACGCTGTCTCATCACATACCTCGTCGCCACCAATGTGCCAGCCGCCAGAAGTGCACTGGAGACCATCGAAAGTGCAGTCAGGGCACTTGTCCCACTGCTTGTTGCCGGTGTTGCGGTTCTTGTAATAGCCGCAAGCACACTGGGTAGCTGTGGTATCAATCTCGTAGTCCTTGTAGGAGCCGTAGGTGATGCCATAAGGAGTTCCGTTGCCAGTGCTGCCGTACGTTCTGCTCTGGACGCAGACAGCCGCGCTGTGGAGCTTGGCGAAAGCACTGAAGTCAAGTCAGTACAACCGTGAACCATGAAGGAGCTCGCGTGGAGGTGGAACATACACGGTGGTAAGAACCGCAAAAGTGGCGAGCGTGGAGATTTGCATATTGGATTTGCGTTGAGGAAACAAAGGTAGAGTCTTGTGCGTAGACGGGAGGACTGAGTCAAGTGGAAGGGATGATGTGGACAAGAAGGTTTGATGAGTGGTTTGAGTTGAGTCGAACGGAACGGCGAAACCGAGTGTTGAAATAAATCTTCGGTTTGGGAAGTAAGACATGAGATCGAGAGGTGTTCGCCTAGGAACCCTGATAATGGCATCTCGTAATGACTCTATCGTGTGCCTTTTCCTCTTTGAGGCGTGGGCAATCTATTGGATACCGGCTATTGAAAACATTACTCGTTGGTCACGGCGTTGAATTCCGCAATCTTAGTGGCTTTTGGGGGTGATGATAATCGGGCTGTCACCTTGGGAGTTCATTGAGGCCTCTATCTCAAGGAGGTTGACCGACCACAAAGTCACTCTCGTGACGGCTGCTGAGTCGTGCGGTATGGGGGCTGCTAGGCCCAATTAAGAAAGTAGGTCATCGACGTCTGAGGTCGGCGCTCCAACCAACGACAACACGAGGCTGATCATTCCTGAGTGGCATCGCAACGAAGGCTCGCTGGACGGTCTGTCGGGACGGGGTCCAGGTATGGAGAAGATCGGCCCCTGAATATACCAGGAAGGGATCTCAAATCTGACTGGGTTGGTCCACCCAACGAACAAGGTCCAGGGTGACCCATTCTACGGGGACAGGCTTGTAGGGAACATGCTTGACTAGTGACCGACAGTCGGATGAACGCAACCTCAACTCCAGACGATCCAGGCGGAGGCAAGCGGGCGGGCGCGCCACATTGTTGATCATTGATGTGACTGCTGAAGCTTATCTCTTGAGTCGGAAACACCAGGTCGTGATACTCTTGCAGATATCTATAAAACCTCTGAAGAATCCCGCCAAGTATTGTCTGTTCCTCATCACTCTCATCCTCATCCACCCACTCCTCTCTGGTCTCAAACATCTCTTCAATTTGCCCAACATGGTTTCTACTCGCATGATCGCCCTCCTCTCGGCCTTCGCTGCTGCAGTCAGCGCCGCGCCCGCTCCCATCCTCGCCGAACAGGATCCCGCTCTCAACATTACCGAGACCCTCGACCGTAACCTCCGCAATGGAGAGATGGTTGTCTTCGGAAAGGGTGGCAAGAGTAAGCGTGCCTCAACCACCGGAATTGAAACGTACTGACCGTGCATCACTTTTACAGCCGCCATCATTACTCAGGACACTTGGAACCTTCTTCTGAAGGTTGAGGGTGTTGAGGCCGAGACTCCCGAGATCGACCACGACTACCTCAAGGCTGGCGAGGGTCTTGCCGAGATCCCCGTCAACCACACCGACCTCGCCCTCGGCAAGCGTGACTGCAACGCCAACTACCAGTTCGTTGTCGACAAGCAGATGCGCTTTGTCGACTGGGACGTGCAGATGTCCCCTGTCGTCATCGGTGCCGGCAGCAAGGGCATCGACATCACCATCTCCAAGTCCTACGCGATTTCCAACGGCGTCACTGCTGGTGGCTCTTTCGACATGAGCAAGCTCATTGAGAAGCTTGGTCTCACTTTCAAGGTTGACTACTCTCGCACATGGACTACCACTCAGGGTTACCTCATCCGTGGCACTGTCGACCCTGGCTACACTGGTGTCGTTATCACCCGCCCCTGGACCAACCGCAAGTACGGCCGCACCTTCCAGGGCTGCGTTGGCGCGCTCAAGCAGACTGGTACTTTCATGGCCGACTCTCACGAGTAAGTTTCAACCTTTATCGATTAGTTAAGCTTGAGCTAACAATATCTTCAGGGACGGCTCTTACGAGGGTGTCACCTGGGTTGGCGGCGCCATCACTGCCTGCATCAAGAAGCAGAGCTCCATCCCTCTGTCTCGCTGCAACGGCAGCGGCAACTTCCGATAAACGGCTTCATGCCGTACTTGAATGTCTCGAGCCTGGGGAGGTAAGCCATACCCGCAGGCATCCGAGCTACATCTGCAACGACATCTTCCATCGCGGTTCGCAGCGCGGAGCCACGGCGCATTATGAGCAAATTGGGAATGAGGGAACGTGGATACCCATACAAATTTTGTAAACAATTCTTCTACTGTATTTAGTTTTGGTGCGATGAACATAACATGACACCGGCCGTCTAGGCCTTAATCAATTTAAGTGGTACCCAAATCCTCTTCTCGACTACTTCTCTCATGCAAAATCATTCATCTCGTGAAAAATCTGTGCCTCATAGACAGGCTAGCCACACATGAGGAGTGTTCAACTCTCAGGAAATCACTACTGATAGCTTGGGTGTGCTGCTCGAGTCCACTGAATATGTGCTATTTAGCTCCAAGGGTCCTGCTCCTATCAATGCATGGACAATTTCCGCCGTCACAGCACTCTTGAACGATCTCATAATCAAACTTGCACGCATCCTTAGTAAAGAGCATGTGACATGGCAAAGACACAGATCAACTAATGATAGGCATGTGCTGGAACAAGCCTGGTTAGCGTACAGGGACACGGATGATTTGCTCCTGAAGTATCATCTAGGTAGTCTTAAACTACCAATTGTTGGTCCACATCCCCCGAATAATTGTGTATCTCAGATGAAGACTCAAAGTCTTGCTATTATTCATCGGAAGACCGCGGGAAGAGGGTGTCTTATTTTACTTCGGGCCTCGCAGATCAATCTGCCGACTTAAACGGCGTATTCGGGCCCCACTCCCAAGGACCCCACTTCGGGCCCGAAGGCCGGCCCGTCAGGAACCGAGGGAAAAAATAAAATAAAAATAAAACAGGGTTCCGATCGACGCGAACGCGTCTAGAGCGCGACAACTTACGGAACCACGAACTTGCCTGTCGCATCTCCAAGCACCACATTCCATTGTCACCAAAAAGTAATTCTTTGTCCAAGCGCAGCAAACATGCCTCGAGGCAGACCCCGCTCAAAGCTCTCTGAGCAAGGTAAGTCTGCCAGTACTCACCGTCATTAATCCATCTTATCAGGTTCACCGCTAAATCTTCAAGATGCAGATTTCCCGTACGAAACGATCAAGAAAATTGTCGGCCATACCATCGACCCCGAGACTGCCCTCGTGACCCTCATTGCACTCTCAAAAGGCAACCGGATTGACGTGTCCGAATGGGATATTCAAGAACATCTTCCTGGGCTTCTCTACGAATACTGGGCTGGCTTCAAGGGCCAGACACGTCAAGACGTCCTCAAAATCGGCGAGCTTTACCACCCCTACAGACTTCTCAAACACCGTCGCGTTCGCGGACAGTGGCAAGTGCTGGTACAGTGGCTCGGCTACTCGGCCGAAGGCGAGGATGTCTCGTGGGAGCCCGCGAACAAGATTCGCGTCGACGCGCCAGACGTTTTGATCGATTATTGCGGTTATGTAGATGATGACAACGTCAAGGCTGCACTTCTCGGCCACTTGCGCATGGAGGAGTCTGTGGCCGAGGCCCAGGAAGTGAAGCCCGCAGTTGAGGCGGTTGCGACACCTGCCAAGCTCAGTGCGAAGCGCAAGCGTGAGAGTCTCGCCGAGCAGTCCGAGGCCACGAGCGACAAACGTCGACGATGTAAGTTTCTCGGGCCCTTGCTTTGCTTTTTCACTGTGCTGGAATACTTGCTGATGATGCCGAACAGCTTCCAGATACGAGTCGACGCCCGCCACGAAGACGCCCGCGACCAAATCGTCCGCCACAAAGCGCAGACAATCACAAACCCCGGCTGAGGCTGCCCAGGCAACCCCGAAATCCACGCGGCGACAGTCCAAGATACTTCCAAGCGACGATGCCACTCTCATCGCGTCTCCACAGCTTCCAACGCGCAGAAAGAGCACACGCGCGTCCTCTGTTGCACCTACCTCCACCCAGACCCAACGTCTCAGCCCGGCGGACATCCCTCGGACGATGCTGTGGTTCATGGATGACTTCACTGTCGGCGACATGCAAAAGGTCTGCCGTTTTATCGACGAGCACTGCACGGGAAAACTCCGTCTTCCGCTGTACAGTGGCGGTGACTGGGACGGAAAGGCTGCGAGCGGACGTTGGGAGGACGTGTTTATGGTGAGCCCGTTGGGCCGCCTGGGCCGGTACGACAACGACGAAGAGAAGGAAGAATAAGTGAAGGTGTGCCGATGTGGTAGTCTATTTCGGCGTTATGGGATATGCGATGGCCTAGACACTTGTTCGGGCGGAAAACTGCTCCGATGGCCTCGGGCGCCATGTTGTATCAGTTCCTACTTTTTTTTTTAGACAAGGACGAAGTAGGTCCTCGACGAATTACGACTTTTGTTTGTTTCGTATGTTGTATGTTCTAGGACCCCCGGTCTGAATTTTGACGGGTAGGTAACGCATTTGTTTCTCCCACGGAGTTCTAGGCCTGCCTACCTTTGTTCCTGTTCCCACGGCATCGTCCCAGTTTATCTCCATTTCTGACTTTTGTGCTCATCGGAAAGAGACGATTCAGAAGGCACAGTTACTGGGGTAGACGGCCTGATCTTGGGATCATATGCTTTCTTGCTCCAGTTAAGCGGCAACAACCTCAAACAGCAACATCTTTGGACACGTGTTCGTTGGCCCTTGGCTACTGAGCTACGTCCAATCCGCTGGCTGAAGACACATGCGCGAAGCCGATGTCACTTGAGGACGCGTCTTCCGCCGCCCAGTCCCACGAAAGGATATCTTGCCAGGCGTGCAGGCATCAACACACCCGTTTGTCGCACACGTTTCATGCGACAGAAAGGGGGCCAACCGGCGTACTGATTAGTTTGTTTTTGAGATACACGAGCCCGGTCTGATTTATTTGTCTTTTGTCCTCCCGAAGATAGCGCAATCGTGGCAAGTCTTCCGTCCTTCCGACGTTACGCAAGAAACCGCGGGATGGTACTGCCGGCAAATTACTCACGGAGCCGTTTTTGTTCCCTCGTCAGACTAGGATGCTCAAAGCTCCCGTCATTGTCTGGTGCTATCTTTCCAAGCACTTCCATCTGTCATTATTTACCCTTGATCATTGCGACAGCCCCTTCGAATCCTGTTTTTGAGGCGAACTGCCTTGAAACGAGCTGTGGTCACTTCGTTTAGCGGTGCGCAACAACAACTTCAACATGACAGTCCTCAAAAACATCACGTCTCGGCGGCACCACGCAGCGAATCCTTCCAGATCATCACCTTACCCCTCAATCAAGGATAATACTCATATTCCAAATGACACACCTTCTACAACGCAGCTATCTGATGGCCCAAGGACAGCCTCTGGTGTCAAGAAGCTGACGAAAAGAGTTGGTTTTATTTCCACCGGCGGCACAATCGCTTCCATCGCCATGGATGAATTCGACTTTATGGACTACAACGCTACAGACGAACGCGTTTCAGGCCAACGGATACTTGACCAGAGTGGGATCTCGGAGATATTCCATGGCGCTAAGCCGGTCATCTACGACTTCCAGCCTCCGATCGACAGCACCGCCATACAACCTCAAGACTGGTTCACGATCGCCCAGACATGCAACACGATGGCTCAGAAGGGATACCCAAAGGACAAGATCGAGGGCATCGTCGTTGGCCACGGGACTGCTAGTCTTGAAGAAACAGCCTGGGTTCTCTCCCTTGTTCTGGATTTAGACATCCCCGTCGTCGTCACTGGCTGTATGCGTCCCCTGAATGGGAAGTCCTCCGAAGCAGCTGCCAACCTGTTGGCAGCCTTTCGAGTGGCGACTCATGAATTTTCGAAGGACAAGCACACGCGTTCCAACAGTCCTGGCGTTTTTGTGGTCATAAATGATGAGATCCATTCGCCTCGGACCGTCACTAAGACGAATACTCTTCGCGTTGGAGCTTTCCAATCTCCATGGCGAGGACCAATCGGATATGTCGATGGAGACATGGTCAACATCACGTCGCAGCTTCTGAGTTCTCCCAGCAACAAGTTCTCGCTTGATCTGCTGCGTGATGGATTGCCTCGTGTGGATATTGTGTACAGTCATGCCGGTTCCGACGGAGCCATGGTGAGAGCCTGCGTTGCTGCTGGTGCTAGAGGAATCGTGTCGGCCGGTTTCGGGCCAGGCTTGGGTACACCAGCCGAGATTGCTGCCTTTGGTGAAGCCATTAAAGATTCCAATGGGCAAATCACTGTGGTGCAGTCGTCGAGGCTTGGAGCGGGGGTGGTTGTGGACAGCAAGCAGCACCAAAAACTGGGCATTATCGCTGGGAACGATCTTAACCCTCAGAAGGCTCGCATTCTCTTGGCTCTGTGTCTTGCAAATAGTTGGACTCATGAGCAAATCAGGAAAGTATTCGAACTTGCATAAAGTTAGTGGCTAGAAGTTGGTTGTAGGCAAAGCTCGTGATACGGACTTCTTGTTATTGCACCGAAAAGCAAATTATTTATGAGTACTCAAAAGATTCACGATTGAGACATCATCTCAAAGAATCAATAGATCTATCGCTTTCGTAAATTATATGCTTGAACCCTTTTGATGCGTCTCCTCTAGTCTATATTCTCGAACCCGTGACACCCCTAAATACATAGCAGAAAAAACAAATTAAATCCAAGATGGTGCTCTAGCCCTAAACTCCCTATGACAAATGCGGCTTCTTCAGGCAGACTGCTGCTCCGCCAGGCGCTTAGCGACCTGCGATCGAGTTCCTTTGGCAGGTCCATCATATTCATCCCGAGCACGTTGAGATGTTGCCCATCGGAGGAAATGGCGCTTGAAAAAGGTCTTGAAAGGAGTGTCACCGTTGTTCCAGGTTTCCGGCCAACACTCCTCATCAGAGTCAGCAGCGGAGAGTTTTGCCATTTTCTGCGCTTCTGAGACGTCGCTAGTGCTAACAAGGTTGACCAGCTCGTTGTTGGGGTCGTTCGACTTTAGGTGAGTGATGAATCGCTCGACTTGACGAGCGCGCATGGCTTTGAGTGCGGCGTTGTTTCTAGGCATTGCGCAAGGTGGGAAGGTTATCTAATCTCATCTTGTCAGCATTTGCAATTAGGCGCAAGGTTTGTTTCTTACTTGCTGACGAACTTTGACGGGTGACTTTAGGACTTTCTTGATCGGGTTATTGGCCTAAAGACTGAAATATTGTATGGTTGAGTTGCTCTTTTCTACCACTGTGATGCAAATGGTATTGGCTGATTGAGTGTGTGTCTGGTTGGTTGGTTGGTTGGTTGGTTGGCAGGTCGATTGATTTGCTTGGTGAACTCGGATGAAAAACGCGAGGAGCTCAGTCCATTTTATCTTCATCGGTCTTCATCAAAACTTTCCGAGTTGACATTCACTCCCAACATCGTCTCTGCCCACCATTGTGAGGTCGTATCAACAGCTTTGTCACGTGAAACGAGGTCAAACACCTGGATCTTTGAATCGACATCGGACTCAAAAAGGTGGCCTCGGCCATATTCAATTCTGAAAAGATGTCTGATTGATAGATATCTGCCCTTGTCAGATCTCACCTCCCGTGATGCTCAACCGATATCTTCTCTTCTCAACTATCAGATTTTACGATCACTCGGCCTTCGTTAGCATTGAGGTCCATCGCAGGATAATGATTTGACCGGCGCCGGCTTGAAACAAGGGCCCATTCGGAGTGGTGACAGCTGAGGTAAGGTATCCTCCCAGCCGGATCCGACGACAATGCCTCACCTGTCAGCTGTTGCCCTAGTTGGAAACGTCTCCCCGTCTCATCGGCTACGATACCCTTAAACCCATGCGGATGACGTTACGCGAACTGGCCAGCGACCCATGTGTTATCACCCCTCCCAGCGATCCTACTAGGGGCCGCAGTGACAATTCACTCGGACGGATGGCCCGTTTCCAGGAGTCTTTGACCGAGAGTGTGGCTTTGTTTAAACGACTTGCTCCTCCTACAATGTCCTTCTGCGCCGTCAAAAAAAGTTCAGTCCCTGCAGATCTGCCTCGTCTGATTCTTCACTGGCACCTTGCAACCATGAGGCTTCCCCAACTTATATCGCATATCCCATATCCTAGGCCTTAGACCTCAGCCGTCCCTTTTTCTTCTTCCGAATTCTCAACGCTCGGGCTCTGGTACTTTTTTGCCCTGCTTCTCCTTTTCCTCCTCTTTTTTGGCATGCTACCGCTGGCTGTCGATAGCGTAGACATTGTCGATAATGGTTCAGATATTACAGAATAAGTCTCCTCATCCGCCACCTTTCCAACATACATCCTCTCCATCTTCTCCTCCAAGGTGACCCCGAATTCCTGGACAGGTTTTGATGGAGCATCGACTCTCTCTGGACTGAAACTCTCTGGCTCTGTCGGATTTTCTCCTTTTTGTTGAGCCGATTCATCTTTCTGCTCAGCTGTTGCAGTCACGTCTTGCTCTGGCTGGGGCTCTGGTTCAGGTTCTGGCTTTGGTGTTCTGAGTTCACTTCTGATGAGCTCAATCTCAATTACCACTCGACCCTCTTGTCCAAACTTCTTTCTCATTCCATCGCCGTCGAAGTCATAGTATAGACCCCAAACACCACTATCCTCAAGGACGGCACAGAATCCTTCCCAGCCGCAGAAAGTAAGTCGGCGATCTTGACGGGTGCAATCCCAGGGCCCAGTCAGGTTGGCATCTGCCACAGCACGAACACCAAATTGGAATGAGTAAGTGAGAGGGTCCATAAACACCCAGTTCATGATTGGTGCTTCAGGCGTGATGGTGGTCACCAGCCCCGCGTACCGAGAGTCGGGATAAGGGATGTAGTATCCCTCAAAGGGATGACCGAAAGGAACATCGTGAGCGGTGCCAGTGTCAATGTAAAGCTGTTGCATTGTCAGATCATCTGTCAAACTTTGTGGTGGGGAGGTCACTTACCCTGTCTCCGGATAGTACCACCCGCCGCCCCTCGAGATAAGGGCTGTACTGGGATGACTTGGGGCAATGGACAATAAGGTTGTTCTTCCGACTTCGATGCTCCTCCTTTCGGGACTTGGCCATAGAGGCTTTGATGCCCTCATGGGCACCGACGGCCGTGCCGAAGCTGACTAGGAGTGACAGAACCATCTCCACTTGAGCGTCTCAATGATTTGCAAGGTACGCTTGACAACGAGAATCGAAAGATAAAAAACGGCCCATGGGAAGCTCTCGATGAGCGCCTGAATCAATGCGACAAGGGCAGGTGAGCGCGAGAAATGTGTTTGTTTTCTTGTCAAGTGATAGTTTTCGTCGAGCAACGTGTCTCTTTTGCTTTGAAGGGTGGATTGTGAGGGTCGTTGAACATCGGCTCACACGACGTGGCAATGGGGGTTTACTGTGGTAACGATGGTTTCGGGGGGATCTTCAACCCCGTTAAGTCAGGGTGTTGCTTGAGCCGTTTCACCCTTTTGAAACTTCCATAAGATCAGAACAGACGTTGAATAAGTTGAAGATTATCGACTGATGTTTGTGGAACGCGCCGGCAGGCACCTGGGAGATGTGCCAAATGCTACCGCAGTGGAGGAGAAATCGGATTTCGATGGGCTCATTTGCAAAATGTCAGATGCGATTCCCATGTTGCAGATCTTCGAGGACCCCTGATCGATGCCATTGAAACTCCCCGGCATAAGGGTTGCTGACATGGGTATGGTGGGCACACGACCCTTGCCGAGCCTCCCATGAAGACACTCTGAGACACAGACGAGCCCCGATGCAACCAAAAAACGTTCTATCTACTCAGTCGGATCGTACCACGCTGGCCAATTTTCAGATGTTCTGGAAACGCGACCGTTATCCGCATGAGCGAGAGTCGTTGGTCGGCGTGGTCTAGCCAAGTCTGACAAAACACAGCACGCGAAATTCGATCCGAGCGGCTGGTTTCAACATCGGACGATGTCAGTTGGCTCTCCAGAGCCGCCTCTGCTCCTGTTGCAAGTTTGTCTAGGATGGACGGACGGAGAGAAATGATAGCATCAACTATCTATACCGGGTTCTTTCGGCCGCGCTCGCATTTGAAGCTTAAAGCTCCTCATGTTCCCCCTCCAACTTGAAGATGGCTAAGCAGGCCGAACAACCACAACAATCGCAACCTCTCAACACCGCAACAGAACAACATAAAAAGCAAAAGTCCGTGGGAACAGGTTCCCCGATCGCCACGATATCCTCAAAGTTCGAGCTTCCTCCTCAGCAGCAGCAGCCACCAATCCCCAAGAGACCAGGCCACGCATCCCGAGCTTCTAGCACGTCGTCAAAGCGCCTCTCTGCATCAGCTGCATCAATCCCTGCCGAGACCCCTGCAAAACCGGCCCCGTCCCAAACTCCTACTCCAACACCTTCTCCACCCGAAGACAGTTCTGCTGCGCCAGGAGCTCTCAGAAGATCTCTCTCATTCAAGCTACCCATCCGAGTCTCAACCGACAATAATAACTTCCCTCCCGCCAACAACGGAAATCGTTCTCGAGCTTCTTCTCTTCCTCAAGAATCCGAATCACCAGTTGATAAGAAACGCCATTCCGTTCAACGCTCCCTCTCTTCTTTGACTTCTATCGTCGAAGCCAACAACGCATCGAAAGACCTTGAAGTCCCCCAAGCCAAAAGCCCCAAACCCTCGCCAAAGTCACCATCCAAGCAGTTCTTGTTAGAACGAGGTCTTCTTAATCCCGAAGAACTCGACGAGGCCAGCTCACCCGAAGAACTCCAAACTTCTCTCCAAGACCAAGTCGTCCGATTCCTTACCACAATGTCTTCTCCGTAAGTAAAACCCCACCGGCTTCTTCCAGCATCTTGGCATGTAGATCGCTCATGCATTCAGTGCCTCCAGCCAAAAGACCGATGCCGCTGAGCAGCAGCGCGCTCCCGCCTACCCTACCTCCTACCCTCCCAACAACGGTCAGCTCGGACGCAGCATGCCCCAGCCCGGCCTGCCCGTCCCCATGCCCAACCTCTCTGGCAACGCCAACGGCCCCGTCGGTAAGCTTCCCCGTCAGCCCCTGGCACCGTTGCCAAGCATGCTAACATAAGCTTAAAGGCAACCTCCTGAAGGGTCCCGTCGACGACAAGGGTCAACTGACCAAGGCCGCTCTCATGGTCGGTATCAAGTTGGACTTGGAAGCCGAAGTCCACGTCACTGCCCGCGTACGCGGTGACATCCTCGTCGGTCTGTACTAAGATGATATCCACATGCATTTCACTCTGCACATAACGGGTCTGTGAGCGTCGCTTTTTTGGCGATGTTCAGCTATTGTTTTGGGGGCTTGCCAATGTAACCTAGAACCATTGTTTGATTTACCCTCGGGGAAACGATGGCCGGCGCAAGATGGTCCACTGTTCACGGACATGGGATAAGCACATGCAATTTGATTTATTTGACAACAAAAGTCTGGCGATGTATCGTAGCAGGATGGGACTCCCAATCAACTTTAAGCATATCAAATTAGTTTTACCTCTGCCACACCTATCTCGTCATCAATTGTCACTATCTATTATTTGATCTAATGATATAATTATTCATCCATGATGCCCGTGCCCCTGCTTCGAGTCCGACTTCTCGACCATGATCTGCCGCTCCTTGGCCCACCCCACAATGCGATCGTATTTGGGGCATCTATGTTGCGAGTCAAAATCCGGCTGCGTGCCTTTGGCGCCTTTCGTGTGCAAAAATGGTGTAACGTCGGCGGCGCACTGCAATCGAATTCTCAACGCCTCAATGCAGTGATCAACATGCTGGAAGAAATTAGAATTGCCGAGGAATCTTAAACACAGTAGTACAAGTCTCAGAAAGTCTGATGCTCGCGCAGCGGGCTCTTCTTGGCAGACTTGCCACACGGGATATCTAGGCGACTCACCGCTAGGACAAGCTCGGGACTTCCGTGAAACGCTGGATCGTTGCTGTAGTCGTACTCGTCTTTGTGCGCATATTGTCTCACCTTTGGATCTCAGTCAGCGTCAATGTTGGTGGGAAAGACATCATCTTACAAGGTTGAGGCAGTGAAGGTTGTGAAAAACTTCAAGCCCCGCCAAGAGATTTCCAGACTCGGTACGGGCCCAGGGATCTCCCCCAACGCCACCAGAGGACTTGTTCATGGCGGGCAGGTATGAGTCTGGCAAGTCGAAAGAGCCATCTATGTTTCCTTAGTCGGTGGCCACAGCTGCTATAAGCCCGCATGGTGAACTTACAATACCACAGCTCTTTCCATTTCGCCTCCAGTTCAGGTGTCGGCTTGCCCTTGTATGGGCTTGGCTTCCAGAAAGCGTTGTCGAATTGGACTTCCTCGTACTCCAAGACATCGTGAACTGGTGCTAATATCGGGTTTAGCTATAACACACTATGAAACTATTGGTGGCGTTCAGTTGTGACGTACATGGAACATTGAGTTGCTTCACGCATTGTCGGTCTGTTGGTGGCTTGGGATGCAAATGAATCCACACAGAAAGGCCCAAAAGGACGCAACTGGCGACGAATAAGGAGGTAGCAAACTTGTCGCGTAAGGTCATTCTGGATGAGCCGCCGCGAGGGTACATTTTTGGCTTGTCGCTATCCGAGAGAAACCCCTCTAGCTCAGGCTCCGCGGCATCTTTCGCTTCAGTTAAGGGGAAGTATCTTCCCGCCATTTTTGATGGATTGGACTTGGTCGAGAGACTCGGTACAAGAGGTCAAGAATCGATGACAAGTCGTCTCGAGGTTTGTCAAGTTCCAGAGCATGGAACATGATAAGGAGTCTTCCCAAAGGTCTGGACGAGCCAGAGCTGACAAGCAAGGGCAACCCGACCCAACATGACTCGTTATCATGATATTGCGCTTGGGGATTCCAGCGCGTTCTACGGTTCCTGGTCACTATACGAGCATACTATGTGAAATTGATTACTTTGATTTGCACGTCCAATTGAGCTGCGGGGTGTCGCCGGCATTCCGCTTTCTAACCCCCATTCACCCGGCTCTGAGCTCATTCAACCCTTACCCGAACCTGACTCGACAGCTTGATATGGGTACTCACCTTCCTTTCTGGTCAAGTCAGCCGACTTCGGAAAGCTTATTTCAATCTGATCGCTCGAACTAAGTGGTCCCGTCTGCCCAAGGGGCTGGGTCTGCCGGGCCAGAGTCCTAATTATTGCGGATCAAGAAGGCTTGATCTTTTTGATAGAAAGCTTGTGTTGGTATCATCCCGCTTCGAGGCTTCACTGAAGCACACGACGCACGAATCACCTCAAAGCCAATCCAACCTCATGTCGCGTCTGAGCTGGAAGCTTTCATAACTGCCGCAGCTCATCTTACTTACTTCTTGTGAATGCGAATACCACATTTCGAAGTTGACAGAGGATGTGAGATCCACCGGAAGTGAAGATGTAGCGAAACCGAACGCCATAATACAGTGAGAGTACGTCATCATGTCAAGACCCTGGCCCTCCCCGCAACAGAAGTTCCTGGAGCATGTCGGTGGAGTCTGTTATCATGCTGGCCAGTAAACTGTTCATGGCAACTTCGTCGGATCCAATGCCGACAGCACCAGGTCATCCAAGTCAGTGTAGTGCCAGCTTCCCATTTCGCCTTAGTGCAGCTTGCGAGACCACCGAAGATGTCCAAGTCATTGCAACTGCATTCGCAGAAGTAGCAGGTTGGCCTGTATAAAGATGTACCTGAAGTCTTGCTCTATGATCGACAGACATCCGCTCCCCTCTCAACCTGACTTTCACAATCTGCCCCTCAACTTCTCACCCATCCAAACCTCAATTTGAAAAACCTCAAGATGAAGGCCTCCACCATCCTCCTCCTCGCTGGCGCTTCTCTCACTGTTGCCGCCCCCGTCGCACAGCCTGAGGCCGAAGCAGAGGCCAGCATTTCCTTCCTGGAGTCCACCCATTACAAGAGAGAAGCCAATCCCAAGGCCGAGGCCGAGCCCGCCATCAACTTCCTCGAGTCGGTCCACTACAAGAAGGAGGCTCAGCCGGAGGCACAGCCCGCCATCGAGTTCGAGGACTCCGTGCACTACAAGCGCGAAGCCAAGGCTGAGCCTGCTATCAACTTCTTGGGGTCCGTCCACTACAAGAAGGAGGCCGAGCCAGCGATTGAGTTCGAAGACTCTGTCCACTACAAACGTGAGGCGGAAGCTGCGCCTGCTATTGAGTTTGAAGACTCCGTCCACTACAAGCGGGAGCCAGAGGCCGAGGCAGAGCCCGCCATCAACTTCCTCGAGTCGGTTCACTACAAGAAAGAAGCTGAGCCCGCTATCGAATTTCTGGAATCCGTCCATTACAAGAAGGAAGCGGAGCCTGCTATTGAGTTTGAGGAGTCTGTTCACTACTAGGTACAAATATAATGGCCGACAGCCGTAGGATTGGTGATTGGTACGGCAACATCGCCTTACATGTTCATATAGATTGGCATAGCATATAATATAGCATCCTTGATACAAGTTGTCCACACAGCATTCTGTGCTAATACGGTGATATGGAAGCTTCAGACCATGGGAAATATCAATTGGGAGTATCGTATATGTATGTTCAGCGTGTCTTGGTTTGAAAAGCTTTACAGGAAGAGCCGCGATTGATGGAAAAAGTCGTGTTCATGATTCCATTCGCGATTAGATTGTTCCTACTAATTTTCAACTCGGGGTATCCGCAAGTCGACTCGTGTTCTGCGTATTCTGAAGCTTTTCGTATGCTTTTCTTTTCACGCCCTGCCCTTGTCCCTTCTATATGGCTTTCGCCCGTGAACGATGTATCTGCAGCCTCATATCAGCATTGAGTTTGACCTTGTATTCAGAAGGGGAACCTTACATCGGCCAGTATGCGTGTACGCTCGTATCTCTCAATACCTTTCTGGCTTTGCTGACGAGAACGATAACCTCCTCGTAACTCCATCCAAGAGCTCTTGTGAGGGGAGCAAGCGTGGCTGGCTCAAGGGCCTGGTCCATGTTCTCTAAGCTCCACATGCCAAGATCCTTGTAATGCTTGTCTCGAGGCCAACGGTTTGTGGGCCATTTGTAGATGGTCTCAACAACGTCTTCGAAACCGGCTTCTTCCATGAGTTGCTTCCACTGCTCCGCAGCGGTGACAGGTCTACCAAACTTTGCCATACCTTCCATTACCAGGAGCACCCATTTCCAAAGGTCTGAATCAACTGATAGTGTCCCATCGTCGCAACCTAAAGGAAGAGCCATATCTTGGGCCTCGAAATAGCCGCCTGGCTCCAGGGCGCTTCAGAGCGTATCAGTAGGCGACCAAACCAACGGCCCGCACAGGTCAAACTCACTCAAAAGCCTTGTAGACGATACTTCTATTGTCTGCAAAACTGCCTGTCATCATGCGAGAAAAGATGAAGTCGAATGGTCGTGACCACGTCCAGTCCTTCTCCAAATCATCGAGCTTTGTGACATCCTGTCAGATGAAACTCAATAACGGTCTCGTTTTGTCTAAACATACCTCAAAAGAACAATTCGGGGGCACACTGCTTATGATGAGCGAGGCGCAACTGGCAAGTCGTGAATGGAGGGCAACTCACAGGTCTGGCTGGACGGGGCTAAGATCGACTCCAATCACCTGCCATACTGTCAGCCAGTGGCAGAAATTCTGACACGTGTAAGTGCTACCTCAGCATCAGGATGCGCATCCGCTGGTGGTTGTCAGAATCATGTCAGACCTTAATCTCACCCTTGAGTGGGCGGGCTGTGCGAGGAGGGGCCATCTTACCATACTCCATGGACCAGATTCCGGTGCCAGTTCCGAGATCAAGCACTCTTTTGGCACCCATATTTTTCGGGCAGAGGCAGTGATTGCCTCCTATCGTAAGAGTCATCACATAATGCTGCAAATCTGTGCAGCAGTCAGCCACGGTGACCCAGATGCCGTGCGGAGAATTCCTACCCAACCTGTCGACCTCCGACTTTCAACACGAATGAAAGTGTTAATCACTACCCATAACCGGGGTTCGATTGCACTGGTCAAATCTCACCTCATCGTTTGGAAGGAAATATTCTGAGGAAGCGGTCAGTTCGGCACGCTGCAGACTGAGACAACGTACTATCACTTACTCCCCGCACTCATGGCATGATACGTACGGCCATTTTCGTGCTGGTAATGGCGAATGCTTGACCGCAGCGATGTCAACGAATCGCGAAAAGGCTAAGCAACGGGAATTAGCAGGCAAACTCCTTGGCTAGCGAAGAAGGTTTGTGGTCCGATGCGTGACGCTGCCAGGATATCAAAAGGCAGAAAGACGATTGGTCTGCTCGGATGACTCGCAGATGTCTCCAGTGCGTCCTCTGTACGCGCTCTGGGAGTGGCTACTGTTGGAGTCGCAGTGGAGGAGTCTTCAGGGGGCAACAAGGGGCGGAGAGGCGGGTGAACGATGGAAATATGGTAGACTAACAACGCCGAGAGCCGAATCGGTGTCAGAATTGTCGACTGCGTCCGCTTCCTATTGGCAGGTTAGTATTTTTCCTCCGAGGACGATGTCCATGGATGAAGCTAGCATGCAGCCTTCACTTACAATCTGCGGCGCTGGCTCCTGTTCGGACGCCAATGCATATGAAGATTCCGGTGGCGGCGAGAAGGCGTCTTCTGGCCGCGGTGCTGGAGTTGGGGCCGCTTTGGGGGATTCGGCGGGCCTTTGGTGGGCGTTTGTGGCAGATACCGGGGAGACCGGGGACTGCGGCGGAGACACGACCATGGCGCGAGCTTCCACTGAGAGGGTTCACAATTGTTCGGAACTGTGAATGGGGTCCTAAGTGGCTGTGTTGAGAAGAATGAGCTGCCGAGTATCCTGATGCAGCATCAGACAGCTGCGAAGAGACTCAAGCGGGAGAATTAGAGGCAAAGACTGCCAGAGAGGAAAATATCAAGATCAAAGGAGGCCGAAGCAGACGCAGGGAGAAGAGGAGTGGTTACGCCTAGCGGGCTGCAAAATGTCATATGTCTTTAATAAGAGGCAGACCAGCCTCAGGCAACGGTCAACTGGGCATTCTTTGTGATACATCAGACTGCAGATTGCAGACGTTTCTCGCCGGCTCAATGTACGTGCGAGGAGACACTACTGCGGAATTAGGGGCCTCGCGTCTGTAGTGCGGTGGGATGTGATGCAGCCAAACGGGGATGAAGACTGCGCAGGAGAGACAGACGGCAGCGAAGCGAGAAGGCCCACGCTCCGGGTTGCATCGCGTGGTTTACCGACAGAGTCTTGCGTCTTCAGGGGACTATGACACTAACGCGGTTCCAAGGTGCTCGACTAGTAGCTGCATGAAGATGATGACATGAGGAGTCCAGAAAAAGCCGAACAGCTTTCTCAGCGATGCCCGCCCATTGGGCTGTCGGCAAGAGGAAATGGGGCCAAGGGGAAATTAACTACCAAGTTTCTTTTCATTCAGGCCATTGTCAATTCATCAAATGCATCTCATCGCCCACTGCATCATTCATAAGCGGCCCGTATCAATACCCGTTTGGTTCTGAGTCTAGGTGCTCGGTGTGTGTTACGAATGCCGCTCTGGCTGGCCGAAACACAGCACCGGAACCCCGCCATCTTCGGGGGTCGAGTGGGGGACAATGTAAGGCGCTTGAATTGCAATGGAAGAACATTAGACAATACGGAGGAGGGCATCGAAGGTGCTTTGGCTTGCGAAAGAATACTGCTGGCGCCCGGAAACCCACCCACTTGACCCATGGGCAACAGCACAGCTCATTTCATCTTCGGTTCATGGCTTCAATGAAGGCGAGCTCTTGTCCCATGCAGGATAAGTGAAGCTGCCAGGGGCTCTTCACCGAGCGAACAGAGGTGCGCCACAATTCCCACCCACCGTTACCCGAGCCCGTTGCGGATGTTGTGGCCGATGCGTTAGGCACATGGTCTCAATCCCGGGACCAAGGGCACGGAGAAGAACACCATCGCAACTGTGAGATGGAACAACAATTATTAGTTCGGATTCAAACGGCACCATGGGACCAAACAACTTCCAGTTGAAACGTCTTTAGACTGAAAAAGGCCCGAAGGATTACGGCATTAAACGGATGCACAGTCCAGTGCCTTTGTGTCTCTGTCGCAAACATTGGAGAGACAAACGAATTCAGTGAGATGCCCTACGCCGGAGAACAGCAAAGCTACAGGTTGTGTGCATCACTAGCACCGCAACATCACCAACATCCATGTCACCATCCTGGTCGGGAGTCGTCTTCTCTTGCAGCTTCCCATCTCTTACAACGGAAACATATCCACAAACTGGAAAGATTGCTGCTGCCTGTCAGCAAGCACCTCGCACTCAATTTGCTGCCCCGTATTTGCCGGCGGCCGTTGATGCATCGTGACGGCCTGCCACAGTGCTACGCCAACACACATTGGGCAAGATGTCACCTTTAGCTCACGCGAAGATGCAGGATTATATCTAGGTGTCATTTCACAGCAGGGGATATTCGAGATGGGCTTTTCGTATTTACTGTTCCCGTTTTCTTTTTCTGACAGGCCCTTCTGCTTTTCTTGCTACTTTTGCAGCTAACTTTCACGCCCGTGCACCTCAAATCCTCACCTTGCAAGTCGCAAATCACTTCTTCTCGAACCCCCAGCAGAGCTGCATATCCAGGAATAGTCTTGCTTTTTCAGTCGAAGGTACTCACTAGTATGTTCAGTCAGCACGTCGCTTGAAAAAACGCGCAAGTACATCATCGAAACAATTATCCTGGCCCTCAGACGTGCTCGAACGCATCACACTATCAGACGCTGCCGTCCGAACCCGCTCAGGTTTCCAGACCTCGGATTTTGTGCAATGACCTAGGAAGCGTCACAAAGTCTACTGCCCGTACATCCAGTCACCTCCCGCTTTCAATTTCAATCTGACAGCTATCAACCGGCAGTCCTGAGCATCAAGTCTTTGCGGCGCAGCGAGTTGTTTGTCAACAACCAAGGTCGCCAGGTGCCCGTTTTCCGGGTCCCGCCACGACAAATTTCACGTCTCGCGTCCTCGCCCCCCTCATCCCAACCCCTGTCTCACCCCCAGGGCCGTCTTGTGCTCCCATCCTCTGCCAACTGAGCTTGCTTTTTGCTTGGTTGTGCCTGCCCAGCTGCCCATCAGCCGGGTCAAGAGCTCAGGATGCAGTATTCTGCTACTACCGTGGCATCCGTCGCCGCAGTGCTATGGACTGCGTACCTGGTCATCTGCCGAGTACGTGACTATGCACGGATGAGACACATTCCAGGGCCCTTCTGGGCACACTGGACCGATCTTTGGCTCATGAGGGCACAATTCAGCGGCAAACTCTCTTTCATTCTGCAAGACCTGAACAAGAAGCATGGTGCGTAATAATTCCGCTGTCAAGGATGCCTAACCACGTTCCCCATCCAACCTGCGATGTGTATGCCCAATACAATTAGTCCGCATATACACCAAGTCTGCGACGCTCATCTACGCAATCCGCTTGCATGCGAAGCTAATGAAACCCATTCTGTAGGTCCCATTGTGCGGATTGCGCCCAATTGGGTCCTCTGCGGTGATGGTGCTACGCTGCGAGTTCTATGGGCGGCTCGATCCCACTGGAAGCGAGGCCTCTGGTATCTGGGCCTACGTTTCGACCCATACTCCGACAGTGTTTTCACAGCGTTAGACGATAAATATCATGACACTCTTCGAGCCAAGCTCGCAGCCGGCTACGCAGGTAAGGATGTCGATGGCGTGGAAGATGTCATCGACGAACGAGTTGAAGCGCTGGTTCACCTACTAGAAACGCGATACTTGTCGACTGGGTCTGAATATAAGACCGTCGACTTGGCTCGCAAGGTCCAGTACTTCACCCTGGACGTCATCTCCGCCTTGGGATTTGGCAAGAAATTTGGGTATTTGGAAGCCGACGCCGATACCATGCGGTATATTGAGATCACGGAGAAAACCCTGCCTTCGCTACTAGTCATTGCATTGCAGCCCTGGATGCTCAGAATCCTACAGTCCTCGACCCTAAAGTTCTTCATGCCCAGCTCAAAGGATATCATCGGTATTGGCGATGTCATGCGGAGGGCGGCAGAGGCCGTTGAGGAGCGCTACGGCGAGAAGCCCGTTGTCAAACGCGACATCCTTGGCTCTTTCGTCTCCCATGGCCTTACGAAAGAAGAAGCAGAAGGTGAAACGACTGTTCAAATCATTGCCGGTTCTGATTCTACTGCCGCAGCAATCCGAACCACAATGCTATTTATCATGACGAACCCACATGTCTACGCCCGTTTGCAGGCTGAAATAGAGGCGGGTGTTGCTGAGGGCCGCATCTCATCGCCAATCACAGACGCGGAAGCCAGGAAGTTCGAGTATCTCCAGGCGGTGATAAGGGAAGGGATCCGAATCTACCCCCCGGCGACGGGTCTATTGCCCAAGGTTTCCGACAAAGACGAGGTGATCTATGGAATGCACATTCCTGCGGGAACCAACGTGGCCTGGTCTCCTTTTGCAGTGATGCGTCAGACAGAGGTATTCGGGGCAGACGCCGATATGTTCCGACCAGAGCGGTGGCTCGGTATTTCTAAAGAGCAGTACCGTGTGATGGATACCCAAGTTATGCTGGACTTTGGAGTGGGAAGTCGATGGGAGTGTCTTGGCAAGAATATCGCCATGCTCGAGCTGAACAAGGTCTATGTTGAGGTAAGTTCCCGCCTACCTGCCGCTTTGCAACGTCAAAGGTGATCGCTGACGATGGTTGCTACGTAGCTTCTTCGGCGGTTTGACTTCACGATTGTAGACCCCGCCAAACCTTGGACGACGGAGAACTTCGCGGTTCATATTCAGAAGGAGTTCAACGTCAAGGTGACTCAGCGTGCGACGCCTGCTTGAGACGTAAGGCGTGAATAGCATAAATAGTTGAGAAATGACAGTTTCAAACTGAATTCAAATGCCGGCAGGCGGGTTCTGGTGTCGTGACGCCGTTCGTCGGGCACATACCTGAGGTTATTTTAAGTCTAGTATGTCCACAGAGGCGATGAGCTTGACTCAATCAACCTGGGCGGTAAATGAAGGTTCGTCCCTAATTCGTTACGAACCAGTAGAGTAGCGGCTTACGAATATCATGAAACCTGGAGTGGCAAGGACCTCTTTCATCATGTATTGTCTCGTAACAAACATCGGGCCGAGTACCTACAAGCGAAGATGGCCTCGCATAGCGACGGTATTTCTGCAAAAACCTCGGTGTCTGCACCCTTTCTCCGGGGTTTGGATTTGACGCCAAAATAATTCTTCACGCTTTGACAGCACAACACGACTGCCAAAGACACAAAGTCTCCGCTTACTCCGCGTCACGTGGATCCGGAGACGCTTGGCTCATGGTGGTAACTTCACGCCCTAAGGCGCAGGAGGTACATGGAATTCTCCTAATCATTCTCCACATACCGGCAATAATCTGTTCGCTACGGGAGGAAATGGGCGTAGTGCGACTGTTGCCTTTAACTCCCTACGTGCCCAGTCACAGTGTCTAGGGCGCGCGAAAAAGGAATATCCAATCTGTTCCAAGCTCAACGATTACTTGCCTCCGAGAAACCGATGACCGCTGGCGATCCTGCAGATGGTAGCGGCGGTGCATACCGTCGCACGACACGCGCTAGAACGCATGACGCCTTAAATCACACACAAGATCAGGCCTACCTTGACCAGCAAGTTCTTGATTCGCTGCTTGGGCTAGCTTCTGGCAACTCAGATGGAGGCAACTTCATCGGCTCCCACCCGCAATGGTCGGCACCAGATGCCGCCGTATCCGGCACAACTTACCCCGGCCTGATGTCCGAAAGTTCCGACCACCTCTGGTCCGGGGACATGGCACAAGCGGAGCCGATCTCCCACGGCGAAAATTCGTCATGGTTTGGACACGAGCTGTCTTACGAAGACCCGGCACAAGAGTTGAGCAACCTTCAATGGCCGCTCCCTGGACCAGTTACAAGGCCTTCAGACAACATCAACTGGTCTGCGGCAGTTGAAGAGCAAGAACTCAGGGGACGCCGCGGTCTCCCTCGCAGGCGAAGTCGGTACCGATACATGCAATCTGAACAGAGGGCTGTACCGATCCCAATACCCGCCTCCCCTACAACTCAGCAAGACTCAGATCCGTTGCAACGATGGAAGGATTCACCGCCTCAAGATGAGCCTGCTTCGATAGCAGCTATCTTTGATGCGCTCAGAACAAATCAAGTTGACTCGCAAGATGGACACAGTCGATCCCAGCCAGCATACTCCCGGGCTAACTCTGGTACAAGCGCTGACAGTGGTGGAAGCAGCTCTTCAATGCAGTCGGCCAATTCTGCGTGGTCTGTTATATCAGAGGCTTCAAGAGGGAGACGAGCTGGATTCGGCCCTTTGAATCGAACCCGCCAAGGCCGCGTTGGGAAGAAGCGTGGAAGCATCACGACAAAGGACAGCCGCCCGTTCAAATGTACGTTTTGTTGCGACAACTTCAAGACGAAATATGACTGGGCTCGGCATGAGAAATCTCGACATCTGAATCTGGAGTCCTGGGTGTGTGCTCCCCGTGGAGGCTCTGTAATGTCGACAGTGACGGGACGGCCCCATTGCGCATACTGCAGCGCCATAGATCCGACAGAAGAACATCTCGATATGCACAACCATAGCGCCTGCCACGACCGACCGATTGAAGCACGCTCCTTTGGACGAAAAGATCATCTTGTTCAACACTTGCGCGTTATGCACAAGCTGGAGAAGCTACCCCGATTCGACGATTGGAAGATTCAGTCCATGGAGATCACTTCTCGGTGTGGATTCTGTGGCATGGCGCTGTTGACGTGGAACAAGAGAACCGACCATCTTGCGGCCCATTTTCGAAAAGGCTTGACGATGAAGGACTGGAAAGGAGAGCATGGGTTTACACCCGCGGTTGCAGAGCAGGTAGTTCATGCTCTACCGCCGTACCTCATTGGATCGGAGTCTATGAGCGTGGTACCGTTCTCAGCAACCAAACAGGGCACAAAAGATCACTTTGCTCAAATCTCTTCCCGGACACATGGATTCAAAGACACTGCGGAGGAATTGTCTACAGAGCTGAAGGAACCCGACTCACTCCCCTCGCCATCCGTTCTGACCTCGAGAGCCGCGACTTCCAAAGCATTCACCGAGATATTGGAGCGACACCTGAAGCACTTCGCGGACGAATATATGGCGCAGGGGATTAACCCTACAGACGATATGCTCAGGCAGGAATCAAGACGGGTCATTTATGACAGTGACGACGAATGGAACCAGACCGTTGCAGATAACTCTGAATGGCTGGCGCAGTTTCGAACCCGCCACGGTCTAGAAATCAAGGGTGACCAAGATAAGACTATAGAGAAAACATGATCCCAACCCTGAGGTGATCTTTCTGTCCTTGCTCTTGGTGCCTTTGGTAACGCTCTACCTTCTGATGTCTCTGTCGATGATCCGAATCGCTTCTAAGCACTGCTCATCATGAAATCGAGGGGCAACCACTTGGATTGAGCATGGAGCTCCATCGCTCGCTTCGGGGTCGTCTTAGAACAGTCAGCATCTCTGTTTTGCGCCAGGCAGTGATTTAGGGCCTCTCAAGCTCACAGTCTGCCTCGAATTCTGCCACAGCCTTCTCGGGTGAGGGGTCCTTCTCCTTAGATGCAAAGCCGTACGGGATGATACCAGCAGGATACTGTCCCAAGTCAACGACAAAATTCCTTCATCAGTAGTCCATAAACCTACATCCAACACATTCCACATCAATGTGTAAACTGGGTTACCATACGTGTCGTGGGGCACAGAGGTACTGATGGCTCCTGGCCCGATAACGACATCGAGTCCATGTTCTCGCCATGTCTTTCGCCAGCTATCGGCATAGGCATCACGGAGACCGAGAAAATCGCTAAGCTGGTGTGCAACAGGCTTATCCGCAGAAACCGGAGGCTTCGTCTTCGTGAAGGGATGCACCCCTCGCTTTACAGAAGGGACGAGAGGTTCTCCGATCTCGTTTGCGAGGACGTCCAAGCCATCTGAAGTCATGAAGAAATACTGGAATCCCAATCTTCCGCCAAGTCCGGCGCTACAGTCAGGATCTTGCGGCAGCCTGATGACCTCGTGTCCCGCCTTCAGCAAAGCGGAGACTGCGTTCTCGAGGGCTCGACGAACGGGGGGGTGCATGGGATACTCCGGGTCTTCCGGAAGTACTCCAACTGTCAAACGTTTGGCGTTGTCAGATTTGGGAGCACTCCACGGCGCGGCGATTGCGGAGGCATCATATCTCCATGGGTTTTGCGAGAGCACAGTTTCCATGAACAAGAACAGATCGTCGACTGAATTCGCCATGGGGCCCGCCACGGGCACCACACCAGGCAGGTGGACCTTCGGGAAAGGGTAGTTTGACTGGCCCCCGAAAGGCGTCCGATCGGCTGTCGGTTTGAAGCCGTAGATGCCGCAGCACAGGGACGGGATTCTAATGGAGCCTGCGATATCGGTACCAACGCCGAGAACAGAGCCGCGGAATGATACGAGAGCACCCTCCCCGCCCGTGGAGCCGCCAGCTGTGAGGGAGGTCTTGTGCGGATTCAGGGTTCTGCCAAAGATGTTGTTCTCAGAGTCTGCAGTCTGTGTCATTGCCCCGTCAGTTGGATAATCAGTAAAGAGGTTTCAGGGGGGTTAGGGATTGCAGACCATCATCGTCTGTGGAACGTTCGTTTTGCAGAAAAATACAGCTCCCGCGTCCAGCAAAAGGTCAACCATCGCCGAATTTGTCGTTGGTGGAGGCCGCTTGAGGAACTCAACGTAGCCGACCGTGGCATGATGGCCTTTTACTTTGAAGGAGTCCTGTCTCTGTTAGCTAGTCGGCTCGACGTCTCTTATTGGTAGGCAGCTGACCTTCATGCTGATTGGGAGACCGTGCAGAGGACCGGTGAGCTTTCCCGTTTCCTTGAAACGTTGATCGAGTTCTTTAGCTCTTGCGATACCCTCAGCAAAGAATATCTCGGTCAAACAATTTATCTAATCCTCGTTAGTTTGCAAAGTATGAAGTCTGTTGGGATTGCTTACGAGCTGTTGCGCCAGAGCCGCCCGCTTGCAGAATGCTACTGTGACTTCCTCAGACGTGAGCTTTCCGGCATGGATCTTGCCCAGGAGCTCTTTTGCACTGTAAGACTCGGTGATTTCAAGTTCGCTATCCGTGAACAGTCCTGACTTTCGTGCAACATCGAGAGCGTTCAACTGACCCTCCTTGGGTGTTCCAGCACCTCGAAGCTCTTTAAGCTTCTGGTCTGACAACACCCATTCTTGGGGTATCGAAGCTTGTTGCTTCTCTCTGTGACGTGAAGCTATGACTTCCCACTCCATGGCTGCAGGCATCGTAAAATGCTGGTGGTTACTGGTCGACGAAGGAGGAGGGCTAGGGAAGGGATGGCTTGATGGCTGATGCAAGACTTCAGATGACAACTATGCAGGCAGCGGAACGATTCTCGGAACTGTACATCAGCCGCGCTCGCTTATCAGGAAGTAAGAGATCAACGAACTTGGGATCATCTTCATGTTATCAATAGCAAGCTCGGAAAAGTGGCGGCGCGTCTATTGTCTCGATTGGGAAAGAGATGGCGCCGGAGCTTGGGGGAGCTATGCCGGCCGAGTGCCGAGGCCGCGGTGAGGTGTGTGTCCCGCATCTCAAACCCCGGCAAATGGAGTCGGGAGAGAAGGTTCTCCTCCGTGATCTGTGTCATCGTTGGTTGTGTTACAAACAATTATTTAACGGGCGGCGTTTTCAGCCATCATCTGTCACCCCAATTAGCGCCAGACCTGCGTCAATACCCGACTCGATCACTCATTTCTTTGCAACACAGGGATTATCCGGCAAGCACACTACCCCAAACATGTCGTCAGGAAGAGACTCCGCTCACACTCCATCCCCGGGGAACGCGTTCACTCCGAGCGGGGTTGATGTGCCACCCATGCGCATGCCGCATCTGGACTTCATCTATCGGATCGTCTGCGATATGGATCCGTCTGTGTCCGAGATACGCAACGTGGACAACACTGGTACCACGCGGCTTGTATTGCCCATTTTGAGCGGTTCGGTGAAAGGACCCAGAATCGACGGCAAGATAGTGGAGCGCAGCGGCGCAGACTGGGCGGAGCAAGTCAGCCCTGGGAAGGTTAGTGACTGATATCAGATACGCGTTATCGGTCGTGGGTCTGATGATTTCATTAGGTGTTTTCGAGATTAAATGCCCGATACACACTTCAAACCAACGACGGAGTGTTTATCTTGGTCAACGCACATGGTATCTATCGAAGCGGCCCGGGACAGACGGAGAAGTTGACCCCCACGGCATCCCAGGACGACGTAGAGTACTTCACGCATATCAACTTTGAGGCTCCTGGAGGCAGCTCTTATGACTGGATGAATGGAGTCTTTGCGATCGGTGTTATGACGATGTTTGAGGGGAAGCCAATCATTGATTGCTATCGGTTGACAAACTTCCCTGGCAAGCCAGCTGAGAAGCTCTAAAGAGAAATCAATGGATCTAAAACCTTCATATTTTGTTTACAATCCAAAGAATATAATACAGGTTGCCAAGTTTAAGGACAGCAATGCTTTCGACAGTAGATACAACGAGACATACGGCTTGCAACGAGGAGGATGGAAGACAAGGGCCCTGCAGGCTGCGGGTGGATATGCGGGTGTGTGCGGGTGCGAACCGCCCAAGCCCCCAAACATCTTCCTAACCCAACCAGGTAATAAAATTGCACACTAAATCTTCATGCGTTTCTCCACAAGTCGCCAGTACCGGGGCGCGAGGGCCGTTCGAATCCGTTTGCCCCAGATGATCATCGGCACGTACAAGAGTCCAATGACCAAAGCAATCGCCCCGCTGAGGATGTACATGTTACTGAGACCCATGCTCGACATCCAAGGAACGAGAGCAGAGGGAACACCAACGCTGACTGCGTTGCGGATGAAGGCCACGCCCACAAAAGCCTCAGCGGTAAGCTGGGAAACAGGAGTCAGTACCCAGTACGTTTTGACGGTTACGGTGACTTTACCTCTCGGTAGGTGTCGATAAGCAACGTGAAGGTGATGTCTCCGTTGGCGCCCAGACCAAAGGCGAAAAATGCTCCGCCGATACTGGGGTAGATCCAATGCATCCCCTATTCTTGTCAGTTTTCTGTCATTATTATGACCCAGCTAGGACTGAGCTTACCCTGTCTGCTGTAACTCCAAACATAACGATGCCTCCGGCCATGGTGATTACCGGTAGGAAAAGAGGATAAAGTCGCATCTCAGGCTCAAAAAGACCACCGTTTCTCTTCGCCAGGCGAAGGACGGCCCAGTCAGCAAATGGTCCGCCGTAGAGACTGCCAAAGATGTTCCCCACGAACGGCCCAAGTGTCATATACCCCACAGCAGCAGTGTCGAAGTTGTAGGGAGGGGCAGAGAAGACCACTGATACAACAGACATGAACAACACCAGCCAGCAAACCCCTGACGCGAACTGAAGGGCAGTGAAGAGGACATGAGGGAGCGTGATCACATGTAGGGGTAGAATGAAGACGCGCAGAAGGGATTCCGAAGTCGGGGTCACGAGGCGCATGCGTTCGCGATAGGTGTTCATGCGGATAGTCCGGTCAACGTTCGACTGTGTGTAGTTGAGTTCGAGTCCGCTCTTCTCCGTGCTCTTGATCTTGGTTAGACCGTTGTCAATATCCGTGGGCTCTGTTTCGATCTCTTCGCTCTGGCCGACGGTAATCGGCACGTATTTCGTTTCTTCGTAGAGAAAGATGAACATGATGAAGAGAATCGTGAGCGCGATAGAAAGAGCGTAGTATGACCACCGCCATCCTTGAGAAACGGCTTGCACGCCAGCAGCCAGCGGCGTGAGGAAACTACCCGCCATGACGGCGATGAAGTAAAGGCCATTGGCAGAGCCTCGCTGGTGTACGAAAAAGAGGTCGGCAATCTTTAGAACTAATTAGCAAACGTATGCCCCCTTTTCTCTCTTGGCTGCGGTATGCAAGCGTACCGTCATCTGGACTGCGGTCTCGTTGATCGCCCCAGCCAAACCAGTTATAACTGCTGTGACTATCAATTCTGCGTATGAGTGCATCGACGATGTCCACCAAGCGGCAGCGGCCAGAATGGCCGTTGAGACCAAGTATGTAAGTCGCCGGCCGTACTTGATGGTGAAGGGGATGAAGAAGATGCATCCGGTTGCGAGTCCTGCAAGCTGAGCTGACTGTGCGTTGCTGAGTTGGGCAATGCTCACGTCAAGATCGACGGTCATTTGCTGCCAGAAGACGGTCTGGATCGATAGACTATTCTCGTGATTCATGTGTCAGCCTTTCCGCCTAGAAACTTCACCGTCGAAGTAGGACTCACTTGGTGAAAGCAGCGACCGTCACCCCCATGGCCAGGCCATAATTGAGATACTTGCGCCATCTGCTCCAGTTCTGATGCCAGACACACTCATCAGCAAGCCACCTTCCCGAGAGTTCACGTAGGTCTGTACCAAGGGGTCGTTTGGATCCGAAGATGGGACGGGCGAAAGAATGAACGTGGATGAATCTGTGGCTTGTTCATCTGAGTTTGGGTCAACATGAAGCCGATTCGGGCGGTGGGTATGTCTTACGGCTTATTAAGTGGACAGTTCCAGGGGGTAAAGGGGTGGACTGGACACCCGGTGCCGAGGAGTTATCCATAGGAAGCTTTGGTCGGTAGTCAAGAGGTCAAAGAAACACGGTAGCGTAGGTAAATTGAGTGCTAGGATCCAGCCTAACTGTTGATGGTCGCTAGAGATCATCCAAAAGTTCTGGAAATTGAGGCAGACAGCCATTCGATATATCTTGGATTGATATGACCCTGATGTGGTGTCGTTGCAACTACCGACGTTCTGTTCTCCTGTCAACCCAGGAGGACGTCCAGCGATAAGACATGCGTCCAGGTTAACCCTCTTTAGACGTGTTAGACTTTATTGGCGATCATCCGTAGCCTAGCCCCAGTCATCTGTCAAATGATAAGGGCGTACAGGCCCTGCAGGGCCAGAGGTGTAGCGACCCTACTGCATCTAATGCCAGGACTTGGCTGCGTTCCCGCGTGTGTCTACAGTCGCGTTTGGATAGCCGCCGCGTGATAATCAACTTTGATGCCACACCCTTCACTAGCGATTCCCTGCAGGAACTTGTCATGACCCCGTTTCCAAAGCAGCTTCAGCATGACGACCGGGAACTTTATTCGCTTTAGCCTGTCAGTCCCCGCATTTTGTAAAGCTGCAACAGCGTGCTCAGACCCCTGGTTGAGGCGTCTGAGCCATGCCCCTTAGGGCATATATATGCGCCTCGGTTCCTTCTGCCTCTTCGGAGTAGCTTATCTCCTAAAAAGAAACTTGCCCAACACGTCGACCAGACATTCCCCCTCCCGACGGACATCGGGACCAGCCAGCTCGCCGAACAAGATACACGACGCCCACTATCCGCAGGGCCTGTTTCCACTGTCCACTCACAGATCATCGTTCGGGTAAACATGGTTCGCTCCAGGGGAGGCTGCTCCAACTGCAAGCGGCGGAAGAGGAAATGTGACGAGACGCGTCCAGACTGTCGGGCCTGCCAGCGGCGCGGAATCCAGTGCGAAGGCTACAACACAACGCTCAAGTGGACCAACGGAATAGCCTCGCGTGGTCGCTTTGCTGGAGCCGCGATCCCTGATGTCTCTTTCTACAGTTCCAGCTCGGAGCCCAGCAAACTCTCACACTCAGATCATCTGCCGAGCACCGAGGATCCACATTTGCAGGTGGCCAGCGCCCCATCCACCTCCTCTTCTACCTCCCCTCCCGGAGCCGAAGGGATCACGCAGACCGGCTCCGCCTCCGAGTCTGGGGTTGTTTCTCCCTTGGCGCCGTCGCCGGGCGCAAACATTGACCCAAAACGGCAATTGTTCAATAAGTGTAAGTCGTCCTTCCCCAGTTGTCTAGATCCAAGATACGATCCACGGCTGACTTGTGTACCAAGTCCTGAATGCCGGTTTGCATCGCTTGTATACGACAGAAAGTTACATCTGGCTCCAGTCACACTTCCAGGCAATGGCAGAAAAGAGCCAGGCCTTTTTTGTCGTCTGCACCGCCATCCAAGCGTATATGGATGATGGCTTTTCGGTACTGGCGATGGAACATGTCGACCATGCCCTGCAAACATTCCGAGCGGAACTGGAAGGCCGGCATGGCTCTTTGGATGTCTCGACCATGTCGGCGGGCATCCTCGTTTGCACTCTATGCGTAAGTTCTTGCTAAGCTGCGTGATGTACCGCGATTCATGGTCGCGAACTAATTTTGGCTGCATAGTTACTTCAAGCTCGTCCCTTCACCATGTATCTGCAGCTCATGGCGGACCTTTATCATCTTGACACGAAGCTTGACGTCCTAGTGCCGTCTGCCGACCATGACTTCCCCACACGCCATTCCATCGAGGTGTTATCTATCATGGACCTACCAACATCAGTGATAGGAAGGATAAGTCCGAGCATGGGTGTTTGGCGCAACCTGCGGAAGCATCAAGACAAGTGGGAAGGGGGGAGACTCGGGGGCGTAGAGGTGGTCTCGGGGTTGCCGAGGTCATTTCTGGACATTCTAGCTGACATCGAAGATAGTGAGAGACAAGACCTAGAGGCGCGGCTCTGGGCCTGGCCTGGCGAGATAGGCATGCATGCGCAATGCATTCTGTGGGACTGCTGGAGATATTCAGCGGTCCTGGATGTGAGGAGGCGAGGGAGGCGGACAAAACGCGTCGCGGCGGACGCAACGCCGAAGGTACCACCGACACATGACAAATCAACCGATTCAGCGCTATCTCCTTCGACGGAAGTTGTCATGTGCCGCCTTGTTGCGTCCATTTACTCTTTATTTCGAGCAGTTGAGATACCCGCAAATCACCACTTGCTGGTTCACAATGGCCTCATCTATCCGCTAGTTACGGCCAGCGTAGAGGTTCCCTTGTTAGCTGCGCACCCGGAGTGGAAGGAGGTCTTGGACGACGTGAGGGCATCATTCAACAAGAAGGATTCTTTCCATGTCCAGAAGATGATTGACGAAATCCTTGAAGCGGCCTGGAAGGAGGGCTCAGATAGCTTCGATGTTGAGAATGCAGCTCAGACTAGGGGAGTAGAGATTGCGGTCTTCTAGGACCGTATAATGATAATGAATAAAAGCAACGATAATACACGGCAGGCCTCTTTGAGCCAACTTGAGTCTAACTTTGTGCGGGAAGCGCAAGAACCAACTATCATATCCAACATTCATTCCAGTCGCAGCTCTTATCTACAGCACGACGCCCCCGAGTCCTTCCCGTTGACAGATACTGAAGTTGTCTCGCCTGCGTACTTAGATGTCAAATTACGGTTCGAGGGTACATCGAGGGCTGGATTCGACGTAAAGAAGTCTACCGGGTTGATGTGCAGCTGTATGGTTTCGACGGGCCTGCCCACATAAGTATGGTTAGTGGTAAGTTTCCGACAACAAGTTGTTTGGGGCTTACATCACGGGCCAATCCTCAACACGTGGGTTATGAGTGAGCCCAAATACGCTCCAAATGACGATATCATTCTGTAAGACATCATCGCATCGCGCAGCTGCATCTGACACTCCCTCTTCCTCAATTGTGCTCTGCAAGGTGTAGCGACCTCCAGCGTAAAGTTCGTCATCCTTGTACTTCGTCACCCAAAGATGATGATGAGCGAAAAGTGCTCTTTGAGCCTGGCGGCTCCGAGGATCCGCCAAAAGAAGCTGAGTAGGCGGAGGAACGATCTTATAGCCAACTGGTTTTCCGCTGACCGGATTACGCTTGCTCAAATTCTGAATCTTGAACAATCGTGCATTGTGGGGAGCGGCATCAAGACCGACCGATGTTGTGATTGGCGTTTCCTCAACCTTGTACGCATTTCCGTTGGGATTTGTTCTGGTGTCAATCTGGAGTGGGAGCGATTCTTGCTGGACCAGCGTATTCTCATGGCCATCAATAGCCGGGTCAATCCGCACGCAAAAGATGTGCTGGTGATTCTGAGCAAGCACGCCAGGGGATACGATATTTCCCCACGGTGCCGTTTTGCCAGCATCGATGTTGACCGCAGACAAGATGCCGGTCGCTCTTGTTTCAACTGTGATACCTCCAGCTTGGTCGAATTTGTACTGGAAAGAAAAGTCAGCTGCTACTCAAAACCAAGACAACTTGCACTCACGTTGAAAACGTATTCGTAGTTGGCTACGGTTAAAATGAACTGAATGACCAACTCCCGCCGCCGGGTTACGACGGCTCTGTTTGTCCGCCAGTTTGTGTGCTTCCAGCCTATGCCGTTATCCTGCTCATGGAGGCAGATGACGTTAGGCGAGCTGTGAGCTGTACCGTCGGGGCGGTTCAGAACACCATCGAAATACTGTCAAATGTCAGCAGAGAACCACGCATTTTTCACGCAAGAGCTTACCTTGATGACCCCGAGACAGTCGCATCCAAGCTCGAGATTATTCGCACAGTGGCCAATACCCCCATCGCCAAAGTCGAAGGCTTGCTTGCGGTGGAATGGATTGCGAGGATCAGCGTAGGGAACCGTCATATCGCTGATGGATAGTCGGTAGAGCACACTGCGTCCATCATAAAGAACATCATGAATAACGGCGCCCTCTCTGGGGTTGAAGCTGACGCGCATCCTCCATTTCTGCCACTCCACCAGGCTCTCGTCTTCGACACTGAAGCTAGGTCCGTTGGGCTGGAGAACATTGAGCTCTTTCAGATCGTCTCGCATCTTTGTTTCGAGAAGTTCCGGCACGTACTCGGAAGGCTGGCAATGGTCAATAATGCCCTTTCCCCTGGGCTGCGCAACGTAAGGGTCATCCACGCCTCCAGTTGCCAATTCGTCAACCCGGACAACCTCTTGCTTGATCCAATCAACCACAGGGATTAGAGGAAGCGGATAGCTGTAGAAGTTGGCATCTGGGTTGTTCTTCCGTTTGTCAATGGCAAAGACAAGCGCCTGGAAATATCGGCGATTCTCGTCATGAATGTCGAGACCGCCATAGGGCCAAGGTTCGATAACCGCTTCGAACCCCTCGGGAAGTGAAAGGGCCGCAATCTTGGACTGCAGAACTTCAGACGCATTGCAGATTCTGACAGTCTCTTGGAGTTCATGCCTATATTGCAAGCGGGTTAGTAAGGTAAGTTGCCTAAGGGATTGAATGCATCACTAGGTATCCACATGATGGGACATACAATGTGAAGCTCGGGTGAACGTCGGTTTTGACAGTTTTCTCCCATACACGCTCAAGCTTCTCCAGGTCGACGATGGCTTCGATTGATTGAGGCTCCTCTTGGTTGGCCACCACAACGTAGTGCACTGAGGCCAGACGCGGAGGCCTTGGTGTCTCGGGTGTCAGCCTTCCAGCATGTTCAACGTCAAGAAACTTGACAAGATTTGCCTTATCAGGCTCTCGAAGATATATCACCCGGAAGTGAAGAATCGTGTCAGGATGCAAGGCGCGAATGACATTTGCTGCAGAGGCGGTCTCCTCAATACTGAGGGGGGAGAGTGGATGCGCGTAAGATAGTTTCGATGTCATTTTTCAAGAGGAAGACTCGAAAGCTTTTGACTGAACATTGGAAGAATAGAACCATAAAAGTCATTGAAGAAGTTTCCATTTATACTTTCCCAAATATCTAACTTCATCTTCACTTCACATGATGTTCAGATAGATGTCATCCTAGCGAGCGTCAAGTACAGACTGCTAGCCTTTGCCTGAATAGGGCAGGTCGACCCGCCAATCATATCGGGGCATTTGCACCATGGTCTGCCAGGACAGGGGGAAAGCCGGCAATCAAGATCGGGGCTGCATGATTAACCCTGCTAGTGTGCGGCACCCAGCTGGGTCGAGAATTTGGACGAAACCTGCCACGTTGAGCGACGACAGTACCGGAACAGACACAGGACGCGACGCGTGACCACTATCCGAAATGGCGTCTTCCAGTCCACCACTAGAATCCTCGGCGGCCCGAGAGCGCGGGAACGGCTTTTATCGCAAAGGTCAATTCACTGAAGGTTTGTGGCGTCAAGTCCACTGTGTCGACGCCAGTACTGAAGATCTTTCTTAGCAGAAAAAGCGTACAGGGAGGCGGCGGCGCTTGCCCCTGAGGACCCCGCACCATGGTCCAACATCTCTGCCATCAAGTTCGAGCAGGGTGACTACACCAGCTGCTTGCAGAATCTCGAGAAAGCTTTGTCTCTCTCATCATCCGATGCGAAGGACGAGCCAAAGAAGCAGAAACTGTACACTCGAATGGCTAAATGCCACATGCACCTAATGTCCTTTGAGGCTGCGGAAAGCGCAATTAAGAGCCTTGGGGTTGATACCTCAAGCCAGAGTTTGAAAGCTTCCCTCGAGGATCTCAAAGGTCTGAGGGCTTCCGTACAAAATGGCGACAAGCTGCGTACGCAGACTTGTGACCGCGTGGCAAGATACAAAGCCTCTCTGTACGTTCTATCAATGTTTTCAAAGTTCCGCTTATTTACGCTCATTGTCCAGACAAGACATTCCTGAGTACTACGCCGTCGGCCATGATTTCGCAGAGCCTTTGCTCCAGCTTGATGAGCCACTCTGGGAACTTCTTGGACCAAAAGACACGCTGTCATTCCTCCTTTGTGGCAGCGGTGATGCTCGTCATTTATTCGTATCGATAGCCACTATCTTTTTCCAGGACATGATGAATCAGCGGAAAGGGAAAAATAAAGCCTTTGCGCAAGCATACTTTACCATCATCGACATCAACGCCGCTGCTTTGGCAAGGACTCTAATCATGTTCGATATGGGTTTTCGATACGCTGCCATGAAAACACAGAAGATGCCGCGTATTGAGGACAGCGCTCCCCGCAAGGCAAGTAAACTTGTCAAGTTCAATCAATCAATCAATCAATTATGAAGCTATCGCTAGTCAATCAAGTCAAGTTTGAGGCTCAAACTTGATTGATTGCCTTGACTCTTTTAACAGGGGGGGAGGGGGGCTACTAGGGGGGCCTTAAGGGGGGCCTTAGGGGGGGCTTAAGGGGTCCTTAGGGGGGGCTTAAGGGGGGGCTTACCTGGAAAAGTCCGGAAAATCGTTAATCTAGCCCGACTCTCGGCCCCGAAAACCCGGCTCCGGGGCCCCCCTTTTAGCCCCCCTTCCGGCCCCCCTTCCGGGGGCCTCCCCTCCGGGGGCTACCCTCCCGGGCCCTAACCTTCCGGACCCTACCCTCTAGAGCCCTCCCCTCTAGAGCCCTCCCCTCTAGAGCCCTCCCCTCTAGAGCCCTCCCCTCTAGAGCCCTCCCCTCTAGAGCCCTCCCCTCTAGAGCCCTCCCCTCTAGCCCCCTCTAGGGCCCCCCCTCTAGAGCCCTCACCTATATGTGGGGATATTTGCTAATTAATTGCAATTAATTAGCAATCAATCAAGTATAGCATCGCGATGTGGCAATCAAGTCAATTATGGGCCTCAAACTTGATTGATTGCCTTGGGGTGGGCGCTGATTGAGGATGCTCTCACAGTCATGTCTTACATGTTCTCTTCGTCATTCATGCCATCATTCGCTGCCGAGAAGATGCTTGAGCACATTCGAACAGTCATTGATGAGCTGGAGGAGCAAGGCGACGGAGTCGGGTCTGACTTCATGGGCATGTTTTACCTTCCAAGGGAGACACGGATACAAGTTGTCCGCAAGCTCAAACAATGGGCTGAGCCTCTAGGGGAAAGGTACGCCACGAAAAGGCTTCGTCCTCTCATGATGGAAAATCTTGAGATAGAGAAGTTTCGGAGGAGCATGATGTTGAACTTCGATGCTACCAAAGTTCCGTACGAGAACAGAAGTGACCAAGAGTTCAATGAGTTAGGTGTCGTCTTTGGCAGCCAAGTGTTCATCAAAAGACGAGAGCCGGAACTACTGCCACTGCTGGACGCTTTCCGATCTGGACAGCAAAGTTCCAAGGCGGAGCTCCTGAAGTACATTGACACTCACTGGGTTACAAATCCTACAGTTCTTGACATGGATTACCAGCCCCGGCGAGAGCAAGAAATCAGAGCCCCGCAAGGTCTATCGGAAGTGCCTCCGGGCTTTGACTGGAATCCTGCGGAGATGATCAAAAACTTGCGCAGTATCTTGAGCACCGAAAAGGAAGAAGACGTTCTCAAAATTGTGAGCGAATTTTTCGAGCATTTCTCACTTGCCATGATGACCCTTCATAGCCGCATCAAGATTGAGGTGATTGCCGGAGAGATGGCGGACGTATTGGACCGCATTAGGCACGGCAACTTGAAGCATCGCTTGCAGCGACCCAACGATGTTGAAGCAATTGACCCTACCCAGTTTCCCCGGGAGTACGACCGCATTCACATGAGCAATATACCGTGAGTCAAATCGCCTATTTCATACAGCCAATCATCACATCTTACAGATTTTGCTGACCTTGAACCATCTAGCGACTATATTGGCGGGCCTTTGGCTGCTTTTCTCACCGGCGGGCCTCTTCTCCGCCAGGATCGACCTTCCAACCTAAGGTTTAACAACCTCCTCAACCCTCCCATGTTCAAAAGTCACGATCAGTTCCTCGCGGAGTATGTTCTCATGCACGATGCTAAGGAAGTTGAGAGCAATTTTGGTGTCACCCGGGAAAAGAATCCTAACCCTCTTGACGTGGATGAAGCCGCCTTGCAGCAGATGTTCGGGGGCAACAAATTCGCAATTGAGGATTACTTCATCTGGGCCAAGTCCAGCACTAAGACCACTCTCAGCAAGCGATTGATGTCACGATCTGCCCTGGAGCGCTGGTTATATCTTCACTTGCTCAAGATTTGTCTTCCCTACCCTCGGCCGAAATTGTCAGATCGTCCAGTTCACGCGCCTTTGAACTTGACGACGTTCCTGAGGATAGTCGGTCATATGCACGACGTCGGTTACCCGGCGCACTGGTTATCGGGCGTGCTATCCTCTGTATGCGAAGGAAGCATTAGTACAACCGCGCGGGCCCCTCGGGAACTTGTTGTCAGCCCTGAAAATTTGAGCACGTCCTACCCACAGCGCAAGATCTGCCTGAATCCCTGGAGAGCTGAGTTCACGACTTTACTCAGTCTCTGGGTTGGCTTATTTGATTCTTCGAGGCTCAGGGTCGGGTAATGCACTTCGTCCTCGCGATCTTCAACGCAACTGAAGTCGATCCGCGCAACTTTGATCTCCGGGAACTCCTCTCGGACGACGAAGACGGCAACTCATCGGACTCGGCACGCAAGTTCAGGGAGAATTCTGTTCACATTGTGACGGCATTCAGATTCTCGACAGCTACACGCACTGCCACGTTCTGGATGCGCCAAGATGTACTCGACGAGTTTACGAGCACAGATTCTTGGCAAATTTGCATCTGCCGTACGGACAGCTGGGAAGAAGTCAGTAGTCGGGTGTCTGCATCTGAGAGCATGAGCCGTATAGGCACCTGGGAGCGCGAGTAGTGTGGTTCATTGACCTAGTGACCTAGCTAGTCCAGTCCAAACATTAAATTCCTTTTACTCTACTCATTGCTGTGCGGAAACAATGGTTAGACATTTTTCACAGAATCTGAGGTCGACGTCAGTGCCAGGCGGTCCACACTGCAATCTGCTGGACCGACCCATCGCGAGCCCCAACCCCAAAGTGGGACAACCACACATCCCCATCGCGAGGCGAAATGAGCTTCTGAAAGCTGAGGATCGTCACAAGCGATCAGAAGCCTCATTGGCTAAGTGGTATAGCGTCTCACTAGTAATGAGAAGATCGCCTGTTCGATTCAGGTATGAGGCAAGCTTGTTCCTTTTTTGCATTCATTATAAACGTATGAGCTGGGAACCATTCTCCTGATCAATATCCTCTAATCCGACGGCACGAAGCTGAGAATCTCCCGAACAACAACTCTGGGGCCTTTTTGATCCATTAACCCTAACGCGATATACTTCCCTAACGGTGGTGAGACTGCAACTCTAGCCACCATCTCCTCCGGAAATTTCATGCATCCTACCTCGCTCATGCTCCGGGCTCGCCATAGCGTGACTCCTCCTCGGCTGTCGATTGTCGCGATGGTTGCTCCAGACGCGGAGTATGAAGCCGCAGAGGTAGGCACGGAGTGATAGTATTGACGGCGCCAGCATTGGGCGTTGTCCCGCCAAAGATAGATGTAATCCGAGTCACAATGGGCATAATCGGCCCCGTCCGGCGAGACGGCAGTAACAGGCCCAAAGACTGGGTACTTGATCATCTCCTCTCCCCGAGTATACCCGGTACCAGTGATGGCTGGTTCTAGCGGTATGACATGCACAGCTCTGTCGAGTGCCAGCACAATGTTCTTATCGTCCGTGGTGAAAGCCATAGATCGGACGGTAAAGTTGCCTGTCCGCCAAGTACCAGCTGTTGGCAAAGCAGATCCCTTCAGTCTCCAAATAACGAAGTTGCCGGTATGTGCGGTTGCCACACAATGCCCGTCATGTGAGTACAAGACAAAGCAATCACCGGCTGGCATCTTGCCAAATGGCCCCCTCTCTTCAAGCAGCTTCAACTTCTTCGCATCGAATCGACTGAGGCGACCACTATCCTCCAGCACCATGATGAATTTATCGTCGGGAGATATTGCTGCGCTCGCAAATGTTCGATCCGAAGCTTCGTAACTTTTGATTACGCTTCCGCTGTTGGACTCGATCAAGTACAGTTTCTCGGGAGAAACTACGAGAAGACGCTCTCCGTCACGGGAGAAAGTAACCGACGGCGCTTCCAGTCCACGGCAGCGGATTTGACTGGATATTCGTGAGTAGGACGTTGAGTAGTGATTTATCATGCGAGACCAAATGTGGTCGAGGGACTGTTCGGCGTCGGGACGGAGCTTCGGATGAGAGCACATGAGGTCTTGAACTAGGGAGACACATGGGGACGATACCCCTTGGCCTTGGAGCCTCTCGTTGGGGAATGATCGACCATCATTGGAGTATTCGCGAAGTGCTTCGAGGTCCTCGCCGAAAGAGTGTGCGCATGTCAGCATGAAGTGGAGTGTTTCCCCGGCCGCCCACATGTCACCCTTTTGAGCTGCGATGTCGGGCGCAAGATCATCAGTCATACCAGAAAGACCGAGGATCTCGGGCGCCATAAAGCCGATTGTGTCGCCGGCGGCCAAAGACATGCTGATGGTACGTTTGGGTCGCTTGCTAATTCCAAAGTCGCCAATCTTTATCCACCACTCGTTCCCGGGAGGTTGAGTTCGAATGAGAAGATTCTAGAACTAGTCAACCTACTGATGACGAGGAGAAAACTGTGTCAGGCTTACCGATGGTTTCAGCCCGCGATGCGCCAGATTATGTTGATGTATATATGCTAGCCCGCGGAACACCTGTCGAATGACGAGCCTCGCCTGGGGTTCCGGTATGGGCCCTTGATCCATTAGATGCGAATGCAGATTTCCATGCGGAAGGAACTCCATGGCCACAAACACCTTGGACGGCGTCTGGTACCAACCCAGTGTCTTTACAAAGTATGCCTCGTACTGAATTGTAGGCGGTCAGCTTTGCTGCAATAGACATGGAATAGTGATTACCTGGGGCTGAGAGAGGATGGTGAGTCCCTTCAGCTCATTCATGATGTCCACATCAATGTCCTTCTTGGTCCTTGGTCGCGGGATTTCCTTGACTGCTCTCAGTTGGCCGAATGACGGTCCCACAATGCACTTCTCTCGGAAAACCAAGCCAACACCGCCGCTTCCCAGATACGATTCACTCTTCCAGTGCTCTTCCTTCCCCGGTCCATTGTCGGCGCCAGCATGGATAACGGTCTCGTCAGGCCCGATCCTCACGGCTAGCTCGGCACTCTGGACGAGCTGCACAGTGTCGTCGGCGATCATCGCGTTCATATTGCCGTTGCGCGCTGAGGCTGTCGAGCGATACAGGTAGGAACATCAAGGCGCCTTTCAAGACGGAAACATTGAACACATGATGCCGCCGTTTGTGGTTCCAGCCGCTTGGGAGACGTGTGAAGGAAAGAGATCGAAAAGAGCGAGGAGCGCGTGAGAAAGTCGGGCATTAGAGTTCATGACGTGTGGCAGTGAGAATGAGAGTTCTGCGGAATCGCACTGTCCATAAACGTAGCGACATAAAAATGCGGTGTTGTGAGGATATCAGGTGACAGTGTGCATTTGCCTTGGTGCTCGGACAGACACACTCGCAAGGATCTTTCAGTTGAAGCCTCAACAACGAGAAGGCAGTTGTTGCAAGTTTGTCATCATTCGCGAGCTTATGTCCCCCTCTGAAACTTTTCTATTTTTGTAGATCGAAACTCATGATCATCGGTAGCACACCCTTTCGGCGACGAGATCTGGTGTTGGTGGTGATGGGCCTCACAATGCTGTTGTTATCTTCTTATCCGGAACGGATTGGAAATCAAGGCGGTAAAATGGAAATTGCCCGATATACCGCTGTACACAGTGAGAAAACAACAATTAGAGTACATTGGCAGGCCACAAGGTGGCAGCTACATGGATCGTGAACCGTTGCGTCGCTGCCTGCTGCCACCGGTGATGTCTGCGGCGCAGAATGTGGACCCGACCGAACCAACAAAAACATACCACGCGCTGTTTTGTTTTTCATGACGGTGAGGTCTCCCTTTCTCTTCCTTTCTCTCTCTCCCTCTCTATCTTCCTCTCTATCTTCCTCAGATATTTGGTATTCAGCCGGTCGCCATCAGTCTATTTCCATGATGTCAAACTTGCACCCACTCCCAAATGAGATACATCGCCTCATCTTCTCATGGCTACCTCAGCGAGATCTCTTGACGTGCCGTCAGCTCAACAAGAAAATCGGAGACATCGCGACAACCTTCGCATTTCGCCATGTTGCACTCAAGGCGTGCCGCGATTGCACAGTGTTTGCGAAGATTGCTAGATCGACACATCTGCGTACAGTGGTCCGAGAGCTCACTCTTGACTCCTGGGTTGGGCCGTCGTTCAAATACAACATCAACGAAGAATTCCCGATGCCCCAAGACTTTCTTGCCGCCCTATCATTTGTCGGAATGCTTGCAAATGTCAAGACGGTCAATATCCGTTTTAACGAAAATGTCGGCAATGGCGACTCACCTTTCTACGGAATTGAAGAGACTTGCGACTTTCGTTTTTGGGTTCTTGACACTGTCATGCGGTGCCTCGCAGGCACGTGGGATGCGAACCGTCAAGAACGTAGGATGAACAGGGTGCACTCAAGGATGCACGAAGACCAATCATCTGAATGGGAGACATCTCTAGGTCTTAAGTTAAGCGACGAAGATGAGCAGCTCCTTCAGCCAATTCACGTTAACACGATCACCGTGTCTAACCTCCAAGACTTTAATGACAAACGACTGACGGAGTCTGCTGCATTCAAGTCAGTCATTTCGTCCCCAGACCTACGGGACCTGAAACTGTTCATCGCCCACGAGAATGAAGAAGCCTCCCCAGAGAACAACATTTACTTTCCTGAGAGATACGACATTGACTGCCTTCCACGCACGTGGCTTTCCCCGGAACTATCAAAACATCTCAGGACTCTTTCTCTCTACTGCAAGGATTATTGGGGCTGGTGCCCTCGGCTAGACCTTCGAGCCGTGAACCCCGGATCTGGGCCTGATTTTGGATTTCCTGCTCTAAGGGTCCTAGCACTCGGAAACTATGTTCTCAGCCACGAATGGCAGATCGATTGGATTGCTTCTCTTGGCCGACAGAACGATAGCGGAGGGCTTGAGGAGCTATATCTCGATGACTGCATCATACTGTTTCAAGCTGATATTGCTGCGCCACTCGAGACAGGTACGACAGTCATTGGCACAGACAGCGATGGCAACTCGATGGAGATTTCCAACGACAACTACCCAAGCAAGGAATGGTTTGTAAACAAGGGCGCTGGAGCCTGGAACGATATTACTGTTCAATTCGACGTTCGATGGCATGCTGTGTTCTCACGTTGGAAGGACACCATGCAAGGCCTGAAGATTCTCAAAGTGGGTTCAGGTTCATGGAACGGAGAGCATAACGACGCCATTTACAACGCGGAATTTTGGCACCAGAACACGAACAATAACGCGAGCGAAGTGGATACTGCCTTGTCGAAGTACAGGAGGGAGCGTTCCAAGTTCAGACAAGAACTTCAAGACCAGGTCTTTCTGAACTTCGCCTCTCCAGGACCGCACCAGAAGGTTGTTGGGACTCGTGAGCCGCAAGTGAGGTACAAAAACGGTGTTGGACTTGACCAAGTAGGACAGAAGTTCCTTCGATACTACAAGTATGACATGGGAATGGGCCCGACTCAGTGGTCGGAGGAGGACGAGGAGGGAGAGCAGCAGAAGAATGGAGGGCTTTGGGACATGGGAACAACTGAACAGGATTGGAATGCACTGCTGGAACTCCTGAACACTGTCGAGGCGAGGCGTCTCGGACTGCCTCTTCAAGAGTTGCACGGTCGAGATTTGCAGTCTGCACTCAGAGAGAACGAAAGACTTCTCGTGCTGTAGTATTACTCCGTAGCTTTCTCAGTCAAAATCAACCCCACCCTAAAGAAAAAAAAAATCACAATGTGCTCCACTTCCCAGGGAATCGGTCTTCACGATGCGTCTTGCGATTGGCGCCACCAACTAGAGTCCCGCAACCTCGAACTGCTTCCAATCAGCCACGACTCAAGTCGCCCAGATCGTCTAGTTGGTTAGGATGATACGTTGTGGTCTCCATCACTCAGCGATACCGTGTTGACGGCGGTTCGAATCCGCCTCTGGGCAGCTCAAGTAAGCTCATGGCCTGGCAATTCCTTTTTTTCTTTTTTCGCGCCCCGCATCACATATCTCACGCTTAAGAGATTAAGTATCGTTTTACTCTTAGGTGAGACTCAACCAACCACTAGTCTATCCTCCAAACGATGGGAGGTTAGACAAGATCATTTCATCGCCTTATCTTCTGACGAAACTCTTCCCTGCAGGGTCAACATGACATCAATAATGGGCTGATTTGTTTTCCCATTTTAGATCGTTTGTAAGAAAGCGGTGACTGAGTAATTGCAACATTCAATTCACACGGAGCGCAGGGGGTAAAGCCAATGCAACTTGCTCCTGAAGTACGAATTCGGGTGTTCGACTCTGCGACGGGTTGAAGTGTCGGAAATGTAAATCCGTTTCCTAATTGAAGATGGTGGCAATTAGTAGCGGCCACTTGACAATTACGGAAAGTCGTTGTAACGTTTAACTACGCCCTGACGGAAGCAAGCGGTGTCACTTGTCTGCGAGACACCGCTAGCATTGAAGCCCTACTTTAAATCCAGGATTTGCATTTACTATCGCAGGTGCCCAGGCAGCAGCACTGCCAAAATGTCAACACTTGACGATCCATTCATGTTGCTCTCGTTGAATCGCAAAAACAGCCTGATCATCACCTTTTGAGTATGCATGTAGGATGAACTTGACCCATCTACGGCCGCTTCCTTCTCGTGTTCGTCGACAAGGCTCTCACCAGTCTCAGAAGGGAGGAGCAACACCTGGCCTTAATGGATCCTCCTGTCTGATTGCATCTTAGTGTTGTCTAGTTCATGCATGCAGCTTGCAGGTCCCGTCAATTTCCTCGCTGATCAGGGCAGCTTGCTTCATAGCGCGTGGCGATACATAGCGAACCCAGGTGCCGAGCAACTCAAGGGAGAAAATGCAGGTCCAGTGCGTCGCGTTCAGCCGCCCGTCGGTGAATCCCACGGGTCACCGCTACCCCGCGATTCCGGCTGGGCGCTCTTCGGGCGCCGGCAGCACCCAGAGGAAAGCATCGGCTCGGCTCAGCCGGTCGCTAAACATAGCATTCTAGAAGAAACGCTAGGAAGAATCAATCGAAATACAGGCAGATCAGCGGAGGCGGCACAGTAAGGCGATTATGGTCGGAGGGATCGGGGCCCCGGAAGAAGATTAGTACGTGGAGTCGTGTTGTTACGGTTAATTGGCCCCGGCAGTTAGCGCTCGTATTAATCTCGGGGTCTCATCACGGTACGTCATGCGCCTGGAGTTGATGTCCACCTGCCCCAGAAATTGAATGCATGCGACCTTGAATACGAGAATCAGTCCTGGGTTGCCAGTTGTGCTGTCCTAGCATCACTAGCCACCATTCAACAAAACGGGCTTTGGTGGCTGGATAACCTGGCTTCTAGGCGATGGGCTGGACCCGGTTGAGCCACTTTCGCTGTCAGAATGAACTCAATACGTAATTAAGCGAGGTTCGTGGACACCCGGAGTAACTTCCAAGTTCCTGATCGCATAGTCGCCTACCCTCAAGGTCATGTCACTTTGGCATTGTTGTCATAATGGAATGACGGCACGAAGGAAGCGGTGACTGGGTGGCTAAGCGGCCGAATGCTCCACGGTTTCTCGGTTCCCAGAATGCGACCCCGAACACGATGGCAACGTCACTTTACGAATCGTTCGAGTCTCTCGGCAGAGCGTTCACGTTGTCAGGCACCTTCACGTGCAGTCCTCCAAAGGGCACACCCCTTGACATCCAGAGCAATACTTAAAGACCAGAGATTCCTCCCCAGAAGCAACTATTTGGATCATCACTCCAACAGGACAATCACTACCACCTTAATTACCAATTCACAACCTTAATACTACTTTTACTCAACTCTCTACAACCCCCAACTTCCAAAATGCAGATCACCAACATCTTCCTCTCTGCCCTGGCTGCTGCCGCCGTCTCCGCTTCCCCCGTCGAGAAGCGTGACTCCAAGTCCATGATGGCCGCCGTTCCCGAGTGGACCATTGAGAAGTTCACTCGCTCTTGCAACGCCGAGGACACCTCTTGCAACTACAGCTTCTCCATCAACACCCACACGGCGGACGCCACTGCCTGCGCCTTCACCACCACCGGTTCTCCCGCCAGCAGAGCTGCCTCCAACGCCAAGTGCGGCGCCTACACCGTTACCTCTGGCTGGAGCGGCCAATTCGGCCCCGATGCCGGTTTCACCACCTTCTCGGTCACCGACCAGAAGCTCATCGTCTGGCCCGCCTACACCGACAAGCAGCTTGTCAACGGCCAGGCTGTCAACCCCGACCAGAGCTACGCTCCCCAGAACCTCCCTTAAATAGGTGAACTTGCTACGGTGGAGAAGGATCAGAGGAGGAAAAATACCATCTCGACAAGAGATTGAAAGTCATGAGATGATGCAAAATACATATTAGTATAATGTAATGACAGAATGCACAAGAAGTTCTAAGATATCGACCTGGCTTTGTGACATCCCGATGCAGACGTTTTGCTGTTCCAATAAGGAACGTCGTCCATCAGATCAATCGTCCGAAATGTTAATCAAGCCTTGTCATCTGACAGACGGTCTCAGAGGAAACATAGATAAGGTTTTTCAGCTGATGTCAACTTGAAACTCGTTAATCTTGTTTTGCGGGGATAGCTCGCGCACTTCGTGCCCGACGTCCGCGACTGGTCGAGAGTTCACAAATTACAACGTCCCATGTATTAAACGGTCTGGCAGGTCGCAACAACTACAGGGGGACTTGCAGCCATCATTCTGTAATTTAATATGTACACTGGGTTGGAGTACCACGTGAGAGAAGTTGTACTACTTCTTCAATCACAACATGGGAGGCTACCCTTATTGGACCACCGTTATTCGGAAACCTCACAAGGTCTACATGTAGGCCAAGGCGAAAGTCTATCATAGCATCCCTATGCTCTTCATACCAAGGATGTAGTAACTAGTCTGTCCAATGAGTTTGCGCCTGGTCAGAAAACAGAAACTCCCATACAAAAGTGGAAATTTGCTCAAGGCATAAGTCGGTCTAATGAAGTTGGCAAAGTTCGATCTGGCGAATTTGGGGAGTCTAACAACTCAATGCGGTTGTGAAAAACAGTCTACATAGAATACAAGGCCGTCAAAATGTAAAGGAATGTGGTTGTATTATGTGTAGCCAAAACGCCGTGAAAATAAATCCCTAAAAGACGCCAAAATGCTGATCTAACCCTCTGATACAATGCAATCTATACCATCATCTAACAAACTACCGCCTGTACCACAACTCCTGGATCATTTATATGCTTAGTTGGAAGGGCAGTAACCAATGGTGCAGGCGTCAGCCTTGCAGCATCCACGGAAGCCATTGCTGCAAGATTGGAAGAAGCCAGTTCCAGGGGCACACACAGTCGGGTCGGTGTTCTTGGGCTCAGCGTGCCACTCGTGGTTAGCCTCAGGCGTAGGAGTAGGCGAAGCCTTGGGAGCAATCGTAACGGTCTCGAAGCTCTTGACGTCCGGGCAGTAGCCAATGGTGCAGGCATCCTGCTTGCAACATCCGCGGAAGCCGTTGCTGCAGGACTGAAAGAAGCCAGTGCCAGGGGCGCAGACGGTCTCGTCCCGCTTTACGGTAGGCTCGCGGACCTTCAGGTCAGGGCAGTAGCCAATGGTGCAAGCATCGGCCTTGCAGCATCCACGGAAGCCATTCGAGCAAGACTGGAAGAAGCCAGTGCCAGGCTTGCAAACAGTCGGATCGGAGACGGTCTCGGGCTGCCAGTGAGCCTTGTGTTCGGGAACGGGGGTCGCCGTAACAATAGCGGTCTTGGATGAGGTGACGGTCACATTGGGGCAGTACCCAATGGTGCAAGCATCGGCTTTGCAGCAGCCCCTGAAGCCATTGCTGCAGGATTGGAAGAAACCGGTGCCCGGAGCGCAGACGGTAGGATCAGTGTTTGACTCGGTAGGAGATGCCGTAGTGATACCGACGATGCCGGCGAAGACGGTAAAGAAGATGGAGGAATGCATGGTGAGGATGATAGGATGGATAGTAGATCAAGCAGGGTTCGACTAGTTAAGTTTGTGAAGAGAATGATCGGATGTTTGTACGAGTTTCTTAAAGAGATAGATCCACAAAGGAAATAAGGAAATCACAAAGGAGAAGAGAAAAGGAAATTTGGTGAGGTTGTTGAGTTGTCCTGAGTAGCTGAATTGATGATGAGAAGAGAAGATAGGATCATGATGGAGAAGACGCGCCCAATTTATAAACCTCATTCTGGAATGAGGACGTAGGATTCCATAATCGGGAACTATTCTCCGCATATTTCCAGATCCGACTACGTGGAGGTAGGTCACACTGCGGACCGCAAGCAATGTTGAGGAGACAGCACACTTGTCTGTGGTGGGCTATGGCTGTGAGGCCTTCTATTCCAGGGCTGTGATCTAGTGTAAGCCAACATACTTCAAGGACCTGTGTTCGACCGCGGAAACTACACTTCCCCCGGCCGGGACTCATAATGCCGGCATCCTCCGTGGAGGCTGATGAACAGCCGTACACATTGTGTGTCGGCAGTAGGCTAATAATGGGGTTGCTGCGTGACCTGCATACTCTGTTGTCTCTCTCAGTCGTTCCCTCCGGAATAGACGAGAAGGATCCAATGGGAAGCTTGGAAACTCGCCCAAAGCTGTATGCAAGGCGTTGCAGCTCTGATCAAACAGGCGCGATAAGCGTAGCTGGGCTGAGCTGCAGGTTCTGGCTGAGTTTCTGGGGCTGAGACGCGGGAAGGACTGGTATAGAGCCTTGGTAACCAGACTGCATTAGGTCTACAGGAAGAACTCGAGCGCCTCGGAGGCGGCGGCGCAGTCTCGCTGTCAGACGCCACAGACTGGAGGAGTACCCGGGCTCCGATTCCGAGCCTCGTGGCTGGTCGCCTGCCGGAAGCTGCAGTGGAAGGGTGGTAAGCTTATTCTTGGCAACAAGAATTTTGAGGGGAGTTGCAGGTTATCGAGACTTTAGTGGTAGGCCACTTAAAGGCTATGTGTGGTCAGATGGCGAAGAAGCGTGGTGGAGGCTTATTCGATGTCCGTGATTTCTGCAAAAGCCAATTGGGGCTATCGTGCGTTGTTTATGGTCCCTTAGCTATATAGCGAACCCTGTGTATTCTCGAAATAGCCTTCATTGATTCTCAAAACGAGACTGCTATCGCAGGATGCAAGCTGAATGCAGCCGACGAGCAATATGAAAACGAGCCGTGAGGCCCTCATTTCTCCCGTCTCTGATGCTTCAACCGCAGAGTGGGCTGTGCGACGCGCTCGTACCAGGCATAAATCAAAAGGTACTGGAGCGTGCACAATATTAATAAGTTGGTTATCAGCTCCGACACGTTGCAGCGTCGTACGAGTACAACATGTTTGCGTGTCGTTCTGTGGTCATCGGCCACTACGAGTCAGCGCCGATGGGGACCAGACTTTAATTTCACTGATAATCTTCAACTACGAGGCCTCGTGGGGGGGTTTGCTCCAGCACTCCGTAAAAGGGTTCCACGATGGAGTCGCACACATTAGAAAAATGGTTGCGCGATAAACGGAGAATTTTCCCCGATTCCTGAGGGTCCATCAACCACCGATCCTGGATCTTGATCTGTCCGAAATGCATCCCCCTTCCGCCTGAACCAACGGGTCCTCGCCGTGACGGCGCGGTGCTTGGCGACGGTCCCGGGAGGACGGCAGCTAGAAGCTTGTCTCGTCCGGAAGCAGAAGGCCGCCGTAAAGTGCGTGTGTTTGATGCTACCATATCGCAATTTAATCGAGGAGCTAGACTGCCGTCAGGGTTAGGCTGCCGGCAGTGGGATGCCGTTCTTTTGTTGGGACATGACGCCGGTCAGATAATCTGCTTGAACCGGTCGGCATCGTCTTCAATGCCGTGATCTCCAAATAGTCGGGGTGTCGCTGGGCAGATGGACAGACAAGAAATTGAAAATGGCGACGTGATCTCCTCTTTAATCTTTCCGTGGCCGATGACTTCGACAGTGTGTGCCAAACAAATGGGATTTTGTTTGACCAAGACGGGACGAACTGCAACAATGACGCGGCTCATCGGCATCGTTTCTTTTCGTTTCACCACTCTTCCCCAGCAGGCCCCTGCAAACTCTCCAACAAGTTGTTAGTGGAAAGATTGAACTCGCGAATTACAAGGCGTGCTGCTGAGTAGGGATGCTGATGTTAAGTCACCTGGCAGGCAACACCCCTGACAGGGGAGCCGGGATGAGGAGAATCGTCTGGTGGCCAGGCTCCGATAGCGCCACTCATTACTTTATTCCATACCTGTAGCCCCCGTTTGGGACGGCATTTGGGCAGGCGAGCGCGCAGCATGCCCACTGTCTGTGTTGTTGGTTTAATTAACACGGCGCTAGAATCCCGGCTGTAGACCAGTTTGTGCCATTTGTGGTCAGCCTGCGAGTTTCAACACCGCTCTCCGTACAATTTCCCACAAGCGATGGTCGGATCGTGGGGACTGTGGGCGGAAATGGGACGCGGCGCTGGTTCTGGAAAAGAATGCCCGAGCTAAGATCGGTGGTCTGTTGGACGGCTTGGGTTGGAGGAGGGGAAAAGGAGGAAGCGGAAGGAGATGCAATTCCATATTTATCATCCCGAAGAGTCCCTCTCGTACTCTGAAGGCAACTGTCGCCTGTTTTGCTGTTCTTGTCACTCCCTTTCCCATTCCGTGTCTCTCATTTTTTGACTGTTAGTCGTTCATTCGTTCACAAAATCCAACATGAAGTTCGCTTCCCTTTCACTCCTTGCGCTGGGCGCTATTCTCCCGGGCTGGGCCGCCGCCGAGCTCTCCGGTACCGTCGGGCCATCCACCACGCGTGAAGCCAAGGCGGCCAAGAAGACATGCAACATCACCAGCTACGGTGCCAAGACCGGTGCCACTGGTGACATCGGCGCCGCCCTTAAGGCTGCCTGGGATGCCTGCAAGACTGGCGGAGAGATCCTGATTCCGTCCGGAGAATGGGGCATGAGCACTTGGCAGACGCTCTCTGGCGGTTCTGGTGTCTCGATCAACCTCGAGGGTACCATCTACCGCACCGGCACTGCTGGTGGCCACATGATCATTGTTCAGAAGTCCACCGATGTTGAGTTCTACAGCGGCAACTCCAAGGGTGCCATGCAGGGCTATGGATACGAATTCCACAAGCGTAAGTTGTCAGCATTCTACATTCACGTAGTCGCGAAGCTAACAAAGATGCAGAGGGCAAGGGTGTCTATGGGTGAGACCAATGATTCTACAACATGCGTTCGTGCAATTCTAACCACGATTTTGCAGACCCCGTCTCCTGCGCTTCGTTTCCGTCACCAACTTCAGCGTGCATGACATTGCTCTCGTTGACTCGCCCGCTTTCCACATCATCTTGGACACCTGCACGAACGGCGAGGTCTACAACATGATCATCCGCGGAGGAAACGAGGGTGGCCTTGACGGTCTCGACTTGATGGCCTGCACCAACGTCCACGTTCACGATGTCGAGGTTACCAACAAGGACGAGTGGTAAGTTCACTTTTCTTCTCCGTGAGACCGGTTTGGCTGAACCCAGCCACTGTCTCGCGGTGCCTGTCGCATTTGCCAGACGGGACCGGAAGCCGGGCTCTAGGCTCCGTGACCGTTCCCCTTGGGCAGAATTTTGGCTAACAAGTCTTCAGCGTCACTGTCAAGAACAAGTCCAGCCACATTCTTATCGAGGACATCTTCTGCAACTGGTCTGGTGGCTGTGCTATCGGCTCCCTCGGCGCCGACACCGCCATCTCCGACATCACCTACCGCAACATCTACACCGTCAACTCCAACCAGATGATGATGATCAAGAACAACGGCGGTGATGGTGTCTTCCAGAACTCTCGCTTCGAGAACTTCATCGGTCACGGCAACGCCTACTCCCTCAAGATCGACTCTGCCTGGGCCGGACAGAGCAAGGTCTCGGGTAGCGGTGTCGAGTACAAGAACCTGACCTTCTCCAATTGGAAGGGTACTGCTGCCAACGGTGCTTCTCGCGGCCCCGTTGTCGTTCTTTGCGCTGCTGCCGTCCCCTGCGAGAACATCGACGTCTCCAGCATCAACATCTGGACCGATGCTGGCTCGTCCATTGTCGACAAGTGCGAGAACGCCTTCGGCTCTGGACACTGCCTGCGCACCGGCTCCGGCACCTACACCAGCACCGCTACCACCAAGACTGTTGCCAACTACGAGGCCACCACTATGCCTGGCCAGATCACTGCCGGTCTTGGTCTCTCGACCTCCATCGACATCCCTGCTCTGCCCACCACCTTCTTCCCTGGCCAGAAGCCCAAGACCGCGCTGCTGGGCTCTGCCTGAGCGGACCTGTCGCCAGAACAGACACCAGTCACACTGCTCACCTGTTGAGCTGATCATATTTTCCTGTACATACTTTATTGGAAAAGCCAAGCTGCACATATCATTCGGGAAATGATCATAATGTTCTCCGCAGATCTATAGTCTATGATTGATTTGTCGTTCCCCGTCCCGTGATGATTCATCAACAGCCTCAGGTAGCTTCGCTAGGTGTCTATTGGCTGACTTGAGACTGAATCCAGCTATCGTCCAAGCCACCCATCGTAACCGTCTTCGTCCCCTTCACCCCCACGAACTCTTTCAGCTTCCCTCTTAGCAAGTAGGTAGGGGTACAACTCCAGGCATGGCAGAAACTGTTATTTCTGACATCGCCATAAGGACTCGCCTTTGGGTCTGCCGGGTTGTAACACTCCCAAAACGTATCAGCGCCAGCCTTGACCATTCCTCCCCAATAACCTGTCATGACCTCAATACACTTATCATAACATCCCACGGTTGCAAGAGCATCGCATACGTGATGCCATAGATAGGGTGTGAGAGGCTTGAGAGCTTCAGGATGAGAAAGGGTATTGAGCAGCGCAGTCTGCGCCACATCCTTTGGGAAGGCCTCGGCCAGGACCAGCCATGATGCTGAGGCATAGCTCACTTGACCCTTGGGGCCAGATACGAAGACGTTTTCTGGTGAAAGAAAAGCCTTCGCTGCTTCGGTCATTTGGGCCACGAGATCCGCAAAAGGGGCTTCCTTGCCGAGGACCTTGGCCAGAGCATTCGCCGCCTTGAGGCAGTACAGGAGGACGCCATGCTCGCCCGCGCTATGTTCCAAGCCGGGTTGCCAATCGAGGAACTTCCATCCCTCACCCTTCGTTTCATCAAAGGCATGAGTTTCAGGGTCCAGGTGTGATATCGCTCGTTTGACGCATCCAAGCACGGTCGGCCAGAGGTCTTGGCCGGCAGCGGTGTCACCCGATGCCACCACATAGTCGTTGACAATGGCCGCAAAGAGAGCGTCGTAGTCGACGATGTAATCAGATGAAGGCGTCAGTTGCGGCTGCTCAAAGATGCATGCAGGCACCGAGTCATCTTCGCGAACCACGGCCGCAAACTGGAAGATGCAGCGCTTGACGAGGTTGAAGTCTTTAAAAGTGCTGTAGTTTGCGAGAGCTTGTAACCGAAGGTCTCCGCTCCATAGTCGGCGATCGCGACGAGGGCCATCTTCGAAGACTGTCTGCATGCAGTCTCTCAAGGTTGAGATGCTGACATGGTCGATATTCCGGAGAAGCTCATCACCAAACTCCAGCGCCTCCAGTGGATGCATCTGGCTGATGGCGCTCACACACTCGCACTTGATATCCGAAAAGACAACCTTGAACAGTGGTGATGTGTCGATGACTTCAACTCGGAGAAATCGAAAGGAGTAGCGGCGGCGCAATGTCACTAGCTCAGGGCACATGTCGATGTTGATGACCTCGTCCGGGAGCCAGCTGGTACTGATCCAAGTCTTGACGTTGTCCATGCCCAAGGTCACGTCAAACGGAGACTCGCCAAAGGTAAGGCGCAACCTGCAAGGTGCGTCCATGTGCGATCCTCGGGACTCGAGACGAAACGATATGTATCCCACCATGTGGACGCCGAAGTCGAGAATGAATTCATCTCCCTTTCCCCAAGTCTTGGACGGAAGCTGATCGACAGTGCATTCCGCCGGCGCAGCACGAACACCAAAGTACTGGCTGTCGTCTTTGTCAAACTTGATAACTTGCTGAGGTGTGCGCGCCCATCTGTGCAATTCTGGGCAGAGGTCGTTGGCGACCTTTTCGAAGTCCCGGTTCCATCTCGTCGGGAGAACGCTCGCGACCATGCCCTCGGGTGCATCAGACATGATGGTCTGAGGTTGAATGTTGTACTATTTTAGCTTGACAGGAATGGCGTGCTGGAGGTCCTGGTTCGGTTGACAAGCCCGTCGGTGTGGTCTGGAATTACAGCTGAAAGCATGGGTTGAAGCTGGTTAATGTTGTTTTGGACACGCCACGATCACAAACAGCATTCGTAAACGCTTCGGTGTGACATCCTCCCGAGAAAGGCAGTCAAACCCACTTGCTCGGCAAAGCAAAAAGTGTGGCTGCCGCTTCCGATTGCTCAATTGGGCCCGCCTCGTCATCGCGAAGTCGGCGTGGGGAGACCCTAGTCATGGTTTGCGGGGAAGAATGCGGTGACCTCGGACATTGTGAATCAAGCCGAGTCTGGAACATCGATCACGCGGACACCAAGGGTTCAACTGCGGTAAAACTGCGGTGAAGTCGCGGTAAGACTAGGTTATTTTGAGGTGTTTACAGAATTAGTTCAGGTTTTCTTGCCAATTTTTCTCCTTGGCGTGGTCATTAGATCGAAGCCAGTCTTCAGATGAAAGAGGGTCTTTAGACATTAGCATGATGCCGAGCTGCCGTCACACCATTGGCTTCCCAGCCATCATCAGTTGCTGTAAATGATCTGCACCTGGTTTTATTGCGCTTGACTTGTCTTCAATTTGACACCAAATGTCTTCAAGGCGCGATTAGAACTCTTTTACGCACTACCATCGCGTTCAGAAACCTGGTAAAGAAGCGCGCTTTTCGTTCTTGAGCAACAGCTTGCCAAGGTAACATGAACGACAGCCAACTTTCCGGGTCGAACCCCGCGTCCTCGTGGTATTCTCCACAAAGAACCGTCGGCAATTGCACGCTACTGTGGGGTCCCCAGATTAGGACCGAGAAGACGGGTCATTGACACGTCTGGTCCAGGCCCTGCCGCTGTTGACGACCAGGGCCACGGCCAAGTTCATCTCAAGGATCCTCACAACACCCCTAAATAGGTTAGACAACATCAAAAGATAGCCAACCACGAGTCCCAAGGCTTTTCTTCGGAAGAGATACTGACTCAGGCAGACCCAACTACTAGGCATGTCGTTGACTCTCTTCCTTGGTAAACATATTGCCGGCCATAATTCCGCGCCATCACTGAAACGCACTGGCATCATGCGAACACAGTCCGACATGGGCAGAAACCGGCCCCTCCCTCGCAGGAAGTCAGCCATCTGGTTGGGTTTTCAGGCCACTCTTGGGCTGGAGGCGTTCAAGCTCGGCCCAGGAGTCGGGGCTGAAGTCTTCTTTCGAGGAAGGGCCCCAGATAACGGGCTCTGTTCGGCCCATCATTCGAACGACTTTGATCCGAGGAAGTGCCTACGACTTCCTCGACGAGATCCAGTTGCAAATCGTTCCTGAGAATAAGAACCGGGGCCATTCCCGGAAAACCGTAACTTCGGACCCAGTTCCCCAGACTCGTCTCCTCAGCTTCCCCAGATCGTCGGGGCCAACCCCAGAATCCTTCAGCAGTTTAAACTTCTTTGCCCGGGGAATCACCGCACCAATTACCTTAGCCAGCCATGGCCGAACACAACCTTGAAGCGTCGAAGACGCCCATTGTCGCCGAAAAGGACGATATCGCCGCGGCCAAGGGCGAACACGTCGAGGAGATCGGCCACGCTGCCACCGCCGAGGATCACGTTGAAACTCCTTTGCAGGCCATCAAGAATCAGCCTTGGGCGTTTTTGTGGTGTGTCTACGCCATTTACGTTCTTATCCTCACCAGTTTCGACAATCAGGCGGGCGGCAGCATTCTGAGTATTCCAGAGTTCCGCAAAGATTTCGGCAACGAATTCAATGGCGACTATGTACTTCCCGCGAAATGGCAATCTGCCTACAGTGGAGCGCCGGTGGCATCGTGAGTGACACCAATACACGATTATGATAGATCAATTGCTGACAACTTTATTCACAGTGCCGTCATTGGATCCATTGGTGCTGGCTATATTACAGATATCATCGGCCGAAAGTGGACATATTTCATCAGCTACATCTTCATCTTCGTCGGAATCACACTTGAGACTACCAGCACGACCAATGAAATGTTCTTTGCCGGAAAGTTCATCGCAGGTTTTCCCATTGGCGCCTTCATTACCGTCAGCATGACGTACATCGGCGAGATCGCGCCTCTGGCTCTTCGTGGTATCTTGACCGCCGCCGCTGCCATCGCTTTCACGATCGGTCCTTTCATCGTCTCCCTCATTGTCAACGCGACAGGTGCTCGCCAGGACCGCTGGGCCTACCGAGCTATCTTCGTTTCTCAATATGGTGTGAGTGGCTTGGGAATTCTGGTATTGGCCTTCATGCCAGAGTCTCCGTGGTGGCTGGTGAATAAGGGCAAAATGCAGAAGGCTATGAAGTCCCTGAGCCGTCTTGGCTACGACGCAGTCCAAGCCGAGAAACGTCTCTCCATTATCACGACCACTTTGGCAGAGGTGCGCAAGGAGACTGAAGGCGCAAGTTATGCCGAGTGTTTCCGCAAGTCAAACTTGCGTCGCACTGTCATCTCCGTCATGCCCCTGAGCATCCAGGCCCTGTGTGGAGTCTACTTCGTGTCCGCCTACAGCACATACTACCAACAACTGGCTGGATACAGCACCCAGGAGAGTTTCATTCTGGCGATTGTCCAACAAGTCATTTCGATGCTTGGCAATGTTGTTTCCTGGTTCCTCATCGACAGAGTCGGCCGTCGAGGGCTGACTCTCTACGGCATGTGTATCCTCACGACCCTGCTCATGATTACTGGTGGTCTTGCTGTCGCTGGCACTCCTGGTGCCGTGAAGGGAACAGTTGCGCTACTCCTGATCTACTGCTTCTTCTACAACGTCACCATTGGCGCGACTGCCTACTCTTTGTTGACCGAGGTTGCCACATCTCGACTTCGTGCGAAGACTGCCTCTATGGCCTTGGCTCTTCAGAATGCTCTCTTCGTAAGTGTTATTCCTCTGAACCTTCTTCAATTGCCTTTGACTAACAGCTATGATTCTAGACTATGTGGGCTTTCGTCATTCCCTTCCTGTGAGTGGACCTGTGAGAGACCTTTGCTATGGCCGAGCACTAACATGAATGCCAGTTTCAACCCCGACCAAGCGAACTTGCAGGCGAAGGTTGCTTTCATTTTTGGTGCCTTCTCCATTCTGTCCACAGTTTACCTCTTCTTGTATCAACCTGAGGTTGCCGGCAGATCTTACGAGGAGCTTGATGAGATGTTCATGAAAAAGGTCCCTGCACGCGACTTCAAGAGCTACAAGACGGAGGTTGAGGAGAAGAGCGAGCGCGCTGTTGCTGAGAACATTTGATACCCACATTGCGGGACGTTGGTCCCAAGGAAGAGCTGATATGATCTTTTTACTGGAATGAAGCATGCTCAACGATTGAAACAATGACAAGGCCACTTAATTCTTCTTGATGCTGCAGAATAACTGAGCCTGTGTTAAAGCACTCCCTAAGGCATGGTTCCCAATTTCATGACGTGATCAAGAGGATTTGCACGACCCGAAACATGCGAAGCATGTGCCCAACTTGCCTAAAGAGTTCGTCGGACTGAATCTTAGCCTCATATTCACGCGCGAGACATCGAGTCACATGTCATTTGAACGCCTTGTGTACACCCTTTAGCTTTTCATAGTGTGAAGACTATGGTGTAGTGCTCTGTCGTGCGCCAATATCGACATCTCTTACACCTGGCGCTCTTCGTCTGACAACGACACAATGACCGACCATTTCAAGTAGGGTTTATTCTATCTCATATAATTTCGACGTGCGATCGCATCACGACGGTGTCTTACCGCCCGTAATGGGACTTCGGTGATAGTCAGGGATGCACAGCTCAAGGGGGCGACGTGCTGCAGAGGATGCAGCTAATCGGCGCCATTCAATTGGTCTATTCTCCGCCAGTCTCATGAGGAAATGGGTGGATTGAGCGGTTAGTGTACAGATGGAATGCCGTATGTTATAATTCTGTCGAGTTTGCTGGCGAGAGAAAAACATGCGGAACAGTGGTTCAATCCAGACGTCGGTCGGATCTTATCGATCATCAATAGTTGCGAGAAGCGGGTTCTCCAGGCCGGCATGTTGCAGGAGTAAGACAAAAAAGCACGTGGCATACGAAGATCAACGTCGCCTGCTTGGAGAAAAACTGCTAACGAATGATAAGGTTGTCGTCTGCGGTAGGGTTATGTTTGCAAAGAACGAGGGTGAGAGACGTGCATCCAGGAACCAGGACCACGCTCAAAAATGTGCGCCCGCGAGCTGCCGGCGCGACGCCGGCAAGCGGAGTCGCCCAGCCGGCCGAGAAGAAGGGCAAAGCCGCTGGCACCCAGCCGTCCTGCTGGATCTGGGGGCGGATACCACACACGTGGTAGCGTCTCTGGATCCGCGACTGGCATCCGAATGAACCGGCTTATCAGAGCTTCCAAGAAATGCTGTTCTGTCGAGGGCCTTGTCCGAACTTCTCGGCTGCGACTATTGTCTGGACGTCAATCCAATTGCGACCCATTTAGAGCATTAGATACGAAAGCTTCCACGTCGAGAACCAGATGTGTGGCTGTTGCGCGCGCAGATTCGACAAATGCTTGACGATGTTCACCGGAGACCGACGGAGACCATCGAGGACCCGGAATAGAGGATCGGAGCTCACCTACAGCTTATCACCCTGATCCCTTCACGTGCCTTCAATTACGCAGCGGTTTTACGCTGGGGGCTCACCAACGGACCCGTCCAAGAAGCGGAGCCGGCCGAAGCTGAAATGCAGAGATACCTGGGGGAGTGTGGGAAAGGCATGGCACTTTTGTCTCTAGCCAATCTGTAGGCCGTAAGCGCACGCGGTCATTGACTGAATTGGGCAGAGATACGACGCAAGTCGCAACTTGTCAAAAGCCCGGGAACCTTAGCACTGATCGCTTCCCCGGGGTGGCGTGGGGCCTGCCACACCTTTTGCGCGTCAGTCTGTCCTGTATCCTGCGCGTATGGCATCCTAGCGCGAGTTCCTAGGGCCGGGTTGGGGAGGTGGCAGCTGGAGATGCTGGGATTGCGGATGGCAGATGCAACAAGGTGCCTCTGTTGGTGCTTCTGCTTCAATGTCCGTTCCTCTCTTGGATAGCCTGCTAGGAGATGCGTGACAACTGATAGTCTCTGGTGAACCCCCGTTCATGCTTATGTTCTCGGCCCCAGCCGACAGAGCAGCTAAGGCCAAAATGAGGGGAGAAGGATGATGCTAAGGGGAGGGACCGTGGTTGTTATCATCGTGGACTGCAAATGAGACAAGGACTCGTGGAGGTTCAGTTGTTACGCGTTGCCCGGACACTCCCTGGAATTGGCGTCGCTTGCGCTGAGTGATTGATGACGGCGACTGTTCGCTAATCTAAAGCGTTCATCTCGTCTCAATGCCAGCTTGACACCCGACGGGGTCCCCCGAATTACGAGTCACTCGCAGGTTCAGGCGGCTTCAGTCCGCACCTACAATTTGATATTACAGGGCCCAAGGACGTCTTACCGCCGATCTCACCACCCTTCCCGCTGGCTATCAGCCGCCAGACATGCTGGGCGTGAGACCCCTCGTAAGCTTCGCGGAACATGTCCTGCGTTGCTATGCTCAGCCGGTATCTAGTCTGAAGAAGGTCGAAAACAGAACAGACAATCGGGAGAGTATGTCAGCACACAGTGGCCAGAACAGCAGATGAGCAACTGACACTGAACGAGACAACCCATATCAGCATCCGCGACGTCTTGTTCTCCCCTCCCTTCCCCTCGATCCATGGCGTTTGTGGCGCCGGGGCGGCTGAAGCAGCTATCTCCAACCAGTCCCAATTCTCCGCATGCCTCCGTGCTCCAGCAGCGGTTTGGGGGTCGCGGTGCACTGGCGTGTCTTGGGGTCTCGGCCCCTAGCAGCCATCAGAATGTTTAGTCGCGCCCAGGAGAACGGAAGGATCTGCCACACCTTCATCGTACAGGACAAGGCCGGTGTTGAGCCTATCAGGAGGCTTTCAATCATCGTTGCCCGACACCGTCCCCGGCTGCCATTGCCACACGGTCATTGGCTGTCCCGGAAGCCAAGCTGGTTCTGGCGTGTACCTGTGTCTCTCTCCTGGGCTCTCACGCTCTCTCTCTCTTCCTGTGTGCCTGTTTGTGAGACGCCGATAATGAGTTGGCTCACCCGGTCACCGAAGACAGAAGCAGACCCGGAACCATGATTCATGCGTGTCGTCCGACTGGATACAGCATCTCTTGTCGTCCCCAAGGCAGTCCAATCCAACGCCGGGCAAAGACAAATGCAAACGAACCCGGCACCACAAGCTAGCCCTGCCCTTTTGCTAGCCGGCCTGCTCGCCCAGCCTTCCAACGGCCAGTCTCGTCTCTCCAATCTCAGTCGACCCCACTGCGCGTCTCCATCGTTCCATCAACCTTCCAGAAGCGGAAGCGCGCCGTTGGCTTTGCCACTCACATTGCAGAGCTAGTTGGCTTGGTCCGGGTCTGCGCGAAGTCTGTGCTAGTGTTCGGTCCTCCCACAATCCTTGTCATGCCACCCGCACGCCGCAATAAAAAATTCGATCCTTATCGCGGTCGAGGGACCCGAGTCCTGGGGTCCAGCGCAAAACTTTTGTTGGACCTGGCATCTCTAATCGCGACTGATTCGGCGGGAGGAACACCGCTGTGTGTGAATCAGTTTCTTCAACAGACTCATCTCTTCGCAACAGATGAAGAAGAGGAATACTCTCAACAGCACCAAAGAGACTTGGCAACTTGGGATTGAAGAGGGGAATCGTTTGACAAGAATTGAAAAACATGACCGATGGTGGCAACCCCCCCTCCGAGATATCGTCTTACCATGACTGAAAGTCCCCTCCTCGACCTCCATCTCTCCCTAGCTACCCTGGCCGTCTTGTATCTCTTGTACCACCATTGTTTGTCAATCCCACACCCGTCAACCCTGTCACCCATCCAACCCGCATCCCTCGTTGGCTGCGCGCTCTTCAGAATCTGGGTCAATCCACCGAAATGGGCACCGAACCACATGAGGGCTCTTCCCTTCCTCCACACCCAGGCGGGCAAGCGACCGACGGGGGAGAAAGAGGGCGACGAGTGAGCAGCCAGCATCGTCCTGAACACCTGCCGCTGCGCGCGCAGCTCGATCAAATGGCGGCGAACTCCAATGGATCCTTGCTCGTCCATCCCCATCCCACACTCCCAAATGCCTGCCCGGCCTGGGCCTGGCTCCCGGGTTGCTGATAAGCTACCGTAGCACTCCGTAGTAAGTTGAGGATCGTTGCGTCCTAGCCTAGCCTCGGCACTACTCTCGGATTTCTTGATCATCGCACTGGGAATTTTTAAAAAGGGCTTCCCCTCAGGACGCGTCAATCCAGGGTCCTGTCTCGTGGTTCTCGTCTGTTTCGTGCAGCAAGCTCTCCAGTGCCCCCCTCCGCCTCTTCATGAGCAGCAGAGCCGTCTGATCGGTGGTCGTTTCTTTTCAACAATACCCAGGCAAGCCCTCAACTGTGCTAGCCCGTGGTCCACCACCCTCTGCCACTACCGATACTCGTTGAAAAATTTCTCTTGATTTTTTAACCGAGTAGGCCAAGCCAAGCGCAAACGCTTGCCGTCAAGTCCCTCCCCCTCCGTCCAGTCTCTTGTCAAAGCCACCGGTGCGACCCGAAACCCTATTCCGCAGCTATGGCTTCCCAAGTCACCGAGGTCAACAAGACCGCCTCCGACAGCAACAGCCCGGCCGTCACCCCGACCCGTCGCAACTCGGACCCGGCGCTGGAAATCTCCAACCAGCACCAGCATCACCACCTTCACCACTCCGACCGCGTTGATGCCAAGGGCCACGCCGACAACGTCGTCTACACCCGCACCGGCGATTCGACCGTCCCCCACCAGAGCCATCTTCACGACCACAGTGAGCCGCACGACATCGAGAAGGGCAACCCGGACAAGCTGAGCGGCCCTCCCGACTACGATGGTGAGAAGGGTGGTGTCATGACGCCCTCCGAGCAGGAGGGTGCTCAGAAGCCTTCCAGAGTTCGCACTTTCTACAAGAAGAACAAGTGGATTGCCCACCTTTTCATCTTCTGCCTCTTCACCGGCTGGTGGATTGCCTCGCTCGTCCTGCACCGCAACGACAAGAACTGGGTTGTGCCTTTCCTCGTCTGGCTCGCTATCATGCTCCGTCTGGTCTTCTTCTACGTCCCCAGCTCCTACGTCTCGCGCCCCATCAAGTTCGTCTGGCAACATTCGGCCGGCCTCGTCCACAGCGTCATCCCCGAGAAGTTCCGCACCATTGCCGGCGCCGCCTTGACCATTGCCGTCATTCTTGTCGGCTCTTTCGTCTCCGAGGAGTCTGCCGATAACACGCGCGAGAACCGCGCCGTTTCCATCTTCGGTCTGATCGTCATCCTGTTCTGCTTCTGGGCCACCTCCGCCAACCGTAAGCGCGTCAACTGGCGCCCGGTTATTGGCGGCATGCTGTCGCAGTACATCATTGCGCTCTTCGTGCTCCGCACCGGCGTTGGCTACGACATCTTCAAGTTCATCGCGGACCGTGCCGGCGACTTGCTCGGCTTTGCCAACCAGGGAACTGCTTTCCTGACTGCCGACAGCGTCATTGACCTCCACTGGTTCATCAGCGGTGTCATTCCCCCCATTATCTTCTTCGTCGCCATTGTCCAGGTCCTCTACTACATTGGCTTCCTGCAGTGGTTCATCGGCAAGTTCGCTACCTTCGTCTTCTGGGCTCTGCACGTGTCCGGTGCCGAGGCCGTCGTCGCTGCTGCCACTCCCTTCATCGGCCAGGGCGAGTCTGCCATGTTGGTCCGTCCTTTCGTCCCCCACATGACCAAGGCCGAGATTCACCAGATCATGACTTGCGGTTTCGCTACCATCTCTGGTTCCACCCTCGTCGCTTACATCAACCTGGGTCTTAACGCCCAGGCCATGGTGTCGTCCTGTGTCATGTCCATCCCCGCCTCCATCGCCATCTCCAAGCTTCGCTACCCCGAGAACGAGGAGACCTTGACCGCCGGAAAGGTCGTGATCCCCGATGACGACGAGCACGAGGCCAAGAACGCCATCCACGCCTTTGCCAACGGTGCCTGGCTCGGTATCAAGATCGCCGGTACCATTGTTGCCTCGATTCTCTGCATTCTGGCCTTCATTGGTCTCGTCGACGGTCTGCTGAGCTGGTGGGGACGTTACATCAACATCAACGACCCTCTTACCCTTAACCTCATCACCGGCTACATCTTCTACCCCGTTGCCTTCCTCTTGGGTGTTCCTCGCAACGGCGACCTTCTCAAGGTTGCCCGCCTGATCGCCATGAAGGTCATCGCTGTAAGTGAAATCCCCAAGACTGGCGTCTTCACTTTTTCAGGTACTGATCTCTCTTTTCACAGAACGAGTACGTTGCTTTCTCCGCGATGAAGGAGGCTCCCTACAACGACCTTTCTCCCCGCTCTCAGCTCATTGCCACCTACGCCCTCTGCGGTTTCGGTAACATTGGTTCCCTGGGTATCCAGATCGGTATCCTGGGCCAGCTTGCTCCCAGCCGTGGTGGTGATGTCAGTGCCATGGCCATCTCTGCCCTGATCTCCGGTGTCATGTCGACCTTGACTTCCGCCGCCGTCGCCGGCCTTGTCATCACCCACCAGACGACCAACCTGGTCTAAGGTGCGAGCCGGAATGGGCCGGTGATGTGAGGCGCGGCATCGTTGCCGGCCGTCGTCAATGAGTGAAAAAATGAGTTAAAGAAAAAAGATGAAAGATGAAAGATGTGTACGATGTTGATGAGGCGCTGCTGCGTCAGAAATAAGAGAAAGAACCACACAGTGGTAGATAATAATACCCGGCTTTTGTCAGCGAGCTGACCAATATACCTACTTCTCACTTCCGAGTCTCTGAAAACATGCTGGTAAAGGAACCCCGAAAGGGCCCTCCGAGGGTCTTATACCGAGAGGGAAATCGTGGTGTGACGACCCAAGACGTGATCCAAGGCTGTCTTGCGCGATCGGTAGGCGGGCTTCTTTAAGAAGTCCAACGGCCTTTTGTGCCCCTGGACATAAGCTCGCCTTCCACGCCCTTGCTTGCCCCGCCGGCCAACATCTCCGGCGGTCGTCCGTGAGTCACGCCGGGATCCTTAGCATGGCGTGGTGGCTTCAGCAGCGCTCATTGGCGCCCTGACCGCCGGTGGCACCCTCTTCAGCGGGAAGAAAATAGTGGTGAAAATTTTAACCAACAAGAACACTACCGCCGGTGTCCTGCGGACGTCGGCGCCGGCCGCAGAGGCATAGCTGACAGTTCAAGCTCAAAGGCCAAACCTCGGTCTGGTAGTTTCCAGTGCGTAATGAGAATGGCAAAAGAGCCTGGAATGCGCCGTTTTTCAGTTCTTCTATTGATTCTGTCAGGGTTTTCGAGCCAGCGATTTGCAGTGGTTGGGTGGTCCCCCCACGGCGCTGGCTGAGGCGAAATTGGGGTCGGCTGTCCGGTCCAGGAACAGCGGTAGGAACCTGGGAATCGCAGCATTCCTAAATTCCCAATATCGGATTTCGACGGTCGCCGGTCCCCTAGACCTTTCGACGGCTATCCCCTGAGGCAGACAGCTTGCAACATAATTGGGTTCGAGATCATTGATGAAAACCTTGCTGCATGTCCTAACCTCAACCCAGCTTAGCTTATGCACCTTCAGCGGAAGGTTAGTGCATCTTGCTTGCTGCAAGTGTACCGCATAGTATGAGGCTCTGAACTGAGGCTCTCGTTTCTTGACGTCGAAGACACAATAAACAGTGTATGCCAATATCAGCGATTTCCTTGCTCCTCTTGGTAAAACATATGTTTGCTTTTGGTGCATGTGCACTGAAAGACGGGTCTTTTAGATTTAAGACTGCTCAACGACAATGAGCCGACAGCACTGCTTTCTCCGAAAGCAAAGCACCTGGCTTCTTTCCCCTCTATCATTTGACTTCTGAAGCCAAAATGTCATAAAACGGACATGACATCACTCTTGAAACCTCAGTATTTGTAGAGATAGTGCACCACCACTGACTAACTAACTGGACTCTGAAATCTTTCCTGGTCTCTCTCCCCTATTCAAGCGACTACATCAGACATGCTGACGCATGAAATTATGCATATCACCTCTGGACGAGTACTCCTTTGTTTCCGGCAGACCTCCTGGGTTGACTTGCAGACCGTAATTGCCGTCTCATCGTCTTGCAGGGAATCAAATCTCACGTGAGGAGCCATGTTCATCAAGGTGCCTGAAAGATGGCACATAAATAGGCCATTCTGCGAACCTGTTCTCCGTACATCCTCTCCTCGTCAACGAACCGGCAGTCGACACTGAACAGCTTTGAGCTCAGACGTGGCACAGAACACCAAGCATCATGACATGTACCTTTCTTGATCTCCGGTCACTATCCATCTGTCAAAGACTTGTCCGGGACACAGCTATTCATGAATGGCAGCATGCAAAGGGGGTTTCCCTTGCCCGTGGACAACTCAGTCGCTCAACACATATGCCCACGAAGTCACGCTTACTCGGAACACGATTTTTGAACTCTTCAAAGAGTGATGGTATTATATACGGAAGAAAGAAGGACCACTTGGGTCAAATGGTTATAGACAGGAAGTTGTCCTCGCTAAAGGCGAGATGTCTAGGCAACAAAGCAATGGTCAGAGAGAGGCGTCGATATGTACAGCAGACTGCCTCTTCTGAGTCAATGCTCGTGCCCGAAGGTGGGTATTGTTGTTGTTCAGGCGTTTAAGCAATAGTGCACTGGGAGTACCACTCGCTGTTCTTGGTGCACTTGAATCCAGTGCCGCAAGCGGTAGGACCAGTCCAGCCAGAGCCACCGCACTGGCCCCAGGGACCGGCAGCAGCAGCGGAGGAGTCGGAGCTGGCAGCCTCAGTAGGCTGGGCGGCAGCAGACTCGACGACAATGGCCTTCTTGGTAGGGGTGGCGGAAGCGACGGGGGCGGCAGTGGTGGCGGAGCCGTTGCCGGAGCCGGAGGTGGTGCCGGATTGCCAGCCACGCTCACGGGAGAGCTCGTACCACCAGTTGCGGAGCATCCAGCCGTCGAAGTCGGTGATCTCGGCAGCGGAGCCGGCGTTCATGATGAAGCTGGTGACGCCAGTGGGGGTCCAGTCGTAGAAGTCATCCAGGCCGTAGGTGTGGCCAACCTCGTGCATAAGAATGTGGGCGTTGCCAGTAAGAGCACCCATGAAGTACTCACGGCCAATACGCTGACCCCAGTCACCACCAGCACCACCAGACATGCCGTCGGTGAGCCAAAGAGACTGGTCGTAGTGACGGTCAGCACCGGCAGCGCACTTGCTGTAGTCACCATCCTGGTTGAAGAAGCGGCCGCAAGACTCGGCGCACTGGGGAATGCCATCGGCATCAGTGTCGGTGTAGACCTCGATGCCATCAGTGGAACCCTGGAGCAGGCTCTTGTCCTTGACAGCCCAGCCGACAACGTTGACCTTGATGTCGGAGTAAGGGAAGTTGTCGTAGCCGTAGAGCCACTTGTACCAGCCCTGGTGAGCGGTGTTCAGGGCGGAGGCAACGGACTTGCGCTGGGCCTCGGTGACGGAGGCAGTGGACTCCCAACGGACACAGACGTTGATGGTGCCCTTGGTGGCCATAACCTGGTCCCATCCGTAGTTCTTGAAGCCGAAGAAATTGGAGTAGGTGCTCTTGCAGTGGTCCCAGACCTCCTTCAGGGGCGAGGCGATATCAGAGGGGGGGCTCCAGCCGGACTGTCTCTTGGTAGGGCGGTTGCGGGCCATCTCGAGGGGGTTGCGAGCGTTAACGGGAGTGATGGCCTGCCACACGGAACCGTCAAGGTCGGAGGTCTCGCTGGTGACGCCCTTAGCCTGGGCGGAAGCCGCAAGCAGGACAGCCGCGGCGGCGGAGGTGGTAGTGAAACGCATGGTGAAAGTGGTGAACAACAAAAAGATTTACAGAAAAGAAGTGAAGATGTTCAGGAACGAATGACAGTACAACGGGGTTGGTGCTAGGGACCGAACGAAGTTGAATTGAGAGAATATGGAATGGAAGGTCTAGACGGGGTGCGACTTGGGAGAGATATATACAGACGCCAACCCTTTTCTCGTCATTTTCGTTCATCGTATTCATCTGGGCCCAAAAGGAGCCATCCGCTCCACGAGCTAACCGAGCACATCACATTAGCCTGGGTATCTGCCGTATTGGCAGTATTGGCCAAGACTTCAACGTTGCTGCTTTGTTGCTTCTGCCGCCTGCTGTTTCCCCAAACCTCCATATGCAGCAAGAATTGTTCGTGTCGCGGCACAACTCATTGGCGGGAGAATAAGCCTGCGGAGACTGATGGGACGATGGTAGATTAAGGACCGCTGTAAGGGTGGCGTTGGCAGCCCGAGTTGGGGAAGAGATCCTACGGCGCAGAGAGGGGCGTGATGGGATGCCTTCCTATCCTGAACGTTGTGGCCGGACATAAATGACGCCAAGGCTGAGCGGACAATTTTTGCGTGACAAGCAGGTTCTGGCGTCGAACAAGAAGGCTTGGAAAATCCGGGGAAGGGCGCCTATGCAGCGTGAAGGGGGCCAGAGGAGGCTCATCCATCTGCCGTCCATTGGTGCGGCATTGTTTATGGGGAGGGTGAAGTTCACGTTGCATTGATATTTCATCATTCGAATCCATCCAAACATCAACTCTTAGAGGTGCGATCTTAAGAAACACGGAAGCAAAGAAGGTTGTATGCTTTCGGGTCGATCATCCGACACCAACTCACGGAGCACTCGGCCTTCAGGCCAGACGTGAGATGGGCAGAGAGAAGGGACGAAAAGACAAGGAGAGAAGTTGTTTCAAAGCAGGTGAAAGCGAGCAATGGTGAAACACGGCGATAAAATTGCGGGACTGCCATCCAGAAACCTGGTAATTTCTGGAATCCCTGACTGGTCAGCGCACTGCAGGACCAACGGGGATAGCTACTGAATGGTATCTCATGACGTTACATAATCCGGTCATGGGAGGTCGACTTGGCAGCTCCACGCCTCAATTTGGACGAAATCGAGGGCTTCCAGACTCTTGGCATCGGGTCCGTCCATATCACCGGTTGGGCGATTTGCCACGGTAGGCCGGGAGTAGTCCGTGGTCATGGCGGCGCCGGCTCGCTACCACAGAATCATTGCCAGCGTCTGCCTATTTGGTGCACTGCGTCTCGATTGGTCGTCGGAGCGTTGCCTTTGAATTCACGCTGGTTGGTCAAAGTCTTTCGATTTGCGTCTGTAGGTCTGGCAGGACAGCCGCCCGCCGGAGGACTCGGATGAGACGCGGATATCAAGCTTCTGGAAGAGTGACACCTGTCAGATTTCCCATGTTTTGACGCCGCGCCGGCTGCGGCTGCCGGTGTGGAATTTCATCTCCCGCTGAAGCGGTCCTAGCGGTCTGGACATCACTGACGTCGTCAAACGAGCAGCGCAAGAGTCATGTACTGCTGAGAGTCCTGCGACCATTATCAACTTGTCTTATGGCCACCGGTGGGAGACGGTGGGAGACGGTGGTCTGAGCCTCGGAATAATAACGATTGACTTCTAAGTCCAAACTGCTGCCCACGGAAACCGCGGATATGTTAATCTTCTTAATCTGTGCTTTCAATTAAGCATAACCCTGACCACCACTTTCCGAAATCATAGCAATATACTGCCTATGGCTCCCGCTTCGCGTTAGTCTGCCCGTCGGACTTTTTCAGTGCACTCCACCTCGGTTACACTTGCTGCACCTTAATCAAAACCTCAAATGGTCTGGAGCATGCTCCTTTTCAAGACCCTCATCGCAGTGGAATGAGCCAATTGCGTCGTGTAAAGGCACAGGAGATGAGCTGCAGCCGCGATTCAAAGTGCATGGGGCAAACGCGACAAAGATTCACAACCGCAGCGCCTCGCACGCGCCCTACCCCTTAACAGCCCGCCCCAAAGGGATACGGGCTGGTCATCATTAGTCACCCGTCCGTCAATTGATTGAGTTCGTTAACTTGAGGCACGCAAACAGTCGAGATAGACTTGGCAAGACTTTTTGCAAGCAGAAGAGTTGCAAAGCGGAAACTATCGGCTAAGGTATACGAGACTTTACTTCAACATGTCTCAATCAACTGGAGAGAAGTAAGATGATTAGTGGCGGAACAAATCACCACGGTCCACCAAGGAGCACCCGTATTTGATTATCCGTCCGCAATCCAGCGTCGGAAGGGTACATACGTAAGTTCAAGAGACTCAGAGGCGAAATTCGAGTTTAATAAATGATATTAGGTGAGAAGTTTGTATGATGATTCAGTTGGGTCTCTCATGGTTTTGGGCAGTCTCTCTGGCATTCCAGCAACTGCGGATCCCCGAGAGACAGTCGCCGGTGATGGTGATGTTGAGAGTCAGGCCAAGTCAGGTCATAACCGAAAACATTCCTCATGAAAAGGGGCTGGGTCACCACAAGACAGCGAATTGCGAATGAGAAAAATCCCTCAATGAGCAGCCAGCATACTCTGGGCCGATTATTTCTCAATTGAGCGGTTTGAATTGACTCGAGCGGTTCACAAACTCACTCACAAGGTGTTGATGGAACGATTGGGAAGGGCTTGAGACGTTACATGTGTCTGGCGGAAGCTGAAAATACTTCTTACTCCGCCATCCGTTGCAACGGCATGGCGATGGGGCTTTCGGTACGGGTCCTGAATCCAAGCACTCAAGTTGCAAAGAGGGCCGTATCGAAACTATCCTTCGACTCAGCGCAAGCAGTATGCCACATGCGTGCATGCAGTATTGTGGTCGCAGTGTTCGTCCAGTCATTTTCATTTTATTTGCCAGATTCATAATTGGCGACGCATACTATGTTCTACGGCTGATTGTGCTGTCTAGGAGAACCGCGTGTTGGGCCTCGCTTGCCGACCCCAAACTTGGGTGGTTTCGGCCCCGTGGCGGACGATCATCCGGGGCTGTGGTCCGGCATTCGGCACTGGGTACGATGCGAAGAAACCCGCTCAAGCACAGCTTCACGGGAGCAGTAGCCGTCAGTTGAGAGGCCATAGTTTGACAGAAGCTTGGTTACTCCGAAACTGGTCGGTCTGATCTGCAAGGTGACTTTTCGGTCGACGGTGTAAAAGTCCGTGGCATTATTTTGCGACGACAACGGTGATCGCAGAAAGCAGCCGTGTCCAGTGGCCTAAAGAGCCTTTATCAGTTAATTTGGGCAACTGTAAGGAACTTCGAAGGCCGCTCGAGTAAGTCTGCGATTCTTTTCAGCCGCTCGGTTTGGTAATGGAGTCGCCTTCTCGGTTTCGAAGTTGCTGTCATTCCGCGCCTCAGCTTCCCCCAAAATGCTTCATCTCATGTCATGCCGTCTGATTACCGCAAGGAAGCCCCGATCTCCACCACGCAACGCAGATCTTATGGTCCAATCATTGCGTTAAGCGGCCGCCTTTTGCTTCGCACGCCTGAATCTTCAAGGTCCAACCTCAAACACTGCCGTCTGAACTCGCTTTCGCCCGAAGTGCCGAAGGGTTGCGATGATCGTCCTTGCGCCTCAGAGCAGTCTGAGCTCACCGATCTTTTCGGACTCGCGCAGCTCGCGTACAAAAGGCGGTCGAGTCGCCGCAACTCGGCATGATGTACGATTCAATTCATCCCAAAGTCTTTCATTATTGAGTTGAACTCAATTTCCGTCCAAGTTCTGTGAACTTTGTTTCTGACTCTAATACCCACTGTCTTTTTATCCTGTCGCTGTCTCAAACAACGCATTCTTTCGTCGTCCGACCTATTTACATTCTGTCATCCGTTCTTTCACGTCAAGATGCAAACCAAGATCGCACTCGTTGTCTTCTTCAGCGCTCTCAGCGCCTCTGCCGCGACCATTAAGCGCCAGGCTACCGGCGGAGCTGACTTTGGCAAATGCACTCCTACCATGGACTTCCAAACGGGCCGTCCCGGACGCAAGGCCACCGAAGGCACTTTCTTGCCCACCGATCCTCTTGTTGCGAAGGGCCAGCAGGATGCGCTGAACCCTGGCATCATTACCAACCGAATTTGCGACCAGCTCACCAACGTTTGCGAAGCGAACCAGGCCGCTAAGGACGCGTGCCAGGCTGCCAAGGCCCAGGTTGCTTCCGCGGGCACCAAGGATGCCTCAACGGCAACCCTTTTCAACCAGGCTTTGGGATTCAACTAGGCTTGATCGCTAGTTGAAGTAAGAAGTCCCGCCGAAGAGTATTTCGGGAAAAGTGGAGGACTGAGCCTGGCGCCATGACTTATGAATAATCATGCTGTTATGAAGACGACTCTGTCTCCCGGGTGGAGGATATGGGTCAAATCGGGTGGCTTTCTGGCATTTACTCTACAATGTAGGATTGAGGAAATGAGAGACAACCTGCCCAAATTTTTGGATGTCGCTGTCATATTGCGTGGTTGAGTGTGAGAGTTCAAAAGTGATGCTGTACGTTCTAATGATGCACTAACTCTGTACTCTCGAAAGCAAAGTAAGGCCCGTATGTGACGAACCGAAAGTGCACACTTTCTGTCAACTTTACCATCGTCTCTTGACTCTCCACGCATCTCTGTTTTTAAACGTGCGACGCTTAGCGGCTAGAAGCATTGATATTTGCAAAAGCGATTCTTTGTACGAGTCACGACTTCTTCAGCTTCCTGCTCTGCCTACGACTAATTGGTACTGGCTTAACACGAGACCAAAGCTTGTGACAAATGTGCTCCAAATTCATCATCCACGAAAGGTCACCTCTCAGACGACTCCCTGCCGCCAGTCAGCTGCTTGCACCTTTCCCTCAGAATAGACGAAAAGTGAGACGGATCTGATACCATCGCGTTCCCATCGGTGGACCGCGTCGCATCTCCGCGACCCCGGTTCTTGAGGAACATAAACATCGGCTCCATTATTTCCGAAAGTCTGGGTTGTAACTGGCCCTAAGGCTAGAGACAGACAACATAAATACAAGAAGGACGATTTGCCACTGGAAGACCAACCTAGCGACTCGCTGAAGGCTGGTACACAAAGCACTCACAACCGTTGCCTCACAAGCCATCTAGATGTTATTTTCGAGCGGCATTTCTCCCTCCTTTACGTGCGACGAAAGTAAAAAGCCCATGTGATGTTCCACCATAAACAGCCACAAGAAGCTTACAAACGACTTCGCTAGGCTTGGCTCTGTCGAGTTCCAAGACCATGTTCTATCAGGGGTCAGAAAAACATCGGCGCGCGTGGACACTCAATATCACTATCCTTAGACTCGAATAAACGTTCAGAACAAAGATGCAGAAGACAGATGTGTATCAGTCTTAGATTGTTTCCGTTGATTCACTTGGATGCGGTCTGGCTTTGCCGATTCAAGAATACTAGACTTTGACAGAATAGCCGCGCGAAATAAAGAGCAACACGAGGAACCCTGGGGCTAATCGTGATCCTACGTTGTGATAGAGCAACTCCGACATGATCTTAAGATCAAATAATCGTAAATATCGACATGAATTTTACTATTAAGTCGGAAGTATTTTCTTTAAACGTCTCGTATGCTCCTGAACTTCACTGATAACACCCAGGAACATAATGACCTCCAACGGATCCTCATCGCAATGTTCACAAAGGGTTGACTCTCAAATGTTGAGTAATTCAGAGGTTTGAGCACGTGATGGATTTTAATCCTTGCGTATTTAAGGGGCGCTGGCTGACATGGCGTTATCCGAGCTGGAAATACCAGTTGCCGTTAACGTAGTCATGCCACGGCACCAAAACGATAGGCAGTGTTAAACCTTTTAGCAACATGTATCACGGCATCAAACCGAACAGAGCGCACCCCTTGACATCGGGAAATTCTCGACACATTCGTATTGGATTGGCGAAGCTCGACAACAGGGCCCCAAGGCGGAGTACCTGCTCGACGCCTTGACCGTCGGCCACCAACAGCATGTGAGGCTTGTCGTTCAGCCAAAGTCAAATGCAGTGGGAAGCAATACTGTGGAAGATGTGTTACCCGTGGCTTGGTGTGTAAGTACACTTCTCGGGATAGCCAGCTGCAACCAGCGCTCATGAAGTCCCTTCAAGGGAAGGACGGCAATCAGCCGTCGACAGACAGAAGGGGCCTTCGACACACACCGACATCGCAGACTCCAATTCCAAGCACACCGGAAGAATCCAATGGGGCTCTAGATTTGCAAACATCAACGAGGAGTATGATTTGTCAGCCGGTAACTACACTGGCAGACTGCGCCAACGGGACGGGCAATCTCATACAGAACTTCAACTGGGACGGCATGGATTTCAGCATCCATGTGAGTAGTCCACTCGATACTGAGGATAGTATGAGTGGTTCGTGAACTGAATTTGAACTTCTTCAAAACCAGATTTTTGATGCCAGCCTTCCTGAATTTCCTTCTACGCAACTTTTGCAAGGCGGTGGCCTGTAAAACCTTCCGCAGAATGTGGCCGAACTACCTCTACTCGATAATTATGATCTTCCTCCGGGACTTCAGAGCGAATATTCTTCCGCGACATCGGGCGACCACAGCCCTCGAGCGGCTTGTTCGCATCGGCTGGATTTACCTCCGTTTCCAGCAAAGATCGCAGCCGCAATACAGCAGGAGCGACCAGACCTGGTTCTGAAAGTGACAAGAGAGGTCATTAGTTCTTGTCAAGAGACTTTCGACTGCAAAAAGTGCCAAGTCACATGTACTGATCTTCTCCTCATGATGACTGTGCTACAGGAGACGCACCCCTGTTTTGATTGCGTTGCCACCAAGGATCTGGATGGTGACATTGAGCTCAGCTTTGGGGGATACCAAGTCTCTTTCAACAACGCCAGCTTGAGACGAATGGTCGATATGGATCTGGTACAGAGGGCTAGCACGGTACTGACTGCAATCGGTGCCAAAAGTCACTGCATGATGGACACCCTGCCTGAGCCTTGCAGGCAGGCAAGAGCGAACATAGTCTACCTTGATGAGACTATCAGTCACTTTGAAACCATACTTGGGCGAGTAAAAGCCTACGTTCAGAGAGGGAGTTCAGGGTTATGAAGCGACGATTACTTTGGACGGAATATTGCTTGCCGAAAGGGGAATTCGTGATCTTTCGGAATTTTGTCTGCCTTGCGTGTATGCTCGCGACGCTGAGCAGCGCAGACCATGGTATATTCACCCCGGGAAATTCAAAAAAATGCTTCGAGGCTGGAAAAATTCGAGCTGGATTTTCGGAGTCGAATTTTATCGCTTATCAATCCCATGTTAGAGCTGACCGTACTTGGTGGCTGTCAGTCGCAGTCGGGGTCTCAAGACCACTATTACTATCCCTCTGGACCTTACTGCCACTACTCAGTCCGACAGAGATCCTCAAGAGTATCTTCAACATTCGAAACTGGTGCTGAAATTCTCTCCCGAAATCTTATCTCCTCCATATCGTCCGTTCTTTAGTTCACCATGGCAGACTATACGAGCTGCGAAACTACAGCGCCTCCTGATGAAACCCAGACCTCAACCGCCGAAAAGCAAGAGCACTTCCTCATAGCTGGGACTGCGAACAACATGGTATGGGAACAGGTCTTGAGCCAATTCAACTCGAAATGGATGTATCTCCTGAACGTTGTCTTATTCGAAGTTGGGTCAGCTATCTGCGGTTCGGCACCAAACATGAACGCCATGATCATCGGAAGACTCATCTGTTGTATCGGCGGAGCAGGCTGTATGTTGGCGTTCTGACTCTCATAGCCGCCACGACTACCATAGCAGAAAGGCCACTTTACATTTCTGGCACCGGTATAACGTGGGGTCTAGGTACCGTCTTAGGTCCTGTGGTTAGGGGTGCCTTTGAGCAGTCGGCAGTCGGCTGGAGATGGGCGTTCTACATCAACCTGTTCATCAGGGCTGTTTGCGCACCAGCGTACATCTTCCTCCTTCCCAGCGTGGACCCTCGTCCTGGTGTGTCCCTTAGAGAACGTGCGTCACAGCTAGACTACGCAGGCATGGTCTTGCTGCTTGGGAGTCTGGCGAGCTTCATCATGGCCATCAACTTTGGCGGCCTCACCTACCCGTGGGATTCAGCTAGATCATGTCCCTATTCGTCGTCGCTGCTGTGTTGGTCGCTCTGTAGGGAGTCCAGTAGAGATGGGCTGTTTTCACCACCTTGCCCCGTCGCCTGATACCGATCCAACTTCTCGGATCCTGAACCTTTCTCATACTCTTCGCGTCAACCAGTGCCTCTGCGGCTGGGGCCTTCATACCGATCTTTTTCGCCCCACTGTTCTTCCAATTCATTCGAAACGATGGCGCGCTCGATGCAGGAGTCAGACTGCTACCCATGATCATCGTCTTGGTCGTCGCGGTCTTTGTGAAAGGGCTTTTGATGGCCAAATTCGGCTACTATATGCCGTGGTATCTCGTCAGTAGTCTGATCAGCGTCGTCGGCGGTGCTTCGATGTATACGGTCGACCGCAGTAGCAGCCAGAGCGCCATATACGGGTATACCGTCCTCATCGGGTTCGGAATAGGCATCTTTATTCAAGCGTCATTCTCCGTGGCGCAGGCCGTCGTTGACCCGAAGAACGTCGCTTCTGCTGTTGGCTTCATGACACTAGCTCAATGTCTCGGCAACACCACCGCGCTTGCCATTGCCAACTCTCTGTTTTTGAACCTGGCCGAGACGAAAGTTCAGAATATTCTTCCTGAGCGGTCTGCGTCAGAAATTGAGGCGGCTATCTCTTGGGCTGCAGGTGGCTTTGTGCAAAGGCTTGACGATGGTGTTAAGGGGAGGGTTATCGACGCCATTGTAGACTTTATCAGCAAGACTTACATCTTGGTCATGGCTGCTGGACCACTCGTTGGGCAGCTCAGCCTGTTCCTGAAACGGGAGAAGCTATTTATCAATCCCTCTGTTGCCGCAGTCTAAGCCGGGTAAGTTGTGAACCAAGACTGAAGGCATCTAGAGAGGAGTAGGACACAGACACATGGGCCGAAGATTGCTTCGATGGATCAAGCAATGTGCTGTATGCAGCAATAAAATTCAACGACAGAGAGCTGAGATAAGTGACGATACATAAAGCAGCAACAAGAATCATCATTCGACCTTCTCCAAGATGGGGTCATCCAGCTCACAAAACGCACCCTCCTCGGGCAGTGTCCCATTCACGTAGTAATCTGCCGTAGCCATCGCCGCACAGTTCGATGTTCCGACGGAACCGTGCTACCGGAATGTTAGTACTAGTCTCGCAACTCGCTGATGAAGAACTTACCCCGTATCCGTCGACTTGCAGCACCCTGCTACCTTCAAAGGCAACGCTCATGTTCTTCGCCGAAACAAGCGGCCCAAGCGCATCAGCCGTGTTCCCAATGAACATCACCGGATGCCTCGTCTTCACGGCAAAATCCCCAGCATATCGCTCCTTCGCGTTGAGCCTCCACTGAGCGCACATCATCTCCATGGTGGTCTGGATATCGCCAAAGATCTTGCTGCCGCGTTCCTGTCTCTCCATTATGGGAAGAAACTCGTCAAGCGTGTCTATCCGTGCAATCTTATCGCCACATCTGATTTGTAGCTGTGCATCGGATCTTGTGCCGACGCTCTCATATGACGACGAGAACTTGGCCGACGTCTGTGTGAAGTGAGTGTAGTTTCCGGACATCAGCGCGTCCAGAGCAGTTGTTAGAGCGGGCCAAGAAACCGTGTTATACAAAGCGTACAAGATGATCTCCTTGACGACGTTGTAGTCGATCCAAGTGCCGTTGAAAGGAATGGGGCGGGCGTTGAGGTCGTTCATGAGGGCATAAGTTGCGTCTTCGAGCTCTTGGGCGGTCTGGTTTCGGTGGGCTAGGGGGCAAGTGGACGGACGTGCGACACATGATTGGAAGACGGCGCTGAAGGCTTCGTCAGAACTCGCCCATTGCTCGTCGTCCCTGCTTGCATGAGTAAACGGGGTACTTCTGAAGAGAGACGAGAGATACGTACCAGGCGTTGTAGTACTCATGGCCGTTAAGATTTCCGTCCAGGACCATCCTATCGATTCTATCGGGGAACATGGCAGCCGCCGTCTGGCCCAAGATAGTCCCATACGAGTGACCTATTACGTGTGTTTTAGCAGTTGATGTGATGTTCAGCGGGGACGAAACCATACCCCAATATCTCAACAGGCCATCTTCGCCCAAAGCATCCACAATCTGCATCATGTCCCTGACAACAAACGCAGTGCCATACATGCCGGCCATCTCCTTGCTCGTCTCATAGCACTTGTCGACAAGGAGCTTCGTGGAGGCCCAGAGCCTACCTGGAGTCACGTCTGAGGAGTTGGACGAGAAGTTCGGGGGAGTCATGATGGCCCATGCTTTAGGGGTGCGGAGAACGTAATCGTCTATCTCATCTTGGTCCTTAAAACAGCTGAATGGGATCGTGTTTCCAGTTCCACTAGTGGTAAGTCAGTAAGATATGCCAATTTCAGCCGGCCTGTCAAGCAAAGCTTACCGAGGGTCAAACGTGACGAGGTCATGATACTCGCTGGTAGCACTAGCAATTTGGGATTAGCAGCAGCGTTTTCATGGAATTGCGACCAACGTTACTTACTTCCTGTAAACCTCTCCAGCTCCAGCTGCAGCCATGGTAGATCGTCCAGCTATACCAGGACCGCCAAAGTTGAACAAGATGCTACCCTTTGAGGGTTGCCGAGTGGCAGGGATGCGGAGAAGCTGTAAGTCCAGTGTCTTGCTTGAGTTGGGTGAGGTGTAGTCGAGAGGGACCGTCAAGTTCGCGCACTGAATGGGTTCAGTGCTGTTGAACTCGGTACAAGCCCCCCATTCGATTTCCTGTCGGCCGCCGGACGCCGCGTTTGCGCGAGCTCCGTGGAGCAGGAGAAGCGCTGCTGAGAAGCTTCGAGTCTTCATCGCGGGACAAAGAGAGACGTGGTTTGTGGGCTGGTAGTTCAAGTATGAGGTTCAATTAAATTCTGTTGTCGATAGATCATGTCTAGATTCTCGGTCGAAGCTGCCCACGACCCGAGCATTTATACACATCAAAGATGCACCAACAGCCTTGAGGTACAGTTCATTGCGTCAACCATATGCCTTGTTTACAGACTCATTCCTAGAAACGCCGCCGGACATCATGAGAATCGCTTCAGCTCCGACTGAAGAAATGACGACGTGCCTAGCAATATCGCCTTCTCAATTGCCTCTAATGGAATGAGCAGAGCGGGCTGTGCATCTGTCAAATGTACGATACACCTAATTGCCTCTTTGGGGAAAGACGTGAGGCGTCAGACGGGCTGCCGGTTTGCCCAGCACAGCGACTGATTGCCTCAAGCTCCCCAATGTATGAGCATACTGCTTTTACGCGTGTTGCAACAATCACAAATAATTATTGCTCGTCAAGACGTAAAATTCACGTCCACGCATAATACCAGCGCAACTCGTCAACATTTTCTTGAAACTCCGCGAGCCGTAAAACGCGATAAAACTTCGCATTCTTTCATCGCTCCCATCGTCACATTAGACAGTCGAACTCAATCCGAGTCTCTCGAGTGTTCCCCATGCGTCTTTACTCGAAACCGACTTTGGATACCGATATCATTCGGCCGAAACGGCAGCGCAAAACAGTAGTCAGACCAGAAGACCATACTTTCCTTCCCTCGCCATCTCAACCAACACCTATTCTCACGATCACGATCACAGTCAAACTCACTCGAGAACCTCCGCGCACCTTATCCGCATTCAAACCCGTCAATGTCGGCACTGCATCAGCATCACCCACCCACCACCGTCCAGGCCGCCGTCCAGCGTGCGGCATCCGATGCCGGACAAAGGGCTCCATTCGTAGGGAGGACCCGGCAACGACTCCAACCCAGCTCCACCTCCACGTCCCGGCAGAACCCGCCGGTCGGGCGAACGCGCTAACGCATGCATGCAGTTGGCAGCAGCAGCAGCAGCGGCAAGCGCATGCAACGCTTCCCTCCCCTTCCCTTCCCTCTTCTCCAGACCCGTCGACAACCGTGGTAGGTGGTAGTTGCAGCAGGAATCAGGGAGAAAGCGGGAGAGGTGTGGTGCAATCACGGAAAGCGAGCCAGCCGGCCAGACAGCTGCAGCCCTAACGAGAGTTCGGTTTCCAATCAGACAGCGTGGAATGTCAGGATCGATGGTAACCTTCAACGGAGCCCGATCTGTTGGATTTCTGCGCGGCAGAAGGGGCGTGGGTGACTCAACTGTTGGGCAGGGCCAGACTAGCGAATTAGTAGACGGGTAGATGCGTGGGAGGGAATGTCGGTCTGGTAGATTGTCTTGATGTGTCTTGATTCTACTTGAAGATTTGCGATGCGCTCCAAGACATGTCTTTGGGCGGCGGTGTGTGCTGTTCTGTGCTGTCCTGCTGCGAGTTGTGTTGGCGCTGCATCGCGGTCCAATATCAAAAAACATAGACCCAAATTTTATTCAGGTTTGCATAATCACGTCAACGATAAGGTGCGCAAGAGTTACTTTAACTTCTTTGTATTCAATCTTGGAGGCCCATGTCGCTGTGGAGAGGGTGATTCTCACCGCTACTCGAAACAGACACTGAGCTCCACTGATACATGCGTTGCCTCGCAACAATCTCATCCTGCTAACCTGTAGCCACGCTGTTCCAGAATCGGAACGAGTCGTGCGAAAAACCTCCGCTGCTAAATTTCAACCCCGGGTTGTTCGATATGGCGAATGCCATTCGATGCAAAGCAAGCCAAACTCGCGCGGCGTAACAGCCGGGAGAAGATGCCTGGTGCTGGTGATGTGCTGACCCATAAACCTTCTAGATGCGCGAATCATGAACGCTATCGCAGGCCGTTGCGATGGATGCAATAACAATTAAACGAAAGGTGCTGCCGGAGGGATGATGCATATTCCTCGGATTGGCGCCGGTGTTCCCCATGCTGGTCCATGTTCCTCTTTATGACATAGCCGTTCTAGTGAATCCGACCGAGAGATGCAACGCTGACAAAAAACAAACGCCGGTGTACCCAATGCCACACAGGTGAAGACGGGTATTGGTCAAGGGAAGAGAAGTCGATCCACGGTTTGCGGAATGGTGCAGGTGTGGTGAAATGTCGACGTGAAAAGGGTATGTTGAGTGAATTCGAGCGCTCGCGAGGGGTATCGTGGTTGAGGCTGTCTATACCGAAGGAGATGGTAATCGGGAAAGGTGCGCTCAGTGCTTCTTGTCGGAGGAGCCGGTGTGCTGGGCCGACTGGTGGTGGTGATGGTGGTGGTGCTTGTGGGAGGAGTGGTGCTTGCGGACCTTGGGAATGTTAGCCACGTGCTGCTTCGGTTGAGACTGAGACTGAGGCTGCTCATGACGTACCCTCTGGCGACCGCGGTGCTCCTCCTCGTCTGACGAGGTGTTGCTCAGGCGTCTCCTCTCCTCCTCGTACCAAGTGCTCAGCGACTTGCCGCCGAACATGAGGTCATCGTCCTCGATGATGGTGGCTTGGATCCAGCTCTGGGAAGCGAGGTCGACTTCCCTAGCGTTGGGGTCCATGGTGCTGACGTTGGGAATAACGTAGTAGTACTGATCTTGTGCCGGTGACATTTTGAGAGTGGAGTTGTGTGTGTATGTTGTGCGGCTCTGGGTGGAATCGAAGCGGGCGGGTAGGTATGCAAGATGGGATGGAATGGCGGCCCCTTTATGCTTGTTTGTGTACAGGTTGGTGCAGAGAGCAGCGCGTAATGCGTTGATTTCGCGTATATGAGTTGGTTGATTGAAGTGTTTGGGAGCAACCGGGATGATGGCGGCGCGAGTTATTTAAGCGTCTATAGCAGGGACCCTTGAGAATAGAATCAGGGTGTGTGGGCTGGCTGTCTGGACTGGCAGGGAAGTCTGGACCGCTGGAATTCGGGATGACGGCGGGAGGGAGAGGGGTCTGGACGAAAGCGACAAAGAGAGAGGGCGTCGGATATCGAAGGGTCCAGGAGAAGCACAGGAGAAGACGCGATTTCTTTGTTCTCGTTTCTTCAAGATCGGTTGCCGATGGACAGGGCGAGGCGAGACAGCGCTAGGCGGAGAGAAGGCTGGATCGTGGATCACGGAAGAGGCAGAGGGAGATGTGTGTGTGTATGAGCGACGACGATGAGAGCCGAGAATGGGCAGTGCCGGCACTATTATCGAAGTTGGTGATGGGTGGTGGAAAAGCGTCGACACTTTGATTTTGGAGGAGAGAAGTGGAAGAGAGAACGGGAAGAGGCCGTCGTGACGGAACGGAGGCGGACGGCGGCTGGGTTAATATGGACGGGCAGGAGAGAGGGATTGTGGGATTTCCCTTCCCAGGTTGTGGAAGGTGTGGACGGTGGATGGTGGATGCAGGGTACTTGACAAGGCAGGCGACACCCTCAGGCGGCAGGCACAAGGCAGAAAAGCACCTCCCTCAGGCCTCACTCCTCAGGGCCTGCACCTTCTTCCCCGTATTATTTTCAGGTCGCACACACAGAAAGCGCACCTCAGGACCGAGGAAGTACCCAAGTACCTCCGTACCTTCCCTCACTCGCGTGGCGGGAAGGTGTGTGAGTGTGCGAGTGTCGGGTGGGAAAGTGGAAAGTGCGCCAGGAGGGAAGGAGCGAGGGACGGACGGAGGGGGGAGCAGCAGGGGGGGGAAGGGGCAGGGGAGCAGGGGGGAAGGAAGTACAGGGGGTACGATTAAGGGTGGAAAGGAGCAAGGGGATGTCGGTCTGTGCAAATTCAAAATGGTGAAGGTGGAGCCCGCCAGTTTTCGGCCACCTTACGGATGCCTCAGACCGTCATGAGCCACAAAACGGAGCGACGGAAACGGAGACGGATCCAGTCCAGTCCGTCCAGTGAGGCGGGCACTACGTTTGGTGCTTCCACAGCGGGCATCACTACTGACTGCCGTAATGTAATGGTGACAGCTACCACTTTGCACTAGGTAGGTAGGTAATAGAACATCTTCAACGCAAGGCAAACACCACACAGAATCACATCCTGCACATATACACATACCAGCCCGACGCAAAGGGACTGTGCAGGCTGACTATCAGACAATATCTCAATCTCGGTGACTGGGTGACTACAACCACTTGCCGACCACGGTCTGCTGTGCTCTCAGCTGTCTCAGAGCACCGTCAGAACACGCCGTGAGAGGTCCTGTCAGAATGGCGGAGACAGGGGTCCAAGAGGCTGACTGCGGTGCGTGAGATGCACACCTGGCACTGCAGAATTGCCCGTATTGGCGGATATTGCCTCGATACCGCTGTTGCTGATGCTGCCTGTCGACCCGTCGCACCTCAGCCATGGGAAGAGTCATCGACAATCTGTCAGGCTGGCTGGCTGGCTGGCCTCCAGATGCGGGGGTTTCCGGAACGGGATAGGTACCTGAGCGGTACACCCGTCTTCGGTCGTGGTGATGATGGCCTCCGCCGGCGTAAGGCTTCGGTCAAGGCCTGACGCGATGATGTGGCTGTGGCTCGCCCAACCGCCTTGCCGGATGGGAGGACCATCGAGAAACAGACTGCCGACGTGGACGACAGGAAGCGGGAAGACGAAGCGAACCGGCCGAGCCTAACTGGATTACAGATTGCAGACCACGCGGATTGATACTGCCGTAAGGCTCGCCCGCCAGTCTGGACCCCGGGGCTGAGGCCTGGATCGTGGCCGGCACCGAAGCGGTTGAGGGGTTTTTACTGCCGCGATTCTTTTCGGCGGCTGGCTGTCCGGCAGCTGAATGAGCGATATTTCAGATGCCATCGGTCAGAGTGGTATCGGGATAGGGATGGATAGATGCAGGGGAGCGATAATTGACACTGGTTGTGTAAGACGAGAGCGATATATCGGCGAACACAGCAGAGGACACCCAGCACATGGAACGCGGTCTCAATAATAATAACAATAATAAACAGTCATTAGATGAAACGGACGAATACGAATCTACATATTGTCTATTCGTGTTTGCTGATGTTTTTTTTTTTTTCTCGCGATGTCCGGCTCTTTATGTTTCTGGTGTTTTCTTGCTTTTGCGACGCCTGGCTGCGTGCTCCGTTTCAGAGGGGCAACCCTGCACTAGGCACCACACAGTTGGGATGCCTCAAAGCACGAGCATCAGCTTAAATGTGTAGTGAGAGCTTTTCTTCGACCCTAACGGTTCTATGACGGATCAACAGCTATGCAGACTGTACAAGACTGAGGACGACTGCGGATAAGGAATACACCAAGATGATGGGGAGGCGAAATGCTCAAGATGGCCCTTGACGACGATGTTGCGTAAACGGCGCAACAGCGTATACTACGGATACAAGATAAAGGTACAAGATAAGGTAAGATAAGGTATCCACGGAGGGACGCCGAGGATTACAGCGATGATACTGACCAGAAACGAGAGGCCAAGGCAGGGCGGGCGGCGAGTAATGACGCGGGCACTCTGGAGCATCGACGAGTAATTGAGGGGGTCCAGCACCTCAGTCACTGTCACCGTCTGTCACTGTCGCCGCTGTCAGTGTCACTGCCGCACTGCAACGCCGCCAGGGCACCAGGGATGGGGGTGTACTCCAGTCTCCTGCGACGGGTACCACGCACCTCGGCCGACGGCACTGGACTGGACTGCCCCAGGTTTTCCTCGCCCTGGACACTGTTTCCAGCGTAGCTCGGAGGGGCTGCCCCCAGGGCTCGGGCGGGATTCAGGCTTGTCTTGTCACTGCCCGCGGCCTGTGCCAGGCTTGTTCGAGCTTGGAGGGGGCCGCCCCGTTATCCTTAACCTTACCTGGGCATCCGTACATAGGTAGAGAGCAAGCCTACAGAGTCCAGGGCTGCCAGCCAGAAGTCGGATCAGCCAGCATCAGCCAAGGGCCCTGGGCTAAGGAGGCGGCGCAGAGGCAGTGGCCGAAGGGACCACTGGGACCTGGCCGATCAACCTCGCGAGGGAGCTGTCGTGCCGAGCTTGTTGCTCAGCCGTTTCCATTGGCCCCGTTGCAATCCGCGTCGGCCCTGGCGGTCCTAGGTAATGAGCGATCGAGAGGCTGTGAGGCTTCAGGAGGGCGGCGGCGGCGGCGCCGCCTCGGACGGGTTGTCGGGCTGGAGGGCTTCCGTTGAGGTGTTTCTATCATGGTTGGATGGATGGCCAAGAGCCAGTGGCCAACAAATGGAAGTGGAAAAGGCACACTGAGGTGAACTGCTCGCCGACTGGACGGAATACGGAACGGGCGAAACGGGACGGAGCGGTACTTGGTACGGTGGGTGCGATACGGATACGGCTCGTCTGCCAAACACCACCGTCCAATGAACGGACAAGGAGTCCCCTAATTGCAGGCTGCACCACGCGTCCCCAGTTAAAAAGATGGAGACGCTGGTGGGACTCTCCGCGCACGGCTCACGCTCCGTCTCACCTCTTCCACTGAGAAAGCCGCTCACTGTCACTTCACTGTCACTGTCGCGGCTTGTCACTGAGGCGGGTGTCATTCAATCATTGAACGTGTTTTATCTCCGTCTATCGCCCGCCATTATGGATCCCGCTGAATGATTTTTTTGCGCCAATTCTCCAGTCGAGTGGCATCCATCAGAGTCAATCGCACGCCGTATTTCTTTTTCCTGCTCGCAAATCTCACACCTGCAGCTCGGTGTCGCCCATACGGACGGATACCGCGTCCTCACCTGTTGAGTCTCTGAGTCTTGATATCAAATGGTGTCCATGTATATTCCGTAGCTTGCCCGCCGATCATCCAAAAGAACCACTGGGATTCCAAACCTGCAGTCTTGGCTTCTCTTGTCCTTCACCACACACACCCTCACTCGCGCCCTCATCACTTGAGCCTCCAGTACCTGACACCGCGCTGACTCGGGAAACTGATGTGCAAAGCGGTGTGTTGCCTCTTGCTTCTCTGGGCGGAACATGACCGACATCGCCGTCTCACTCATGACACGGCGAAGAAACATTCAAGCCCATCCATCCCTCACCAGTAACCACCATCACGGCACGACACGATACCTCACACAACGTTACTGCTGAAAACCTTGACCCTTCATCTTACGTAGTCCCGTCCCCTCCAATATGAAGCACTTGCGCGGTCGTCTCCAACACGGAGCACACGACACACAGTGGCCACAGGCCCTTTCTCATCTCATCCCTCAGCCTTGGCTCCCGTTTTCTAGGCAGTAGGCAGGCACTTGCCCCTGGCCCTGTGGGCAGCACCCGTCGTCCGTGTCGTTTCTTGCTCCTGATCCTTGGCGGGCAGTGCAAGAAAGGGTCATTCCCTGCACCGAGCAACACGGCAGCGGATACGATCCGTATCGGCGGCCCTGGGCCTGAATATTGCAAAATTGAATATGGAGAACACCTCGGATGACGACCAACTGCGCTATTCTTGTGTGCCCATAACCCATAATCTACAGCTGGAGACGCGGACCCGATATCAAACCAGTTCCACCCCCGGAGACCGATATCCATAAACGCCAAAAACAGAACACAAATCTGTCGATACCCGTCGATTGTCATCTCGCATCTTTGCGCGCCATCCGGGGCAAGACGCGCACCGCTGTACGACATCAAAGTGGACAATGTAATTTCAAGCCAGCCCATCGCCAATAATATCTCACCTGCACCCTCCTCGTCCCCCATGTTTTCCGACGCGGCGCGCGCGCCCTCGATAGATCGCCCGCGCATCTCGCGCAGGTGTCTCTCTCTGGCAGCGGCAGCGCGCGTCTTGCCGGCTGAAAAAGCCACCAACAGCTTGTCATGTCTCTCCATCTTTCTTTAGTTGGCCCTGCCCCCCGGCTTCGTTTTGGCCTCGGCGCCATCACCCCTCATCTCAATATCAAATCATCAAAGCGCACGCCGTACGTGCCTAGCTTATTTTCCTCCCGCGATTGCGATAACCAGAAACATGGCATTCCTGTTCGGGCAGCCGGGGCCAACACTGGCAATATCCACCAGTCGCACGAATCTACCCTAATGATACCTGATAGCCTGGCGGCCGCATCTCGCCATCTCACCATCCCGCCATCTCATTCTGCACCTAGGTCAAAGAAGTTCGAGTCGGACCATCTCGTGGTGTCAGGTATCAGGCTCTTGATGCCTCGAGTCCGAGACGGACGGCGCCCTTTCAACCGTTGGCGCGTACCCAAATCTTCATTGTTGCCCGTCTCGTACCGGGCGCTACTGCGAATGGTGCGAAACGTATCCCGCGCTGGTGAGGCCCCTGACTCTTTTATTTGCCCATGCTATGCCACATCGAAGTCTTTAAGCAATACGGAGGCCTTCCATTGGAGGCGTTACTGGTCTGCCTGGCTGCCGTGCCGTACGAGTCGGCCGGGGTTCAGTTTTTAGCTTAGCTGAGCCTCGCATACTTCTTCTCTGCAGAAACCATCTACAGACTATCTGATTTTGTACATCTGGTTCCTGTCACTCGCGTGTAACCCACCCTCCATCGCGAGTCCGATGCAGAGGCAGGGCCGGATGGCGCCTGGGCGCTCGGGTAGCGATGACTCCTGTTGTTCGCAGAAGGATTTAGACTTCACATCCCTCGTCTTCGCGTTGGGTCGGGTTGAAGCCCAGGGGGGGATGAAGCCCGTGGTACGACAATGTACGAGATTAGCCTGTAAGTGTAAGCCGCGCCCCGAAATAAATCGCATCACGGCTGCCATCCTGGCGCAACTTTTCGCAACCTAACCTTTGCCCACGTTTTCCACGTCGACGTTGCTGTTGTTGACAGAGGAAGGCCACGTTATGTTGGAGGTTAAAGTTGGATACATCACAGCATCTCCCGATCAAAGTCACCCACTATTCCATGCCAAGTTGACTCCGTCAGATGTTGAATGTAACCACCACCACCACCCCTCACCATATGTTCCCCCATCCCGCGGAAAATGTCACAATCAGATGTCCATGTTCGCCCACCACCACCCAACCTTTCCGATGCTGCCCCTCCTGCCCGAATAGGTCACCAGGCGGACATCGCGACAAAAGGCACGGCCGCGCTGCCCGCTCACCTGGCCTCGTCGTCGTTGCGAGAAACGGACCGACGGGCCCCCTCCTCCATCCTCGTGACATTGTGCCTCGATCCCGAAAAGTCACCCGCGTTCTCCCATCCCCGTTGCCCAAACACATACCCGCAGCAGCCGCATCCCCTGCCGGAGCCAAGATGAAGATGCCGGTGCGACGGATGCTGGCGGGCCTGTTGGTTCGGCCACGTTGAGGAGGGGGCCTCGGCCGCCAAACACCGGCCCGTTGTCGTTCAAGCCAGTCGCCGGACCAGGACGCGTCGATCGTTTCTCCCCCTCCAGACCAACAAACTGTTACACACAAAGACACACGGCTCTCTCATTCGCAATTCTTGAAAAGTTCACATGCTTCTTCTTGTGGCTGATGCTTACCTGAGATGGACGTTCACGAGCTACACGCAGCACATCATCCTCGACTTCCAGATTCCCAGAACGGATAGCTTGAGGGAGTATGTGCTCTGGTTACAGTGGGCTCTGTGCATCAGGGTCTTCTGTGGCCCGGCGATCGCTGCATTCCCCGCGTTCTGGAGGGGTGCCTTGTGCCGAGGGAAGGGGGGGTAATACCGCTGCTCCTCCAACTCTACCATCGTACAAGCGCGCCGCGGGATGGATTTCGCGCAAGGCTCCAGGAGGACGATAGCCCGTAAAGACCGTAATGGAGGGGGGCGTGCTCGGTGTGGTTCGGCGCCATTTCACCGCCTGGGGTCTCGTCCACTCCGGCCAGCGTCCGTCAAGTATCTGCGAGGTACGCAGGTGAAATGGCGGAGGGGAGGGAGATTGGGGGAAACTAAACCGTTCATCGCTCTTAGTTGGTCTCCGTTTTTGACACCCCCCAAACCAGCCGAACCGTATTTCGGACCAATCTTTTGACAGCACGACGAAGAGTCTAAAAAGGCGAGCAACTGAACTGACTCTTGACGGTGGGCAAGACACGTATATGATCGTCTCAAGTTCGCCATCTTTCCCACGCGAGCGACAACGTTTAGTGGGTGAGTGGCAGCACAAGCACACACAAAAAAGAACGTGTATGCGCTGAGCCGACTCGGGCATTACCGAGAATACGCAGCTGCCGACTCATTCAACCACATTGCACCATCCCGTATGAAACGGCCTGAATCAGTCCCCGCCGGATCTTCAACAAAGCATTCAAGCGCAACGACCGCGAGGCCAAGGCACGGCGCCCTCCTTGGACTGTGTGTCCTCTTGTCTTTCGGCTTGACTCCGTTGCGTTCGTCATCTCAAAATTTTTCCTTCTGGTGCTTTTCCGCTTCGGCTCGGTACAGAGCCTGTAACAAGGGAAAAGCTTCGCACAGGTACGGCGGTTGAATGTTCTTCATCAGGGAGTCATGGACTCGTCGGAATGTTCAAGATTTCGAGTCATCGAATCATTCCCAAGTCTTCCGCGGAGTAGCTCCGGGTTTATCTTGGCGTTTCTTCGACGGCGTTTCTAGAACGGATGTGATTGAGCCGTTGGGGGGACGGATACTCTCGCGCCCGTTGTCTTTCCCTCCCTTGGCTTGTTCTCTCTTGTTGATGTTAAAACTTGTTGGCTGTCCAGTCCCCGCAAGTGACAGTCCGTTCCGGGTGATGCGCAGGTCATGCTGCCGTTTGCCGGGTCACTCGCGCGGCGCTTCTCCCGTAATGACCAAGGCTGTTTCTGAGCCGTACCGCCTTTTGCGACGGGCCGCGCCTGACGACGCACGCAATTCAGTCGGTGTAGGTCGGGACCACACCTGGCTAGGGGGCCAAGTTACACTGCAATCGCGGGGAAAGCAGGGTCGCACATGTCAAAGGATCTCGATTGCGACTTATCGCTGCGAATCACCTGGTCTGCGAGAGGTGACCAATCCTCGGTGAGGGAGCTGGGATCAAGGATTCCTCCTCTTCCCGTGGACGGTCACGAGGACGTGGTGCCTTGCTGGTGCCGGGCTGGCACTGGCCTTACACGTAAATAGACGGAACTTGTCAACAATAGAGTAGGCGATGATATGAGCAAGGCGGGAATAAGACAAGTGCTCAGTGGTCAAGGCTGAACGGTCGCAGTTGTGTCATGTCCGCATGACAGCGCCTTGCCGGCCGGCAGGGCTGTATCAAAGGTACGCGCGTGTGTGATTGTGACCTTGCTCCTTGCCCGACTCACCTAAAGGTTATCTGATACAGCATTACGGATGACAAGCTGCACCAGAAACATTTGTTGGGCACATTTGTTTTATGCAAGCGCTCCCGCACCGCCGTCCGTAATCTAATCTTCGAACAGGTTGCGGCGAGATATTCTCCTGCTCAGCGGCATTCCTCGCGTCGGCTGCGGCGACTACTGGCGATCTTACACGCTTGTAGGGGATGAAAACTCTCCGCGGAGTACAAGATCTACAGAGGCAGAGAGGGGGTCTGAGGGGGTGCGTTGAAAGAAACATCCAAGGCCCCAAGGCTGCTGAAAACTGAAAACCCCCGAGAAGAAACCCTGCTGGTCTGGTTGGCTGGCCGCCGCGCAGTACTTTCGTCTCTCCTAATCAGTCAAGCCGTGTATATCACTACGTAACTAGGTAATCGGGGCGTGAAGGGACATGAACGGTAGCGTGCCACATTGCAAGGCACAAGATGCAAGGCGGAGCCGCTCCGTCGAGCGAATGAGAGGGGCATCTGGCGCCGTCTTTCGCTCCGTCGCGAGTCGGTCTCACGGATGGCGATGCGACGCGGCGAATGTTGAACGGAGCTTGCGGAGCTTGCAGATGGCCCTACGGGGCGGCGTATTATCTGTTCAGGGGATCACGCCAAAGACTAAAGTACCATTACGGAGTCCTTTTGCAAGATGCTAGATCAACAACTTGCCAAAACGGTTCCAGGGACAGTTCGGGATAGCTATTTTGCCACGGGAAGGATTAAAACAACTTCTTTTGCCTTGTCAGAGACGCGGCGCAAGACCCGGCTTGGTGGCCATGACGTCAGTGTGTCGGGTACGCGGTGATGCGCCCCTCCCGCCGCAGACCGCAGATGGATCCCCCTGTGTGCGCCCCCGTCGCCGCGGGCCGGGCAGCTCAAGAACACGGCTAAGGTAGGTGACGGCATGGTTTGGTTTGTGGTTCCCGCTTCGGAGGCGACGTTTTCAGGGTTTCTTGGTGAGGGCTTGTAGAACGTCGAAGTGTGTGATGACATCAGAGTTATACGCAGTAGAAGTCGCGCACCGGGATCATGAATCTGCAGCTGGGATTTTGTGAGAGGAGCATTTTCCCCCTCCTACCGTGTTTTCCGTTTCGTGGGGAACTGGCGGGCGGGCGCGTCAGTTGAATGCAGCGGGTTGCGAGGAACCCGGATTTCTGGTAGAGTTTAACGGGAACGGGGGGGCGAGTTTATTTGGTAATGACATGATGGTTGAGTAGTCTAATCGTAATTCGCAGGGCAAAAGTGTACTCGGCGCTTATGTTGCGTTCCTGACGTGATTTACAGTGTTGGGCTGGACATTGTGTGCCACATGGCTTTGAGGGTTTGCGGAAGAGTTCCGTCGAGTAACCCCCCCCACGTCATTGGTGCTGATCATGCTACTTTGGCAGCAAAGTCCTGAGAGGAATGCGCTAGAATGGGAGATACGACTCAGCAGTTTGCATGATGAGATTGATGGTGTCGCCTCGCGCGGTGCTACGGTTTACTAGAGGAGGTAACCCCGTCTCGTGATGATTTGGAGGAATTGGACGGCGGTAGGCGGTGCTGGAAGCCTTTTGCTGGTGCTGACGCCGATCGGAGCGCATTCCGGAGAGGGGCACTGGGCTGGGGGGTAAATTGCATTGCCAGGACGAGGCGGCACGATGCTTCGCTGCACTCTAACTAAGACTTTGCCTCGCCATCATGAAAATAGCAGCTGGATCGTGGGGGACGCAACAGGTAGAGTAGGCACGGAAAAAGCTGCGACGAACTCGGACCAGGTGCTCCGTGGCTGGGAGACAGGCAGCGTTAATGCATTCTTCAGGTTCGTCTGCAGCGCAAGGCGATGGAATACCCGCCGAGGCCGTGCTTCGCGCAGTGCTTTGAAACCCCAGAACCTTCTGTGGAATCCGTGACGAATCTAATCGGTGCAATCGACGAGAAATTGGAGTGGGAATTTTGAGGCAGGATTGCAGAAATTAAACGGTGTGGTGGAGCCTTTGAACATGTCTTCATTCCTTGGTTTCCCCATGTTCTTAGTGTAGCCGGAAAGTTCGGTCGGGGGATATCATGCGGTAATAATGGTCGGCGAGCCTCGGAGCTGGATGGCTTCCCAAGTGGGCCCGACGGACGGATCGGGCGGATCGGAGGAGTGGAGGGTCGGCGAGCGGATGAGTGGGGACGTGGTCGCACCGGCGGGCTCCGTTTCGCCGTCGGAAGGGACGGCAGATGCAGAGTTCACGAAGTCTGCCAGGTCTCCCATCTTCGCCTTCAGCTTTCTCATTCCTTCCACCGTTTCAAGGTTCTCAGGATCAGTACAGCACCGTTTGCTGAGTTGTCCTCCCAATGCGCTGGCCGCCTCGCAGAGTCGGATGTCCGGTGCTCGGACGCGCTCCTGCCAGCCGGAGGCCTGTCACTGTTTCGACGTGTCCAACATCAGCCGCGCGTCGGCTGCAGAGTCCGGGGTAAAGATTGAAATGGCAGGCTGGGGAGATGTTGAGGAGAGCCAGTGCGTCGGGGTCTCCGACCATTGGTTTCGGTTGATGGGCTTTTGTTAAAACTTGCTCAGATTACGTGGTTGTTGACGATGGGGCTTGGCTTCAACTCGCCAGTTTTGGATCATCAACTAACAGACGATTGATTCATATATGCAACTTCTTGAGCCTCAAGGTCCTGGCGATGAAAGCCTACGCCATCTGGCCAGTTGGCCATACGATACGTCGCAGGTACTCGTCTGCCAGGTTTAAGGGCATCGCGAGGGCGTAGGTTTGATGGGACGCCTTCCTGACTTTACCCAAACCACGTAGGTAGGTCATCCTCTAAGACGGTCCAGTATCAACTCAACCATGGTGATGGGCCATTTGGGTTGGAGCGTATCAGACAGCAGAAGCATACGCAATTGGGAAAACAACGATAACATGATAAATGGCTTGCTATTAGCTCATATGATCGCGATCTTGACGCCGGACCCAATCGGTGAAAATGACTTGCTGAAATGTCGCTCGGTACATGCTGACAAAGGGAATAACCTCCCTGCTACTACGCGGGAGCCTTACTCCTTCTTCTCCTTCTTGCCCTCCTTGTCGTCCTTCTTCTCATCCTTGGCCTTCTTGTCGTCCTTGTCCTTCTTCTCGCCCTTGGCCTCGTCCTTCTTGTCTTCCTTCTCACTATCCTTCTTCTCATCCTTGCTGTCATCCTCTTCGCCACTAGACTTCTCTTCTTTGCCCTTGGACTTCTCCTTCTTCTCATCCTTGCCTTCGTCGCTCTTCTCGTCCTCGGAGCCATCCTTGGACTCATCCTTGGACTCTGACTCAGAGTTTGACTCATCCTCTTCAGAGTCGTCCTTCTTTTCATCTGAGTCGTCCTTCTTCTCAGCGCCCTTTTCCTCCTTCTTGCTCTTGCCGCCCTTCTTAGCCTTCTTCTCTTCAGCCTTCTGCTTCTTCTCCTCTTCCTTCTTCTTCTTTTCCTCCTCCTCCTTCTCCTTCTTGATCCTCTCACGCTCCTCCTCCTCCAACTTATCCCAATCGCGGGACTTGTCGGTCTTGGCCCAGTGTTTGCTCTCGGCAAGTTCTTGACCAATGTGAGGCTGAGCGTTTCCAATCTTGGTGCGGCCAACCAAGCTGATGAAGATAGAGACACCAACTATGGCAGTCAAGATGAAGCGGTATGTTCCGTACCACTGCGGGGTCCAGCCCTTGTTCTTCGCACGAGTGTCTGCGAGATAGAGGAAGGTAAATGCACCGAATTGGGCAGTTAGGGCATATTCGATCGGCATGAGGAGAGTCGGCCAGGCGAGCATGGGAGCGAGAACACCCATGCCGTAGCGGAACTTTGTACGAGTCGCCGAAGGGGTCTTTTCGGAGTATTCCATTCCCTGCAACTTGGTTAATCTTTCTGCTCCAATATTGGGGTGGTGCGCTTGGGCTTACCCAGTGAACAGCGCCGAGAAAGGAGATGATGATGGCTCCGTAGCCAAGTTGAATGGGCTCAAGCAAGCTGAGCCAGTACTGCGCAGACTCCTGGTTCATGTAGATGTTGTTTGCAAAGGTCGAAGTCGACGGCCACTCAAGATTGATATCCCAGCTCAGATACATGGTGCTCAACGAAGTTGCCAGGTAGGGCAGGGTGCCGGCCAGACCAAGAGCATATGGTTCCCTCGGAACTTCGCTCAAGTTGAAAGTATCTTTGACGATGTTCTGCAAGACCTTTGTCAGTGGTCGAATCTGATGGATCGCGGATGTAGACGTACCAATTCCTCTTTTAATCCCTTTTGGAGATCCTGGTCGCGCTCGGGATTGGCAGGCGCAGGCTCAAAGACATGGCGCGTTGAGGACTCGGTCGAGACGTGCTCCGGATCCGATTCGAGCTTCTTCTTTGCGATCTCTGCCTCGGCTTTCTTGTCGATCTTATCATACGGAGAGTTTGTGTAGCGGGCAACGAGTGACAGCGGGGAGAGCCGGGCTTGGAGAGCCACCGAAGGCCTCCCGGAGCTTTGAAGAGCAGAGGACGAGGCTCTCGTGGAGAAGGAGGCGGGAGAAGCTGCTGAAGGAGCCGCTGCTGAGCGCGGGGCTAGACGCAAAAGCTGTCGCGAGGAGCGAAGCATCGTGAAGGTGTTTGGTTCTTTCAGGAGCGCTAGAAGAGGAAAGTGGGAGTCTTGGAAGGTCGAACGCGTTGATCGTGTACCCGGATGTCGGTCAATTGGGCAATTGCTTCTAACAGCAGATAAAAAACGTGTTCAGTCGCTGGTGCAGGTTTTGGGGAAATGACGAGCCAAGCAGTGAAGAAGGAATTTATTTGAGTGTCTCGTCTCTAGACCAAGGCCCGGCAGGGTAGCTGCCGATTGCTTCACATTGATGTAAGGCAAGTCCCGCCCCTCGGATAACTGGCACGGCAGAACCAGGGCAGCAACAGCAGCTTTCCCCTCTGCTTTTCGATCAAGGCCGATCTAATTAGGTGGTCCAGCCATCCAGCCATCCAGCCAGGCCTGGGCCAGCCTATTCGGTATCACAGGGCAGCCGGAACACAGCTGCTACTGCTCCTGCTGCTGCTACTGCTACTGCTGCAGCGAGGGAGGTGCGCACCTGGCTGGGAGCTCTGGCTTCGCGCTGGCCGTGGTGACGTAATGTGGAGACCTTGCCCATGTCCACGCCCGGGCCAGAGGCTCCGCATTGGACGAACAGCTGCTGGGGTGGGTGTGACGTTATCAAAGGATGGCCCAAGCTTCTCCTGTCTGCTACCTGGTGGGAATGTTTCGCTGCCGCTGCTCGCCATAGAGTTGTCGGTAAAATCTTTGAAGAATCCCCCAAGTAAATATGAGCGTTGGAATATACGACAGCATCTTTGGTCGATTTTGGAAAATTGTTCGAGGAAGTTGCGAGGCCTACTTGCAGCCACCTCATGTGCCCCTTCCCAGCCCATTGGAGGACGTGCCCCTCCACGCTAACCGCTTCGGCAAATGGTAGCTGTAGACATACCCCACCGTGGCTCAACGCTTCGAGCGCCACAGTCTGGGCCAAGCTGGCGGCCTGTTTTTGGCACTGCACTGCGGGGGAGAATCGAGAATCAGGCAGCGTCATCATGCACAAACACCCAGCTCGACACCAAACCCCAACCCTGTCGGTCGTTGCCTTCCAGCCCCAACATCGCACGCAACACACCTGCCGACAGATCTGTTCTTGTCGAGGTCGACGTTATACAGTTCCTCGACTTGGCAACTTTCGCTTAGTTGTCATCCCACCTCCGGAGACACGGCGAGCGGCACACGGCAGCACGCCTCATCGACGAGCCACCATCGATATTACCTGTCCCAGGGAGAAAAAAAAAAGATACCCAGCCCAATATTATCACGACTACGACCTTATTCACGACCCCCGTCTCCCATATCCCGAATCCGACTATCCTTTCATGCCCGCAGAACCCCTCCGGACCTGACCCCGCCTGCCCCGATCGAGCTCTACGGCCCTCCGACGCTCTCCCTCCCTATCCATGCCTCCAACGGCGGCACCACGATAGATACCCAACACTGAGTTTCCCTCGCCAGGGTAACGGCGCCATACATACACCATGTTGGAGGGACTCGTTGCCGGCCTGCTCAACAGGTTTCTGGGCATGTACGTCAAGAACTTCGACCCAGCACAGCTCAAGGTCGGTATCTGGTCTGGCGATGTCAAGCTCAGGAACCTCGAGCTGCGGAGGGAGGCCCTCGACCAGCTGAAGCTTCCCATCAATGTCATGGAAGGCCACCTCGGCGAGTTGACCCTCATCATCCCGTGGTCCAATCTCCGTGGAGCCCCCGTCAAGGTCTTTATCGAAGATGTCTTCCTGCTTGCCTCTCCAAGGGAGGAAGCTGCCTATGATGAGGAGGAGGAGGAGCGCAGAAAACAGAGAATCAAGATGGAGAAACTCGACTCCGCCGAACTCCTCAAAGAGAGATCACAAGAGGGCATGAGCCAAGAGGAGCAGCAAAAGAGCCAGAGCTTCACGCAGAGCCTGGTCACCAAGATCGTCGACAACCTGCAAGTCACGGTCAAAAACATCCACATCAGATACGAAGACTCCATCTCCGCACCTGGCCACCCCTTTGCTCTTGGTGTCACGCTGGAGGAGTTTAGCGCCATCAGTACCAACGGCGAGTGGAAACCAACCTTTATCCAAGATTCCACCAAGAGCACCCACAAGCTCGCTACCCTCGGCGCCCTTGCTGTCTACTGGAACACAGACACAGAGCTGCTTGGCCCGGGACGAGAGATCACCTCCGATGACGACGAGCCCATGCCCCACGACGAGATGGTCAGCAAGTTTAAGAGCTTGATAGGATCGACAGAGGATACGAAGCTCAACCACCAGTTCATCCTACGTCCTGTCAACGGAAAGGCTAAGATAGTTCTCGACAAGACAGGTGATATTCACGTACCCAAAGCCAAGGCAAGCTTGCTATTCGAGGAGATCGGCCTGGTCATCGATGACGACCAATACCGTGATGGCCTGATGATGGTGGACCTCTTCCATTACTTCATCCGACACCAGGAATACAAGAAGTTCCAGCCAAAGGGCGTCACGCCAAAGGAAGATCCCAGAGCATGGCTCAAGTTCGCCGGAGATGCGGTGCTCAGCAAGATTCACGAGAAGAACCGCAGGTGGTCATGGGACTACTTCCGCGAACGGCGTGACGATCGCAAGCGCTACATCGAGCTCTTCAAGAAGAGGAAGCAGCAGCAACAGCTGTCCTCGCAAGAAGGCGACGACATTAACAAACTGGAGTGGAAGCTCGACTACGAAGATTTGCGGTTCTGGCGATCCCTGGCACAAAACCAACTCAAAAAGGAGAACGCTGAAGCCCTGAAGAACCAGCCCCCTAAGCAACAGCAACAAGGTTGGGTGTCCTGGGTCTGGGGTGGCGGCGCGAAGCAACCGGAACCTCAGAACGACGACGAGAACACGCAAATCACAGAGGAGCAACGCAAAGAGCTTTACGACGCTATCGATTGGGACGAGAAGACAGCTATCGCCGAATCCGTTGACGTACCTCGAGACACCGTCAAGATGCAGGTTGAGGCATGGCTGAGCACCGGAAGCTTCACTCTCAAGAAAAGCCACAATGGCAAAAGAAGTGACCTCCTTAGTCTTCACTTCGATGTGTTCAAGGCCAAGGTCTTGCAGCGCCCCGACTCTTTCCTTGCCGACGTCAGCCTGGGTGGCCTCCGCGTCAATGATGGCACCACTCCCGACTCCCTCTTCCCCGAGATTGTTCGCGTCAAGGATGCACCTGAAGTCCACGAGCACAAACAGCTAACCATTGAAGAGTTGGAGGACAACGAGGATGAACCCTTCTTCCACTTCGAGGTTGAACAAAACCCTATCGATAAGGAGGGCGACATAGCACTGTCCGGCTCTCTCAAACCTTTGGAGATTGTGTGGAACCCGAACTTCGTGGTTGGCGTTGCCGACTTCTTCAGACCTCCAGAGAGACACATGGAGTCCATCACCGCCCTCATGGAGACCGCCGGTGCTACGGTAGAAACCTTCAGGGAGCAGACACGGGCTGGTCTTGAGTTCGCCCTCGAGGAACACAAGACCATCAACGCCCAGCTCGACCTTCAGGCCCCTCTCATTATCGTACCAGTCAGCATTAACGTCAAGGAGTCCACATGTCTGATTCTTGATGCCGGTCACATCAGCGTCAACAGCGAACTGGTTGACCAAAACACCATGAAGCAGATCCAATCCAAACAGCGACAATCATACACGGACGAAGACTTCAAGCGGTTGGAGTCCGTCATGTACGACAAATTCTTGGTCAAGCTCTCCTCCACTCAGGTACTGATAGGACCATCCATCGAGGTAACAAAGGCTCAGCTAGCCGAGAAAGATGACACACAACATCTCCATGTGGTGGAGCGCATCAATGTCGACTTTGTGGTTGAAACTTCCATCCTCCCCAAGGCTCCCAACTTGACCAAGCTCAAGGTGTCCGGCCACTTACCGCTGTTGCACGCTACCGTGTCGGATACCAAATACAAGAACCTGATGCGGATTATCGACGTCGCCATCCCCAAGTTCAACCAGGATAACGGTCAACCAGAGCAGATCAAAGACTCACAGAGCTCCGCTGTGACGACTAGACCTCGTGGCTTGAGCACCGCATCGACTCGATCACGCTCTCGAAAAGAGTCTTCTCGCCGCAAATCAGCACAGTTCCCCTTCATGCAGCAACAGACTGCCATTGTGATTGACGATGAGGACGAAGACAGCGATGAGTTCGAGGATGCTGACGGTGGCCGCGATAATAAGGAGCAGCTCAAGCTACAGCAGCGCTCTTTCGAGTTCAAGTTCAAGGTCGATACCCTCAAAGGCTCTCTATACCGCAGTGACCCAGACAAAAAGAAGCCCGACGCGCTACTTGTCGAGCTTGTCGCCGAAAACTTTGATCTTCTGTTCTACCTGCGACCATACGACATGTCAGCTGAAGTCTCTCTTGGGTCGGTCACTATCGATGACTTCGTCGACAATCCCTCGGCGGAGTTCAAGTCGATCGTGTCATCAGGGGATCCCGATGATCACGAGCAGAACCGCAGTCTCGTCAGTGTGAACTTCACAAAGGTTAATCGCCTTTCACCAGAGTTCATGCCAGTGTACGAAGGCGTGGAGACGAACGTCACAGCTGCGATATCCACAATCAATCTAGTCGTGACTCGGAAAACGCTCTTGACTCTGTTGGACTTCATCTTAGCAACATTCACCGGTAACAACAACGAAGCGGCAACGCCTCAAGAGCAGAAGGCAATTTCCGATTCGGAGGATGACAGCGAGGAAGATGTCGAGATCGCAATCGACACCCCCCCTGAGGATGCACCTGCAAATTCAGGCTCGATCAGGGTCAAGGTGGACCTTAAGAGTATCCGGCTGATCCTCAACAACGACGGAATTCGCTTGGCTACGTTGTCTTTCAACCACGCCGACGTCGGGGTTTTCCTTTTGGGCAAGACAATGCGGGTGAATGCCAAGCTGGGCAACCTCAATTTGGTCGACGACATTAACCAAGGCGTCTCCGAGGAGTCTAACTTGAGGCAACTCATCTCCATCCAAGGTGACGAACTGGCTGATTTCAGATACGAGACCTTCGACGCTACCAACAAGAAGGCGTACCCTGGATATGACTCGTCGGTCTATCTTCGGGCTGGATCAGTGAAGCTGAACTTTCTTGAAGAGCCATTCAGGAAGATCATCCAATTTTTGGTCAAGTTTGGCAAGATGCAAGCCATCTACAATGCTGCTCGTCAAGCCGCCGCAAACCAGGCCAACCAAATCCAACAGAGCACGTCCAGATTCAAGTACGATGTGGTTGTCAAGACTCCAATTGTGGTCTTCCCTCGTGTGGTCAACCACGGCCAGCCCAAGCGTGACGTTGTCACTGCCTACTTGGGAGAGATTTATGCACAAAACAAGTTCGCTCCTTTGGATGACTCCGAGAACTCCCAAATAGCAACCAAGATCAACGCTGGTATCCGGAACATCCGCCTCACTTCTGACTTTAACTACCCGGGAGATCTCTCCGAAGAGCTGGAGCTGATTGACAAGGTTGATTTGGGTTTCAACGTCACGTACGCGGAGCATCAAGACGGCACGAAGCGCCCTGAACTGGAAATTGAGGGCAGCATGTCTGATTTCAATCTCAAACTCACACAGTATCAACTCCGCTTCTTGATGGAGATCTCCAAGTCCGTTCCGGCGGCGTTTGCCGGCGATGCCGACGAGCAGAACCAAGAAGCCGAGCGCGAGGTAGACAAAGACACTCTTCAAAGGGCGAAGTCACTGCCAATTGATAAGAGCAAGGGCGATGAGCAGCAACTAGTTGACCTCGGGCCTGAACTTTCACCCAAAGACAAAACATGGACGAAGCTTGACCTGGTCTTCCAAGTCAACACTATTGGTATGGAGCTGATTTTGGCGCCTGACGAAAAGCCAGTCGGCAAGCTTGAAGATGCCAGCCTGTCGCGCTTTTCCCTGGACGTCACCAAAATGAAGACGCGGATGCTTAATGACGGGTCTCTTGAGGGCGAGTTCCTTATCCACTCGTTCACCATCTATGACAGCCGCCCGAGGGACACTAATAAGTTCCGGCGAATCATGACATCGTCCAACAAGGAGGTGCAGCAGCTCATGGCGAGCATCACGATGTCTGGCGGACAGGACAGGAACCTCATCGCCATCGTTACTATCGACAGCCCCCGAATCATCTTCGCCCTCGACTATCTCTTCGCTATCCAGAACTTCGTCATGGTTGGTCTACAGCCCGAGGAACCTTCGATTGTCGACGATGAGTCGTTATTGATCGACACCCCTGACGAGTCCGATGCGGACGCAGACTCGATGCAGGTTACTTGGTCAAAGGCCCGATCACAGAAGAGCAGCAAGAACGAACAGGAGGAGACCCAAGATGGCGGAGACGAGAAACCCCAGACCACCATGAGCATCGCCTACAGGGTAAACATCGTCGACGCTCAAGTCATCCTGATCGCCAACCCTCTCAGCTCGAGCTCCGAGGCCATCGTTCTTGGCACCAAGCAAGTCCTGTTGTCCCAACAGCATGCCTTGACATTCCAAGTATCCGAGATTGGCATGTTCCTCTGCCGCATGGACCGCTTTGAGGATTCCCGACTTCGGATTATCGATGACTTTTCCGTCCAAATGTCCATGGATAGCTCGAAGCCGAACATCACTAGCATCCATGCTGACATTGAGCCGTTGATTCTTCGTCTATCTCTCCGAGATATCCTACTCGCACTCCAGATTGCCAGCAAAGCCACAGAGCTCTCTGACCAGCAACCGAAAGACCCGAAGTTGTCGTCATCGGCCGCAGATGAGAAGGCGAGACAGCTACGCCAAGCTGGTCTCAAGCAGCGAACAGCCAGCGGCAAGGGACCGTCAACCATTGCGAACAAGACCATGATGTCGAAGACACAGACGCAAAATATTGCAGCATCTCAGGCTAGACAAGCGAACAGTGATCCTCACGGAACGGCGGTCCAGCAGCCACCTAAGCGGCACGAAGAGCTGTCTGCGACAATTGAAGGGATTCGTGTTGTCCTTATAGGCGACGTTCACGAACTTCCTATCCTCGATCTTGGCATCAAGAACTTCACCGCCACGGCCGAAGACTGGTCTTCGAATCTCAAGGCTGAGACTGCCATCGACTTATACACGAACGTCTACAACTTCTCCAAGTCAGCATGGGAGCCACTTCTTGAACCCTGGCAAGTTGGTATCGGAATGGCCAAGGATGCTCAGTCTGGTCTAATGTCCATTGATGTCGCCTCCAAGAAGGTCTTTGACGTTACTTTGACAACCGCCACCATCGCTTTGGCGTCCAAATCTTTTGCTTTCCTCAGCAAAGACGAGGACGTCCTTGGCAAGCCGCGCGGCGTCGATGCGCCGTATCGAATTAGGAACTACACTGGATTTGATGTGGTAGTGCAGTCAAAGAGCTCGACTACGGACGACAATATGACGGCCCGTCTAGAAGACGGTCAAGAGGTACCATGGAGCTTCGAGCCTTGGGAGAAAATGCGTGAGAATCTCTCATCCGAGAGCAGTACCGGTAGTGTCGGCATCCACCTAGAAGGCAGTGGCTTCGACCCAGTCAAAAACGTCAGGTTGAACCGCGAGGGAGAGGCAATCTACGGTCTCAAACCCAAGACTGACAACATCTTGCATCGTCTCCTTGTTGAAGTTACCCTTGGCAAGGACAACGTCAAGTATGTCACCTTCCGATCACCTCTTGTCGTGGAGAACGAGACCCAAATTCCCGTTGAATTGGGTGTCTACGACGCACAAGAGGGGCATCTCCTCAAGATCGAAAAGATTGCCCCAGGCGAAAGCCGGCCGGCGCCCGTCGGAGCCGCATTCCTCAAGTCCCTCCTTGTGCGTCCCGACTCCGGATTTGGCTATGCTTGGTCGTCGGAGACCCTTTGGTGGCGAGACTTGTTGAAGCGACCTACAAGAACGATGGTCTGCAAGGGCGAAAACGGAGATCCGTTCTACTTCCAACTGAACGCTACATTTGACAGATCCAACCCATTGACCAAGTAAGTTCTCATGACACTCCTTACATCACTCTTCTAATGACCCTACAGGAACTATCCTTACATGCGCATCAAGTTGTCGCCACCAGTGATCCTCGAGAACTTGTTGCCGTACGACTTCAAGTACCGCATCTACGACAAGAACACTAAGAAAGACTGGGCCAACTTCCTCCGCAAGGGTGGCCTTAGTCCGGTACACGTCGTTGAGCTTTCCCATCTTCTTCTTCTCAGCGTCGACATGCAAGACACTGTATTCAAGCCCAGCGACTTTGCCATTATCAACTCTGGGCAGTCAGACGATTTCAAGAAGGAAGACAAGCTTCTCTGCAAGGATTCCGATGGCCTTCAACTCAACCTGAAACTGCACTACCACAAGATTCCTAACAGTGGAGGTGCATTCCGAGTAACGGTCTACAGCCCCTACATCATCCTGAACAAGACTGGCCTGGACATGCAGATTCGCGCGAAGGGGTTCTTACAAGGAGCTCGACCAGCCGCAGGCCAATCCACGTTGTCCTACAACAGGTCTGAAAGAGACCGCCCCAAGGCAACGCCGTTTATGTTTTCCTTCGGCAACGACGACCATAGGAACCGCGCGCTGTTGCAGATCGCCGACTCGGAATGGAGCAAGCCGCAGAGCTTCGACGCTATTGGCAGTACAACCGAGGTGGTGCTACCCTCTCCTTCTCGAAATACTGAAGTACACATCGGAATCACCACTGAGGCAGGTGAGGGCAAGTACAAGATGACCAAGGTTGTCACCCTGGCACCGCGATTCGTCCTGGAAAACAAGCTTGGCGAGGAGATCAATGTCAGAGAGTCAAGCTCATCGGGATTCATGACTCTCAAACCTGGCGCGCACCAGCCTCTGCACTTCATGCAGAAGACTGCCGTCAAGCAACTCTCCCTATGCCATCCCGGGATGAATAACCAGTGGACTTCTCCTTTCAACATCTCTGACATTGGCACGACCCACATCAAGATCGCGAAGGCAGGGCAGAGGCAACGACTGATCCGCGCCGAAATCTTGATGGAGGGAGCCACAGTCTTCTTGCATCTCAGCATGGAGACCAAGAATTGGCCCTACCAGATGAGGAATGAGAGTGACACCGAGTTCACCTTTTACCAAGCGAACCCTAGCTTGGAGGATGATGGCGTTGAGGACAGATCAGGGTGGAGACCCATCAAGTACCGTTTGCCTCCGCGCAGCATCATGCCTTACGCTTGGGATTTCCCTGCCGCCAAGTTCCGTGAGATCATCATCAACGTCAATGGCAAGGAGCGACATGTCAAGTTGGCTGAGATCGGTAATCAGATTCCGATGAAGTTCACCTCTGCGTCTGGGCAGCAGAAGATTATTGATATCAATGTCGCCGCCGACGGTCCGACTCAGACTTTGATCCTGTCTAACTTCCGACAATCCAAGAGTCTTTACAGGCAAAAGTCCAAGTCTGGCGCTCGTACCAGCACCGATGGATTCGAGGTCAAGGATCAGGAGACAACTGCGACATTCCGAGCCCAGCTGAAGCTTTCGGGTATCGGAATCTCCCTCATCAATTCGCAACTGAAGGAGCTCGCCTACGTCACCTTCAGAGATGTCTCCCTTCGCTACCATGACGCGCCGCTCACTCAGACGGTCAGCTTCTCAGTGAAGTGGATCCAGATCGACAATCAGCTTTACGGCGGCCTGTTCCCAATGATTCTGTACCCTAGCGTCGTCCCGAAGAGAGCTCAAGAAGTCGACGCGCACCCCTCGATTCACGCCATGGTCACCCGCGTGAAGGATGATTCCTATGGTGTGCTGTACATCAAATACGCCACCGTTTTGATGCAGCAGATGACGATTGAACTGGACGAGGATTTCGTCTATGCTGTTCTTGACTTTTCAAACATTCCTGGAGCTGCATGGTCTGACAGTAATGAGGAGGGCAAGCTCTGCGACGAAGAGCTCGACATTCCGGAGCCGAATCAGCAACAATCTGGCCAGGATATCTACTTCGAGTTATTGAACATCCAGCCCATGCAACTCGACCTCTCCTTCATGCGCACGGAGCGCGTCAACGCCGAGGACAAGACATCATCGCGCAACCCGTTGATGTTCTTCCTCAACGTCATGACGATGGCTATCGGAAACGTCAACGATGCACCCATTCGTCTCAATGCTCTTATGCTTGACAATGTTCGAGTGTCGGTTCCTGCTCTAACCCAGAACATCTCGAATCACTACAGTCAGGAGGTGCTCTACCAAATCCACAAGATTCTAGGCTCTGCCGACTTCCTGGGCAACCCTGTGGGACTGTTCAACAACATCAGCTCAGGATTGACTGATGTCTTTTATGAGCCCTACCAAGGACTCATCCTGTCGGACAAGCCCGAAGACTTCGGAATCGGCGTTGCCAAGGGTGCTGCATCCCTGGTGAAGAAGTCTGTTTATGGCTTCTCTGACTCCTTTTCCAAGTTCACCGGCAGTCTGTCCAAGGGTCTCGCAGCTGCAACCCTCGACAAGCAATTCCAAGATCGGCGCCGCATCACCCGCGCCCGAAACCGCCCCAAGCACGCCCTATACGGTGTCACCACAGGTGCAAACTCCCTTTTCACAAGTGCTGCATCCGGAGTTGGTGGCCTGGTGCGCAAGCCGCTCGAAGGCGCGGAGCAGGAAGGAGCGCTCGGATTCTTCAAGGGTATCGGCAAGGGAGTCGTTGGATTTGCAACCAAGCCCGCTATTGGCGTCTTGGACATGGCCTCGAACGTTTCTGAGGGTATTCGAAATACAACGACCGTCTTTGATGGCTCAGAACTCGACCGTGTTCGCCCTGCGCGCTTCGTGCCGTCTGACGGTATCGTGCGCCCGTACAATGCCCGTGAAGCTCTCGGCCAGTCCTGGCTAAAGCAAGTCGACAACGGAAAGTACTTCAACGAGAACTACATTGCACACCTTGAGCTGCCTCGCGAAGACATGGTGGTCATGGTCACTTACGCCCGGATTCTGCTTATTCGCAGCCGGCGTCTGACATCGGAGTGGGACGTGCCTCTCAAGGACGTTCAGACAATCGCAAAGGAGCGAACGGGCCTGAGCCTGACCCTCAGAGGCGGCACAAATGGTCCATTCATTCCCGTCGGCGACGAGAGCGGGCGTGCCTTCCTGTACAAGATGGTGGCTGTCGCTGTGGAGGAGTTTAACAGGAGGTTCAGAGGATTAGAGTAAAGGAGGATTGGCGAGACAAACGCACACGGGCTGTGGTTATGGATGCCAGGCCGCTTCATACCTGTTGTTTCTATCTTTGTTTCCTTTCTTTAGAGGCTCTTCACGCATAGCCTCGCGATTCCCTAGCAAGCATACCTTATTTGGCGTTTCGGATCCCTTCTCACTCGTATACGTATGAAAACAGAAATACATGGATATTGAATAGGCACATGATACCTGCATGAGTAAGGTGACTTGAAAGTCGTGGAATTATGGATTTCCCAATTGTCCCCTACCGAAAGGGACTCGATGTGCCTTCTATGGTCTTTGCAGGTTCTATGGTCTACGTCTGTCTAATGTCGTGTCTCGTGCCTCGTGTCTATGCTATGCCCGCCTCTATAATTGTGTCTATTCTAAGCCCATCCGATCCTCAAAAGCTTGTAGCCGCTCTCGTCGCCACGTCCGACCTCCTTGCGCTTCTCGATGATTTCGTTGTACAAGATGGTCAGCTGCTTGCCATCCTCACCGCGCGGGCGGTCACTCGCCGTAAACGCGCCCTCTACCGTGTCGCTGACGCCGTTGAACTTGCCGTTCCGGCGAACGGTCACCAACAGCCAGAAAATCCCGCCCGGCGCGAGCAGCTGCGTCGCGCAATCCCTCAGCCACGTCGCGTGCTCCGGAGCATAGATGACATCCGTCGCAATGAGGATCTCCGCCGGGGTGTCGAGGGGTGCGCGCAGGTCAGGCGCAGACCAGTCCAGAGTCGTCGTCTTGACGAGGCTTGCCTCCGCCGCCGAAGGAGAGTTGATGGCGACATTGGCCTTCAGATTCTCGAGCACTGCTGGGTGGTAGTCGGTGGCGACGATGGTTGACTCTGGCGCGCCGAGGTGAGGCAGCATGTTCCCGAGCACCAAGCTGACGAGACCCGTGCCGGCGCCGAGTTCGATGATGCGCGGCGACGAGCCGAGGCTGGGTTGAGTGAGGCCGAAGCGAGCCGGATCCGCGCACATCAAGTCCGAGAGCACGATGGATGCACCCCAGCTTTGCAGGCCGACATCATCGGGGTCGGCGGAGTTCGTGCCTGCAAGCCGGTCGTTGAGGCGCACGGTGACGGGGACGCGGCCCTCTTTCTCGGGAAGCGAAAGCTCAAAGGAAAAGTCGCGCGTGTAGTCCTGGTCCTTCTCATCCTCGGCCTCATCGTCCTCCGCGGGCGCGAAAAAGGACTCAAGGACACAGGAGGCCTGGTCCAGTGCGAGCTGGCAGGCTTCCTCGGACTCGAAGCAGGAGAGGGTCTCAGCGCGGGCGATAAAGCCGGTCAGCCAGCGCTCGACGAAGCTGCGCTCGAAGGCGTCGACGCGGAGGGCGGCGATGTGGTGGTCTACGCCGTCGACCTCCTCATGGTCGTCGTCGGTCTCGGATACGTAACCGGAGTCGACTGCGGGCGAGGCATGGTGAGGCAATTTGTGGTCCGGGTTGAGCTGGAAGGCGACGGAGACGGGCAGTGAGCAGTAGATTGTCGAGAGGGAGTGGAGGGCGGCGGTGATGTCGGACTCGGTGAGGGTGTCGAGAGTCCGCAGGGGTGGGAGGCTGCTCGATGGCGGCGCGGGGTGTGCGGCCGGCCTCATTTGTGTGGCCCGTCTCCAGTGCCGTCGCGCTGGTGTTGGCGGTGGTGGTGATGGTGATGTGGATGATGAGTTGTCGGGAGTGGATGAGATGAGATTCACGAGATGGGAAAAGGAAAAGCCATCACGCGCTAGGTGGACGGTGGTTTAGCTTATTCATTGCCTACGGATTATTCGCACCCTTTTGGGCAAGGACACGAGAGATAAGGCCTAGACACGGATGGCGGGACGGGGGGACGGGGACGGGGACCCGCTTTCCCAAATGAGGGTATCGTGAAAATTTTTGGCTGCCCTATCCTGGGGCCCAGACTGCACTTTTTGTGTGTCGACGTGGCTTGTGCTCCCGCGCCAGTGGCCCGGCGTGTCAGTCACTCACTGCAGAGGAACTGTCACTGGCCGCTTCTCCATAGTATTCATCGGTGTCATCTCGATTTACCCCGGATACACTGTAGGGGCGCATGTGAGATCCACTCGAGAACGGAGTGCAAGTCGCCCCCGGAAAGTCGACATTTTGTGTGCTCTCAGTTTCAGCGAGGCTGTCTTTCTGTCAGACCGTCAGCTGTGAGTCTCGGTGAGTGAGTAATGAAGACGTAGGATAAGAAGAGAGACAAGAAAAGGCTCAGCACGGCCCTCCGATAACCGCGTCCCGTCGTTTCCTTTAACACGTGTCTGGGACAGTTCTCAAAATTGACCCGTCATTGGCTGCGTCCTGTTTTGTCATCTTTTGGTCCATGTTTCTTTGACTGAAACAGACCGCCGCGAAGAGACGGCGTCGTCCGCAAGGGAGACACAGACAGGAGTCTTGTTTTCCCCCTTCGGCTCCATTTCTGCCGAGCGATTGGCGGTCTGAAAATGACTCGTTTTCGCCATCATCGCCACCGTGGTTCATGTGCCCGGACTTTAGCCGACCTCGTCAACATGTACTTGATGCTCAGGTGGCTGCATGACGATGTACTGAACAAGCCTATTCAAAAGTCAATGTGTCCATCGGCTCAAACATGTGTCTTTTTGTGTAATTTGTCGCAAGATTTTCGATGTTGCTGGGCATGGCGGCGTCCGCTTTCCAAAACTTCTCGCCGCTAAGCAAACTGCGTGGATTCATCTGTCGCTGCCAACGCGACGTCAATGTCGCGAGTCGGCGGCGGTAGATTGACGTAACACAAATTTCGCGCTTTAGGTTTGATGTGAAAGAACGATGTTCTGAAGAGAGAAATAAGCTTGTGTTTGTGCAGCTGCTTCCCTCGCTACTAGAACAGCGTTCGTGCTTGTTTGTGGAGATGGACCAGAAGGTCAGCGCTCTAGTTTGGCAGCGGGTATTGATTGTTTCGGTCACTTTGTTGGTTGCACAGTCTTCACTGTTGGGTCTCGTATCAGGGAATGGCGGCAAACTCCAAGGTTAGGACAAAGATAGCTGAGCCTTGAGTAGGACACATGATGCATCGAGTCTGCGGGTTGGTGGATAAATGACTGAGCAGACACAGCGCCATGATGTCGGCGAGCCGTTTCTCGCTTCTTGCTTGACTTTCACCCTCGACGGACGGTCACAAATGGTGATGTTTGGGTAAAGCCAGTGACAATAAACACTGATACGCGGGTTTGTTCACTTCGTGATACTCGAGACCTTGGCTCTCACCATTCGCATTGCTTACTCTGGACTCCAGACAAAGGTTTCAACCAAGGGTTCGTAGACTTTATTAATGGACATCTCCCACTTGCACGCTATGCCCTCGTGCCAGGCTTCGACACCGGCACACTGTCCCAGAAAGTCATATCCTTTCCGGTTCCGCCTCGTCCATACCGCCAACATGAAGTTGACTTCCACCATCGCTACATTGATCGTCGCCGTTGCTGCAGTTCCCGGTGATCCTACAGGCCACTGGTTCAAGCGAACTTGCGAAAACATTGAACTAAAAGCCAACCGGGGAAGAAGAAATGGCAGCTTTTACGTCGACCTCTATGCGAATTGCCACCCCAAATCAGGGGACAAAGTCGCCAACAGGATGGAACTCGACAAATGCCTTGGAAACCTGAACGGTGATCTGGCGTGGATGCAAAAGTAAGTCCAATATCTTTCTCACGGGACATGCTACAATGGAGTGCTAACAAGGACAGCGGTGGATTCGATTACGACTGCAGTGGCTGCCAAATTATAGACACAGAGGGAGACAAGTTTATCATGCAGTGCTACTGCAACTTGAAGAGAACGACCATCAACCTCAGTCAGTTGACATGCACCTATGTTCCATGCTGTACCATAGCGACGGTTGCTGACTATAAACATCAGACCTGGGTATTCGCAATGAAGATGGCGTTCTATGGTGTAGCTACCAGTCTGCAAGCCGGCTCACTTAACGGGAGCCCTGCCTTCCCGGGGTATGCCATTTCAGAGCATGCGTGTTGGTGACGCCAATGGTCATGACGAACGAAAACAATAGCATTCATAGGTTTTCGGCCGATGCTTGCTCAAGTATCAGAATATTGTCATATGCCTGCTTAGATTGCAGAACCCCAACTCTGTCTCATAAATAATAAGTCTGGATGTCAATTGAACTTATTTTAGCCGCATCCCCAAGCCCTGCTTCCCAAAACGTGATCTCAACATGGCATCCTTCGCCACAGTGAACAAGGTAAACTGCAACTCTTATGCAAAACTCAGGCCATGACAGTCTCTCCCCCGTCTTTGGTCAGGCGGGACCGAACCTTGATGCGAAGAGCCCGATGAGCCAGTCGCTGCAGGACAACTACATTCCGCTCATTCCGTAAGCCAAGAACCGTGCTCGGGGCAAATACAAGTGCCTGTCCAGTGTGCAGCGACACGATCATACCAAAGAGCTCCAACGCAGGATCTTTTGTTCCCACTGCGATGGGCGCAACCGTATGACTTGACTCCTCCTCACCGGCCATCGTCACCGACATGGAAGAGACACCAGCCAAGTGTTGGCGTAAGGTCCGAAGCCAGTCGGGTGAGGTGAATCGATGTACAAGCGTCATGGAACACAGGTCGAGAAGCTTGGTAGAAACCGTGGGCTCTTGGGTTGAGATGAAGACTCGGACACCAAGATGGCGCTGCAGGCGGATGGTTTCCAGCAATGAGTTGGTGAGAGTCTGACTGTCATCGGACTCTTTCATGTACTTATGCGCCTCATCAAGAGCAACCGCCTTTCCGACGGGAGATTGCTGCTCCAGGAAGAGAGACAGGCAGATGTTGAATAGAGAGCAGGCCAGCTCTGGCGTAACACACGGGCAAGACAAATCGACGACGGTCAGTTGACCCGACTGCGACAAATCATTAGCCATATGAAGAAGGGAATAGTGCCGTCAATCATGAAGAGTGATGATTACCTTAGGCGTCCAGTCGATACTAGTCTTGGTAACCTTACCCGTGCCTCCCAACATGAAGCTTTCAAGGGTATCGAGGCGCTGACTCAATGGACTTCTCTGTGCTGGGGTCAAGTCCGCCTCGCTCAAACGCTTCTTGAAGGTTTTGTACTTGAAAGTGACGCCAAGGTTCTGCTGCTCAATGCGCATCTCTCGCAAGATCCGGTTGATGACGTGCATGTACAGTGGCATGGTGCCCTCTCCAACTGCCATCAGGTCATTCATGCGCTTGGTGTTGAGGTCTCGGTCGCTGAGCCTCAAAGGCTCAATCTTGAGATTTGCAATGCCGCTGTAGATTCTCCGCCAAGACGTTGGTTAGAAAACAAAGCTGCCATAGTGGATTAGAAGATTCTATGATTACCTCGATGGTGCGAACGTTAGTAGGGGCACACAATACCCTGACTGAAACGTCCTTGTTGGATGCAAGGAAAGCTGCCTCGCACGGGAGACCACCCGAGTCCGAAATGAAGCTGTCGTAGTGGAAGATAATTCCAGTGAGGGGGAGAGTCAACTTGCCCAAGTAGCTAGGGAGTAAGCAGTTCTCCAGAAGACATGCGAGCGTGTTGCTTTTTCCGGAACCTTGACTACCGCAAATGAAGACGCTTGAGGGACAGGCTACGTTGTGAAAGATTCTGGAGTCCACTCCGGTGACCCCAGTGGCGAGCGACTCCTCAGAGAGGCTTATACCGAAGAGACCGTATTGCGAAGGAGGGGAAGCATGGATGACGGGCACTGTGAGAAGAGGGCTTGACAGGACCTCGTCACGGCCTTGTTGTTTTGGGTCCAGGTTGAGATGATCCATCTGAGCCACAATATCGGCTAGCTCCGTATGAGATATACCGTGACTCCCATGATGAATGCTCTCGTCGTCGGAAGCTGCTGAATACATCGTGCCCGAATCTGAAGACATATTTGCAATCACAACAAGTAATGGATCGAAAGTTGTGTTCGGCGTGTCTGGGTTGCTGTATGGAGATTTGCGAGACTCATGAGCCTAAGTGCAAGTTTTAAAGATAATCGAGAAGTTCCAGCAATGGGACCTAGGGGAGACGGTGGCTCAAAATTGAAAGGGTACTGCGTCGTTGCGTCTCAGAGATTCTGCGTGGAAGTTCTTCCAGTCAATTACAGACAAGCCCAGACGCAGCCCGCTGGTCATTAGTCTTGAGTCAATAAACACTTGATACGAAGGACGATGGAAGCCAATGGCTTTGAAAGCCCTTTGAGATTCCCGCAGGTTTTGGTGGCAAAGGTTGGGGAAGAGATAAGCCCTTTGCAAATGCGACTTTCAATACGTCGGTAGTCAAAACATGATGCATGGCTTCTTTGATCTGGTCATCACCATCAAAGAACTATTTCGGAAGATGTGACAAAAAGAAATCACATCTCAGAAACCAAAGGGTGCCCAGACACCATAGCCTATCACAACTGGATCTTAAAAGGATGCATGAAAAGATGAAGAAGCCATCGCTTTGATGTTTCGTGTTGCAGTGTGTCAATTATTCGCTCAAGATATTCCGAAGTGACTTGTTATCTTCTAGGACATGCTTGACCTCCGCCTAAAAACCACCAAGTACGATGAGAGAGCAATCCCTGAAGCGTACTGACTTTCCTTCGTGTTAAATGACGTCGTCTACTCATTAAACGATCCGAGATGTAACGACGCTTGAGCGCAGATTTCAAGGCATGTCAGGATCGTGTGCGGAACATATAATGTCAGTTGCACTGCCTAATCGCAATATCGGCATTTAGAAACGGAGGAAGATATTACTGGCACAAAGTCAATGATAACGCATGCCAAGCCTGCCAAGTGCCATCTAAAATTGATTCGGAAGGCGGAAACGTAATCCAAGAGAGTTGAGTGCAACGTTCTCCAAATATTGAGGGGACACATCGGAGCACGTATTCGTGAAGCTTTCTTGGGTTCCGATGACGCCGAAATGCAGAGAATGTCGCTAGCATGAACCGGCACAGATAAACCCAGGCCATACGTCCGAAGCAAGGAGGCCTCGGTTCCTCCATCTCTGCAGTCTTCTCGTTACAGCTCAATGATCATGCATCCTCTCGCCTTGTTCGCCTTAATTGGTGGTTTGGTGTCGGCGAGCAGTCCAGTCTCCTACGCTGGCCACCAAGTACTTCGCGTCACGACAGGCGCCAATTCAGCTGCCATTCTGGAGAAGTTGTCATCCATCGAGTATGACGAGTGGAACACGGTTGTGAACAAGCACATCGATATCGCTATTGCGCCAAACCAGATCGAAAGGTTTCAAACTTTGGCTCTTGAATACCATATAATGCACGAGAACTTGGCAATATCAATTGCCTCCGAGTCAGCTACAGGGACCACCTGGAAGAGACAAATCGACGATCTTGAGTGGTACGACAGCTACCACCCTTATGACGACCATAAGGCATACTTCGAGGCACTTCACGATGCCTTTCCCAATAACTCGGAGATAGTCTCGTCGGGGACTTCGTTCGAAGGCAGAGACATTTTTGGCATTCACTTCTGGGGTTCGGACGGACCGGGAAAACCGGCCGTGCTTTGGCACGGTACTGTCCATGCCAGAGAATGGATAGTAGCGCCGGTAAGCTAACGCGACAAAAGGCCATCGTGGAAATGCTAAGGTCATGGGCGACAGGTTGTGGAATATCTCACGTTGCAACTCATCCAGGGATATGGCGTTGACAACGCCACGACTGCTTTTGTGGATAATTATGACTTTTGGGTGTTCCCGTTTGTCAACCCGGTAAGACATCTCGAGCTCAAATGAAGCAGTCTGTGACCTGACACCTCGACAGGATGGATTTGTGTACACTCAGACAACGGAACGGTTGTGGCGGAAAAATCGCCAACCAGCCCCAACTTCAACCAACTCGACGTGTTATGGTCGCGACATCAACCGCAATTGGCCGTATAAATGGGATGCTAATCCTCTTGGGGCTTCTACGGACCCTTGTTCTCAAACATACAAAGGCATCGAGGCAGGCGACACCCCGGAGATGGAAGGACTGCACAAGCTTGTGGACACTTTGCGAGACACAAGTGGGCTGAAACTCTACATCGACTGGCACAGCTACAGCCAGTACTTTCTGACCCCCGTCGGCTACAACTGCACCTACTACATTGATACTCTTGGCCAGCACATCAAGCTTGCTCAGCTAGCCTCGGATGCCATTCGGGAGGTTGAGGGTGTCACCTTCACGTATGGCCCAAGTTGCGCGACTCTGTATCCTACGACTGGAGCAAGCTTCGACTATGCTTACGCTGTTGGCAAAGCTCAATGGTCATACTTGATCGAGTTGCGGGATACTGGCGATTTCGGGTTTGTATTGCCGCCAGAGCAGATTCGTGGTAGTGTGACAGAGCAGTGGGAGGGCATGAAAGTCATGCTGAGTGTTCTTGATGAGGTCTTCTTCGATGGAGAAGGTCCAGCGGCATTCTAAGTCGAAACGAAATGCAGGAAACATATGTATTGAGTATCAAATATCGAAGGAATATGCATCACGCGCAGCAGGTTTCGCGTATATCCGAAAAGCCACTGTAAGCCGGTTATTCTCGTATGATCGTACGCCAATACCCCTCATTAAGCCCTTCGCTTTTGGTAAACCTCATGACCATATCTGATACACGCCAAAACAAGCGCGAAAGCGAGAATCCCTATGTTTGAGTCGAAAGCTCTGCGGTAAAGAGGCTTGTCATCGGCTTGGAAAAGTTGCGCTCCATAAATTGCTGCAATGTTCGCGCTCATGATAATCCTTGAAAGTAAAAGTTAGAATCCCGAATTGTGTTCGTTGACGAAGCTGGGGCAACTCACATCGCCATAGCCAATGATCTCTCTTCCGGGTCAGTGCAAGTCAGCGACATCCATGTGATATTGAGAGGGTGCGGGAATGAGGCAAACGTCTGCGTCCAGACGACTCCAAAATACCGCACACCTCGCTTGTTGATCTCCGTGAAAATGCGGTTTAGAATGTAGCCGAACATGTGCATTGCGACTGCCAGTATCGTAGTCTCGCCTCGCTTGTTACTGAAGTCGGGAATTAGCATCCGGCCCTCCAAGTAGGTATATCGTGACAAGACATCACTTACAACCGGTCGGAAACGTAGCTGAAGCCAAAAGAGACTGGTACTTGAAGAAACAATCCCACAGCAGCCAAAGCATTACTCGTAAGTGAGGGGAAGCCGAAGCTTCTGATGATGGTCGGACCATAGGTGTCGAAACCTCTAAAAGGTCCGTTGTTGCCGAGAGTGATGAAAACATGCATCCATATGCGCCAGTTGGAGAACTGCAACATTCAGTAATGCTATCAGAGAACTACAGTGGGCGATGCAGGAAGACTCACAGCCTTTTTGAAAGCAGCCATCCCGATATGTTGCTTCTTGTTCATTTTGTTGGGATCATCGATGCGCACGCGCGTCTGCAATATGTGCAGCTCTCGTTCTGTAAAGATGTTGACTTGTGGCAGAAACCAGCTATGCGGGTTATGGAACGCGTCTGGGAGACAAAATCCTAGTACTATGCCGCTGGCAATAGTGAAGGCTCCCATCACGATGAAAAGCCAGAACCAGCCAGGGTACCCGGCTACTCCCTTCATATGTAGGATTCCATATGCAATTAGCTTTGCACAGGCCTGACCCAGTTGGTTGCCAAAGAAAAATATCATAACACGTTTGGCAGTCTCTTTGCGTGTGTACCATGTTGACAAGGTCCAGAGACCGCCAGGGATGTAACCACTTTCAGAAACTCCAAGGAGAAACCGGGTCGCAAGGTAGCCGGCATAGTTGTGCTGGAAGGCTTGGAACGTACTGACCAAACCGAAGAAAAATAACTGAAGGGTCAACCACTTCCCCGGTCCAACCTTGTACAAAATCATGTTTGACGGAATCTCGAAGAGAACAATCCCAAGGGATAGCAATTGTTGGCCAACATTGAATTGGAATTGCGTGATGCCTACGTCTTCCATGAAGGTATCTGTTATTGCGTTCGCGATATTGCCTCGATCGAGTTCTGCAGTCATATTTTACGTCAGATGGCAGTGGACTTTGAAGGCTATCGTTCGTACGCACGCAAGCAGAAGAAGCCGAGTGTCAGGAGTGGCATAATGATCAAATCTAATCTGTATTGGTTCACACATTAGACCCAAGAGTTCCAGATGTAGGTGTGCGACTTCAACACTCACTTCCATTTCGCTTTCCTCTCTTCGTCCTCCGTCCAATCGACCGGCGATGAAACCTGCTTCGTGTCGCCATCCGCGAGATTCGCAGAAGGGGAACGATCCAACGAGACGATGTCGGCGGTGCCCATGATGTCAACGAGGGGTTGATGTTTTCGTTCGGAAAGACCTCATAAAGTCGGTATTCAATTTGATTGAACCGAGAAATATCAGGTAGCAACAAATATGGCTGGTTGTTTCCAGTACTCCAGTTCGGAACTCAGCGTCATCCTTCTGCAGGGCTTTCTCTTGGCTCAGACGAAACCGAGCACACCATACAGGATCTGCGGAGAAGATCCGAATCACTGGGTCCGAACATAAGTCTTATCAGGCCAGCAAGCTCGACAAGAGACAACTGGGAAGGAGCGATATTGCGTGCTTGATGTGAAGTAGCATCGTCGGTGCCTACGCATCAGGCTTTGGCACCTAGTTGTGGGCAATGTTACAATAGCGAATATCTCACCACGTGGAAAGGCAATGATCTCCGAGATGGATGTTGGAGTAGCGCAAGAGTACGCCTGTTGATCGATCTGGATAGTTCCAAATTGACGCGGCGACTTTTAGTACCTTAGGCTGGACTACCACTGATTGGACTTGTATCGTGTTTGCTCACTTTGCTGCGGCACAAGCTTTACAAACTTGTTGCATTGGAACTCGAAGACAAGCTACGGAAGCAATTTCAACGTCGGGCGTGTTACTGCCGTTGACGGTTTGGAGTGGGAAATCCGCCCGAGCACGTCATCTTCCCGGCGGATTCGATCATCCAAACACTCCACTCGGGGCACATCTGCGTCGGAGAACCTCCGACATGCAAGCATCCCCAATAAACTTAGTAATACAAAGGGCATTGGCCTAGCTAGGTGAAATTGATCTAAATGTCATTCGTGCAATCACGCCTTCCGTACGTACATCTCACATTCATCAAAACCCATCGCCGCGATGAAGACCTTGTCCGACGAGGAGCTCACGAATCTCGCGGGCAATTACTTCGCCCCGAAGGGACTTTACCGTCACACGAAAGGCTTGCCATTCTTGGGTAGTCTTGAGTGTAACACAAAGACACTCATTGCTGGGCAATGGACTGAACTCATCGTGGAATACACAGTTGGTGCCAGTGGCCTTGCTGATGGAGCTTGGATCAAAGGAACCTTCAAGTTCTACTCGGACTGGGCGCTGTTTCAGACTTCCGACCCAAAGGAAGACAACTACGTATCGGTAGAATACACGCCAGGCCCTCTCCACGAAGGACAAACAGCGGCGACGGTACAGTCACTGGCTGTTCGTTTCGACCAAAAGGGCCACGAGCGACCATTCCAAAAGGCCATTATCGTTGACATTGTCGACGGTTACATGAACCCCGGAGATAGGATTACTGTTCGAATTGGCGACAGACGATGGGGATCGCGGGGTACCCGAGTTCAAACATTCGTTGAAGACAAGTTCTTGATGAGGTGGTATATTGATCCAGTCGGAACTTCAAGGTTCGCTCCTATCAAGCCTGACATTGCTTTTCCAATCAAACCGGGACCAGTTGCTAGAGTCAAGGCCACAACTCCCCGAGTTGTTAGGCCCGGCGTTCCCGTCCCCCTTCACGTCCATACCGAGGATATCTGGGGCAATGCGACAGCAGACCTAAGCAATCTGAAAGCTGAAGTCAAATTGACCAAAGTAGGCTCCAAGGCAGAGGTCGTCCAGACTAAAACCTTGCCTTTCGCAGCTCAGGGATGGACGGTGATGAATGACACATACGAGATGGTCGAAGATGGGGACTACGATCTCGTCGTGGCAGTAACTGATGGCGAGGGATCTGTCATTGCCACAGCTACTGACTATATATCTGTCGATGCCTCTCTACCCATCCCTCGGCCGTTGTACTCTGATCTTCACGTCCACTCCGATGACACTGTCGGCACCAACTCAACCACATACAACTTCTCTTACGCCAAAGAAATTGCCGGCCTTGACGTCGTCGGATACACTGCTAATGATTTCAACATTACCAAAGAGAAGTGGGAACACACGCTTGAGATCATTAAGGGAGTTAATTCGCCCGGCGAACTTGTCGTATTCCCTGGGACAGAATGGTGTGGCAACTCAGCCGCTGGCGGTGAGTAAACCTGATCCAGATGCTGTTGTGCTCTTACGAAGGAAGACTGATTTGATTCAGGTGATCACAACGTCGTCTTCCTCGATGACCCGAAGACGAGTCAACCCGAGTTCCCTTTTGACAAGAAAGGGAATGTAGCTCGTAGCTTCGAGTGGAACGAGGACGGACCGGCAGAGCTGATACCCGGCGCTTGGCCGCTGGATGAAGTCTACGCGACTTACGCTCATTCACCTGAAAGCCACCTCTTGATCCCCCACGTTGGCGGTCGTCGATGCAACCTAGCCTGGCACCATCCCCAGTTGGAACGTCTTCTCGAAATTGGCAGCGCTTGGGGGTTATTCGAGTGGCTTCTTCGCGACGCCGTGAAACGGGGCTGGAAACTCGGCGTTTCCGCCAATTCGGACGAGCACCGGGGCCGGTGTGGAGGCGGAGTACCCGGAACTGCCGTCTTTGGCACTAAGGGTGGATTGACTGGCGTCTTGGCCGACAGGCTGGAGCGTGGTGAGGTTGCGAAGGCCTTACGGGCAAGACGTACGTTTGCGACAACAGGCGAACGCTTAGTTGGGATCGTACGCACCGACAACGGACATCTTCAAGGCGATGATGTATCCGTTAAGGATAACGAGAAACTCGTTCTCAGGTACAGCTTCTTTGGTGCGGGAGGGTACTCTTCCATCGAGGCTTGGGATGCGAGTGGTCGGATTCTCCACCGAGATCTCCAGAAAGAAGCAGAAACTCACGCCACGGCGTCAACTCCTAGAAAGATTCGCGTGACTTGGGGAGGGGCTCGCGTTTACGACAGATATCGTGAGGCTGTCTGGCACGGATCAATCCTCCTTCCTGGGGCGGTCATCTCGCATGTTCGACCTTTCGGGGGCGTGCTTCACAATGCCGAAGATGAGATCAAGCAACTTTCCCAAGACCAAGTCGTCTTCGAGACCCGAACAAGCGGGGATTTCGATGGTGTTGACATTTTCCTTGATGACACATCGGGAACCCCCTCTACTATCAGCGTATCGGGCCATTTAGGTGGATACGTCAAAGTTGGTGACGCCCTCAAAGGAAACCCCCACAACCCGCAACCTCGGTTCAACTTGGTTGCAACGGCAAAGGACTTGACTCAGGAAGGAGGGGTGCGCGACGACATAGTAGGCGGTGCTGACCTCTTTGTGTCCATCGATAGTCTGTTGGATGTTCCATTGCCCAAAAGAGTTGAAGGCAGCTTCACTGTGAAGGCAGAGTCTGGTAGTGGTGGTGACCGGGCGGTGTACTTTGTAGGCAGAGAGTATGGTGGAGGGAAGGTCATCACCAGTCCTGTATTCATCAAGTACGAATGAGCCATTAGCTAGGAAGAAGCATCCACAGCGCACATAGTCTGTGCGGAAGGCAGATCTGACCCCCGCAACTCCAACAACCCCAATCTCTCGAGCCCAGTGCCCATTTCGCTCGTCACCTGCACCTCCTCGGGCCTCAAAATTGGAAACCGAAGGTGAGCGAATACGCGCTCTGCCTTATTGAGAAAGGAGACTTACCGTCCGCGTCTTCCAATGTCGCAACGCAGATGGCGAGATCATCAATGGAGCAGAGTTTCTCTGAACAGGGATTTGGCCGTGGTCGTCATTGGACCACCCCGGATTTCGGCACTGCATGCACCTAGTGTTTGGTTTGTGGATGGTGGTGGGGTAGTTCGATTTCAACGCGCCTGACAGATGCAAGAGACGGACAGGTTCCAGGGAGTTCCTCGACGGCAACCCGAAGTGAGGCCTAGTGACGGCTTTTGTGCGGAATGGGGAGGAAGTGGACATGGAAAGGAGAAAATAGTCTGATATGGTGCATATATAAGCTTGTTAACTCCCCAGATAGGCTCCGGCATTCACCAACTCAAGCTTCGGAGTCTATAGATTTGATCGGTCAGCGGAGAGCTCAAGCAATTCATCCTGCCATCATGCTCGGTCATCTTTCCCGCTTCGCTGTGTCGCTTCTTGTGACAACAGCAGCCTCTTCTCCGGTCCCGCGCTCTGATCCGGCCGGAAATAAATACTTCGTAACCTTGTAAGTCGTCCCTCATACACTCTAAGACTTGTTTATCGACTCGCCTTCATCTAGATTTAGCTGACAAAGTTTTAGCGGGAGCTCTACTACACAGACCGGGTTTTCTGTCAACGGCACCGCTCCCTCGAGCAAGAATCCAATTGGCAATCCCTCTTTTCCTGGATCAACGACGACTGGCGGCCTCAACTGGCTAGGTTTTGATATCGCCGAGTTTAATCACACAACAATCTTAGCCTACAATCTGGCTGTGGGAGGTGCTACGACAGACAACACACTTATTCCAACATACACGGAAGGTATTGCGACCTACGTGGACCAGGTCAACACCTTTTACGATGCATATGTCCACCAGGAAACCCCATGGTCCTGGGACGACGTTCTGATTGGGATCTGGATTGCCAACAACGACGTTGGCCAGTCTTTTGACAGGAACGACACTTCCTCTCTGTACCCGAAGGTTTCTGCCCGTTACTTCGAACAGACCCAGCGGCTGTACGATGCCGGTGCCCGAAATTTTGTGTTTCTCACATGTGCTCGTAAGTTAATTTCATTGAGTTGCTAATGACAGCAATGACAAAAAGCTATGGCTGACTATGGCATTGCTGTCAATCACGAAATCCCGCTAATGATCTGAAATAGCCCAGCAACTTACCCCTTTGATGATCGAAAAAGACCCAGAAAGCAATGCAAAGGTTGCAGCTGCTGTCAAGCTCTACAATGAGATATTGGAAAAGAACTTTCAAAAGTTTAAAATGGCCCATCCGGATGTTCAAGCCTGGCTGGTCAGACCTTCGAAGTCATATGAAACTGCGATTGCGAACCCACAAGAATACGGAGCGCCAGACGCGATTTGTACAAACGAGGACGGTGTCAGCTGCCTGTGGTGGAACAACTACCATCCTGGAATTCAAATTCATCATCTTTTGGGAGCAGACGTGGCGACAACTGTTGGCACACCCTGGTTCAACCCCCAGTAGAAATAATAGTGGTTCCTGATGGCAGATAAAGGAGAAAGAGGTCGCATAAATGCGGAATCATATTTAAAGTAACGAAGTGGGAGTGCATTGGTATGGTCGCTGGCTAAGAGGGAGCTCAGAAATTCAATCTTGTACTTGCCGTTCAATGTGGTCTGACGGAGGCTGCAATACTACCGCTGTACAATGTGCTCACCTGACAGAACGTCTTATCCATACGTACAAAACAAGACCTGCATGGGCGTTCGATAGCTCATGAATGGAAAGGACAGTCTAAGCTAAGTGACGCAAAATTGTGAGGCCAGGCACATGCTAAGGAGAGCGGCTGTTTGAATCAATGAGCAAAAGCACTTGCTGGTGGCACAGAGTACGCACCATAATCATTTTGGAAAACCGACTCGGCGAAGGCTGCTTGGACATCGCTTTGCAACCTTGATGCTGAGTGTAGTGATCCACCAGAAGAGCTGGAGCAGACGCGACTTTGACTTGCTGTGATGTTTCTTGGAGGAGGCTCGCCGAAGAAGATAAGTGCAAGACTCGAGCTTGAGATGTTATGAGGGATCTGGCCTGGGTCTTCCGCATGCTGGCTGTAGTCTGGACAAACTAAACTAAGATGGGATGATAGTGCGCGCCTAATGACAGACCCATAGAAGCATCCAAGAACCTGGGCATTTTAGAAAGCGAATTCAATGGAGAGTGACGGCAAAAAGCCGTCTTCGAAGACATCGTCGTTTGCCGAGAAGTTGCTGATTACCCGTCTCGGAAACCAAGTAGAATCCCGTGTGCGCATCGACCATCATCGTCGAATGCAACCCCAGACCTTCAGGTCGTTTCAAAGTTTCCGAAGGCAATGTTCCCACTGGGACAATATAAGACTTGATGTGAGTTGCAAAATGCTAATTGATGAAGATATAGAATTGGCGGCAGCCTGGAGACAATCATTCTCCCTTCATGGGAGGGCCTAAGAGGGTTGGCAATGCCCCTGAACGAAAGAAATTGAGTGAGCGATTTCGGACGCGAGTGCACACCCCATATGACGGATAGCCCGAGTGCTTCGATGCTACGTGTGGTACTGGGGAGGTTGAAATCTGCAGACGCCCCTGTAATTCAACCTTGATGGCTTGTGATCATCACTGCATCAATGGAACCCGGATGGTCATTGAGCAACATCACCTGAAATTTACGAGAGTAGGTATTTCGTCAATCGTTTGCGATGCCTTGAACGATACAACCATTTTCGCCTCGAGCGCAATTAAGTTTCGGCAGGCTAAGATGGATCGCAGTCGCTACTGCAATGAGGTTCCATTCGAACCTGGAACTCTTCACCCTGCGAAATGTTTCCATATACTTCAGGGATCTCACTGGGCCCATGCGAGAGATCAACATCTGAGAAGTAGCAGCGAAAAATCCTTGCGCTGTATTGCGCAGGTTTTGCCAATTTGGTCGCATTACTACAAATCGGATGCAAATATTGGAAGGAGACAACTCGAGAGCTTCCCGGCGGGACGAAGTGCAGCTCCCAAGGTCCAAGACACCAAACCATGAGATCAAGGAAATCTCGTTAGGTGACCGCTGGAAGCTAAGTTGATGACGAGAACGGCGAGACGATGTCGGAAGCGTCAAGATATCGCTTGCCGACCATTTAGACGACGGGCAGCCACATCTGCGAGGCATTGCTTGACGAGAACGTCGACCACGCCTGCAGCGCCAGCACTACTTTATAGCCCTTGCCGCGAAGGTAGCACTTGTCGCACGATAAAACGACATAAATTTCGTCTTTCCTAGGCTCTGCCCTCTTCTTAGTTTCACTCTGCCCATCTGCTCTTGGAAGAGTAACACCTCAAAACACCCCTTTGGAAAGAAGAGTTACTTGGGAGGGACGACCCCTTTTGCAAGACTTCCATTCCATTGGTTTAAACAAGTTGCAGACCTCCCTGGAAACTTCGCCGCCCGCAAGAGTTCCAATGCCCCAATTGCTATTGTTGGAGGTGACATCTCAAGCCTCGCTACTGCCTTGATGCTGGACAGTGTCGGCGTCCATAATTGGGAAATCATTGAAGCCAGCGATCGTGTCGGAGGACGCTTTCGCACAGTATTTGTCGGTGATACGGAAGAGTTCGCCGAGATGGGTCCGATGAGATTACCTTACCAAGTCACATACAAGAGCGACAATTCCACGCACGCGTACGCTGATCACCGCTTGGCTTTTCAACTCGCTGACCTCCTCGATAGAATGAACGAAAACGACGAGACGTACAAAATCGACTTCATTCCATGGATTCAGCAACATCCTAACGAGCTACTCGCCCTTGCGACGGGCAGACATCCGGGTGGCAGGGTGCCTACCCGCGCTGAGATTGCGAAAGATCCAAGCCTCGGTGCTCCACCGGTCATGACATCGGCGGAATGCAACAACACTAAGATAGAGATGAACAAAGTCTTGAAGAACGAGACTCTCATCACGGAAATACAAGCCAATATTTGGAGGGCCCACAAGCAAGTGATGGACCTAGTCTACGATGATTGGAGCGAGCAGTCGCTGCTGCGCAACCGTCTAAAAGCAGATGAGAACGTCACAGATGCAATTTGGACTTCCATTGACTACTATGTCATCTGGTATGAGATGGTGCACAACTCCAACTTAGCTCTTGACTGGTCTGACGATACTCTCGGTGAGACTGAGTGGAAGTGTGTCGACAAAGGCTTCAACCGCATGTCGAACGCTTTCATTCCCCATGTGTCAGACAGAGTGATCTTGAACCGCAAAATCCGGAAGTTGGAACCGGTTCATGACGAAGCCGGCAACAGTCGAACACGTCTGTCGTGGTATCCCAGCGCGGTAAACAGGACGTTTGAGTCTACTTTTACCATGACTCGATTAGGCCGTCGGAGCTCTGTACTATCCCACGTATGGATTGAATAAATCAGGACCCGGTCTCATCACAAACTATCGTGGCGGAGATTGGAGTGATCGTTTCATTAGCTTCACAGAAGAAGAGCATGTAGGGCTGGTTCTTGATGCTATCGCGAGCTCGCATGGAGGAAAGGCCCGGGAGCTCTATACTGGCTACTATACTCGCCTCTGTTGGCTTGAGGATGAGCATACAGCTACTTCGTGGTGCCGCCCCAACGTGGAACAGCATAAGCTGTATATACCCTCCTACCACCGAGCATACGGCTCCGACTCATGCTTGGATTAGTTCCTCGCTTTATTCTTCCGTCGCAGGCTCTTTTCAGTTGCTACTTGAGTTGGGAATGGTCCATAGGCGAAGAAATTGAACCAAGAGTGGATGGGCCAGTGGATCGGATCATTGATTAGATGTAGGATTTGTGCGAAAGTCACAGCTGTGAGCTGGATATTAAGCATGCGAATACAAAGTCTGGCCTTCGGCAAAAAGTTGTTAATTAGTTCCATAACATCAAACCTGCTTTGATTGCGATGCCGTTATTGACCCGCACGCTCATCTCATCTGGCCTTTCGCTTTTTGTTGCCGTAACGCCTGTCAATCTCAGTGGTCCTGAGATCCTTCTGGGATCCTTCTGAACAGCGTTACCTCATTGGGTAGGTCAAATGCAACCATCATCTGAGCGAAAATGGCACGTTGGGTCCCCGCAGATCGTCCAACACCTTGGGAGATAAACAGTTTCCCGAAGTGCTGCGTCGGTCTGCGACTTCGGAGCTCGGGGTTAACTGACTAATGATAAGGTGCTCTTCCCCGCGCCTTGCCAAACCAACATGATACGCAACGATTACCCGATCTCTGTGAAGTTATTTGCGCATTGAGATATCATGTCGGAACAAAAGTCAATTGCTATTGTCGGTGGTAGGCAGAATGCAGTGACCATATAGGCCCGCAGACTTACTTACTAACGACCTGTTTAGCGGGTATATTCGGGCTATCGCTGGCGGTTGCCCTCAGCAAGAAGCGTGAGTCTTGGCGCCTTCTCCCGAAAAAAGACCTATGACTTGTGAGAGCTGATAAAAGACAGCCGGAAATCGGGTTCATGTCTTTGACAGACATCAATACGATGAGTCGGGATACTCGCCCGATTTCGCCCACAGTACCCAGGCAGCTTCCGTGGACCATAACAAGATCGTAGGTTCTCTGCACACTCGCTCTAATGCGTGACGTGTAGCAATTAACAATTATCTAAATTGCAGTTTCGAGCATCCTACGGAAAGAACATCCACTATCAACGGCTAGCGCTCGAGAGTCGCAGCGCCTGGGAGAAAATTAACGAATTACGCCGCGAAGAAAAGAATGAAGAAGAGCGGTCTGACTTATTCAGCGGCTGCGGCATGCTTCGCGTCCAACCCGACGCCGATCTTGGTGCACTGGAGCGTGAGACTCTGCGTAATTTTGAACGTGACGGGCTGCGTGATACACAATTTGTCAAAAGTGATCCCACTGACCGCCAGCGTGCCACTGAGCGCGGTTGGGGCTCGAAGCTCCTTGAATTTGCTATCCCGGATTCATCTTCGAATCAGAGCTTTGAAGCAGTTCTCGACTCTACGGCTGGTTTCACTAAGTGCAGTGAAGCTTGCGCTTACTTCTACAAGGTAGCTGAACGCCAGGGCGTCGTATTCCACTTTGGGCCCCAGAAAGGTGGTTTTGGGAGTCTCATAGAAGAGAACGTCCCGGGGTCATCTACGAAAAGGGCTATTGGCCTGAAGACCAAGGATGGAGCTGTTCACAAGGCCGATATTGTGGTCATTGCTGGTAAGTTCGCTCTCCACAATTCAATAATTGCAGTGACCAATCTTTCTGGCAGCCGGATCTTTCTCCACGCAACTATTGCCCGAGCTGTCGTACCACCTGGAGTCCTCAGCCGGAAGCGTCGTCACCTTCAAGGTCGACAAGGATGACGAGCGGCTCTGGGATAAGTACTCTCCTGAGCGTTTTCCTGTGATCACTTGGAAGAGCGCTGCCCGGACTGTCGATGGCAAAGACATCGGAAGTATCTATGTGTTTCCTCGGACATCTGACGGCCTCATCAAGATCGGCTACAGGGGCATTAAGGTATGTAAATGCTTGCAATACTTGTGAAGGTCTTGGAATTGACAACTCTCCAGTTCACGAACTTCCAGCCTGCCCCCCCTGATGCTGGCTTCACGCAGGACGGCAAATGGTCTGTGCCCATGTCGCCCGCTGATTCTCGTGTTGTACCGGACAGAGCTAGAGAGGCTATCAAGCCGTTCGTATCCATTTTCCTCCCGGACTTCAAGGAACAAGATTTTTATTCAACAAAGATGTGTTGGTACACTGACTCACTTGACAACTCCTTTGTGGTAAGTGATTTTGAAGTAGGATAAATTGCCCGGTCTTGCTGATTTGGGCCGTGTGCTAGATTGACTACGTGCCGAATTACGCCGATAACTCCGTGTTCGTCTGCACTGGCGGAAGTGGACATGGAGCCAAGTTTCTCCCCGTTCTAGGTGAAGTGAGTACTTCAAATATCCATGTCATTCAATCACTGCTGATTTGCTATTTTAGCACGCTGCCGATATTCTGCTGAATGGTGAGCAGAGCAGCTCGTTTATGCGCCCTTACTGGCGATGGAGAGAGACAGCGCGCAGAGGGAACGGGCTTGAGGAGGGACCCAAGGGCCCCCGAAACATTGGAAGTTCGAACCAATGAATGCACTTAGAAGATACAGTCTGATAATTTCTACGTTCCTGTGAGCCTTGATCTTTGTGCCTCATAGCGAGTAAACACAGTTGCATGATGTCAATTCCCGAGATCCCTCCCCTCAGTGGCCTGTTACCTCTCATTGTGCGGTTATCCTGCATGTGGGGCTGTACCGACGGACGTAATTCTCGCAGGAACCATGAGTCGTTTGCTGTTGTGATATATCTCATCTGAGCTCGTCAAAAGCCAAGTATGCCGCGCCGCTTCGGGCCGCTGGCCAAGAACGTCTGATTCTCCGTTAAATGGACGGAAGAGCTTCCCAACTTCGTCTTCAGCTCGTTGTGATTTGTTGCCTGGGTAGGAAATTTAGTGTGATCCGCGCGTCCTGCATGACACACGAGCAACCTTGATGTCCTGAACTGCCAAGGAGGGCTGCGATGGATTTCTTGGCGTTCGTTCTTGGCCACAGAGAGAGACGTCGAAATAAGATACTGCCCCTGGCAAAGTATGTGCCGCTTTATCCGAGATGCAGATATTGGCTCTGGTTCGTCGTCTTGACGCAGCAAGCACCCTTGCGGATATTAGGTTGACGAGAGGGGCAAAAGGAGCGCGAGGCGGAGACGCATCTGAAGGATGAGGGTCCCGGAGGCAAACAGGTCAGGGGTGAGACGAGCTTCCAACAGAAATCAACAGGAATCATGTTGTGTTATAAGCCGCATTCTTCACCCGCTCTGGGGCGTCTTCACTCGCCCTTAGCAGTGCTTGAGAGGCAGGAAAATCAGCAAGAAGTCTCCGTCGGCTTCTCGACCCCATTTTGTTACTCTCGCTCATCCCACCGCCGTCATGACTAGAGACAGATGTCTTGAGGAAGACAACCCCAACGAGAAGATCGTCCACACTTCCAACGATGGCACTCCTCTCGACGTGAAGCCATCCGACAATGGCAACGGACAGAGCAGACATGAGCATGCCGTCAGCAAGGATGAAGTCGACGACACCACACTCTTCTACAACCTCAACAAAGAGAATGCCGGCTCTTTCACTGCAGAGATGGAAGGTAAACTTGTGCGCAAGAACTTCTGGTTTCTGCTTGGTCAGACCTGGTGGATCGCCTTCCTGATCCACCTGGACAAGTCCACGCTGTCGCAAGCCAGCACCATGGGGATCTTCAAGGATGTCGACATGACGAAGAAACAGTACAATGACCTTTTTGTGGTGTTTTACACTGGCTACCTTATTGCTCTTTGGCCAGGAGCATGGTTGTCTCAGAGAACTGGCCAGAAACAGTTCATCGTTGGATCGCTATTGCTTTGGGCTCTATTGCTCGCAATGCATGTACTTGTCAAGACAGGAGGCCAAATGATAGCCTTGCGGTTTCTGTTGGGCATGGTGAGTTTCCCTTGCTTTGGAATCTGTCTATGAGCACAGTCCGACTAACTGGTCAAAACAGACCGAGTCGCAGATTGTACCGAGCACCACCATCCTTCATCAAGCATTCTTCTCTCCAAAGAAAAGTCCTTGGGTTCAGCTTCTTTGGTGGGCTTCGGGCAGCTTCGCAAACGTACTTCTCACCATGGTTGCTTACAAGTTGATCCTCCTCGATGATGCTCATACACTGATTGGCGGGCTGTCGTCGTGGAAGTGGTTGCACATTATATGTGTGATCCTGACTTTTATCATGGCAGTCCCGCTGGCTTTCTTCCTGCCAAACTCACCCGTGGAGGCAAAATGGCTCTCGACTGCAGAGAAGGTACACACAATCAAGGCGATCCGCGACACACAATCGGGCATCAAAAATTCGACATGGAAGTGGTCGCAAGTTCGAGAAGCGTTTACAGACCCCAAAAGTTGGCTTTTCATGTGGGTTGTTACCTGTTGATTGCCTTTCAACTCACTGATGGCAATGCAGATTCCATATGTTCTTCAACGAACTTCCGAACAACACCTCACAGCAGCTTCCTCTTATTATCGTTGGTTTTGGCTTTACGCCAGCTGAGAGCGCGCTTTTCAATATTGCCAAGCCGTTGATTGGTTCATTCCTTGTTCTTGTGTCTGCCGCTATGCTTTACGGTACTCGACTTGGCACTGGCTATACCTGCGCGATATCGTACATCCCATGCTTCGTTGGGGGCATAATTGAGGTGAGGCTTCGATACCATGACTTTGTTTTCCGTCTTCTGACTCCTTCACAGCTTGCAGCCCCTTGGTCCAACAAGATCGCGCTCGTAGTTGGCACTCAGATTTCAACATTCAAGCCGTCCTATCTGCTCGGTCTTTCTTGGGCTGGAACTGCCACGACCGGGTATACGAAGAAGCTCACCGTCATGTCAACCTGTGTGGTTGCTGCGTCGGCTGCAAATATGATTTCGCCCGAGTAAGTCACCGCTTAGCTCTTCGGCGGGGAAGCCGCTAATGATCCTTTTCAGGTTTTGGCAACCCAAGTACAAACCAAGATACACTTTACCATGGGCGTTCATGACTGCATTTTGGTTCATATCACCTGCCATGTGCCTTGTAATCCGCTGGTATCTCGTCCGCGAGAATCGACGTAGGCAGGCTAACCTGGATGCTGATGGAAGTTCGGACGACAACGATGTCCTGGACACTGGGGACACAGTTGTCCATGTGTACAAGGAAGATCTCGATCTGACGGATCGCCAGAACCAAAAGTTTATTTACCCGTTGTGAGGTGATGAAAGTAGGGCTGCTGTGTTGGATACTGAAGGAGATGCAGCCAGGTAGTCAAAAGAACCTAGGACTTGGGAGGCGTATATGAATAGCTGTTGGAAGAGTTGGGTGTACTTTGAATTCTGGTCTTGAAAGCAAGAGGCACTTTATTTCTTTAGAACATTTCAAGCCTAGAAAAGGAATACGGAATAGATTGATCGTCGGATTTCGGACACGTCCTGCAGTTTGGACTGGAAATGAACTTGTGTACTGTATTTATCTCGTCTGCCTTAGTTCATCAACACGATTAGCTATTTTCATCAGCAGCGCTTGCTAAATGGATGGCTGTTACCCTCCAGGCAAAATGACCTACAACCTACATCGACCGAATGAGTCTACCTGTGTGTGTTCAAATGGAGGCGAGTCCAGCATATTGATCTTCGCTACGTCCCCGCCCACCGTCGCCGTGTCTGGGATCGACCGGCTACGGCAGTGATCCACACCTCCGCGCCGGACGAGACTCGGAGCCTAATCTTTTGTGGGGTGACGTCGATTAAGCTTGTCCCTAGCTCATTTCAATCGGCGACAATTTCGATATTATCCCTGCTTGACGGTACCTGAGGTTCAGTCATCGGTCGTTCTACCGAGTTCTGGTAAAGAGCAGATTGTTGCGTCAGTCTCGTGCGACAATGGCTTTGACTTCCGGACTGAGGGAATACCATATCGTCGCGAAACCGAGACTTTCTACGTCGCTTCCGGGATAGCTTATGCTTATTAGGGAAGGTAGTTCTCTAAACTCCGCAATGGAAGGTGATCAACGGCTCTGATGCCGGGCGCTTGGCCTTCCAGCTCCCGCTACCGACCGCGTAGACAGGGATCCCGGGCACAGCAACTGAACATAGTTGGTGAACCGCTGAAATGGGCCAATCGCCAAGCAGGATAAGTGGGAAACGGCCATCAATACGAAGAAAGTGGATCCGACCTTCAGCGTCCGTAGATTACATCAAGCCAAGGAAAACATGGGGAAATTTGTTGTTGATAAAAAGCCGGTGAGCCCGTGTTGTTGATAACAAGCAACCGAGTCATCGTCATCAGCAACTTCAAAGCTGACAATCTTGCTGCGATCATGAAGGGTCTTATTATCGGACTGGCCTCTTTTGGCCTCACCAGTGCCGCCGCAGTCAGCTCTTTGGCGCAGCCCGTAGCTCGCCGAGGGTGCCTCGTCTCCGACGAGGGCGCTATTCAAGACCCGGCCATCCAATACATGGAAAAGACTGTTCGCCGTCAGAACTTCCCGAGCAACTTCACTGTCGACGTTAATTTCCATCTCGCCAGCACCGAGGAAGAAGCGGACCTGATCACGGACGAGATCGTCGATGCGCAATGGAAGGTTCTCCACGAGGCCTTCGCTAGGTACGACATCAACCTTGTGCTCAACTCGACTGAGCGTACGGTCGACAACCTGACTGGTTCCGCTTTCCTCATCAACGAGGGACCCGACAAGGGCTGGGTTTATCACGAGGAAGAGTACAATACGTATCTGAAGGCGACTCGCAAGGGCGGATATGATGCTTTGAACCTGTACTTCTTCAGCAGTTACTCGCCGGGTGCTACAGGCTACTGCCAGTGGCCTACACCTCTCGCCGAAACCGACGAGTTGACCTTTTGGAAGGATTCGTGCCAGCTGAGCGCAATGACTATGCCAGGCTTCACCGCTGAGCAGGGCGCTTTCGAGTCGTGGAACCTTGGCCATCTTGCGGTTCACGAGAGTGGCCATTGGTTTGGTCTGAACCACACCTTCGCCGGTGGCTGCTCAGAGCCTGGCGACTTTGTTTCAGACACGCCAGCGCAGCTCACCCAGATCTTTGGCTGTCCCGAGGGTTCCGACTCTTGCCCAAACCAACCCGGTTTGGACCCCATTCACAACTACATGGGCTATACTGATGATGCTTGGTAAAATGCTCCTCTCTTGATATTGCCTTGAATTGTGACTGACTTGGTCAACCAGCACGAACGAATTTACTCCGGGACAGAAGGACCGCATGTTTTCAACCTTCTTCAACTTCCGTAGGAAGTAAGCAGACCAAAGCCACCGATGGAAGGCGTGTGTGTCTTTAGATCTTTGGCCGGAGGCAGGAAGACCGTAGAAGCGAGATTAAAACAACACAAATACTTAAATTTTTTGGTGATACTTTATTTGGAAAGAAACGCAAGACAAGCCTAGTGTATCCGCACGTGTCAAAAAGACCGAGATTACATGGTTCAATTGCTTTGTCATCAGTACCTTATGCATCCCAAAACAGGCATCGCACTGCAGTCATACCAATCGACACTCTCTCCGTAGACTGTGCCCATATACCGACACGTTAAGCAGCTAAAATTCTTCGGGTTCCTCCCGACCGCATAGTGAGCACACGTAGGTATAAAAAACAGTCCTCAATTGCATACTCCTTGCTCCCGCGGGAGATCAAGCAAGACTCTGACTTTAACTCTAGTTCCGGAGATTTCAAGTTGGATAGATGAATGTCAAGACATAGAGAATCACCCATCTGCTGGGTTTTGTTTGGATCTTGGTTAAATCCAAGACAAATGTCTGGTATGACGTTGACGAGAGGTCTGTCTCAAAGAACTGATGTGTTGTCTTCTTTTTCATTGCCAACTGGTGCGTTTCGGGCTCAAGTAGCCCTGAATCAGTCAAGTCACCGCCGACACCACCGCCAATCGCAGTTGTTGCCTATTTGAATCTGCGTTCAGCCATCGGAGTCGCCTTTACAGATAGATCACTGCAGCTTGGGGCAACACGATTCCAGGTAACCTACGGCCAGAAGAGCCTCTGAGCGCACACGACGGGCATTGTCCACGGTTCAATGAACTACTTCCAGCACCGTGACAAGGACTGAAGACTACCAACTTGACACACTCCCCAGCAGTAGTAACTGACCGCTGCATTTCGTCGACAACACAAGGTTAACACCTCTCGTCGCCGGTGTTTTCATCACAACCAATCGACTCTCGAAGGAAGGTAGCTCTTGCCAACCGTCGACGGACAGAAGAAAGGGCCGCACCTACCAGAACACCGACACCACAACTCAAGCAGGCACCCGCCTTGTGGCTGCCTAAGACCATTTTCTACCTACTTCAACGACGACACACCTCCGGGCTGACTTCTCCCCCCAACACCAACAACACCAACAACCGCCTTTTCACAACAGCCAGTATCAAGACTCTCGGTGCAGGACTGCCATCTCTTCTCTCCCTCACTTATTGCTGAGACGTACAGCGTCGACTCCAACACTGCCCAAATACGCACCACGACCAACGGGATGGATCGCTCGCCACCCCAGCCCAGGGACTGGACTCTGTCCGCCGCATCCATGATACCCACGAGGATCGATGCAACACATCTGCCTAGACTGTCTCAGCTTAACGCACCACAACCTACGGCCCGACTGGACCAGCTTGTTGGTGGCAGCATCGACCGACATCCCGCACCTTCCCAGCCACAACCAACGAGCGACTTTATGTCCAGTCACAGGCAGCCCAAGAGAGGACTTGATCTCCAGGATGGCGATGAAGAGTCCGCCATTGACACTCCATCCTCCAAGCGACGTCGTCGTCTGATCTGCAGAGAGGGTGATCGAGGTTCCCTGATCCAACCTCAACGTGTTCCTGACCCTCGCTTTACAGTTTTGGGGAGGACCATATCACAGGAAGATTTCCTCCACTTGGAATCTGTCTTTCGGAGTCGTGGCACAAATGCTCCACCGCGGTCTCGCATTTCCTCCCCCGCTCCCATTTCTCTCCTCGGCCGACACTCTGCCCTTGAGAGAAATTATTCACGGGGAAAGGAAGAAGACGAGGTAGAATTCATCGGTTCACGGTCTGCTATCGATAGCATGGCAGAATCTCGGGCCCAGATGCCTCCAGCAACTCCCCAACCTCGATCAACCGCACCAACTCAGCCGGCCTTGCAAGCATCATCATCTGCGCCAATGCTTACCCACTTCTCGAGCCCAACTCTAGAGTCTTTCGATTTTTCGCCTTTGCCAGCACATGTGCCGGCGCCTTTGCCAGCGCCCCGGTCTGATCGCCAGCGTCAACATCCCCTCAGTCTTCGAACGCCTGGCTACGCAGCAGAGGTCGGAAACGTTGCCACCCGCAATGACAGACCTAACATCATGGCAATGGCACAGATCCATCCCATCGCCAGCCAAAACAATGAGGACGTCCGGTTTTCCACAATTTTGAGCATCACGCAGTCGCTCTCGGTCCTCGATCAGATAATGCCAACCCATTGGATCCGTCGAGGCATTACCCTGCACGAGGACTTGCGCTCGTGGCTTACAATCGACATGCAACGACCTAATGCCGGCAGCGACGAGGCCTTTCGGAATTGTGTCTGCGCCGTTAACGTTCCGAGGAAGTTCTATTTCGCTGGGTGCCGCCATGTAAGTCATACACAGCTGTATTCAGTCCAAATCATGACTTTGGAAAGGACCTAATCTTGTCTTGTTAGATGGCTTGTGGCGACTGCGCTCGCAAGTCTGGACGATGCTGTGATCGTGACCAGAGCATGGTACTCTGCTATCCTCCCGAAGGCGCCGAATGTCCTATCTGCGAGGATACCAACCCTATCTTGATCTTCAAGTGCGGTAAGTCGTAGATGTTTCTGTCGAGTCGGATAAAATCACTCACTCCAGCCACCATTCCCAGGTCACACCATGTGCCAGTCTTGCTATCTTCGGCTCTCCAGCCAGCCAGGAAACACGCTGTGTCCCCAATGCCGGGCCGACTTGGGATACGGCGCGATCGCGAGGTTCAACCCCGCGTAAACAGGCTAGAAGGTATGTGGCGTAAGGTAAACACATGGTACTGCTAGTAGATATCATTGAAGGGGGGGAGCTGCGCGCTTTGCGAAGGGACAGGGGTACTCTGAACAACAGGCTTTTTGAGAAGTTTGGAGAGAACGCAATGCATGCAGCATGAATTCGCGCTTATCTTTATCAATGGTTAGCAGGAGTTTATGGCGTGCATTTTACACAGCGTTTGCGGCGTGGTAGGCAGACACCCACAGTCATAGTCAAAGACATCATCAGCGTTTGGGGCATGGAAATAGAAGCTCGATGTGGGAGCATCAGGATCCTACAAGTTATGCAACACAACAAACTCCACTGCAGCTGCAGCCCCTTCTGTTTGAAGCAAGATATCTGCATGGCCGTCCCAAATCACAGTTAAGACGGCTGTATAACTCGGTTTTCGATGTAATATGATGAAGCTAATCTTATTATCTTGAGGAGAAGCCACTTATATAAAGCAACTGACATTCCCCCGTTCTCTACGTAAAAACCTTGTCTATCTTAGTCCCCGTTTCGTGAGAGTTCCACAATGGTTGACGAGGTGTGCTGCCGTAACCACCTGTACAGAGCCACGAGAATCGCCGTCCTCATGGAGGTAGGCGTTGCCGGGGCTCACCTGGAAAACCAATGCTGTTGGTTGGTACCCGTAAGCGCCCAGCCGCGCATCAACCCCCATCATGCAGCCACCACGCCTCCGCGAATTTCATGGCGGGAAAAACATGTCATCGAAAAAACCGAGAACTTCTTTGGCGACATGTCACTCCATCAGCCGCTATCTTGATCTTTTTGGGCCATCTGAGATCGAATGATGCTCAGCATGCTTCGCTATTCTTCTCTCGATATGCCAATCATCCCAGTCCCAACGATAGCCTATCTGCCTTCTCAGAAGGCAACAAATATAGTGACAGTCGCATCCTGGATGCTGTGCCTCTTCAACCCCCAAGTCGCCCCCACACTTGAGTCCCGTCTGTCCGCCTCTAAGTGGCCCAATTGCCAGCGCCAAGGAGAGTGTGATGTGAAGTCAGCAACGTTAGCTGCATGCGTCGGTCTCTCGAGCGGCCATGCCGGCCAGGATTGCGTAAATGCACAAAACGCGGGAATGCGATGTGCCGCCCGTGGCAGTCCCATCCACTCACAGATCTCTTCTTCTGCAGATTGTCAGCGCATAAGTGCCGCGTGACTCTTGACTGCATTTGAGGCGTAATTTGAACCGCGTCCTTTTAATATTTGGTTGCTTCTATGCTTTGGAACTCCTCACTTCCCTTCTCTGTGAGCATGACATCGTTTGAGATTTGTGCGATAGCCTGCTTTGTGTAGGACCTCTAGGGGCCTTGATGATGGGCGACTTGCCAGCGGTGAGGCCCGGCACGATGCCATATATTAGCTGTCGATGATTAACGTGCTTGTTGACAGCGAAATCAAAGCGAGAAAGCGGTACCTGAAATCGAAGATCACCCTTCCACGGTCGCTTGCTCAACCGCTGACCGACAGCGACAAGCTGGCAACACCACGTCTATCGACTTGATTCAACTGCCTCAAGGGGCGGCACCCAACAGAAGCATATCATACGACCCAGCATCCAAGTGCAAGCGTCCTCCATTTCTTCGAAGCCCTGCATATCGGTCGGCTGATTCCCTGCTGGAGTATTCACCGAGATATGGCTCCCGAAGCTTCGAATCGTTCATGAATAAACAGAGCAAGGGTAGCGGGAGAGTGAACAAGACTCATACCGCGACAAGGAGGCGTCCGAGCTCACTGAGAGACCCGACAGCCAAGGTGGCGTTAGGCGACTTGACGGATCGAATGTTGAGCCTTGAGGTAGACTCTGGGGAAAGGCACAACATCAACATAAGTGCTGCAGAAAAGAGAATCTCGAACACAGCAACTGACAAAGCTCGGAACGATAACTAAACAATTTGCCGTGTTATTGAGCAAACTGAGTTGGTCCACTTCGGAGTCGTTCCCGATTCGTGCGCAACAAGGGAAATTTGCCCCGGCACGGCCAAAGTATCAATGGCCCCAAAACCACAGCTACCGACGGGCTTAGGTAGCACGTTTGACGGAGAAAGAGGAATTGGCGACGATGAGAGCCGAAGCCATGAGCCATTTCTATAACTTCCACCCGAGTGATTCGGTATATTGGTATCTTACTGAATTGATTCATTTGACCGAGTCATCTACGTAGCAGTTTCGACATTGTTCTGTGGCATTTGATCGCCCGACTACGACTCATTCGCAATCGGCGTCTGGCGACGATAGCCGAAACGGCTTTACGAAGTCATGTAACCCAAGCTTTGGTTTCCACACTACGCTTTGACTCCCCCATCTCTCTCAACCTCATCCGCAATTTCAGTGACCTGCTCCACGAATTTGTCGACCTCGGTGATGAAGGCAGAGTGGCCACCGGGGTTGCGAAGCACCCTCTTGAGCGTCGGTATGGTGGCAATGATCTGCTCTTGTGTCGTTGGAGGAATTGTCTGGTCTTTTTCGCAAAAGATGTAGTACGCGGGAACTGTCAGCTCGTCCAGGCCAACGGAAGCGCCGCCGAATAGCGCCTCCTGAGACTGGGGCAACAAAGCCGCCATGCACTTGTCCGCAAGCTCGTCGGGCATATCAGGTCCGTAGAAAGCTGCCTTAGCCTTGGAGTTTGCCGTGACGAGGCCGTCGGCGACATCGACAATGTCCAGTCCGGGAGGCAAAACGCTAAGGGCGCTGGCTCCCTTCTTAGGAGGCATGTTGGCGGTCACGTAGACGACCGCGCGGATGCCACCCTTCTTCGATTGTGCGGCTCTCTCGGCTACCGAGTAGCCCTTTGACGCGATGGTCAGTGGCGTTCCGCCGTAAGAGTGTGCAAGGGCGAGAAACTCTTTGCCCTCGTCAAGGTAAGAGTCGAGATCGGTCTGGATCTTGCGCGCATCGTCGTCCAGTGTGACCTTAGGATCATTGCCAACACTAGGGAGGTCAACTCCGATGATGGGAGAGAAACCAGCAGCCTCAAGCTGCGCCTTGGCTAAGTCAAAACATGAAGACTTGTGGAAGCCACCGTGAACGAAGACGACGCCCAGTGACCTGGGAGCTCTAACCGCGGGCATGATTGACGATTCTTTTGGCGTTGCTATGCGAAAGGTTGAGTTGAAAAACTGTAAACTTCGGTTGTTGTGAGCAGACCCTAGCGACCTCGTGAGTGAGGGCGCCGGGACTTTGTATTGAGGGCAGACGATCCTTTATCGAGTGCGAGTCTCTCGCGTTTGCGGGGCTTCGTGACGGTCGAGGATGCAACAAGTGGCCTGTTGTGGGAACTATTATGAAGCTCAATGTTACTCCACATCCCGATCTTCTTGCTGGGCTCCCCGGCATCCGGTTCTTCGGAAGGTGGAGGCGGATTCGAATTGGACGTCTTGTATTCGAGCGAACAGAACTCCAACCAACAGTTTTGTAGCTGAGCGAGTCATGGGCTCCCTACGTTGTCGGAAGGATCTTAGCGGATGAAGTTTAGTGGCCGTACGGATTGATTGGGTGGAGTCTCTGTGGGTGTTCATGAGGGTCAATCGTGGAGCCCTGCGGCCGACATGAGCAGATATTCACTCTACTTCTGCTGTTAATGTTCGTGGGATGCACAACTTACTATGGCAATGGAGGGATCACGTTTCCAGCGAGTGTGACGACTCATGCAAGGTACGGCGTCCAACTACGGTTCCCTGTCTGTCCGTATGAAGAACTGTTGCAGAAGATTCCACCTTCGACTGCCGGGTTAGAACCCATGTTTTCGCTTGGGTTATATGAAAGGGCTAGCTGCATCTCTCTAGGGAATCTAGCCTCGGAGCATTTTGTTCACTTCTCATTTTTCCTTAACCGTCTAATGTCTTCAGGCAGTCGGATTTCACCATGGACGACGTGACGTACTCTTCAGAAAACAGTGTTGCTTCTATTCTGATTGTTCCGCATGCGGTCTTCAGCGTAATTGCAACCCTTCTGGTCGGGTTGCGGATTTATTCTGCCCGAGTCGTGACCAAATCACCATGGACGTTTGACGAACATGTTGCCATTGCGGCGTTGGTATGCTCATATCTCCTCTGCACTAGTTTGTCCCGACCTTAAACTGACTCTTTTGATTGCGAAGATCGCGAACCACATCATGCTTATCAGCGAAGGCATCGGTACGTGATTTTCACTTCGCGATTAACACATGAACTTCAGAAGAGAATGCTGATTTTCATACCCAGCGGTGAATTATGGGCTTGGAACAGAAATGACCCAGATCTTGACAGAATTCCCCGGCGGAGTCTCTGCCTTTCTCAAGGTATTTCATACGTCTGCTGGTGCAAATCAATCGTCTGACCTCACAGTGTATCCTCTCCATTGAGATAGCATACGGAGTTGCATGCCCCCTATCGAAACTGGCTGTGCTTACCATGTTCTACCGTATCTTCTCGGCTTCGAAGATCTTGCGGTACTGCGTGTGGGCAATCGCTTTCGGACTCATTGGGTGGGGAATTGCTGTGGTTGGTGTCAGTAGTGAGTACTCCGGAAACCGGCTAAGAATGAAGTAGTCAACGGTTTTCTGATCTAGTCTTGCTCAAGTCTTTTCCTGTACACCCATCGCGAGATTCTGGGACCAAACTATCCCCGGCACATGCATTGACTCGAGCAAATTCTACATTGGCATCACTGTACCAAACATCATCTTCGACATTCTTACGGTAGCTGTTCCGATTCACGAAGTCTGGAGACTACAAATGGGGCGCGAGAAGAAGCTCGCCATCACAGGCGTCTTTCTACTTGGCGGCAGGTATGATCCAAGGTTATGTGTCATTTGTGGTGGATGCAAGCTGACGCGATTACCCACAGCGTCGTACTCGCCTCGATTGCCCGACTGGTCCTCTTTATCATCTATCGACCTGGAGAAGGAGCAACTGGAAACAACATCAGTCAGACCGTAATCATTCCTCATGCGGCGTCTGCAATCGAAACATGCCTTGCTATCATTGGCGCATGCCTCCCGCCATGCGCCCCTCTCTTCCGTCGCTTTCTCGGTGGCGTTGTCAGCGTCGTGAGCTCCGGAGACCGATACAACTCGAGGCCCAGCGGAGCGGCCAAGTCCGGCAACTCGAAAAACTTCAACACCCTCGTAACGATTGGGAAGATTTCCAATCGTGGGGTGGGGCACCGCAAAGGCTCCAACGATGATGACCTCGATGGTTCCTTTGAACGCCTTGGGGACGGAAATAGTCTGCAGGGATCCACCGACGAGTTGTACGTGAATAACGAAAGCTCTGGGTCTCGCAGAGATCTTGGTGCGGAGGATGGAATACATGTGAAAAGAGAAGTTCACGTGGAAAGGAGTGGGAAGGTAGCGTCACAAGACGTCAGGGAATGGGTGACGGGCGACATTCCATTAGAGAGGATAACGGATCGTGAAAAGACATCCGCAGTTACAGGACTGGCTAGATAGATCATCTAATGATTGTCGTTTTTGGCCAACTTTGATCTATTGCGAACGGCCTTCCGGGCCTTTGCCGATGATTATACGGCCCCTCCGCCCGACACATGAGAGGTGGTTCCGGGTGCATGGTAAGCTAAACATGTTTGGCCCGGCGATCACTGGGACTTGCATGGGTGACCTTCGAGACTATCGCGCTGTTACGTTAGGCACATAACCAGCCAACTTCAGTCAGCCCACAGTATAATCGTTGGTCATGACTTGCAGACGAAGGGCATGCGTGGTGTGAGAAAGCGACGCCACAACCCGGATCGACCACATACGCAATGTTTGCTTGATCAAGAAATTGCTCAGCGGAGTCTTTGCTACATTGGGAAAACCGGCTTTCCGAGGGATTGTTTGTCAACTGGGCTACCACAGCCCAGATTTCGCCAGTGCTTGCACCTCGGGCAAGCAGTGGCGAGTGCCGTTGACCTGAAACTGGAGCACTTCCGTCACTTGGCAAAAGGTGTCAAGGCTAGGCTCTGAAAGCTCAAGCTTGGCCTCGCAACTGAAGCTGTTTCCGGTTTTGCTTTGGAAATAGATCATTTGCCATGTGCAGCTAACTCGTGAACAAAGCTATGCTTCGCCGCCAGTTTCGTCAACAAGGGGTTTGCCCCAGCGTTTTGCCGAGTCTTCAACTCTGCGTAGAGGTGAGACTGCACAACTGTACGTGGGTGAACCAGGTTTCATTTCGGCACAGCCATACATCTAATTCTTCCTCTCGACTTCAGATCCGAGTCTTTTGCCACAGTCGTGCTGGGATGGTACTCGTCCAAAAGACCCCAAGCCGTCTTGATTCGTAGGTGTTGGTCCATCTGCCATATCAGCCGCACGGATAGTCGAAAGGCTGAAGCGGGAAAACTGAGAAAATACGGTAGTTCTTTGTTCAAAGTCTATGGGAAGGATGCCTGCAAGGTCTTTAGATGTCGGGATCTTCAGCTTAGTGGGGTCGGCTGATCTTGCGCCGCAATCCTTCATGCAACAGAAGGCATCTGCAGGGTAGATAATGACGATGTCACTGAGGTGCACTATCTCAGAAGAAAAGCCGGTTTACGTGCGTCCATTTTCCAAGCGGCAAAGCATGCGTGCGGCGCACATTCCTACTACTCAAATGAGACGAACTTAGCAACTGCGCTGCCGCCGTAGATGGGTGGCGGGGTCTTAACCAACACAGTTTTGGTTCAAAACCCCTGTCAACAACTACAAAAAGGGAATATGCTCGAGATAAGAGCAGGCATCTTGCAGCGCGCGCTTCCAACAATGATGTGTTGGTTTCGTTCGTTGGCTTTTTTTCAGCTCAGCAACTGCATACTGAGCTGATTATCGACCGGCAACGTGTCGACTTGCTCTGCACGAAAACATGGTAACATTCAACACACCCACCATCTCGATTTCCTGTCACAGTTGAAACACCACACCAGTTCGAATCACTCTAGCGGTGTAAAATGGAAGATACAGATGATCCATTCAAAACGGTTAAATGTCGCACAACGGGAACTAGAACTGTCGGCAGACATGCTTTACGGCCGTTGTTACGGCCGATAATCCGTTGCTTGTTTGCTGCAGAATGGGTGCCCGGCTCCTGAACATGATTGACCGGGAGCCCGTGTTGGACCTGTTGGCCTTGTTGGCGCAACCGCCCGTTGGAACCTCGCCAATTGCCAAGTTCCGACCACGGCGCAGTCCACTGGCAAGTGGCCAGCATGGCAGGGATCTGATCTACGTGTCCTATGCAGAAGGGGTCACCGGCAAGCCACCCGAAAAGCCACTGGCCACAAGAGGACCCGAGAGCCCGCTGCTCGTGCCGTTATGGCTGCAGGACCCTCAGATCCGGCTCGGCGTTGATGCCATATTACACGCGACGTTTGCAATGCATGTGACATACTGCAGCCACTGCCCATCACTTCAGTCTCGTGTCTACGGAAGGGACTGTGCGACCAATATGACTGGAAATGCTCGACGGCTGCCGACTGACCTGAACTTGCACCCGAAAGGGACAAAAGACGTACCGGGGGCAATTTTCAATATTAACTACGACATTCCACACGACGTGTCACCAAAATGGCAGCCAATTGCGCGCTACATGTGCTGGCATTTAGCTTACCGCGGCACATAGCACGGCGCAGAGGAGCCCCCAACGTCCGCAGAGCCTCACAGCCCTCCCGGGGGTGGCATCGGGCGCTTACAGCTTTTGCATATGTAGTTGCACAGAGGAAAGAATGGTGGGAGTGATTGCGGGGCGGAAGGTCCAACGCGATTAACCCCGAATGATTGATACGAAGCAGTCGGAAGTGGCCAAGGGAGGGAGAACAAGTCAGGCTAATGAAATTGTCCTTCACTCTCGGTTCCATGCTGTTGGACCTCAACGCACTCACACAATCAACACCATGGGTTGTTGTCATTGTCTCGATCCCAGCCGACGAGAATCTCACGTTGGGGGGTTGAGGGATAAGCCACTGTTTGTGGACGGCATATATCCTAATTCGGGGTGTAGCTCCGGTCGATTCATGGGTACTGGTTGGCCCAATGCATGGTGATGTCTTTTCCAAGGTACAAAGAGACTTGGCAGCCCAATTACACGGACAGGCATGCCAGCGCCATCTGCATCCGAGTGGCATGTGCGTTTGGCTTCGAGTTGCTTTCGGGCCCCCAATCACAGCAAACGCAAATGAAAGTCAGATTATCAGGATGGGTAGGAAGAGGCCGTGTTTGCCCTGTTGCTTCTTATTTCGGACCGGCTTGGCGGTCTGCCGTGCATTGCATATTTAAAAGGATTACAGAGACGCTGTGTTACGGCTGCTTCGTGTGAAATGCCTGGCAGTTTGGGTCTTCCTCGTCGTCAACCGAACAATCCAACCTTTCATCAACAGTAACATGCTTTCTCAATACATTGCCTCGCAGGTTACAATCAGCCCTGCTCTTGGCCATGTTGCTACCCAATTACTGGGACGCTTCCTCGGTCACGGTCTGGTACTTGCCATTCCATTAGTCTTCACATACCTCTTGTATTCCTCGCTCAACCGAAAACACCTGCGGGTGAAGGGTGGAAGTGAACGGAGTATCATCAAGTTCCCTACGACTCTTTCCTTCATTACGGATCCACTGGCATTGGCTTTTGCTACGGAAAACTTCCTCCGTCGGCTCCAGTACGTTCATCTCTCAACGCTTTGATTACATCTATCTTTCTGATTACTTCCGCAGAGACGGGTGTCGCCAGGTCTTCCCTGTCTCTCTACCTGGTAGAAACCTAAGCATAGCTCTGCCTGGAGAGGGCACACGAGCATTATTCCGACAATCGAAGGAATATGTTCCTGTTCCTGGATTATTTGACGCTTTGACTGTTTTCTTCGGGTTGACGGCCAAGGACCATGCTGTATTCGACCACGGTCATGTCACCAGGTTCGAGCTTCACGACAGCGAAGGCCACCGAACCAATCATGTAGACCCGTCGCGGAGAATCATTGAACATCAGCGAAGGGATTTCACTTCATTTCTCAACGGCGATAGTCTGAAGGCCATCATGAAAAGATTCGAGAACAACTTCTGCAATGAACTCCAAGGACAACTACTCGATGCTCCAACTACCCATATCCCGGATCTCTACACATTCATCAGGGACTCCATATTCAAAGCCGAAGTGGAAGCTCTTTACGGGGAGATGATTTTCAAGATTTGTCCGTCATTCTGTCAAGATTTCTGGGATTTCTATGATGCGTTTCCCGTCATCTCCCGCCAACTCCCAAGGTGGCTGTTTCCGACAAAGTATCAGAAGAGAGACAAGATGCTTCAAAATCTCCACGCGTGGCGCATTCAATGCAAGGCTAAGCATGATTCTTCAGACGAAGGTCATCTCGACTGTGGGGAGTATGAACCAGTCTGTGGGACTCTCTATATCCGAAGAATGGTACAACGACACGAAAAGCTTGGATTTTCGGATGATGGAATTGCTTCAGCTCTCCTGGGTTACCTGTTTGTGTAAGTTTGTTCCATAGACTTGGTCCTGACTTCCGTTCACCTGCTTACCGGACTCACAGAACAACCGCAAACACAATACCAGCGGCAGCATGGATGATTCTGCACACGCTTTCGGACGAGTCGCTCACGTATCGTATGCGCCATGAACTCTCAATGGACAATCTAGCTCACCTGGATCTTCCCAGTCTGGGGAGCGCCCCCCTCCTCAACTCCGTCTATCGAGAGACACTCAGACTTCACGTTGCTGGCGCTACAGGCCGTACATCTCCTCAAACTGGATTCGGTTCACACCAAGCTGGTACTGTTACGATGACAGCAAGCTGGCTTGGTGGACTTGATACAACATTTTGGAACGAAGGAGCTGTCGTTGACAGTGTCCCGAAGCATCCTGTTGACACTTTCTGGGCTGAGCGGTTTCTGAATTATCCAGATGACCCCGGAAGCGGACCTCTCCGTAAAGCAGACAATTACCCACTTGCTGATCAATTCCCCATTATCTCGGACACGAAGACGACAACAGATGACTCAACAGCAACACTAAGCACAAGTGGTCTACGAGGGCATTGGTTCCCTTTCGGAGGCGGCGCGTGGAGATGCCCGGGTGAAACTTTAGCTAAAAACACCATTTTGGTCTCGGTCTGGTCCTTACTGCGGGACTTTGATGTACATGTTACGGATCGTACAGCCGCGTCAAAAGTAGTATTAGAGCCACGGCATAGGACCCTGCCTTTCGGCACACACGCATTTAGTCGGCTTGTTCCGGTTGACGTTACAAGACGAGCGACATACATAGAATAGTTATTTGTATCTGATTATTATCCTTAAATTTACAGTCATTACATGGGATGCAGCCGTTGCCTTTGCGCCTTCAAGTTGAGCCCAGCGTGATTTTTGGTGTCAATCCTTAAATGTTTGTTTTCATTAACTTCATTTTCAATTGACATACGTCGATTACGTTTCTATTAGCAGTTGATAGCCTCAGCCAGGCGACCAATTTGGTGAAGCTGCTCCCTTTTCTCTTTCTCTCTCCTAAATTACTGACCACCCCCTGCTGGTACGCATTTTTGGCCCTAAAAGGGTTCCAGAATCAGCTGTAATCATGAGCGAATCATTGAGATTTCAATGGCTGATGCATGGAAGTAGGTGCAATCTCAAGACTCGAGTGGAAGTCGTGGAGCATCGACATCCACTCAAGCGGGTATCAACCTGGTCGGTTAGCTCAGTTGGTCAGAGCGTGGTACTAATATGCCATCTAACATGTTAAGTAATGCCAAGGTCATGAGTTCAAGCCTCATACTGATCATCGCCGTTATTTTTTGAGGATGTCATAACTTTGCTGGTCCTCACGATGTTGAGCTGCATGACGGCACGTTCTGACGTAACTTTCTTAGCCAAGAATCTCATGATGAGATTAGTGCTAATGTTTCGGACTGTTTTGACAGCGCCGATGACGATTGCCGGATGATCATTTTGCTTTCCGGCCTGAGAAAGGGTTTTGAGCTGTGTTACGGGACGTGATCTCCGCATCCGGAGTGAGATCAAGAATCGTCTGAGAACAAAGAACATGGTCTAGACCAATTGCGCTCGGCAACCTCGAGGGGTAATAATGTCTTGGTACACCTTGCTCCACTGGCAGGCTGGCAGCTGAAGAATACAGTCTAGCCGTTTTAGATTGGATCTCAGTGTCCTTCGGCTTCTCAGCTGAACACTGCTTGGCCGTTGACCTCACCTGCCAATGCACCCAGATATTTTGATTGCCGTGGGTTCATGGAAGTCTTATTCCAGCGACTGGCAAACGTTCGACCATGTATGGAAATGAAGTCTCGCTGGAAAGAACTTCCGTACTTTAACTGAAGGTTCTCCTGGCGGTGTACAACGGCCGGTTCGCATGTAAAGGTTCACTTGGTCTAAAGTGTCTCGGCTGGCAACCCCCCACTTCCGGCGTCTGCGCCAAAAGTGGAAGACTTTTGCCCGGCAATGTCCCGAAGAGGAAAGCCTGGACTGGACCCCCAATTGGCTAGTTTATGTGCTTCGATTGTAGTATGCGCCGTGACGGAGCACCCGGTTGGACTCACTGCTGGGAACTGCTTCTTGTAACTCGGCATCCGCCGAGTTGAGACGAGGACCGGCGAGACCACCGACTAGCACAGTTGCTGGCTGCTTACTCTTCCACCCACCGATTCACAAATGAAAAGCCGTTGACAAAAGGGTTTGGTCATGAGCAGTTGTCCAATCCTGACGCACATCCGTGTCGATTCGCATCGAATAAGATCTACACTTGGGTATTGGATCAGCACTTGATGCCTGAAGCCGGAAGTGAAGAAGAGCCACTGACTGCAACGTCCTACATCGAACAGTTTGATAACACGCACTCAATCGGCCGGCCCTTTGCCATAGACATGAGCTGACGCGGCGAACGACGCAAGCTTTCTGGAGCCATTGTCCAGGTGAGAGCTCTTGATGTTCGGAGAGGGTCAAAAGAAGTCACAGAATGAACAAAAAGGTTTTCTCTAAGGCCGCAGCCGCGTCAGCAGAGGCTGTTTCTAGCGTCTCCGTAGTACGCTTCAACGAGGATTTCGCCTGTTAGCCACTCGGACCATGAGGAGCTACGGATGGTCCCGCGGCTTAGAACTCAACGTGAGGCTTGGATTGGTACAACCTAGCTCGTCCATGTTCCCGGAACAGCAGCTAGATTCTGCCACCACTGGACCCTGAAATTCGACAGACTTGAGATGTCATTTCCTGGTCATGAAGTTTGCCTATCAATCTCGCACCAGCAACGATGAGTTGGAGTTAGTTGAAAGGCCCAGATTTCTCTCTTGTGAGCGTCAGAATCGCTCCAGGATCACATCGATGACGTGTGTTGCACGAGTTTGTATACGTATGTTCCACAGCTGAGACGCGGAGCATTAGCGTAGACAGCACGTTGCACATGCATTGGTGCTGACTGGTCGGAGACTTGACAGTTCGGGAAATACTGCTGTGCCGACGGCCAAACTTGAGTTAATGCTATTCCATCATCGTGGGCAGTCGGGATTGCGGTGTTGCCGGGCGCTTAGCTTGGCGCGGCTCCCGAAACGCAACACAATCCGTCTGGGAAACGCTCGTGGGATGGGGTTGGCATGCTCTGATCCTTCGCAGCTCGGCGTGCATTCCTTCGCGCCATCAGCTGTCAACAATTATTAAAGGTTAGCGTGATCACCGGTCGGCAGAATACACGTCGCTGAAGATCGCCAAGTGCGAATAAGGCCGCCAAAGGTTTGACGCGTCGACATCGCACTAAAGCCGGAGAGCTTCCCTGAGCTAGTTAGGACCAGCAGATGCCGATCAAAACGAGATGCGGATCACGGTGGAGCTGACGTTGCACAAATTATCATCGCCGACTTCGTACTTGGCAAATAAGGTTATTGATGTTCAAGAGCTTATTGCCAAGAGAGGGGGAGATGACGGGGAAACAGGATTGCATTTCTACGCCCCTTACATGCCAATGAAATCACAGACACCTCTCTTTTGAAAATGCCCGGGCCATATGATACTGCGCTGACTCTGCCGCCACTGACGGGCGATAAGAACCGCTGGAATGCGTGTGTCTGGGCGATCAGGGGTAATTGAACTCTTCCGACGGAGGCGCGCTGAAGCTGTCTGGGCTTGCAGCATCTTGATCACGAATGGCTGCAAACACTACTGTTGCGTGGTTTTACTGCGTAGTTCTGGGCCATACTTGAGCGACAAAATCCCTCAAGTCTTCCAAAAGCGACGAAAGGTGTTTCGCATATTCAACAAAGAGCTCGTGGGCTAGATGGGGTGAGGCTGAGGGGGCTTGACTGCCGTCCTGCCGCACCAAAGCGAGACACTCTGTCTTACTGTTTAATTACCTGATGTCGTGGCTTGAGCGTCAAAGAATGGCCAATGGTCTCGAATGAGATGGGGACGAAAACGGCAAAAATACCGGCCTTTCCTGGAGAACTCGGAGGGCACTTGGGAAACATGGAATGATATATATGGCAGCTGGAACATCCAGGTTCAAGGGATTCTCTTCAGTCCTCCAGCTCACCTTTGCTACTCTCCCTTGACACATCGTGTCCATCTTCCCAGTTATTTTACGGGTATCCTTCAACTTTGCATTTGGCAGGAACCATTTTCTTGTTCTTTTATTTCTTTTCGACACTTGCCCGACTTTCGAATCCCGGAGATTAGATAATTCTGTCCACCATGCGTTTCTCGACCAGTGCAACTCTCTCAGCGGCTCTGCTTGCTACCAGCGTCACGGCGCAAGCCCCTGTTCTTGTTGATGTCCAGAGTCTGCTCCCAGCAGCCGGCACTCCCGCCATCTTTGACAAGACCACGATCATCCGGTCAACTTCCATCCTCACAACCACGGTCAAGTTGACCAGCTCAACGGGCTTGGCCAACTCGACCATCAGCAGAACATCCAGCACTAGATCGTCCAGCAGCAGAACTGCTTCCGCTACCTCTATAACCTCGCCTACATCGATTCCAGGCATTACCGCCGACCAGCAGAATGCCGTAAACCTTCACAATGAGGCGCGAAAGCTTGTTGGATGTTCACCCTTGACCTGGGACGCCGGTCTTGCCAACGACGCTCAAGTATACGCCAAGACCCTCGCGAGCATCGACAAGCTACAGCACGACGCGAACAGAGGAAATGAAGGCGAGAACCTCTACTACCAGTATGGCAGCGGCAGCCTCCCGTATGCTGCTGCTACCACCTGGTGGCTCAACGAGAAGCAATACTACACCGGGCAGGCTATCCCTCTGGTCAGCTCGAACGGAAAGCAGTTCTCAGACTATGGTCACTACAGTAAGTTACATCGTCCAAGAGCAGCTGTCATCTCAACGAAGAGCAACTTTCTAACAGCATCCAGCTCAATGCGTCTGGAAGACTACCACCAAGGTTGGAATGGCTACTGCGCAGTCTGCCTCGGGTAAGACCTATGTGGTCGCTCGCTACTCACCAGCTGGTAACATGTAAGTTCCCGCCATTCATTTGCCTTGAGATTTTCCACTAACTTGATGAAGTGTTGGTCAAAAGCCCTACTAGTGCTGAGGGTGAAAGTGTGGGAATATGGGCGTCGGTAGAGGGAGTTTGTGGTTGGAGCCTTATATTGGCCGATTCTCAGTATAAAATTTGGCGGTGTCTGGCTAGCAGATTTGTTTTCTAGACATAGATTTCTAGACAAATTTAGATATTAGATTCTACAGTGGCCCCTAATCATATCGGTGATCCTTCACTCCTGGTCATGATAAGAGGCGCGGCCAATATCACAGGAGAAAATAACAAGCCGGGATCAAGTCAATGCGGTTTATGTATTTGTATTTCGAAAGCAATTGGAAAGTTGACTAGAAAAGTTCCATCTCCTCTGAACGTGGCGGCGACAGCGAAAATTGCATTCCGCTCCATGGTTCTCCCACAGCCCCTCATATGAAGATATGCGTCTGCGTAAAGAGACGATGCGCGACCTGGCCCGTATGGGCGCTTGTAGAAATTAAAATCCCTGTAGTAAGATAAGTTCCCTGGCACCCCTAAAGTTGTTAATCCTGAACATAGTCGGGGATTTTTGGCATCCAGTCGTTGTCCTCGTCTGCCTGTTGCTTCTCGATTCGGGAAGCCTCGCTGTTCAACTTGCCTCGCAGGAGCGACAGCCTTGCGTCACGCCTCATTCTTGTAGGTCGCTTTCCGGACTGTTCCTCCCGCCGAGCCCAATATTCGTCAATTAGATGGGCCGGAAGTAGGCTCGCTGGCTCCCATGTGTGCTTCGGATGTCCCACCCACTCGACCAAATATCGATCATCACCAGCTCGTGAAGCCCTGAAGTCCATGATCTCGTGCACCAACCACATCCCATCGTTATTCATGAAGAGGTGCCTGCCGCCCTGGGAGGCCCAGTACTCAAAGACAGCAGACTTGGCGTCCTGGTGGAGGCACTCCTCAGACTCCCATGTTGTCGAGTTATCTTCCCATTGAACGAGCATCTCAAAGGCGTCGGTGCCATCGAGAGTGTCGACTTTTCGGTGGCTGCGGATGCTTTGGAAGGCGTAGTAGGTCGAATCGTCTGGTGCGGCATCACCGTTGTCAGCATTCACGGAAAGGTGTCGTATGAAGGCGAGAAACAAGGCATACCTGCTTGAGAACCATTGGTGTCATCATTGGAAGGCTCTGTCAGCTGGGATTTGGGCGTCGACAAAGACTCTGGCGTGGGAAGCGCCAAATCGCCGTTGCCACGGACCTTTGAGGGGGTATCCCACTTCATTTTCGTTGACTCCAGCTCGTGGTCGCGATCCCACGGTGTGCGGCATGGGCCAGGTTGCGGATACGGGGTCTCGGAAGGGGGATGCGCAGTGGAAGTTGAGATTTACCACGTCGTCGAAGAAATGAAAAGCTCACATAAGGTATGGTATAGTCATGTGGAAATGGAAGGACCCCTGGGGGCAGGATTCAAGGCAGTTGCATCTTGCAGTAAGCTACCTAAGGTTGTTCCTGCTGGCACTGAGAAGGAAGGCTCTCGTCTCGCTCCTGCCGGCACAGTGCAGGTACTCTCAGAGGCTGTCATGTCGTGGGAAGAAAGCACCCAAGTTGTTACAGTGTACCTTCCTCATCTTACCTTAGGTATACTGCAGAAGGAAGGTCCGTCTTTGGGCAGGACCAGCCTGGACTTCCCGAGATCTCTTTCCTTTCCTAGAGGCCCTCTATTGCCCGGTCTTCCCCTCTGAACCTGCCATCTCTGCCCAATTTATCACGGTATTGACATGAAAAGAATAGCTAAAATTTGGCTCGAGACGACTGGGACAAGGGAACACATGCTGGTCATGTTCACACTGCACTCTTTTGGAAAGTGCAATCCCGTCCGATGATTCCGGGTATCGGCGCCGATGGATCCACAGCGGCCTGGCGTTGTAAGTCGCCTGAAAGGGACTAGCGCCGTCAGCCCTGGGCGTCTTGTGCTTTGCCGATGATCCTCCGAGGGATTCTCGGGTTTTCCTGTGTCCGGTGAGTGCTCCAGGCGTCCATCTCCGTCTGCATCCTCTCCCTCTCGCTACCGCCCTGCCGATCTTACATCCTTCGACTCCTCGGCCCTCGCACCTTTTTTCGGTGCCGGCCCCTCTGCAATCAACCAATGCAGAAACAGTCGAGATGTCCGATGTACCCCGACCTCCGCTCCTCTTCGAAACGGCCTGACCGTCGTGCGCTCGTCGAATGCACCCCGAATCCCCACTGAACCGACCAGCCCACGACCGAAGTCTTGATTGTCGATATGCACTTCGAGTGGCTTTTTTGGAACACCGAGCGCGAATCGCCTTCCGACTAAATGACAGATAAGCAATTGAAATCGAAGTTCTGCGCCGCGTTGGAGCCACGTGCGATTTCGCTGGCTAGGGAATCGACAAACAGTCGACGAAACCGTTCGACGCCTCCTACCGCGGCACACCGGAAGACCTTCGATGTTCGATCTTCGATGGCGACAATAAAAAGGAGCCCACGTCAGGCCCTCTCTGGTTCGACAACAATGCGTGGGGCAACATGTCTGTCGGTTGTCGCATCGGCGGGGAGACAGCTTGCTGCACCGAATGCCGATACCGACCTCTCAGCGCTCTCTGTAGTTGTCGTCGTGAACCGACTTGCCCGAGTCGCCTGAACTATTGCGTGGACAGCATCTTGTTTGCAGCCGACGCTTCCCCACATGCCAGCTTCGCATATTCTTCGTGTCCACATGTGACCTTCGGCCAAGGTACTCTGATGGCCTCTCAACCTATACCAGTGCTGTTGTAGCAGCAAGAGATCTGGTAGAAGATCTCGGATCTATCCTTCAAACGAAAGCTGCAGCCAGACCGATGCACGGGATGACTGGAAAAACTTGCGAGGGGAGATTCTTCATGTGCATCCTCGTGAAAACCTTCACCTACACATACTCATACAGAACAATTCTTGTGATTTAGACCCCAAACTTGAATTCCCGGTACTTCTTCTGATAGTAGAACGTCGCCGCTGCACCTGCAAATGTGAGGGCCAGTGGTATGGGTGCTTTCCCTCCAGTCTTGATGGCCCTGGAGGCGCCGGCGCCAAGCAGCACGATGCTGTTTCCGAGAGCGAGTTCCGCGCCGTAGTCCTTGTTCTCCTTGAGGAGGTAACCTGGCAGAGCATTACTTCTTGCTCACCAGCTGTGACGGGGAACACTCCGCGACTTACCAGAGTACGCGTAGGCGGCTCCAAGTCCAAGACCCGCGATGAGCGACGGCTTGGACTGCGTCTTCAGGAAGCCGGCAGTGCCGCCGACGGCCACTGAAAACCATGTTAGGCATATGCACTATTGTCAGTCGGGGAGATCATCACTCACAGAGGCCGGCAAGAGTAAAAGACGGGTGGTGAGCCATTGCGATAATTCGATTGATAGACTTGATGGGATGAACGTGAGAGGCGGCATCAAAGGCAAAAGCCGTTCATCCCGGCGGGAGCCGCGCTGGGGATTAGTAATGGTCCCGGCGGTAAAGCTTCGGCAATTTCGTCAACCTTGAGGTCGAGGTGGCTTCCTGACGTGATGGACCTCCACGAGAAGAACTCAACGAGCCACTCTATGCGTGTCTTTTCAGCGTCCTGGAGATCCCAAGTAATATCCCCGAAAGACTTATGATGGTTCATTAATGGAATTGTCTCCGGTTTTCCTGGCTAAGTACCTACCTCACTCCACCCCCATGGATCCTGCCGACACAACTGTGACCTTCCTAGAAGCCCACGCCTCAGGCTCGCAAGTTGCGTCACGTTCGTCCTTCGCGCCTTAGAAGCCCATATTCGTGATCGGGTAAGAAAGCCTAATTGTCTTTGAAATACCCGTTTCGCTTCGCGTCACCTACCTGATGTTCACCCAGCGTGCTGCTACGATCGCGTTCAGGAGGAGTTCGTGGCCAGCCGACCCCCCACGCTGCGGGTCTTGAGCTGGACTACCATCGGCTTCGGTATCCACATCCGATATGGTGTAGTGGCCAACATGATGCCCTCTCATCTCAAATGAGAGGTTAGGCATAGCCCCGAGTTCGATTCTCGGTTTCGGAACATTTTAATCTTTTTGTGTGAATCGCTGGGCCACCTCCTACCTCTCCCTGTTTTTCTTTCGAATTTCATACAACACGTTCTCCAAAATTCGAAGACGTTTGCTTGCCTGCTAGTGAATTAATTTGGACAGGTGCGCTTTCGGCCTGTACTTTGTCTGTTATGACCACAGAAGGCTGCTGACAATCCAAGCCATTGGCAGGCAGCCACGGTGCGACTAGGCAGCCTTCTGAATTGGCCTCTGAATATTGGTAGCTAACATTGATGAGAAGAAGCCAGCCAAGGAGCTACTGTCACTGACTGCACCTCCTCTTCAACTCTTCTCAATTCACGATGACGACTGCAAAGATCTCCCACGTCCCTCAGATCCAGCTGCTCTGCATGGAAAAGCAGTTCGCTGTCGCGTTCGCCAAAGCACGCAAGATTTGGGAGCTGCATGAGTCGGTTTCCGTCCATGTTCACGAGTGCCCTCTCATTTATCTATCAGAAGATGTCCAATTCGACACCATCGTATCCCCTGCCAATTCGTACGGCCGCCTCGACGGCGCATTCGACGATGCCATCTCTCGCGCCTTGTCGCCTCGCGACGACTACCTCGCCCTGACGCACGTCGCCCAGCGACAGCTTTATGAACAATGGCGCGGCTTCGCGCCCCCTGGCACATGCACGCTGGTCCGCATCCCCGACGAGTTTCGCGCCCGCTCTCGCAACGTCTGGGGCACTCGTCGCGTCGCGCTCTGCCCCACGATGCGAACGCCCACGAACGTCACCTGGGACCGGGAAATCGTGTACGAATGTGTATGGAGCTTGCTTTGCGCCATTGACAACCATAACCGCGACGTCCGAGAAGGCAAGACCGCAGAGGGCGAGGAGATTCGCAGCGTGCTCATGACTCCGCTGGCGACGGGTGTAGGACGTGTGAGCCCCGAGAAGTGGGCTTCGCAGGCCGTCCTGGCAATCAATCACTTCGTCCAGGCCTCTGAGAACCCCGAGAAATGGAGCAAACTTGACTGGGCTGATTTTGACGGGCCTTGTGAAGAGGTGGCGGCTACTTGGCGAGACACACAGACTTGATGGGGCGCATGGTGTCGTGCGGACCCCGGCGATGGTGTACACACCTCGATCTTCGGCCCTGCGGCAAGACGCGAGACATGCAGGCGATCACCAAAGTTTCAATTTCTAGACTACTTCTTTTCAATCTTGTACTCGTGCATATGTATCTATTAATCAGCGCGACCTGTCTAGTCACATGTGGCACTTGAGTGCTTGGGGATCCATCGAACGAAATTGGTGAGACACGAGTTGCGACCTCTTCTTCGTCAGAACCGGTTTCTGCTGCCGTAAATGCACCTGCGTACTATCGCTTATGAGAGAGAATAACCTTGCACGTCTTGCCCCGCGGCTCAATCAGGACCAAGTTATCCATCTCCATGCTCTCAGGCGTTGTCGCTGGCGAAAGCTTGGCGCCTTGGAACTTGCGAAAGAACATGGTGATTCCATAGCGAAGCTCCATTTCTGCCAAGTGCCTACCAATGCACACTCGGGACCCCGCTCCGAACGGCGTGAACGCGGCCTTGGCGGTCTCCGAGTTGGTGCTCTCCCCGTCAGGCATCCATCGAGAGTAGTCAAAACTGGAATCGTGTTAATGCTTGAAAATCATGCCGGCAGGGACCAACTCATACCTTTCTGGATTACTGAAGTTCTCTGGGTCTCGATGCAAAGTCCACGATTGGGTTGCAACATCGGTTCCAGCGGGGAGATGGTAGCCGCCAAGCTGGATGCCGCCGGTAGGAACGACGCGCGGAAGTGGCGTAGGCGCGGCGCCATAGAGTCGCAAAGTCTCTTCTATCACAGCGTGAAGTACGGGAAGCCTCTCCAATTCCGCATCAGTGAAATTGTCACTAAGCCCAAGGACTTCATTCTCCAAAGCAGTCTGCAGCTCCGGGCGCAACAAGACAGCCCAAATACCGTACGTCAAGGTGTTAGAAGTGGTATCGGTACCGGCGATCATGAAGGCTGCAGCTTCGACGCAGATGTCCATATCTGTCAGAGAACCTTCGTCCTTCTCTGCTTGGAAGAGGACCTTGGAGAAGAGATTCGAGGCCTGCGACGCCGCTGCTTGCTTGCTGTTCTTGACGGCGATACGGCCCTTGTCGAGCAGTACCTTGTAGGAGCTGAACATTCTCAGACTTCCAATGAAAGGAAGCCGTTTGGTGACCGCATAAAGCCATGGAAAAGACAATGCGGTGAAGGCCGCGGTGTTGGCGAAGTTGACCTCCTCGAACCATGGGTCTTCCTACACAAAATCGTCAGACTGAAGCCCGGTTGAGAGGATCGGCGATGTCCTACCTTTCCGGCCTTCAAAGCGTCAAAAGACTCTCCAAACATGAGCTTCGAGACAACATCGCATGCCATGAGAATCCACCACTTGCGCATATCTACTTCACCGCTGGCAATCTTTGCGTCGATGGTCATGCCCTCGAGGGCCATTGTGACCTTCTCACGCACCATGTCTTCCCAGTCTGCACGGAGTGAGGAGGATGTGAAGCCCCTACCCAGGAGCTTGCGTCTCTGAGAGTGGGCATGCTGGTCGGTCATTTGGAACAAGCCGTACGGAGGGCTGCCGGCCTCGGTTGGCCCGAAGTAGTGGTAGTATTCGGCTTTCGTAAACTGGCTTCCGACCTTGTGGATGGTCTTGAAGGCCTTCACGTCTGACACAAAGACCTGGCCTGGTGATGCACGTACAAAGGGGCCATATTGTTGGTGCAGACGGTGGTAATACTGAACTTGCTGCCGCTTGAGGGTCGCGATAGTGCCAGGCAAGCCGGTAAATTTCGCGTACCAAGGACCGGGGATTGCGTTCAAGGGGTTGGTGAAAATCTGAGGAAGGTCAGAAGAAAGATATTAAGTTTGGGATTGTGCAAGGCAAACCTGGTAGAGTTTGATCAGTATATAGACTGCCGATGTGGCGGCAAGCAGGGGAACGAAAGTCAAAGTCATTTCCGTGGCATATGACAGGGGACTATTGTAGAAAGTTTAGTTACAGAGTTTGGTAGCTTTCGCAATGACCTAATGAGGTCTTGAGACGAACGAATCTATATAAATGACTATTTCTCAGTCCGTATCGTCTCCTGCTGACAATGATGCGCTTGCACGATGTCGACGTCAGCACTTGTCGGCGCTCGGTAGTATGGGCGGACTCCACATGACGCCGGACTTGGAGAACCGTAAGAAGACCGACATTGCACCGATCGAGTAGGCCACCCACAACGTCCACATTGGTAATGCTGCCAGACGGCCTGGAGGTATCGCGGCATCCGGAAATTTTCCTTCGTTCAGAGTCTTGCCAAGATGTACCGCGCGCTTTCGTGCTTATGTTCTTTGACCGACGTCGCGAAAAAGTGGAAGGCGCACCGCTCGCTGGGTGCCGTGACCTGAGCACGAGAATTCTGATGTATCTGCTTCTGGAACAACTCTCCGGTAAATTTCCAGCGATGGGATTCGAGCTCTTGCGTCACACGCTATGCTCCATAGAAGTCGAAATGAAGTGAAAACCCTGCGTTTTCGACGGCGAAGAGGATGCCGTCATATGCCGGGCCTTCCCGTAGAGCCTCCAACTCGGCGACTGCTGCATCTGCAGGTGACTTCGAGCGATCTTGGAGGCATGCGAGTGGGTTAAGGTGCCTGTCATCGGCTGCGCAACCGCTCAGCTGCGCCATTGGGCGATTGGTCGCTCGTGCATGTCTTCTATAGAAACTCAAAAAGTGAGCGTTTTTCATCGCTACCCGTCAAGCTGCGTGAGGCGAGATCTCCTCAATCTTGTTGCAGGGAAATTTGAACTCCTTCCTTAGGGAAACCATCTGTCCATGTAGATGCCTTTAGGTGTGTGAAGTCGGATGTCGTCTTAGGCCCGAACCGCCCTTGGTAGTTGGGTAGAGCCGAAGGGCGCCTTGCCTTCTACAACAACTAAGCCAGGTCCAAGGGATGCTTTTTATCCGCAACTCTGACCCCTCATCTTGCTGGGGCGTTGTCGCATGTCAGCCATCTCTCCAATTAAACATCACGACCCTTTGGTCTCGATCATGCGTCCCGGCAAAGAAGCTTTTAACGACACACAACGTGGAGGCCGTTAGACGATGTTGCCGATCCGAGCGTGTGCAAATTGGAAACGATCAAGGAGTCAACTGGTGAGACTATCAAGGCAGACCCACGAATAGAGAGACAGAAAAACCAAAGAGAAGCACGTTGAACACTCTCATTATCATGGGGATTACTTCGGATATTGAAGGCGGTATCGCCGCTGTATTCGTGAGGGCTTCTTGACGCGTTCCTCCAAAAGCCGAGTTTGACAGACGTATTTTGCTTCAACCTCTTGTACGCACACGCAATATTCCCAGCAAAGCCTCCGTCCTGCAGCCCGGACATGCTCGACTGGCCAATACCAAAATGACGACACCATTCGTGAAATATCTACCTAAACCTGTGCCAGATGTCTGCTCGCTGCTTGAACTTTGTCAATGAAAGCCAAACGATAGGTTTGGAACTCGTTTTCGGCGTCTTGTACAGCCTCATCGACGTTACGTTTCGCCTCTGCCAGTAGCTTGAGGTCAGACTCAATAGCATCGAAACCTCTCTCGCAGTTCCGGCCCTCTTTGATGCTTAACCAGGCCTTGTCCATTCCATCCCTAAGGTCCATCATCCGCGTCTCGACGAGAATCTTGGTCCCCTCAAGTAGTCCGATGCGTCGACCGCAAACCAATCCGAAGTCAAGAAGAGTATTAGCGAAAACAGAGACGGGGGTCTCAACCGCATCGTTGGGGCTATTCTCCAGCATAGAACCACTGCCACTTGGGTCTTCCAAAAGCGACCCTGGCGTAGCATTGAGGTCGAGGCGGTCGGAAATGCCTCTGCCAGGAGAAACTTCCCGCGAAGTCCTCGAATCTGGTGTAGGGATGGAAGTGCGATGTAAGAAAATATCGGTGCCTCCAGTCGAGTCGTCGGATTCTACGGAAATGGTGCTTGCCGGGTTGGCGCTTGCGCTGTCCTCCTCGTTGGGCTGATCGCGGTGGGCGGGGCCTGCAACGTCTGTGGCATCAGTCAGTAATGGACCATCGACAGTGGTTGCTGCAGGATGAAAGTGGTAATGGGTACCTCGCGACTCGATATCTTGGTCTGAAGCAGGCTGTGCTTGTAGGCCAGCCGCCGCCGAGGTGTCGATCATCCCGGTCTCATGGGCAGAAGGTGCCTCGGTCGTGGCCTACTGGCAGTATTAGCCGAAAATATCCAATGGGGATATATTTGGCGACGGATTCTCGCATACCTTGCGCGAGTCCGGAGCGAAGGTCTCGCGAGGGCTCATCGCGGTCGTCGTTCGAGAGATGTGAGTTGTCAAGTGACGGAGCGGATGGGTGGGTGGGTGGCGGAGGAGGAGGTTTGAGTAAGGTAGTGAAAAGAGACACTTGGGACTGCCTGAGGTAGCTAGATGAAGTAGGTAGGAAGGTACCTCCTTCCATTGTTGTCGGGAAAATGGTGGCAGGCGGCCGGGTTGGATTCAAAGCAAGGTGCAAGGAAGGAGCAGCCAAAATCCATCGGCTACTTCCTCGCCAGGACACGCTCACTGAGGTAGTGGTCATCAAGGAGGCTCTGAACGACATCAAACAATATGCCAGTCGAAAAGAAGTTGATTATGTATCACTAAAAGTAGTACTAGCCTATCAAAAAGGCACATGTTTGATCGCGGGACTTGCTCGGCGAGCCATCATCGCCCTTCGCGACCATTTATCTGGTAGCAATGTCCCGTTGTCCACCACAATCAATCATGAAGAATATCAGCATCTATAAATGCGGCCTGACGCAGTCTCTTTCGGCCTCTTGGGCTACGTTGATGCGCTTCCAGCTGTCCATCGGCCGGCCATTGGTGTTCGGCAAGAGTCAAATTCTCCTGGCTAATGGCCAGACCCTGTGTCCTCGGGACGGCACTGACGTCGTCGCCCCATTTCCCTGCCTGTACAAGCCTTGTGCGTGACTGAGAAGCACTGCTCATACCTTTATTCGTGGTAGCCAATACTGACTGGTGGCCTCACCATCAGCGGCGCCCTCGTCCCATCACAGCACACGGGCTTCACGAGCGGAATGCCCCGGACCGGCGGCGTTGTGGTGTCCGTGTCAGATACTCTGCTGTCTTCTTGACGACCGCTCATCGCTTCAAGACATAGGTCCAAGGTAGGTTGCGCCGTAGAGATCGGGTCTGCTGCGCGCCAGGTTGCGATGCAGCGCAGAGAGAAGGGGCCAAAGAGGAGCAAGCCCGACTCTTGGTGGGCTTGGTGTGCTTAGTGCCGAAGGAACCGTGATAAACTGCATGGACGGCAGGATGAATTGAGATTGAGCCTGAGCTTGAAGGACGGGAGTCATCATCGGGACTTGGTATTGCATCTGTTGCTGCCACAATTGCTGCTGCTGAAGTTGTTGAATCTGCTGGAGCTGCTGGAGCTGTTGGAGCTGTTGGATTTGGATGGGAGTAAGCATGACTCCAGGCGTCATCGCCGCGGGCGCGACTTTCAAGGATGCTTCGGCAGGCGCAGGCGTTGCGCTGAACGGCTCCGGGTTACTGCCTTGGCCGAGGTAGACATCGTCGTCGTGAGCCCAGTCCTCACCCCATGCCATCTCTGCCTCCGCCGGAGAGCTTGGAAGCTCGCCTGTGCACCATGACTCCTTGTCGGCAAGCGACGCAACCGATGAGAAAGGAGAGTTAACTTCAGAAGTCGAGCGGAAGGCCGAAGTCGGGCTCCAGATGTCACGGCCGGAGCTTGGAGTTGATGACGTGGTTTGCGGAGATGAAGGGAGTTGGGTGAAGTAATCGTCGTCGTCGGCGTCAACGACTGGTGAATACGGAGATGACGGGGCTTCAAACACGGCCTTGAAGAGGGACTCGCCGATGAGTGCGGAAGCTACTCTACCGGCCTCGGAAGATGGAGAGAGAGGCCCATCGAGTTCGGAGTCTAGGTCCAGATCGAGGTCAAGGCCGAGCAAGTCAGGGTCGGAATCGGAGGCGGCACCGGATGTGGAGATGAAAGGGGAGGCGAGCTGGGGGATCGACACAGGAGGGCTGAAAGCCGGCGCTGTGGGGTTCAGAGTGGGCAACATTGCGCCTTGGTTTGTTTGGCTGGCAGCAAAGAGAAGGGAAATTGTGAGAGTAACGACTGGCGTGGAATGAGAAACGTGTTCTAGAGACTAGGAGACAAAAACGAAGGGGAGTCTGGGCTAGATAAGTGAGGATTCGTGGAGGACATCCGCAGCGGGGACGGTTGGGAACATTAATACATTGATGCAACTTTGGACGAGCTGGTGGCCCCTTTATGCCATGTTCGTCCGGCATGGCGACAGGATGAGGGCAAGGTAGGGCGAGACGAGTGTTTTCGCACGGGTAAATGTCAAGATAACAACCTCAGGTAGGGCAGTCCTGTTGGTCGGTCGCGCTGGACTCATGCATGATCCCTGGAGGGTGCATAAGGTTATTTTCTCATCATTCGCAGCCACTGGAAATTGGGATGGTCATTGATTGGATCCAGGAGGTGGTGGGCGAAGGCTTTAGCCGCCCGCGTAGCCAATAAATGACGGGCCCGATCACCCTACGGACCAACCTTGAAATCCTCTGCATTCTCGCCGTCTCGATTCGGTGGAATCGGTAGAAAAGTCCCCCTTTTGGGTTTGCGCGAGACGACGGGGATGGATTGACCTTGTAAGAGAAAAATCGCCGAGTTGTGATTCTGCCCAGCCCACGGACTCATAAACCCTGTCGCGTCGGATTCTGGGGAGGTGTTGTCTGCTCACCACTCGCCGGCCAGCGCCGGCGCGATTTGTTGGCGGGGTCATTGCGATGCGGCCGGCCCAAGACGGTCTCTGTTTGTCCCTCTTCGTGTCTGCACGGCCACTGGAGTCTGGATGCCAGTTGTCTTGCGTCTTGTCTTGCAGATGCCTGGGCCATTGCATTGGGGGCATTGGGGGCAGGGACGGCAGTCTCTGGTCAGTGGTAGCACGTCCAGACGCGCCCCCATTCCTCGTGGGATCATGTTTGCATTGCAGCGCGCAACGCCTAGAGGCTAGAGGGAATTGATAGGTATCCGTACGCAGGCTGGTCCTGGTCCTGGGGGCGGCGGCAGCGGCGACGGCGGCAGCGGCTGTCGACTGTTCAAAAGAGTTCAGACGAAGGGCCGTGTTGGTCTCATCTATTCTCATAAGGTTGGTCTCATCTATTTTTCCCCAACTTGTTCTTCGGGTCGGCCGTATTAAGCAATGATGGGCGCCGGGTTCTGGACTTGGGACGAAGCCCTGCGGTTTCGCGTTCGTGATGTGCTGGGGTGATGCCAACTGATTCGGGCTGATTCAAGTGAGGCATCCTCGGATTTGGCAGAGTGCCCCTGACGCTATTCCCAACACGGCCGCCTGAGGAAAATCTGCGGCATGGGCTGCCCGGTCGAATGTCGGAAGGACCGGACGGTGGGTCTCGATGCTCCATCACGTGAGCGGACATTATCTAAGCCGTCCGTCTCCCTGCTGACATAACCACGAAATCCTCTGGCGGACCTTCTGCTCCGTCAAGTCGCTGCGTCAGCCAAATTCTGGCCAAGCTCTCAACAATCATCAGCTCGAGGCAAAGAGCAACGCTTCAATTCATACTTCGTCTCTTTCTCCCTACAGATGCGATCTATGGGCTACCCGCACATTACCCGTCACCAGAGTTTTCGTCGTCAAGTAGTCCTCAATGCCGTATTTGCTCCCTTCTCGCCCAATCCCAGAGTGTTTAATACCCCCGAACCTAATCCCGAGTCAGCCAAAAGTCAAAATAAAAATCGACATCGGGGACGCCTACGGAGCGGCTGCATCGGAAATGACCCCGGTGTTTAAGGCCACCATCCCAAACTGCAGCAGTTCGGACACCCGCGTCGCACGGTTGAGGTCGTTGGTGAAGATGTAAGATGCGAGGCCCACGTCACACCGGTTGGCGGCATCAACCACCTCTTCCTCCGTCTCAAATGACAAGATGGGAGCCACCGGGCCGAAGATTTCCTCCTTCAAAATCCTCATGTTCGGTTTAAGATTCGTGATGACGGTGGGCTCGAAGAAATTTGGCCCTGGTGAGCGAAGTGAGTATCCATTCTTGGTATTGGGATCGCTGTCCGGAAACCTACCAAGATCCGGCCTTGCTTTCCCTCCGATTTCGACACAGCCGCCTCCCTGAACAGCGTCGTGAACGAGACCCGCAACCCTCTGAGCAGCTTCGGCGCTGACGAGAGGTCCATGAGTGACTTCCTCGTCGAAGCCGTGTCCAACTTTGAACTTGCTCATTTCCTCCTTCAACTTGGAAACAAACGCTTTGTGTATACCCTCTTGCACAAATACTCGATTCGCGCAGACGCATGTTTGTCCCGACGACTTAAACTTGCTTGCAATCACACCGGCTACTGCGAGATCCAGGTCCGCATCCTCAAACACCAGAAAAGGGGCATTGCCACCTAGCTCCAGGCTCATCTTCTTCAACGTCTGACTGGACTGTTGCATGAGAAGCTTTCCGACACGTGTTGATCCCGTGAAGGAGATTTTACGGACGATCTCAGATTGGCACAATGTCGCCCCAATCTCTGGAGTGTTTTCGAGGGCCGAGATGATGTTGACTACGCCCTTTGGCACACCCGCCCGTTGACCAAGCTGCATGACAGCATTGGCAGTGAATGGTGTCTCGCCAGCGGTCTTCACCACTACAGTGCAGCCGGCAGCCAGTGCTGGCGCTAGCTTCCTTGTGACCATCGCGGCAGGAAAGTTCCAGCTATTCCATCAGTCGATCAGCACAATCCATTCAACTTGTCGTGCTAACGGAAGATCGTACTTACGGGGTGATGAGACCACAAACACCGACCGGCTCTTTCAACACAGACACTCTCATGTTCGGGTTACTGTGGGGTATCACGTCTCCATAGATTCGTGCTGCTTCTTCGGCAAACCATTCCAGAAAGCTGGCAGCAAAGACCACCTCGCCAGCCGCATCTGCCTTTGCTTTGCCGTTTTCCCAGGTAATCAAGGTGGCTAAGTCGGTCTTGTTCTCCATGATCAGGTCATACCATCGACGAAGTATGCGCGCTCGATCTCGACCGGATCGAGATCTCCAAGCCGGCAGCGCCGTAGCTGCCGAGAGAATGGCGCGCTCCGCATCTTCAGACACAGACTCGGGGCACGAGCCGATCAGCTCGCCCGTAGCGGGATCTGATCTATGGTCAGCTGCCGAAGAACACTGCGAATGGGGGGCAAGGCAGGACTCTCTGGTAGACCGTAGGAGCAGCGGGGAAAAACGCATATATGAACTCACCTGTGACATTGAACGTTTTGTCAGAGACGGAATTCACCCAATGGCCATTGATGAAGTTTTTTCCAATGAGCAACGACTCGTCTTGGAGCTGGGGTTTGAAAGGCATAGTGTTTTGTCAACGCTGCGTGGGAATCAAACGTTACTTTCCTCCGTCAAAGCGAAGGGCTTGCGTAAAGCGGTCATCGCAGGCCAGGTCTTATGAACAAATCCCATCCGGAGCGATACTACGAACGCGCCTGGACACTTGTGATGGCACCGAGATCGGCTGATTCGCTTTTCGCCGGTACCGTCCATATCGGGGACAAACCGGAGGACATCTCATCCTGCAGGCCCCACCCCGCCGGGAGCGCCGTGCAGATGCGCCGCCCCACTTCCCCGGCGCCAGAAGTGACATCCCAGAACCGGCGTCAGCCAGTGAGATTCCAATTATTGGCTCGGACAAATGCGGGGATGGCTGGTGCGAAGTCTTGAGCGGGACGGTGAAGAGATGAATGGTCTCACTCGCTGAAGTGGGGTAAGAAGCTAAGGTTGCCCGGCGGAAAGCCGAGCGACAATGGAAGGAGCCAAGAACGAAGCTGTGAGCCAACATCTGAACAGTATTACGCGACTGATAATAGCAGGAAAAGTACATAAGTCGGGGCCGAACGCCTTTGAAATCAAACTAAAGGTTGTAAACCTGGGCGCCTTCATTACGCGAAACTTGTGATAATAACACATCCTGCGGCCCTTCAAATCATCATGGCTCCGTCTATTCGCACGCTCGATCTCAACAGCACATCGTCGGCATACTTTGCGCCAGCGACTGTGACTTCATCATCGAAACTCATTCACGTGGCCGGCCAGCCCGGCTCGACCGTAGACGGGCAAGTCCCCGACGATTACGAGTCCCAGATCCACCTCGCTCTCCTCAACTTGCGCAAGATCATTCTCGTTGCTGGCGCATCTATCAAAGACATTGCCAAGCTCACACTGTACATCGTCGACTATGATAGCACCAAACGGAAACACGTTCGCCACATCCAACGTTTCCTCGCCGGCCATCGGCCAGCAATGACTCTCGTGCCGGTGCCTAAGCTGGCAATGCCGACATGGAAGTTCGAGATTGACGCCGTAATCGCAGTTCCCGAACCCTCAGTGCCTTTGGACAGAGCGACTCTGCCGGAATCATCGGAGTCAGTCGACGTCGTTATCATCGGTGCCGGGCTCGCTGGTTTAAGCGCTGCGCGCGACATCACACGCGCCGGCCTCTCTTGCATCGTCCTTGAAGCAAGAGACCGCGTTGGCGGAAAGACTTGGAGTCAGCCTCTGAAGGAAAGCCAGCCCGGAGTAGTTGACCTTGGTGCTGCATGGATCAACGACACCAACCAACATAGGATGTATGCGTTGGCAAAGCAATATGGGGCCGAGCTGATTGAGCAGAACACGAACGGCAACGTGGTCATGCAGGACTTTGACGGAGTTTGCTCGCCGTTCCCGTATGGGGAATTTCCCATGGTAAGACCTCTGCTCGTTTGAATGCCAATCATATCTTCGTGGCACGATACTAATCGCCAACAGTTTGATGAGATTACTCGTCAACACCTCGGTGCCGTTCGCGACATGGTCGAAGCCGACTGTCAAGCCGTAGACACTTGGAAGCCAACGAACACGAGCTTGGATAGTCTCACCTTTGACGCATACTTGCGCTCTCGGGGCGCCAGCGAGACTGCAACTGCAACGGCCAATGTATGGACCCGCGCAATGCTTGGTCAGGAGGCGACCGATATATCGGCTCTTTTCTTCCTCAACTACTGCAAATCTGGTGGTGGACTTTTGCAGATGCGCTCCGATCGCAAGGGTGGCGGCCAGCATCTCCGCGTACGCCAAGGCACGCAGCATTTTGCCAAGGGCCTGGCCTCCTCTCTCTCTGACGGAGTAGTGCGCCTCAATCAACCCGTCCGTGCCGTGATCTCTGATGGTCACCAAGGAGTGAAGGTTCAGACAGAGAAAGGGGTATTGGCAGCACGCAAAGTGATCACAACTATTCCAGGCCCAGCTCTCAAGAGCATCTCATTCGAGCCACCCTTGCCGCTTTCCAAGCAGGCTTGGATCGATTCTCTGACTTATGGCTACTATACGAAAGCAATGATGGAGTTCAAAGTGCCGTTCTGGGTTGAAAAGGGGTTTTGTGGTCTCGCACAATCATTCGTGGGGCCTGCAAGCGTCATTCGCGATACCAGCATTCCAATCGACGGCAAGCACGTGCTTACATGTTTCCTTGCCGGTGATGCTGGCAGAGCTTGGTCTGCACTTGAACAAAGCGACAGGGAGAAGAGGTTGCTGAATCAGTTAGAGCAGCTCTTTGGCCACGAAGGTATTCATGACCAGTTTGTTGGCATGTCCGCTTATGAGTGGGTCAACGACGAGTGGTCCGGATGGGGCTGCCCGTGTACGTCTCTTGCGCCTGGCGTTCTTGACGCACTCGGTGGCGATTCTTTCAGAAAGCCAAGTGGAAACCTGCATTTTGCCGGTACCGAGACTGCGGGAGAATGGAAGGGGTATATGGAGGGTGCGGTTAGGAGCGGTGAGCGAGCAGCTTCTGAGGTTTTGGAGTCACTCTCAAGTGCTGCTAGTGCGTCACGACTGTGATCATTTTACCACATACATGTGTAATTAGGCACGTCGATATTTCGTCCAGTCATTACAAGACCTTGCGGGAGTTTTCAGTTATATCATATCAAATACATGGAGCGAAACGTACGGAAACAAAAACTTGCTCGCTTGATGCAGTGCATTGCGCAAACTAACATTCCAAATCACACTGTGATTTCAAAAAAGGGCAAGTTTCCAGCCTCGAGTCCTTGCGACATCCATCCAATCCATCTTAAATCTTCCAGACCCTGCTCCGGTGCACTTCCAAACCTCCTCCAAAACTGAAACACACGCGTCCACGTTGCGAAACCGCCGACGATGGTTAAGCGAAGCAAACCCTTCTCGAATTGTGACAATTTCCACTTGTGAAGTCGCTTCACCACCGGCCATAAATAGAGGAAATATCATGGAGGTCTCTGCATAGCAACCCTTGGGTATTTCCCTGGAGATTTTGCAAATGGCGGTCACAGATTCTGATAAATTTGACTCAAGCGACTCCGGGTGAGAGGTAATGTGCTTTCGAAGAACACGATACAAGTAAATGAGAGCAGCATGTCGATAAGCATCGGCTAAGATGATTAAGGATGCGTCCTGTGACTGAGACGGGCACTTCCAGTCCTGAAGCTTCGTCTCTAAGCGCCTTGCTTTACAGCATAGACCTGCCATTAGAGCTGTTGCATCGGAAACCCCCGATATTGTGTTGCTTGACAGTGTGGCTTCCTGTGAAGCCATCGAGAAATCCTGGTTTAAGTGACTGGTTTCTCCGATTAGATGGATTATTTCTGCGGCATGTCCAAAATACGGATCCGCCACATCATAGTCTTCTGATGAGAGCCAATAATCTCCGGCAAGATGGGGCTTGCAATTGAGTGATACACTCATGATGATGTCGTGATACGCAAAGTTTCGGAGAAGCCATCGACCCTCATAGGTTTGGGACAATGCTTTTATATCATCCCCGATTAAGGCTTGACCATCGATTGACGAAGCGGTATCCATATTGTTGCATTCATTGAGGCATGCAGCGGCGCCAGAGAGATGATGTATCCAGTCATCTATGCCAGAAGAGATAGACTCCATGGAACATAGGACCAATGTCGTAGCCAGCCTCATTTCGCGCGTGAGTGAGCCTTTAGTCATAGAGCTTTTCAGTTCAGCCATCGCATTTCCGCGATGCTGCAAGGCCCTAACTTGGAAAATGTCATCTTGGAGTGCCAAGTGAGCTGATGAACTAGCAGCCAAGGCGTACATCAACGAGGGGCATTCAAAGGCCATTGGTAGCAAGACTGTTCAACATTAATATCTAACTCATATTATGCACTTTAGAACATACCGGATAAAAAGCAGTTATTATGCAAATTGTTCGTCAACATGAAAACCAACGATGTTGTGTAATACCGGAGCATCATTCGTCGGCTGCTTATTAAGTCATCCTCTCCTGCCCCGCCACAGGGGCTTGGACCATATTTAGGCAACGCAAAAACTCCCAGTCGGTTGATATCAACAAGATGTGGGCCACTGCTCAAGATGGAGTTGGCACTGCCGACAGACGATGTCGATTTGAAGGATTCCGTGCCAACAGTCACCTCGCGAGGTCCCTCCCATCGACAAACCAGGTTTAAACGAAGGCAATGACTGCAGACTGGGTACTGCTCGTGGCATTTCTTCTTTCTTGAGAATCTTAGCACCGCACCCAGGCGACGACGAGATATGCTTAGACTTACTTACCTTCGACGACAAGTTAAACAGCCCCTGCGCTGTCTTGTGATAGGACGTCCGCCGCCAAGACGGCCGGTTGCCACCGCGACATCGTTTGTGACGGTCTTATCCGACATCGCGCAAGGTTTTCCCACGTGGTGGCCTCAATATTGTGACGGAAGCCAGAAAGATGCGGATGATGCCAAAGACAGAAGGGGACAACTATTCTATGGGTCTGAGGGGTCTTGATGCTGTTATCTTGGAACAGGGCGTTATCAACGGCACGGGGCTCCTTGCCCTGAAAGCCAATCATAGCACGGAGATCGGCGGAGCCATGATAACAACAGATGCGCGGCGCTTTCGGCGGGGTGGAGCACACAGACTCCACCCGATGTTGGTGCTGTCAAGACGCAGCAGTCTACGAACAGATCAGAAGTTCACAGCCTCCGCACATCCAAAGGTCTAGCAACTTATACTGCGCATTCGTACAATTTACTGCAGAGCATCAAGAGCTTGCGAAAAGGTTTTTTACATGCCCGGTTAGATATCACGCTGAAGCGGCTAAGCCTGGAAAGTTGACTACGAGTCTCTATATACTTCCAGGGAGGGGATTGGTCAGATTCTCCGAGTCCAACAGTTGGCATTCGGGGATAGACTAGGGCCGGCCAGTAATGATCATACCCAGCACATATGATGAGATCAGGCAACTAAGGTAAGTTCAGTGGTGCGTTACTGAGTTGCGGGCAGTGTTGATAACAATACCTTACGGCGGCGAGCTATTACAATCAACACAGTCGGGAGACATTTAGGAATGGGTTAGGATCTACAGAGCCGCGTGAAGTATGGTCTGGCTTGCAAAGTCTTATCTATCGGATCTAGCACTTGAGTCATTCGGATTCAATCCTAATCAACGAGGCCTTCGGGACTTGTCATGCTCTTTTGCGTTGGCGAGCTTTCGTCTTTGCCCAAGAACAAATCTGATATGCCGCATGAAACACCTAAAGACTTGTCGATCTGAAGTCCTGTCCTTATTTCGGTTAACCAAGATTTCATCACACCCCTCTCTACTTCGCTGTCGCAACTACAGACGTAGTCTTCGGCGGTGAGACCCATATTGTCTTCGTGCTCCACAGCCTGCTTGGTGAGCAGCCCATTGTCAAACAGCCACTTCAAGAGTTCCACCTGACCATTCGAGGCAATCATCATCAAGCCTGTCACACCATGACAGCCGTCCGTGAATGCAGACCAATTGGCACCGCAGAGGATCAATAATCTAGCCACATCAGTATGTCCATGCGCCAGCGCTAGATGAAGAGGGGTGGCGTCGGGGCAGTCTTCTGCATCAAGGAGCCCATGGTTTTGTCGTAGAATGTTCAGGTGAGAAGATGGGCACATGCAAGCATAAGTGGCTGTGACTTCGAGACCGAGCGTACTTCGCGAAAGATGGTCTTCTAACAGCCAATAAACGGCTGCAAAATTTCCCACCGAGGCAGCGACGTGCAATGACGTGATACGACCAGCTGACAATGGCTCTTCTGTGTTGGTAGTCCAGGGCCAATGTGGTTCACAGGTGTGCCCAGGGAGGTGGAATGTCGCCCACAAATGCAAAGGTCGAAGGGACAAAACCTTCTCAAGAACCGGCAGGCCAACGACAGGATCTGCAGCTGCCGCCCAGAGAACGATAGGATTTGCGTAAGGCTTGAGCGTATAGTCGCGGGGAATTTCCTCAATGTCGTAGTTTGTGTGGATATTGATGCTACTCTGAACTTCCGTGTCGTCTCTGGCTAGTCCATTTCGGTACAGCAGCGGTGACGCCGCGTCGTACAGATCGTGACAAGTCTGGGACACGGCACTGAGAGTAGAGACATCCTGAATTACCCCAACTATAGCCAAAACAATCTCGAATGGCAAACCTGGGATAGGCGATGCGGCTTTCATTCTGGAAAGAACCGGGCAGATTGAGCTTGGGGTATTGGGCGTTTGTCGAGTGGCTGTTTGCATGAGCTTCTGGGCTGACTTCGGGTAAAGTAGAAAGGGATGCGTCGTGAAGAGATCACAATAACGAAGTTTAGATGGAGAGATTGCGGGATAATCGTAGGACATATGCGACGGGAGGTGTCGTGCTACATATACGTCGAGAGACGAACAGACGTAATTCCCCCAACCACCACGTTCGGCCCCCTGTGGCGTTCTGTCATTACACAAATTTTCAACGGGGCGCTAAGTGTTTCATGTAATCGATGATGTACGAGGACCGTTGGCGACGGCGCAAATTCGATGTCTCAAGCGCGAAACTTCACGAGCTGATCTAAGTTAGAGCACGCCAAGAATGCTTAGGTGAGCAGCATATAACTAAGAAAACCAGCCACAGGATTAGGAAATACCCGGTTGAAAGCTGCCTCCAATCCCGACGCTTCCTTTGTTCGGTAAGGTACACCGTCAGGTTTGTGTATCGAGCCACTCACGTCAAGGCAAAATCCTGGAACGTCGACCCCGGGCAAAATTGGAGACGATGTTATGTGCCCCATAATTGCAGGAAAAGGATCATTGTGCCCAACATTAATACTGCTATCCCTGAGAAGACACTTGTTCACAGGTTATTAGAGCCAGAGTAAAGAAATAAATTCAAACTAAAAAGGAACCGTACCTATGCCTAAAGCTAGTTGTTGATAGATACCTGGGCACCTAAGGCTATATTAATAGATTAAAAGACGATTCCAACATTATTTGGCTAGGTATAATATGGCTGTCTCAACGCAGACTCAATAATTCCATGCGTGATTGAGATCTATCAGTTAAGGCTATTCTCTCACGCGGCGGTTTAGACAGCTCTCCCTATTGCGCTCGTCTACCGTAGAGCCCACAAAAGCTGCGTGCAGCTTCATGCCGGGCATGTCAACATATATGATCATCGTGCTCCAATGTGCATGCCACTTGGCGACTCTAATGAGCAGAAACCTCTATGTAGTGTCACTTATAGAATCAGAAAATGGTCAGTTAATGACTGGCCTTCTCATTTAACTAATTCCTGTATGATGTATGAAGTTATGAACTATGGGAATATGATTCCGATCTAGGCTTTTCATTCTGCAAAAACAACACAAGACTGAGGCAAAGAATTGACGATAAGAGTTCGGAAAATGCGACCCGGAATTATTATTAAGCACTTAGAACAGAGCTTCCGATGCTGCTGAAGTCACCAGGTTTCGCAATACATACATTGGTGCAGGTCTTGGAATTCCTTAGAGGGAGATAGCAGAGGGCGCAGTCGGGTGACGAAACAAGTAGATGGGTATATGAATTGACACGTTATCAGTCATTGTGCCAACCAGTACGCTTTGTCTTCTCCAAAAAACAACAGCAACAAAAACCAAGTCAAAATCAAAACACCAATTTGAACAGACAAATCTCGAACCAACGAATACGGGTGCATTCGACATTTAATAACTTGTCATCAAAGGTCTCAGAGTGGGTTTGGACGTCGAGACCTCAGCCGGAGCATCCGAGCGTCCGGGGGAATCTTCATTCGTGCCTAGCATGGAATGCATGGATCACCAGTTGAATGGACATGCTTTTGGGACTTTGGTTGTGTGGAGTTCAATTTAGTACTTTTGTTTAATTCGGGCAGCTCCAAATGTCAGCTCAGGCTGTGTCGGGTGTTCGGCGGTCGGATGTTCGGCGCAGGTCAATTCAGGAACTCCCGCACCACTGAGCCCCGCAACCGCCAATGGCATGCTGCCGGGTAGACATGGTTTGCATGTGCCGGGCCGTAGGATCGCACTAGTGCATTTCAGCCCTGAAGGATCATGTCGTAAAAGCAACACGACGTACGTGTCTTGTTCGCTTCTGCCTGCTGAAGTACACCGCAGACTTGTTTGTGCACAACGTGCCGATCACTGCCGGAACAGCTAAACGAGGTGCCTTTTAAGGACCCGCACTTTGTACGAGAGTCAGCGTGGAAATTGATGCGAGCTCTTGAGCATTCATCATTGAAGCCACAGGAGGAGCTCGGGTGTCGAAACATGGGAGGCAGACTAATGAGTCGATGACTTGAAAGCGCGAAAGGGTGCAGCTCAAACCTAATATAACAACTCGGGTTTGAGTCCGTAGATCTCGACGGATGAGAGTAGCGTTGCTTGAGGTAGAAATTTCCATGTCACCCAATATGTGCGGCAACGCTCGGCCTTGAATGGAAGCGCAAGTATGCGGTGAAAGAATTGTGTACTTCGTACTCTGCCGGGCTTCTGGTTCCAGGGGTCTCAGTGAACGATGACAACATGTGAGTGGGATTGAGTTTACTGCGGTGTCTGAATCTTTATTGGCTTACGGACATCCAGGCATCCTGAGTCCCACTAAGTTGTCCAAGGGGACTTTGTGCTAAGTGGTTGATCGCTTCCACTTACATCTACATAGCCCACATGTTGCGGGGATTGTATCGGCCGCTATTGGGTTCTGCTTGAGGGACTGACGGTAATTCCTGGCAGTCATCGTAGCATCGTGCAATTCCTTCAAGCCCGGTATCTTACTCAAAGCCCAGAGTCTAGAATTGCCCCTGCCGCAAAAGTCCCACGTACACAGTACTGGCTGGGCGGGCCTAGCCTGCCATCTGTGTTTGAGACCAGGCTTCTTCAATGAAGCTTGCGGAGGCTGTCGATTATACACTAGCATTTTGAAGTATAAATAAGCTGCGATGTTCCCGCAAAGGAGACCGATCATCTCCATAAGCCACACAATACACACACATTACTCCTCAACTTCATTGTCAAGTAAATCGCAGCCATGCAGCTCCTCCAAGTTGTTTCCGTTCTTGCTTCTTTTGTCGCCGTCAGCTCTGCCACGGCGACTATTGGAAGCTCTTGCAGTGGCGCAGCCTATGACTGCACCAACGACTTCAATCAGATCGCGGTCTGCAACGGCAACCGATGGGTTCTCTCCGCCCAGTGTGGAGCCGGATGCTGCGTTTGGCCCGGCGGCGACCCTGCTCCTTGGTGCAGATGTTAAATGACGTTTAACACGACAACGTACGTGGATTTCAAGTCTTCCGTTGTATTGAGTTTGAGTTTGACACCTTCAGCAGTCTTCAGTACCGACGGCAATAGTAAGGTACGGTTGTGAACGCCCACCGCCTGACGGGAGCGGACGGTTATTGTCCACTTTCAATGACGGGACGAAGCATACTTTTCATGGCAAATTGTGCCATGTTGGAAATCACAATAGCTACCTAGGATGACTCTATCAAATTCAACAAAGTGCTTCTACTCCCCATAACCTCTTGTGACACAGACCATATAGCCGACAGAAGGTTGAGGTTCCTGTGATCAGTGTGCAGCGGAGGTGGGGCAGCTTCTACAGAATGAACATGTGATGGGCTCATGAATTTGGAGGGCGATGCCGTTTACACTGCGGCAAGAGTATCATGGAACATGCTTGGGTTATTGCAGAAGTCTGACGTTTTATTGCGGCTATATCTCAGAGATTGTGAATCCGAGTTCTTTGTACGCAACGCAATGTTAAATCAGGGTGGGTGATCCATGACTCTTGACTTCTCGACCAACTGTTATAGTCAGTGCCTTTTTCGGAAGGCAAGAGGTCTAGATGGTAGTTGCGTGCGAGGTGCGCCACAATCATTCTGATCATCAAGTCAGCGGCGTACCGTCCCAAACACTGCCTCGGGCCAAAGCCGAACCTCCAGAACAAGTATCGTCTTGCCCGAGTGTCTTTGTATGTGTTGTTAAAAAACCGATCCGGGCGAAAGTGCTCATTGTCAGGTGCCCACGCCTCGTTGCGCACGTTGAGGGCGTACGTATCCACAACAAAGCTGGTGCCAGCAGGTATCACGTATGCTTTCCCGGGCGCAATGTCAATTCGACGCGAAGTTGGTGCTGCTTGCGGAACGGTGAATGCAGCTAAAGGTCGCAGGCGACTTGACTCGAGGGTGCAGCAGGCTAGAAACGTAGAACGCCCCTCGCTGAGGTAGCGGGCGATTGCTTTAGCATCCTTCTCATGGCTGCACGCTGCGTCGATTTCGGTCCTCAAGCGCTCCTGGTCATGTTGATGGGCCGCCAAGAAGACGGGCACCCACGATAATCCACCGATGGTTACGTCCAAGTTGGCGAAAAGGGACTCGTCCAATGTCTGCAGTAGTTGGTCCTCATTTATATTGCCCGCGGCTACAGCGTCGTACATGGCGATAATCGGCGCTGGCGGACCCCTTTCCTGAAGCGCATATGCCAAAGCCATCTGGTTGAACTCTTTCCACGACGACTTGAACCTCGCGAGATCGGCATTCGCGGCGGTAGGAAAGAAGCGAGCCCAAGAGAATCTGTATAAGCCTCCTCGTATGACATGATCGTTGAATATGTGAGTGCGAAGGGGCACCAGGTCTTCCAGCAACTTGATAACTTCAGGCGGGAGCCGACCATAAAACTGGAAGTAACTTCATGTCAGAACTTGCTCTTTATTTCTGCGGATATCGCATTGAAGAAGTCTCCACTTAATGGGAGATGTACGTTAGACCCGGAGATCCAGCCGGAAGTCGATGGCAGGTACATGTAATAATGGCAAACGGGAAACATCATACCATTTCAGCAATGATCCGGAAAGGCAGCATCGCCAGATCGTTGACAGGGTGCAATAATCCATTCGCCAAATTGCTCTCGCCTTGAGCATGTAAGTCTGCAAAGTGCTGATGCACAAGGCGCTGGAAGTTTTCAACTTGCGAGGCCACATGGTTGCGCTGGAAAGGAACTTCCATTGCGCCGCGCACAGCTCGCCAGTCTGGTCCGCTGATCAGTCCAAGACACTGACCCAAAAGTTGGTTCATGTAGAAACCAGAGTTGTTTGCCGGCGCCTTAGAATGCTTGTCCGAATCTTTGAACACCTCCTGGAGCTGATGAGGTCTTGTCAACACACTGGCGGACTTAAATGTAAGTAATGCCCCAAAAAGAGGAAAGCAGACGCACATTTCCGGCTGCATCCCAGACCAGATGCGGTACACGCCCCCATACTGCTCCCTCCAATCTTTGGAATTCTCAATACCGTGTAGAAATTTCGCAGTATCTCCTTGTCCGTTTGGCCACACGTAGGGACAGGAAGGGATTGAAGTGCGTTTGCCAGCGATATTCAACACGGGAAACCTCAACTCTAGAAATTGCTATTTCGTGTTAATTAGATTGCCACTCCAAGTCGAAGGCTACTTACATTGATTATCTTGGAAAGTAGAGTTCGTGACCATTGCGTAGATCTTCTGCGGAAAAGAACATCCAAAATCCCCGCGATAAGTGCTAGGGCGCATATGATTGCAACATTCTGTACTGAAAGGCTCATAATCATGATCGACGCAATTGTAGTCAATGAACATATCTTGTTTGACTCCACCCACAATTTTTCCCACAGAACTCCCGAGCTATGCCTTCAAAAACAGAACGTGACATTTCTAGGTGAGTCCGGCTCAATCTCACGACCAGGCTTCCTATTCGGGCAAGTCAAAATACTGACGGATTCCCCATGGCCGCTGAAAGTCCGGAATTCCCCATACTTGCCGCATTGAAGAGAATTTGTGTGAGTGCCGTTTCTTTTTAGACGAATTAAGATTTTCGCATGCGGATAAGGTTCTGTTCGAGATCGTCTGAACAACCATTGTGGGACAACCACCGCTTCAAACATGACGCACTCTGGATGCCGAAATCAAATTGCATCCCACACAGTTGTCGGTGCCTGTTGAAGTTCCAGGTAGACATGGGGAACTTACACAAACATTATGACTTATGCTGGAAATTCAAATGTGATAACTGTAGACTGTTGCTGCGGAACGAGATTTCAAAGTCTCGCAGACATAGTTCGTTCATGGCCTGAGTTCAATCGCACTAACCCAGGCGTTTCTCAGGGTGTATATGCTCTGCACCTTCCAACCAGAAGTTTCAGCCAGTTGCCTCCATTCTTTCTCAGTCCGCTCACGTCCTTTAGCAGTCATCAGCATCTGTACGTCCCCATACTGCGCCAACCTCCCCATTGCCCCATCTTGCAACACCGCATCTAGCACCACTAATCTAGACTTTTCCTGAACTACTATGGCATCGCGTATGTTTTGAAGAATTCTCTTGACGTCTGGATCGAGCCAGTTATGTAGACACCACTTCATGACGTAGACCTCATAACGGGGAATCGGACCGGCGAGAAAGTCTCCTGCAACAAGATCTTCTGCTGATACACGATCGCCGACATCGGAGAATTGGCCATCATCAGAGTGGAAAAATGGTCGAGTGTGATCTATGACCGCAGGTAGGTCCAAGATTCCGCCTCTCACTAAGGTCATGGTCAGATGGAACTCATTTCCGTTGAGAGGCATAGTTGGCCGGGACTAGCCCCCAACGTGCGAAAGGAAAACATGATGACCACTCACTAGTCGGATATTCTCGTAGTAAAGAAGCAAGAAGTGCGCCACCGCCGCCGCCAATGTCCAGTATCACTCGGTCGGCCACGTCATGCCAGGGGTAGTCGGCGAGAATCCCAGCTGCCTGTGCAATTTGACTTGCGTTGAAGGCTCGGTGGACCCGCGGTAACCAACCACGCTTTTGAAAATAGGTAAAAATATCGTCATCAGTGTCGTAGTTGATTTGAGCTGCGGTGCGGGTGGAATCAGTGCGTAGTGAGTCTGGAATGCCGCGTGCCATGTCATAGAATTCAGTAGCATACAACTCCACCCAGGTATGCCACTGAGTCCAGTGATCGGATTTCAGGAGATTGGACCGCGAATTGTTGGTATAAGTATCACTTGCGGCATCGTAGACGAACAGGCCGTTGTTGTATAGCAATCTCATCACAGGTCGCAACCGGTCCTCACGAGCCCCAGCGCTCTCCGCTAGCTGAGAAACTGTCAAACCGGGGCGCTGGCCAAGAATGTCTGGAATCTTGAATGAGACTGCAGCGACGAGGGATTTACTACTCAAGTAATAACCTAAGGCAAGACAGATCAGTAACGACTTTGTAAATGACAAAGATAGGAACAAACCCATGAAGTGATCTGCAAGAACCAGTTGCGATGGTTGCAGCATCTGTTTGGCGTCATCTAGGATATCTACCACTTGTGCCGCTATTATTCCAATCTCCCTATGCGGCAGAGCCTCCGGATCGTGGAGTGTGGCATTGAGCTCTACCTGCGTCGCTGGCTCTTTCAAAGTGCTGATTAGATCTGACAGAGCTTCTTTCAGAGACGTAAGCTTTTCCACCGTATTGGTTCGATCGCTGGTGCCGTTTGGCATATTGGAGTCGGATGGTGCCATGCTGAGCAAAATTTGTTGGTGGAGACGACTGCAAGAATCCAGTCGTGCACGTTTAAGGCGGAGAATCAACAATATTAAGAACGAGAGTTCGTGGTGTGAACATTATCAACTGTCGAATTACGTCGAATTGCACTTTGTTGTATAATCCTGCGCACGTTTGAAGTCATCAGATGAACTCAAATGCTCAATCAAGGTTCGCCACGCTGTCACCTGTGCGCCATCACGCAATGCGGTCTCAGTCAGACAGCAGATGATTACTGCGATATGAAGCTCAAGACGTCTGTGTCAAGCCAACATAACGGCCGGCGCTAAAAGGTTTCACAACGTCCGTCTACCCGAAAGTACATTGTGCGGATGTCCATGCCGAAAGGTACAGATGACAACTGTGCACCTCTGCATTACGCTATTTCCCGTACTTTTCATGTCTCAACTGCTGCGTAAATGGGATGACGAAAACAGTCTAGATTTCACAGCAAAGCAAGGGCACCTCCATGGAGCTATACATATGGGCAGCAAAATGAACCTGAAGTTCGGAATTTGGTAGAAGCAAGCCCGAACACGGCAGATCGAGGGCATCGTTATCCATAACATAGCTCCAACTCATAAAACCGACAAAATGCCTTTGAAAATACTCATTTCAGGAGCCGGGGTGGCCGGCCCATCTCTCTCGCTCTTTCTGCTTCGCGCAAACCCACTACATCATGTTACGATTATCGAACGATCGCCAACTTTACGCAAGGGAGGACAACAAATAGATTTGCGTGGGCAGGGCATTCCGGTTATGCAGAAGCTGGGACTTTTGAATGCCATCAAGGCTCGCGCCGTTGCCGAGGACGGCATCGCCTTTGTTGACGCCCGCTCTGGCAAGCAGTGGGCTGTGTTTGGAAAGAACGACTCAGGCAAGGGCCGACAGGCCTTTACCAGCGAGTATGAAATCATGCGAGGTGATCTTGTGGACGTGATATACCAAGCTACTCTTCAGCAAGCACGCATTGCAAGGGCTCAAGGAGGTCTGACATACAAATTCGGCACGTATGCGACAGATATACAACAGTTCGAAGACGGCGTGAGCGTGACACTCTCTGACGGGAAGGTGGAGAGATTTGACTTGGTAGTCGGAGCGGACGGCCAGTCTTCCAAGACTCGACGACTTGCCTTTGGCCAGGATTTAAGCAGCGAGGTCTTCGAGTTCTCCGGGGTGAACTTTGCGTTTTTCAGCATGCCCGGGGACCGGAACGACACTCCCACAGCACAGGCCTGCTTGGTACCGAACCGGCGATTTATGTCCATACGTACAGGAGGGAGGCCTTCCGCTCAAGGATACCTCGGAATTATGGGAAATGCTTCATCCTGGCGAGGCTTAACCACTGGCACCATCGACATGCAAAAGCAGCTCTGGGCAGAAACATTCAAAAATACAGGATGGCAATCGGAACGCCTGATTAGAGGACTCTTGAACACTGATGACTTTTATGCTCAACGACTAGGACAAATCAAGATGAAAAGTTGGTCTCAGGGCAGAGTCACCTTGCTTGGAGACGCTGCATACTGTCCAAGTCCGATGAGTGGCATGGGTACAGCATGTGGTATTGTTGGCGCCTACGTCCTAGCCGGTGAGATCACCAGACACGAACATGGGAACAATCTCAGTGCCGCCCTACAATCTTATGAGAAGATTTTGCGACCCTTTATCAGCGAGGCCCAGAAGTTACCATTGAGCGGGCCTGGGATGATTTACTTGGAAAGTCCATGGAGCGTGTGGACGGCCAATCGACTGCTTGGAGCTCTATCTTTCCTCAGGATAGATGAGATTATGAATAGAATGATGCCGGAGGATAAAGGCGGATGGAAAGTACCCGAATATCCAGAACTGAACCTGGGAGAGTAGCTACAACCAGACGAACCGAGAGGAAATTTCTCTCAAGTCGTGACGGACGAGTTCGTGCCATGAAGCCTCAATTGAAAACAAATTTGACAGCCTACAGCAATGACTTTATATGTATAATAGTTGATATTAACTTCGGTTTGGTTGCCTGGGGCCCACATGTGTCAGGATGTGATGCGTCTCTGCCCGTAGACTACAGTAAAACGTAGTCGAGCCCCGACTTCCTCGACTTCCTGCTGCAGTTGGGAAGGCAATATTATCTCATCAGACTTGATATAAGTGTTAGGTAAAGCCACTGTTTTCGTTAGATGAATTCGACATGGTGTTGCGACGTAGGAAAATGGTATTCATACCCCTGGCTTGGGCCAAAACTGGTCCTACGACTTGCGATAGACTCCTAGTACTCTTCGCCTTGAGGTCCTCACCTCCTTGATTCTTCGCCCCGTAAAAGACGTCTACCGAATGCTGCTTTATATTCTCAAGGTCGATGTTTTCCATGGCAGTCTTGAGGTGGACCGAAAGATTTGGGCCGAGGCCGCCTGCTTCCGAATTCTGCTGGTGATAATACAACAATCGCCGTAAAGCCGGCCCATTCTCAGGAGTACAGTCATTGTCAAGCTCCACAAGTTGCAACCAACCCCCAGGACGGAGCAAGCCTCCTAATTCGGCAACGACAGAGGTAATGGTTGTCGCTGGAGGCGCCACTGCCGCCATGACTAGGCGCTGATGTACAATATCGAAGGTCCCGTGCCACTTAGTTGGGAAAGATTCAAGGATGGACTGATTTAAAAACTCAATGTGTGGGGGTGGTGACTTGGGATAAAGACTGGGATTGATGTCGGTCCCGACATAATGGTAGGTGCCAGCGTCGGCTCCATTTGCGTCCAAGTACTGTCGCAGGTCAAATAACCAGCGACCATCGCCGGCGCCGGAATCTAAGATTCGCAAGTATCGCCGAGAGAAGTCGACGGGAGCAAGAATGGCTCGGCCACCCATGGCGTGCAAGAGCACATCGTGCTGATCATGCAGACGAGCGGATTCCGACTTGTTGTCATCACAGTCTTTGGTGTATTTGATGTAGCCTTGCATCTTGTAATATCGAGTGTATGCGCCTGCTTCGGATAATTGTTGACCTTACCGGAGTCCTGACGGCCAGACGGCTGACCTTTACCAGTTTCCACGACCACACTAGCGCTCCAAGGATGGCAACCCTCAGGGGCGACCCGGTGGGGAAGTCCACTCAACTCGGCAGTCAATTCCGAAGGCGGCGAAAAGTATAGACCCGTTTCGTGGTGTTGTTTGAGAGGTTCAGCTGAATCCGCCGCAGTGTCAACGACATGAAACGTTTCTGTCAACTTGTTGTCAAAGATAGGACGATGTGCAGACTTCTAGACGTCAAGATGTTAATGTGGGAATTTGGCATCTTTTGGACGGGATCAAGCACGCGAGCCCACCCATACAGGCGGAATCATGAGTCGAGCGATCGCGATTACGGCGAAGGCCAGTTGATAAACCTTATGGCTTACCCACCTAACGTGGCTACCGGTTTAGGCAGTCGAAGAGTCTTCCGGTGGCACCATCGGACTGCCGGTCATCGTCCCTTCATCCCTTTCTACATTCAGTAAAAAAGCACTGTTTCGTGGTCATTATGGCGGCGTCCGGAAGTGAACGACTCAAATCGGGTAGGATTACTGCGAGAGTGTCAGAAAAGCCATTCGAAAACATGCTTTTGGTTTTCGAAGGCTCGATTGCTGATATCGCGAGGTTGCAATACGACTCTGAAGGAAGTTCTTCTTACCAGAAACTTTTAGAATGGATTATACAACAGGCCTACAACTACTAGCAACGGTGTTGCGAGTGGGTGTGGAATCGATCCTCCAGGACCAGAGTTTCACTACCAATGGCGGAGACTCCATGGCTGCTCTTCGATTTTGTATGGAGTGCAAGCGGAATGATATATTTCTTCCCGTTGATCATGTTCTCTCGAGCGGCTCTGTTACGGAATTGCTGCGGCAATGTCGACCAGTATCTGTCTACAACAACGGCAAGCACCCGCAAAGTCGGACCGGCCACGATGCAAGTATTCGCGACAACGAGCCCACGAGACCAAGAGAACACTTTCGGGAGGTCGGCAGCAGAATTCGACTTGACGAAAAAGCTGCGTTATGGCGCGAAAACAGAAACGAGTCCAGTTTACGCAACGCAATCGACGAGTCCTTGGAATCCAACGCCGGCGGGCTACGTCCTATCCTGACTTTCACAGACGAGTTCTGCACCGGCAACCATACGGTATGCGACATGTCAGATATTCAAATATCTCTTGTTCATGGGAGTCTGGAATCACCCGGAGCGAACATAATCTACTACAGCGAGATCCACAATCCGAGCCATATTTTCCGTCTCAGAGAAGCCTGGATGAAAGTTTGCAGAGCAGAACCTATTTTCCAAACAGCGTACCGTATCCCAGACGATGGACAGGAGATTCGTCCTCGACTTTGCTGGCGAGAGTTCAAAACAAAGAGCCGAACAGCCTACAGGAACGCGTTGCTTCAAGCAACTGGGCCAGGAATGCCTTGGCCCGACAACAATGGAGTCGATTTCGGCCTGCGATTTACCGTTCTACACTACCGTACGAGACGACCAGCTGATAGTAAAGCCGCTGTGATCTGGGCGATTCATCATGCTTTGATTGATGGCTGGTCTGCAGGCCTCTTGGTCCAGAAAGTGCACCGAATGGCGTCTGGGAAACCTGTACCCGCGCACCCTGGGCCAGCCTACGTAGATCTCTGCCGATTTCAACAAGAATTGAGATTGAGTCGAAAGGCCGAGGGAGACCTATTTTGGGCGGAGCAAAGTATCAAGTTAGCAACAGCTTGCGATGAGCTCCTCATTGCAAAGGCACCAAACGCTCCTGCATTCACCAACAATGTTTGGGGCAAGAGGGACGAGATGCAGGTTCCTGTCGAACTTGCTTCCGCCGATCATGCTGCTGTCAAAGTTGCAGCACAGTCCTGCGGTGTCACTCCGGCCGCCTTCTTCTATGCTGCCTGGGCAGTTTGCCTCGGGCTTTACGCAAGTTCGGAGAGTGTTGTCATCGGCGCAGTTGTGTCCGGTCGCAACATTGGGCTTGCCGGTATTTTCGACACAATAGGCCCCATGGTGAACACATTGCCACTGCAGGTCGATCTTGACTGGCAATCTTCATCTCGAAAGCTGGTGGAGGATGTCTTTGCTCGAATCCAGCGGTTATCTTATTTTTCATGGACCACGCCGAATAACGGATTCTCTAGAGTAAGGGGAAATCTGATGGCTTTCACACCCAATCCCGAATCCTGGGTCAAGGGTGCTGGGGTTGAACAGTCCTTTTACAAACACACGACGAACTTGCCTCTCAACGCCATCGTCAAAGAAGATGGAGGTGGCATGGTCATCCAATACTCTGCTGAACGCTATACCACGAAGGCGATGGAAACACTTGCAAGCATTTTTAGGGAATCGCTCTTGTCACTTTCCCGCACCGAGGCAAGTCTGGAGTCATTGCAACCTGTGCTGCAGACGTGCGGACGGAGTCTGAGCTTGATGGGCAACTGGAACTCATTCGAAACGACAATTCCATCCGTTAGAGACGATCTCGTGACGTTATTTGAGGACATTTCAACACATTACCCTGGCGCGATCGCCGTCGAGTGCGGAGATAAAACGATCACCTACCGTGAGCTAGAGAGGCTTTCTGGCTGCGTCGCTTCAAAACTTATTCAAGTGATACAACCTCAAGAGGTAGTTGCCGTGCACGCAGATGGTTCCGTCAACTGGGTTGTGTCCATTTATGGCGTACTACGAGCTGGAGGCATCTATTGCCCCTTGGACAGATCGCATCCTCAAAGATACCGTGAATCCCTTTTTGAAGCATCGACTGCACGGGTTTTCCTATCTACAGACAAGCGCTCAATGGCGAGTGTACCGGCTGCAGCTGAGATCGTAATAAACGTTGCCGCCGCCATGGAAGATGTGGAGGCGACGTTGTGCTACGATCTTCATTTTCCAATAAGAACGGCGCCTCGACCAGCAGACAAGGCTTACCTGTGCTTCACGTCCGGCTCAACCGGCAACCCTAAAGGCGTCATATGCACACATCGAGGTCTTGTCGCTTTCCAGAGAAACTCGGAAGTCCGCTTGGGTGCATCCGTTGGGGTCAGGATTGCACAAGTCATGTCCTTGGCTTTTGACGGTGCCATACATGAACTGTTTTCAGCCCTTTCATACGGAGCTACACTCGTTCTGCGGGGGACAGACAGTCCAGCAAGTGTACACCACCTTTGTGCTGTTGACTGTGCTATTCTTACCCCATCTCTGGCATCTGTGCTGGACCCGGACGATTTCCCACAGCTAAGGACTGTGTATCTGGTCGGCGAAATGGTACCGCAGACGGTGTGTGACACATGGGCTTCCAGTAAGACCGTGTACAACATGTATGGGCCAACAGAGGCAACTTGTGGCGCCACGATCAAGCAACTACGACCGGGCCAGACAGTCACGATTGGGAAGCCGAATCCAACCACCAGGATATATATCTTGGACAAATGCAAGCGACTGGCTCCTCCAGGTGCGGTCGGTGACATTTACCTCGCCGGCGTCCAAGTCGCCATCGGATACATCGGGCAACCAGAAATCACTGCCGAGCGCTTCCTTCCTGACCCATTCATGAAGTTGGGAGAGTCCATGTACCAGACTGGAGATCGGGGCTATTGGGACGATTCCGGCGATATCGTCTTCCTGGGTCGCGCGGACCGTCAGACCAAGCTTCAAGGATTCAGACTGGATCTTGAAGACCTGGAAGCCCGTATCCTACGTGCTTGTGGTCAGCAGCATGAAGCCAGCGCCGTGGCTGTGACAACTCAAGGCGATCAACTGATTTGCATGATCCAAACAAATTCTGAAGATCTCGCAGGAATGCGAATGGCTATTCGTAACGCTCTTCCCCCATTTGCGATACCCAAGCACACCTTAGTTACCCGTCAGCTTCCGATGACCTCAAACATGAAAGTGGACTATCATACTATTGTGCAACTGGCCAATGACTCAAGCATCTGTCATCAAAGTCGGACGGAAACAAACAGAATTTCTTCAACCACTCGAACAGAGGCTGTTGTCGCTGCCATCTGGGCTCAAATTCTGGAGAACGAAGCTCTGTCCCCTCGAATCGGCCCCGACTCGAATTTCATACAGCTAGGCGGGCACTCCCTACAGCAGTTGCGACTAGCAGCCAAGTTGAAATCCGTCTTCGGAGTTCTCATCACGCTTCGAATGATAATGAATATCCCAACTCTGCGGGAGTTTGCAGCCGCAATTGATAAGATGGACAAGACGTCCCTGCCCCCTATGGCGGCCGAGGGAAGAAATGATGCCTGGCTTGGAGCCTTTGACACCCGCCCGATTGAAAGAGAATGGTGGAGAAAATATCAGCTAAGATCTGGCACTTCGGCTTTCAACGTAAGCTGGGTTGCTCAATACTCCGCAAGTATCGACGGCCCGAAATTAGCTAAAGCATGGAACGCTGTGCTGGCACGACATCTCATCTTCCGATCTCGGTATGTGCAACATGACGGCGGCTTGCAGCGAGTCTTGTCTTTGTCTCCTCCGCGTGTAAACAAACGGCGCCGTCTCAACATCCGCAGGGAATTGAATCGGAATTTCGACCTGAGCACGTCGCCCCCTGTCCGGGTCACAATGACGCACAATGCAATAATTGCTATTTGGTCGCACATTGTGTGTGATTACACCACCCTGGGTATCGTCCTCAAAGAGGTGGCCACCGAATATCATCGTGGACCATTGGTTCCTCCTTCCCCCCCAAAATCGCCGCCAGAAGTGTGCGGCAGGCAGATATCATCTGACGAATCATGTGTTGCGTTCTGGTCGGCTTACTTGGATGGAGTGAAGAACAAGCGCCATCCTTATCTGGGAAATGACATTGAACGAGTTGATTACCGGGGTAAATCACTTGTGGGACGCGTGTCTGTCTCCCTATGGCACCGCATGCAAGCCTGCGTGCGAGAGTGCCGGGTGACCCTACAGCAGTTGCTGATTGCTGCAGTCGCTGCGGCCGTCACAATCGAGGACGAAAAGATTGATGTGACATTGGGCGCGCCTTTCCTCAATCGGCATTCCGAAGCGGACATGGAGGCTGTGGGGTTGTTCCTGGAGCCGCTGCCAGTTCGTGTACATCATGATGATACCACGACGACTCTGAGGTCTTACCTTCATACCGTTCAAGACTCATCTCAAGGTGCTTTGGCCCACGCAGTCCCGTGGGACCAGCTGCTGGAATATTTGGGCATCGATTCCGGAAGCCAAATTCCCAATCACCCAATCTTCGACTGTGTCACTTCATTCCACGATGCTCGCTGTAATGGATCCAATAAGACGCAGCAGAGCAGATGTGGTCCTTGGGATAATGCAGTTTGGGGTGATGGTGTCGAACCACAGCTGGTATGGAGTGACGGCGCAAAGTTCAAGTTGATGGTGGAGTGCCTGGCATATGACGATGATACGCTCTTAATACGGCTTGAGTACGACACGGCTTGCTTTGAAGGCAGTCATCGTGTTTACGATGCACGAATCAAGGCTGTGAGAAGGATGATACTGACAGCTATGACGATGATCGTTTCGCCAGAAAATAGCACCGTCGGTGGCTTGCGGCAAGGACTTCGACGGTTATGGGAAATAGAGAAGAGACCTGGGGTTAAGAGTGTTCCCAGCGTGGATTTGCTACACCCTTCTGAAGGCTTGTTCATGAGACGCTTTTCGGACTTGAACAGTCGCTGAAAGATTTTTCTTTTGCTCGCTATGACTTATTTTACTGGGGGAGAGTATGATTTGATTCTATATCGTACGTTGCATATCGCCAAATCATTAAAACCTCATCGTGGTCTGGAGTTCTGATACAAATGTTGAAATTAACAGTATGACTTTTGAAGCCAAAATTGACGAAGAGAATTTCCAATGTTAGGAAGTGCCAAGTCCATCACCAGTGGGCAGATTGATTCATTTGCTAATAATATGCGCCATCTTTGCCTCCATTATACGTGTATATCAAACACCCGACCTGGACGCTGCCGCCTACGCCGCCATTGTTGCCTGAAATTCAAAGTCAGCTGAGTTTCTGGAGAAAGCCGCACCTGAAACACTCACAATTCAAGTAATTTGCCCTCATGAGATTGTAACATGTTGGACTCTCATCACCAAGCGGCCGCTGTATGTCTTGGCTAATTTCCCCCGTGTCGCACCCCGGCTGCCATTCAACTTTGAAATCATGTTTGATTCTCCATCGATCCGAGTGACGAAATCGAATAGCCGGATAGGGCTGAGCGCCGTGTACACTCCTTCTCAGAATAGTCCTGCCCTTCTCGGATCTGCAAAAGGCGGCGACGCCATCCTCCTGCTTTCGGGAACGAATATCAGCGTGCCCTGGGAAGTCGGCTTCGTTATGGCACCGTCTCGCTTGTTCCAGTAGCGGCGTGGCAGATCCCGGAAAGTATGTTGGCGGAGTGACAGCCGTCTGGCGAACAAGAATAGGGCGGGAGACTGATGAGGCATGGGAGGGAGATCTTATGGTGACCGTGGTCCCAAGCGATGTAAAGTTGTCGGGTTGATGCCCGCCTGCTCGAGTCTGCATTCGGGAACCCATTGTTGCATGCCCATTAGTTGAAGCCCCATTGCCTGGACTTTTTCCTGTGATTGAAACGACGAAAAAGGAGATGACTGCGTACAAACCAATCATAAGAAGCATGATTGGAAATGAGTCAAAGTCTGGCTCAGAACTTGAGCTGTCAATAAACCCACCGCAACGTCTAGGTTTAAATCTTTTCTCGATGGTATGGATATACCCGCAAGGATTAGAAAGAAAAGGAAGATCATGTATGCTTCAATGGATGGAAACTTGCTTCATGGGGGTTTGTTCGCTTGCGCCGCAAACAGCCAGCGCCATTCGTCTCATGGGTTATACGAGTGCTAAATGCTTGGGCCCAGAGTGGTACAGCACGATACCATGAGGCACCATCTCCCAGAAGAAATTCGTGCAGCAAGCCCGGCAATCAAAGGGGTGTTGTGGACCGGTAACACGTCGTTTGGTGGTGCATACGGCCGGCAGTGAATCGATACATGCCAGACTGAATCTGAAAGACAACATTCGATCTCAAGCAAAAAGCCACGCGTACAGGTGCAAAGCTGAAATCAGTTCGCTTGATAATCATCCTACCACGCACTGGTCTTCATAGATGAAGAACACTGGGCCACGTATGAGCCGGACTGGAGCAATCGTCACGGCTTATGCGATAAACAAGTCGTTTAGATAAATCCTGTTTTTTTGCTCTTTCATTCTATCCGCAATTTGAACATCTTTGACATTGTGGATTCCCACTCTAGCCGCGGCCCAAGTCCCAACCTGCCTGACGGACCACCGCCCCAACAGTGTGCCTCGGGTTTTACCTACAGATGGGCCACCTGATGTTATCTAGTAATCGGGAAATGTATCAGTTTGAATGGGCGACAGTAAGGTTATGAAGACAATCTACGCCGGCACCTATCACAATACGTGCTACGTCGACGAATTGTAGATACAGTTCAATTATGTCAGGGCGCTCGGTTTCAGTGCTGCATCCGTAATTACCAGCATTTCTCTGACCCCTTCCAACTCTCGATAGATAACTAGACCAACCGCAGCCCGTTAGTAAGCAGCGCCAGGTTGTCAACTAACGTTTAGGACGGAATACCCCGAAGGCAGACCAGGCGTAATAACTAGGGGCTGGTCACACGACTGTCCCTTTTCAGTACGTCTTCTGGATATTTGCCTCCAGGGTAGCGTGGCCCTTTGCTCTGCCGGTTCCTCAACCTCTTCACGTTTTCGTTATCTTCGGGGTACTCCAGATTCTCAATGTCCAGGCTCTCTTCGAGAACACGCAATGGTTGATAACCAAAACCCATCGTAATACTTTGCGAGAGTAATTTGACCTAACATGAAGTGGTACTCGATCAACTGGTTTTAGTCGCCAGGTTAAAATTAATCAAGTGAGTGACTGGATCAGCTTTTCTAAGCAGGCATATAAGCTGGCTTAGTGGAATTGAAATGCGCCAGATAGACCTTTTTGAGAGGTCCTTATTGTATCATTACTCTTCTGTCGTTCTCATTTCCTCTCTGAGTACCGGCAGCGAACAGAAACTCCGGTCACCGTGATAGCGCCCTGAATCGAGTTCATACCAAGTCTCGCCTTCTCCCCTATCTCCGTCTGGTAGAAGACTCGTTGCCCGTCAGCACTGCCCCAACCTATCATAGCTGCAAGAACCGCACCCGTATTACCGCTTTGACCTCTTATAGGGAAGTCGTTCTCCACGCTCCATCCCCAGCTGACGGCAGTAACTTCAACACACGTTTGGAAGTTGTCTGCTAAAATTTGTCTGACACTTATAGTCGACTCTGCCCTCGCCTCTGCAGAGACGTCTCCGGGGAAGTGCACGAGAACGAGCTCGGTAACAGGGCATTGAAGCGCGACTGAAGACGAAGGCGTGAAAGACAAGTGCTTAACGAACTCCCCATGGGTAAGCAAAGCAGGCAAGTCCTTCACAATTTCGGCGCCGTGGCTAGGATTGGCCCAATATTATCAGTCTCAAACATTGTTCACCGCTTCCTGTAGTGCAACTTACAGCTTCGCAAACACTTCATGGTGTTCAACCGAGTCAAAGTCGAAGAATCCCCACAACAGCAATGGATTCTCAATCTCCGTGCCCCAGAATGCACGATAAGGCCCTCCCTCTGCAACCGTCACAGCCCTGTACGCTCCTGAGAGAAACGAACCCTCTGGTGTAGAGTCATCCATGGGGCTCAAACCGGGCTTGACACCCATGCACCCTACTTCAGTTACTGTCATTGTGGTAGTCTTCGGGAGGTTGCGGTTTTCTACTCATTTAATGGAGTATCTGGCATGCGGGAAAGCTTTTCTATAGTCGAAATGATGTCTTCTTTTAGTCTTTATAACAATTTGATTAGGCAGCAGTCAAACACATTGGGATCTGATCGCCAGATCCTGATGCCTAAAATGCGTACCCGACGTCGTTGACGTTGACGCTGACGCTGACGTCTCGTAATATGCAGTGGTCAGATGACAGGCAACGACTTTCAGACGCATCTGGACCTAAAGCTGCCGTATTGAACAACCAACCTAGAAGGCAACAAACGCGGAGTGTGTGTCCAATTGCCAATTCTATTTAGCTTGTGATCACGGCCACCGTTTCCTAGACCCAACCTAATTTGAGGCGAAGCCCTGCAACTGCGTTGAGTGCTAAAGCCATTTGGTGTGGAAGGAATCCCGGCTAGAGTTGTAAGAAAATTAGTGAACCTGGCCTCGTTGGGCCATTTGCAGCATAGCCACGACGTTTGCCATGCACATGAGCACCCGAATACATGATGAATGAAACAAACCCGGGGAATTGTGTATGGAACCGGCATCTTACCACTGAATACGGAATACTGAAGGTCCCCGGAAAATGAACTGGTTCGTCCTCACATGCCCGGCTGAGGTGGTCGTATCGGCCATACCTGCTTTGCTTGTGCCCAGATTTGGCCAACAATTGAATAAATCTTCTACCCGCAACTAAGAATCTTCGTCGTGTAGTGACTCCGTCTTGATCTTTAGATTCTCGTTTGCTTTCCGTGTTGAGTAGTTTTGCATGCCGAGCCCGCGTAGCAGGGGACCCGTAACATTAATTAGCAGGTTTGTAATTATTAGGACACATGCTTGTAGGGGACGGTCCCGTTTGGCCTGTGTGCATAAGTTGACGTCAACCCAGGTGGTAGAGAAATGAGGATATTGTCCAAGGAGTGCATTGTGATTCGGGGCCGCCCCTTCATCTGGCTACGACCAGGGCCGGATACCATATGTCCCTGGCGTGTCAACCGGGCGATTATTCACTTCACCTCGCGTCAGAACGACAGGCGTTGCCCCAAGTCTCAGCTGTATGGGAAAGGGGGGTCAACTGTTTTGTGCAAGTGTGCCGTACGAATACAGTCATTTGCTGAATCCAGAATACTCAATGCCGGCCGAAATTGCGAACACACGCTTGGCGCTTATGAATTTGCTTAAGCGAGAGATCAGAGACAAATGAGCAGCAGGACAGAAAGTAGAAAATGCAGGGATCCATTGCTTTTTTGCAGCTTATGCGCAAAGCAGTGCCCGGTCTCGTGTCCAGGCTCGCCGACCGGAGATCTTCCATCTCGTACGTCCTGTTCCGCTCTAAAGATTCGTTCCGGCGTAAAGTCGACCGTTGGGATGCATAAATTTCATCCATCATTGAACTTGCAACGCTGCGCCCATGGCGGTGTACCCCTAAAGCTGACTTCCTCGTGAACATGCATGCATGGCCAGTGCAACCCGCAAGCGAGCACTACTTCTCCTCTCGATGCACAAACAAATGAGATAAGATAAGCCGAGACTTCAGGTCGTAGAACCATACATGAGACGAAGGAGCTGCAGCCTGCAGTGATTCCGCAGTTTTACCAAGCACTCACCCGAAAAAACGTGGAGGTCGATGCAACTGAAGCCCAATCAGGGGTGCCACGGTTTTCGACCGGTGAGCCACCAGGCTACGTGCAACCGCAACAGCTCAGTCAGTCAAGTCTCACAGTCATTGAGTGAGCGCATAATCACCCAAGATTCATTCCCTTCCGATTTCTGGTGGCTGATATCCATTCACGTCTAGCAGGGAGGCAGACTTCCAGAATCCCTCGAACAATATCCTGCTCTTCAGGTTGTTCAAAGAATCGTTTTGGTCACACCAACAAACTCGCTCGACGAAAGCAACCTTGGCAGTGTCCGTTTTTGCTCAGAGCCAGCACCCCGGCCCATTACCCCTCACCTACTCCGTCATTTTACCCAGTTCGCGATCCCCACGGACAAGTGGAGATACGCCGTTAATGGAGCACGGGGGAAATTCTCGACATCTGCCGCTCCCTTTGTCTTGGTCAGAAGAATCACAATGCGTACGCAATTTTGATGACAAAATCTTGCCTCCGCTTGTCGAGCCGGCCAAGATCTATCAGTCCACTCGGAGTACGTCACGAACAAATTTCCACGACCACGACGAAGGCAGCTATGCGAAGACGACAAACCCGATTGGCACCCCCCCGCTACGCAGGGCCATCATGGAGGCCCAGATCGTAGGGCAGAGTCCAACGTCTCGTCGACCATTTTTCGATCCTGTTAGAGATGCCTTGTTCGTGAATGAAACAAAGGGAGCAGAGAACTATCAGGAAACACAATCAAACGGCGACGAGAGTTGGGGGCCAGATTCAAGCAAAGGTTCGCCAGATGCCGAGTACCAGCACCAAGCTCCCAGCAAGAAGAAGAAGAAGTCGACGAGCGATTCTGGTCAGCAGGTCTTTCAGTTTCTGTCCATTTCTCACCCGAAAGAAGCGAGACTCTTCCGCACAAAGATCAGGTCTCACGCTGCACAAAATCCTAATGCGCGTGAGAAACGGGTCGCCGGCTTGAAACCAAATCTGCCGAAGCGTCTCGCTCCTGATTTCAAAGCCGAAGGAAGCCTCTCCAACTCTGCCGGTTGCGACGAAGACGCATTGAAATCCAAGGAAACTACCTGGAGAATACTGCGTCCTCAAATGGTCGCATCGATTCAAAGCTCCCCTCACGAGAAACTGAACGAAAATCAACACGAAAAACATACTTCAAAAATAGGCGTGCTTCGCGACTGTTTTCAACAATCAGCTCCGCGCCCGGTCGATCTACCATTCAACGAGAACCTCTTACCGGACGGAGACCTATCGTCAAATTTGCCGCGGCAATTCCCGCTGGGAAGGTTCAATGTGTCGTTAAATCGGGACCATGAGAGTTGTGCTGCGCAAGCCCCAACGCGTCAAATTGACGCTGCGAGCCCGAAAAGATTGAACAGTTCGCAGCAGAGCAACCTTCCCAAGACTTGGCAAGCTGCGGAAGTGAGATTTCGGGGGTATGACAAGTATGAGCCAGTCTGCGAAATCACCGAAGAGGACCAGGAGGAACGTACGGCTGAAAGGTTGAGGAGAGGTGCGTGATCCATGGAACGGTTGGAAACCGTCATAGGCTCTTCCACATTGTCCCTGAGTCTCCATTAGCTCCAAATCGCGGTTGGAGGCCGCGCGAAGTGGCTCAGGCTAGGATGCCGCGCAATTATGCCCTCGAGTCGAAAGGACGCATGCTCGTGTCAGGAAGCAAACCGAAGCATGGAAAATACAGCATCTTCTCTCCCGTTTCCCGTTCTCCTTTTGTGTCCATGGAAGGACGTTACGCGTCATGTTCAACTGGAAGGTGTATATAACCTGAAATAACACGTCCTAAATGGAACATCTGATGATGTACTGACAATAGACAATTAAATAACACGGTGTTCGTTGTCTTTTGACTATGACATTTTATTGCGGCAACAGGTGATTATCTTACACAAGATTTCGTTTTGACACAGAACCAATAACCCGTTAGTCAAGCGTACAGTGAATGTTTTAGATCTCACATTCTGTCCAACGCTTTTTAATTATCCTCTAAACCGTCTCATAGCACTTGAAAAGAGGTGATTGCGAGAGTATTTTATTTCGAAGCCGGTCTTCTTCTCTCTTCTTGTTTGACCAGCAGTGCCACATCCAGTTACAGCTTCTCTAGACTGCGTCTGCACATGAGCGTCTATATTTGCGGTCGACCGCGTCAGTCACAACTATGAATGTGTTCTCAATATCAGGGTTGGATCCTATGACTCAATAAGCAACAATGTCCAGAGAAAGGCAACGTTTCAAGTTTCCATGTTTTCCAACTTGCCCAAATAACTTCATTTATCTGATTGTCTAACATGCTCACTTGCCCTTTTGACGGTATGGCTTTCGCAGGACTAGAGGCCTCCCGTATCGCTAGTGCGAGTAGGTGTTGGTGTTGCGTTTCTTGCTGTCCGTAACTTGCGGTCCAAGACCACAAGTGGCACATCAGGCGTCCAGCTCCGTATCCCATCAGGAGCACATTGGAGTTCAATTTTGCGTCACGAGCAATCCAGACCAGGCACTTTGCTTTGGAAACAGCCCGCGATGACATTTTTTTTTGTTTGCCATGCTGACTATCGCTCGTAGCAGGCCTTGACAAGTTCAAACCTTTGAAGTGCCTGTCGTCAAACCATGCCGAGCGACCTAGCGAATGCCATTACAAGGACCCGAAAAGCTTCAGGGGCTGCTCTAGCAGATGTCAGCCATACCCCGGCATCTATCATTAACTTAATTTGTGAGTGCACCGTCCCACCCGGAACACCTTTCTTCATTATCTTCTTTTACTGATCACGCGCAACATAAGGTACGTGGGGATGTACAGCCCGGATGTCGTACGTAGTACGCACGATGAGCTGGAGCTCTTTCCGCAGGAAGAAAATGGGACCAACTTCAACTGCTCGAAAAACAAATCAGAGAATTCATTTTGATTGCTTCACTGCCCATGAACCCGAAGTCAAGATGCTCCGATCACTGCGTTGACCGTAGGATATTCATGATAACTTAGAAAACTTGGCCTTGGCTGGCGTTCCGGCCTCCGCGAGAACGCTAAGCCCGTGAGCTCGACACGCACTGGTAGCCTCCCAGAGGCAAGATCTGCAGTCTTACCAAACGTTTTCGTTGATAATCACCCCCGTGCAGTTTGCGAAAGTCCCCTGCATGAAGCATTGACCCCGCGCAGCAAAATTCCATAATCCTTGCAGTTGGTTGTCGTGAAAAGCGAGAAGCATTTTCCGATTTGGGATGGTCATCAACGAGACCCATTTCGCCTACCACACACAATGCCGAAACCACCCAAAGTTGCTGAGTAACGTCCCCATCGAGAAATGGCGCCCTCCAGCACGTGGACATAAAGCTTCTACACACTCGTTGATGGTGGTCTGTATATCGACATATTACCAATTTTCACGGGGCATAGGAATGACCTTCTCGAAGGTTAGACTGCTCTGGTCTGAAGTGGTTTATTTGATCCACACTCAAGACAGAGCGTCGTTTCGTTCGGAACAATTTTGACTTCATGTAAAGATGAGGCCATGCAGTCCTACGCACCGGGGATTGCCCCCTAACCATTGAATGACTGAGAGAGAATCGCGTCTGATACTAGGTTGTCAGCGAGTTTTACTGCCTTGCGATCGCTCGCATTTGGCTGCCTTCTCTTACCGAAACAGGACCAACAGGCTGCTCAGATGGAAACGCAGGGGTGTATCATGATGTCTCGGGATGTCACACTTTAGATGTCACATTTTCACAGCAGTCACCACCTAGGATTGGCGTCAGAAGTGTCGGTGGTGTCGATTATCGGAGGAATTAAAAGGCCGCAGTTCCCCTGAGTGAGACATCATGAAGCCACCTGAGCCCCTGGAACTGTGCAACAGTACAGGGACTTCAAATAGAAATGACTGAGCTTTAATCCAAGTCGTTCTTCTTTAATTCATGGTCAATTCTGTTGCACGCAAATAACAACAGGAAATGCCGGCAAAGATTACGTGGTAGTCGGAAAATCAGGCAGGCAACTTCGGCAAAGAGCCATTTTGGGAAGAAATCCGCTTACCAAATGCCAGGCAATCATTCGGTGTTCCATTTCTCCTGGAAAAATTGGTTGATGCGACGATGAACGAATTAGCCACTGGTACAGATGCAAACATCTCAAATAGGGTAATCCAGCGATGTATTGAAGGCCCCAGGAACGAAAAAGATTGCATCCCACCCTCCCAAGGGTTGGAGAAAGCTTCACCCCTGCGCCCATTTATGGAGCCACAGGACATTTCCTCCGACATTCCGGTGGCCGAACGATGCTAAAAAGGCATATCGTTGGGCTGGGCCAAGAAGCAAGTGGAATTTTGGACATGTCGGAAGCGGAGAGGCCTGCGCTGCAAAAAGGACAGATTTCGATTTTACCAGCGCATCCTGAAGGAAGACCGAAAGCAGACACGGAGGACTTCACAAGCGACAAGTATGGAAGGAAAGAAGAACATTAAGGACGGGACCTTCTGTAGGAGTGAGGATGCGAAAGATTGAAGCTCATCACAGATCACCTTGGAAGAAATGACTAGGAATTAACTTCAAAGTGCTGCTTTCTTTGAATATCCGAGGCCTGTGAGTACTAGTAGGGAATCAACATTGCTAGCAGAAGGACGGTGGTCTTTCGGTCAATGAACAATCACTTCCTGAGCCGCCAAAGAGTATCATAGCGGCAGGATTCCAGCAACGGCGTTGAAGGGACACGAAAGGCATCGAGCAGACACCTGATACAACTAAAATTACAGACATGTGAAGGTGGAATGAAATGACGAAGTTCGATCTAGATATGATGCTGTGCAATTGGCCAAGCCAACATCGAGCCCACGTTGTCGTCTACAGCATGCTGGCATAGCTGTGTCTTTATGAGATGAGACATGATTGCCTCAGACGGTACAGAGACGCCACTAGGGGAAACATTCTCCGTTGCAAGACACTATTGGTGGGTAGACTCCTGCTGAAACAGAAATACATCAGCCGCAGCTAGCCTATACCTTCCATCACCCACAATGAAAGGGTGCGAAGGCGCGACACTGAAACCAGTGTTGGATACATCGAAGAGGTATGATTTTAATTAACCTTCTCTCGTAACAGAATATCAGGCAAGCGCTCGCTAGATAAGACGACATCGGTCAAAAAGAGCCGCTGAACTGCCCATGACCCGCCAGTAGGATGAAGGATCATTGCCAGTACGCAAAAGAATGTCGCGAAACAGAGGGTGAAAGGGTACTTGCGAATAAAATCAATGACTTTTCCTTGATATCTATGGCCGGGAAAGCCTGCAACCTCTAAACTAGCCGAGAAACGAAAAAGAAAAACATCCTGATTGGCAAGAAACAATTGCCCGCATGAAATTCGTTAGGTGTAATTACCCTGTCAACCTTTCCCCAGCCGTCCTTGGAACAATCAATCCAAATCCGTGCTGGATGCGCAAGATGGTTTGAAACACCATTGACAGAAAGAAAATGCAAAAGCAACCCTCGAGGCCAAATCGCTCAAAAATGCCTCGCATGCCGACGCTGGAATGAGCAAAGTATAGATAGTGGCAAAAAGCATCCGCAAGGTATGAGATGTCGTGATTTTGGTACGCGTCGAGACACTCGCGCAAAGAGCCAGCGATCTCGAGGAGAAAATAAAGCCAGGTGTTCGGGTGGATACGTTGCTCAGTGAAGCGGGTCGGCATCGGCAGCGACGATGTATCCCACTTGGAAGCTCTTGCGGCAAATCGGGCAGCTTCGAAGGTTTGGGTCAGCAGAGATGTTTCCGAAGCATTGCTTGCAGGATCGGTGACCTGTGGAAGGGACATGTCAGAACTTGGCAGTAACGATTGCAGGATGTAAACGTACCGCAGATCAACACGCACCAGATGTGCTTGTCATCCTCGCGGCAAATAACGCAGCTTGACTCGCCAGCCTGGTAGTTGAGCTGCACGTTCTGCACCTTGCCACAGCAGGTACCACGGTTGTCCAGGCAGGATTGGCAGGCAGCCTATCCAAGTTAGTGGCTGGATGTTGCGAGCTTGGTAGCAGACCTACATGACCACACTTGGTGAAAAGGTAAGGCTTCCCAGCATTCGGCTTCCGACAAACACAGTTGATGCTGGTGAGATCCCTGGCCGGGGCGTTCTGATGCTCGGCGTCGATGAACCCAGATTTCAAAGGACTCTGCGATTCTTCCTTCTTCACGGAAGGCGTGTCTTTGGCAGCCTTCGGAGGAGATTGCGAGTAGCTCGTCTTGCTGAAAAGTCTGCCGATGTTGTACTCTGGCTTCGTGACGCGATGACGGGGACTGCGACGAGGGCTGACAGCCGGGGTGACAGAGGCATCCTTTTGTCGGCGAGACACTGATACTTTGACGTCTGTGGTTCTTGGTTAGATGCGATTCGGACGAGGGATAGGTGGGAGCAGTACATGGCGACATGGCAGGCGATATCAGAGACTGTGTTATTTTGTCCGAGATGCCGTCGTATTGTGATGCTGTCCAGCGAACGGTTCTGACGCCGGCTTCTAGCTGAACCTTGGGAGCGAGTTGAATGAGATAGAGAGCGAAGGAATGTAGGGTGGCGGCGACAATTGCCAACGAGGGTGAGTTCACGGGCCTGGGCGAACGACGCGCGACAGTCGACGGATTTCTGAGTAGGGAAGGAGGCGGCGTAGATGCAGAACAACTGAGAAACAGTTTTTGTGGGAAGGGTTGCAGAGATTTTCGAGGTTGGGCCAGGTGAGTTGGCCAAGAGGAAAGTGGAAAGAACGAAGGAGGTAGGCCCAAAAGGAGCACAAGGAAGGAGCGGCTTGAAAATCTCACACCCAGCGAAATTGAATACACCAGGAGACCAAGTCAGCTTGTACTTGAGTTTTTACTTTGAGCAGGTTCAAATGACTGTCCAGGTTATCGACTTACATTTGCCAATAACAGGTTGATGGAACGACTACGCCTTTGTGGTGATGATGTCTGGTTATCCTGACAATGGATCTCAAGTTCACTTGCACCCCTCCGGCAAGAATATGTCAAATGCATGCTAATTCACCCCTGGTCTTTGTTGTAGCCTGTTAAGCAATCTGGAATCAAAAGTGAGCATGGTAACTATGGATAGCGCTTCCATCTGCAAAGATCAACTACTCTTCCAATGCCTGGATTTGTGTTGTTTGTGAGACGCTTGTCTTGCTAGGAGCAACCTTCCAAAGTTTTGAAATCTGTTGTTCTGTTTTACCAGGCCAATACTTCAGCAAGTGTGTGTCGAAACATCCCTCAATTCATGGCTCAAAATCGCGACATTTGGGTTGTAACTTAATGTCACTTCACATGTTGGGAGTGATCAGCCTGCTCCACGATGCAATGTCACAACCTGAAAGATCAAAGCAAGGCTAGACAAATTTCTACGCGCAAGTTGGAACACCTGTTATGCTTTGGAAGCCCGCGCTAATCAAAGACCCTGATTCAATAGTCATCATCATTCGAGTAACTTTCCTTGCAATGTATCAAGTATTTGGCTGATGCTCAGGACCGCAAGGCTCGGTCATCCCTTCGTCCACAAGTTAACGATAAACCAAAGCGTCTTTTTGAAACGTTCATACTGGGAATGCGCACTCTACCCGTAAAACCCCCTACATATCGCGAGCATGCACACAACGATCCGAAACCAGACCGCAGGTGACTTCACTGGTGCAGGTCGCACCGCGCATACTGGGAGGCTCCACGAGTTCAAACGCCTATCGCATGCAATCGTCATCCTAGAAAAGATGTCTCACTCTTGTTCAAACGGCATTAGCTGACCATGTCTGCTGGTTGAGTGGCGTCGGAATAGTGACCAGCTTGAAGTTCCGACCAGCCAAGTTTCGACCGGTCCGGTGTCGGCGCTTGCCATGCTTCTCCGCCATTCGGTTTTCATCATCGTTATGGCTTGGCTAATGGACGATGAGATGCCATGCTCACTTGATGCAACGACCTGGGGGTTCTTCGGCTCACGCGGCCATTCTCGGAAGGTCACATCATGCCGCGGGGTTTTGACAAATCTCACGTCGTATCTCCGAAGTAGCACGCCACGATCGGTGCATTCTGGCGGGCCTAGCTCCCCGAATGATTCCTACAAGACCAGCATGTCAAGGATGCCACGAAATTTCTCCGTTCGTTGCCACATCACTGTGCAGGATTTCCGAGTCACTCAAACCGCTCAGGCCATGTTCGCAAGTCTTCGGCCCCACAACGGGGGGCGGATGTCGCCCAAATGTTGTCGGTGAGGGGTGAATCAATCATAATCACTTTCTTGGCTGCTTCCTTGGTCAGAACGTTTGTTGCTACGTTACAGCAGGGGAACGTTAGCTAAGTAGCTTGACAAAGTCCGAACTTGCAGGCACTTTACAAAAGACTTAAAGGGAGCGTTGGAGCCCAGCGACTCTGCCAATTGTCCTGCGTCTCTCCTTTGCGCGGAACAATAGCATCCACCTCGTCAAAATGCGCGATTTGGTCAAAGCGACTGTTTACGCGCGAATATATGTAGTTTTCGCGTTGATTCTTGCTCCCCTTCAAGCATTATGCCAATCTGATGGCAATATCAAGAGCATCTATTTATTCAAAGACGTCCTTCAATCTAATACGTCAGCTTTGAAAACCGCTGGATTCGATACGTTGCTCATATTCAGGATTGGCGTTCTTGAAACCGGAGATTTGGTGTATTACTCCACGGGAGATGCTGGAGAAGCTGTCGATGCTCCAGTAGTGACAGCCGGATCATACGTGGGAGGAGAAGCGTTATCCGAAAAGATCCGCTCCTTCAAAACAGGAACTACCCACATCAACCGAGTCGAGATATCCTTGGTGTCCCACGACACCACCTTCCAGAATATTCGGAGCCTCATCAACAGCAACGGAACCGGATCCGACTCTGTCCTGTATCGGGGTTTCCAAGCTTTGAAGACAGAATGGAATCTTGATGCGTTCAATAACGACGACGAAAGCGTATATGATGTTGCAAGCACTGTTAGCTTCGCTCAGCTTCTCGGTACGATCGGCTATCGGTACTCCATCGCGCCGTACACAAACAGTGGCTTTTGGGCCACCATAAAGAGTCAGATTGACGCTGCCGAGGCCGGTCTGTTCGACCGGGTTTACCTTCAAGTGTATGATGGAGGAGCGGGCAACAATCCGGGAAGTTGGCAAACAACACTTGGTGCTAAGGTCATCCCCTTGCTTTGGGTTATAAACGATGCGAAGCCATCACAAGGAGTAACCCCAGACCAAGCTCAAGGAAGGTTTTCAACATGGGAGCAGCAGTACGACGTCGCAGGAGGGGGCTACTGGAATGACTATGACATTGAGAAGATGAATTCATCTTACGAGGAGTACGGAGATGCCTTGTTGACAGTGTTCGGCTAGGTCCACCTGTTCCCGTTCCGGCTTTAGATGTCACTGGTCAAAAGCCTTAGCTTATCTCGCCCTATATAATTTCAAGAGTTCCCAGTCTACGCTTTGAGTTTGGCGCAGCCTTGCCGAAGCCCACCCAAAGTAACGTCTGAAAGTTTGGCGTTTGGAAATAGACTGCAATATATTCTATTATCAAAAGAATGTCTGGAATCATAACTGCTGGATATCTGTCGTTAGGCTAGCCGACCAGAAATGGACCCACGAAGCCCCAGAAGCACCTGCGGGTGAATCATGAAAGGGTTGCAGCCGTACAGCGATTTGATACTTAGTGAAGGTGTCGTCACTGGCCGTCATCCCATATTCAGTGAACTGGATCAACATGATCCATCCTCTCATTTCGATTATCGTCAAGTAATAGTCGAGACCAAAGGAAATTTTGAGACCCTCATCCGGATCGGCGCCATCTTCTCTGGATCTGAGTGACGGGTTAACGTTGCTGCGCTTGAGGCTACAAAAATTGGCCTCCTGTACCTTTGGCCGGGTTTGCCATTCTTCGCTGACATTCATAGCGTTGATAAACTCGGACTCGACGCAATGGCACTTGGCACTAGTCATCGCCCTACGCCAGCTTGAAAGCTCGGGTTCAGTCAAGCAGAAGTGAACAGGAGAGCTCCCAATATTGGAAATCAAATGGGAAACGTCACAAGTTCTGGGACAACACTCAAGGATCTTCCTGTGATTGGTACGGCCCCGCCGGAAAGCTATGTAGCCAGTGACAGAAATATAACTCCCAAAAATCAAGTGAATCATTCGGAAGAGGATGAAGTAATAGCCGTATCGACGATCTTCCATGTATGTTCCTCGACTTGCTGGATTTGATCAGCAGTCCAAGTGGGCTTATTTTCAATCAATGATCCCTTGCTGTCAATACAACCCCAGAACTTGCCATCTTTCTCGTTCGTAGCGGAAAGCTCTACCAGACCGGTGAGTAGGTTCGTGGCACATTCCTCGGACGTGATGCCAAGAATTTGACTGAAAACCCTGGTAGGCGCTCTCAAATACCAAGGCAGTGAGCCAAAGAGCTCAGTCTTGACGATACCAGGATATGCGTGTATGAAATGGCGTTTCTTCGTGTTCTCCTTTGTCTGCTGTTTCGCGTATGCCTGGATCATCCCATCCGTCATCGAGATACAGTGAGCCGCTGCATTGGCTATGCTGAAGTTGGCAGACAAATCCAGATCGGCCATGTTCAATTGTGCCGGATCGCCACGGGATCCATCGAGCACGATGAGAACCTTCGCATCATCCGTCAATACAGGCAGGAGCTCGCGAATGAGTAGTTGCCGGCCGTAATAGTGCAGCGCCATCTTGCGGTCAATACCCTCAGACGTCTCCGTACGTCCAGCAGTAGTGAGAATGCCCTGCGTGAGGACAAGAAGGTCGATTTTCGGGGCATGAGAGGACTTGTAGGACTCCGTGTATTGCTTGATCAATCTCATGGACGACGCATCGAGCTGGCGAAACTCGATATTGGCATGGGGAATGTTTTGAGGTCGGGTACGCCCGCTGATAATCACAGTGGAGGAGGCGTTCGCCGCGAGGTGGCGGGCGATAGCGTAGCCGATCCCGCCTGTGCCTCCTACAACGAGGGCTCGGGTTTGCATTATTGCAGTGCGCGCGTGTTTCTCTTGTATTTAAGTTGATGATGAGACACAGCAGGAATCTTGCGGTGTTGTCTAGAAGTTTTTAATTACAGGGGTGCAGTGTCTAGGCTGATAAAATAGATCTACAGCCTGCAACGGAATAATATTTAAGCGGTTACCTAGAGGTCTTATGCATACGTAAAACCTTTAGGCATGAGGGGGATAATAACTGCTTATTAAAGTAAGAAATAACTATATGCCTTAATCTCTTAATAAATAATATAAGTAATAATATTATAATATAGTAAAGTGTTATAGTTAGCTATCTAATAGTAGGGTCTAGTAATAGAAGCTAGGGATTAATATAATCTAATAGTATACTAAGTTATAATAGCGCGCGTAAGTAGCACTAGTTAGGGGGGGTTAAGGCTAGGAAATTATAGGCTTAAGGGAGGGAGGGTTAAATACTTAATAGCTAAGGTGAAGGTAAGTATTAGTTACTTAAAATCTAGTTAAGGTTCAAAATATTTAAGAATATTATAAAGTTTTCTTTAAATAAAAGGCTTTAAAATATATATTTATTAAATAATAATAAGTAATGAAATACTTTACTATATTACTATTATTCTTAAAAGTTATAAAGTAGTTAATTATTTATTTCTATTGAAATTTAACTATATTATTTAATAATTATATCTAATTAAAAGATCTAAATCTCTATATATTACAACCTATAAATAAGGGTAACAGCTAAATAACCTACTTAGGCGTTAAGCAGCTAGAACAGGATATTTATACTATAGGATCATAGGAACAACAGGGACCTACTCAGTATAAAAGAACTATAATATAAATCACATAATAATAAGATAAGGAAACAATTAGTAGAGCATAAAGGAAAATGCTTAGTAATTAGTTAGCTTTACTAACTAATTATAATTACTTTATATGCCTAAGTGATCACCTTATAATAGATAAAAGATACTATTTAGGACTTATATATAATATAACCTAAGTTTAGCTTAAGGTTAAACTTCTATAGCTTTTTAGCAATTAACTTAATATTTATCCTTAAGATACTTTTAGCTTACTTTTACTGCAAATTACTTATTAAGCTTAAGACTAATTACTTTAGTCTCTAAAGACCTAATCTATTATAGCTTATAACCTTTAACTTAAATTATAACTTAGTATATTATTAAAACATATTAATCCTTAGCTTCTATTAGTAGACTTTATTATTAAATAGCTAACTATAATATTTTAATTACTCCTATTTAGTAAGTTAACTATTAATACCTACTAAATAATATAGATAAGATATCTTCTTATATTTCTACTAAATCTCTAACCTTAAGATCCTCTTCCTCCTTATATAACTAGCCTTAAAGCTTAATATAAGAACTTATTAATATTAAAGATTATAATATATTAAACCTTAAATATACCTCTAATAGAGAAGGCTCCTTTACTAAAGAAAGATATAAAAAACTTTAATATATTATTTAAAAATAAAAAAATAAAACTAAAAAAATATAGACTTTTATTAATAAAAATAAGTAGGTTATAGAAAACCTTAACATATAGCTTTAAAATACTACTGCAGCCTTCAAAAAGCTAGAAAAAGATATTAAAAGAGACACTAACATAACGTCTATAATAGCTAACATTAGAAGCTATTAAACGCCCTACTATAGAATTAAGTAGGTCTATTAAGATAAAGGTAGAAACTATTATTTATAGTAAAGTAGAAGCTATTAAGATTTTCTATAATAAAATAAGTAAAAGTAGCATATAATTAAAGCTATAATTAGTATAATTATAAGAACTTAGTTCTTAGTATTTTATTCTATAATATAAGTCTAAAAATAAGTAAATAGGGTAGTAGATATTTTTATAATATTATTTAAATCCCTATATTAACTAGCTAATTATATAATAAAACTATTAGCTAAGCTAGAAAGCTTAACTAAGTAATAGAATATAAATAGAGAGGAAAGTAGATTAAAGAGAAAGTATATAGAATTAAAGGGTAGGAAGGTAAGTTTATAAAGAGAGGATAAGAGGAACTAATTATAAATAATAAATAGAAAAAAGTAACTAATATATACTAAAAATAAAGCTATTTATCTATAATATATAGTATTCCATTTTAATATATATATTATATAAGTATGCTATTAGAAGGGGGCAGGGAACTTAGAATTTTTAGTAATTTTAACTTAAAGGCAAGGGATTAGATAGGCGTTTTTCGTAGGCGTTAGGCATTATTATAAGAGGAAAAGGCTTATATAAATAGATAGAAGCCTAGTCAGCCTATAAAAAATAAGACTAAGTAGATAAACAAGAAATATACTTGTTTTTATATAAATTCCTATTTTTCCTTAATAACTTTAGTAACTACCCTCTTAGAAGAGCTTTTAGGTTTCTTTAGCTTAGCTTATAGAAAAAATTCATTAATTCTTATTTTTTAAAAAGTGAATAAGAATAGGTGTTTTTAAGCTCTTCTAGCTTTAGTTAGCCCTACTTTTATCCTCCTTCTTAATCCCTATTATACTTCTTTAATTATTTAAAGTAGAGATAGGGTAGAATACTATAGGGATAATACTACTAAACTTCTTCTTAATAGCTTATTTTCTCTTAAAAAATTATATAACTTAAGGTATAAAGAGAGTAGAAAATATAGATAAAATATAAGTTAGTTAAGCTTATATTTATATATTTACTTTTATATCTCTTATTACTTAAGGTATAAAGGGTTAGGTTTTAAGAAAAAAAATAAATATTAAGTACTTAAAACTTAAATTTTAATATAAAGTATATTTTTCTTAAAATTAATTATTTAATATTTTATAAGTATAATATAATAAAGTATTTTAATAAATATATATTATTTCTCTTTATAAATAAATTAAAATAACTCTAATTTTAATAAAGCTTAATATTTAAAAAATATACTTAACTTATTATTTAAATATTAAAAGTAAATAAAATAATATACTCTATACCTAAGCTTTATTTTTTAATCACTAAAAGTAATTAAAATAATATACTCTATACCTAAGCTCTATATTTTAATTACTAAAAGTAATTAAAATAATATACTTTATACCTAAACTTTATTTTTTAATTATTAAAAGTAATTAAAATAATATATTTTATACCTAAGCTTTATATTTTAATTACTAAAAGTAATTAAAATAATATACTTTATACCTAAGCCTTATCTTTTAATTACTAAAAGTAATTAAAATAATATACTTTATACCTAAGTCCTATTTTTTAATTACTAAAAGTAATTAAAATAATATACTTTATACTTAAGCTTTATCTTTTAATTACTAAAAGTAATTAAAATAATATACTTTATACTTAAGCTTTATCTTTTAATTACTAAAAGTAATTAAAATAATATACTCTATACCTAAACCTTATTTTTTAATTACTTTTCTTTTTCTTCTTATTTATTTTATTTAACCTCTATAATATCTCTCTTTTTAATACTTTTTATAAATACTAGTAATAGTAAGTTTAATACTTTTTTTTTTCCCTTTCCCTCCTATATTTATTATAGAGCTTATATTACTTTTAGGTTCTTCTTAACTCTAACTTTATTTATAATATTTTCTTTTATTATTTTATAAAAATTTTATAAAAATAGTAATCTTTCTACTAAAGTATAATAGACTAACTCTATCTTTTTCCTCTTTTAAAAGCTAAAAGTCTTATAATCCTTTTTACTTTTTAACTATTTATATTATAACTTAATATTCTTAAGTAAAAATACTAAAACGCTTAAACTAAAAACTTTAATAAAAATTCTAAATATAGTAAACCTATAAATTAAGTCTATAAACTTCTTTCCTTCTCTTAAGCTAAACTCCTTTATAAAATAAATAGCTAAGTAGCTATCTACCTCTTTCCTTTATTAAGTACTAAAACCTTCCTTTTTTAAGAAGTCTTATAACTTAAGTAATTTAAGCCCCTTCTCTTAGAAAATACCTCTTAATTCTATCTACTTCTTCTATAACTTATATTACTATATATAGATCTATATCTATATTATAGTAATTTTTATCCCTACTAATTTATTAATTATACTTTTTTATTACTTTATAAAAGAAGCTAGTTATAAGTATTAAGCTTTATTAAGCTTCTCTACTAATCTTTTAGCTTTCTATATTATATTACTTAATAAAGATATAGCTTTAATACTATATTTAGCTAATAAGTAATATAATTAATCTTTAGAAGTAGCTCTAAATATTTAATAAAATATAAGCTTCTTAATATAATAATAGTTATCTTTTATAACCTTAATCTTATCTTCTTACCTTAGCTCCTTTATAATATCTTAAAACGTAGCTTAAAACTAAGATAATCTTCCTAACTTATCCTTCTCTTCTATCTAAATCCTAAGGGTTTTAAATATCCTTAAGGCTTATAAAGTTAGCTATAGTTACTTAAGTAGTTTCCTCTATAGTAATAACTAGCTCTTAGTTTCTCTCTCCTCTTCTACTTTATTTATCTTATTATTAGATATTTTATTTTTTTCTAAGACTTTATTAAGCCTAACATTTATATTATCTAAGTATATATTATTATATTACTCTCTAGAGTTTATAAACTTATCTACTATAGATAAATTATTAGTAGAGTTAGCTATATTATTATATTATTAAAGTTTTAAGCTATTCTTTTAGTACCCCTTAATAATTCTTTAAACTTAATCTTCTAACTACTATATATAAAAAAACTAAAGAAGACCTAACTAAGAAATTACTTATAAATAATATCCTAACTATACCTTAAACTCTCTAAGAATACTACTAATTTTATAATATAAACTATATACTTATTTATCTTTATTTAGCAGTCTAAGTTATATTTAAATATAATAATAAATTAGTAAAAACGCTCCCTCTTATATATAGCTTTTAATAATATAGCTTTTATCTATAGAGGTAGCTTAACTATTATTATAGTTTTATACTTCTTATTTAGTAATACTAATTATAAGTTCTTTAATAACTAAGCTTATTTTAGGTGTTACTAGCTATTAAATATAATATTATTAAAATAGATAGCTTTCTATTTTAATGCTATCTCTAATAGATTATAAATATAGGCTAAATTATAAGAAAATAGACTAAAGTATTAGAAAATAGAGCAAAAGGTTAAAGTAGTAACTATACTACCTTATATAATATACCTCTAACTTTTAAATTACTTAATATACTTAAGGATATATATTTCTATTACTAATATATACTCTTAGCCCTATTAATATACTAATCTATATAGAAATTTAGGCTTATTTAAGATTTATAAATAGTAGAACCCCCTTTATATGTAATTTTATAAATCTTAAATAGCAAATATCCTAAATATACTAGCTAGAATAAATAACTTTAATAATTACTAAACCTAGATAAATATATAAGATACTAACTATTTATAACTTATAGTAGGATATAATATAACACCTTTATACCCCTCTTTTTATAAACTAATAGTAATATAATATTTTATACTAAGATAAAGGCTGAATAATAATCTAATAAAGGGATAAAATAATATATAAGGGGTAATATAAATAAGTATAGCTTAAGGCTAAAGCTAAGGTATAAGTATAGAAGGGGATTATAAAGGCATCTTTATCTATAAATTAATAAATAAAAGCTAGATATAATAAGTAGAGGCTTCCTATAATACTCTTTAGCTATATATAGAATACTATAAGAGATAAGATATAGAAGTATATATTTAAAGATAATAAAATATTATTTAAAAGTATAAATATAGATATAAATTAATATATAAACCTTTAGCTCTACTATAAAGTAATTAAAGAGATTACTAAGTTAGCCTACTTACTTTAATATTATTATTCTAAAACTTATTTAATATATATACCTCTTAAAATAGCTTCTCTTATACCTCACGCTAATATTAATAATAATACTATAATTAATTAGATATAAATACTTTTATAAAGTTTTAATAAAGAAATAGCTTAATATAGTGATAACTTATTTAAAAGTAGTAGAAGTAATATAGATAATAAAGCTAATAATAGTAATAAGACCTACTTTAACCTTAAGTATACTAACTTTAACTTATTTATTAAAGATTATAAGATAAATAGTAATATAAATAATAAGAGCAAACTCTCTACTATAATACCCTTAGTTACTCTTATAACTAAACTAGAAGACTTATTAATATATATTAATAAGTAGCTCTTAGCTATATAGGTTAATAATAAGATAATAACTAAATAATCCTACCTTATATAAAGGATTATTATTATTACCTAACTTAGTTTTATCTTATATTAAAGCTATTTTATAGTAATAAATAAGACCTAATTAAATAATAGAGTATATTACTTTAACTTAGTGAATAATAATACTTATAGCTTAAATAGTATTTTAAGTAAGATAGAGAGTAATACTAAATAGATAAGAGATACTAAATACCTAGGGATAGAGTAAAAGGATAACTTAATATATATATAGAAATAATTTCTTTATTATAATATACTACTAAAAGTAAAAGTCCTTAAGGCTATTACTTATAGTAAGAGTCTACCTTACTACTTACCCTATCTAGAGGTATTATTAGATATAGATTATAATATAAACACCTAAATCTATTAAGTTAAGTTTAATATAGATAGCTTCCTTAATATTATCTTAGATATTATAAACTTTAAGGACTTTATTAAGTATATATTAACCTACTAGCTAGTAAGAAAGCTAAATAGAAATATCTATATTCCCTACTTAATAATAAACCTTAAAACTTATATACTTAAAAATATATTACTATATAAGATCCCTCATACCTATTTTAGATTAATCTAAGGATAGATAGTATATATTCTCTTTCCTAGCATTTATTAGTGCATAAGGTTGTACTATAGTAGCCTCTATAGCCTAACCTAACTGAGAAATAAAAAATATTATATATTTTATAATAAGATTATAATCCTAAATATTAAGTAAACCTTTAAGAAATTATAGATAAGCTATATTACCCTCTTATATAGCAATATACTTAATAAGGTTATATTCTCCTAAAAATAATCTATATAAGGTGTACTTCCCCTTTATAGGTTTACCCTCCTATTAACTTACCTCTAGCGCCTAAGTAAAAGCCTTAAGGTAATAATAACTAAGCTACTATTAATACTTAATAATAAGGAGTTTAGTAGTTCTAATAAGGTTACTATATTAATACTTAAGAACTTCTTCTTCTTTCTTAATACTAAGAACACTAAAATCTAGTATAAAGGTATAAGTAATACTAAATCCTACTTTAATAACTTCTAAGTAAAGTAATATAATATTATTAGCCTAGCAGATAAACCTAATATTAAGAATCCCTAGCTTATTAATCTAGTAGTTAAGTAATCCCTAAGTAGGGATAAAAAAGCTATAATACTTCTTATATATAGGTATTACTAAGTTAATACCTTTAGGTTTCTCTATAGTAAGGTTAAGCTTACCTTACTAGCTACTATCCTACCTAAGCAGTTTATACTATATAGTAATAAGATTAGTAGAGGTTAGTACTACTACTATAATATTAATCTACTTTAAGACTCTATTAGTGCTACTATAAAACTTAGATTATCGCTCTATAGCCTCAACCTCTACTACTTCTAGAGCTATACTATTAATAAGGAGGTCCTAAACGCTACTAACTTAAAGCCTTACGCTAATAACCTTCTACTCTATAGTAGCTATATAGATAGTATAATAGTTAGGATGCTTTCTAAATCTTTTAAGCTGATTATATCCTATAACTAGTTTAATAATATCCTAACTAAATCCTACTCTTTCTTCTGCTAATTAGTTAAATTAAATAATAAATATTACTTTTTATAGTAAGTAGAGTAGTAGTATATAAGCACCCTAGTATAATATATTACTACTAAGGATACTAACTAGATCACCTACAATAACTTCATAACACTAAACCTAGCCTTAGCCCCACAAGCCCTTATACCCTAAGGACTAACACTAATACCTTAAAGACTAACACTAATACCCTAAAAACTAACACTAACACCCTAAGGACTAATATTAACACCTTAAGGACTAATACTAATACTATAAACCCCTACTAGGAAACTAAAATAGATTAGCAATACTATATTCTTCTATATCTAGTCTTAAATATATTAGTAATTTATTCTTCGCTCTATTAGATTCTATATATATATAATAAATCTTATTACTATTAACTACTAAGGTAATATTATACCTCTAACTACTTCCCTCTTCTATACTATAATAATAATCTTTATATAGTCTTTTATTAACCCTATTAGTCCCTATTTTCACTATATCCTCTTTAGCCTTACTTAGATCTCTATAGCCTTAAAGCTTATACTAGCTAACCCTAAGTAAAAGCAGAAAAAAAGCTTAAGCCTCCTAGTAATTATTAAAAGTTATAGCTTTAATTACCTCCCTATAAGACTTATTAACTAGAGAACTTTTTACCTATATTATAGCATAAAATCTAACTTTAATATCCCTAAACTAATAATATCTATCTATAAGAATAAGTTTCTTACTATTAAGGATTCTCTAGAGAGCTTCTTCTCCCTCTTCCTTTACTTATTAGAGAATAATAGTAATAAGGATAAAATTAAGGTTATTTTTACCCTTATTTTATACCTTATCCTCTATTAGTATTATAAAGCTATGCTAGAGAGTATAATCTTTAAGAATAGATTAGAGGAATAATAGGTATATATTAACTAAGATATTATCCTTTTTATATTCCTAACCTTAAAATACTATATTAATATATATAGCTAGAGGGTAGTAAAATCTAGATCTAACTAGATAATAAAGTAGAGGATACTTAAAAATTTCTATAAGTTTACTTAGGAAGACCTCCCCTCTAACCTTAACCTTAGCCTTATCTAACTATAACTATAATTAACCTTTAAGAATAATAATTAGTAATACTTCTAGTGTAGCATATAGGAAGCTATTACTACTAAGGTCTAAAAAGCCCTTAAGGGTAGCTCTAATTAGCTAGCTATATTTAAGGAGAGGTATTAGTAATACTTCTTTACTTACTATATTATTTTCTTATACCTTATTAAGAATAGTAGTCTTTCTAAGTAAAGTAATATAAAGAAAGAATAATCCCTCTTATGCACTATTATTAACCTTAGTAGTAACTTTATTTTAAGTATAAACCTATAAGAAGAACCTAAAACTACAGCTTAGCTAATACTTATAGCTTACTATAATATATAGATAGCTAATAATATTAACTACTTAGTTAATGCTATTAAGTAGTAACTTAAGTACTTATTAGTTCTTATGCTAGGAATACTACTTTAGTATAAGACCTAATTATATATAAGGGATCGCCTAAGTAAGGAGGCGCTTAGCTAAGGGATACTTAGCTAAGTAATAGCTTTAGCTAGGAATATAACTAGTAACCTCTAGCTTAGCTTATAGTTACCCTACCTTAGCTAAGAGGGAATATTATAAAATAAAGCCCTAATATAGACTATATACTTTATAGCTAAAGAAGATAAGAAAAAAAAAAATCACTATCTAAAGCACTTAAGTTATAATATAACCTCTAAAGCTTATAGTAACTATATCTCTAGACTGCTATTTAGATAATAACTAGTATTTATATAAATATACTATTTAGTTCTATTAGAATAAGATAGCTTCTAGCTATAATAATATTATAGCTTATTCTACTTTAAGTTATAGAGTTAGATACCTAATATGAGGTATATATTATAATAGTTTCTAAACCTACTTGCTTATAAATTTCCTAATAGGTGAATATTCTTCTATGCATTAGTCTACTGCTAAAGCCCTAACTTCAGCTATAATAGCTAACTTAATAATTCTATTTATAAAGAAGGTAGTATTATAATACTTAAAATATAGCTAAAAGCTTATTTAAGATTTATAAAACTTATAACTATTAGTTTTATAAATCTTAAATAGGTCTATAGATAGTAGAGGTAGATTAAAACTAAGATAGCCTATATAAATTATATTTATTAGACTGAAGTAATATAACTACTTTGCCTTATATATTAGAATATGAATTTTATTATGCTTAGCAGTAGATTTTTAAATAAATAGATTAGCCTAATAATACTATAGTTAAAGATAGTTAATATATAGGGGGTAAGCCTAAAGTAGGTTAATAATATAGCGTAAGGTAGCTATTACTAGTAGGATAATTAAGTAGTTGCTAGGTAAGGATAAGAGCTAGTAATATTAAAAAGAAAAGCTAAGAGGGATTAATACTATTAGTATTAAGCTAAATAAAATATATTAATAAGAGATATAGTCTATTAGTATAGCTAGAATAATATAGCCTAAATTATAAACCTTATATAAATATTAATAATAAGATATAAGCTATACCTATATATCATATAACACGCCTAAATATATAATTTCACATCTAATAACAGCATTATCTGATATAAAGTTAAAAAATAATATTAGGACATATATTATAATAAAGTATCTTTACCTATAAATTATTTAGTAGTTTTTAATATTATTTAAATTATTATATAAGCTAAAAAATAAATAGAGGCTAATAATAATAAATATAATATAAAAAAAAACAGCACACTATTAATAAAGCTAAGTTATATATAATAAGCACTACTATTCTCCCTCTATAATAAATAATCTACCTGCTATAGAGCACCTCTATCTATAACTTATAACTATCTTACTATATCTCATACTAATAACTTTAGAGCTTCAGCTTTACCCCTTATTCTACTAATCTTCAGCCTCAATCTCATAAAGTATATACCTATTACTCCTTATACCTTACTATAGCTACTTACTCCCCTATTTAAGATTTATAAAACCTACTAGCCTATTAAGTATAAACTATAGCATATAGACTAAGAGATTATATTAGGTATTTAATATAAGGTGCTAAACGTAAAATAAGGTTAACCTTAGTAATAATCTATATACTATTAGTTGTAACTATAGGTGATTACGCACGCTTTTATAAAACCTTATACGCCCCTCTACCCCCCTACTAATATTTATAAAACCCTATTAATAATCTTAGTAAGTTAGCTCTTTTTATAAATCTTAAATACCCTTTCTTAGCACCCCTTTACGTTTTTATAAATCTTAAATACCTTAAGTTTCTTAATACTAACTATATATAAAGATAAGTATAATATAATAATACCTCCTGATACTTATAGTAAGGTAAAGTGAAAGCAAGCTACTATTAATAAACCTAAAGCTAAGAAGAAAGTAAAGTATATAAATATAAGTAATAATAAGGTTAATAAGCTTATTAATAGTAAAAGTAAAGAGGAAGATAATCTTATATCTAAGGATAAGACTCCTAATAATTCTCTATATATACGCTTTAATAGTCTTAGTATAGCTTCTAATAGCACTAATAAGGCTAGACCTAATTACCTTAATATTAAGGCTAATACTATCTCTAAGTAGAGTTACCCCTTATCCCCTTAGTCTTTTACGCTTATACCCCCTAATAAGTTAAAATAGATAAAGGAAGATATAAAAGCTATATTAGATGCTACTAATTAGACTAAATAAGAGTAGTATTTCAGCTTCCCTCTTAATATAGCTACCTATAAGAAGGATTATATTACTAAGGGTAATTATATTATATATAATTAGAAACCTTATAGGTTATTAGAGAATAAGTATAAAGAGCTTATTACTTTTTACTATAAAGTAAGTATAAACTTAAAAAAGAGACTATTTAAGTATATACTTTTAGGTATAAGAATATTTATAGAGAAGGATACTTTTATAAAGTCCTATTCTAACTTTATTATGCTATACCTTAGTATTAGTAAACCTTATAAGTTAATAGAGTTCTTAAATATAAGTAGTATATTATCTATAGCTTATTTAAGATTTATAAAACCTACTTACCTTAGTTTTATAAATCTTAAATAGGCTGCTACTATTATCTCCTTAAAGACCTTATTGCTAATATAAATAATAGCTTATATTGCTTAAAACTTCCTCTATCTATTCACTATCCTAGCTATTAAAAGCTTATATAGCTATAAGGGCCCCTATAAGAATAGTAACTTATAGATTATTAGTTTACTAAGCGTAAAGGTAGTATTTAATTATGTTAAGAGGCTAGAAAAGTTAACTAATAGCGCTCTTAAAATAAGCTTTATATTACTTAAGACTTACCTATTAGTCTTTATCTTAAGGCACTTTAAGAATATTATAGTTTTGCTAATAGATTAGTATACTTATACTTATAATGAAATTAACTAGGATATAACGTTTATTATATATATATAGTCTATTATAATCTATTTCCCTAATATCTTTAAGGAATAAAAGAGTAATAGGAATATACTAAAGCTACTTAAGGATATTAGCTATTTTATATAGGATTACTCCTATAAGGACTAAATAAGAGTATTCTTTATACTTTTATTATTTATCTATTATTACTATACTTATAATATCTCTATTTAGGAGAAGAAGATAATATTTAGTTTAGATTTAGTATTTTAAGCTAGATATTTTAATCTAACTATATCCCTAGAGGAGAGAGAAGAGGTAATATCTAAAGATTAATACTTTACCTTAATATTAGCTAAGATAGAGGAGATAATAAGAGGAGAGGATAATAAAGAGCGTAAGCCTAAAAGTAAGGAGGAAGTATATAAGAGGTTCTAGAAAGACCTTATAGTATTCTAAAGCGTTAAGCTACTTCACTAGTATAATAAAATTTACTTATCTTTACTCTTAGTAGCTTAAATTAAGATATTTTAATAAAGTATCTAAGTAAATAAGTAGTATAAAGTCTTCTCTCTATTCTAGCCTAATATAAAGATTAAGTCTAATATAAAAGAGAAGGGTCTAGCTATAAAGGTAACTATACTTATAACTACTAAAAAAGATACCTTATTTAGATAGGCTAATACTTACTTAAACCCCTAGAAGGTCTAAGGTTTTTAACCTATATTGCTAAGTATTAATATAAAAGACCTTAAGCTTTTAGCTATTTTAGCTAGAGAGGGTATAGAGATAATTTGCTATATAATTATAAGTAAAGATATAGCTAAGTCTATAGAGGCTAAGTATAATACTAGAGATAGCCTTAGCTAATAAGAGGAAGTAACTAAGTAAGTAGAATCCTATAAGCTAATAGGAAGTAACTTATTATAGAAAACTAACTTAGAAGCTATTATTAAGGAGTTTAAGATTACTTTACTTAGTACTACTTAGGATAAGCTCCCTATCTTATTAGTAAACCTAAACTTCTATTTAAAACCCTATTAGATTATTAATAAGTCTATATATATAAGCCTATTTAAGATTTATAAAACCTATCTAGCTTGCTTTTATAAATCTTAAATAAGCTTACCTTCTAAGCTTTAGTTTACTTTTATAAATCTTAAATTACTAATATATATTTATAGATACTAATTAGCTAATAGATTAAGCTGTATAAGTTATTTAAGCTAGTATTATTACTAGCAACTATAGGATTAGAAAAACCCTTACCTCTATATATAGCCTTATTAAGATAATTAAGAGGTATAAGTTAATAAATTATAGTATCACTAGGGTGAAATACCTTCTATCTTATATTATTATACTAGTATTAATACTTAATTAGACCTTTAAAGTTATATATAAACTCTTCTCTAAATACTTCTAAGTCTATACCTTCTACTAGATAAACACTATAGCACTAAAGCACTAAAGTAGATATACTATTAATAATACTAACTATCTTATAGCTTTAATAAAATAGCTAAGGGAAAAAAGTAATAACCCTAGCTTAATAGACTACTTAATCTTAATATCTTACTCTACTAATAACTATTAGCTAAGAATAGGCGTTATAAAACCTATACTAGAAGATAAAACTAAAAGTATTAACTTAGAGGATAAAGAGGTAGAGAATTAGATAAAGTTTAACTTACTATACCTACTAGAGTTTTTTAGCCTAATCGCTAATAAAGGTCATACTATTAAGAATCTATAAGTATTAGCTTATATTATTACTAAGAAGATAGCTAGGTAATTCTTCTAAATTATAATAGCAACCCTAACTATTAGTAGTATCTAAGATCTAAAAGGTTATCTAAGCTTAATATAGAACTCTACCTTTAGGTATAAAATAGTAGAATTAGTAGATACTAAGTTATTAGATATTATCTATAGTGATAAATATATTTTAGTATTTTAAGCATAAGATAAGGAAGCTATAACGTAGTTAGATATACCTTTCTAAAGCCTAATAGGTTTATTAAAGGTAGCAGAGGCCTAAGCATAAGCAGCTAAGACTATAGCACCTAAGCTTACTACCTCATAAAAAACTTAATATAAGGAATACTACTTTATAATAGAGAATAGCATCCCTATCTACTTATTAAACCTAAAGAACTTTTAAGTATATAGAGTTAAGTATAACTAGGACGTTAAGTTTACTTTAACTGCTATAAAGAACGCTCTACCCCTAATTTAGATCTATTAAGGTATACTTACGCTTATAGTCCTACCTAATAGTTCTACTACCTACCTTAGCGAATTAATACCTATATATAATATTAAGATAGTTAAACTAATGCATATCTCTTTAGTAGATATCTATACCCTTAAGGCTTTTATTAATAAGTATAATAATAACATCTAGCTTCTAGTAGAATAGAACGTTAAGCTAATAGTTAGGGGATCTAGTAATATTAACTAATATAATAAGCTAAAAGTTAACCTAGTAGTAATATATAATATATCCCTAGTTAGTACTAACTTATACTTTACCTTATTAATAAACCCTATATAGTAACTAGCTTATATAATAATAGATACTATTATAGCCTTAAAGCTTTAGTCCTTAAGTAGTACTAGCCTAAGTATTTAAGTTTATAAAATAAAAGAGAATAAATAAGCTTACCTAGACAAGCTTATAGCAGCATAGCATAGTTCTAGCCAAAAGCTAATAAGTAATATAGATAATAAGCTAAAGATGTTATCCTAATATAAGCGTAAACAACAAGCTAAGGCTAACTTAAAAGCACTAGTAACTAGAGGGGTAAAAGAGGTTAATAATATTATTTCTAAAAATATTATAAATAAGCTATAATATTACTACTTTATAACTTAAATAAACCTTATAATTAGGTATCTTACTAACCTTATTACCCTTATAAAGTATATTATCTTAAAGTTGCTAAAGTTAGCATAATACTTATAGTATATACTTAGGCTTATAAGATAGGATAAGTAGTATCTCTTCTATACTATTAACCCCCTCACTACTATATAAGTTTTTCCTCACCTATTAAACTTATTTAAGATTTATAAAACCTATTTTATAAATCTTAAATAAGCTTAATTTATAACTACTATTTAATAAAGATTTAACTAAGTAACTATAAAGTATTAAGTACTCTCCTTAAGCTTTATAGCGTTAAAACCTTATTAGTTTATTTAAGTTATAATTAGACTAAATATAATAAAATAATTAACAATTTTAATAATCCTAATTCTAAAGTAAAAGCTATAATAATATTATCTTTATTAGTAATATTTAGTATTAATTATTATAATATATACTATTACAGTATTATCTTTAAGAATTATCTAAACTTCAGCCTTTAATATTAAGTAATTAGATACCTTTAGTACCTTAAGTAGAAGCATAAAGTATACTAGAAAATCCTATAGACCTAAAGCACCTATAACCTATAAGTTAAGACTAGAAACCTATGCGTATATATAAGTATAGTAGAGGCTAAAGCAACCCTAAACCTCTAGATTAAAAGCATAATAAGAACTATTTATATATTTAAAATTCTTTATATATATATTAGGGCTAGCTATAACTACTACCTTTATATATAATACCTATAGAACTATTTTACTAAGGAGGAAGTAAAAAAAGAGGGTTACCTCTTCTCTATAGTAGCTTAATAACTTATAGAGCACTTAGAAGATACTAATAAAGTTAATACTATAAGTAATATTACTATATAGTAGAACGCTATAATACCTATAACTTAGGAAATTATTACTAGTTAGGCTAAGCCCCTCTTAGCTAAAGATAGTATCCTATTTAATTATTTTATAGTAGTTAATCTATACCTCTTAAACCCTAAAAAGAGGGAGGAGCTCTTTTAGGTTATAAGTATTAAGGAGATAATAACTCTAAAGAAGAAGAAAAGGAAGGTTAACCTAATAAATCCCTTCAACTAGAAAACCTTCTTAGCTACTAAAAGCTATAATAAGTATTAAATAGAGAATATAATTTAATAAATAGGTATATAGTAGGTATAGATATTAAGATAGTAAATAGTAAATATAGCTAAGTAGATTTAATAAGTATAGATATTACTATAGTAAATAGTAGATATAGTTAAGGAGATGTTTTATTCTTATAGGATAATTTTAAGTTTAGTCCTTTAATAATTAGCTCTTTAAACTTTAGTCCCTTTAAGTAATATGCTTATTTAAGATTTATAATAGCATATTACTCTTTATAAATCTCAAATAGCATCTCTAAAGCTATCTAATAAGTTATTTTTATAGCTTAAATCTAACTTAAGGGGTAATAATAGATTAATAAGGAGCTTTAGAAGTTATATAACTAAGAATTATTTAGTAATAAACTAAGGGTAATTAAGGCGCTAAAGCTATATAGCTAACATACTGGCAACGACGGCTTCAAGTAGAAGCCGTTGAAATCCTCACCAAAAAATAAGTGGGTCCGTGCAGACAGGGGGTAGAAGCCGTTGTTTTCCAGTAGTGAAGAAGCCGTTGAGATTTCCCGCAGTAAAATACACAAAAGTAGGATGCAATGAAAGCTTGAATGAAGGCAATTATAACCATCTAGTTCTCAGTTCGATAATCAGCAAGGTGAGTCTAGAAATCGATGAATAGCGTAGTTGATGTTTTCGTGATGCGGTCCCAAACCCCACATTAACTAGCCAATCACATAACAGGGATATCAGCCAGGCCAGAAAGCCCGACCGACTGATGGAACGCAGTCAGGGAGGAAAGTAGATCAAGGAGAAAGTATACGGAATTAAGGGGCAGGAAGGTAAGGTTATAAAGAGAGGACAGGAGGAATCATTTAATAGTAGTAGACCAAAGCAAGCCATCCGTATAGGTAAACATGGAGCCATTCGTCCACAACGCGCAGTATTCCATTCTGATATGCACATCATGTCAGTATGCAGTAGTAGCGAACGAAGTCACAGCACATCTGCGGAACCACCATCGGTCAATCACCGCCAAGGCCAGGGGAAAAGTGGCTAAATCGGTCAGCAACATTCCCAGCATCATCCGCAGCCAGGCCGATTTGCAGTCGTTCCAATACCCAGACCCCACGGTTGAGCCAATTGCTGATATTGCACCACCCCGGGCGGACGGTTTACGTTGCCACGCGTGCCGTTATATTTGCCGCCGCGTGCGAAATATGCAGGAGCATTGTCGGGTAGAACACAGATGGGAGAATGATTGGCACAAGGGGGGTGATGTTCGCAAGAAAGCCACCGCAGTCAGGGATTTGCCGTGGACGACAGGGGTGCCGTGCCAGCGGTTTTTCTTAACACGGGCCGCGAGCGGATGGTTCGAGGTGGCCCAGGGACAGATAGCCGACGAGTCTCTGCAAGGCGCTCCGAGTAGAAGCCCGGCTCAACAGGCGGTGGACCGCGTTCGAGATCTCCGGAAAGTCCAAGCAGAACGTGTGAAGACGAGTCACGATGAGCTGATCCGCGTCGCCAACGAAAGACTCGAGCCCAGCCCGTGGCTGGCCCGTGTAGGATGGGCGGTGCACTTAAAAGGGCTCAGTGCCAGCGCACTCTAACATCACGTCCACGATGGCTAACATCACGTCCACGATGGCTGACGTCGGAAGCCATTGAACGCCCCACCATGGAATTAGGTGGGTCCGTTGAGACAAGGGCGGAAACCGTTGTTCACAGCAAGGTGGAAGCCGTTGAGATTTTCCGTAGTAAAATAGGTAAAAGTAGCATGCAATTAAAGCCACAATCGGTATAATTATAGGAACCCAGTTCTCAGTGTTTTATTCCGTGATATGAGTCCAGAAATAGGTGAATAGGGTAGTAGATGTTTTTGTGATGTCGTCCGAATCCCCGCATTAACCAGCCAATTATATAACAGGACCATCAGCCAGGCCAGAAAGCCCGACCGAGCGATGGAACGTAGGCAGGGAGGAAAGTAGATCAAGGAGAAAGTATATGGAATTAAGGGGCAGGAAGGTGAGTTTATAAAGAGAGGACAGGAGGAACCAGTCATAAACAGTAGATAGAAGAAAGTAACCAATACATGCCAAAGATGGAGCCATTCGTCCACAACACGCAGTATTCCATTTTGATATGCACATTATGTCAGTACGCCGTATTAGCCAACGAAGCCACGGCGCATTTGCGGAATAACCATCGGTCAATCCCCGCCGAGGCCAGGAGCAAGGTCGCCGGATTAGTCGGCGATATTCCCGGCATCATCCGCAGCCAGGCCGATTTGCAGTCGTTTCAATACCCAGACCCCACGGTCGAGCCAGTTGCCCATATCGCACCGCCCCGGGCGGACGGTTTGCGTTGCCACGCATGCCGTTATGTGTGCCGCCGCGTGCGAAACATGCAGGAGCATTGCCGGGCAGAACACCGGTGGGCGAATGATTGGCAGAAGGGGGGCAATGTGCGCAAGAAAGCCACGGCAGTCAGAGATTTGCCGTGGACAACAGGCGTGCCATGCCAGCGTTTTTTTTTAACACGGGCCGCAAGCGGATGGTTCGAGGTCGGGCGGGGGTTAGGGGTGGCCGTTCAAAGCGAGCCATCGGGGCCGGGGACGGACGACACGGCGTGGTTCGTCACGTTGCACGAGAACCAAGAGAAGCGGTTCGAGGCCGACGCGCGCGAGGAGGTCAGTACAGTGGACGAAAAGTTGGAGCCGAACGGGTGGTTGTACCGCGTCGGGTGGACGAGGGATTTGGAAGGGTTGAACAAGACGCAGTTACAGGAGGCCACGCGACCAATTGAGGATGGCGAGGAGACGTTAGAGGCCATATGGGCCGTGTTCAACAGCGTCGCCGACAAGGCATGCGCAACAGCAGCACCGCACAAGGTCGGGCACGACGTGTTGTTCGAGGCGGAGCGGAAGGAGATCGGCCAGAAGCCGGTGCGGCCATTCGACAACCGCATGGAGGACGACACGTGGCAGCGGTACAAGGAGGTTTGGCGTAAGATGGTGAGCATATGGTTCCGCATGGACGAGTGGCCGGAGCGCGAGCGGCCGCCGTATCGGTTCACCATGCGTCAGGGGTCGTTGTGGGATGCGTTCACCAGCCGTGTCGAGGCGGATGTCGGCAGCAGGCAGGCCGCGCAGGCGGAGGAGGTCGAGAGGATGTGTTTGGACGCCATCATCGCCATCATCGAGGACCCGTACAAGCAGAGCCAAAAGGAGAGCGCGATGATCGGCGCGTTGGCGGTGTTGGGCATCCGCGAGGACGGCGGGTGGCACCAGGCGACGGAGTACACGACGAATTATTCAGCCGTGATCAAGGTGGCCAAGATGTTCGTCGTGTACCAGGCGTGGTTGGAGCGGAAGGACGAGGTGGTGGCGTTGACGGCGACCAAAGGGGCCGAGGCGGCGTACGAAGAGGCCAGCAGCGTGTTCCATTTGGTGCGCGACAAGGTGCGGCGGTTCATGACGCGGATGCCCGGGCGGCCGGACGACGAGCCCAGGGCGATGAATTGGATTTACGACGCGCGCACGTACGGGATGCATATCCGGTTTAACACGGTGGCGCCGGGGATGGTGGATTGGAGCGGCGACCGGATATCGTTCCGGCGGGTGCGGGTGCGGGTGTGCGAGTTGGCCGAGATGTTCCACGGGGTAGCGCAGGAGGCGCGGACGTTGTTGGCGCAGTTGGCGGTGGTGGACGGGGATGGGGATAGGGATAATGATCCCGACAGGGACGGGCACGGCGATGGGTACGGAGGCCGATCAGCGTTAGCAGCAGCGTTGCCCGCCATCAGGTGGGACAGCATGCACGACGACCACAGCCAGGACCGGCCGGGGTATTCGTTTTTACACGACGACCGCAACGAGGCGTGGGTGGGCAAGGGGAAGGGGTGGATCGCACGGCGCATCGCAGAGTCGGAGGCACGGCGGCGGGCGTGGTTAGACCCAACGCGAGGGGCGGCGGCGGCGGCAGTGGCAGCAGCAGCAGCAGCAGCAGCAGGACAGGCGGAGGAGGTCACGTCCAACCGCAGCGATAGCCACCACCCATACCGCGAGAGGACGGTGCAGGCATACAGACAGGCGTTGGAATCGTTCCGGGAGCGGTTGTGGATGTTGATGCACATGGTGGCAGGGCAGCCGGCGCGGGCGCCCGAGTTAGCAGGCATCAGACACAGCAACACGGCCAACGGCGGGGTCAGGAACGTGTTCGCACACGACGGCATGATATGTTTCGTCACGTCGTACCACAAGAATTACCGCCAGACGGGGACGGCCAAGGTGATACACCGGTATTTGCCGCGCGAGGTCGGCGAGTTGTTGGTGTGGTATTTATGGTTAGTGTTGCCGTTTTGGCAGCAGGTAGGAGGCATCATCCATCAGACGGACCGGAAGAGCGCATTTTTATGGGCGGACGACGTGGTTGTAAGGGGCAGGGCGGCGGGCGAGGCGAGCCGTGATAACACCAGGGGCGACGAGCGCCGCAATAACACCAAGGACAACGACGCCCGTGACAACACCGAGGACGACGACGCCCGTGACAACACCATCACAGACGAGAGCGCCAACGCCACCCCCGGCCGGGCGCCGTGGACGGACGAACGGTTGTGGACGTCAGACAAGGCAAGGCGGATCATGCAGCAGCACAGCGAGCGGTTGGTCGGCAGCAAGATCAACATCAGCGGGTGGCGGCACATGGCCGTCGCCATCGCCAACCGGTATTTGAACGAGGCGTTCGGACGGGCAGACGACAAAAACAACGACAACGACGACAACGACGACGACATAGGCGTCGAGGACAGCGCATTGGATTTGCAGGCCGGGCACGGCACGCACGTGGCGGGGATGATATACGGGCGGTTGTACCAGGAGGCACCGTTCGGCACGGCGGCGTTGCGGGACAGGTTCCGGGCCGTCAGCCGGCAGTGGCACCGGTTGTTGGGGTTCGGGGCGGAGGACCGGGGCGGCGGGGCACCCACCAAGCGGCGGCGGACGGCGACGACGGCGGCGGACGAGGAGTTCGAAGGGCAGCGGCGGCGGCGGTTCACGCGGTTGCAGTTAGCCAACGCCGGCGGGCAGTTGCGGCAGATGATGGGGGACCCGCGGGCGGCGTTCCGCGGCCAGCAGGAGCGGGTCATCCGGTCGATCATGCGCGGGGACGACCCGATCGTGCAGGTGACGGGCACGGGCGGCGGCAAGAGTTTGTCGTTCATGTTGCCGGCGTATTGCGCACCGGACGGGGTGACGATCGTCGTGACGCCGTTGGTGGCGTTGCGCACCGACATGGACGCGCGGTGTTCGAGGTCGGGGTTGGCGTCGACAACGTGGCGCGGCGGCGGGCGGGCCAACACGGCCGCAGCAACGGTGGTGTTCGTGACGCCCGAGTCGGCCGTCACGCAGGGATTCCGGGATTTCGTCGGGCGGTTGCAGCGGCGGCAGCAGTTGGACCGGGTGGTGTTGGACGAGTGCCACGTCGTGTTGGATGGGTCGAGGGGGTTCCGGCCGGCGTTGCGGGCGTTGGGGCGGACGGTGCAGGAGTTCGGGGCGCAGTTGGTGTGTTTGACGGCGACGTTGCCGCCGGCGGAGGAGCGGGAGTTTTTCGCCGTGACGGGGATCCGGCAGGAGCGGGTGCGGGTGTTCCGCGAGGCGACGACGCGGAGGAATATCGAGTATGGGGTTGTTGTCGTTGCGTTAGGGTCAGGGGGTGGGGGTCGTGGTCGTGGTCGTGGTGCGGCAAGCCACAGGCGCCGGGCAGAGTCAGGGTTAGGGTTAGGGTCAGGTCGGGAGGGTGAGGACGGCGAGTTGAGCGCCGTCGAGGAGCGCGGTTGCCAGGAGGTCAGGGATTGGTTGCGGCAGCAGCCACGCGGCAAGGCGGTGGTGTACAGCAGCACGATCGAGGGCGTCGAGCGGATGGCCGAGGCGTTGGGGTGCGCAGCGTTCCACAGCAGCATCGGCAGCACGGAGGACAAGGCGTCGAGGTTGGAGGCGTGGAGGATGGGCGACGGCGCCGATGGGGGCGTCATCGTGGCGACGAACGCGTTGGGGTTAGGCATCGACGTGCCGGACGTGCGGTTGGTGGTCCACGCGGGCATGCCGCGGCGGTTGCGGGATTTCGTCCAGGAGAGCGGGCGTGCCGGGCGAGACGGCCAGCCAAGCCGGTCGGTTGTTATATGCAGTAGGGCAGCCGTGGAGGAGAAGGAGAAGGAGAAGCAGAAGGAGAAGGAGGCAGGGGAGGCAGAGAAAGATGGGAGGGCAGCCGGAGGGGGATGGGAGGTGTCAACAAGGACATACATCAGGGGAGAGGTATGCCGGCGGATTGTGTTAGACGAGGTCATGGACGGGCGGGTGGACCGTCCAGGGTGCGAGGAGGGCGAAGAGGCATGCGACATATGCCGGCAGAGGGCGTCGGAGGTGATGTGGGTAGACGACGGGGATGGAGATATGGATAGGGACAAGGACGGGGATAGAGAGGGACATGGAGCCAGAGAAGACGAAGAGATCAGGGCCGCGTTCGAGACCAGTCAGCAAGCCAGGCAGTTCCGCCAGTGGCAGGCCAGGGCAGAGCGTTCAGGGTTAGGGGAGGAGGGGGAGACGTTCAAGCAGCAGTTGGCGCGGTGGGCGGGACGGTGCACGTATTGCGGGATACGCCGGAGAGAGAGCGACGGGCACACGTTAGACGATTGCCCAGGCCGCGGGGAGCAGGCGTGGGGGTGGACGGCGCAGTACAGGAGGCAGATGGAAGAGGCCATGTTCGACGGACGGATGATGGAGAATTTCAGCAGTTGTTTCCATTGCGGATTGCCGCAGGGTTGGTGTCGGCGATGGGAGCCGTTGGGCGAGGACGGCGGGCGGTTCACGGAGGTCGAGGGCGGTTCATGCCAGTACCAAGGGTTGATGGTTACGATGTTCGCCGTCGCAACGATCGGTGTGGGGTCGAGGGTGTACGAGGAGACGGTGAGGGCGATGCGCAGAGCGGACGGGTTAGAGGAGTGGGCATCGAGCGAGAAGGAGGTATATAAGTGGTTAGGGCAGATGATCCAATGGGGAGGGGTGCAGTCAAGCAAGTTGTGCCGGTTGACAAGCCAGTTGTGGCAGAAGGCAGTAGAGGGCGTAGCAGAGGGGTGATCAGGCAGGGCAAGGCGGGGCGAGTAGGGGCCGTACATAGGAGTACGACAGTTTAGGGTAGGGAGTAGGGAAGTATAGTAGTAAAGGATAATAGAAAACAGAGCATCAGATGTTTTTTCACACAGAAAGATTTAATAGCACAAGAGAGCAGGAGGTGGAAGATGACAAAGAGTAACAGAGGGGATGAATCATGAGCAAGGAGCAAGAAGGGGGGAATACAAGGAGCAGCAAAAGGTATAGGCAACAGTGGAAGGATGGAAAGAGCAGAGAAAGGGGCCGGAGAGAAGGGAAAAAAAAGAAGTAAAAAGGGGATGTAAGAGCGTGAATATAATACAGATGTAGTGTTAAAGATTTCAGGGCCAGTTTTAGGGTTAGATAGCATAGCAGAACAAAAGGGCAGAACAGTAAGAGGTTCGTTAACAAAGGCGAATTAGTAAGAGTATAGGAGTTATAATAAAGCAGATTCGGGGGCAAGCAGAGGGAAAGAGAATAGTATTAAGATAATAGGAAAGAGTAAAAGATTTGTTATAGAAAGAGAGCAGAGTACACCGAGAAAAATTACAGCCAAAAAGGGGTAGCAAGGTCAGCAAGAGAGGGGGAATTAAAGAATCACATACCAAAGATAGCAGATTTATACAGTAGACAGTAGTTAAAGATAAAGGGAGGTAGAAAGAAAGTAGACAGAGAGAAATAGAAATACAAACAGATAGAAGACCAAGGGGGGAAAAGTAAAAAAACGGATTTCAGTAAAAGAGAGGGAGGGAGATTCATTTAGCAGCCCATAGAGGTAGAGTATAGGGGAGCCAGGGTTAGTACACAGTAAAGGTCAGAGATAGGTTAAAGAGAAGGATTAAGGTCAGAGTAGGAATCAAAGTCAGGAATACAGCAAACAGAAGGGTCAAGAATAGGGCAGAAATAGAAGTCAGCAATAAAGCAAAGTTCAGGAGGGATAGAGTTAAGAAACAGATAATAGAGGGGACATACAATTAGCAAGCAACAAGAAAGGGGGGATCCAAGGAGCAGAGGAAAGTAGAGGCAAGAAGGGTAAAGTATAGAGAGGAGAGAAGGGATAGGGAAGACGGGAGGAATATAAAGAGCAGAGAAAGAGACAAAAGTAAAGAGGGCAAGGAGAGGAGCGAAAAGGGAACATAGGAATATAAGCATAATATAGACAGATACAGAGTTGAAGATAACAGGACCAGTTTTAGATTAGATAGCATAGTAGCATAGTATAACAAAAGGGCCGAGTAGTAAGGTGTTCGTCCGTAGAGGCGAGTTCGTAAGAGTATAGGAGTCGTTATAAAGAAGATTAGAGAGTAAATAGAGAGAGAGAGATAAGGGAGTAAGATAGTAAAAAAAGAGTTATAAGTTATTCACAAAACAAGGGTTATGTACCACGAGAAAGGTTATAAACCAAAAGGTTAGAAGAGTAAGTAAGAGAGGAGAAGTTAATAAGTAACAAACGAAAGATAGCAGATTCATAAGGTAGATAGTTAATATATATAATAGAGTAGGAAAGGGAAGAAAGGAGTTAGAGGGAGAAAGGAAACATACACAGACAGGATAACAAGGAGGAATAATAAGTAAACAGAGTTAGGTAAGAAAGAAGGAGGAAGGTTCATATAGCAACCCACAGATGGAGAGCATAAGCAAGTCAGAGATCGTACAAAGTTAAGGTTAGGGATATGTCAACAGGAAAGGGTTCGAGATAGAGCAGGATTAGAAGTTAGGATAGAGTAAAAGAAAAAGGGGGTGAGGGATAGAGCAGGAATAAGAGTTAGGGATAGAGCAGAAATAAAGGGCAGAATTAGAGCAGAGAAAAGGATAAAGGATAGGTTAAAGGAAAGGGGTTAGAAGTAAAGCAGAAATAAAAGTGAGGGTTAGAATGAAGGAAAAGGTAAGGGACAAGGCGAAAATAGAAAGTTAGAAATAGAGTAAAAATAAAAGTCAAGGATAGGGTAGAGAAAAAGGTAGGGGATAAGTTAAAAGAGTAAGGTTAGGGTTAGAGCAGAAGTAAAGGTAAAGGTTAGAATAAGGAAGAGGGTTAGAGATAGGTTAAAAGAAAAGGGTTAAGGATAGGGTAGAAATAGAAAGTTAGAAACAGAGCAGAAATAAAAGTAAGAGTTAGAGTAGAGAAAAAGTTCAAAATAGAGTAGGGATAAAAGTTAAGGATAAAGTAAAGGAAAAACAAGAGGGGTGTTTATATTAATAAAGTAAGGTAGTTAGTATAAGCAGGCATAAATAAGAGAGAGAGAGAGATTCCAGTCCAAAGCCAGAGTCAAAAGTTCCCATTCAGATACAAGTGGATGGGCAGCATTATAGAGAATTCCAAGTTCATAATATATACAGATTATATAACACCAAGATATAGAGGAATAGTAAGCACCAGATAAATTAACACAGAACAAGCCGAATAAGGTTCCAAAGACAACCATTTTATCATAAGGTCAGGGGCATGGTAAGAAGGGGAAGCAGGACACATTTTACCAGTAGGCAGGAGTACAGGGGAATCAGTTTAGGATAGGGGAGGGGTTGATAATAAGTAGATAGAGGAGATATCAAAGTAAGGAGTTCATCGCAAGGAGAATATTTCAGTACATAAGGACAGAAGGGTTAGGGAAGAAAGGGAGTAAAAATAATCAACAAGTTCAAGTTTAAAAGAGGTAGATAAAAATATAGTAAGGTAAACCGTAAGTATAAGTTCAGGATAAGAGAAGGCGTGAAGATATAAAAGGGAAGAGATAGTAGAAAGGAAGAGGTAAGGTTTAGAAGGGGGTAGTTTACAATATAAAGGACGAACGAGAATTAAAGCAGAGGTCCAAGGGAAAGAATTAGGAGGAGAAAGATACAGATGGAAGGAATAAAGGATGAGCAAGAGAGAGAAAGAAGAAGGAAGAGAAAAAAAAAAGGTAGGGTTAGTATATAGCAAAGAGGTTAGTGACAAAGCAAGAGTTAGAGGGATAGAGACAAAGCAGGAGCGAAGCAGAGACAAGGGAAAATACAAAAACAGGAATTTAGATAGTAAAGGCGTTTTAAGAGGGTTTAGGGTTAGGAGTAAGAGAGGATAGAGAGAGAGCAACAGGAAAGGGTTAGGGACAGGGGAATTAGAAAAGGTTAGGGATAGAGAAAGGAAGAAGGTTAGGGATAGATAAAAGAACAAGGTTAGGGATAGATAAAAGGAAAGGGTTAGGGATAGATAAAAGGAAAGGGTTAGGGATAGAATAAAAGAACAAGGTTTGGGATAGATGAAAGGAAAGGTTAGGGTTAGATGAAAGGAAAGGGTTAGGGATAGAATAAAAGAACAAGGTTAGGGACAGGTGAAAGGATTAGGGTTAAGGCCAGAGCAGAGGGAATAGTCATAATTAAAGATGAAGATAGGGAATATTTTTCAGAGATAGGGGTGGTTTTGTTGTTTACGAAAATTTACGAGATTAGAACAGCAGTTACAGAGTTAGGGTTTTAGGGTTTTAGGGTTTTAGGGTTTTAGGGTTTAGGGTTTAGGGTTTTAGGGTTTTAGGGTTTTAGGGTTTTAGGGTTTTAGGTTAGGGTTAGGTTAGGGTTATGGTTAGGGTAGGTTAGGGTTAGGGTTCGGTTAGGTTAGGGTTAGGGTTGGGTT